>NC_137890.1:114598407-115798407 GCF_963455335.1 Martes martes
CAAATAATTTTCTCTCTGAACTTGGAAAATGATAGTCCACACTCTTCTAAAATTCATTAACACCAGTCTGAGCCTGCCACTCATTGTGTTTTGCTTGGCAACTTTTGGGCACCATCTTTGTTTTTCTTGGTGCTTTTCAATTCCTGATGATGTGTCTTGGGGTAAACTTTTTTCTGTTCATATTTTTCTGTTGAATTCAGTGAGTATTTTGATCTGAGCAGTTTCATTCCTTGAGAATTATCTTGTATTATTTCTTTAGTAATTTCCACCCTTTTCTTCTTTATTTTTTCTTCTTTCCTTCTGAAACTTCTGTTATCCTATGAAGGACCACATGGCTAAGCATCTAATGTCTCATCTTTTCTATGATACTTTCTTTTGAAAGCTACCTCCATGCAGTGCTCTCCATTCCTAAAAAGAGATCCGTGAGAGGGCTGAAATATAAAATTTTGTTTTTATTTTCCAAGAGCCTTTCATATTCTCTTGGGTTTTGTTTATTTTAAGTTGCAAAGGGTGGTAATTAAGTACACAGATTCTGGAGCCAGACTGAGTTTGAATCCCAGTCTCCCACACTTATTACCTCTGTGATCTTGAGCAATTTTAAGTTTTGTGTCTCTGTCCTAACCCGAAATGGAGATAATGATAGTACGCCTATCTCAGAGTTCTGAGGATTAAATGAGTTGCTAAACCTAAAACACTGAGAACAAAATCTGGAATAGAGTAAGCATTATACGTGTTTGCTATTATTACCACTATTATAATTATTGTTATTATTACTATTTTGAGGATATGATGTCTGCTCACTGTCCCTGAGGGTGCTAGCTAGAAGTTCCCTTTTTTTCACTGAATTATGCATTTCCTCCAGTTAAGCTTCTGTTTTCTGTTTGCTCATTTTTATTTCTCTTTTACATAGGAAGGTTTTTTTTAAATACCTGGCAATCCTTGGTTAAAGATTCATATTTAACAGTCAGACAATTAAAAGCTGATTAGGTGTTTTACATACAAAGACAGCTTTTCCTAATTTCAGGTGTTTAGGGTGATTACAGTGGGGCATACCCTAAATGTCAGACTCCAAAGTATTCTTTGCTCTGGATTGATACCAAGAATTCTTTGATTGTTGCTTTAGGAATGCCTTCCTTCAGGGGTACCTGGGTGGCTCAGTGGGTTAAGGGTCTGCCTTCAGATCAGGTCATGATCCCAGGGTCCTAGTATCGAGCCCCACATCAAGTTCCCTGCTCAGTGGGGAATCTGCTTCTCCCTCTCCCTCTGCCTGCCACTCTCTCTGCTTGCCCCCCAACCCTCTGTCAAATAAATAAATAAAAATATTAAAAAAAAAAAAAAAGGAATGCCTTCCTTCAGTGGATGTGGATATGGATGCCAACTCTTCCTTATACAAACATTCAGTTAATCTCTATTTTCAGTACCACCTCTCCCTCCTGCTCTCATTGTCCCCTTACCAGGCCTCTGTGAGATTTCACCCTCTAAATCTCCCTGTGATTCTACAGATCTGTGGATCCTGTCGTAGCTTCTGCCATTCCATATCTACTGGGCTGTGGTTTCCTGTGCCCCAAGGCTGGAGTTTTTCTCTGTTTTCTAGCTCACAATAATTTTTTGGAAATTTCTTATTTGTTGATGGCCCTTCCATTGTGGTTTTATTTATTTTTTTATTCTTGTATTATCATTTTCATAGGTCTTAAAAGAAGTAAAAACACATATGGTCTACTTATATCTTTAGAAGTCCTTGCAAATTTTTAATCAGAAAAATGACCCGATCAAATGTCACTTTAAAAAGATCCACTCTAGCTAAAGTTTAAATTATAGCAGTATCGGCTAACTAACAGGCTAAGTTTTCCTGATTTAATTATATGTGATTCTTATTATGCTTCACAAAAGATATAATAAAACTGTTTATTAAAATACTGATATAAATAGTACATTCTTAGCTATAAATAGATGGGTTAATATTTAATAAAATATAATCTAGAAACAAGTTAAAAACTTCCTCCTATAAAAGCAAAACATATGTATTAATTAGATTATAAACTATATTAACAATATATATATCTATATAATATACTATTCCTCAGGCAAAACAGAAGTGACTTTCTTCAGAAATAATCAAATCTCTACTCTAGCAGTGCTTTACATCTATCACTTCAGACCGTCCCATCTCTTATCATTGAATGTAAACATGATTTTGCATAGAATAGCACTAAATTAGTCTTAAACCAACCTTTAACTTCTAGAAACTTACAATCTTTTATTTGTAGTAAATTGACAGCTATGAGGATGAAAATATACTTTAATTCCACTTTAGTGAACATACAGTGCTATATTAGTTTCAGGTGTACAACAGTTCCATATATCACCCGGTGCTCATCGCAATGTACTCATTAATCCCTATCACCTATTTCACACACCCCCCCACCTCTCCTCTGGTAACCATCAGTTTGTTCTTCTTGGTTTGTCTATCTTGTCTCTTTTTTTCCTTTTGCTTGTTTTGTTACTTAAATTCCACATGAGAGAAATCGAATGGTATTTGTCTTTCTCTGACTCATTGCACTTAGCATTATGCTCTCTAGCTCCATCCATGTTGCAAATGGCAAGAATTCATTATATATATATATATATATATATATATATATATATATATATATATAAAATCAGATGTGATATATATATCACCTCTCCTTTGTGTATTCATTTATCAGTGGAAACTTGGGCTGCTTCCATAATTTGCCTATTGTAAATAATGCTGCTATAAACACAGAGGTACATGTATCCCTCTGAATTAGTGTTTTTGTATTTTGTGAGTAGATACCTAGTAGTGCAATTACTGGATCATAGGGTAGTTCTATTTTTAACTTTTTAAGGAACCTCCATACTGTTTTCCAGAGTGGCTACACCAATTGCATTCTCACCCTTGCAAGAGGATTCCTTCTTCTCCACATCCTAGCCAACACTTGTTGTTTGTCTTTTTTATTTTAGCCATTTAACAGGTGTGAGATGATAAGGATTTTGATTTGCATTTCTCTGATGATGAGTGATGTTGAGCATCTTTTCGTGTGTCTGTTGTACATCTGTTTGTCTTCCTTAGAGAAATATTGTTCATGTCTTCAACCCATTTTTCAATTGGCTTATTTGTTTTTTTGGTGTTGAGTTGTATTAGTTCTTTATATATTTTGATTACTAACTCTTTTTGGATATGTCATTTGCAAATATTTTCTCCAATTCAGTAGGATACCTTTTGGTTTTGTTGATTGTTTCCTTCACTGTGCAGAAACCTGTTATTTTGATGTAGTCCCAATAATTTGTTTTTGCTTACATTTCCCTTTCCTCAGGAGGTATATATAGAAAAATGTTGCAGCTGAAGTCAGAGATATTATTGCCCATACTGTCTTCTAGGATTTTTATGGTTTCAGGTCTCACAGTTAAGTCTTTAATCCATTTTGAGTTCATATCTGGGTGTGGTGTAAGAAAGGTAGTTCAGTTTCATTCTTCTACATGTAGCTGCCTAGTTTTCCCAACATTTATTGAAGAAACCATCTTTTTCCCATTGGATATTCTTTCCTGCTTTGTTGAAGATTAACAGGCCATATAATTGTGGGTTTATTTCTGGATTTTCTATTCTGTTCTATTGATTTATGTGTCTGTTTTTGTGCCTGCACCATAATGTTTTCATTACTAGAGCTTTGTAATATAACATGAAATCTGGGATTGTGATACCTCCAGCTTTGCTTTTCTTCTTCACAAATGCTTTGGCTATTCAGGTTTTTTTGTGGTTTCATATAAATTTCACGATTGTTTGTTCTAGGTGTATGAAAGATGCTATTGGTATTCTGATAGGAATGGCACTAATTCTGTAGATTGCTTTGGACATTGTACAATTTTAACAATATTGGTTCTTTCCATCAGTGAGCATGGAAGGTCTTTCCATTTCTTTGTATCTTCTTCACTTTCTTTCATCAATATTTTACAGTTTTCAGAGTACAGGTCTATCACCCCCTTTGTTAAATTTATTCCTAGGTACTTTATTATTTTTAGTGTAACTGTAAAAGGGATTGTTCTCTTAATTTCTCTTTCTGCAGTTTCGTTATTAGTATATAGAAATCCAGTGGATTTGTGTACAGTGATTTTGTATCCTGAGACTTTACTGCATTCATTTATCAGTTCTGGTAGTTTTTTGGTGGAGTCTTTAGCGTTTTTTCTAAATAGTATCATGTCATTTGCAAATAGTGTAAGTTTACTTCTTCCTTACTAATTTGGATACCTTTGGTTTCTTCTTGATGTCTGATTGCTGAGGCTAGGACTTTCAGTATGGTGCTGATTAGAAGTGGTGAGAGTGGACATCCATGTCTTATTCTTGACTTTAGGGGAAAAGCTTTCAGTTTTTCCCTGTTGAGTGTGATGTTCACTGTGGGTTTTTCATGTATGGACTATGGACCCATTTTTAAACCACCTCTAAAATATCTCCATAACTATAGTAAATTTTCTAATCAAAATCCCCTAACCTGTATCTGTATGAATATTTTGGTGCCTTAAAGAGAACTGCTGCCAACAAACGATATGCTACATGTAAAAGTGTTTTTCCTGCTTTCTTCCATGCAGTCTTTTTTTTTTTTTTAATTTTATTTTTTCAGTGTTCCAAGATTCATTGCTTATGTACCACACCCAGTGCTCCATGCAATACCTGCCCTCCTTAATACCTACCACCAGGCTCACCCATCCCCCCACCACGCCTCCAAAACCCTCAGTTTGTTTCTCAGAGTCCACAGTCTCTCGTGGTTCACTCCCCCTCCATGCAGTCTTCAGCAGCTCCTCTGTGTGTTTGATTAAAACATACTTGCAAGCTTGAGTGTTGTTAAATAATATAGATCAATTATAGCTGTCTTTATAATATGAATAATCCCTTTATCAAAGTTCTATCTCTAGATATCCTAGTCACTTAAATGTAGTTTTTCAGTGTTTCCCATCTTAATTGTTGTGCTGACACATGTGTGATTTCCCTCTGGTGTTATCGAATAGATTAAGAAAAATGCAGTCAGTCAAGTTCTTTCATTTCTCTCTCTTGAAAAAACTATACATGTATAAATATTATAAATGTAACAGAGCTTTATTATAGATTATTAGAGTCATTTTACTGAGAAACATTTACTTCCTGTTTTTCACATAATAATGTAGGGAAGGGACAAGGGGAAATTTTAAATTCATAACCTAATAAATTCAATAGATTTCAAGGAAAATAATAAAAACTAAGGTAAAGACAATTCTAGGCTCTAAATATACGCAACTATATGTTTATGGGTTAAAAAAAAGTATAAAGCCATGGTGCATTTTTCATAATTCAAATATATTGTCAACCTTCTGTGTCTCTTTCATATAAATAAAGATTGTAATTTCAGATATCATTATCATACTTATTTGCCTTTATTGTAAATGGAAGCTATAGTTTCTGATTACTGCTAACTACTGCAGGATTTTTTCCTAGATTGCATATGCTGTTTGATTAAGAATAAATTTACTTTCAGTATTTTCCTCTTCTCTGTTCCTGACTGTTCATTGTGGAGACACACACACACACACACCCCTGAGGGAGCAGTAAAAACAAAAGATATTTTATTGGGTAAATAACACTCCTTAAAGGTCTTATTCAGTTTACATAATGGATCAGAAATACATTTTAAGGCACTATTTTCTATTTTATATGGGAATTAATATTTTAAAATCCATTTTATGCTTTTTTTATAATTTGAATGTTGTTGTGATTTCTTAGTAGCTCTACAGAAATCTTCCTGCTTATATTTTTCCTATTCAAAGTGGTCCATGTGACCTAGATACTGAAAATCAAGGTAGAGTGTGCTGCATTGCTGATATTTACTGTGAAACATCAGAAACATTGTTTCCACATGCTAGAATTATAGGATGCACACTCCTTAATATTGCTGGTATTTTAAAAGGTATCTGAAAGTCTGCACAATAATTTTTAAGCTGGCATTAAAATATTGTTTAAAGAGATTCACATAATAAAACATAATGCTTTATATTCCAGTTAAAAATGCACAAATAATCATTATTCATTTTGAAATGTTAGATCATGTTAGATATGACTCACTATGGATATTCCCCCCATTATTTACCTAGTATAGTAATCTGCTAATTTTGAAATCTAACCCCAGTATGGTACAATTAGTTTTCATTTCCTAATTTTGGGTGAGCTCTGTTAAATTATTTAAAAAATAAAATAGTATCTAGAGTCTGCCTTATGAAATTATATTCATCAGGAGAAGTTGATTTTATCATCTGTCAATTTGGTGTAGAACATCTCTTCCAAAAGTCAGCTTTTACATTCAGGTAGCCATATTCTCCCAATGTAGAAAGCTAGTTCAACCTTTAATACTTCTGTGTAAAAAATAAAACCTTAAAGGAAAAGCACTGAATGAGTTAAAGAATGTACAAAGGTGACTGACTTTCAAGTAGAGCCCTATATATACTGTAAGAATCTCATTTGTTTTCTCTTTCCTCACTGCAAAAATATAATAAAGTAGAAGAAATAACAGATTGCATCACAGTTCTTAGCTAATAAAATTAAAGCAAAGATACACTAAGGACCAACCATATAGTTTTGTTTGTCATCTTGATGTTAAAAAGATTTGCTTGCCAAAATATTTCATAGGTTTTTGTTTTTTTTTTTAATATAGCTAGGGAGAACTACAAAGTACTAGGGCAGATGGCCAGATTCCATATTAAGGAGTCTAAGGCCATAATCTGGAAACCCAGTGCGAAAATCAAATCTAAAGTACAGGGAGAGACAAGAATAAGTAGGGGCTGCCACTAAGTGAGGCAGAAGCTGAGCAGAATGAGATGCAGTAAACACACAATAAGCAGATATAAGAGAGTGGCCCAGAAACAGGACTCTGAACAGAAAGTATGGGCAGAGCATATTAATACCTTTTTGGGGGGGTTCACGTGAGAGACTTATCAAGACTAGAAACTTACTATAACTGAACAGTAAACCTAGCTCTGATTTGTCTCCAGTTCCTGGATGAATTTTTTTTTTCCTTTTTAATCAAATCAGTGTTTCCCAAGCTGATATTTCATACAACAATATTCTAAAAGCTTTATCATGAAAGTAGGGAGAAAATACCAATTATCAAGTAAATGGGGGGAATTAAAATCATGCACACACACAACACACATGCATTTTTCAGATTTTTCTCTCTTGAAAATTCACAATGCCCTTTATCATATAAAACCTTCTGAGTAGTCCTGGAGGGAAAAAATTCTTTAAATCCAACATTTCCCAAACTTGTGTGACTTTGGCACTATTTTGCATCATATCAAATCCCATCGTTTGGAGCTGTTCTCTTCAGGACGTCAATTTGGGGAACTAACTGTCCTGTTTAGTTAATGTTTCAATAAGCCAAATGGTTGCAAAACCATTTTTGAAAGATAGAATATATGCTTGAGTGAATGAATGAATTTCTATAGTATTTGCTAATATAGCTATTGCACCCTTGAGTGAGATCCAGTCTTTGATACAAGAGGGCTCATATTATTTACATAGTCAGGCAAATAAGAAAGTACCATAGCTACTTATTTTTAAAGATCACAGTATGTTAAGTCATAGAAGCTAGACTCCATGACACAGAAAACACTGATCCTATATTTTGAACAGCAGGGACTAGATGTTAATAAGAGCTTCAAAGCATGTTTTATAATTATAATAAGTATATTCTGCTCTTACTAATTCTTGGTAAAGGATTCCAACTAAAAAGATCTAGAAGCAGTCTTATGTTAATACCGGAAGCAGTATGTTTCAACAACAAAACTGCTATTGGCTAGGAGATTTGCATTTTCTGTCCTAGATCTGCTATATAGGAGACATTATAAAAGATCATTCTTTTCTGAAAAATGAGAAGATTACTATTTCCCAGCTAGATATTAAGGGTGAACTTCTAAAAAGAAGTTCCATGCCAAAATTTGGGAAATTCTACATTAAACAAAGTTACGCAAGTTTTCATACTCAGTATTAATGTGTATATGTGTATTGTGAATTTCCCAAAAATGGATATAGTGTTAAAGGTTTCTGTGTCACTCCATCTCTATACAATGTGTATTAAGTGATCCTCAGAACACAGTTTGGGAAATGGAGGACTGAATATATTTCAGACTTCCTTGTAATTCCAAGACGTTATATTCAATGATTTTTAAATTATGGAACATTGGGTGTGGTGTATAAACGATGAATCCTGGAACACTGAAAAAATAAAATAAAATGTAAAAAATAAATAAATAAACAATCTGTTTATATTTTTAACCCTGAAAAGAAAAAGAAGGGTGCTTAGGTGGCTCAGTTGATTAAGCGTCTGCCTTCAGCTCAGGTCATGATCCCAGGGACCTGGGATTAAACCCTTGCATTCGGCTCCCTGCCTGCTTCTCCTTTTCCCTCTGCCCCTTCCCGTGCTGGTGTTCCCCGCAGGCACTTGCTCTCTCTCTCTCTCTCTTAGTCAAATAAATAAATAAAATCTTTAAAAAAAAAAAAAAAGGAAAGAAAGAAAAAGAAGATGTACATTCATAACCAAACTATGTGCTTGTGAAGGACCACCAGTGTTGTTTGAAAAATGTCCTAGCTTCCAGCATTATAACAACTCCACATTTATTTAGACCTTTTTAATTAATTAAAAATACGGGCACCTGATTGGCTCAGTGGGTTAAGCTCTGCCTCCAGCTCAGGTCATGATTTCAGGGTCCTGGGATCGGAGCCCTGCATCGGGCTCTCTGCTCAGCAGGGAGCCTGCTTCCTCCTCTCTCTCTGCCTGCCTCTCTGCCTCCTTGTGATCTCTCTCTGTCAAATAAATAAATGAAATCTTTTTAAAAATTTAATTAAAAATAATATGTGTATGTTTTAGAGTATTTAGGATAGAGTGTTCAAGATTTTTGAAGTTGTTACATAGTGTTAGTCTTTATGGTTTCTAGATGAAATACTCTAAAATCATGCAAATGTTACTTTTTCCTTTAAAAAATTTCATACATTGGGGCACCTGGGTGGCTCAGTGGGTTAAAGCCTCTGCCTTCGGCTCAGGTCATGATCTCAGGGTCCTGGGATCAAGCCCCGCATCCAGCTCTCTGCTCAGCAGGGAGCCTGCTTCCCTCTCTCTCTCTCTGCCTGCCTCTCTGCCTACTTGTGATCTCTGTCAAATAAATAAATAAATAAAATCTTAAAAAAAAAATTTCATACATTACAACTCTAAGGAAATAACAGCAAAAGAAGAAAGAGCTTTTCCAAAATAGGAACAGTTATTTTTATCACTTAATTTAGTAATCATCAGTATCATATCCTTAGCATGTTCTTCTAGAACATTTTTGAATTTGAGATTATAGTAACTTTCTGCTATGAAAAAAAAAAAACTGATGGAAGAATATTTTATTTCCTTAGGGATAGAGTGAAATGTGGGAGTTTTTTAAGGAAAATTACTTGCATAAATATTTGGAGGAGGAGTCAGCTTGAAGAAATTCTCACTGGCCAAATCTGGGACAATTTGAACATCAAGATAAATAATGATAATAATGAATTGTAACACCTTTAATAAAATAGGAATCCATCAGCCCATATTAATAAAAGTAAGAGAAAGGAAGGAAGAAAGAAAGGAAGGAAAGAGAAAGTTCTTCCTTATGCCACTGATACAAGGGATAATGGAGTTAGAAAAGCATCAAGAGATGCTAAAATGCAGGTAAAATTTTATATAAAATAATTTCAAAATATTTTCCCACAAATTTCTTTTTAATTATAAAGGAAATGTGTTAATTTGATAGTGGGGAAACTGGTAGACATCACATTAACTAATCAAAACCACCAGTATTGGATTGAACTAATATTTTATGTGCTTCCTGATATGATGCACTTGAAAAGGAAAAAATTGCCTCTATAGTATTCCCACCAAGATGTATAACCCAAGGCTAATCAAGAAGAAACATTAGACAAACTCAAAATGAGAAACATTAAACAAAATAACTGGCCTGCTTTCTTGAAAAATGTCAAGATTGGGAAAAACAAAGAAAGGCGGAGAAAGATTCCATTTTTAAGGAAACGAGAGATTTTAACAGCTACATATAATGTGTGATAATGGATTGGATCATGGCCCATAGGTTTAAAAAAAAAGTATAAAATGCTATAAAGGGCATTATAAAACAATTATTGAAAATTGACTATGAACTGTGGATTGGATATATTAAATTTCTTGATTTCAAAAATTGTGTTGTTGTTATGTAAAAGAATATCGCTTGTCCTAAGGAAATGCTTATAGATGTTTTTAGAGGTAAATTGACACATTGTTCCAATTTGCTCTCAAAAGAAGAAATCAGATACTTTGATGACAAAGCAAATGGGGCAAATTGTAAACAGTCAAGGAATCTGGATGAAGTTTCTGGAGAGTTCCTCATCCTATTCTTGTAACATTTCTCTAAGTTTGATTGATACTGAAAAACAAGTTGTAATACTTTCTTTGAGTTTGAGGATGCCCACTGAGAGTTAAAACCTACTTCAGTATAATGGGTCAAATTGTTCCAAATATGAAAGGGAAAAGGCCAAACCTTAGAAATGTATCCCATGCTCTTTTTCCAAATTGATAAAATTATGCAGCAAAATTAATATGATAAATAATCCCCTCCTTCCAGAAAAGGTCATTTATAGTGTATTTGTGAGCATGTTAAATTCTTTATGTTAAATGTACCGTATGAACTCAGAGCATTAATATTTTAAGTGAATGCACTTAAAGGATGTACAATAGACAGCTATTTCAAGAGACACATAAAACTCCTACATCTATTCTCTTCCCAACCTCCATCCCACCTGCCACACATTTACTATTCTTCATGCCCCACTTTACCTGGCTAATTTAAGTGTAACAAAAGCTTTGTCCAGGAACCTTTTTTGCCCTCTACAGTTTATAATAAATCATTGTCACCATTCTATAAAAGTGATAGATTATATATTAAATTGAGAAACATGTTTTTTAAAAGGACTTTTTTATTAAGAAATTGTCTAGTTTTTGACACCTGCTTTGTGTCATAAATTACTATGGTATATTTTATTTCTGAAGATGGGTAATTATTAAAATAACCTGAATTTTTAATATTTTGAGTACATCACAATTTTTTCACTGTATATATATTTATAGTATGTATGTTAGTCACATATATTCTGTGTATATTTACACATGTATACATATAAAACATTATTTTACTTCCCTTATCTTTCTCAAATTCTGCCTTCTTTATATTCATAAGATATAAAGTCTTTATAAACAAAGCAGTATTTTTTTCTGTTCAGAAGTCAAATACCACTTTTTAGTTGTTTGACATTGAGAGCTGGCAAGTCAAAGAAAAATCCAGAGGACTAAATTGTACTTTATTTTAACTTTTTGAAGTTATTTACCATTTAATAGACAATCAAGAGGCAAAGACTGTTACAGATTCAGATATCACCTGATTCAATTTTGAATACAAGAATCTAAACCAAAGCAAAAATGTAAGTTGGAGAGGTAAACTAAGAAGGACTATGTATGTGTGAATATGTGAGTATGTTTGAAGTGGTTTTTTTTTATTTTTAGATTTTTATTTATTTAAGTAATCTCTACACCCAACATGGGTCCAAACTCAAAACCACAAGATCAAGAGATGCATGCTCTCCCAACTGAGCCAGCCAGGTGCCCCTGAAGCAGGCTTTTAAAATTGTTTTGATGCTTCTGTGTAGGAAGGAATATTATTATTCTTAGCATTATAAATATTAAAAGGATGAAGGATTATTTCCTTATGGAAAATTTAATAGCTTTCTAAGGAAAGGTCAATATATAAGCATTTCAGCAAATAAACTAGGTTTTTTTTTTTTAATTCCACCAAGAACTTTATAGCCTACATTCAAAATGTATTATATAAAACATTTCAATAATACTTTTGCCCTTTTAATGACTGTATAATTTATCTGAGAAAATGGTCATGTGGCATCATGTAAAATTATTTTGTAGAATTAAATCGTGGAGTTCTTATTTACATAAGAAAGGATTCAGTTCCAATATTGACCTACTTTTTTTTCATTCAGATTTTTTTAGTGAATGTCTCACACCAAGATTTGAAGTGAGAATTTTATTGCAACATATTAAAAAAAAGAAACTCATTCTTGCTGTGTTTCTGTAATCTGAATATAAGGTTATACGATATCAACAACCAGCAGATGGAGGGGAAAAATGCTCTAGGAAGCTAGGCTATAAATACTAGGTTAATTCCAGAACTACAAGATTTTCAAAATTCTACTAAAGCTTCTCTAAACCATCTGATCTTTTAGTAAGAAATTCATAATTTAGAGTGGGAAAGAAAGACACAGAATCTCAAGGTAAGGTCTGTATCACTTTAGATGATTTTATCATCTTCTTATACTTCCTATGAAAGCCATTTTTGGTTCTTTAATCTCCTAACTATTTGGATCCAAAGAAAAAGCTCAATTGGGAATATAAAAGTGATTTTTTCCAATGATTTTTCCCCATAATACCAGTGTTAAGACTCTCTTAAGACTTTCATTCATCTAGTGACCTTCCTATTAAAAAAAAAAAAAAAAAGAATGTATTAAATTCACTAGTGATTGAAAGCCCTGTTAAAAAAGCTGGTTTGGCTTGTATTCATTCATTCATTCGTTCATTCATTCAGCGTAAATCATGTACATTCATGTTAAGTGCTAGGGTTAGATTAAAGTTGCAGGCGTTGAAGATATATCCCCATTCTCAAATTGCTTACAACAAACAAACCAAACCATGACAGTGCAGTATAATAAATGTGATAAAAGTAGTACAGTGTGCTATCACAATATGTAATAAGAGTTCCTAACCTATACTGGATAGTTTTGGGAGTCAGTGATTTTGATTACCAAAGATGGGATTAGAAACATATGAGCTGAATTTTGTGATCCAAATCAGTATATTTCAAGATAAATATTAATCTCATTAACACTGGCAGTTTATTGAATGTCTGTGATATTCTAAATGTTAGAACAAATAAAATCTTGTCATTTGTGTTAGATATCTAAAGTAATAATAGTGGACTTTTTTTTCCTAAGAAAGTATTTGCCTATTTCTTCTGATTGTTAAGCTCCTTCTGGTTAACTGGTATACACCAATTCAGGCCATACCATTCATACATACCATTGGCTTTATGAGGTGCCCAGGGAGAACAATATGTGTTCATTAATGAAAAATCTGTCCTTTACTACTGAAAAGCCAATGCCAACTCATAGCCTACTAATACAGTTGGATCACTACCTTCATTCTTATGTGTGGAGGAGAGTAAATCATTGTTATACTGTGAGCCATCACCAATAGGAAAGGCATTATTTTACAGTGTTTCTGAAAAGCAGTAGTTATGAATTTAGAGAAGCAGCCTTGAACAAAGAGATTTCTAAATACAAGATAAAATGGGAACACAGAAATTAAGATGAAAGGTAAGAAGGTAGTAAAGATTAGCAAAGAGAACATAAACTCAAGTGAAGTAGGTAATGAAAGAAAATATAGAGGGCTCCAGAATTTTGAGGAGTTTGATGGTTAAATATCACACAAAAAAGACTTAGTGGAAAGTCACCTGTACTTGAGGTTGAGAGGCGGGGCAGCCATTGTTTCCTACAATTCTGCCTCTGATTTCCAGCAGCTCTGCTAGCAGGGGAACTGAGGAACAGCAGTTTAGCCTTTGAGCAGTTGTTCTAATTAGCTCTCTCTAGTGTAATGAAGAACTTCTGTCATTGCATACTGGAATAAACACATAGATTAGCATATATAGTCCTTACCTAATTTTTAAAAGAATTATGTGTTGATACGGATACAAAATTAAATTTTAACTTTGGTAAAAAATAGACTTTAGTAAAGACTGAAAATTAGTTCTATGGTATCACAAGAAAGCAAGCAGACCTAATTTTTGAATAGGATTAACTACTCAAATTTTTGAGGGAACAGGGGCGCCTAGCTTGCTTAGTCAGTAGAGCCTGCAACACTTGATCTTGGGGTCATGAGTTCAAGCCCCACGTTGGATTACTTAAAAAGTAAATAATAATAATGAATAAATAAATACTTTCTGAAATATATATATAAATTTTTCAGGGAGCAGAAAGATAGTATCTTTTTTTTTTCAACTAACATCTTCATAGAAAAAGAAGTGTTTTTTAAAAAATGTGTAGAAGCATAAGGAAAGGACATATACTCAATCTAGTCTGTGTAGAAACAATTTTTCAACTAAATCTTTCAAGAGATAGTATCTTTTTTTAAAGATTTTATTTATTTATTTGAGAGAGAGGATGAGAGAGAACGAGCATGAGAGGGGGAAGGTCAGAGGGAGAGGCAGACCCCCTGCTGAGCAGGAAGCCTGATGCAGGACTTGATCATGGGACTTAAGCATCATGACCTGAGCAGACAGCAGGCACTCAACCAACTGAGCCACCCAGGCACCCGAGATAGTATCTTTGATAATATTTTTTGTTTACTTATTTATTTCTACTCGTTACTTCAGTAGATTTCAGTCAATTCAAGTTATAATAGCTCTTGTTCAGTGATAGTATTTCATTACAGTGGAAAATACATGTTGAATAATGAGATAATGACCTAATGTAGTAATGATTCTTGTTGACTTACATCTGATATGAGGAAAAATATAAAAATGTCTTTCTGTATTTGTTATTAAAAGGAGAGACTGTACAAATGACATTTTTGCTTTCATTTATTATACAGTACATCCATTATCTTTCTAATAACTGATAAACCATAAGACTTTCTGGATCAAAGTGTGTTAGAACCTTTAAGATTTGAAAATCTCAAACAAATAATATTGATATTATATAAATATTGATATTGGCTGAACATAGATGGACAAGCTTCCATCTAAATGCAAGTCACTTTTTTTGAGAGACTCTGAAACCAGTTACATTTATTGGAAGATACTCTATGAAAACATGAACCAAATAAAATACTTTCTGTAGGCATCAGCTAACTCAATCCTTTTTTTCTTTTTTTTAGTGCTTACTAATTAGAATTATTCATAATATTGCTATTGACTTTCTGGCTTTCCTCCACACGCTCCTTTTTCAGTGCACAAATTCCTTTTAAATGTTGAATCTAGGCTTAGCTCATTACCTTACTGACATAATATACTGAAATATTTAATTGGGTTGGAGAAGCTTACTAGATAACAGTTTGCCACACCAGAATGTTACAAAACTTAGTACATAGCACACAGGCCTGTTTACTTGTTGCAGAGAAATAAGATCTTTATATATGTGAATGTGTTTACACACATGAACCTGCATGTACTCATGTATTTTTTATTACAAAGTCAGATAGAATGATTCTGAATGTATATGTAGATATTTAATAACCCTCAATCATCTTGTCATTTACAATGTAAAACACCCTTAGAGCCATACAAAGCAATATGATACCAGGTTCTGTATTTCTTTTTACGAGTCTTGTTAAGGTGTCTTGTTGATTTTTTTTAACCTCCATAAATTAAAATTAGTTAGTAAGTGCCTATTGAACACTTTCTAAGTGGAACCTAAAATTTAAAGTGATATTAAAGAGAAGAAAATGAAGGGCTAGCCCCTACTGACCTTTCATTTCAGTGTTTTCCTATAATAGGAGAGCCTGAAGGTGACCATTCTGTTCTCTTGCCCTAAGGTTGAGGTATGGAAGACAGAGTACATTCTCTCAGGATGTTGGAATACTGAAGAAGATGATCTCTCATGCAGATGTACTAGAAAACAATACTATTTTAAATACTTGATCACTATTCCAATATAGTGAATTTATCTTGAGTTCAAGGTAACCTCTTAGCTAACATTTTTAAATGCTTGCTCTATATAAATATTGTGTTACATATTGATCTTGAATGCCACAGTCTGGGACTTTTCTCTTATTTTAGCATCCTCTCCAAAGTGTTATACATGTTTTAATGAGAATACTGTAAGCATCAGATCCAAAATACCAGAGTTTAATAGCAAGTCTTGGGATTACTGCTGATACTTTAGTAACTTTATTAGCAGCTAAGGAGTTTAGGGAAGAAATATTTTTAAATCATACATTTTTGTTCAGTCAAGATTCTTTATTAAAAATAATGTAATCCTCTCTGGCCAGTTTAACAATAAAGAAGACATGCTGAAAGTTATTAATTGGGTAGCTAATAGACTCCAGCAGGACCAGAGAGCAGCTCTGAAGTTACCCAGTCAGTAACATTGTACAAGCATATTCCAGAGCTCTTGTAGCAAAACACTGTTTCCACTGGCACCAAGCACATAACATGCATCAGTCTGAATGCCCTTGTCATCCCCAAAGAACCTGATGCCTCCACCAACAAATCAAGTTCTCCAAGAGGAGTTGCATCCTCAGGTTGCTTGCCTAAAGTTGCAAATCATACTCTAAGAATTCAGTTGCTGGAACCCAAGGTATTTACTTGCCCAGTTGTAACACAGTCCAAGAATGCTAGTTTTCAGATTTCTGCCTTGAGGAAACTGGAGTCAGGCGCCTGAGTGGCTCAGTTGGTTAAACGACTGCCTTTGCTCAGGTCGTGATCCTGGAGTCCCAGGATCAAGTCCCGCATCGGGGTCCATGCTCAGCAAGGAGTCTGCTTCTCCCTCTGACTTCCCTCTCTTGTGCTCGCTCTCTCTCTCTCTCTCTCTCTCATTCTCTCCCTCTCAAATAAATAAGTAAAATCTTTAAAAAGAGAGAGAGAAGAAAACTGGAATCATACTGTAGAAAATTAACAAAATACAGGCATACCTCAGAAATATTTCAGGTTTAGTTCCAGACCACTGCAATAAAACAAATAGTACAGTAATTTGAATCAAGTAAATTTCTTTGTTTCCCAACGCATGCAAAAGTTACGTCTATACTATGCTATGATTTATTAGATGTGCAGTAGCATTCTGTCCAAAAAACCCAATATACATACCTTAAGAATACTCTAGGTCTAAAAAATGGTATCCATCATCTGAGCTTTCAGCAAGTTGTAATCTTTTTGCAGGTGGAAGGTCTTGCCTTGATGTTGATGACCACCTGATCAAGGTGGTGGTTGCTGAGGTGTTGAGGTGGCTGTGGCAATTTCTTAAGACAAGACAACAATGAAGTTTGCCACATCAACTGAGTCCTTTTTTTCATTTGAACACTTAGAGGCCATTTTAGGATTATTAATTCGCCTAATTTTAGTATTATTGTATCTCAGGGAATAGGAAGGCCCGAAGAGAGGGAGAGACAGGAAAACAGCCATCACTAGAACAGTCAGAACACACACAACAACCAATGCTGTTGGAAAAATGGTGCTAATAGGCTTAATGTAGGGTTGCCACAGACCTTCAGTTTGTAAAAAACACAGTATCTACAAAGCACAATAAGACAAAGTCTACCTGTATAAGGAAAGCGCTCAAAATCATAGGTAACCAATGTCCACAGATAACACTGTACTAAATTAATTTTCATCTTAAATCTTCATTGCATCATTTAAAATTTCTAGGGGTCAGGTACAGGTCTTTGTCTTTCTCTGGGAAATTTACCCAGTTTTTGCCTTCAGTAAGCACCTAAATTATTTTCTTAGTGAGTCACTTCTACCACCCGTTAGCTCCTTTAACCATCAGTCATGCTTGAAATGAAAGAGAGGAGCACATCTGCAAGGGTAAGGCAGGGTTTCTCACCCTCAGCACTACTGATGTTTTGGAATGGACAATTCTTTGTTGTTGGGGGCTGTCCTCTGCATTGTAGGATTAGCAGCATCTCTGGCCTTTACTCACTAGATGCCAGTAGCATGCTTGCAAGTGTGTGTACTTACATACACAGACACACCCATAATGATAATCAAATTGTCTTCAGACATTGACAGATGTTCCCTAGGATACTAAATCATTGCCAGTTGGAAGCTACTAAGATGCAAGTATGTCTTTGCTTATGAACAATTTATGCAAATAAATAGATGCCATCTTTGACTACTTTTTCTTTGCTTCTTAGAGTCTGACCATTGATGTTGTAATTATAGGTCTCTTACTACTTCCTCTAAATTCTATTCTCAAATGTATGAATTTATATAAATCTAAAAAGAAGGTTGAAAAACTGTCTGTTCTGTGGAGGCCTCTAGTAATTCACTTGCTTCCTCTAGTACTTCCCTTTTGCTTTGTTTCCTTTACCTTCTGTCAGTATAAATATTCTGTATCCTCTCCCTTCTCCAAGGATAGTCTTGATAGTGGGTACCTATAGGAAGGAAAGAAGGGAGGAAAAGCAAAGTTGGGTCATAATTTGGATTTAAACATTGTGCTTCAGAAAGTTGGTGAATTGAGTACATATTTCTTTAGGTTGTCATGGGAATAAATAAAATTAAAGTATCCATTTGTTATTACATTAAATTTATGTGAAAAGATGTTCCCACAATATAGAAATTATCAATTATGTAGTCAGGATTTGGGATTGAGCGTGAAACCCCTCTTTTAAAAACCTTCCGGCATTTCCTTTTGAAAATCAGAGCATTTCAAAGAATTACAGATAAGCCATATAAATTGTCTTTTTCTTTTAATGCATTCTGCAGTATTCATTAATTTATATATATTTTCATTCCTTAAAAAAATTATAGTTTATGTGAGTGAAATGGTTTATATATTAATCCTTAATTATTCTAAGCAAAGATAAAATAGTAAAAAATCAGTTTAATGACCTTTGGTTTCTTGATAAATTTCAAAGTTGACCTGAATCATATTTCTACTTTTTCAAATTAACCTCCAAAATTGCTAACTTCTTTGAAAGAGTTTAGGAGCATACCTTTCCAAAATTGAAGAGTAACATCTAATTTCCTTACATTAAGCATTTCTTTTACAGCTTAGTAAGTTATAGCTTTGCAAGTATGAGGGCATGATTAAATTTCTTTTCATATTGCTTTTAAGTAGAATAAATAATTCAACTTTTTATCAGCATCATTTCAGTTTTTATACTGTATCATAAATAGCTCTTCAGCTGTGTTATAACTTTCTTCCTTACCAGAAATACTTAAGCTTTTTCTATTATTAAAAAAGAGAAATGTTTATCCTATATTATCTTGAAATAACTCAGTAGTTCTAATCAATACATTTTTATTTATTAATTTTGGCTAGGTTTATTGTAATGCATCTCCATAGTGTCCATTAATCTAATTAAAATTCACTTAGAATTTGGTATTTTAATAACATATATATTTTTCATAAATAGGAAATAGTTTTCATGTATAGAAAATTTTGTATATAGGAAATTCATTTCTATATATAGGAAAAATCTTTTTTGCAAATTTGTGATTAGGTAATTACAATCATATAATTATTGGCTATCTATTGTCCTCTTTGGAAGGTAAATTTTTTTGTGGCTTACATCTTCCTATGTTTAATATTTGTAAGATTTAAATTTTACATATTATTGTACCAAATGTAAAGGACTTAGAGGAATTGAGGTATAACATATAAAATAGTAAACATGTAAACATAAGAAAATGATATTAATACCTTATTGTTATTATTGAAATTAAAGGAATTATTTAATAGGAAAAATAATATAATGCATTTTTGCTAAAGACTGCATTGCTATATTAAAGTTTTTTGGAACTAGAGCTTTTATTATAAAAATAACACCAATTTGAAAATACTCAAATACCACAGAAGTGGAATAAGTAGAAAATCAGTATGAAGACATCTATTTTTAGCAGTGTAACAGATTACTTTGAAGAGCTGCCTTAATACAAAAATAATCAAGTCCTGTGTAAAACTTAATGTTACCTCATTGCTCAGATCCACAGGTAGAAATAAAATCTTAAGCAAGGATGAAAAAACTTGAACTGACACTAAAATATAAGCAATAAGCATATGACAGATGGGGTCTTCTTAACGGTAAATAAGAATAACAACACTTAATCCAGAAGAAAACTATAGGCTAATAGCAACTCAGAGAAGCTGGAAGAAATAATTCTCACTTAAAGTGAGAGGTTTTGTCCTCTTATTTTGTTTTGTTTACAAATTCTGTCAACCAAAAATGAGTTCATAATTAAAATCCAGCTAACCTAAAAAACACATAATTAAAATCTGGCTAAACTAAAAAACACATATGGAAATAAGCCACCATGAGTGAGAGCAGAAAAGGCAAATTTCAGATGCAGACTCCCCCCCTCCCCACCCCCACACCCCCTGGCCCAAGGACTGAAGGTATTGCAGTTAGCTGTTATAAAATATATAAGAACAAATTTGAAATGTTTAAAAAAATAATCTGGCAGAATTGAATTTACCAAAGTCGAATTTATAATTGCCAATGAAACTTATAGTTAGTGACACTCTAGAAACATAAAGACATGAAAAGGTTGAAAATAAAAGAATAGTAAAAAGTTATGCTGGGCAAAAACCAAATGAACAAAAGCTATCAGTTTTAATTTAACAAGCATGACTAGAGATAAGGAGACCTTACTATATAATAATAAGTTCACTAGAAAAATATAACAATATTAAGCCTGCATAGACATGATAACTTAGCCTCAAAATATATAAAAATTCAATAAAATTAAAGGAAGAAATTTATCAATATCTTAATAAATTTTAATGTACATTTGTCTACATAGAACTGTGTACCCAATAATTAGAGAATATGCATTCTTAAGTGATTAACCATTTACAAAAATTGACTATATTTTTAGCGCAAAAGGTCAATAAATTTCAAAAAATTCTCTTACAGACCACATCTTCTGACATAAAAGTCAATAGCAAAAAGATAAATTTTTAAATGATTATAAATTTGGAAATTTGTTTTAAAAAGAGTAACTTATGAACCAAAATGAATGTACTTTTAGCTAGACAAAAGCTAAACATAGTAAATTTATAGGATATATAACCTTATATGCTTAAATTAAAAATGGAGGGAGGCTGAAATTTCATGACATAGGCTTCCAATTTAATGAGTTAGAAAATGAGCAGCACCTTTAAAAAAATTAAGAATGAGATAACAAAGAGCAGAAATTAATGAAATAAAAAATATACATTTAGCAGGTGGGATCAACAAAGCCTGAAATTGCTTTTTTTAAAAAGATCTATAAAATAGATAAACCTCTGGAAGTTTAATCAGTTAAAAATTAAGGAGAAAAATCAGAACTAAACAATATTATGAGTAAAAATACTCTACTTACAAACCAAGTAGATATTTAAGAGATAAGAGGATTCAGTGGACACTATATACCAATAAATTGTGAAAACTTAGGTGAAATGCACAAACTCCTAAGAATTATACCTTACCAGAAACGACTCAAGAAAAAATTGAACGCCAGTGTACTCCTATAACCATTAAAGAATTAAATATTTTGTCAAAGCCTTCTCATTAAAGCACACACACACACACACATCTCACATGGTTACAACTGACCTTTTGCCTTTCAAATATCCTCTGATATTTCAAATTTACACATTTTAATGGAAAAGAGAAAAAGGAAGAATTATTCCCAAACTCAGCTGTATGCGTCTTTATCAAAACCTTAATATTAAAACCAAACAAAAATGAGAGAAAGGAAAAGTACAGTTAACTCTTATTTATGAATGTTAATATCAAATCCTACACAAAACTTTAGCAAGCAGAATATAACAATGTTCCAAAAAAAGGAAAATATATCATGATCAAGAAGGACATCAAAAGAATGCAAGTATGGTTTAACATTAATGGCAAAGGGGTGGGATGTATGCATGTCATTTAGCATAGCAAATTAAAGGAGAAAAACATGGTCATCTCGATAGATTTTGTTTTAATTTAAATTGAAGTTAGTTAACATATACTATAGTATTGTTTTCAGGAGTAGAATTTAGTGACTCATCGCTTACATATAACACCCTGTGCTTACCACAAGTGCCCTCCTTAATACCCATCACCCATTTAGCCCACCCCTGCTATGTCCCCCTCATCAACCCTCAGTTTGTTTTCTATTGCTAAGAGTCTTTTATGGTTTATCTCCCTCTCTGTTTTTAATCTTATTTTATTTTTCCTTCCCTTCCCCTATGTTCATCTGTTTTGTTTCTTAAATTCCACATATGAGTGAAATCAATACAATCATATTTGTCTTAATTAGTAAATGACTTATTTCACTTAGCATAATATACTTTAGTTCACCATGTTGTTGCCAATGGCAAGATTTCATTCTTTTTGATGACAGTAATATTACATTGTGTGTGTGTGTGTGTGTGTGTGTGTGTGGGTGCACGCACGTGCACACACACATGCACACAGGTAATACATCTTCCTTATCCATTCATCAGTCAATGGATATTTGGGCTCTTTCCATAATTTGGCTATTGTTGATAGTACTGCTATAAACATCAGGATCCATGTATCTCTTCAATTCAGCTTTTTTGTATCCTTTTGACAAATACCTAGTTGCATCGATAGATTTTTTTTTTAAATTTTAGTTAACTCATTCATGGAGGAAAAAAAAACTCTTAGCAAAATTGGAAAGGAAGGGAAGATTCCCTAACTTGATAAAAGGTGTCTATCAAGAATATGCAGCAAATTTCATTTTTACCAATAAAATATTAGAGGCACTTTCTTTATTTTATTTTTTAGAGGCATTTTCTTTAAAGTTGGAACAAGACAATTTGACCTTATAGTAGAGGTCAGAGTCCTCACAACAAGAACAGAAAAGAAATATCAAGTATAACCATTTGGAAAAGAAGAAATTAAACTATATTCATTTGTAGATTACATCCTATCTAAATAGAAAACTCAAAATAATTTACAGGTAAACTCGTTATAGAAATATAATAAGAGGGACGCCTGGGTGGCTCAGTTGGTTAAGCGGCTGCCTTCGGCTCAGGTCATGATCCCAGTGTCCTGGGATCGAGTCCCACATCGGGCTCCTTGCTCAGCAGGGAGCCTGCTTCTCCCTCTGCCTCTGCCTGCCTCTCTGTCTGCCTGTGCTCACTCTCTCTGACAAATAAATAAATAAAATCTTTAAAAAAAAAAAAAAAAGAAATATAATAAGAGTTTAGCAAGGAAACTGACTATAAAATCAATATACAATAATAAATTGCATTTCTAACATTTAAAAAGTTAGAAAAGATACTATTTACTGCATCCACAAATACATAAAATACAAAGAAATAAAAGTGTGCAAGATCTTTATGAAATAACTAGAAACTTTATTGAGGAACATTAAGTCTAAATGGAGAGTTGCACTAATATTTTTTATTAAATATAGACAAGATTTCAGTTTTTTCCGAATTGGTTTATAGATCAATTTGATTCCAGTGAAAAATCCTAATAGGGATTTTGAGGAAGTCTACTTGGGTCTAAATTTTACATGAGAAAGCAAAGAGCCTAAGATAGCCAACAGACTCCTAAAGAATAAGTAAATGAATTTGTTCTGTCAGATAACAAGGTTTGTCGTAAAGTGGAGAATTGAAGAAAGTGTGGTATTGGCAGAGGGATAGACAACTTGACCAACAGAACAAAATATGTTGTTTTGAGATTGCTAAATATGTGATAAAACTTTTTTTTTTCAGAAGCAAAGGAATAATGAATACAAAATTTAAAGTGCTTATGTTTTCTGGGGCAGTGAGTTTGAAATTAGAGGTTAGGTATGTGTTTGTGGGCATTTATTATTATACTTTATAACTCACATATATGACACATACTTTACATACATATTAGTTTTATAAGGCTGCTGTACAAACTGCCACAGACTGCATGACTTAAACAATAGATATTTATTTTCTCATAGTTCTGGAGGCTAAAGTCCAAGACTAGGTGTTGACAGGTCTGCTTCATCCTGGAGTCTCTCTCTTTGGCTTACCTCAGATAACTGTCTTCTTGCTATGTCCTCACATGGCCTTTTCTGTGCTGTCCTACTCCTAATGTCTCTTTCTACTCTCACAAGAACACTAGTCAATTGGACGAGGACCCCACCCTTATGACTTCATTTAAACTTAATTGTGTCCTAAAAGTCCCTATCTCCAATACTGTCATCCTGGGGGAGGTGGGGAGGGGGCTGGTTAAGGACTTTGACAGAATTTTAGGGGCACTCAACTCCGTCCATAGCAGTAATTTTTAATTTAAATAGAACATGCACCCCACACTCTTATCCTTTTTGGTTTTCAGTTCTTCTTACTAACCTCTTTGGGAATTCCTTTTAGTGTTTCTCTAAGAAAAGCAAATAAAAGAGCCTGATTAAGATAGGAATGGTTATATCCCTTAACAGGCATATTCATAAATCACTCTGCATAAGTCTGTAAAGTCTACATTTCAAATCAGTAAATTGAAACTCCCAGGACTCTTTCATAAACCATATAATGGAAGAGACCAGAGAAGAAAATGTTTTGAGGTTTCTGAATATTTTATTTAATCTTAGATAGTCTCAAGGTATGTTTCAAGTTGTTTTTTATCTTCCATAAAGGGCTTAGAGAATGTTGATTAATTTTTAGATAAGTTTCAGAGAACAATATTAAAGAATAGTACTTACTAGGCAAAAAAAAAATTGTATCTAAAAATAGTTGTATCACATGAATTTATATTTTAGCACACTAACAAACAAAAATGTTCAGGTTTAATTTTCAGCCCAGCTATATTTTTGACATAATCTTGTTTTGCTCAGACTGAATGACTCAATGACTTATTTCTATGCATTGAATTTTAGCAAATACCCAGATGATTTAATATAATTTATACTATTTAAATCTCTTTTTCCAGCCTGAAAGTGATTTTTGATTCTAGAATGCTTTTCTTTTGACATCATATATTTCATAAGTAATGTACTTTGGATGTCACCTAAAACAAAGAACGAGTTTCTTATCAGCAGGCAGCATCCCATCTAATGTGTTCATCTGCCTGATTTTAGTAAGCATCCCATCTAATGTGTTCATCTGCCTGATTTTAGTAAGCATGTAAGAAAGAATTAATGGAAGCTTCCAGATATTTTTCCAATAGTCATATTTCTTCAATTAGTCTGTATCTGGTCAAAGCTTAATAGTCTGAAAGCTAATAGACATATTGATAAAGTTGTCAGATAAAAGCAAATATTTACAAATCGTTGTTCTGAAAACAGTTAATATTCATTTGTCTTAGGTTTTGCATTTGTTTCTCAAGGAATATAAATCTGCAACATGTATTCTATACAAGAATATTTCTGTTGACCTTTATATGTATTTTTTTTCTGTTCTCTCAGACTTGAATTATTAAAAAACAAATGGAACATTTAATACTTCTTTCTATAGCTTCCTTCAGTCTGCCATACTACATTATATAAATTTCTGTTTTGCTTTTTTTTTCTCACAAAGTAGAAATTACTTCATTTTTTTCTGAATATAAAAATGGTGCTATTTATTGAAAATGTCTATTTTTCTAATAATGTAGACAAAGTTCATATTAGAAAGGGCTTTCTGGAAGACATGATATTGCATTTCTTTATTGCTATAGCTATTTCTGTAATAAGAGCAGTATAGACAATACACAGTAATACAGCATAAATCCAAATTCCAAGTCTTTGTTACGGGGTTTGATTGTTTTTTATTAACAAAATCAACTAGAGAATTGCCAGATATTTTATTCCATTTTTTATATTATAGACTAGTGTTTTTTCAGTATACTGTAGCTAGACTTTCTATTCTATCAAAATTACCTGGTGGTGTTGTTAAAAATAGAGGTGCCTAGGGGCACCTGGGTGGCTCAGTGGGTTAAGCCTCTGCCTTCAGCTCAGGTCATGATCCCAGGGTCCTGGGATTGAGCCCTGCATCGGGCTCTCTGCTCAGCAGGGAGCCTGCTTCCCCCTCTCTCTCTGCCTGCTTCTCTGCCTACTTGTGATTTCTGTCTGTCAAATAAGTAAAAAATTAAAAAAAAAAAAAATAGAGATGCCTAAATGCTATGCTATATCTTCTCAGTCAGGATACCGTCAGTCTGGCCTGGGCATGTGCATTTTAACAAATGACAGTGGTAATTCTTAAGCACTCTACAGTTCAGGAACTAATGATGTTCACCATAGCCTGAGTATTAAAAGAGCTTTGTTCCCTGCCTTTTCAGTTGTGTCTCATCCTCCAAATTACTACTTTTTGTTTATTGAGGTATAATTCATGTATAATGTTATATTAATTTCAGCTATTACCTTAATGACTGATATTTGTATATATTGTGAAATGATCACTACAATAATTCTAGTGAACATTCATCACCATACATAGTCACAAATTTTTTTTTTCCTTGTGATGGAGCCTTTTAAGGTCTCTCTTAGCAACTTTTAAATATGCAATTATGCTGTACATGATATCTCCATGACTTATTTGTTCTTTTATATGTATCTCTTCACCTGTTTTGCCTTCTTCTCAATGCCTCTACTGGCAACCATCAATCTGTTATCTGTATATATAAGCTTGATTTTTGTTTTGTTCTAATTCCACTTACAAGCAAAATCATAAGCATTTGTCTTTCTTTGCCTGACTGATTTCACTTACCATAATGCCTTCTAGGTCCATCCCTGTTGTGGCAAATGGCAAGATTTTTTTCTTTTATTCCTGAATAAGTAGTAATATGTATGTGTGTGTGTGTGTGTGTGCACGCGGGCATGCGTGTACAGTACACACACACACATACCCCCACTTACTTTATTCATTCATTCATCAATGGACTCAGGTAATTTCCATATCTTAGCTATTGTAAATATTACTGTGCTGAACATGGGGGTACATATGTCTTTCAAATTAATGCTTTATCTTTGTTTTCTTTGGATACATACCGAGAGGTGGAATTGCTGGATCATATGTAGTTCTATTTTTAATTTTTTGATTAACATCCATACTGTTTTCCATAATGGCCGGCACAATTTACATTCCCACCAACAGTGCATGAGGGTTCTCTTTTCTCCACATCATCATCAACACTTGTTATATCTTGTCTCTTAGCTAGCTATGTGAACAAGTATGAGGTGATATCTCATTGTGTTTTTAATTTGATTTCCCTGAAGATTAATATTGAGTGTCTTTCCAAATTACTCCTTAATAAGTATTATATCTATATTGTGGCTCTAAATAAAAAAATCAAACAACAGCTTAAAGCAAAAAGAACTAGCCTGAGCTCTGACTTGGTGCTAAATGGTCTGTCCTATAGTTTACCTGAGGAACTTCTCTTCATCCTTTACAGGATGGCTGCCTTGTGTTTGTCTGTGTCAGGCCTGGAATACGGACAGCATTTGTAATATCTGTCCCACTCTTTCTTGTTACAATGAGTTTAGGAGTTATTATCTCTTGATGTATTTAAAGAAATATTTTAGTCTAGTATTCACTTATGTAATAATGTTTACAATGAAAGATTTACTTTCGTTTCTTCATTCAATGTAATTGCAAATTTGAAGCAGTTTAAAACTAAGTTTAAAAAAAACTGCCAGGGGGCGCCTGAGTGGCTCAGTGGGTTAAAGCCTCTGCCTTCGGCTCAGGTCATGATCCCAGGGTCCTGGGATCGAGCCCCGCATCAGGCTCTCTGCTCAGCAGGAAGCCTGCCTCCCCCCACCACCCGCCAGCCTCTCTGCCAATAAATAAATAAATCTTTAAAAAAAAAAAAAATTTGCCAGGGCGCCTGGGCAGCTCAGTTGGTTGAGCATCTAATTCTTGGTTTGGGCTCAGGTGTCGGTATCAGAGTCGTGGGATCCAGCCTCCTCTTGGGCTCTGTGCTCAGGGGAGAGTCTGCTGGAGATTCTCTCTCCCTCTCTCTCTGCCCCTCCCCCTGCTCAGGCTCTCTTTCTCTCTCTCACTTCCTCTCCCTCTTTCCCCCTAAAAACAAATAAACAAATCTTAAAAAAAAAAAGAAAGAAAGAAAGAAAGGGCTTTCAACCTCTTGTATATCCTGTAATTCTCTACTAGGAGCTATGGTATATTTCTTTTAGTTTTGCATTGCTGGAATGTCGTTAGTTCCAGAAACAGTATAAGCTGCAGACCTTTTGATATCCTTTCAGTTATATGGAGACCAAACAGCATAAAGATAAAGGCCTTCTAACAAACTATTCAGCTCTCACTCTTGTGAGAGTTTATGGACAAAGGGGAAAAGAAGCTACTGCATGTTTTAGGGAACTGAGAAGTTTGACAATCCTGTGGGAAATATTCCTATCTAACTTTTAAATTTATGTTCACCTAATCTGTTTTCAGTAGGCTTCAGAATCTCCTCTTTAACCCCTCCAAGACTAATGTAAAGAAATAAATCACTCCTAATCTGTCAACTTCCCTTCCTTGCCACTGTCCTGTGTCATTGCTACTAATCCCTTTGGTGTGCTAGGCTTGAACATGAACATCATGAACATCTGCTCTGTCTGAAGTTTATTGGGGAGGAGGCTGGGCTTCCCTTCCAAAGTTGGTGAACTCCAGGTAGAAGATCAGATTTCCCAAACCAGGATAAAAGTTGAGAAGAGATCAAGGTCCTGGACAAGAAGATGTCTGCTACCAGTGACCTCCCGCCACCCCAATCTAGCATGCCTTGTTAACTTGAGTTAGAATAACTTAGAAGTACTGGTTTATAAATCATAGGAATGAATGAAATTAGCAATATTTTTATTTTGGGGGAGTACAGTTTTTCCCATTATGGCTTCACCATCTATTTCCTGCTAATCCGTGAAGATGACATAGGGCTAGAGATGTCTTTGGAAAAAGAGATGTCAATCACAAACCATTTGCTTTTCTGTTTTGTTATTTTAATTAGTAGGGGAACCAGAAAAGTCTGGTTAATGTAGTTTGTTTTCCTTAATTCTGACTTTTGACTTGAAGTCAAAAGTCCCTTCTGGCAACCACCAGTTTGTTTTCCATAGGTAAGAGTCTGTTTCTTGCTTTGCTTCCCTCTCTCTGTTTTTTTGTTTTGTTTTGTTTTTTGTTTTTTGCTCATTTGTTTTGTTTCTTAAATTCTACAGCTGAGGGAAATCATGATATTGTGGTTTTTTGACTACCTTGTTATACTTAGCATTATGCTCTCTAGCTCCATCCATATCATTGCAAATGGTAAGATATCATTCTTTTTTACAGCTGAATAATATTTCATTTGATATATATCTATATAACACAGCTTCTTTATCCATTCATCTGTCAATGGACATTTGGTTGCCTCCATAATTTGGCTATTTTACAATAAACACGGGGTGCATGTATCCTTTGAATTTGTGCTTTTGTATTTTGGGGGTAGATACCTAGTAGTGTGTCTACTAGACTGTACGATAGTTGTATTTTTAACTTTTTGAGGAACCTCCATGCTGTTTTCTACAGTGGCTGCATCAGTTTGCATTCCCACCAACAGCACAAGAGGGTTCCTTTGTCTCCACATATTCACCAACACTTGCTGTATCTTGTGTGTTTGATTTTAGCCATTCAACACATGAGGCAATATCTTCTTGTGGTTTGGATTTGCATTTACCTGATGATGAATGCTGTTGAGCTTCTTTTCAGGTATCTGTTGGCCATCCGTATTTTTTCTTTGAAGTGTCTGTTCCTATCTTCAGCCCATGTTTCAGTTGGATTATTTGGTTTTTGGATGTTGAGTTGAAGTTCTGTATAGATTTCAAATACTAACCCTTTATCTGATACATCATTTGCAAATATGTTCTCCCATTCCATAGGTTGCCTTTTAATTTTGTTGATTATTTCCTTCATTGTAGTAATGAAAACATTATGGTACTGGCACAAAAATAGACACATAGATCAATAGAACAAATAGAAAACCTAGAAACAAACCTACAATTATGTGGTCAATTAATCTTCAACAAAGCAGGTAAGATTATCCAATGGGAAAAAGATAGTCTCTTCAACAAATGATGTTGGGAAAACTGGTTAGCTACATGCAAAAGAATGAAACTGTACCACTTTCTTAAATTATATAGAAAAATAACTTCAAAATGGATTAAAGACCTAAATATGAGTCTTTGTGGTTCTTTTCCAACTCATTTAATTTTAATATTTTTCATTTTTTTGAGAAATGTATTTGAGCTATGGACTTCCTTCTGACTCCTGCCTTAACACCCATTCTTTCTTTCTTTCTTAAGATCACTGAGGATTGAATTTTCCCTTCTTGTTCAAGACAACCTTTTGCATTTTGACTCCTCCATGACTTTCCTTTAGTCCTTGTTTTAGGGTTGGAGTTTAGGATGTAAGGAACAGAAACCCATTTGTGTTAAGAGAAAAGAGGAGTTAATATAAGGACACTAACAAACCATAACTTGAAAAATATCATGGAAGTTCTCTTTTTCTCTGAATCTCCTTTAGAGAGTCACGACCTCTCAGGGAGACTCTGCCTCTCTCCACACATCTCTGTCCTCTTCTGTTTCTCTTATAGCTAGACCTTATAGATGCTTCCTTTACCCATTCATGGCTTTTATTTTTTCTAACTTTAGCTTTAAGATGGTTCATTACTGCTACACTATCCTTTGTTTTTTGGGGTTTGGGTTTTTTTGTTTGTTTATTTTTTAGTATAGTTGACACACGTTACTTTAACTTCAGGTGTACAGCTTCGTGATTTGATGCATTTATATATTAGGCTATACTCTCCACAAGTGTAGCTGTCATCTTGTCTGTTACATTGCTATTACAATATCATTGACAATGATTCTATGCTGTGCCTTTTATCCTTGTGACTTATTCTTCCACATCTGAAGGGCTGTATCTCCCTCTCCCCTTTACCCATTTTACCCAGCCGCCTTCCCTCTGGCAACCATAAGTTTTTTTCTCTGTATTAATAGGTCTAATTCTGCTTTTTGTTAGACTATTATTTTTTTTTAGATTCCACTTATGAATGGAATCAGATGGTACTTGTCTTTCTCTGTCTGACTTATTTTACATAGCTTATACCCTCTAGGTCCATCCATGTCTCAAATGGCACAGTCTTTTATGGCTGTGTAATATTACTCTGTGTGTGTGCATGTGTGTGCACCACATTTTCCTTTTCTGTTCATCTACTGATAGATGCTTAGGTTGCTTTCATATCTTGGCTATTGTAAATAATGCTGCAGTAAACATAGGGGTGCATATAACTTTTCAAATTAGTGTTTTCATTTTCTTTGGATAAATACCCAATAGTGAAATTTTGGGATCACATGGCATTTCTTTTTTTTTTTTTAAGATTTTATTTATTTATTTGACAGAGAGAAAGAGATCACAGGTAGACAGAGGGGCAGGCAGAGAGAGAGGGGGAAGCAGGCTCCCTGCCAAGCAGAGAGCCTGATGCGGGGCTCGATCCCAGGACCCTGAGATCACAACCCAAGCCAAAGGCAGAGGCTCAATCCACTGAGCCACCCAGGTGCCCTGATAAGATGGTATTTCTATTTTTAATGTTTTGAGAAAACTCCATGCCATTTGACACATTGGCTGTATCAATTTACATCCGCATCAACAGTGCACAAAAGGTTTTTTCTTCACATCCTCACCAACATTTGTTATTTCTTGTCATTTTTATTTTAGCCATTCTAACAGGTGTAAGGTGGTATCTCATTGTGGTTTTGATTTGTATTTCCCTGATGATTAGTATGTTGAGCATCTTTTCATGTGTCTATTAGCTATCTATATATCTTCTTAGGAAAAATGTCTATTGAGGTCCTCTGACCATTTTTAAATTAGATTTTTTGGGGTGGGTTTTTGTTGTTGTTGTTGCTGTTGAGTACAGTATCCTTTCTTTTTATATTACCACCCATACATCTGACTTTATACTGCTAATTAGCTAATTATTTACATATTTCTTAGTTCATACTCCTATCAAAGAGACTCCAATTGGCTCAACTCATCTTTTTACAATAGATGACTAACTAATGTACCTACCACCAGTCACTCACCTGTACTGACAGGTGAGAAACTATACCACATTACCTGTGCTATGATGGGCAGGACATTTTCCCTCAGGATGCATTGGTAGGACTGGCTCCGGGCATCTCTAATAGTCCTCTCATTCTAATATATTCAGTTTTACCCCAGTTCGTTCTCCTCATACTTTAATTTTATTTGCTTTGTTAATCTAAAAAAATCCTCTTTTAATCCTGTTTTAATCTAGCTATCATCAACTCATTCTCCCTTTCACCTCATCCATTGTACTCAAAAGGTTATTATTCGCTATATTCGCATTCTTATCTCTCATTAACTGCTCATCCCTTTGAAATTGGGCTTCCTTTCTTGTTATGTTCCTGGAACTACTCTAAACCATGGGCACCAGTTATCTTCTAATCGTCATATCTAGTGGAAATTTTTCAGTCTATATTTCACTGCCTTTTCTTCAACATTTGACATTCGTGGCAACTTTCTTCTATAAATATTCTGCTTTCTTGGTTTCTGTGAATCTACTCTTCCTTGGTGTTGCTTATAACCTTTTGACTTCCCTTGCTCTTTTTCTTTTTGTGGGCTTTTTCTATGCCCCTTACTTAAAATGTTGATATTCCCCTGATTTCATATGTAACTATTACTTTATCTACTCTGTGTTCTCTTCACTTTTATGGTTTCAACTATCACATATTAACTGCTGATTCCAAAACTCCTATTTCTAATCTAGACTTCCCCTTAGAATGTCAGATTCATGTATCTACAGATGATCTTTGACACCTCAGAGTCAATACATTTCAAAGTCAACATACCTTAAGCTTAATTTATCATCCCCACTCCCAAATTTGTTCTCTTGTATTTTTTTAAATTCATCGTTGGTATAGCCATTTACTGTTCAGGCAAACTAGAAGTGTGAAAGTCTTCATAGTCCAGGGTTGGAAACCACATGACACACATGCTGCCATTCCTCCATCCCATGCTTATTAGGACTCATGAGCACACATGCTAACACTGCCTCATCCCATTCTCATAATGGGCATATGCCTTTCATGCTTATGTGTCCTAATGAGGTTAGATGATATCACAGAATCCTTTTCTACATGGTGTTTCAGGCAACAACTATCAATCAAATAGGGATTGGTATGTGCTTATTCCCTACCCTGTTCTTTGTGCTATCACCTTTGTGCAAGACTACTTCAAGAGATTTCTTGTCCTCTGTGTTCCGATTGGGTTTGCTCAATCACAGAAGATTAGAAAGTGGGACAAGAGTGATTTTGGGATATTTATTCTTACAGGGGTTGCCACAGGTTGGCTGCATTTCTTTACTGAAAGACACAACTCCTATCAACCTCTTCAATTCCAGAAACTGGTCATTTCTGACTTGGGAATGATAATAGGTCTCCTATTGCTAGCCCTGAAATCATACATTATCCCTTGTCAGTTCCCCCTAAATCTTTCCCAGATCTTTGTAGGTAGAATTTTCCACAGATTACCCAATTTGAGTATACTGTTTTATTTTCTGTCAGGCCCTGACTGATAAGGCATGTGAATTAAAACCTGTTTGCCATCCCTTTCCTACATTCTTTAACAGTATTATCAGACACCACATATCCATATATTTACTAAGACTTGCTTATTTCAGATCCCAAGTATTACTCAATTGTATCCTTTCTCTCTAGTGTCACTCTCAGAATTCTATTTCAGGCCCTTAGTGTTTCTTTGTGAAATAATGCATGAAATGGAAAAGGATTTATATTAAAGCAAACTATTTAGCATAGACTGCCAATCCTGGCAAGCTGATTACATAGCCTTCTTGATTATATTTGTCTTTATTATTCTCTGGCTAATTCATGTATGTCTATCTTGTGGCCCCTATTCTTCTGTATTCTAATCCTTATATTTTAAAAGATTGATTTTATGAAATCCTAATATATAAAATAAAGGTAGAACTGGTTCTAGTTAAAGTAAGGCGGGCACTTAAGACACAACAGGAATATGACTTCACAATCTACCAGTGATTAATAAGGATTTGTCTTTTCCTATTATTTTCTCTACCTCATTGTTTTCATAGCTCTTGTTTCACAAAGATTTACTTATTACCCTTTTTTCTATGAATTAAAGAAGTTTAATGATTGAAATATGAAAATGCTTCCAGGTTATCAGAAGAATTTCACATTCTGATTTAGGGTGACTATTACTCTCTGGTGAGTATGATCTTGTTAATCCTCTAACCAACTGCATTGTACAGAAAGACTTAGTGAACTTGCAGTTAGCCAAAAAAAATTCTTTTTTTTATATCATATACATATACTAAGAATTATATCCCCTATATCTTCCATTTACTCTTATTTTTTAAAGATTTTTTTTCAAAATTCCTTTAAGAATATTTGGATCCTAATTCTATTTTATAGTCATCAACCATTCTTCCAATTCAGTTTATCTTCATTCTAGTTAATGGGAAATGTTTACCTGGTAGGACTGCAGAGAAAACCTTTTGATCGGCCAATAGAGAAGTCTAATAGGATATTGAATCTAGAGATTGAGTCATAAACCTATAAATAGTCAATTTAGTGAATAAGGAATATATACAACTTATGAAATATCATCTAGCTCTTATTTCACCAACCGGGCCACAAGATTTCTACTGATTTTGCCAAATACCCTCTTGAAATCAAAGTTACTAGGTCCAGAGTAGAGCATTTTTTTTTTAACCTCTGCCACGCATGCAATCCTTTCAGATTAAGGTTAGTCTGAAATAATTTGATTAAGGTTAGTCTGACATAATTTGTTCCTGGTGAAGTCGAACTAGCTCATAGTCATTACTGTCTTCCTTCCTAAGTACATGTAAACCTATCTGTTCATTAATTCCTTCTAAAAATCTTACAAAGCTAAAAAGCATGGTTTAAAGCTTGACTTAGTTATAATTTGAGATCTCCACATTACTTTCCTTTTTTAAAAAAAACTAGAAACTGTTTCATTATCTAGTCTTCTAGCATCTCTTCTAGTCTCTGTAGTTCTTCAAATCTACCATCAATCTAGTCATTTCACCTCCAGGTTTCTCTCATTCTTTTTTTTTTTTATTTTTTCAGACAGTTATGTAGGTCAAGATGCAAATAAAGGATCTGTTTAAATAGGTAAGAGATCTGTTATTACTTTTTCACCTGTCCAAGCTTGTGATTTATTCTTTAAATTTTTTTTATTTTGCAATAATTTTAGACTTATAGAAGAGTTGCAAACATAGTACAGAGCATTTCCATATAGCCTTTACCTACCCTCCCCTAATGTTAACACCCTACATAGTCATCATCCAATTATCAAAACTAAGAAATTAATATTGTTGCAATATTATTAACCAAATCATAGACTTTATTCTGATTTTATTCTGACTTTATACTGATTTTTACATTAATGTACGTTTTCCCCCCAAGATGAAGTCCAGGATCCCACATTATATTTAGTTTTCATGTCTTCTTAGTCTCCTCCATTCTGTAAGAGTTCCTTAGTTTCTCCTTATCTTTTCATCACCTTGACACTTTGATTACTGGTCAGGCATTCTGTTGAGTGTCCTTCAGTTGTGTTTATCTGATATTTTGTCCTGATTAAATTGAGATTATTCAAATGGGGAACAAATATTGGAAGTGATGTACCCTCCTCAGGACATTGTAGCAGGTGGCACATGATACTGATATATATTATTATTGATGATGTTAACCTTGATCACTTGGTTTAGGATGTGTGTGTCAAGTTTCTCCACTGTGAAGTTGCTGTTTTTCCCCCTTGAAATTAATAAATATTTGCAAAGAGATCCTTTGATACCATGCAGTTTTCTTCTTTCTTCTTAAACATTCACCTACTGTTTTAGAATTTATTGATGGATCATACCTGTCTCAACTACTAGTTTAGTTCTAATAGTAATTTTCTATCTCCCTTATTCCTTCTGCATTTATTGATTGGAATACTTCTATAAAGAAGAGTTGTTGCCCTTTTTATTTATTTATTTTAATGGTTTTATTGAAATGTAGTTGACATAAAATAAACAACACATATATAAGGAGTACAATCTGATGTTTTATCAAAAATGAAACCATTACCACAATAAAGAAAATTAACATATCTGTAATCACCAAAAGCTTCCTTATATTCAGCAAATCTTTTTTTAAAAAGATTTATTTATTTTGAGAGAGAGAAAGAGAGTGCAAGCCTATGGATGGGGGAGGGGCAGAGGGCGAGGAGAAGGAATCTCAAACAGACTCCCCACTGAGTACAGAGCCAGGATTCTGGGCTTAAAATCATGAAATCAAGCTTAAGCAGGAATCAAGAGTCTGACACTTAATGGACTGAGCTGCCCAGGTATCCCTCCTTATATTCATTTCTAATCCCTACCTCCCTTTTCTTGCTACTCTCCTTGATGTCCCCAGGTAACCACTGAATTGCTGTCACTGTAAATTTGTTGGCACTTTCTAGAACTGTATATAAATGGAATAATACAGTATACATTCTCTTTTCATTTTGCCTTTTTCACTGAAGATAATTATTTTGAGATTTATTCTTGCTGTTTCATAAGTCAGTATTTTTTTTTGTGAGTTACGTTCTGTTTCTTCATATATCAAAATTAGTTTATCTGTCCACCTATCATGGATATTTAGGTTCTTTTTAGTTTTGGCTATCACAAATGCCCCTTCTAGCATTCTTATATTAGTTTTAACAGAATTTATTTTTGTCCATAGTTTTATTTTTTTACCTGTTATGTGATTATATTTAAGTTGTGATTTTTATAGACAGCGTACATTTGGGCTTTGCTTTTTAATTTATTATTTATTTGTTTGTTTAATTACCATACACAGTATTTTATTGCATTTTATTTTATTGGGACATTTTTTGCAATCTATTTCTTACTTATTGAAGTATAGTTGACACACAATGTTACATTAGTCTTGGGAGTACAACATAGTTACTTAACAACTCTGTACCTTATGATTTGCTCACCACAAATGTAGCTATTATGGTACCATTAACTATATTCTTTATGCTGTACCTTTAATCCTACTAACTTATTCATTCCATAACTAAAAGCCTGTACCTCCCACTCCCCTTCACCCTATCTGCCCACACTTCTCCCCTCTGGTAACCACCAGTTTGTTCTCTGTATTTATGCTTTTATTGTCTGTTCATTTGTTTATTTTTTAGATTCACCATGTAAGTGAAATCATATGGTATTTGTCTTTCTCTGTCTGACTTAATTCACTTAGCATAATACCCTCTAGGTCCATCTGTGTTGCAGATGGCAAGATCTCATTTCTTTTTATGGCTGAGTGATATTCCATTGTATATATATATCTATGTATTCCATATGTTCCATATTTCACACACACACACACACACACACACACACCCCTCCCCATTGTATATTCTTGCCTCCTTTGTTGTAGATTAATTAACTGCATAAACATGAGTTTATGGGACACCGGGATGGCTCAGTTGGTTAAGTGCATGACTCTTGGTTTTGGCTAGGTTCATGATCTCTTGGGTTGTAAGACTGAGCCCCAGTTGGGCTCCGCACTCAGTGGGGAGTCTCTTGAACATTCTCTCCCTCTGCCCCTCCCACCACTCACGCATGCTCACTCTCTTTCCCTCTTAGATAAGCAAATAAATCCTTAAAACAACAACAACAAAAAAAGAATTTATTTCTGGTCTCTATTTTGTTCCATAATCTATGTATCTGTTTTTTTGCCAGTACCATACTGTTTCAGATATTATAGCTTGATAATATATCTTGAAATCTGGGATTGTGATGCCTCTGGTTTTGTTCTTTTTCAAGATTGCTTTGGTTATCCAAGGTCTTTTGTTACTCCATACAAATTTAATATTATTTGTTCTAGTTCTGTGAAAAATGCTATTGGTATTTTGATAGGGATTGCATTGGATATGTAGATTGCTTTGAGTAGACTGGACATTTAAAAAAATATATTAATTCTTCCAACCCATGAACATGGACTATCTTTCTATTTGTTTGTATCATCTTCAACTTCATTAGTGAATGTTTTATAGTTTTCAGAGTACAGATCTTTCACTTTCTTGGTAAAGTTTATTCCTAGGTATTTTGTTCTTTTTGTTGCAATTATAAATGGATTTTTTTTCTTAATTTGTTTTTCTGCTACTATGTTATCAGTGTATAGAAATGCGAAGAGTTTCTGTATGTTAATTTTGTATTCTTCACTTTTACTGGTTCATTTATTCTAATAGTTTTTTGGTAGTGTCTTTAGGGTTTTCTATGTATAGTATTATGTCTTCTAGAGATAGTCGTAGTTTTGCTTGTTTCTCATCAATTTGGATGCCTTTTTTTCCATTTTCCTGTCTGATTGTAGACCTACAAACTGACAATCTCTGCCTTTTTAATTTGGTTTAATTTAATTTAATTTAATTTTTAATTTGGTTTAATTTAATTTAATTTAAATTAATTTTAATTTAATATGGTTATTGATATAGTTAGGTTTAAATCTATTATTCTGCTATTTGCCCCATTTTTCCCATTTTATGTTTGTCCTATCTGTTCTTTATTCTTTTTCCCCCTCTCTTTCTGTCCTTTTTTGGATTAAGTACTTTCTATGATTCCATTTTTATCTCCTTTAATGGCTCTTTAGATACAAATCTCCATTTTGTTATTCATTGATTGTTTTGGGTTTGTAGTATATACATCTTTAACTTCTCAGCATCTACCTTCAAGTGATATTATATCATTTCATTTGTAGTATTTGAACCTTATAATTAGTATACTTCCATTTCTCCTCTTTTGGCTTTTGTGGTATAGTCATTGTATATTTTACTTTTTCATGTGTTATAAACCTTATAGTACATTTTAAAAATTTAAATTGTCAATTATCTTTTTAAAATTTTAAATATGAAAATATGTTTATAAGATATAAGAAACTGTATGTTTAGGGGCACCTGAGTGGCTCAGTCAATTGAGCATCTGACTCCTGATCTTAGCTCATGTCTTGATCTCAGGGTTATGAATTCAAGCCCCACCTTGGGCTCTGCCCCAGGTGTGGAGCTCACTTAAAGTAAAAAAGAGAGGGAGAGAAATTTATATGTTTAGTCATATAATTAGTATTTCTGATGCTCTTTATTACTTTGTCTCAGATCCTTATTTCAATCTGGCATTATTTTGCATCTTCCTGAAGGGTCTTCTTTACTGTGCTTGTGCTGGTGGTCTGCCAGTGATAAATTCTTTCAGCTTTTGTATATCTGAAAGTCTTTATAGTACCTTCATTTTTGAAAGATATTTTTGCTGTAGATAGAATTTTAGGTTGACAGGTTTGAGGAGATTTTTTAGTATTTTAAAGATGAGAGTCCATAGTCTTCTCACATGCATTGTTTTCACTGAAGAATCTACAGTCATCCTTCTCTTTGTTCTTATGTACATAATATCTTCCCCCCTGGATGTTTTTAAGACTTCTTTATCTCTGATTTTGAACAATTTGATTATGATGTACCTTAATGTCGTTTTCTTTATGCTTTTTGTGCTTGGGATTTGTTTTGCTTCTTAAATCTCTGAGTTTATAGTTTGTTTGTTTTTTAATCAAATTTATTTCTTCAAATGTTTTTTGTCCCCCACTCTCTTCCCTCCTTTAGGGATTCCACTCGCATATATAGTAGGCCATGTTAATTGCCCCACATATCACTGATACTCTCTTTTTTCCAGATTTTTCTTTTTGTTTGATTTTGGATAGTTTTTATTATTAGTCTTCAAGTTTACTAATGTGTAACATCTAACTTGCTGTTAATACCATCTGGTGTATTTTTATCTCATAAATTATCATTTTCATCTCTGGAAATTCAGTTCGGGTCTTCTTTTTTTTTTTAAAGATTATTTATTTATTTATTTATTTATTTATTTGAGAGAAAGAGAGTGCACGTGAGATTGGAGAGGTTAGAGGGAGAGCAGCCTCCCCACCGAGGAGGGAGCCCCATGTGGGACTCGATTCAGGGACTCCAGGATCATGACCTGAGCCGAAGGTAGTTGCTTAACCAACTGAGCCATCCAGGTGCGCCCAGGTCTTTTTTTTTTTTTTTTTTTTTACTCTTTTGGATATCTCTTTATTTTTTGAACATATGAATATAGTTATAACTGTGTTAATGTTCTTATCTGTTAATTCTAAAATCTGTCGATCTGGATCAGTTTAATTGATATTTTTAATTGAAATTTTTATTATTTGTAGATTCATATGTAATTGTGAGGAGTCATATAGAGAAATCCACTGTGCCTTTTGCCCTCTTTTCCCTGATGGTAACACTTAGTAAAACTAGTAAAATAGGGGCACCTGGGTGACTCAGTCATTAAGCGTCTGCCTTTGGCTCAGGTCATGATCCCAGGGTTCTGGGATCAAGCCCCGCATCGGGCTCCCTACTTGGCAGGAAGCCTGCTTCTCCCTCTCCCGCTCCCTTTGCTTATGTTCCCTCTCTCGTTGTGTGTGTCTCTCTCTGTCAAATAAGTAAATAAATAAAATATTTTTTAAAAACAACTAAAAAGTAAAATAACATAGCCAGAATGTGTTGAAACAAAGCACTGATCTTGTTCAGCTGTCCCCAATTATACTTGTATTCATTTGTGTGCCTGTGTGTTTTTAGATCTGTACAATTCTATCCCATGTTTAAGTTCTTTCATCCACTACCACAGTCAAGGCACCTTTCCATCACCACAAGAATCCCTCTACTTGTCCTTTTATAACTAAACCCACTTCCATCTTGCCCCAACCTTACCCCCATCCCTATGCCTGCAAAAGCTAATCTGTTTCCTTTTCTAAAATGTTGTCATTTCAGGGGTGCCTGGGTGGCTCAGTTGTTTATAATTTTGTCATTTCAAAAGTGTTAAATAAATGGTCTCCTATAATATATAACCTTTGGGGACTGGCTTTTTTCACTTAGTATAATTCCCTGGAAGTTCATCTTAGACTGACTGATTTTTCACATCACTATGTGTTTTATTTTTCTGCTGTTTTCTATGTGTGATAATTTTTTTAAGATATTATTTATTTATTTATTTATTTGAGAGAGAAAGAGAGAGGATGAGAGAGAGAGAGGCATAAGCAGACTCCCAGCTGAACAGGGAGGTTGACAAGGGGCTCAATCCCAAGACCCTGAGATCATGACCTGAACTAAAAATCAGACTTTAACCAACCAAGCCACCCATGTGCCCCCATGTGTGATAATGTTTATTTGATGCTAGACATTGTGCATTTTCTTTGTTGGGTCTTTGCTCTTTTCATATGCATTTAAATATTTTCAGGTCTGCTCCGGATTGCAGTTAAATTACTTGGAAATAATAATTTGATCCTTTCAGATCTTGCTTTTAAAACTCATTAGGCAATACCAAAAGTGTTTCATCTAAGTCTACCTGTTCCCCACTACTAAGCAAGATACTTCTGAGTGTTCTATCCTGTATCTCCTGAGTTATGAAGTGTTCTAGTTCCCAGCCCAGTGTGAGTGTCAAGTGCCATTTACTTTGTCCTTTCAGGGAATTCTTTCCTCAGCATCAGTTAGTTTCTTCCTTATATTCACTGCCTAGTACTCTGCTAAATACTCAGAGGGAACCCTCTGGGGCCCCTAGCTGGCTCATTTAGTAGAGCATGTGACTCTTAATCTCAGGGTCCTGATGTCAAGCCCCATGTTGGGTGTAGAGCTTACTTTAAAAAATAATAAAGTATAGGTCAAGTCCTATATTTAAAGGGGTGGTGGGGGAGGACCCTCTGTAGATCTCTGCATTTCTTTCTCTGCAGCTATTCTCTTGCACTCTGTCCTGAAAACACACTCCCTGCCTTGGTCTCTCCTGACCCTTTAGCTATGTCTTGGAGAATTTAGCTTGGAGAATCTGCTGAGTCCAACCAGGTTCACCCTCTATGCACATAGACTGGAAACTCAGTCAAGGCAATAAGTTAAGACAGTTCTAGGCCTCCTTTGTTTCCTGGTTGTCTCCTTTGATTGTCTGGTATCTAGTGTCTTAAAAAAAAAAAAAAAAAGTTTCATATATTTTGCCTGTTGTGTTTTTTTTTCTGGGTGGGTGTTCTTTCACGGAAGAGGGCAAATCTCACCCCTAGTATTCCATCTTGACTGGAAGCCAAAAGTCTTATATGATTTATTCTTCATCAGATATATTTTTTTCATTTTGACATAAGATTTATTCTCCTTGATAAAGAAAATAGAAACAAAATTGAAATTTAATTTTCTTTTAATTTCATTTTATTATTGCAGTTATTTGCCCAAGTATCCCTTAATCTTCCTGTTCAGTAACTTTTATATCTTTAGGATTTTTCTAAACTCCACTTCATTCTGGATTTGATAAGCTTTTCAACATTTTTCTCAAACAACTTTTCATTTTTCCTTCCCTTCTTTCTACCTTTTTTCCTTCGTTCCGTTCAATAAATATTTATCAGAGACCTATAATGTGCCAAATTCTATGCTAAGCACTGAGAATAATGCCATAAAAAGGATAAACAAAGTCCTTGCTCTCTTGCTGAAATTCTAGTGATGGAAGGAAGGCAGTAAATACATAAACAGTAATTTTATTTAAGTTAGGAATATATGCTATGAAGAAGATAAACAAGATGACATTTTGAGGTGATATTGGAGCTCAATAATGGAAGAGTTAGAACAAAGAATAGCAACTACAAAAGCCCAAAGTCAAAAACAAGTTTGACATATTCAGGGAACAGAAAAAAGGACATGACTGGCAAAACGCTTATAAAATGTGGTCAGGGAAAGACACTCACAAAATGTGGTATTCAGAGGCCAAGAGAGACTGTGGACTCTGAGAAACAAACTGAGGGTTTTGGAGGGGAGGGGCTTGGGGGGGTTGGCAAGCCTGGTGGTTGGTATTATGGAGGGCACGTATTGCATGGAGCACTGAGTGTGGTGCATAAACAGTGAATTTTGGAACACTGAAAAAAAAATTAAATTAAATTAAATTTAAAAAAAAAAGAAAACACAGGTCAAATCATACCAAGTACTTGAAAGCTGAATCAGGTTTATGTGCCTTTCCTTTTGTCTTTGTACACAGCCTTTTTATACCTAAGCAATATAGAAAGCTCCCTGTACAACCCCTTGAGCTTCTACAGATTTCTTTCTGGTTTCTTTATCTTTGGACTTAGACTGTTTGTATGGTTTTGGTCAGAATGTTTTTTTTTTTTAATAACTTCAAAACCTTTTTTGCCTTCCTTATAATAGATGCTTACAATGCACTTTTACCTCTTTGAATACTTTGTAATGTGTTTTCCAAAGTCTAAAATACCTATGTAACCACTCCCAATGTGCACTTCCTAGACTATTACAGTCCCCCAGATAACATGACCTATTTCTCCAATTATCCCAAGTGTGCCTATTATTATTCAGTTAAATACAAAGAAGTAGTTTTAAGAGGCCATTGTGAATGGACATCCAAAATTTTGTCAGCTTTTATCACAAAGACTTCTAGCAGATTGCTTCTACTAGTCCATTCTTAACACACCTAAAAAGAAATACCTTCCTCAAGTGTAATTAGGGTCTTGTCACTCCTCTACTTAAACTCTTCTGTTGCTTTCCCATTGCAGTTAAAATAAAGTAAAATGCAAAACATCATTATGAATAAGGTGGCCCTACATGGTTCCTTCCTTGCCTGTTTCTCTAACTTCATCTCATGCCACTCCCCCTTTCTCTCATTACACTCCAGCAACATCAACCTTAACTTCAGTTCTAGAACATACCCAGCTCATGTCTGGCTCTGGAGTTTTACACGTGCTGTTTCCTTCACCTGGAATACTTGTGTCCCTCATCCCCAATTCTTTTTTTTTTTTTTAAGATTTTATTTATTTATTTGACAGAGATCACAAGTAGGCAGAGATGCAGGCAGAGAGAGAGGAGGAAGCAGGCTCCCCGCTGAGCAGAGCAGAGAGCCCAATGCGGGGCTCGATCCTAGGGCCCTGGGATCAGGACCTGAGCCGAAGGCAGAGGCTTTACCCACTGAGCCACCCAGGCGCCCCCCTCATCCCCAATTCTTATGGCCAGTTCTTTCTCATCCTTCAGGCCTCTCAAATTTCACCTCCTCAGAGAGGCCTCCCCTTGTAACTGAAGGAGAGCTCTCCTTCCACCCCAGAGCCCCCATTCTTGTTTTCTCTTAGGCCCCTATTTATTTCTTTCATAGCACTGAACATGACCTGCAGTTATTTTATTTATGTATTTGCTTAATTGGTTTTTGTTCTGTCACCACCACTATAATGCAAGCCTCCCAAATGCAATGTCCCCAGTGCCTAGAAGTATGTCTGATACATAGTAGGCCCTAATGAAGGATTTAAATAATTTCATTTAAGTTGATACCTGGTTGAGTTTTTGGATGAGTGAATGAATGAAAAAACATATTAGAAAGCAAATCATAAAGTTTAGAATAAAATTCACTCTATAACAAAGATTTTCTTTAATACAAAAGTATTAAGAAGTCCAATGAGGGGAAAAAAAGTTATGGGTATTGTAAAATTCTCATTATCTGAATTACTAATTCACTGTGACCCAATTACCCTTGTACATCTATTGATGAACAATGAAAAAGATTAACATCAACATCATCTCAAAACATGTATTTTTGCTAAATATAATTTTATTTTTAATTTTTTATTACTTTTTAGTACCTTTTATATTTTGTAAGATTAATGAAAATTTTCAGTGGCTCTCTGATATTTTGTATATATTATATATTAAAATGTATTTATATGAATCTTTATATATATGAAGTAGTTGAGGAATTTTCTTTAAAAAATAGAAATTTCAGAGCACCTGGGTGGCTCAGTCTGGTTAAGTGTCTGCCTTTGGCTCAGGCCCTGATCCCAGGGTCCTGAGATTGAGCCCTGCATCAGGCTCCCTGCTCAGTGGGGAGCCTGGTTCTCTCTCTCTCTCTGCCTCTCCCCTGGCTTGTGCTCTCTCTCTTAAATAAAGAAATTAAAAATTTAAAAATCAAAAAAGTTAAAATAAATTAAAAATAAAACTTACATAGTAGTGAGCTATTTGGCAATGTTTGATATAAAATCATGATTGAAAATATGGAATAGTATAGAATTTTATCTCTTTATTACTCAGCATTAGTCCTATAATACAGATAAATCATAGCACTTATATCACAATAACCTGGCATTTTTTTTAGTGATTTCATCTGTTGAAGTGTTCATGATTAAAATATAAAAATTATTACTGCGGTTGTCTATTGAAATGTTCATGCTTGAAGCATTGGAATTAGCATTGCAGTCCTGTCTTCAGATTTATCTATTAATTGTTTATTACTAGTAGGAAATGACCTGGTAGTCTAAATTTGAAGTTTGCTTGAGGGTTTCAGGATTATTTTCTTACAAATTTGACAACTCCTTTTACTTGTCCCTCTTGTTTTTAGTGTAAAAATTCATAGCTATGTTTTATAGTTGCCTGCTATGTTTAATAGGTGATTTATTTATCAACATCTGCTTTTTTATTCTAATTTAGATATCTTTCTGACCAGTATAATGAATCAATAACTAGTAATACTGCTCAGCTATGAACTAAATTAATATATGTTCTGTAAAGCTATGTAACCTTTTTTAGATACTTTGTAAATCAGTAGAGACTAATTTATTAGCTGATAGATTAATCTGAGTCATTGTTTATTAGTGATTGGTTAATGAATCATTAGTATCCATCTTAAAAACTATGAAAATAAAAATATTAAAATATATTCAGATTGGAAGTTTAAAAACAAAAAGCTGCAATAAAGAATAAAGTCTTCAAATGGTACCTATGGTTAGAACTAAAAAAAAAGAAGTTCTTTTTATTCTATTTCTTTGCTTCTGTTTTAAGTTGCCATGGAAATTTTTTCATTAACATTAGATTGATTTCCCCAGAGATGAAACTGCTTGCACCATCTTATCTCCTCATGTTCCTAAAGCCTCCTAAGCCAACTTTAGTGTTTTAGAGTCCCAGCTGGTCCTGATGCCCAAGAGTTTCTCTCATGCTGAGTATTCTTAAAACTCAAATATAATATATTGATGTGTTCATTGTTAGTATTAAGGTCACTGTCCTGTTTTCATTCTTGGTTCCCCAAAAATTCTTTTAAGCATTTTAAGTCATCAAGGAAAAACTTTTAATTATAAGCTGAAGAATGCTAAGGAAATTTATATAATAAAAAGAAAGTAAAATGCTTCTATAAAAGCTTATGTTTAGCATTCTAGGCCCTTTTGCTATAAAATATTAAAGTCCGTGGTAATGAACATAGAAAATCAGTATTTAATATGAGTAATTGGACCTCATACACCTCTGTTATGCGTTAAAATTTATGCCTGAGTCAGTTCTTGAAACTAGAACTTTGTGTCCATTGCCAAAAATAAACATTAATTCTCTTCTAAGTACTTGATTGCTTCAATGCCACTTAAGTGAGGCTCCCAAGTGATTTCCAAAAAGGTTTGGAGGAATTATACCATGTATTATTTGTTTTTGAGCACTTATATAGTGGGTACTCAGTACATGTTTGTTTGAATTAACATGTAATTTTAGTCTCTGAATATTAAGATACAAAGATTTTTACTAAGCCCACCCAAGGAAGGAAAGGTTGGAAATTCATGGTATTTTATATAAAAGGGAACCCAATTTCACCATCTATAGATACTAAAAGTACTACAACGTTATGTGTGATATTTAAATGTCACTTAAATGTTTTTACACTTAGAATATGTTCTTCAACTTGCTTTTCTTCACTTGACAGTATGTCTTGGAAATCTTTCCATATCACTTATAGAACTACCTCTTTTAAGTGTTATATTATCTTCCATATTATAAATGTTATATTATTTATGTATTCCCTAATTAATAGGCATTCAGGTTTTGTGTTTTTCATTCTATTGATTAGTGCTACTGTGGATATCATTTTACTTAATTCTTTGTGCACATATTTGATTATTTTTCCATAACATGATGAAGAAGGATTGCTGTTTCAAAGGATATGCATATTTTAAATTCATATTGATACTGACACATTACCCTCCTAAAAGGAGTTAACAGTTTGTCCTTCTACCAGTAGTTTATGACACTAGTTTTTCCATACTCAACCAAACTTGATATTACCGTCTTTTAAAAATGTTTACGTGTCTTATGAGTGAAAAGTCAGACTTCCTTATTGCTTTATTTTGCATTTTCTGGTTACTACTAAGACTGAGCGTCCTTTCTTAAATTTTGGCCTTTTGCTTTGCCTCGTCTCAGCATATCTGTATTTACTGTCCATTTTTCTTTTGGGCTTTTTAATCTCTTTATTACTGATTTTAGAAGTTCTTTCTACATTCCAGATATTAACATTTCACTGTTAAATATGTTGTGAATGTTTTTTCCAGCCTATCAATTATTTTTTAAGTTTTTTGGTGATTCTTTTGCTGAATGGAAGTTTTTAAATTTTGATGTAGTTAAATTGATCAGTCTTTTTCATTTTAGCATTTGCTTTTCATCTCCTTTAAAAGGCCTTCATAAGTGTAACACAAATGAACATATTCTTTTATATTGTCTTAATGCACTTATATTTTAGTTTGATTTAGTGTTTTTACTTAAGTCTTGAATCAACTGGAATATATTTTGTGCATTACATGAGTCACAGAAGTAACTAATTTTTTTCTTCCAAATGGATATCCAATTGCCCCAACTCTATGTATTGGCCATTCTTTTCCTACAGAATTAAAATGACACCTATGTGGTGAACTAAATTTGCATATCCATGGGTTTATTGGTGGCCACACCCTTTTATTACACTACTTGCCTGTTCTTGCATCAATACTACAACTTTTTTTTTTTTAGATTTTATTTATTTATTTTAGAGAGAATAAGAGAGTGAGACCAGGGGAGGAGCAGAGGAGGAGGGACAGGGAGAGGGAGAGAGACTCTCAAGCGGATTCTGCACTGAGCAAGGAGCCTGACATGGGGGTCTGTCTCACGACCCTGAGATCACAACCTGAGCTGAAACCAAGAGTCAGATATTTAACTGAGAGAGCCACCCAGATGCCCCAATACTACAACTTTTTAATGTAATTTACTATTAGATAGGGCAATTATCCCTTTCTTGTTTTTGTATGTTGGTTTTATACCCAGCTAACCTCTAAATATCTTTGTCATTGGTTCTAATAATTTTTCAGTGTGAGCTTTCTGAATAAATGATCACATTCACTTTGAATACTGACAGTTTTATTTCTTTATTTCTATTAACTGTATCTCATATAATAGTTGTTTGTCTTACTAAATATGCAAAACTAATTCATTAGTCAATATTCAAGACCAATTCCATTTCACATAAAAATCTATGAAGGGGCCCATTTCTGTCAACTTCTCTAGAAGGTCTTACCTACTCTATCTGTTCTCCCTCTCAAATTCGTCCTTCTCCTTCTGCAAGATGGATTAGAGTTATTTTTTCTCAATTTCTGTAGCTTCCACATTTTTCTGTCTTTCTCCCTTCTTTTCTTTCTTTCTTTATAAATAGTTCTTTACCTTAAATTTGAGTTATTGCAACCCATATATGAAGCTGAAGGAGTTGGGCAAAGTAAGGAAGGGATTCAAAAGTATAGTAGCCCTTTATATTAACCTTTTATGACCTTATACAGAGTTTTACTTTGCCTTTTATTTATTTAAGCATTTAATCAATTTGCCTTATAATTTTCATAGGTCTATATTTTTATCTCCCCAACATTTTAACTGTTTTGGGTCAGACTATTTCTCCTACCTTTTATCTACTTCCATTTCCTTTCCTTCTTTCCTTATACCTGTACTGCATGTTCTTTAATTTCATATATACCTTTATTCTAGTTTAGATTATAGTTTGCATATCCTCAGTAACACATTTGCCATATCTCAAAGTTTATTGCCCCTCTGTCTTTTGCTTACCCTCTCCACAACCCTGGTCCCTGTTTTATTTTTGTTTGTGTTTTTCCTACGTTTTTAAAATTTTCTTTTAATATTTTATTTATTTATTTGAGAGAGAGAGACAGATAGTGACAGAGCAGGGAGATGAGAAAGAAGCAGACTCCTGCTGAATAAGGAACCCAACACAGAGCTGGATCCCAGGACCCTAGGATCATGACCCAAGCCAAACACAAATGCTTTACCAACTGAGCCACCCAGGCACCCGTTTTCCCTAAATTTTAGAAACCTTTTATTTTGAAATGATTTCAGACTTACATGAAGTTATAATAGTTTATTCAAGTTATCTGTTAGGTAATCTATTATCTGTTTAATCTACGTATCCATTTATTATCTACACATACAAATTCAATAATTAACATTTTCCATATTTCCTTTATCATTCTCTCTCACACACACCCCGTGTGGGTATTTCTGTATATTTTTAAGAACAGTGTGATATTAAATTTCAAATGTGATCTATTCGCTTTTTGCTTTTTCCGTGCCTATACTCAGTAACCCAGAAATCCAACTCTATTCATACTGCTATCTTGTCTAATAAGGCATGTTCTAACAAATAAGGTCACATTTTGGGTTATGCTATAAATTTACAATCACTGACCTCATATTGATTTTCAGGGCTCCCTGTATATGAGTCACTGTTTTTCAAATTTGCAAACACAGGGTATTTGGGGATATTATTTTCTTAAGATGTTCTATATTTATGAAAATCAATTAGATGATACATTCTATGTGATTTCAGTTATTTGGAATCTTTGAGATTGTCTTCATGGCCAGTTACTTTTATTTATTTACCAAATATTTACATAATGCTTCTATGGGCCAGGCACTAAGTACTTAACAAATCTCTATTTATTTAATTTGCTCAACACTATGTGGTAGATAAGATTATTATCTTCATTTTGCAGATGGGGAAACTGAGGGGCAGAAATGTAACATACTCTAAGTCTACACAAGTAATAGAGCTGAAATTTTAATTCCACCAGTCTGGGTCCAGAATCCATGGTCTCACCCACCATGTTGTGCTAATTTTTCTCATGAGCTCTTTTTTAAAATGTTAATTTATAATTCTTACTGATTTGTATAATCCTCTGTATATTTACATTAGATTGAGCATTTTATGTAGTTCTGATCATTTATATCTTTATTAATTTCTTGCCTATTTGATTTATCAGTTTCTGAGAAATGTATGTTGACTATGGATGGATTACTTTCTGATTGTAATTCTGTCATTTTTTGGTGTTGATTATTTTAAGATATTGTTGGGTATATCTGTTTCCAAAGTTTATTTCTCACTAAAAAGTCTTCATTAAATAATTATATAATAACTTCTTTATCAGTATGTTTCTAAAATAATGAGAATCAAAAGAAAATAGACCTTCAATCCCAAACAACTTCATCATTTCAACATGAATTTATACTCTGTCACAAATACTGCTTTTGTAATGGTAATAGAGAAGGACTCTTGCCCATCACAATCTGAACCTGTAGTTGATTTATTAATTGAAAAGGTGTGTTAAAGCAGAGAATCATTAAAAAATACTTACAGTCGGGGTGCCTGGGTGGCTCAGTTGGTTAAGCGACTGCCTTTGGCTCAGGTCATGATCCTGGAGTCCTAGGATTGAGTCCCGAGTTGGGCTCCCTGCTCAGAGGGGAGTCTGCTTCTCCCTCTGACCCTCCCCCCTCATTCTCTCTCTCTCATTCTCTCTCTCTCTCAAATAAATAAGTAAAATCTAAAACAATAAAAAAGAAAAATAAATTAAAAATGCTTACAATTAAACACTTCAGTCTGTTATCTATAAATATACATTCAATCAATAATCTTTATTTTTTTACGTTTTTATTTAAATTCTAGTTAGTTAATATGGAGTGTAATATTAGTTTCATGTATACAGTTTGATGATTCAACACGTATATACAACACGTGGTACTCACCAGAACAAGTGCAGCCATTAATCCCCATCACCTGTTTAACCTATCCCCCCCCAACCTCCCCTCTGGTAACTATCAGTTGGTTCTCTGTAGTTAAGGGTAGTCAGTAATATTTTTAGATCAAAAGCTTTCCTATGAGTTTACTTGTTGGAGTACAGCAGTATCTTTATACTAATGTGGTTTGGTTTTGTTTCTGTTTTTTTTTTAACTTTGGAGAGGAACAAGAATTCAAAGACACTTGCAAGGCAATCTGACTACAGAATTATTCAAGATGTTTAGGGGTCCCCCCCAAGATTCTCCACTCTCCCATCCTATCTGACCTCATTTTTAGGAGGCTGTATTAAACGTTATGCTTTCAACTTAATTTTCAAATAAACAGTCATTCTCTTTTTATGCTTACATTTCATTAGTATACAAAATATTTTATTAAATTCCTAAGTTACACCAGCAAGTATTATTGACTCAGACAGCTTTGGAAACAACACAACTAATATTGGAAAGCATACAACTCAAATGGTAGGAGCAGAGGTAAACATGTGTCTGTTTTCAAATAGAAAAGCTATTTTGATTAACTGATTTTTTTAAGTGAAGGTCAGTTACGAGAATTTCTTCTGTAGTTCAAATCAGAATATGTTCCTCAAGTAAATAGTGGCAAAATCACTGGCAAGTTATTCTCCATCTGACAGATGTCATTGTCAGCAAATGACTACATAGGAATGAGATTGCATTTATAAGTTAAGATACCTATAGACCAGGAATGCTTATGTTAGAATGTCATGGATTTACAATACCAAAACTTTTTTGAGCTTATGTACATAGAGATTCACCCTATAAAAAGAAGATGGGCATATTTTTTAAAGCTACATTCATGATACTTCCTAACACAATTCACTTCAATCTAATCAGGCTTTTTCCTGTTCTATGAGTATCTTATCTCAGTAAACATATATGAGATTGAGTTGAAAAAATTGAAGTCATGTTTATGAAGTCTCCCTCGCTTTTCTAGCTTAGGTAGAAATGATAGAATTGAATGGACCAGAAGAACATACAGCTCAGAAGAGATTCTTCGAGGTCTTTTAAATGTTGGACACAAATTTAAATTTTAAAAATATATTAACACTATGATAAAACTAACATGTGCTTTCAAAGTGTGTTATACCAAGTTGTAAATACATCATGAAAAAAACATAAACACATCATGAAACAAAAGTAAACCATGCTACTAGTTTTATTTTTATGGACTGCTGACTAAAGCTTTGCTACCAATATTCGTATACATATTTGAACTTCTTATGAGTATGCATTTATATTTTTAAGCTTTTTAGCTGGACTTTTTAAAAATTTGAGTTCATTATGATATATCCAAATCAGGTTATATAAGCAAGAGCATTGCTGCAGCATGTATGCCTCATTGAATAAATACAGACATGTATCACTCCTTAACTGTTTTGCAATGGCAAATTAATATGATAATATTGTATTAAAGGAAGTTTCCTTGCTTAATTTTAGTTTTGAGTGTTTCTTGCCCATATTTCACACTTATGCCCAGAAACATGAGTAATGATTAGATACACTCATTCAGTCTTGGAAACAAGATTTTATTTACTATTCCTTCCTTCAAGCTTCTAGACCATGTTTTTTTTTTTATTTTTTTTATTAACATATAATGTATTATTTGCCCCAGAGGTACGGGTCTGTGAATCATCAGGCTTACACACTTCACAGCACTCACATAGCACATTCCCTCCCCAATGTCCATAATCCAACTACCCTCTCCATATTCCCCTCCCCACAGCAACCCTCAGTTTGTTTTGTGAGATTAAGAGTCTCTTATGGTTTGTCTTCCTCGCAATCCCATCTTGTTTCATTTTTTCCTACCCTACCCTCCAAACCCCCAACTTTGCCTCTCAGTTTCCTCATATCAGGGAGATCATATGACAATTCTCTTTCTCTGATCAACTTATTTCACTCACCATAATACCCTCTAGTTCCATCCACGTCATTGCAAATGGCAAGATTTCATTTTTTGATGGCTGCATGGTATTCCATTGTATATAGATATACCACATCTTCTTTATCCATTCGTCTGTTCATAGACATCTAGGTTCTTTCCATAGTTTGGCTATTGTGGATGTTGCTGCTATAAACATTTGGTACACGTGCCCCTTCGGATCACTGCATTTGTATCTTTAGAGTAAATACCCAGTAGTGTAATTGCTGGGTCATAGGATAGCTCTATTTTCAACATTTTGAGGAACCTCCATGCTGTTTTCCAAAATGGCTGCATCAGCTTGCATTCCCCCAACCGTATAGGAGGGTTCCCCTTTCTCCACATCCTCACCAGCATTGTCATTTCCTGACTGGTTAATTTTAGCCATTCTGACTGGTGTGAGGCAGTATCTCATTGTGATTTTGATTTATATTTCCCTGATGCTGAGTGATGTGGAGCACTTTTTCATGTCTGTTGGCCATCTGGATGTCTTCTTTGCAGAAATGTCTGTTCATGTCCTCTGCCCATTTCTTGATTGGATTCTTTGTTCTTTGGGTGTTGAGTTTGATAAGTTCTTTATAGATTTTGGATACTAGCCATTTATCTGATACAGCATTTGTGAATATCATCTCCCATTCTGTCAGTTGTTTTTTGGTTTTGTTGACTGTTTCCTTTGCCATGCAAAAGCTTTTGATCTTGATGAAGTCCCAGTAGTTCATTTTTGCCCTTGCTTCCCTTGCCTTTGGTGATGCTTCTAGGAAGAAGTTGCTGTGGCTCAGGTCGAAGAGGTTGCTGTCTGTGTTGTCCTCAAGGATATTGATGGATTCCTGTCTCATATTGAGGTCTTTCACCCATTTTGAGTCTATTTTCGTGTGTGGTGTAAGGAAATGGTCCAGTTTCATTTTTTTTTTTTTTGCATGTGGCTGTCCAGTGTCCAAACACTATTTGTTGAAGAGACTGTCTTTTTTCCATTGGATATTCTTTCCTGCTTTGTCAAAGATCAGTTGACCAAAGAGTTGAGGGTCTATTTCTGGGCTCTCTATTCTGTTCCATTGATCTATGTGTCGGTCTTTGTGCGAATACCATACTGTCTTGATGATGACAGCTTTGTAATAGAGCTTGAAATCAGGAATTGTGATTCCACCAACTTTGGCTTTCTTTTTCAACATTCCTCTGGCTATTCAGGGTCTTTTCTAGTTCCATATAAATTTTAGGATTATTTTTTCCATTTCTTTGAAAAAAATTGATGGTGTTTTGATAGGGATTGCCTTAAACATATAGAATGCTTTAGGTAGCATAGACATTTTCACAATATTTGTTCTTCCAATCCAGGAGCATGGAACATTTTTCCATTTCTTTGTGTCTTCCTCAGGTTCTTTCATGAGTACTTTGTAGTTTTCTGAGTACAGATTCTTTGCCTCTTTGGTTTGGTTTATTCCTAGGTATCTTATGCTTTTGGGAGCAATTGTAAATGGGATCGACTCCTTAATTTCTCTTTATTCTCTCTTGTTGTTGGTGTATACAAATGCAACTGATTTATTTGCATTGATTTTATATCCTGATACTTTACTGAATTCCTGTACAAGTTCTAGCAGATTTGGAGTGTAGTCTTTTGGGTTTTCCCCATAAAGTATCATATCATCTGCAAAGAGTGATAGTTTGACTTCTTTGCCAATTTGGATGCCTTTAATTTCTTTTTGTTGTCTGATTGCTGAGGCTAGGATTTCTGGTACTATGTTGAATAGTAGTGGTGATAATGGCCATCCCTGTCGTGTTCCTGACCTTCATGGAAAAGCTCTCAGTTTTTCTCCATTGAGAATGAAATAAGTCAAACAGAGAAAGTCAAGTATCATATGGTTTCACTTATTGGTGGAGCATAACAAATAATATAGAGGACAAGGGTAGATGGAGAGGAGAAGGGAGTTGAGGGAAATTGGAAGGGGAGGTGAACCATGAGAGACTATGGACTCTGAAAAACAACCTGAGGGTTTTGAAGGGGTGGGGTGGGAGGGTGGGGGAACCAGGTGGTGGGTATTAGGGAGGGCACAGATTGCATGGAGCACTGGGTGTGGTGAAAAAACAATGAATACTGTTACGCTGAAAATAAATAAAAAATTTAATTAAAAAAAAAAGAATGATATTTGCAGTGGGTTTTTCATAGATGGCTTTGATAATATTGAGGTGTGTGCTCTATCTCTACACTTTGAAGAGTTTTGATCAAGAAAGGATGCTGTACTTTGTCAAATGCTTTTTCAGCATCTATTAAGGGTATCATATGGTTCTTGTTCTTTCTTTTATTTATGTATTCTATCAGATTCATTGATTTGCAGTTGTTGAACCAACCTTGCAGCCCAGGAATAAATCCCACTTGGTCGTGGTGAATAATCCTTTTAATGTACTGTTGGATCCTATTGGCCAGTATTTTGGTGAGAATTTTCGCATCTGTGTTCATCAAGGATATTGGTCTTTAATCTCTTTTTTGATGGGGTCTTTGTCTGGTTTTGGGATCAAGGTGAGGCTGGCTTCATAAAACGAGTTTGGAAGTTTTCCTTCCTTTTCTATTTTTTGGAACAGTTTCAGGAGAATACGTATTAATTCCTCTTTTAATGTTTGGTAGTATTCCCCTGGGAAGCCGTTTGGCCCTGGGCTCTTGTTTGTTGAGAGATTTTTGATGATTGCTTGAATCTCCTTACTTGTTATATATCAGGTTTTCTGTTTTTCCTTGGTTCAGTTTTGGTAGTTTATACGTCTCTAGGAATGCATCCATTTCTTCCAGATTGTCAAATTTGCTGGCATATAGTTCCCCATAATATGTTCTTATAATTGTATTTCTTTGCTTTTGGTTGTGATCTCTCCTCTTTCATTCATGATTTTATTAATTTGGGTCCTTTCTCTTTTCTTTTTGGTAAATCTGGCCAGGGGTTTATCCATCTTATTAATTCTTTCAAAGAACCAGCTCCTAGTTTCATTGATTTGTTCTACTGGTTGGGTTTTTTTGTTGTTGTTTTGTTTTTTGTTTCTATTTCATTGATTTCTGCTTGATCTTTATTATTTGTCTTCTCCTGCTGGGTTTAGGCTTTCTTTGCTGTTCTTTCTCTGGCTCCTTTAGGTGTAGGGTGAGGTTGTGTACTTGAGACCTTTCTTGTTTCTTGAGAAAGGCTTATATTGCTATATACTTTCGTCTCAGGACTGCCATTGCTGTGTCCCACAGATTTTGAACCGTTGTGTTTTCATTTTCATTTGTTTCCATGAATTTTTTCAATTCTTCGTTAATGTCCTGGTTGAACCATTCATTCTTTAGTAGGATGCCCTTTAGCCTCCATGTATTTGAGTTATTTCCAGTTTTCCTCTTGTGATTGAGTTCTAGCTTCAGAGCATTGTGGTCTGAAAATATGCAGGGAATGATCCCAGTGATTTGGTACCAGTTGAGACCTTATTTGTTACCCAGGATGTGATCTATTCTGGAGAATGTTCCACGTGCACTAGAGAAGAATGTGTATTCTGCTTTTTTGGGATGGAATGTTCTCAGTATATCTGTGATGCCCATCTGGTCCAGTGTGTCATTTAAGGCCTTTATTTCCTTGTTGATCTTTTGCTTCGATGATCTGTCCATTTCAGTGAGGGGAGTGTTAAAGTCCCCTACTATTATTGTATTACTGTCAATGTGTTTCTTTGATTTTGTTATTAATTGGTTGATATAGTTGGCTGTTCCCATGTTAGGGGCATAGATATTTAAAATTGTTAGGTCTTCTTGTTGGACAGACCCGTTGAGTATGATATAGTGTCCTTCCTCATCTCTTATTATAGTCTTTGGCTTAAAATCTAATTGATCTGATATAAGGATTGCCACCCCAGCTTTCTTCTGATGTCCATTAGCATGGTAAGTTGTTTTCCACCCCCTCACTTTAAATCTGGAGATGTCTTTGGGTCTAAAATGAGTTTCTTGTAGATAGCATATTGATTTTTTTATCCATTCTGATAACCTGTGTCTTTTGATTGAGGCATTTAGCCCATTTACATTCAGGGTAACTATTGAAAGATGTGAATTTAGTACCATTGTATTGCCTGTAAGGTGACTGTTACTGTATATTGTCTCTGTTCCTTTCTGGTCTGCTACTTTTAGGCTCTCTCTTTGTTTAGAGGACCACTTTCAATATTTCCTGTAGAGCTGGTTTGGTGTTTACAAATTCTTTTAGTTTTTGTTTGTCCTGGAAGCTTTTTATCTCTCCTTCTATTTTCAGTGGTAGCCTAGCTGGATATAGCATTCTTGCCTGCATATTTTTCTCATTTAGTGCTCTGAATATATCATGCCAGTTCTTTCTGGCCTGCCAGGTCTCTGTGGATAAGTCTGCTGTTGATCTAATAATTTTACCATTTTATGTTACAGACTTCTAGTCCCGAGCTGCTCTCAGGATTTTCTCTTTGTCACTAAGACTTGTAAGTTTTACTATTAGATGATAGGATGTGAACCTATTTTTATTGATTTTGAGGGGGTTCTCTGTGCCTCCTGGATTTTGATGCTTGTTCCCTTTGCCATATTAGGGAAATTCTCTACTATAATTCGCTCCAATATACCTCCTACCTCCCCACCTTTCTTCTTCTGGAATCGCAATTATTCTAATATTGTTTCGTTTTATGGTATCACTTATCTCTTGAATTCTCCCCTTGTGGTCCAGTATTTGTTTGTCTCTTTTTTGCTCAGCTGCTTTATTCTCCGTCATTTGGTCTTCTATATCACTAATTCTCTCTTCTGCTTCATTTATCCCAGCAGTAAGAGTCTCCATTCTTGATTGCACCTCATTAATACCTCTTTTGATTTCATCTTGGTTAGATTTTAGTTCTTTTATTTCTCCAGAAAGGGATTTTATTTTTCCATACAGGGTTTCTCTCATATCTTCCATGTATTTTTCGAGCCCAGCTAGCACCTTGAGAATCGTCATTCTGAATTCTAGATCAGACATACTACCAATGTCTGTATTGATTAGGTCCCTAGCCTTCAGTACTGCCTCTTGTTCTTTTGTGTGTGTGTGTGTGTGGTGAGTTTGAGTGCCCTGTCATTTTATCCAGATAGGAATATATGAATGAGAGAATAAAATACTAAAAGGGTAACAAAGATCCCAGAAAAATGAATGCTAACCAAATCACAAGAGATCCCCAAATTGGGGGGAGAAGAAAGGGGGTAAAAAAAATTAAAACCAATTTTAAAAAAAAATACACACACACATATTAGACTGGTGAATAGAACAGAGCCACCCACCCACCCACCCACTTGATTTTGGGTGTATTTTGGTCTCTTAGAAGAAACTACCTCCTAAAATTTTAAAGAAAGAAAAACATATATATACAGAAAAATAAGGGTAAACATGATGAAGGGATGGAATATGACTATAAAGATGAGAATCTTTAAAAATTTCTAAGAAAGGAATTGATAAGATAAGTTGGTTGGAAAATGAAAGAAAAAGAAAGTGGAGAGAATTTGCTCAGGCTGGAGACTGGAACAAATCCCTGTGCTGGATTTAGGGTATATTTTGATCTATTAGAAGAAATTCTATCCCAAAATATTTTAGAAGAAAAAACCCTGTATGTATAAAAAATTTAAGTTAGTTACAATGAAGGATAAAATATGACTATACTAAAGAAGGTTTAAAAAGATTTTTTTTAGAAAGGTATTGTTAAGATAAACTAGTTTAAAAAAAAACGTTAAAAGAGGAATGAGGAAAAGCTTAAAAAACTAGAATAAGAAAAAAATAAAGTTAAAGAAATTTAATTAACCTTGCAAGACTAAAGAATCATGGGAAGAAAGCCATGAATTCCATGCTTTGCTTTCCCCTTCTCTGGAATTCCGCAGTTCTCCTTGATCAGTGAACTTGGTTTTGGCTGAAGGTTCTTGCTGATCTTCTGGAAGAGGGTCTGGTGTAGTGATTCTCAAATGTCTTTGCTCGAGGCAGAATTGTGCCACCCTTGCCAGGGGCCAGGCTAAGTAATCTGCTTGGGTTCACTCTCAGGAGCTTTTGTTCCCTGAATGCTTTCCATAGAGCTATGGAGGACAGGAATGAAAATGGCAGCCTCCTAATCTCTGGCCCAGAGGAGCCGAGAGCTCGGGGCCCCACTCCTCTGTGCGACCTCGGAGAAAAGCGGTCAATCACTCCCATCTCCGTGGTCTCTGGTTATGCTCCAAGCTCACCCAGCCTGTGACTGAGCGTTTCTACCTCTGGCACACAGCTGCTTTTGAAGTCTCCAAACCCAGCAGATTCCTGCCACGCTGCTCTTCCAGTGGAGAAAGGGGGGGGGGGTCTCCCCAGATCTGCCACTTGTGGGATCCCTGCTCAAAGAGCAGTGGCCTAACTCTGCCTTGGATCACAGTTAAAAGAAACTCCAACTGAGAGTTCCCTCCTCGGCTCCGTCTCTGTAGTCAGCTTCCACACTCTGATACCTGCGAGCTCTGCCACACTCAGACACCCCCGATCCTTCTGTGACCCTGCGGGACCTAAGACAATACTGTCCCCATGTGGGCTCCACCCCTGCTTAGCCTCCGGAGCGATATCCCTCCATGGAGCAGACTTATTAAAGTTCCGATTTTGTAGTCTGTTGCTCCACCGCTTGCTGGCAGCCAGTCTATATTCCCATTGCTTCGGATTCACTTCTCTGCACGTCCTACCTTTCAGAAAGTGGTCAATTTTCTGTTTCTAGAATTGCTGCTCTTCTTCTCTTCAATCTCCTGGTGGGTTTGTAGGTGTTCGGAATGGTTTGATAACTATCTAGCTGAACTGCTGTGACCTGATGTCATCTCAGTCTGCTACTCCTCCACCATCTTGACTCTCTCACCAGCTTCTAGACCATTTTAATTGCAGAGATCTTAATGTTGCTAAAGCCAAATTCACTTTTGAAAAAAAAAATTGCCTTTGGCAATAGCTTTTCTGTGGTAACCAGAATTGTGTCCATATTAGAAAGCCAAAACAAATACATAAATGACACTTTTGAAGATTATTTAAAATTGCAACTCTCACCCATATGTCTTGACTTCATACTTTTTAATAATCAAAATAGTGCCTTATTTTTATTGATGGATTTTAATAAGTAGTGTTATGATTTGGTCTTACACAATGAATAATTATTACCAGTAAGTCTATTTTTTCTGTTTTATATATTACAGATTCCATTTAGATTTCATTAGATAAAAGAGACCTACACCTAAAATAATTGGAAAAATACTGATCTAGTCCAGGTCATTAATTTTACAAATTGAAAAATTAAAGTGAAAGTTAAGTTATATAGAGGTAGAAACCTGGTGCAGCCACTCTGGAAAACAATATGGAGGTTCCTCAAAAAGTTGAAAATAGAGCTACCCCTACAACCCAGCAATTGCACTACTGGGTATTTACCCTAAAGATACAAATGTAGCGATCTGAAGGGACATGTGCACCCAAATGTTTATAGCAGCAATGTCCACAATAGCCAAACTATGGAAAGAACCTAGATGTCCATCAAAAAATGAAAGGATAAAGATGTATACACACACACACACACACACACAACGATGTAGTACTATGCAGCTATCAAAAAACACCATGAAATCTTACCATTTGCAACAACATGGATGGAACTAGAGTGTATTAGGCTAAGTGAAATAAGTCAATCAGAAGAAGACAATTATTTTATGATCTCTTTGATATGAGGAATTTGAGAGGCAGAGCGGGGTTCATGGGGGGAATGGAGGGAAAAATGAAACACAATGGGACCGAGGAGGGAGACAAACCATAAAAGACTCTTAATCTCAGGAAACAAACTGAGGGTTGCTAGAGGGATGGGAAGGATAGTGTGGCTGGGTTATGGACATTGGGGAGGGTATGTGCTATGGTGAGTGCTGTGAATTGTGTAAGACTGATGATTCACAGACCCATACCCCTGAAACAAATAATATATTATATGTTAATAAAAATATTATATAGAGCTAGAAAATTTCAGATTCCACATTTCCTAACCATTAGCTCACTGTTCTATTATTTGTTACCTCATCTCTGAGTTTCTATAGTACATTTAGTTTTTGCCATGGTATTTAGTTTGTATGCAAGCATTCATTACATTTACTCAAAAAGTTATTCTCTGTGTGCCAGGCACTCTTGTAGGCACTGTAGACAGTCTCCAAATTTAGAAATTATACTGAAAATAGGATAAGAGAAAAGTAGATTCTATTCAGCCTCCATTTGATTTTGGTTGAATACACACCTACAATTAGCCACCTATGGTTTTAACATATTACTTACAAGAACTTTACTATTTTATTATTATATTTAAGGGAGTAAAAAAGTTCTTTAGCATTTTGAAAGGTGAGAAAAACAAATAATTCAACTCAAAGCACATTGTTTGCATAACATGTACCTAGTAATGTGTTTGGCAACCACAAAAACAGAGCTATATGAAACAAGGAATGCGTGTGCATAAAACATTGTGGTCGGCATGCAAATAGCACTGTAGAATGAGAGAGGAATGAATAAGTAACTCTGAGCAGGAGTCTAGATGGGACTTTATAGAGGAGTTAACCCTAGAGTTTAAAGAGCACAAGGTTGCTTTAAGAATGCAGAAGGAAGGGGCACTCTGATGGCTCAGTTGGTTGAGCATCTGCCTGCCTTTGGCTCAGGTCAGATCTCAGGGTTCTGGGATGGAGCCCCGCTTCAGACTCCCTGCTCTGCTCCCTCTCCCTGTGCCTATTTGTGCTCGCTCTCTCTCTCTCCCTGAAATAAATAAAATCTCAAAAAGAAAAAAAAAAGAATACAGAAAGAAATCTTAAGTCCAGGGAACAACGTGTACATAGGCATGAAACTGAACAGTCCTGGCATTTCCATGAAAGTTTAATGCAGCAAACTACTAGGGTGTCTTGGGAGGAGTGGTCAATAAGCATTTTCAGATATTATTAGGTTGAAGAATGGAAATAATAAAATGTGAGACCTTCTTATTTTGCACCTGGGTATTCCTCATGCATCTACCTATTTCTGTTCCTAGGCGTTAAGTTCTTTGAGAACATCAATGGTATTCTGTACTTTGCAATCTGACAGTGACATGTGCAGTGCTAAGCATGACAAGGACTCAGTATGTGCTTGCTGATTAATTATGCTCATCATTCACTCAACAAATATTTTTTACTCCAGCGTGTGTAAGATTCTATACTTTGTGCTATGAGAATTTTTTTAAAAAAGTGGTAAGACAGCCAGCTTTCAAGGAGTCTTGAAACTAAAGCAAAAAATTATAAGGAATTTTTTCTGTTGTGATGATTTATATGGTCATGTGCTCACAGAGCTTATACTCTTGTCAGAGGAAATAACAAGAGGGTAAATGTTAAAAATGTAGAGGAAATAACAATAGGGTAAATGTAAAATGGGGTAAACACTAAGGAGAAAAACAATAAAATAGGAAAGGGGGATATAAATTACCAGAGAAGAAAAGAGAAAGTAATTTAATTTCTCTTGCCTCCATATCCTTAATTCTAGAAAAGAAAAAATAATAATATTTATTTATAGGGTTGTGATAAGGATTAAACAAGTTAATATATTTATGTGTAAAATATTCAGTGCTGTTCCCAGAAGATGGTAGGAAGTCAGCTAATATTGTTCATACATTTGTCTTGAATAGCTTTAGAATAGTAGTCACCTTATTTTCATCACTTATGAACTTCTTTTATTGAAGGATATACTTCCAAATGGTTTTGAACTACTTTATGTACAGGCTAAAACTCCTTCATCCATCTCTTGCTCCTTTCAGCTTCTGTTTCCAATGCACTCACATCTAAAAATACTTTCTTATTGAAGTGAATCATTGTACTTTGATAGTATTTCTTCTAGAAAACAGTATCTGCTTATCTGGATGTCAGGTCACTGTTTTCTGTTTCAGGCATGAGGCAGGCATCCAGACCTTCCTGCACAAAATATTCATTAACACTTCATCACTTAGCCCATCTCAAGGTTAAAAGGTCTGACAAAATAAGACCCTGCTTGCTTACCAGCTTAAAAATATATATCCAATATTGGAATTGTTATCAGACAGAAACATAAAATCTTCAATATGACTCTTTTGGAACTAAGATCATTTGCACGGATGAGATGAAGTTTGAGGTCTCCTACTAACCTTTCTTTGTCTAACTTCAGTGCATCTTTAAATGTATCCTGTGTCTCCCTTTCTCTGATCCCTGAAAACTAGACTAGCTCACTCTTTGTGCTCCTTTAGCACTCCACATTTAACCCTATTGTAGCCAGTGTCATTCAGTATTGTAATTACCTGTTTCCCTAATTGCCTTACTCCCTGCCCTCCACCTCCCAGTCATGTATGCTGTTTATGTCCAGTTCCTTGATATCCATTACTGTGCTTCACATGTAGTTGATGCCCAGTAAATAACTAAAACACTCAACCTAATGTCTGGAGTGCCTTTAATATATCAGGATTATAGGGACATAGTTATTTAATCTTGGTTCCATATTCCTTAGCTGCTGCTTTGTCCCTCCTGGTGGCTTTCTGAGGAAGAGCAATGTAAGCATATGTACACCATGTCCTATACACACTCCCCTGTCCTGCTTTGGCCTAAAACCAAAAGCAAGAAAAGAACAAGTAGGCTGGCTCTCAGGAAATACCCAAAGATGGAGGTGCGTCCTGTGTAGTAATTATGGTCCAGCATGTGGTGCATGGCTGGCTCAGTCAATAGATACACGACTCTTGATCTCAAAGGCATGAGTTCAAGCCTCATGTTGAACATAGAGATTACTCTAAAAAATAGAGAAAGAAAATCAAGAAAAAAACTATTTGCCATTGCTTTCATGGGTGATGGGACTTTAGGGTCTGATACAGATCACCTGTATTTACAAGAAATTAATTTAGAAGCCAAACATAAGCCATTTATCTGTTTATTTGCTTTCATTGACTGAAATACTTGTACCAAATATCCAAATTAGGAACTTGATGATATCAAAGCACCTATGAAACCCAACAAAAATCAGAAGGTTATTCATTAGCTATGGAAAGAGAGCAAAATGAGCTACACTGTCCCAAGGATTGTTTTGCCTTGACTGAGAAAGAATCTTGTCAATGTCTCCTTGATGGCCAGGAGAAAACAGAGTAAGGGGTGATAAGGTCTCAAGTACACTTTTGAAAGTCCTTATGATTTTTTTTCTTATTTACTGAAAGGAAACAATGTTAAAAGTCGAGGGGTGGCATTTTACAACTCAGTAATGGTAATGTACAATTTGCTTCCATAATTCTTTGATCCCAAGATGAGTTCTTGAGATAATGCTAATGTGGTGTTACTGATGATGGGGCTATGAAAGAAGGGGTGATGGAAGATTGAAGTTGGGTGAGAATTCTGTGTAACCTCTACCTCCTCCAACTCAAAAATCACTGTAGTTTCAGTCATCTCAATTTTATCAAGAAAATTAACTGTTTGCTAATGGTTTTAGCTGCCTTACTAGCTCTACTTCATATACTAATAATGCATGATGATCCACCGAGAGTTCATTCTCCACCACTGTGAAGAAACTATGAAGTGTAGGTTAAGTGGTTGTTTTAAAAAAAAAAAAAAAAAAGCTGTACTTCTTGTCAGAGGCTACAGTGAGTCCTTCAAGCCTTATCTCAAGGTCCTTTCTATTCCAGAGATTGGAAACCCAAGTGCCTACAGAGGCCAGGCTGATGGGAATGAAGCAGGAACCTACTGCACTGAACTGGAGAGCCAAGTCCTTTCTGAAGGAGCAGCCACTGCTCCGTTCCAGATAATTGTTGAAAGGCAGGAATGTTGACCTAGTATTACCACATTGTCCAGTTTCTCAGGTAAAGCAGGAAATGCAAATTTTCATATGAAATCCTTTAAATATAGTCAACTAATTTTACTATTATTCTCAAACTGTGTACATGCCAAACACTTTCGCAAGTGGGATTTGGCCCAGAGTCCTCTTGTTTGTAACTTGGTCTTGTATTTTGTTTAACTGTTTGTTAAATTAGAGACTTTATTTTCTACAGGTTTTGCTTTTCTTCAGCATGTTCTCTAAGACACTCTATACCTGGTTTTATGATACTGAAACTGCCTTCCTCTGCAACCTGAATACTTGTGCATAAGTTTTCTTTGGCTGCTACATTTCCTCTGCCTCCCTCAGCATTCCAGTTAGCAGTCCAATGCTAAGTGGAGTTTCCTTGAGACACTTTTCATATGACACCACAAAACATCTGCAGGTATTACTACTCATTCATTTTGTTTCTGATGTGTGAGCTACATAAACACAGTAAAAGTTCATTTATTTCATGGGACCAAGGGGTTATATGCTTTGGACTCCTGTTTTTAGAATCCACACAGAGACAGTATTCTTCCTCTTCCTTCTTGAAAGACCTCATTGAACAACTACACTATAGTTATCTTTTACATTTAATTACATTTGTTGCAGGCATTGATTGGACCTGAGTGTTCCTAGATATTGGTACATATTTAGAGACAGTATCTTTGGGTGGGTTTCTACAATGGCTGAGGAGTCTTCTTATTTCTGCCTTGAGTAAACTGATTTTCAGGGTTACTAGGGGGCACCATTACCTCTCTACAGAACTGATTACTCCAAGTAGTAACTGGGTATCTATTGCCAGATGAATTGAAGAATGCTAAACACTTGTATGTAAAAGAGTATATAAATATGAGTTGTTTAAATATGTTATACAACCCCAAAGGGGCATAATTCATAATTGTCTCATTCTTTTTTTAACACAGATTTCTTTAATTAATTTTAAATTGAAGTATGACTGATATACAATATCCTATTACTTTCAGGTGTACATCATAGTGATTAAATATTTTCCTACCTTACAAAATGATCCCTAAGATAAATCTAGTTACCACCTGTCCCTATACGAAGTTATTGCAATATTACTGACTGTATTCCCTATGCTGTACATTACATACTCGTGACTTATTTATTTTGTAACTGGGAGATTTTACCTCTTAATCTCCTTCATTATTTTGCCTACCCTCCAAGCTCTCTCCCTTCTGGTAACAAAAGGTTTGTTTCCTGTACCTATGAGTCTGTTTTTGTTTCATTTTGTTTGTTCATTTGTTTTTTTAGATTCCATAAGTAAGTGAAATTCGGTAGTATTTGTCTTTCATTATCTGACTTACTTCACTTGGCATAATACCCTCTAGGTCCATTCATGTTGTCACAAATGGCAAGTTTCATTCTTCTTTGTGACTGAGTATATTCCATTGTGTATATACGTACCACATCTTCTTTATTCATTCATCCATTAATGCACACTTAGATTGCTTCCATATCTTGGCTATTGTAAATAATTCTGCAAAGAACATAGGGGTGCATATATCTCTTCAAATTGATGTTTTCATAATTGTCTCATTATTAGTATAGTTTTGGGGGAAAAAATTGATATACGTCATTTCTCAACAATGATTTGGCCTGTATATATTGAGCTGTTCCTGAAGTAGCCACAATACCAGTAATATACAGATAAAGTGTGAAAGTTACTCCTTAAACTTCTTTAGTCTACTCTACAATAGATTATGTAAATGCAGACAAGTATTTTTTCTAAGTATTCTCTAGGAGAAACTTCACTATACTACAGAAAAACGAAAATAGCAAACTCTGCTGGTGGCTAATATGCAGAAAGAAACCATAAATAATTTTTCCCTCAGCAGTGTAGTGAGTTTATCAGTTAATTTATAGATGTGCTGGTATAACTTCTTATTATACTTTAAACAGTCCTCTAATTTTTTTTTATAGAATACATATTTGGGAGCTGGTAATTGTATACTTTTTAGTTTTTAAGAAAGTAAAATGAGGGCACATGGGTGTTTCACCCTGTTAAGGCTCCAACTCTTGGTTTTGGCTCAGGTCCTGATCTCAGGTTCATGAGATGAGCCCAATTTTGGGCTCTGCACAATCTCTTCTTGAGATTCTCTGCCTTCCCCATCCATTAGCCCCTCCCCCTACTTGCACACTCTCTCTGTCCCTCTCTCTCAAATAAATAAATAAATAAAAGAATGTATAGTAAGAATTTTTTACATATGTATACCGACCCTCACTTTCCACTTCTTTAAATATTTTTATCTTTATTTATTTATTTATTTTAGAGAGAGAGAGACTGCATGAGCTTGGGGGGCAAAGGGAAAGGGAGAGAGAGAATCTTAAGAAAGTTCCACACCCAGTGCAGAGCCCAATGCCAGGCTTGATCTCACAACCCTGAGATCATGACCTGAGCCAAAATCAAGAACTGAGCTACCCAGGTGCCCTTAAATATTTTTAAAGGCACAAGGGGAAGCTTTAACTTCTCCCAATTGCTCTTTCTTTGCAGTCATGCAGAATGGCAAGGGTAAAAAGAAAGCTTAGTTATGTGTAGTAATATATGTGAAATACTCAACATTATAAGGAGGAACTGCAAGGGGTACCCAGTTTAGACTTGGAAAACCAACTAATGGTTGGAGAAACCTGGGAAGGCCTCTCTGAGGAAGTGACATTTAAACCAAGATAAATAGAAGTTGCTTTAATGAACAAGAATGTAGGGATGGGAGATATATTCCAAGCAGAAAATTAAGAGTGATACTCTGAAGCATTTTAGAACCAGTCAAGGGATAATCTTAATCTTTTTTCTAGGATTTAGAACATCCAGGTTAATGTAGGATTTTGTATATTTTTCTCTACTTGGCTAAAACAGAAAGAAAAATAATAACATAATACTAGGCACAAAGCTTGTGACTATTTAAAAAAAAAAAAGTTTCCCTAATGCTTTTAAAGATTAGGAAAATATTAATTGGCTGATCTGTGGATATAATATTTAGTTTTTTGGAACTAATATTTTTCCTGATTGAAAAGTCAATACATTTTTGCTATGGAAAATTCTGAAAATACAGAAAAGCAATAAAGAAAATAAAAATCATTCATATTCCTGCTAGCTAGAGACAACCAGTGAGAGGGCAGTGCTGCTCTATTCCACATCTACATATGTAGCAGCATTTTTGTAAATGAAGATTTGTAGTATGTTTTTTTCACCTGACAATATCATGGATCTTTTACAATGCTGTTAAGTTTTCCATAACATGATTTTAATAGCTATGCATAAATAATAATTTAGCTACTCACTGTGTGCTGGCCACTGGTTTAAGACTTTTAACTTGTATCCACAGAACCATTCTATAGGGCTATAATCTCTGTTTTATAAAGGAAAGAAATTTTAAAACTTGCCCAAGGTCACAAGCTAATAAAGGGTAGAGCTACATAGCAGCTCAATATAGTAATTAATTTACATAAAACCCTATTTTTAGGCTTATGGGTTGTTTTCTGTATAATTTTTGGCTATCTGAAAAAATAGTCATGATTTTGTGGGTTGGCAGTGTAGGTTGGGTTCAGCTGGGCCAGCTCATCCCTGGTCCACATGGTGTTGACTGGACTCCCATGTCTTAGCCCTTAGCTGCTTTGACTGGACTAGCTGGGCTTGTCTCTCCTCACCTGGACTCCCATTCTTAAGCGGCCTGGTTCAGGTTGTTCTTGGGACAGTGACATTCCAAGAAGCAAGGGTGGAAGAAGCAAGGGTTAGACTCAGCACTTGAACAGTACTGCATCTATCACATTCCACTGGTCAGAGCAAGTTGTAAGGCCAGACTAGATTCAAAGTGCAGAGTAATAAATCCTACCTCCTGATAAAAGGAGCTACAAAGTATTTCAGGCCAATTGCAGTCTACTATACTCAACATTTTGCTCTCTGATGGCTTCTATGTGACTAGAATGTATAAGTTGCTTAACATTGGCAGCTAGAAATGGATATAAATAATTCCCCTAACCATAGATGGGCATAGGCCAAGATGCCTGTTACCTTGACTTTAAGAACTGGCCTCCTTCTGAGGAACCTATTCCCATACCTTCCGAGTTTGTGAAAAAATGTAACCTTCCTATTTAAATATGATCCCTCATGTTTAGGTTGTGAACGTTTACACTTTTATGCACTAACAGGGCAAAGACATTTGGAACTGGAGAGCTTCAGTAATCAGGGCAGGAAAGATGTGCTTATGGTACCCTAACACAACTGTATGAAACAAATGTAAATGTGCTGAGGGTAGTTTGGGGTTAGTAGAACCTGATAGAGCCTTACATTGGGTGCATATGAGAAGTATGTTTTAGAAGAAGTGGCTATACAATGAAGATAAGAACCAAATGACAATAAGAACCAGAATGAATATAGGGATAATCTAAGAGGAAGTTTTTTTTTTAAATGAAAAAAGATGTAACTGCAAGATAAGTGTGCTCATAAATAAAAATGCATATAGCTTGAATAAATAGGTGAAAGGTGAAACAGATGGGGAGGTTGGATGGAAGGGCTGGCTAAGTACTGTGAAGGAGCTGTTTGAATAATTGATAGGAGGGTGAAAGATAATTGGAAAGGAGAAACGTGATTGAGGGTTGCTCTAACAGCATAATTTAACTAATAATGATGGAAAGATTATGAGTATATCCATTTATTACCCAATCAAATGATAATAACATTGTAGCCACTCAGACATTACTCTCCAAAATGCTAATGCTGATGTTATTTTTTTGATCCAATCATATCTGTTGTGGTGTGTACATAATTATTTTGAAATTTAAGTATAGAGGTAGGTTTTATGTGAGATTTGTTCCCAGTTGGAGAACATGAGGCGTTCACTTGCAAATGTTGAAATGGAATAGACTTCTTAATTAACTTTAAATATTTCAAGGATTAAGATAATAACCATAGCATAAAAAGTATAAATAATGGCTTAGAATTATATAATATATGAAATATTGGTATTTTACCTGATTTACATAGTCTTACCTTGATAAATCAGCAGTTCATCTGGTATTCGTTCTATCCTACTACACATCCAAGGAACTCCACTGGGTACAAGATCAATGTGTGATGTCATTTTAAATGTTTTAATAGAATTTACTCATGATATTACATGACTCAAAAATCAACTTATTATTTTACCATTAGTCAAGTTTATGTGACATAATTCAGAAGAAGTTATAATGTTTGATGTTATTTGGAAAGATTTATGAAGAATAGCTACTTAATCAGTTTTCATGATGTCATAATCTGATAGTCTTCATGATGTTTTGAGAATGCTTTTAAAATATACATTTAATACTGCATTAAGTAGTGAGTTATTCTTAGGTTGAAAAGAATGTCAGCAAAGCAAATGAAGAAAAAGGTCTATTGCATTAATTAGCATCCTATTGAAATATAAGTTTAATTTTTATATTGTTGGAGTCATTTAATGGTTTCTTTATTAATCCTATTAAATGTATATATAAACTACTTCATAAATAAAACTAATACACTTTACAAATAAAGCACAAAGTCAGTCTGTTAATTTTCTTAGAAGCCCTATCATAGTCTCTACACAGAAATTATCACTCAGAGATTATGAGATCATCAGGGACAGATCTAGAGCAAAACATCTTTTGTATATTTTGTCAACTTTAATACTCATTGGCTTCTATTGGCTTCTTTTAAAAACCTCTCTTTCATTTTAGATGCGCATATTGCTAAAAAATCTTTATAAGCCTCCATGGCAAAAATCAGAATATAAAACTATGTTGATTCATTAGAATATGCATAGTCTTCAGGTGCACTTAAGCACCTACGCCAGGCCAGGCACTACCAGGAACTGGGAATATAGGAAGGACCTAGAGAGACTCGTCCATGCTGTGAGGGAGTTTACATTCCGCTGGGAAGAGATAGCCAGTGAACAAACAAATAAATGATAACAAACAGATGGATGACAGGAGGTATCAGTGACTTAAAATCTGAGAGATTACCTGTCGTTTATAGTGTAGTGTCTTCCAGGACGTGACATCTAATTGAATTCCAAATGGTCAGAAGAAGCCAATGCAAAGCAGTAAATCAAGCCACTAAATTCAATTCACCAAAAGCCAATTCTCAGACTAATTTACATATTGAAAGGAAGTAGGAAGATGAAAATGTTGGTAGAATTGTGGTACATTGCCTCAGAACATACACATAAACACACACACCACTTTTTGAATTATATTATTGTTGCTGCCAAAACTGTGAAAAAAACTTAAATTCTGTCCTAAGTATAAGATCTATTCCTGATTCTGAGTGTTAGTGAGATGGAGATAACTTTCATACCACTCTATCTTTTCTGTTTTAACCGGTGTCTATTAGGCTTAAACCAAGCCATATAAACAAGGTAATAATGGAATTTCCAGGGAAGATGAAGGAAAAATGTTGTAGATATGTAGTTTTTTATGTTAAATTAAGAAAAGAGTAAAAACTACTGTTTTTATAATATAAACTATAAAAATAAAGCTTGACTAAATCTTGAATGATGAGTCTATGTAAGTGACAAACTTATCAGAATCTTAGAGGCAAAGAGATTTTCATAAATAGCAGAAGAGGATATACATGGGTTTCAAAAGTTTGAGAACCATGGCCTGAAGTGCTTTCCCAAAACTACCCTTTTGTCACTTTAAGAAACTTTTCAAGGGTCTTAAAATTATGCAACTCTGGGGGCACCTGGGTGCCTTCAGCTCGGGTCATGATTCCAGGGTCCTGGGATCCAGCCCCGCGTCGGGCTCTCTGCTCGGCGGGAAGCCTGCTTCCTCCTCTCTCTCTGCCTACTCTCTCTCTGTCAAATAAATTTAAAAAAAAAAAATTATGCAACTCTGTTTTAGCAAATAATTCTCAGTAAATTAACAAAATGGCTGATTTATGTACAGATATTGTTATCTCAGATTTATTTGTAGTTGTGAAAATTCAGCAGAAAATCTATGTTCACAAAAGGGAAGTAAATAAATTATAGATAGATATAGATATAGATATAGATATAGATATAGATTTATCCCCTAAAATTCTATCCAGCAATTGAAAATCATATTTTGGAAAAGTATCTAATGCCATAGTCAAATGCTCAGGATGAAAATAAAGTGGTAATGATTCAATATTTAAAGGAAAAGATGCATTTATAACATGGAAACAATTTGGAATCAGTGCAACTTTGGAGAGCAATTTGGCAGTATCTAAAAAGTTGAGAATGTACAGACTCTACAACCTAACATTAATATGATAATGTTAGATGAATAGTTGTATAATCATTTGATAGAATACCATTCAGATGTTAAAAATTAACAAATTGGATCTATATATCTGCAACAGAGATAGGTCTGTGTATCTCAACTGAGATAGCTCTCAAACAATGTTGAATTTTAAAAAGCAAGTTGCAGAATGATATGTATGTGTAATAGTGTTTATGTAAAATTTTAAAACACATATAACAACACCAAAAATTGTTTATATTGAAAATATAAATAGGGAATAAAAGCATACCTGGAAGAAAGAGGACTGGAATCATGATGGTGGTTGCCTTAAGATAGAAGAGAAGGAAATAGGACTAAAAAAAAGATGGGATGGGAGAGGGAGATAGTATTTAACTCTATCTGTAATAGTGCTTTGTTTTCAAAAAGAAGCAGAACTGACAAATGCTTTCATTGTGAATTTAGAGTGGTGGTTTATTGTTTGTTAATATAAATTCTTTTTTAAATTGTGCTTTTAAAACTTTCTAAAAACAATGATTAAAGTACATTCAGGTTTGCAGTGGTTTTTATTCAACAGTGAGATTACAGTTCAATTTTCATTTTCACCTTCAAACATCTCTGAATTTTCCAAATGCACAAAATGAATATTGAGAAAATCGGGGCCACTTACAGATAAATAAATGATAACTGTGTAGTTTCTGGACCTCTGCTCTGTGAGGAGTCCCTAAGGCTCTTGCAACTGAGCTGCTTCTAGAAGGCCCAAGTATCAGCAAAAAAGGATGACCTCGCCTGAAGCCAAAAGGGAATAGAAAACTGGCTGCCTGCATAGTGTGGAGATATTAGTGTCCTGGGAAGGAGGCAGGGGCATTAGCCAGTTGATCTCAAACTTGAGCATGCATCAGAATCACCCAGAGGCTTCTTAAAGAACAGAGTGGCCCCCAGAGTTTCCAATTCATTAAGTCTGGGGCCAGGCCTGCGCATTTGTATTTCTGACAAGTTCCTGGGCATTATTGACAATAATGATGTTTGTCCCAGGACCAGTTTTGAGAACTGCTGGTCTAAGCAAAACCCAGGCATCAGATATTTGTATTTCTCATTACTGAAATATGATAGAGACATTTGGCAGGAATCAATCCAATGTTACTCTCTGGCAGGTCCACAAATTACTTAATGGAGAGAGCCAGCCTGCCTCAGGGAAGTTGGCATCACATGCAGGAGCAGACAAACAAACAAACAAACAAACAAAAAGTAAAGAAAGAAAAAAAAGGAAGAAGAGAAAGGGGGGGGTAAGGAAAGAAAAAAGAAAATAGGCCTCAAATGATCAGAAAGCTCAAAAATAGGGAGTATGAGAGCCAGTCCAATCTAATGATCACCAATGTTTTCTACTTTTTATTGGGAAGGCAAGGTAATAAAATAAGCATGAAAAGGACTGTTAAAAAAACAGGTTCAATTTTCAGGGTCTGTTACTATTTGACAAAACTGGGAATCCAGGATGGCACAAAATTCATGTCTCTTTCCCATCTTTCAAGTAGTGCTGGGAACTCCACTGGGAACTCCACTGGCCCTTCCTTGTTCTCTCCATCCTTTCTCATCCTTCCTCCCTATTTTCTTTATATTCTTCCACACTGAACAGCTCCTTACTGGCAAACATTACCCTGGGCTATGGATAAACAGGTGCCTCCCATCTTTGTACTCCAGCCAGAGGATAGTACCCTGTACCTAGTAGCTGCTGACTATCAAATGAAACTTGAATAAACACATACATCATCAGCAGGGGTCATGGTTAAAAGTACAAGGAATGGGAGACAAGTGGGTCATTTCTGTGAGAAGCATAGACACAGTGGAGTGGCCCCAGCAATGTTAACAGCTTTAGACACCACTGGAATGATACTACTGGGCACTTTTCTTTATACCCCATATTTTTCCCAATAATTTTTTGCTACTTTTCCCATAGCTTGTTGATGTTTACAATAGCCATGCACATGGTTTATGACTTTCAGCTAAATGAGTATATGCTAAACTACAATACCTTTGCTCTGTCTCTGAGCCCAGGCTACAAATAGAGCATACACCTGAATACATGAAGCCTTTTAGTGTAAGGCATTCTCCTGTCTTCTCAATAAAGACAGTCCCAAAAATGTTTGGGGCTACTTAAATAGTAGGCTTTTAGGGATGTAGATAAACTAGTTATGTGTCTATTTACACAGTTTAATTTGTTAAGTTATACATATAGATTTTAAACATCGAAAATAGAAATCCTTTTATTGAAAATTTTTAAACAATTTTAATATTTTCATGATTCTTACATCCTTTGATACAGTTTTCAAGAGTGTATCATCTTCACCTTCAGTTAAGTTGTTTGAGTACAACATTTTTTTAATCTGTAGATGATGCTATCACTGGACATTTTTATCCCAAGCCATATGTCCCACTCAACAAAAAAAATGATTTTTTTATTCATCCTTCAGTGTAGGTTCCTGAGTCCCACAATGTAGTTACCCACTACATATTAAATTGATTATAGAAAGGCTTGTATACCACCAGAAATAATGCTGGCAACTGTTATATCACATTCTTCATTAGGATTAAGTACTAAATCTTTTAAAATTTTTATTTGCCATCTTTATTTTACTTAACAGTTTCATTCTTTCATTCTTTCTTTCAAGCTTTCCACAATAGCACTGATTGCTGTTGTCTCAAACCAGTATATTTTCCCCAAGCAGCACCTTATGACTTAATGAAGGAATTAAGAGAGTACCCCATAATAGACAGGAATTTGTAAATCTTAACTATAAAGCAACTCCCACTCTTATATTCCAGAACAGTGGGAGGAATCTCTTGTACTTGAAAATGTGCTGTATATTTTCTTTTAATTTTTTAAAAAAACACCTGTTCTTCTTGAGGCCAATATGATGACTTGGAAAGAAAAGTAAATTTTAAGGGCATATACAATTAAAGAGTGATAAAATGTAATTGGATTAATATGAAACTTTCCAATTGTAAGAACCATAAAAGGTGATAATAAGAGGCGATAGATATATTGTAATTGTAAGAAGGAGGGTGTGTGTGTGTGTGTGTGTGTGTGTGTGTGTGTGTGAAATGCCATGAGCATGTATCTATCTCTAATAATTAGAAAGTTACATGTGGCAAATAGCAAGCAAATTGGTTAACTAGAGTAAGGGGATCAAGTTGGAAGAAGAAAACAAGACGAATTTGACATGTGATTTTGATGGCAGAGAACATCAAAGTCGTTTGGTGCACTTAGGAGTTTATTCTATTTTTAAACGTGTGCAGCTTCTCCGTTTTCAATATTAAATATAAAGTTTACACATTTACATATGTTTCAGGCTACATTATTGGAATTTTGAAGACATGAAAACATCAGATGAACCAACCTACGACATCTTGGATTCAGATTGGAAGATGAAGAGAAAATTTAAAGAATGTGGCCTCTAAAGGCGGGTAGTACCTGGAAATATTAACCGACTCACACTGTAAAAATGAGACCGGTCTCTAGACCATAGAGGTTATTTTAGTCTGACATCAAGGTTCAAGACAAAATGTTGAACTAAAAACTTTACACTCCTCCCCTCCCCTAATTCAGGCAGGTACCAGCATTGGTGAATATGATTTTCCTTAGTCAGAAGCACTCATTTTTACCCATGTAGACCATCCTTAGGAATTAAATATTGTTTATTTAATGTAGATTATAATGGAAAACTGATTTTTTCCACAATGGCAGATTTCAAGGACTTGGTTCCAAACTGAGCAGAAGCTTCCCAATGCATTTTGTACAGTCTGGGAAAAACTGTGCTGCATTGGCCATTTTTGAAGGCCATCATGCCCTGTAATATAAGGATATCATCTTATTGCTGATATCTTTGGAGAGTCCCAAGCAGACACAGAAAATGAATGGAGGCAAGGACTGTGACGGAGGGGACAAAGATGGAGGTCTTCCAGCTATACAAGTTCCTGTGGGTTGGCAACGTCGTGTGGATCAAAATGGAGTGCTTTATGTCAGGTGAGCTGCCTTATTACCTGTGTCACTCCCAGTGTGCAGTCCCAAAATTAGGGAAGTAGTGTCTGTTCCTTTGAGGAAAAAACATACCATCACTGACAGCACCTCACATAAATTTGAGTAAATGACCTTTGTGCTAGAAATATTCGAGTGTTTTATTCTGTACTGTTTTGCAATGTAAATTGCCTTAGGTTACAAGAGAATATTTTTATGCATTACTTGTATTTATATAAGGTGTCATTCTGCTTATCTCTGTAACAAGGATAAAGAAAAATATGAAGATTTCTAAAAGAAACATATAAGCATCATTACCACATTCACAGGAGAATATAAAATACTAGATGTAGACCCGATAGGTCTTGATAATATTTTCCTGTCATTCTAGTGCTTCAGCTGGCTTTTCTGATGTAAGGTTGAGTGTTTTTATCTATAGGCAGTATCAGTTATGAGTCTTCTTAATTCCTGATATTAATTAAAAATAATTTCCCTATTTTTTTCTGTGCAGTTTTTAATCTATTCTATTGCATATAATAGTAAAAAAGGAAAAGTCATGATGGAGATGGCTCTTCGTCTCACAAGTAAAAATCATACAAATAAAATGCAAATGCCTGCTCCTTTTAATTTTGGTGACATATATCTAGTGTACAATGAGTCCAATGGAATAACTAAACTGTTGACAAGAAGTTTCAAGGTTTTTTTAAACTGACCTATAACATTGTATTAGTTTTATTAGTACAACATAGTGATTCAATATTTGTATGATTATGAAATGGTCACCTCACTAAGTCTGGTTATCATCTATAATCATGCAAATTATTACATAATTACTGACTCTTCCCTATGCTGTCCATTACATTCCTGTGTCTTTCTTATTTTATAACTGAAAGATTGTACCTCTTAATCCCCTTTATGTATTTTGTCCGTCCTTCCACCCATTTCCCCTTTATCAACCACCAGTTTGTTTTCTATATCTATGAGCCTGTTTCTATTTTGTTTTGTTTATTCATTTATTTTGTTCTTTTGATTCCACATAGAAGTAAAGTCATACAGTATTTGTCTTTCTCTGTCTGACATATTTTGCTTAGCGTACTACCCACTCCATTCATCCATATTGTCACACGTGGCAATATCTCATAATTTTTTTTTCACTGAGTAATATTCCAGTGTGTGTGTTTGTGTGTGTATCTGTGTGTGTGTACCATATGCCCTTTGTGCATTCTTCTATCTATGAACATCTAGGGTGTTTCCATATCTTGGCTATTGTAAATAATGCTTTGATGAACATATAAGTACAAATCTTTTTTTGAATCAGTGTTTTCATTTTCTTTGGTTAAATACCTAGAAGTGGAATTACTGGATCATATGGTATTTCTATTTTTAATTTTTTGAGGAAGCTCCATACTGTTTTCCAAGCTTGCTGCTCCAATTTACATTCATACCAACAATATACAGGATTCCTTTTTCTCTACATCCTGACCAATACTTGTTATTTTTTATCTTTTTAATGACAGCCATTTTGATATCTGTGAGGGGATATCTCATTGTGGCTTTGATTTGCATTTCCCTAATAATCAGTGATGTTGAGCATTTTTTCATGTGCCTGTTCACCATCTCTATGTCCTCTTTGGAAAAATGTTCATTCAGGTCATCTGTACATTTTTTTAATTTATTTATTCATGTTAATAAACATATATTATATTTTTATCCCCAGGGGTACAAGTCTGTGAATCGCCAGGTTTACACATTTCACAGCACTCATCATAGCATATGCCCTCCCCAATGTCCATATCCCCACCACCCTCTCCCATCCCCCCTACCCCCAGCAACCCTCAGTCTCTTTTTTGAGATTGAGTCTTTTATGGTTTGTCTCCCTCCTGATCCCATCTTCTTTCATTTTTTCTTTTCCTACCCCCCCCAACACCCCCACATTGCATCTCCATCCTCATATTGGGGAGATCATATGATAGTTATCTTTCTCTAATGGACTTATTTCGCTAAGCATAATACCCTCTAGTTCCATCCACATCATCGCAAATGGCAAGATTTCATGTCTTTTGATGGCTGCATAGTATTCCATTGTGTATATATACCACATCTTCTTTATCCATTCATCTGTTGATGGACATCTAGGCTCTTTCCACAGTTTGGCTATAGTGGACATTGCTGCTATAAACATTCGGGTGCACGTGCCCCTTCGGAGCACCACGTTTGTATCTTTAGGATATATACCCAGGAGTGCAATTGCTGGGTCGTAGGGTAGCTCTATTTTCAGTTTTTTGAGGAACCTCCACACTGTTTTCCAGAGTGGTTGCACCAGCTTGCATTCCCACCAGCAGTGTAGGAGGGTTCCCCTCTCTCCGTATCCTCGCCAGCATCTGTCATTTCTTGACTTGTTAATTTTAGCCATTCTGACTGGTGTGAGGTGGTATCTCATTGTGGTTTTGATTTGTATTTCCCTGATGCCGAGTGATGTGGAGCATTTTTTCATGTGTCTGTTGGCCATCTGGATGTCTTCTTTGCAGAAATGTCTGTTCATGTCCTCTGCCCATTTCTTGACTGGATTATTTGTTCTTTGGGTATTGAGTTTGATAAGCTCTTTATAGATTTTGGATACTAGCCCTTTATCTGATATGTCGTTTGCAAATATCTTCTCCCATTCTGTCAGTTGTCTTTTGGTTTTGTTAACTGTTTCCTTTGCTGTGCAAAAGCTTTTGATCTTGATGAAATCCCAATAGTTCATTTTTGCCCTTGCGTCTGTTGCCTTTGGCGATGTTCCTAGGAGGAAGTTACTGCGGCTGAGGTCAAAGAGGTTGCTGCCTGCATTCTCCTCAAGGATTTTGATGGATTCCTTTCTCACATTGAGGTCCTTCATCCATTTGGAGTCTATTTTCGTGTGTGGTGTAAGGAAATGGTCCAATTTCATTTTTCTGCATGTGGCTGTCCAATTTTCCCAGCACCATTTATTGAAGAGGCTGTCTTTTTTCCATTGGACATTCCTTCCTGCTTTGTCGAAGATTAGTTGACCATAGAGTTGAGGGTCTATTTCTGGGCTCTCTATTCCATTCCATTGATCTACGTGTCTGTTTTTGTGCCAGTACCATACTGTCTTGATGATGACAGCTTTGTAATAGAGTTTGAAGTCTGGAATTGTGATGCCACCAACTTTGGCTTTCTTTTTCAATATTCCTTTGGCTATTCGAGGTCTTTTCTGGTTCCATATAAATTTTAGGATTATTTGTTCTATTTCTTTGAAAAAAATGGATGGGATTTTGATAGGGATTGTATTTAATGTGTAGATTGCTTTAGGTAGAATAGAAGTTTTCATAATATTTGTTCTTCCAATCCATGAGCATGGAACATTTTTCCATTTCTTTGTGTCTTCCTCAATTTCTTTCATGAGGACTTTATGGTTTTCGATTCTTTGCCTCTTTGGTTAGGTTTATTCCTAGGTATCTTATGGTTTTGGGTGCAATTGTAAATGGGACTGACTCCTCAATTTCTCTTTCTTCTGTCTTGTTGTTAGTGTAAAGAAATGCGACTGATTTCTGTGCATTGACTTTATATCCTGACACTTTACTGAATTCCTGTACAAGTTCTAGCAGTTTTGGAGTGGAGCCTTTTGGGTTTTCCACATATAGTATCATATCATCTGCAAAGAGTGAGAGTTTGACTTCTTCTTTGCCAATTTGGATGCCTTTAATTTCTTTTTGTTGTCTGATTGCTGAGGCTAGGACTTCTAGTACTATATTGAACAGCAGTGGTGATAACGGACATCCCTGCCGTGTTCCTGACCTTAGTGGAAAAGCTTTCAGTTTTTCTCCATTGAGAATGATATTTGTGGTGGGTTTTTCATAGATGGCTTTGATAATATTGAGGTATGTGCCGTCTATCCCTACACTTTGAAGAGTTTTAATCAGGAAGGGATGCTGCACTTTGTCAAACGCTTTTTCAGCATCTATTGAGAGTATCATATGGTTCTTACTCTTTCTTTTATTAATGTATTGTATCACATTGATGGATTTGTGGATGTTGAACCAACCTTGCAGCCCTGGAATAAATCCTACTTGGTCGTGGTGAATAATCCTTTTAATGTACTGTTGGATCCTATTGGCCAGTATTTTGGTGAGAATTTTCGCATCTGTGTTCATCAAGGATATTGGTCTGTAATTCTCTTTTTTGGTGGGATCCTTGTCTGGTTTTGGGATCAAGGTGATGCTGGCCTCATAAAATGAGTTTGGAAGTTTTCCTTCCATTTCTATTTTTTGGAACAGTTTCAGGAGAATAGGAATTAATTCTTCTTTAAATGTTTGGTAGAATTCCCCTGGGAAGCCGTCTGGTCCTGGACTTTTGTTTGTTTGGAGATTTTTGATGACTGTTTCAATCTCCTTACTGGTTATGGGTCTGTTCAGGTTTTCTATTTCTTCCTGGTTCAGTTGTGGTAGTTTATACGTCTCTAGAAATGTATCCATTTCTTCCAGATTGTCAAATTTGTTGGCGTAGAGTTGCTCGTAGTATGTTCTTATAATTGTTTGTATTTCTTTGGTGTTGGTTGTGATCTCTCCTCTTTCATTCATGATTTTATTAATTTGGGTCCTTTCTCTTTTCTTTTTGATAAGTCTGGCCAGGGGCTTATCAATCTTATTAATTCTTTCAAAGAACCAGCTCCTAGTTTCATTGATTTGTTCTATTGTTTTTTTAGTTTCTATTTCATTGATTTCTGCTCCGATCTTTGATTTCTCTTCTCCTACTGGGTTTAGGCTTTCTTTGTTGTTCTTTCTCTAGCTCCTTTAGGTGTAGGTTTAGGTTGTGTATTTGAGACCTTTCTTGTTTCTTGAGAAAGGCTTGCACCGCTATATATTTTCCTCTCAGGACTGCCTTTGTTGTGTCCCACAGATTTTGAACCGTTGTGTTTTCATTATCATTTGTTTCCATAAATTTTTTCAATTCTTCTTTAATTTCCTGGTTGACCCATTCATTTTTTAGAAGGATGCTGTTTAGTCTCCATGTATTTGCGTTCTTTCCAAATTTCCTCTTGTGATTGAGTTTGAGCTTTAGAGCATTGTGGTCTGAAAATATGCAGGGAATGATCTCAATCTTTTGGTACTGATTGAGACCTGATTTATGACCCAGGATGTGGTCTATTCTGGAGAATGTCCCATGTGCACTAGAGAAGAATGTATATTCTGTTGCTTTGGGATGGAATGTTCTGAATATATCTGTGATGTCCATCTGGTCCAGTGTGTCATTTAAGGCCTTTATTTCCTTGTTGATCTTTTGCTTAGATTGATTTTCTGTTTCTAGAATTGTTGCTCTTCTTCTCTTGGATTTCCCGTTGGATTTGTAGGTGTTCGCAATGGTTAGATAAGCTATCTAGCTGATCTCCTGCTATCCGATGTTGTCTCAGCCTGCTACTTCTCCGCCATCTTCATCTGTACATTTTTTAATCTCACTGTTTGTTTTTTGGGTATTAAGTTGTTTGAGTTCTTTCTATATTTTAGATGTTAACCCCTTATTGGATATACCCTTTGTGAGTATCTTTTCTTATTCAGTAAGTTTTCTTTTTGTTTGTTGGTGGTTTATTTCAGTGCGTAAAAAGATTTTTAGGTTGATATAGTCCCATTTGTTTATTTTTATTTTTGCTGTCCTTGCCTGAGGTGACAAATCCAAAAAATATATATATATATGTATATATATATATATATATATATATATAATATTGCTAAAATTGATGTTGAAGAGCTTACTGCTCTTTTAAGAGTTTTATGGTTTCAGATCTTACATTCAAGTCTTCAATTTTCAGCTTATTTTTCTGTGTGGTGTAAGAAAGTGGTCCCGTTTCATTATTTTGCATGTCGCTGTCTAATTTTCCTAGCAACACTTATTGAAGAGATGATCTTTTCCCCCATTGTATACTCTTGCCTCCTTTGTTGTAGATTAATTGACCATATAACCATGGGTTTATTTCTGGACTCTCTATTCTGTTCCATTGACCTCTGTATCTGTTTTTGTGCTAGTACCATATTGTTTTGATTACAGTAGCTTTGTAGTATAGTTTGAGATGGGGATTGTGATTAACTCTAGCTTTGTTTTTCTTTCTCAAGATTGGATTTGGCTATTCAGGGTCTTTTCTTCTTTTTCATTTGTTATTTTGTTCATTTGGGTCCTCTCTCTTTTCTTTTTTTCTTGATGAATCTAGCTAAATGTTTTCAATTTCATTTATCTTTTCAAAGAACCAGCTGTTAGTGTCATCAGTCTTTTCTTTTTTTTTATTTTTAGTCTCTATTTCATTTATTTCCACTCTAATGTTTATTTCCTTTTTCTACTAACTTTGGGTTTTATTTGTTCTTTTTTAGTTCCTTTAGGCATAGGATTAAATTATTTATTTGAGATTTTTCTTGTTTCTTGAAGCAGGCCTGTTCACTATAAACGTCCCTCTTAACACTGCTTTTGCGGTGTCCCATAGATTTTAGAATGTTGTGTTTATTTGTTTCAAAAATTTTTTTTCTTCTTTGATTTATTCATTGGCCACTGGTTGTTCAGTAGCATGATGTTTAGTCTCCATGTGTTTGTGTTTCTTCAATTTGTCTTCTAGTAATTGATTTCACATTTGTTTTATACTGTTGTGGTTGGAAAAAATGGTTTGCATGATTTCAATCTCTTAAATTTATTGAGACTTATTCCGCACCCTGACACCGTGCTCCATGTGCTCTTGAGATGGAATGTTCTGTATATATCTAATAAGTCAATCTGGTCTAGTGGGTCATTTAAGGCCAGTGTTTCCTTATTGATTTTCTGTCTGGATGATCTATCCATTGATGTAAGTGGGGTGTTAAAACCCCCTGCTGTTATAGTATTGCTGTCAGTTTCTCCTTTTGTGTCTCTTAATATTTGCTTTATATATTTAGGTACTGCTCTGTTGGGTACATAAATATTTGCAAATGTTATATCTTCTTGTTAAATTGATCCCTTTATCATTTTATAATTTCCTTTTTTTATCTCTTATTACAGTCTTTGTTATAAAGTCTATTTTTATGTAAATATTGCTTTCCCAGCTTTGTTTTTGTTTCCCTTTGCATAGAATATCTTTTTTCATTTCTTCAGTTTCAGTCTGTGTGTGTCCTTAGATCTGAAGTTAAGTCTCTTACAGGCAGCATACACCTGGGTCTTGTTTCTGTTTTTGTTTTTTTAATCCCTTCAGCCACACTGTATCTTTTGATTGGAACATTTAATCCATTTATACTTGAAGTAATTATTGATATATGTGTACTTATTGCCATTTTGTTGTTTTCTGGTTGTTTTTGTAGTTCTTCTCTGTTCTTTCTTCTCTTGCTCTCTTCCTTTGTGATTTGATGATGCTCTTTAGTTTTATGTTTGGATTCCTTTCCCTTTATTTTTTGTGTATCTATTTTTTCTATTTGTGTATCTATTTTGTGTATCTATTTTTGATTTGGGGTTACCATGAGGTTCATATATAACAACCTATACATATAGCAATCTGTTTTAAGTTGGTGGTCACCTAAGTTTGAACACTACATTTTTGCTCTCCCTCTACCCATGTTTATGTTTTTGATGTTATGTTTTACATCTTTTTATTTTGTATATCCTTTAATTATTGCAGATAGCATTGATTTTACTACTTTTGTCTTCTAATCTTCACACTAGCATTATGAGTGGTTGATCCACTACCTTTCCTGTATATTTGCCTTTAGCAGCGAGATTATTTTTTTCTTTCATATATTTTCTTATTTCTAGTCATGGCCTTTTCTTTTCTACTTAAAGTAGTCCCTTTAATAATTCTTGTAGAGCCAATTTACTTGTGATGAATTCCTTTAGCTTTTGCTTGTCTGGGAAACTGTTTATTAATTCTGATTGATAACTTTGCCGGGTAAAGTAACCTTGGTTGTAAGTTCTTTCCCTTCAGCACTTTGAATTTATCATGCCACTCTCTTCTGGCCTGCAAAGTTTCAGCTGAAAAATCAGCTGATAGTCTTATGGGAATTCCCTTACATGTAACTAATTGCTTTTCTCTGTTTTGGGGGGGGTGGGGGGGGTAGAATTCTCTCTTTATCTTTAATTTTTGATATTTAATTATAATATGTTTTGGTGTAGATCTGTAGGTTTATCATGTTTGGGACTCTCTGTGCTTCCTGAACCTGGATGTCTCTTTCCTTTCCCCGGTCAGGACATTTTCAACTATAATTTTTTAAATAAGTTTTCCAACACTTTCTCTCTTTCTTCTACTTATACGACCCCTAAATATAATGTGAATGTTAGTATGCTTGATGTTGTTTCAGGGGTTTCTTGAACTGTCCTCAGTTGTTAGTTTTTTCTCTTTTGTCATTCAATTTAGGCTATTTCCATTACTCTGTCTTTCAGATTGCTGATTCATTTTCCTGTATCTTCTAATCTGTTGTTTATTCCCCCTCATGTATTTTTCATTTCTGTTATGGTATTCTTCAGCTCTGATTGGTACTTTCTTTTATTTTCTATCTCTTTATTGAAGTTCTAAATGTGGTGTTCATCCATTGTTCTCACAGCTCAGTAGCCATATTTATGACCATAACTTTGACCTCTTTATCAGACAGATTGTTTATCCCTGTTTGTTTAGTTCTTTTTACGAGGTTTTGTCTTGGTTTTTTGAACACAGTCCTCTGTCTCCTCATTTGTATGTGATTGTTTTTATGTATTAGGCAGTTCAGCAACCTCTTCTGGTCTTGAAGGAGTGGCCTTATATAAGATGTCCTATGAGGCCTAGAAGTGCAGTCCTCCCTAACCACCAGAGTCAGCTGCTACAGGGGTATCCCTCATATGGGCATTGCGTACCATTCTGTTGTCTTAGGGCCACAATTGCTGTGGATGTACTGCTGGGCAGCGCTGGCCCCTGCCCTGGCTGGATTGTGGCCTGAGGGTAACTGCTGCAGGCTTGCTGGTGGGCAAGATTAGGGTCTTGTAGGCTGCAAGGCCTGGCAGAGATGCAAGGTTGTGTAGAGCTCAGAGCAAGGCACACCACTTTGCATTAATGATCTAGTAGGAGGGTTCCAAAATAGTGTCCACTAGTACTTGGATCAGCGTGGCAGAATGAGGTGGCAGAAATGACTGTCGCCAATGTCTTAGTCCTTGGGGAGAGGCCCTGTTGCCTCCTGTTTCTCTAGCAGACTCTCCAAGATTGGTAAGTAGGTATCTTCCATTGTGGCCTACACACTTTTCAATCTAGTGTTTTTGCTCTAGTTTCTGGGTCAAGTGAGTCTATGCATGAGCCCTTTGAGAGCAGTTTTGTTTTGTTTTGTTTCCTATAATTATGTAGTTTTTCTGGACATATTTTCTGTTGGTTTTCAAAGCCACCTATTTTGGGGAGTTGTCCCTCCTGTGCAATATCTAAGGGTTAGATTGTCTGATGTGGAGCTTAAATCTCTTAATTTTTAGGGAAGAGTTCCATACCTTTTAGATTCTTCCTGACTGTGGAACTTCATGCCTCGGGTGTGGTTTTTTTCCTTATTGAGACTGTATCTCTGCCACTTCCACACACCTCGGTGCTGCCCCATGTTGTGGAAGCTCTCTGTTCATCCTGTTTCTAAGTCTTTAAGGGGCAATATTCCATATGTAGTTGTAGGTCTATTATGTCTGTGGGAAGAGTTGAGCTCAGGATTTTCCTACACTATCATCTTGAATGCTTAACCAAGTTTTAGTCTTATTATTAAACAAATACCACCTAAGTTACTTATTTTGTAATTTATTAGGAAGTATATGAAAGGTTATGATAATATAAATCTTTCTTTGTGGTGTAATAAAAAAAACTATCAGAAGCAGACTTAGGACTTTTTTAAAGGATATCACATTGCATCATTACATTAATTAATGTAATGTAACCCCATTACACGGCATTAATGCTATTTCTTTCAGTGTGGTTATTTGTATCCCAGCTTCACTGGAATTCTGTATTTGAACAAGGATGTATTTATATAAATGAGATCTTTTCCACTGTATAAATACAAATGATTTCATACCTTAACAACTCAAAAGTCAGTACAGATTTTCTCTCAGGTTTGTTTGCTTTATGTAAGTTGTTTCTTGAGGGAAACTTAATTACCTATTGAAATTGTTTTGCACATAAGTATTTTATTCCTGAAATGGTAAAGATGTGCCCTATATTAATTGGAGTGAAAGGAAAAGAAAGCAGGGCATGTGGGGCTCATCCCACAGTAGATAAGATGGACAAGGACACATAAGTTTTTCAAACTGTTCTTATTGCCAATGTTGTTTAAAACTGCTAAAAATACTTTGTTGTAATATAGCAAGATATCAATGTTACTGTTCATATTTGTGGTTATTCTAGGCTACAAGAAGCATAGATACATATAGATATATAGATATGTAGATATATATATTCAGCTTAGAGCAAATAAGTCTAAAATTTTAATAATTTAAATTTTTTACTTCATCTTCATCCCTATGGAAGATACATCAGCTTTTCACATTGCTGAGAGCTAAGTTAAATCAAGTTAAGTTTAAGAATCTGTCATTCATCTTGTTCATTCATGATTTTCCAAGTGTAAGTAGACTTCATTATCTGTTACTGTGAGTTCTCCCAATCCAGATCTATACACTAAGAATTATTTCAGAAACAAACTTTGCTAGATAAGGTTAAGTACCATCAAATAAATTCAGTCAGCATGGTTTTTATTTGTTTGTATATATAACTGGTTAAATTACTACTTAAACATATATAGGAGGCTAGTCCTCCTTCTGTAGCTCCCTTCTCAATATGCAGTTTGCTTGTAATTTTTAGGTTAGTCTCCAGCTGCTCCTGCCTGAGGGTAGCATCGAGGTTGCACATTAAATTTCCCACCTGCTTCCAATCTTTTGAGCTTTATCTGTGCCTTAAGACTTGTAACTATTTTTTATGTTAATTATTACTCCCAAAAGTTAATTAAAGAGCTACAGCTGAAGGAAAGAACTCAATTGACTGATTGAGAGGAAATGTTTTTAAAGTGTCTAGAGTAGAGTACTCTAATGGAATTCAGGAATTTTTGTCTTCAGATTTAATTTTACAGTTAAATTCCTCTAGGATTCAGTCTGTACACTTTCTTTAACTGTAAAATGCTAGGCAGTTTCTTTTCACAAAATTCATTAATTCTTCTTATGACAACTAATTGGTAATCTTGTTTTATCAAAATTACCAGACCTTCAAAGTCATCTGGTTGCCCCTACCGCTAGGGTGGAACTCAAGTCTGTAATACGGGAATTACTTTTTATATATCATCTGAAAAAAATTGTTAGTCTAAACAAATGAATGAGTCAACAATGTGGAAGATTTTAATTGAAATTTTCTATATTCATAAGTCACTTATATGATTGTCCATAAATATGAGTTGCATTTTAAATCTGGTTTATTTATAGATCTAAAACTATTACCTCTGTTTTTGTATAGGCAGTCTGCCCCCAGTAGAGTAATGCTTTGTATATAAAATGGCAAGTATCATTTCTGGATAAATTTAATCAGAAGGCTAAAGTGAAGGAATAGTCATAAATAAAAGATATTCTTGAATGAAAAATATATGATAATTTTCAAGCATAATATGCATTTGAGTTATAAAATCAACATATTAATAGTACAAGTCCTAAGGTACAAATAGCCCATTTTAAACTGACCTTCATTGTAAATAAAAATCAAATACTTATCCTATCACCTGAATTGGTACCTAATCTGTAGACTTAAACTTGATCAGTATTCATGTACTAAACTGACTTTTGACCCACAGAGTAGTAACATTAAGAGCACTACCCCAATTACCAACCAGAAGGCCTACATGGCTCCTCTTTACTTGACAGTCCGGTTTGGTTCTTCAGTACAGTTTGAGTTGGGCCACACTTGTCTATCTTCAAAGAAAAACATGGATTGGGAAAAAAAGGAAACTCTGTTTTTACATTGGGTCAATATAGCTCTAGACTCCAAAACTGAAGGAGAAAACTTGTTAGCTCCAACTTTTGTAGATTTAGTCACTTTCTGGTTTGACTTCCAACCTGTTCCTAAATTTCAGTCTTTCCTCAAACAGCTTTAAAGGTAGATTTTCTAGTTTAAAATAATGGTTACTTTCATGTAGTTTTCTTAGTCCTTCTTGCCTGCTTCTGTACTTCTTTAAGAATAGCATTTTTTTCATCCTTAGTGCACTCTTGGTTTTCAAAATACTTTTACTTAATTTTCTATGAAAATCTCTATTTTTCTGAGAAATAGTTTGGTTAAAAGAAAGAATGATAGTGTTAAAGGCTATAATTTAGTAGATAACATAATATTGACAAAGCAAATGTTTTTCCTTAGTAGGAAAATGTTATCTTGTAAAGGACAGTAAGACTATAAATTATGCCTTTTTTCATATGATATGTGCAGTCAGAATTATTTCCTGATGTTTTTTTAAACTATTTTTACAGTCCCAGTGGGTCTTTGTTATCTTGCTTGGAGCAGGTTAAAACATACCTGCTTACTGACGGAACATGCAAGTGTGGCTTGGAATGTCCTCTTATTCTTCCCAAGGTAACCATTTCACAATACATCTATTGGCAGTGTTGTATTTTTTTAGGTGTTTCATATATTTGTTTTTCTCATTTGGCATTTCATTTTTATATTACTTCTCCAATCATATATGCACTTTAAAGTCTGTATCTAATTAGATACCTTTGCATACGTTCTGGAATGCTTAAAATTATAGGAAATATTTCAAGTCCTGGTCATGTTCAAAAGTGACAAACCTATATTCATATTAAGTATTTTATCAGAATCTCTTTAGCACCTTTTTATTTGAGCTATACACATGCTCATTGTTTAATAGTGCATTTTCCCCCTACTATAACTATTCAATCTACAATATGATTTTTTGCACTGGTGTTGATAAATCTGCCACAAATATATCTAAAATCACAAGGTTGAACCCTCTGATCCAAAAGTAAAACTGTTTTAGTCCTTTGCAAGGTAAAAAATGCACTTATTTTAAATAATAAAATATTTTACAATAGCATAGAAACAGGTCACTGTTCTCTGAATATCTATTATGTGCTAATCTTAGAACTAAAGTTTAATGGACAGCTTTTCCTTTTATTTGTGTCACCTCATTCACCCCCAAAAAAACATTTGAAACAGCCTGTAAGTATATACACAATAAGTAATAAGATTTTTTTAAAAAAATAGAGTAATGTTTTAAATCCATGAAAAAGTAATATTAATACAGTAATAAAATAAAGCCAAAGAAAAAGTAAGCATGTAGAAATGTCAGTTCTTAGAGGTTTTTAAATTTACCGTAATCTGTTTTTGTACTGTTATAACATTAGGAAGTATCTAAAATTGCAAACATTATCGGGTATTATAAGTTTCCATACATTTATCTTGATTTGATTGTCTTATTTTCATTATTTACTTTGTCAGTAAAATACAAGAGTTCATCAGAAGTATTTATTATACTATACATAAAGTTGTTTTCTTAAATTTAAAAACTTGAGATGGTTTTATTCAAATTTATGGTTTAATCTATGCAAAACGTTTCTTATAACAAGGGAATTTTTTTTAATTTAATGTTTTCACAGGCATATTCTAAACAGAGAATTTTTTTTCCAGGTGTTTAATTTTGATCCTGGAGCTGCTGTGAAACAGAGAACTGCAGAAGATGTTAAAGCAGATGAAGATGTCACAAAGCTATGCATACATAAAAGAAAAATCATTGCAGTGGCCACACTTCACAAAAGCATGGAAGCCCCACATCCTTCTCTGGTGCTCACCAGTCCCGGGGGAGGAACAAGTATGTAATGTGGTGAAAGGTTTAGAAATTTTTCTCCCCATCTTCTCTCCTGAGGAATCACTGGAAATCATTTAGCCAAACATTTTCTGAGTCCCCTTTTTAAAACATGCAGAATGCTTTTAAAGTTGTATGTTTTATCATTTTTTGACAAATAGCAAATTAGTCTAAAAAATTCCTATGAAGTTATCTCCCCAGGTTTCCTATTTAAATCATTGAGTTAACTGAGCAGAATAAACACCAATTAACACATACAAATGCTGTGCAAGTACACAGAGCTGAGCAAACAAATGAAAAAGTATCATTGATTTTTAGGAAACAAATGTAACATTTCTCCTAGAGTTGGTTTGGATGTGTGGTATCAAGTCCTCAAACAGAACGAGCAATATTGCCCAAAGCTAACAGCGTCATTCTTTTTTTTTAAAGATTTTATTTATTTATTTGAGCGAGAGAGTATGTGTGCACATGCATAGGGGGGCGGGGAGGGGGACAGAGGGAGAAGCAGACTCCCTGCTGAGCAGCAAGTAGGGCTCATTCCCAGAGTCCTGGGGTCATGACCTGAGCTAAAGGCAGATGCTTAACCGACTGAGCCATGCAGGTGCCCCCAGTGTTATTCTTTCAGTCACTTAGTAGCTATTTCTTAAACACCTACTAAGAGAAATCACCTGATCATGAACTTTTCATACCTCCACCACACACACACACACACACACACACACGCTTTTATTTTTTAAAAATTTCAAAGCTGCAGAAAAATTACATTAACAGTTCACTGAGCACCCAAGTTCCCTTCATTTAGATTTGACAATTAACATTTTGTGGCAAAAGTTGCAAATATTATGACAGTTCATCCCTAAATATGTCAGCACACATTGATGTTCACCTATAGAAACCACAATCTAATTATCATATTCAAAATTTAGCACTTATTATCTAATATGCAGTGTATAGGGTTGCCTGGGTGGCTCACTTGTTAAGCATCTGCCTTCAGTTCAGGTCATAAGCCCAGGGTCCTCAGATCTAGCCCTGCATCTGCTTCTCCCTCTCCAACTCCCCCTGCTTGTGTTCTCTCTCTCACTGTCTCTGTCTCTGTCAAATAAATAAAGTCTTTAAAAATAATAATAATATACAGTGGATATGATTAGAAAGTAGTTGTCCTAATAATATCCAATTATTCCAGTGGTCCTAATAAATTCTAGTTGTCCTAATAATTTCTTCAATTCTTAAACCCAGGATGCAATCAAAGATCATACAACTGCACTAAATTGTTATACTTCTTTAATCTACACCAATTCCCCAGTCTTTTAAAATCTATTTTTTGAAGAGTCTAATTCAACTTTACAGATATTCCTCAGTTTGGATTTGCCTAATTATTTCTTCATATTTATTTAGAACCAGGTTAAACACAGTTTAGTGAAATATTGCATGGGTGATGTTATATCATTAGGAGATATGTAATATCAATTTATCCCATGTTGATGACATTAAGCTTGAATGCTTGGTTAAAGTTATGTATATCCAATTTCTCCATTGTTAAGGTAACTTTTCCCTTTATAACTAATCTGTAATTTGTGGTAAATTTTCCCTCTATAACTAATCTGTAATCTGTAAAAAATGTATGTATAATTTTTTACATTTAAGATGTAAAAAATACTTTGAGACTCAGAAACTTTTTCTGTGTATTAGGATGAGAGCTCCCTCCAAAATATTACAATCAACTTAACAGTTGAGTAATAATTCAAGATAAAATATGGCTCAGCACCAAAGCATTTGTTTATGAAGAATAAGTGATTCTGTTCTCAGAGTTCTGAAAAATAGGAACAATGAGTATAACTTGTAATGATCAGAGGAGATTTTACGGTAGACCTCAGATTTTAACCAGCCCTGGAAAATAGTAAGATTTGGACATCTGAGGGGAATAAGAAAATTCTTATTCAGTATGAGTATAGCATAATTAAGAGATGATGTGGAAACTAATCTGAATTGAGTGAAAGATTAAATTTGCATAGGTAAGTTGAGGCCAAATTACTACCAGCTTTAGATACAAAGAGGAGCAGTTGTGACATCATACAGGTAATTAAAGAGTCACACTTAGAACTCATGTGAAGAGAGCAGGAAGAGACAAATTTGGCAGTTATTAACAGAGAGCTCCTCTTCAATAACCTTCTAACCTTTGAACTTTAACAGGAATGATCAGAAAAATTTCTCCACTAAGGTATGTAAAAAAAATTTTTTTAGGGAATTTTTCTTTTTCTTTTAATGAGCTTCATTTTTTAAAATTCAAGGATATTGCAACAATTTAAAGACATATTTAATAGTAATAAATTATCTGAAGTTTATCATTATCTTGCCACCTTGATAAAACGTTTTGCATATTACCTTGCATATATCTGCTGCCATTCTCATATCACATTATATCAATTTTACCTCTTTCTAAAAAGTCTCCCTTGTCATTTTTTAATGACCCTAGCAGAATCTTGATCTAGGTCCTTTGTCATACCCTATACATACAAGTTTCATTTTTGAAATTAAAGGTAAATCTTTAACCGGTATAGGTATAAGAGGTATATCTCCATCCCCTTTTAAAATGATATGCTTTATTGGATTAATCACTACCCTTTTACTAGCTTCAGACATAGCATTTATTTTAATTTCCTAATATTAAACTGTATTATAGGGTTGGGATTTAAATAAAAGTTAAGGAGACTCAAGTAGTACTTTTCACTCCTCTTCATTTTACATATATGAGGATATATTTAGTTTCTGTCTCTTATTTTGAAAGATCTGCTTGAGTATACATGAAAGCACTTGATGAGTGCCCAGCATTTCTGTTTGCCAACTCTTTTAATACTTTAGTTGCTAAGTATAACACAACATCAGCATGACTTTTGTTTGTTTATTCAGTATTCCTGTCATTTTAAAGATGGTAACTATTTTTCCCCAGGTATGGGAGAAGTCCTTTCTAAACCACAGCTGTTTTCTAAATTCTGTTGAATATAAGAATGCCAGTGTCTGTATTTTTAAACATTGAACTGTGCGTAATTATAGAAATAACCAAAAAAAGACACAACTCAGTGGTTTTGTTACTAATAAGGATACAGTTCATCACATAATAATGCTAATGATGTTAATATAGACAACTGTGCTCTCACTAGATGCTAACTGCAATGCCCCAAATATTTTCCATATATTACTCCTTTAACTATAAACTGTAAAGTTCTGTCTTTAACAAGAAAATAAGTTCAGTTGGGTTTATCTTCTGCAATTCTCTTATATCATTGGTTCTCAACTTTTCATATATTATGTGCAGAAACCACTCTATCAAATAATCTTTACCATGCCAGAAACAGAAAGCCCACTTTTCTAAGAAGAATATATATTCACTTCATTCTCTTATTTCTTTAATGCAACCTACCTGGACTTCTCTATACCTCAGGTTGAAAACCACTGTCTTAGAAATTGTAATGAGCGGCGCCTGGGTGGCTCAGTGGGTTAAGCCTCTCTTCAGCTCAGGTCATGATCTCAGGGTCCTGGGATCAAGCCCCACATCTGGCTCTCTGCTCAGCAGGGAGCCTGCTTTCCTCTCTCTCTCTCTCTGCCTACTTGTGATCTCTCTCTCTGTCAAATAAATAAATAAAATCTTTAAAAAAATTGTAATGATATAATTTTACCTGTATACTGTCTAGCAGGAAGAGAACTATATTTATCTTAAGTGTGCGATTATCCATTTAAGTAAATATACCTCTGATTCCAAGTGAACCCAAGTATACTTGCTAATATATTGCTAGCCTCAGAATTGGGGTGGCCAATATATAGTATAAATAGTACCACTTTCATCACCTGTGCCTGTAAGGGACTCACTGACATTTTCTCACAGAGCCCAGCCAGGGTGCAACATCCTCTCCACATATCTCACTAAGCAGCCACCACCAGTTGATGGGAATTGGCATATGAAGCTGATTTTATTTGCCATCTGTTTTAGAAGGCACAACTTTGTAAATTGTTAAACATCCTCAGGAGCTAAAAAAAACTTAAACCTAGAATTCTGAAATGATAGAATGAAAATTCTGTATGATAAGCAGGCTTGCTTTTGTTACCTATATTCTGTCTGATCTCCAAAAGAACTGAAGGGATTCCAAAAAGCCAGGGAGGGAGCAATGCTTGCTATAAAAAGAGAATACTCAGTTGGAACCCAGTAGTGAAGATTTTAGCATTCTGAGAAAATTTTGCATAGGAATTCTGTCCTAATAAAAGAATCACAATCTTTTACCTAAGTTGGTTGTTACCTAAGGCTGTTTTTACAATAGTGGCTTATCAAGGGCAAAGGAATTGCAATATTCTATAATTTGTTACAATTTTGTTACAGTATTGCAACAGACTTAAAGAAGCTAAATATGATTGCAGTATCACTGCACTTAGCTATTGTTTGTTATCACTCCCATTTTAAAAGATTCAAAATCCCATTCACTTAATTCACTAAAGTTAAGGCTCTTTTGCTCTCACAGTGAGAATGTTGAGATAAGGAAGAGTTTTCATTGCTGTCCTGAGCAAGTTTTAGTAGGTAACAGAAAGATGCATAGGGTAACAAATTTTCTGGTGAAAATAGCAATGCAATACACAACTAATGAATCACTAAATACTACACCAAAAACCAGTGGACTGTATGTTGGCTAATCGAATTTAAATTTTTTTAAAAAGCAATGTATTTAAATTACAAGAAAATATGCCATACAGATTATAATTTTCTTTTTCTTTTTTTTATGTATTTATTTGACACAGAGAGAGAGATAGAGAGGGAACATAAGCATAACGAGTGAGCGGGGAGCCTGATGCAGGACTCGATCCCAGGACCCTGGAATCATGACCTGAGCCAAAGGCAGCCACTTAATGACTGAGCCACTCAGGCACCCCAGATTATAATTTTCTATTGTAACCATGTTCTTAAAAAATTCAAATCCAACAAGATAGTAACATCACCATTTCCATAGAGGCTGTCAATCTTGATTTTTCACATTATAAATATTATTAGAATGGCTAATGTGAGTATATACTGATTCAGATCCCCATCCTTTCTCAACTGATAAGAAGTAAACAAACATAATGACCAGTTATTGAGAGCTTTTGGTCAACTGAGAGAGAATAATGTGTGTTTTTTCCATCGAAGTTTACTGTAGAGCACAGAACTTTTTTTTTTTTTAAAGATTTTATTTATTTATTTGACAGACAGATCACAAGTAGGCAAGAGAGGCAGGCAGGGAGAGAGAGGAGGAAGCAGGCTCTCCACGGAGCAGAGAGTCCGATGTGGGGCTCGATCCCAGGACCCTGGGATCATGACCTGAGCTGAAGGCAGAGGCTTTAACGCACTGAGCCACCCAGGCGCCCCAGAACTTTTTTTTTTTTTTAATTGCATGGAGTCACAGCTTCTGTTTGCAAACTTCTATTCCAGATGCCTTCCCTTCCTCAGTTCCTCCTTTCCTTCCCTCCCCCCATGCCAACACAGAAGAATTGAGACCACTAACAGAATTTTTGTTTGTCTTTCACATCAGATGCAACTCCAGTAGTACCTTCACGGGCAGCAACTCCAAGATCCGTAAGAAATAAGTCGCATGAAGGAATTACAAATTCTGTAATGCCTGAATGTAAGAATCCTTTCAAGTTAATGATTGGATCATCAAATGCCATGGGAAGGCTATATGTACAAGAATTGCCTGGAAGCCAGCAACAAGAACTCCACCCTGTCTACCCCCGGCAAAGATTGGGCAGCAGTGAACACGGACAGAAATCTCCATTCCGTGGCAGCCATGGAGGCCTACCCAGCCCAGCATCGTCAGGTTCCCAGATATATGGAGATGGCTCAATCTCTCCAAGGACTGACCCACTAGGAAGCCCAGATGTTTTCACAAGAAGTAATCCTGGTTTTCATGGAGCTCCCAATTCTAGTCCTATTCATTTGAGTAGGACTCCTCTTTCTCCACCGTCGGTAATGCTACATGGTTCTCCTGTACAGTCATCCTGTGCAATGGCTGGAAGGACTAATATACCTCTTTCCCCAACCTTGACTACAAAGAGTCCAGTAATGAAAAAACCAATGTGTAATTTTTCAACTAATATGGAAATACCACGAGCAATGTTCCACCACAAACCACCCCAAGGCCCACCTCCCCCTCCTCCACCTTCCTGTGCTCTTCAGAAAAAGCCATTAACATCCGAGAAAGATCCACTTGGCATTCTTGACCCTATTCCTAGTAAACCAGTGAATCAGAACCCTGTTATCATTAATCCAACTAGTTTCCATTCAAATGTCCACTCTCAGGTACCTGTGATGAATGTAAGCATGCCTCCTGCTGTTGTTCCTTTGCCAAGTAATCTCCCTTTGCCAACTGTAAAACCTGGTCATATGAATCATGGGAGTCACATACAAAGAGTTCAGCATTCAGCTTCAACCTCCCTGTCCCCTTCTCCAGTGACATCCCCAGTGCACATGATGGGGACTGGAATTGGAAGGATTGAGGCATCGCCCCAAAGATCACGCTCATCTTCCACATCATCAGATCACGGAAATTTCATGATGCCACCTCTAGGACCCCAGGCCACTTGTAGTGGTATTAAGGTTCCACCCAGGTCACCAAGGTCAACGATAGGGTCCCCAAGGCCATCAATGCCATCAAGCCCTTCTACCAAGTCCGATGGACATCATCAGTACAAGGATATCCCTAACCCATTAATTGCTGGAATGAGTAATGTACTAAATACCCCAAGCAGTGCAGCTTTTCCTACTGCATCTGCAGGAAGTGGTTCTGTAAAGAGTCAGCCTGGTTTGCTGGGAATGCCTTTAAATCAGATCTTGAACCAGCACAATGCTGCCTCCTTTCCAGCAAGTAGTTTACTCTCAGCAGCAGCCAAAGCACAGCTAGCAAATCAAAACAAACTTGCTGGTAACAACTGTAGCAGCAGTAGCAATTCTGGAGCTGTTGCTGGCAGTGGCAACACTGAAGGACATAGCACTTTAAACACCATGTTCCCTCCTACTGCCAACATGCTTCTCCCGACAGGAGAAGGGCAAAGTGGTCGAGCAGCACTAAGAGATAAGCTGATGTCTCAGCAAAAAGACTCATTGCGGAAAAGAAAACAGCCACCTACCACAGTGTTGAGTTTGCTCAGACAGTCTCAAATGGATAGTTCTGCAGTTCCTAAGCCTGGACCCGACTTGCTAAGAAAGCAGGGTCAGGGTTCCTTTCCCATCAGTTCAATGTCTCAGTTACTACAGTCTATGAGTTGTCAAAGCTCTCACTTGAGTAGCAATAGTACCCCGGGTTGTGGGGGCTCAAATACTGCTTTGCCTTGCTCTGCTAACCAGCTGCATTTTACAGATCCCAATATGAACTCCAGTGCTCTTCAGAATTCACTGACACAGACCATACCTTTGAGAGGGGAAGCCGTGCACTGCCACAATGCAAACACTAACTTTGTTCACAGTAACAGTCCAGTCCCAAACCACCATCTTGCAGGTTTAATAAATCAGATTCAGGCTAGCGGGAACTGTGGGATGCTCAGTCAGTCGGGCATGGCTTTAGGAAATTCATTACATCCCAATCCACCTCAGTCAAGAATTTCAACGTCCTCCACTCCAGTGATACCAAACAGCATTGTTAGCAGCTATAATCAAACAAGTTCTGAAGCAGGTATGGTTTTATTAGAAAAAAGTACCCCAAGGTACTAAACTTTTCTACTTTTTTTAAAATTTGTACCAAAATATTTATTATGATAAGAAATGATCCTTTCCCTGTTGTGAAATTGTCATCATTTCTTAGTATTTATAATTTTATTTACAGAATGCTAGGGATTTGTCTATTAGAAAAAAAGAACAACCAAGGGGATTCCATATGTTTCCGTTATTTGTTGTCAATCTGTGTCATTTTGAATTTTGTTTGACTTTCAGTTGGTTTTATAACCATTGGACTCTAAACTACAAAAGAAGCCATAGAAGGCAGGGTTTCCTGGTTCATGAGACATGTACTCACTTGGTCTATGCCAACATAAAAGTCGTTTCCCCTAGCTTTTGTTTGTATTCAGGTAAATGACGCTCATCTTGAAAAACCCAAAAAGGCAAAAATAAATGGATTTTTTTTGTTCTTGCTGCTGACCAGAATTAGGTGAATGGATAGGAAAAGGTAACTAGAAGTTGTATGAAGTAGAAAGCTGCCTTCTAATGTGTTCTCTTATCCTAGTTTGCTATCCTTTATTATTATTTGTTTGAGAAAATTCAAAAGTGGATATTGGCTCCTCCCTTTTAAAAAAAGGTAATAATTTAAGTTTTCTAATAAAAAAAAAGGCTTGAAAACCTGATTTCCAGAATTTTTGATCTTGAAATTGTCTTATAGTTTTCTTGTAGAAGTTATTCATTATTTTTACTGTTGACATTAAGGTTTTGAACCCAAATTTATTCTATCTCTTCATCCGCTATAATGAAGGAGACAAATTTATTTAAAAGTAGACACATTAGAATGAACTGTGTTTTGTGCAATAGAGTTATTAAAAATTGTTATAAAAATCAGTAAAGAAGCACTAAAGAGGTGAATTCATTAAGACATCAGAAAATCTGACTGTGAAAAGAGTAGAAAGAATACCCAGAACCCAACACTAACGATTTGAGAGGTTTATAGGAAATGACAGGGAGGAAACAAAAGATAATGGTAGAGACAGTATTACTCAGATATGAAAACAGTGGGCTTTGCAGACCAGATGGCTACTGGAGATGAGGAAATTGCTGAGGCTTTTACTAATAAGCTGTTTTGTAGATATGTATAGACTGTAATATACCATCATGCTGGAAAAGCATTAGAACCCACAAGCCTGTGTTGCTGATAGTAAAATCCAGTGTTTTCCTTCCTGGTGTCATTACTTACACCTGCCATCCTCCACAACTTGTGTTATGTTTTATGTCCGGATGTCAGTGTTTCCTGAAGAACTGCTCGTTGATCCTCTTGTGTGAAAAACAATATATGGTGGAGAAGATAATCGAAATGATTAGTGCCTTCTTGATATTCTTAATCTAAAGAATCTCATGAAACTATTTTCTGTGTGTTTAACAGGATCCTTGTTCCAAAGGGGCTTCCAACTTTTCAATGACTCATATTCTTTTTTAAATAATTCCACACAAGTGAAAATTTAATCTTACACTTTTAGAAGATTAAAGCCACATAAAATCCATAACTATTTTAAGATACACCGTATTTATTAAGCATGCCTTCAGTCATTTAGATGAGACATTGTTAGTCTCCTTGTATTATATACCTTTACATAATTGATACCCCTTACCTCAACTTACTTTGTTTCAGGTCTGAGTTCATATTGCAAAGTGTATATATTTTATTAATGATGTATTTCAATTTATCCATAATGGAAAAGACCAACACTTATTTATATTTTTGTTTCTTCTGAATGTTAAGTTTATAGACTTATTTTATGTAGTCTTTGACATGTATTTTCTTGTTCCATGAACCTCTGTAAAGCGTCAGATCTGGATTGCCAGTGCTGGCAGTGTCAAACACACAGGTTGAAATTTATTAATATTAGAAAAGTGTTAGCATAGAAATAGATAAATGGGACAAAAATAAATGTCTAATAATGATATGGATGTGACCAATCGTGTGTAAGCTAACAGAAAGCATTTACTTGATAAAATATCTAGGTCAGTAAGAATTTTTATAATATTAAACTAATAAAATTAAATACTAATTAATGTACATAGATCTGATGTGCAGTGGGTTGTGAAAATGGGTAGATTTACTAATTAATGTAACTCTTTTGATGAGTTGAATATTTAAGAGGTCTCTAATGCCATGTTTCTTTTTGATACACAGTAAACTGTGTCAGCTAAATGTACTGTCATTATAATTGCTTAGCCTAAATATTTATTTACTCTGACACTTATTCATCCATCAAATAAGTACCAAGGCTAGGCATGCAGAGTGAGCTAGCTGATGACAGTCACAGCTATCTCTGTAAATTCAGCTAGGTATTCCTAGCATACCAGTAAGACATCAGAAGAAAAATGCATTTTATTCTTAAAATGTTGCTTATAGCTATCAAGTACCTAGTATGTGCCAGCTTATTTACCTATATTATTTCTGATTTGTGTAGTTTCCCAAACTGTAAGGTATTATTGCCCCCATTTTAGAAATGAGCAACTGAGGATCGGAGAACGTAAATAACTGTCCGAGACTATGCATAACTAAGTTAAGATTTGAACTCAGGTTCATCTGATTCTAAAATCCATTTTCTTCCGAGCTGTGTAAGTTCTTCATCTAAAACATTTAGTAGTCAAAAATGCTGTTTTCACTGGCAAAATCTTTACAAATACCCAACAGGTCAGGAATTAAAGCACATCAGTGTATGTTAAAAGCCACGTTTGTAAATTTTGATGCACTTTTAGACAAAAGTTATTTTTGCCTTCTCTCTGGACTCTGGTATCATAGTGTATAATGAGATTGGGATATTTGTATCAACACAGATGAAATGTCCAGACTTATCAAGAGAACCACCCCTCATTTGTGAATCACATTTGGTGACCTTTTTATTAATGGATTTTATCACTTCTTTTAATCTGATAAGAATGTGTTTCCTAGTGAGTGATGTGTCAGTAGATCTTTGAAGGAGGCAACTATGCAGGTACTAGTTCTGCCCTTCGAAGCATGATAACACAGTGAGAGGGAAAGAGCCCCACAAGAACATGGTCCTACTCTTCTCTGTGGTGACGGAGCCTGGACAGAACTCAAGCGACCGGCTCAATCCAGTGCCTTTTCCCACTCTCCTAAACAGCTCAAAATTGTTACAGTAAGGCTTCAATTAAGAGAAGAAATCACCTGCTCTGAGAACACTTAATTTGATTGGTAATTTATTTTCAGAAACTTCTTCTAAAGAGTTTTTCTATTATAAACATCCCAAACACTGATTTTTTTTTAAGGCCTATATGTGAATTCCATGGGACATACTTAAGAATGTATTACATCTCAAATATGGGAATTGGAGGCAGAGGTAGTAAAAAAAAGAAAAAAAAATCAGATAAAAAATATAAAATGCTTAGAAAATCTTTCTAAAATTTAAGACTATACAAGGCTTTATTAATTCTATTTGGTGTTTTGAAATTGCCTTCCCATGAAAGCTCTCTGAACACTTTGCATTGTAACATTTACAGGTTTCTATTAACTTTTTGGACATCAAATTACAAGTAAAGTTTAATATTTCCATGTAACAGATTTAGAAAATGACCGATAGGATACTTGCTGACATTCCTCAAGTTGTAAAGCAAAGCTCTGATGGATCTGGCAACCAAACCCCAAAGTTCCTGAGTCTCAGTCCAAACATTCAAACTGCTGAATGCAGGTATGTTCTGAAATCCATCAGTAGTGTACATTTAAAGCAACTTTCCATTTATGAAGAGAGCCAAGTTTTAGCATTTCAATGGTTCCAGCACGTGTCCTGTGGTGATTTGGTTTAGGGAGGAATCCAGAAGCAAGTGCCCTTGCCTGGCAAATTTTACCAGGCCCGTGCCTCCTGCCTGCTGCCCACTTCCTGGCCAGAGAACAAAACCACACATGCCAGGAACCCTGGCCTCTGACAAGGACCGAGTTCTGTCAGTGTCCCTGTGGCCTGTGGTTTTTCACAATTTTCGAAGAACCAAAAAAGATTTAGACGACTTTGCTCACCAGCTTAATAACTAAACCTCACCTTCTCTATGGTGATAATCATGAAATACAACTTTTTCACTTTAAAACCCTTTTATATTCTCTTATTTTTTCTAATAAAAAATATTTAATCAACTCTTCTAACCACATTAAAATAGAATCCTCTGAAGAGGCAGAGTATGAATTTGTACCAGAAGAGAAAATAACTCAAACATTGATTTGCCTTAACTCTTAAAGAGATATATTGACTAACAAGAATATAAATAAACCTATGAATAAATATATGCTCATGGATATTTATAAATTTTTTTAAAACTTTGGAAAAGAAAGTGTTTTTCTTTCAGCGCAGAATACATTTGATTGAAACTCAGTACAGCTTTTAATATGGTAGGTATAAGAAAATGAAATAGAGACCACAAAAGAACACTTTGGATAAAAGACTGCAAAGTAATGAGCTTGTTTTTTTGTTCTATGTATTTATTCTCAGAACATGCCAGTAAAAAGAAGTTAATAAATAATAAATAAATAAATAAATAAATAAAGGGAAATTGTCATTCCCTACTTTTGAAGTTACAGGTGCAAAAAGATTATGGGATTAAAAATGCTCAAGGATGGGTTATAGTGTATAAGTTAGCCATCTCAGGATATGGGAAGTTTGTGTAGAAATAATTTCTTAGTCTTACAGGGAATAATGCAGAGGGGAGAAGGGCAAAGGCTCCTTTAAGATTGTGACTGAATAAATAATAGTTGCTATTAAAAGTATTTTCACCCACATTTTTAAATACTTAGATTTTATCCCTCATCTAATGCACAAGGCTTCTAGGTTCAGAGTTGCCTTCTGCTCTGTTTTTTAACCAAATACCAAAACTCTTATTAAATTCTTGATTGTGTGATAAAAATCTATGTCTGTTCTTTCAGTTAAGTTTTTGCAATATGAGCCATGTCTTCTTTGCTGTAAGATATTTTTACAACAATGTCTTGCTGTTTAAGAAGGTTTCCTATGATCAGGGTTACACCCCTTGTTTTGTTTACATATTCCAGGTTTAATGTTTCCTTGTGAACAAAAGGAGTTGAAATATGTTTGACTTTAGACACGGAGTCTGTATAATCAAAGGTGAAAACAGAACCCAGAGTGGTGTGATATGTTTGCTGATTCAATAATCTATTCTGTACCTTTCAAGAAATAAATTGCCCCAGTGTGCACATTGGGAGAATTTTATTCCATTGCAATACACTGAACTCACTTAATGAAGTCACTAGAAATTCTTGAGTTCTCTAGGACATGCCTAAACTACTATTTACTAAAATCAAGTGGTCCGAAAACATTGACGCAGCTTTAAAAGTACCCAAACTCTAGGCAGTAAATGTTAACTCTACAAGAATTTCACTCATTAAAATTATGCTTAAAAATATTTCTGTGGTATCATCAAAACATTTCATTTCTACATGCAGGTAGTACTGGATAAATAAAATCATAGAGCTCGTCCTTTATAGGAACTTACATCAAACACATTAATGCCAGTCAAGCAAAGAGTAGAGTAAACATTATTTTGTAAGAATTATAATTCTTGAAAATTCAAAGCAACAACTCACCTTCTTAAAGATTAAAAATGAAACTAAGCAACAACAGTGTGAAGGAGTTGCTGAGGTACTCTTGGGGGAGAGCTGCTCCAGGAAATTTCAGAGTATCTGTCCAAGACCCATGGGTACAGGTATAAGGGAGTATATTTATCACGGAGGCCCTAGAACAGGACTCTTGTGCTGCACAACTCCACAGGACACCTCTCATGCTAGATAGCCTGATAGATATGCTTCCTGGACCACAACTCCATAGAATCTTCCCCACAGTTGAGCAACCCGAGGTCTGGTTCTAAAGCAATGTTTTTCAATCTTTTGGTACTGCCTCCTACAGTGAGAAATTAACTTGCATTATAATCCACTAGATGCATGTTTTTAATACAAAACAAGTTTCCTTTAAAAAACTCTTATCATATGTGATGCACTGTGATCTTTTTGATCCCATTCTGTCTCCTATCTTACTCTATTTTCTGTAAAACAGTCATGAAATGATTTTATCACCCGCTAATGGAACACGACCCAGCACTCATACATAACAGCTTGTACAAAATAATACCCTAGTTATACAATGTATTCTTTTATTTTTTTATTTCATTTATCAAAATATAATCGTTGGAGCATGCTAAATTGGTTTTGCAGGCCCAAATAGGCCTCTAAACTGTCTTAAAATATTCCTGAGATAATTAACTCAGCAAATATTTATTGAGTACCTAGTATGTGCTAAGCACTGTTTTAGCACTACAGATATAGTAGTATACAATGGAAGAATACAAAGTTAACTGTATTTATAACTCAGAAACTCAGTTTGCTCTGCTCGTTAAACAAAATAAGGAGCTAGAACTTCCAAATGGAATATTGAAGCATTTTACCTGTGACTCTACCCCCATATTCAGACAGCAGATACCCCACCAAGCAAGGGATTTAATCTCATTTCTCAATATTTGTTTCCTTAAATACATATTTTTAAAAACGTGATAGGAAGCATTTGTAAGAAAACCCAAAACTGGGTTAGTTGAATAAACAATGGAAAATCTCAAGCATTTTTGCATTTATTCTAACAGTTTTCAGAGTGATTCTATGTGTTAAGAAAGGAAACAGAAATGATCAGTAGCAAAAAAAAAAATCACATCTCTCTTTTATTTTTTTGTCAGACTCCATTAGCACCACAAGACTGATCTTGATGATGACTCAGATATATTCCAGTATTCAAGGCGCATCCCTTCCACTGGTTTTCCTCCTTCCCAGAGGGTTTGCCCTGTTAACGGTGGAGAGCATTTTCTAAGATGCTGCTATCAATCCCCTCCCTCTCTCCTCTTTGAGTGCTTTGGTTTGGGGTCCCTCCCCTCTTCCTTTTAGGAAAGAAATAGTCACTAGTCCCTAGGTCTTCCTGCCTACTTCTGGTAAAGAAATGCTAGGGATTTACATGAGGATAGAAATCAATGTACTTTTGTACATACATATACCATGCCATTAAAATAATGTCTTGTTGGAAGATCTAGACTTCGCATACAAGTTATCTTTCTATTTATATTTTTAAATCAATCCTTTAAGTATAGAGGAGAAGATTTTACTATTTCCATGGGATTGAAGAGTGAATTATATTTATTAGACTCACTAGGGCATGATGTTTTCTCTTGCTTCTACAAGCATTCATTTTTATTAAGGATTACCATTGACCTTGTTTGCATTTAAAGTACACTTGGCAAAGCAAATGATAAAGGTCAAATGGTGAAAGCATATCTTTTATATGAGTCATTTCTTAGTTCTTGAATTTTTTATGGATAAAAATCAGTGTTGGGGCATATTCACTTAGAATTTGGGCATATTGACCTAGAAAAAGTTTTCTAACATCAAGTAATATTTATTCTAAATTAGAAATATAGATCAAATGGTATAATGACTTTATTTAAAAACCGTATTTGTTCATTTGCCATCTCTGCACATCCAGAGATGTGTACAACAATATTAATACTTCAGAGCTGACCACAGAAGTGTTTAGCATAATATAAACAATGACTTTTCTTAAAGAATATCAGTGACAAAGAAGAGAAATAAATCTAAAGTGGTAGATATTACCTTTATTTTAAAAAGCAAATTTTTTTTAATGAAGTAGAAAAAGACCTTAAGAATGAAACTAGTAATTGTAGGAAAATATCCTTTCAAATCCTAAGAAAAAAATTTACTGGTGCTATTTAGGTAGGTACAGACACATACACACACACACACACACACACACACACACACACACATCATAAATTACATGTGGGGACAGAGTACTGTTTATATCTAGAAATCTACCCCACTGGACAAGCTACCACTGCTGTTGCCTGATTGTCCTGGTTTATTTCAGTCTCCGATTGGGTGTGTAGGCACGTGATCTCACACCAGGAAAGTTTGTTTGAGTGGCTTTCCAATCTTATCTCCGACTTCATTAAAAACAACAGACAATGAGAAAGAGAAATTATGCCAGCTCATGGTGCTGCTGGCTGGTGTAAAATAATCATTTTTTCCAATTAAAGGACTTTTCCAGCTTACTAACTTGTTCCAGGCTCCAGCTGCCTTTTAGTTGTTTAACTGCTAAATGTTTAGTGAATAGTTTGTTTAAAAAAAATAAAAAAGAAAAGAAAATGAAAAAACTTAGCTGTCCCTTTCATTAGTTTAAGCACTAAACATCTTGGCTAGGAAAAAAATTTCAGCTTTAAGAAAACATTTTTCCCCACATGCTTCAAGAGACCATATGGTTTTTAGGCAGAGCTATGAAGTAGTTTTGCCAGAGAGTGCCTATGCAAGATTAAGTGGTTCAGAAATAAGTAAGCTCCAATTTTGCTCCAAATATAAAAATTCAAGGTCCTCTTTGGATGACCCCAAGCATTACTGAGTGACTTGAAGAACTCAGTGTACTTGGGGATGGACCTTTTCCTCAGTAAGGGGATTTTAACTCCCTGGAACACATGAAGTCTAAAGAAACTTGTCCTATTCTATGAATCTCCTTGCCTGTCCCTTATCTCCAGGCTTTGGACCAATACTGTAAAGTCAGTTTTCACTTTTTCCACAAATGGGTGGTATACCCTCCCTTACTTCCCATACATGTATGCTACACACACAGCATCAAAAGCTCTGATTTCTGAAAGTTGAATGTAGATTTTATGACCTTAATGGATTCATTCAACCAACATTTTTGGAATGCCAACTATGTGCTAGAGATCCGTGTTAGGTCTTGGAAATAAGAAGTGATCCTTTTCTTTAATGGTTTAGAAAGATGATTTTGAATTTTTGTGCTGCTTGTTTGAGGCATCAGGTTTAACCATGGTAGGAGGGTAGGAGTGTGTGAAAAGGCAGCATATAATATTTTCAGTCACATTTCTTTGTTTTCAGAATACATGTCTCCATGCACTTATTATCTCCTTGTCTTTTTTTCTAATGACCTTATTTCTACTTGGAAGCCCTTTCTATCTCCTTTTCCACTCTCAAATCCCCAATCAAATGTTACCACTTGCTTAGTTTACCCTAACACAGTTTTGCAACTGTCCTCTTGCTATATACCTGTTAAATCTCTTAGCATTTTGCATTATAGTTTCACTAGCTATATGAACAGAGCTTTAAAATCTCCTGATTCATATAAGCCTTTAATACGTGTGTATTTGAGAAAGGAAAAAGAAAGACAGGGAGATTTGTGTGTTTATCACTTTTCCTAAACTCTACTTCCTGCAAGAAAAGGGCAGCATGCTGTTTTTGTTGTTGTTGTTTTGTATCACCATTTCTATCCCTTATTCAGCAGGGCATTCATGTTTATTGTTGAAAATTAGAGAAAATATAAAATAGGCCTTGATTTTCATATTACCCTTAAGAAGCTTGTGGTGCTCACCAGCTTCTTGTTTGTAATACAAAAATACACACAGAGTAACCATATTTCTTTATGGTCATTCCTCAAGAATATTTAGATGAAGAGCTTTTAGAATAATGTCCCCATATGTCTACTTTCTTGCATCCTAAATATGGATGCTTCTCTCTTACAAAAAAGACAAAAATATTAATAATAGAAACTTCTAAGGAAACCCTACATCTATAAAGGCTTGCTAGAGTATTTTGAAAAATGGTCCTCTGACTGTGGTTAGAGGAATGGTGATCTGTACATTTAAATACGTCATTGTTGGTTAACAGATAGGAAAAAAGGCTACAGATAGTGATTACCAATAAATAAGAGTTGTTATTAGCTTGTTTAAAAAGATGGCTTCCAAATGCAAATAAAGCATAGTGCCTATTTATGGAAATAGCAAGCTTTCAGAAGCAATGAAATGTTTAAGGTGTTCATTGTTTTATTACAAATCTAAATTAACATTTAAAGAATTGTATACCATATGCCGACTTCAGCTTTCAAAATGTTCTTACTCTACTCTTCATGAACATAGAAATTGTTTCATGATAATATTTTATAAATATTTATATATTTTTGAAAAGAGGTTTCTTTTTAAAAATCTCATTCTTTAAATGAAACACTGAGAACTTAAAAAAACAATGACATCTGGGAAATATTGCAAAGTTGTGCAATATAAAGATATTGTAGGTGTGTTGGATATACTGATGTATACTTATTACTATTACTACATCACCACTACTAACTACAACTACTAATGTAAATAATAATACTGACAACGATAGCTCCTTTTATTTGTAGAGACTTTTACACATTACAAGCCTTTCATTTACCTGTTTTTGATTCTCACAACAATCATGCCATCATACCAGTTTTCCCTGAGGAAAAATTCAAAGGTAGCAAAGTATCGTATGCAGCAAGATGTTCATCCCTGTGTTATATATAATGATGAAAACATGAAAGTGTAAATACCAAACTTTATAAGAATGGTTCAATAAATATGATCAATCCATATACTATAAGGTTAAAAAGATTAATACAAATGTCTATATATGAAAAAGGAAAGATTTTGGTGTTATTCTGCTAGAAGAAAACAAGAATATAAAATGATATTTGTGGTACTACTAGGACTATGGAAACATTTCTGTATATTTGTATTTGGACAGGCCTCAATGGTAACATGGTCAAATATAAAGTTTCTTATGGCATAGCACCGCAGTACAGTATTTGAATTACTTTAGAGTTTCAATAACACTGATGTTATTCTTGATATCCTATACATGTTTAATATAAAATTAAATGCATAAGCCTGTAACAGTATTTGCTGAATACATATATTACATAATGCATCACTATAGGGAAAGGCCTTCTATGAAAAAAAAAATGATTGAAGGTTCCTTTTCAACAGGATGTGATTCTCCCACCCCATCCCTTGTGCATCTGGATCACCAGGGGTGATTGCAAACAATACTTCTGTTCAGGCTGCACCCTAGGAGATGTTTTCAACTGCTCTGGGATAGGGCCCAGGCGTTATGTTTGTTTGTTTCTTTCTTTGTTTGTTTGTTTGAAGTTCTCCAAGTAGTAATCCTGTTGTGCAGCTTGGATTTAGAACAGCTAAAACGATTATAATCCTAAACAACTGAAAGTTTATACTTTTAAATGTTAAGTTCCTTGAATTTTCATCACTAGCGTAAGACTTTCAAGATTAAGAATGCTATTTGGATGGTAGCATTTGGTTTGATTTAAGGAATCCTAAATACAGAGTATCTTTATGCTATCAGAGTGACAAAGATTAAAAAATAATGATAAAATACAGTGTCGGTGAGAAATGAGCACTGCCATACACTGTTTACAAAAATGTAAATAGAATGTGTATTGATCAACTTTGCTGTAGGGCAGTTTGACAATATGTATCCAAAGCTTTAAAAATACATAAACCCTTTTATCCCTGGAATCCCATTTTAAAGAATTTATCCTTGGAAAATAATTGAGCATATTGGCAAAGATGAGTTAATAAGAATGTTTATTGAGTGTTGCTTACAATAGTAATTATAATTTGATCACAAACAATCAAATAACCACAACTGTGGACTGATTAAATATTGATACATGATAGTAGTAAAATGGCTCAGAAGTTAACAGAAGTTAACATGGAAAGATATTCAAGACATATTGATAAAAGAAAAAAACTACAAAACAGCATAATTCCATTTTTGTTAAAATATATGTGTATATATGTCTGCATATGTATAAACATACAGGTGGGCAAAGCCTGAAGAGGTATACACTAACATATTAATAGTTATCTCCATAGGTATTTTTTCTTTTCTGCTTTGTACTCTCATGCATATTCTAATTCTTTTTTTTTTTTTTCGCTAAAAGCAAGTGGTAGTATTATAAAGACCAAAAACATTTTCTTAAATAAAAAATATATTTTGAAAAATAAAGCCTTGTTACCTTTATCTAGCCAATTGAGTGAGCTACAACACAGATTCCTCTTTCTTCACTTAGTTCAACTTGTAAAAAACAAGCTATTTGTTAGTTAGAAAGAGCTGTTTCTTTATATTTTTTAGTATTTCTAAACTTCTTCAATATATGTATTTTCAAAGCAGATTAGGAAGTATAAAGTTAAACTTAAGTTTTATTAACAGATTCCAACTCATCTCTGATGACAATTAATCTGACTTAACTCCTCAAAGGTGACCTGTAACAAATTAATTGAAATGTATCTTAATGTATTTTGGGATCATCTTCCTTAACATCCATAATTAATAAGTGGTTTGGTTTTTTTCCTTCTTCATTTTAGGCGGTTCAGGACCATCATCCTCCATAGCCATAGCTGGCACCAACCACCCTGCCATTACAAAGACAACATCTGTTCTTCAAGATGGCGTCATAGTTACCACCGCAGCTGGAAACCCACTGCAGAGTCAGCTGCCTATTGGGAGTGATTTTCCTTATGTTGGCCAGGAGCACGCACTTCATTTTCCATCCAACAGCACTTCAAACAACCATCTTCCACACCCCTTGAACCCCAGCCTCCTCAGTTCTCTACCTATCTCTTTGCCAGTGAATCAACAGCATCTCCTAAACCAGAATCTATTAAATATCCTCCAGCCTTCAGCAGGAGAAGGCAAGTCTGAGATCAACCTCCACCCTTTAGGTTTTCTCAACCCGAATGTAAACACTGCTTTAGCTTTTCTCTCCGGTGACATGGATGGGCAGGTATTGCAGCCTGTTCACTTTCAGCTCTTAGCAGCCCTGCTTCAGAACCAAGCCCAAGCAGCTGCCATGCTTCCCCTGCCATCTTTCAATATGACCATCTCAGATCTTTTGCAACAGCAAAATACCCCTTTACCCTCATTAACACAGATGACAGCCCCACCAGACCATTTGCCAAGCAATCAGTCAGAGAACAGCCGAGCTGAGACCCTTTTAACCAGCCCCCTGGGGAACCCTTTACCAAGCTTTGCAGGCAGTGACACTACTTTTAACCCCCTGTTCCTCCCAGCTGTCACTGGGGCCTCGGGATTAATGGCCTTGAATCCCCAGCTGTTGGGAGGTGTCCTGAACTCAGCATCCGCCAACACCGCTAATCATCCAGAGGTTTCCATAGCAACTTCCTCCCAGGCAACCACTACCACAACCACTACATCATCAGCAGTGGCAGCACTGACTGTCTCAACACTTGGTGGGACAGCAGTGGTGTCAATGGCAGAAACATTGCTGAATATATCTAATAATGCTGGGAATACACCTGGTCCAGCTAAACTCAACAGTAACTCTGTGGTGCCACAGCTACTTAACCCTCTACTGGGGACAGGTCTGCTTGGTAAGTTAAATTTTTTCACAAATTTTTAAAAAAGAAACGTTTTTCTAATTCTATTTTCTCCTTTTTAAAAACTCCATTTTGTCACACTATTTTTAAAAATGTTTTTGTTATGTCACAGCTTGCTTAAGGAACTAAATATAATAACACCCACACACATCCATAGTTATACAAACATGAAAATGACTTTTTCCTTTTCCCCTATTCTAGCAGTACTAAATATCATTTTAATCTGCTTTCTCTGATCTTCTAATTCTGATGCCACTTATACCTAACCTACCTATGATTCCCTTAAGCCAAGTAGAGTCTTATTTTTCAAACAATAAAGCACAGGTCCATCCTAAAAATAACTTTTATTTGAATTTTATTTGGTGTGGCATCACAGGGTTAGTATGAGCAGCTGCACTGTGGATGGAAACAGATTGAGGAAGTGTTTTTTCCAGGTGATCCCTAAATAACAAAACTAAACGCTTATCCAGCAAAATAAGAAACAAGGCATAAAAACATTCAAAGATAAACTTTGCCCAAATTCAGGGAAACAGACAGTCTCAATCACTGCTGTTAGATTGCCTCATACAGTATGAGTCTAGAACGTTGTGGCTTAAAAACAAAATCCTTCATGTAGATTATTCTATCACAAAAAGGTTAGAAAATAATGTCAAGTATATCCAACTGACTCATGCAGGTAACTCTAAAATTAAGTGTAGAGATGGTGTCCGCAAAGTCTGGAAACAGGCAAAATGATACTGCCAAAAGGGCATCTTCAGTACATAAAAATTAGTAGTAATATGTCTTCAGATTTTATGGACACCTTTGTAATCCAGTTTACTAATTTTATGGTTAACTAGTTGCTATAGTTTATTAGTTTGATTTGCCATTGAAATCAACAGTTAAATCATTTAAAAAGGATTACAGATTTGCATATTTCAAGTTACAAAACAATTTCAATGACATTGTCTTCAAGATCATTTCAATGTAATTTCCAAACAAGTTAAACATGAATTCTGAATATAAACTTAGTTATCAACTAATCCCGTCTGATTGTATAACATTTACTTTAATGACTATGACAATGAATTCTTTTGTATTGTTATTTTCTTTACAATTTTAATTTTAGGTGACCAACATTTTACTTAAAAACAAAGTGTGTTTTTCTAGGCCAAATCTGATTTTATTTGGTGGTATTTATTGATGACTGTGGCTTGAGAACAAAATTTTGTAAATAAGCCCTATTCAGACCCATTCATTTTAACAATTTGCTCAAAGACATGATTACTAAAACATTTTAGGATTAATTTCAACCTTTAGTTTCAAGTGCTCAACAAAAATAATTTAAAGGAATTCTACAACTTTGAAGCTCAGTGTATGGGGATTGGCTAATGGATAGAGCAAAGACTAAGTAGTGTCTCCAGAATTAAAATAAAAAAACTAATTATGAAAGATAAAATTAAGTAATAAAACTCCTCTTTATTTACCACTTAGTAAGACATTGAGGAGAAAAAGAGAAAAGAATGACCATGTCAGGTCTAGGTTTCAGTTTTTGTTTCAGGAATCCTCAGATACAAAGATAGGCATAGGATCTCCAAAGAATCACATTGACTTACATTTTATGTTTTTCAAACTATAGGTGACATGTCCTCAATAAACAATTCTTTGAATAACCATCAACTGACTCATCTGCAGTCGCTGTTAAACAACAATCAGATGTTTCCTCCAAATCAGCAGCAGCAGCAGCAACTTCTTCAGGGGTACCAGAACCTGCAGGCATTTCAAGGACAGCCCACAATTCCTTGTGCGGCTAACAGTAACCCCATGGCTTGTCTGTTTCAGAACTTTCAGGTACTCTCCTTCCCTGGGTTCCTCGAATAGTAAACAATATCTAGGTCTGTTGAAACACTTAGTTGGGGGAGAAGAAATGGGATAAGGAAGTCATGTGCTCTCTCGCCACCACTGACTGTGGTAATGAATGTTGTTAAACATTACGGTCTTTTCGTGAAGGTTATTTTATTTAGTCTGAGGCATCTCAGTGGTCCTTTCAGAGCTGATAGAAGAAACTGATCATAGGATCCTCTTAAACCCTTTCGTGGTTTCCATTGCTCTCATGACTGAAATCCGTATCTTTCACCTGCTGGTTCAGCCTCACTCACCAGGCCCAGCTTTTACCACCCTCCCTGGCTTCAACCACTTAGTCTTCCCTTTTAGTTCTACAAGCTGAATACAAGCAGAATACATTCCTGATAGATTAGGAGATAGAAAGAGTAACACTTAATAAATATAAAGAGAAAATATAGAAGTATTTTTAAAATAATCTTGAGGTAGAGAAGGCTCTTTCAGTAAGACACAAAATCAAGAAGTCCAAAAGAAAAGAAGTGATAGGGTTGAATATATAAAACTTCAAAATCTCTGTATGATAAGGGCATTCTAAATGAACTTAAAGACAAGTGGCACCTGGCAGAAAATACTTGCATAATAATAGCAAATAATTGACATTCATTATAGGAAAAAAGCTCCTACAAATCAGGAAGAAAAAAGATAATTGATTAGAAAAATGAGCAATAGATATGAACAGAAAATTCACAGAAAACAAAAAATAAATTATTAATGAACATATGAAAAGAGTAATCAGAGTATATACAAATTACAACACTAATGTGTCCATCAGATTGATTGATATCCCTTGCTCACAGTGGTGTGGGGAAATGGATTCTTTTAGATATATTGTTGGTCTGATTGTATGCTGATATAGTTCTTTTGGAGGTTAATTTGATAGTTCATCAGGTTTTTAAATATACATATCCTTTGATGCAGAAATTCAACCTCTTTGTATCTATTTTAGAGAAATCTTCCAATGTGAACAAAAGGGCACATGCTAGAATGTTCATTACAACTTGATTTGTGGTGGCAAAAATTAGAAACCTCTTAATTGTCCATCAGTCTGGAAATGGCTAAATATACTATTTATATATTTATATGTATATGTATAAATGTATATAATATATCTCTCTTTCTAGTAGTTTATAATGTTTAGGTAGATTTACATAACTGATATGGAAACATCCACAAGAATGCAAAACTTTAATACTATAATACTATAGAATAGTACTAAAATACTATACCATTTATGTGAAAGAAGGAAGGAAAGAAAACTAGATATATACCTACACACCTTAAATATTAAACATAAGTGTCTGCAAGGATGTACTACAGCACTGATTACTTCTGAGAAAGGAAATGGACTTGGAGTGGGTTGGGAAAGTCAGGTTTGGGTGGGTGGGGAGTAGTGGTAAAGAACATTTTTATCTTTTTTGACAGTGAGAAAATATTCAGACACATCTTGTGTAATAAAATAATTTAGAAGGGAGGAGAAAGTGCCCAGCCATGTCACTGAGAATCTCAAGCAAATAGATAAAGCCTGAAGAGAATCCCCTAGATTTAGGACATCACCAGTAATGGGTAGAATTCAGTTTTAGTGGAGTGGTAAGAGCACAGGAGAGTTGCAATGGATGGAAGGATGAAAAGGTTAAGAATTAAAGGGTGTGGATTACTCTTTCAAACACTTAAGGATGAGGAACATAAGAGTAAAAGGGTGGTGCCCCAAGGCAGACGTAGGTTGAAGCAACCTTTTAAAACACGGAAGCTATGCACATGGTTGTGTGCTAAAGGAAAGAGCCAAAAACCAAAACAAAAGAAAAAAGTGGAGAAGATTGAACATAATGTAGGGAAGGGATAACAAATGAGGCAAAATCCCTGAGGAGTGCTTAGGATCCAGAGCTCGAATCCAAACACTACACTTGCGCCTTTCCAAGATACCCTCAGAAAGCAGAAGAGGCCCCTCTTACACTGAGAAGCGGGGCAGGATTGGGGGCATGCATAGTTGCAGACAAGTATGTGCTGTGAGGGGGTAGGGAGTAGCAGGGTATAAGAACTATAAGAATTCTTAACCTATCAACTCCCATTTTCTGTTAGTAAGGTTGTACTCTAAGAATAGTGCCAGAGATGGTGGAGCAGCCGGCTTGAAGAAGTGGATCAAGATACGAAGAGCTGTGAAGGAGAATGTTACCCAACTAGAGGGTCATCAGATTGATGGAAACAATAAGCCCCCAGCTACAGCTGAAAGCCCTAAATTCCTAGACAGATACTCAGCTTTCTCACTGTGGATATAGATAAGCAGGCAGTTAAATTGATCCCAGATTGAGATTTTATCTGGTAGGTGTAGACAGGGGGAGAATAACAAGAGCATCGTGGATAGGCTGATGGATCCCTGGTTCTGGTTTAATGGGAAAGCATGTGAAGACAAGAAGGGAGAAATTGTTGAGGGGAAAATCCAAAGTAGCAAGGGGCTGGGGCAGCACTTTCTAGGTGGGCTTGGTGTGATTAGAATAATTTTGGGGACTTTTTCCAACTGCACTCATCCTTTCTGTCCTGAGCATTGATATTCTTACCTGCTGGGCATTCCCTCCCTTCCTCCCTTCCCAGTTAAGAATCACTTCTATACAGAGCCATTGTCACTGCTAACAGCATGTGTGTGGTGTCCCCCAGTCAGTAGCTGGGTAAGGTTAAGGAGTAGATATCACTATTCTATCTAAAGTCTTCAAAAACATATTTTGTATCAGAAATATTTTATTGTTAGAGTGTGTGTGTGTGTGTATATATATATATATATAGAGAGAGAGAGAGAGAGAGAGAATTTTCTTTTAGCTTATGTTATATTTCAGTAGAAATGTCAGTGAGTTAGAACCCCTTTTCAGAATTTGGTTCCCTTTGTCATTTGAGCAGTGCTGGTGACTCACTAGGTTCTCTCTTGGATTCCCAAGTTGTGAAACCTGTAATGACACTTAAATATGTGGAGTCATTACCCGAAAACAGTTTGTGTCCAACCACATCAACTTTAACTTTTCTAGAAAATATTTGGTAATGATGAGTTCTCTATTATTTATGTAATTATTTATTTCTCTATCTATTTTAGAAATACATCTTTTATTTTTATTTTTTAAAAATATATATTTTAGAAAGAAAGGAGAGAGTGCATGAGCAGAGGGAGCAGCAGAGGGAGAAGGAGAGAAGCAGACTCCCCACTAAGCGCAGAGCCCTGACCAGGGGCTTGATCCCAAGACCCCCAGATCACCACCTGAGCCGAAACCAAGAGTCTGACGCTCAACTGTCTGAGCCACCCAAGCACCCCAATGATGAATTCTTTAAAAAAAAAAAAAATCTGTGAAATGATTTCAACCAGAGAAACCTACCCAAATATAATCAAGGCACAAACTTTTCCATGCAGAGTGACTTTTGTTTCGTTTTGAGCCTTGTCCTTTCTTTATATTTCTCTCCTTGTTACATTTGTTTGCCTTTCATTGTTTTGCCTACATTATTTTGCCATTTATGGTCTTTCTCTTTGAGGTCTTTAAAAACTTTTCTCTCTCTCACTGCTTCCTGTCTGTTTCTTCAAGGTGAGAATGCAGGAAGATGCAGCTCTCCTAAACAAAAGAATAAGCACTCAGCCGGGGCTCACGGCACTTCCTGAGAATCCAAACACTACACTTCCACCTTTCCAAGATACATCTTGCGAGCTGCAACAGAGGATTGACCCATCTCTTGGTCAGCAGGTGAAGGATGGCCTCGTTGTGAGTGGCCAAGGTGATGCTTCTGTAGATGCCATTTACAAAGCAGTTGTTGATGCAGCCAGCAAAGGGATGCAGGTTGTCATCACCACTGCAGTCAACAGTACAACTCAGATCAGCCCCATTCCAGCTCTGAGTGCCATGAGTGCCTTCACTGCCTCAATTGGTGACCCATTAAGTCTCCCCAGTGCTGTCAGTGCGGTCATTCATGGACGAAATATGGGCAGTGTCGATCATGATGGTAGGCTGAGGAATGCAAGAGGGGCTCGGCTGCCCAGGAATCTGGACCATGGGAAAAACTCAAATGAAGGAGATGGGTTTGAATATTTCAAGTCAGCAAGTTGCCACACATCCAAAAAACAGTGGGATGGGGAGCAAAGCCCTGGAGGGGAGCAAAACAGGTGGAAGTGTGAGGAATTTTTAGATCATCCAGGCCATATCCACAGTAGTCCTTGTCATGAGAGGTCCAACAATGTCTCTACACTGCCATTTCTGCCTGGGGAACAGCACCCGGTACTGTTACCACCAAGAAACTGTCAAGGGGATAAAATTCTGGAGGAAAATTTCAGGTATAATAACTACAAAAGAACTATGATGAGTTTTAAGGAGAGACTAGAGAACACTGTGGAAAGATGTGCACACATTAATGGGAACAGACCTCGACAGAGTCGGAGCTTTGGCGAGCTGCTGAGCACCACAAGGCAAGACCTGGTCCTAGAGGAGCAGTCTCCAAGCTCCTCAAATAGTTTGGAAAGTTCTCTAGTCAAAGACTACATCCATTACAATGGAGACTTTAATGCCAAAAGCATTAATGGGTGTGTGCCTAGCCCTTCAGACGCTAAAAGCATTAGTAGTGAAGATGACCTAAGGAATCCAGATTCCCCTTCTTCAAATGAGTTGATACATTATAGGCCAAGGACGTTCAACGTTGGCGACTTGGTCTGGGGCCAAATCAAAGGACTTACTTCTTGGCCTGGAAAATTAGTAAGAGAAGACGACGTTCACAATTCATGTCAACAAAGCCCCGAGGAAGGGAAGGTATACCAATCTTTATCCATTGTCAAATACTAACCTTTGTTCAGATATCAATTGTTATTTTTTGTTGTCATCACTTTGGATTCTTTGGATTTGAAATTAGGATTCTTCATGACTCATTGAGGTCTCACAAACTTCTGGAGCATAAAATGAAGAGGGGATGGTTATAGTCACCAAAATGTCATATCAAGGGGTGAGTTGTGAAGCATTTGTAGATCCCACAAGGGCCTCTAACCCAGGAACCAGATTTCCAGAATTTTGTTAATTCTGCCTTCCTTCCCTGCATGTACCTAACTCTTCATTCCATACACAGAGGATGAAGGCAAGTGGTAAGGACTGGGAAAAAATTTGGTGGCCTTTGGAGTCCAGGAGTGTGGCAGAGGTAGGGTAACAGGAAGTGCTGGGGGACCCCATCTCCCCCATGTGCTCGCATGGGACACATGGCGCTGAGGAGAGGGTAAAACCTGGTGCAATTGCAGCCATTTCTGGAAGAGCAAGTAACATCCGTGTTCAGAATGCTGTCTCCTTTCAGGAAATGTTCTGGGCCTTTATAACATATGGAAATGTTTAACCCCACAGTCTGGTTCTACTTAACACAATCTGATCATGCAAATTAAATGAAAACTTCTCCATGAAACCACCATTCAATTTAGAAGAAATTAGTAGGGGTCTTCTGGGTTCCTCCCGCCCACCCCACAATTGGTAGAATTGTCTTACTAGGCAAGAAATACACAGAATGTTTAAAGCAGATAGAAAAATGTATATATGACCAAGAGGAGATATTTATGCACATTCCCCACATATGATGAGGAAACATAATTTTTCATCTCCTTAGGAAATAAAAATTACTCTTACAAATATGTATTATTCCCTTAAAGAGTATCTTATGTAAAGCTATTTCAACTCCGTTCAAACCTCCACTTGCACTTAGGTTTAATGGCAGGAAACCAAAAACATTTTTGCCAGCACAATAAAAAGATTGTCTTTCTCCAAATGATCAGGAGGTCCTTAAGCCCATTGCTTATGATGCCTAATATATACTTGTCAGGATACACTCTGGGCATAGTGTTTCTATGTTTGATAAGAAAATGAATTCCATACCCCTACTCACAAAACATTTTATTCTCTAATCTCTCTGAGACCAGACAAAACATTCTTTAAGTTGATAAACCTAAATATTTTTGACAGTTTATTAAAAAAGTAATTAGAAACAGCAAAACTGGGCTTTTATGATGTAAATGAACAGCTCCAAATAGAAGAGGTAGACACTGAACTGTTTCACAATCTCTGTGCAAATGAAACCAAGTCTTTTTCCAAGCGCCATTTTACAAAAAGCTTAATGAAAGAAAAGATTGTGGCCTCCCTTTCCTGGAAGCATTCTTCCTGTCCTAAATGCCTTGTCTAAATATCTTTTATGTCCTCAGGAGAATAAAGGCATGTACTTTTAACACATTTCACATTAAACAATGGTCTTAATCTTCTGATTAGTCTGTGTTTGCAAACTCCTGGGATTGAGTTACTCACTGATGTTTGGGGAGATACACTTTTAAAAAAATCATTATCTGAGAATCCAAGAAACATTTATTTTGCTTCATTTAAATAAGCAACTGGTTTTCACTCACTGTACACTAATAAGCCTTTTTTAAAATCCAGATTCTTCTTCCTTATTGGAGGCAGTAGATGAATTTCTTAACAGGGAACATAAAATTGTTTCTGTCACCTCAAATACTCCCCTCACCCCCCACCATCTGACACTGTAATTTTGCATCCTGACAACCTTAATATCAAAACTTTGATATCACGATACACCAAGAATATTTTTAGTAATTCAAAAAAATAATTTAAAGCACACATTTGGAGGTACAAAACTGAAAACATATAATAAAATATTAATGGTAACACATGAAATATTTATCTATCATTAAAAAGGAAGGTATAACAGCCTTAAAAGCTCTAGGGCACTTAACATTTTTAAAAACCTCTGGCCTTTTCAGGAACCCCCCCCCCTCACTTTTGCACATTAAAAAAATGAAACAAAGTACTATTTCACAAGCACTCTTTTTTCTTCTATAGTTCACAAAACAAAGGAAGGGCTTCCTCATACCTTATTTAATGATGCCCAGCAAGCCAAGCAGTGTTCTCAATTTATAAGACCAGGAAAGGTGAAATTTCAAACACAGGGCTGTCTGACTTCAAGCCAGATGGCCTTTGCTTGATGTCTTGGTAATCCTGGTTCATCAAGAAAACATTAAACTATGTTCAATATCTGTGTAAGACAAAGCATGATCTATTTGAAAAGATTTCCAGTAAAAGATTTTTAAAATTTATACTCTCAGTCTGGTGAACGAACTGGTCATGATGTAAATTTTATTTACACAGAACCCCTTAGTCTTCTCAGCAATGTTGCATAAATATAGTCTTGTGCACTACTAATCAGATTTCTGCTTTTAAAAAGGTGAGTAGTGGGACGCCTGGGTGGCTCAGTTGGTTAAGCAGCTGCCTTCGGCTCAGGTCATGATCCTAGCGTCCTGGGATCGAGTCCCACATCGGGCTCCTTGCTCGGCAGGGAGCCTGCTTCTCACTCTGTCTGCCTGTGCTCGCTCTCTCGCTCTCTCGCTCTCTCGCTGACAAATAAATAAATAAATAAATCTTTAAAAAAAATAAATAAATAAAAAGGTGAGTAGTACGTTAGGGTCTCTTCTATATACTGTAGCAATGGATGACATTTTAGTAAAGTAGTGAGAGGAAGAGACAGACAGACTTCATAATCAATGCGTTTATTATAGTAAAATCTAATTAATTCCACCTTGCTAATGTGGAATGTGGAACCGCATCCCCCTAGTGTTTATCTTTGTAGTATCTCAGAAGAAAAGGTTTAGTAAACAATTTTCTTAAAATTTCTTTCTTTAAAATTATCATTTTAAACCTTCTTAGATTCTCAGTTTTTCATACTATTTCCATGTCCACAAAGTAAATTAATCCAAGATTCTGTCAGATCCCTCCAGATAAAATCTATGTTAACTCAAGTGTTAGAGTAGATTTATTATCTTATCTCTCCCCACCCCCCACATTGCACAAACCTATCATTTATTTTCTATTGCAGCCTTTGTTCTCACCAAACCACTTCAAATTCTTTTCAGAAGCAGGCAAAATTTTTTAAAAGGTAATGAATTAACAGGATTGTGGATTACTGATTCAAAGTAAGCTGGGCACCTCTCTTGCTTTTAGGTTGCATGGGTGGCCTCTGGACGAACAGATCAGTGCTGTGACTGGAACACTGATACCGGCTTGGGGCTGAGATGTCCATGTTGTCCTTAAGTTGATACTTCAGCCGGCTGTCATGATAGTAAATGACCTGGTCAGTTTATGATCTTAGGAAGGCATTGTTCATCTTTGGTGGGGTATTAAGCCTAGCAGAATTACTAATAATGCATTAGAACTGTCCTGCACTTTTGGTGATTGCTTCCTAAGAGGTTTTATTTCAAAACATCAAACACCGTATGAACATAGTCTTCAGAGAACTAGAGAGAACGCAGAAAGAGGCACGAGCTTTGGACATTCTCACATGAGCTTAATCCCAGCTCTATCTGTTCCCTAAATGCTGCTGGGTAGGTGTATTAATCTTCCTGAGCTGCCATCTCGTCACCTCTCAAGTGGGAATGGAATATCAGTTCCTACTCAGAAGATGTTTCAAGAGTTAAATGAGATACCATGAATAGATTATCCAGCACACAAAAGAGTCTCAGTAAAAACTAGCCTCCTTGCCCCTGTTCTTTTTGTTAGACAACCTTGTTAATTTGGTTGTCACCACTCCGGAACTGTGGTGATTTGAGTTTAGTTATTGTTTACCTAAGCATTATGCATGAATAAAAGGATTTACTAAACAGGTAGAGGTGAGAGGATTATAATGAATATATTTAATGAATGAAATAGTTTATAACCATTTTTTAATGAAGTTCAGCACATTGCATACAAATTGGCATATCTGATTATAACTTATTATTAGCTGTTCATTTCAAGTAGGAGATCTACTTGGAAGCATTTTCAAGCACTTTGTTCAGTGAGCCTGAAACTCCCTCTCCCAACAAGGTTTCTAAAAAATACCAACACAGAGTTTCTTCCTTTGCTTTCCTACCCCACCCCCACACATACAACAATATTAATGAGTAGAGATGTTTAACAGTCCATGGAAAGTTGGGCTAATCGCCCCTACGGACCTCTGTCCCAATATTGAAGCTATGTGAAACACCAAAGAATATTATGTATCCGGTATTACACTGTTCCAAAAGTAGTATCTCCTTACTCTCTAATACATTCCTTCCTTTGGTTATCAGTTTGTAATGAAGGATGGTCTGAAAGATATTCATATTTTTTCTAAATAAATGATGCAAGTTTCTATCTGAACCATGAATCCTTTATAGTTAAGGTTCAGTGCCCAAGAATAAGACCTCAGTGCTGTGTTCCAGTACATCATCGCAGCCAGAGAAATGCACTGCTAGTTCTTGGCACAGTATTAGGGAATTCTTGGAAAGGGAAATGGCTTCCGCTGGCATTACACCTATCCACCATAAAGTGCAAACATTTTTTTTAAGATTATTTATTTGAGAGAGAGAGCACGCACACAGGAAGGGGGGTCAGAGGAAGAGGGAGTCTCCGGCAGACTCCCTGCTGAGTGCAGAGTCTGATGGGGAGCTCAATCCCAGAACACCGAGATCATGACCTGAGCTGAAATCACGAGTGGCCGCTTAACTGACTTAGGCACCCAGGCACCCCAGCATGCAAACATTTTAAGCCACTGCAACTGTGGAGGAAAATGGTTATCTTTATGTACTTGTTTCAGTAATTAGTTAAAAATAGGAAAAGTGCCCCTGTTTTCTGAAATATATTTTGTAATTATCATCTGCCCTCTCTGATCTTACATTAATTAGCTTAAAAGTAGTGACACTCAAGTGATAATCGAAAAATAAAGTTCTTTTTTTAGTACATAATTTTTAATCTTTTTGAACATTTCCCATTGGTCTTCATATTTCATTGCTCTTATATAAAATGTGTATTCTAACTTGAGCCAAATTTAGGAAAGGATTTATATCTAGGCTGGCACCACAATGTTTCTCTTCAGGGAAATGCTGGTTGTTGCTGGACAGGTAGAGACCTCTGATTACCCAGAAAAGTTGTACATTTCAGTGCAACAGCACATGAATAAATGAAGACGTGTGTTTGGTTTTTTTTTTAAGATTTTATTTATTTATTTGACAGAGATCACAAGTAGGCAGAGAGGCAGGCAGAGAGAGGGAGGAAGCAGGCTCCCTGCCAAGCAGAGAGCCCAATGTGGGGCTCAACCCCAGGACCCCGGAATCATGACCTGAGCCGAAGGCAGAGGCTTAACCCACTGAGCCCCCCAGGCGCCCCTGAAGACGTGTTTTTAAAAGGAGTGGGCAGGGTGCTCTCTCTTTAGAATAACACTTTGCCTTTTTTCATGCAGTTATATTTGGCAGGTAGAGATAAAAATATTTCTCTGAATAGTCAGTCATTTAAATGAGACAAAACTCATCATTTTTAAAACTCATAACCAAACTTATTTTGGGACAGTCCACTTTCTATATGTCAGGTGAGTGTCACACACACACACACACAAACGTTTTGACAGTGTGAAACATAACCAAAGACAGCTGACCATCGGATAGGGATGTGTAACTGAAGTTTGAGCTCTCTTTTGATGTTTAAACATTCTACTTTGAAGAACATTCTTTCTGTGCTTGATTACCAGCATTAGTTGTTTGTATTCTTTGGTATTATAATTCTCCGTTGAAAGTGTGCTTTGTGTATTGCCCCTGCCTTATATATCTCCTTAACTGCTGGTGGGAATGAATCCTTGTCTCTACACCTGATCACCCACCACAGTATTTGGGCTGCCTTGTGGCTGGTGGGATGGCAGGGGCGATCAATGCTCTGTAGCAACAGAATCGCCCTGAAAAGGGAGGAAGATATTGAGAAGTAATGTGCAGGATAAAAGCCAGGCTGATGAAGTCAGTGCCTGATGAAAATTTGGAAGATAGTAACAATGAAGAACTGGGTAAGACAAAAAATGTGAATATTAGCAAAAAGACCAAACAGAGTAAAAGCTTAGGTAAGATGGTGAATGTCCCTGAAGTGAACTGTGGGATATTGTAACCTTTTCCCCCTGAACAAGGATAAAAAGGAAAAGGAGGCTTATCTCCATTTACAGACAACGGAGACCCACACGGAGTTCTTGAGTTGGTTGGTACAGTTTTCAAAAGGACAGTAGCAAATGGAGTTTGGTCTGAGGCAGGTACATGCTTCTGATACGAACGTTTAAACGTTTAGAAATAGGAGCTTGCCCAAAACATTTAATTGCATGTATGGGTGGTGGATCAATATGAACTCTGTTGTACATTTAGAAGAGATTTACTCTAGTCCTATAGTCTACTTTCCTATTAAAACCCTGCTTCCCAAGTAAAGACGAAAGGAAGCACAAACACACACACACACACACACACACACGCACACACAAAGCCTCAGATAATGCCACAGACAAATCATTAATGTGTATTTGGTAAGTTCATTTGAAAAAAAAAAGGGGTTCACTTTAGGAATTTTTCCATGAGTACTACTGATGGAAAATTTGGTTCATCCTTTACTGTCACAGGTAAGTCAATATTTTAAAAATATTGCAATATTGCCCTTAAGTTAGCAGGACTTTTTCAGGTGGAAGATTTTTTAAAATATTTACTGTTTAATTAATGTTAATTAATGTTTGACAATAATGAACCTAATAAATGTCTCATATTTGCTTATTGCTTCAGGGCTGTATTTCCCAGGCTTCAGCTAAAGTTACCTGCTCCTGCCTCCCCCCTCCACCCCTACCTCTCTGTAAAAAAAAGGAAAAATGCATGCAGTGTTCCTTTAGGGGCTCCTGGGTAATTCAGCCAGTTAAGGGTCCAACTCTTAATTTCAGCTCAGGTCATGATCTCAGGGTACTGAAATTGAGCCCTGTGTCAGGTTCTCCCCTGGGCATGAAGTCTGCTTAAGATTCTCTTTCTCCCTCTCCCTCTTCCCCTCTCTGCAAAAATAAACCCAAAAATAACGTTGCATGTTCCCTGTACTATTACTTAGTTTAAAATTTTATTCAGATTCATTTACTTATTTATTTACTTATTTATTTAATCAACAAAGACTTTTTGGACTCATATTATGAACTAGGCATCGTTCGAGCCACTTTCAAATAACTTTTCAGTCTTATTCTAAAATATAATACATACGAAATTATAGGTATAATTTTTTTGTATTTTTCTAATATAAGCTGGTATGGCTATATAAATATTAAAAATGTTTAAAGATGTGTCCTTGTTTCACATGCCACTAATGACCCTTTGGTAAAGTGTGCTTTGGTGTTTAGAAAGCGCTTCATTGTCTTTCTAGACTCTCTCAGTGACCAGTGAAGATGTGCACAACCATCCCTATTTTACAGCTGAGGGAGCTGAAGCTCAGCGAAGTAACGTTCCTAAGGATACAGTGAGCAGTGACAGGCAGTTAAGCCAGGCCCCATCCCTGGTCTCCTAACTCTAAGCTTAGTACTCTTTGCACAGTACCATTCCCCCAACAACAGGAGCTGATGACATGAAAAAAGACGTAAAAAAGAAAAGGCGGCTTGAGTTCAGCTGTCCTGCCAGCTGTCCTGGCTCTCTTATGAAACCTGGTATGTGACTTGTACTCTGTCCTTTGACCTTTGTGTGACAGCTTTGCCTCACAACCAAGTAGCAGCCAAGTAAGTCACACAGAAATTCAATCTGTTATCAGGTTTAAAGCCTGCAGGAAACTTTTACATCATCTTTACTTAATGGACTCTATTCAAACGTGACCTAGGATCTTTGATCCAGGCTCTTCTAATACATACTCTCCCTCACTTTCAGAGGGTCGGCTTGGTTCTCTGAAAGCTTTGTGTCTCCCTTTGTCGTAGATTTAAGTTATTTCTAAGATAGACTACGTGCTACTGAGTTGACCCCAGATCAAACTTAATTAAATTACCAAATTTTAATGTGTGCCTTGTGAACAAAATAAGCAAGCAGAGATTCAGACTTTTTCAGAAAAGTCTTAAACTTCCACCCTATAGGAGCATATGGGTACGTTTCTGGGTATGTTTCTAACCCTACTGAACAGGCCATAGGACTATTTGTGTTGAAGAATTGTGGTACCTAAAGAATGTGAATGAGTGAAAGAGGGTTTTAGAAGTCAAAAAAAATTCAATATGTGTGTATATTTGTACATGAGATAATATGTGAACTATAAATACATATAAATTCTGGTAATTTTTTCTAATCCTTAAATGACATATGTGCAGAGAGTTATACCATGTTGGTCATTACTATTAGCATCATCATTATTAGAGCGAGCATTATTATGAGTAAAGGTACATTATAAAGTCCTCCCATGATTTCTCACCAAGACAGGAGTTAAGTAATTTATGGAAGTCCTGGCTTATGAATGTACAGGAATATAAGGTTATAATTACAGATCAAAGTATTAAGTGTTTTAAATTACTTGCTCCTTCAGTGTAAGGTTTATAGAAATGTTCGTGTGTTTATCCTTTTTAACGTTACATTGCTGTATTTGATTTCTCAGTACTTTCTTCATTTATAAGTTAGCTAAGTAATTTATGATGGAGTATTCATTAAATCATTAAATATGATTTCTGTTTGACTAGAAATTGAATTTATTTTGTTCTTCTCTGATACCATCTTAAGGGGCAGGAGTATCCTTAAAGAGTTTCTTGAATATTGCATAAGTGCATGAATAATTCCCTATAAAAAACATACGCTCTTCATATATTTCACAATTCAGGAGAGCACTAAAATTCTGAAACAAAATAAGCTAAACATTTATCTCTGTATATGTATGGTCTTGTCATATCAGAAATAAACTGTGATGTGTATCTTATTCGTATTTAGTTTCAGAAAGCACCATCATTGCTTTCTTTTTCAAGGTCATTGACTCCTTTATAAATAATATAGTTCATTATAGAGTACCTTACAGCCTTAGAGTCAATTTAAATGAAAAAAAAAAAAATCACAGTAGAGAATTAGTTCAGAAAAATCACCAGAAAATTATCCAAGCATAAAAAAATTTTAAAGATAATTTTGGGCATGTATTATCTAAATTTCTGTAAATATCTAATTTGTTTTAAAATAATTTGACCTAATTTTTTTTAGTGTATCTGTGTGTGTGTGTGTGTGTATGTGTGTGTGTGTGTGTAAAGTGATTATATACTTCAATGTATATTGTAGTTGGTGTGGTGGAGAGGTTGAGCACTTTGGAGTCAGACCTGAGTTTCAGTACTGGCCATGTTACTTAAATTCACTGACTCCCACCTGTAAAATAACAAAAATAATACTAGTTTGCACTATTACCATACTAAATGATAAAAGAGTTCTTTTTCCATAATAAATGCACAAGAAATGTTTTTTTAAGAAATGTTTTTATTGCCCTTTATTCCTTACTTATTTAAAAATAAAAATTGAAGATTAAAAAAATAGTTTTACCTAACATAGTTTTTAAGAATTAAGACCAGTGAGGTAAGTCTTTATATTGGTCTTGCTTTGTTTCACTATGACTCTTTCTGTTGCTTGTATTAATCCCTTCTGAGACCTTTCACTACACCAGTTTGTATCTCCTATAAGTTTATGTTACAAGAGAGCTTCCTTCTACTGCCAAGGATGGGGGTGGGAGAATCATTTAAATATAAGTGGAATTAGCCATAGATTACATAAATATAATGTGTGAAATATCTTTCATTTTTTCTTCATGTGAGTGAATATAAGATGAAACCTCTTTTCTAACATGAAATGTGAGAATGTATCTGGGCACCAATTTTTTTTTTTAAACAACACATGGATATATTCATCTTACTTAAGGTTTTCCAGTTATTTCAGCAAGACGCTTTTCTTCATGACTTCCATGAAGTGTTATTAGAACAAAATTGTCTCTTGTTCTAGCACAAGAGAAATTAGGTGTCCCCAATTAACTGTATATTAGATATTTGCATCCTTCAGGACAAAATATAAAAATCATGAAAAGGAAAATGTTTTCATTATTCTACTGTTTTTCTCATTGAATATTTAGAAATGCCTGTTTTCAAACTTGATAAAGGAAACATTTTGTTACTCACTACTGGGTACTCAATTTGAAGGGGTCAAAGAAAAATTATTTATAAATGATATTCATGAGTTAGGGATATTTCAAGAGAAAAGAATAATTTCTTTGCTTCTTAGTATTTATTTTCTTAACCATGAGGAATTTTGGCAACCTCTCAAATTTATCTATAAAAGTAGCATAGGGTTGGGGAAAAAACTGGGTTAAGCAATGGCTGGGAGACTTGCCTTGAAGCTGTGTTTACACAGCAAACAACACTGTTTTTACTTAAATTGTTTTTTTTTTAAGATCAATAAAAATAGCAATTTCTTTTTTTTTTTTTAGCAATGTTCTTCTAAAGGTGTTTTTACTTACAAGTCACATACAAGTTTTCCTATTTATTAATTGTTTATCTTGGAGGGGTGGCTTCAAGAACCATGATAGAGATTATTGGGGGAAAGTGTCAAAGGCTGCACCTCCCCACCCTTAAGTCCCCCATCACCATTTGGTGGCCACAGGGTGATGAAGCAGCAAGATTCTTGGCAGTGTTAAAGCGAGAAGGGAGAGAGGACGCACCCTTAAGTTGTAGCCACACCCTCTTCTCTTGACTGGAAGGACTATGGTAGCCTACTTCCCACTCATTTTGTGGCCTGTGCAGAGCCTAATACTACTAGGTAATAATAGTGACTCTCTGCTTAGCTGTGTTCAACCTGATTTGCTGCATTTTGATTGTCCCAGCAATTCTAGCCAGATGGTAGGTATTACTGCCCTCATTTTAAAGAGGAGGAAACTGAGGCCCAGAACATTTGAGTGTTTCATTTATGCTAGAAAGTGAGCAGGTCAGATTCAAACTTCTACCTACTGGCTCCAAAGCCCACCTTCTTCTTCACTAACCACTGCTCTTGTCCTCTCCTGACAGAGTACAAATTTGCAGTTACTGAATATCAGGCAGTAGAGAAAGCAAACCAGGGATCTCTGATTTATGATTTTGTGAATTGAAGGTTTTTTAAAGTCCAGATTTTGTTCTTAAAATGTTATTTTCAAAATGCTGACAGTCGAAAAGTCAGACTATCTTTCATTTCCATTGATGTTACAGCCTGGAGCCACACAGTCAACCTCTGCCTGAGCAGGGACAGGACGTTTGACAGGGCAGTGAAAGTTAAGCCTCCCTTCCCCCAGCAGGAAAGTAAAAATGCTGTTAACAATTGCAGGTCTGGGTAATATGGTTTGGTCTTCATGCCTTCACTCAGGTGGAGCCCGAGAAGTTGAAGACACTAACAGAAGGTTTAGAAGCCTACAGCCGAGCCCGGAAAAGGAACAGAAAGTAAGCACCGAATTTTTTTCCCCACCATTTTGTTTTTCATGGATATAATTTCCTGGTGTTTGTTCAAAAGAATATCTCACTAATTTTGTCTACCTTAGGGCTTGCCAAGGACATTTTAGTAGTTATCACCCAAGAAGACCGTTATAGTTAAGTCAAATTAGCTATCACAGAAAATATTTTCTTTTCTTAACAATTTGTACTGTGTGTGGGATTTCCCACTTCATGAGCTCTTTCCTCACTCCCTCCACCTCCATCCCTCTCATTTACTGGGAAAGAAACACTCTCATAGCAATTAAGTAGTTTCTAAAAGTGTAGCAAGGAGCACCTGGCTGGCTCAGTAAGAAGAACATGGGACTCTTGATTTTGGAGTCATGAGTTCAAGCCCCCTGTCGGGTACAGAGAGTACTAAAATAAATAAATAAATAAATAAATAAATAAATAAATAAATAAATAAAACTTAAAAACAAATAAATAAAAGAGAAAAATAAAAATGTCATTAAAATCTATCCCTTTGGGAGTAAGAATGGGAGTTACCCCCAACTGTACACAGGTAAATAATTTTGGCAGATTTACTATTAGTCAAAGTGATGGTAAGTAATTCTTTTTTCTTAGGGCAGGAATAACAGGTTTTCTTTGGAATTATAAAAAGAAGTTGTACTTTGAGACACTATTATTCCAGTATTTCTAGATCTTTATATTTTGGGTAATATTGTATGGACAGGTAGATAATGTTTGAAACACAGTTTCCACTGTAATACAATGTAGTTTTGCATCTGGTAATTATTATTTCATTTTAAGTTAGAGAACTACAAATGTGAGTTTGTATATGCACATGGAAAGTTATTCAAAAATACATATAATTTACATGCCTGTTCAGTTACTAAAATGTTCATATTATCAAATACCCAAGAATTATGAGAATGATTAGTAGTGTATTAGTAGTGTATCTTGCATATATAGTATCAGTAGTATCTATTAGAGAACACTCTTTCTTAGTGGGCCAGAGGTGATCTTTCAGAACTCAAAAACTCTTGGGGAGACTCTTTAGCTCAATAAACTGCTTCACAAAAAGATGCCAACCACAAGAGGTGAACTCCTGTGCCCCTATGCTGGGGACTTCTTTTGAAGGTAGCAAATTGGCACTGATTGTGGCGATGGCCTAGTGAACTGCTGGATTCTCTACAGAAAAGATAAAGAATATGGTGAGGCCGGCCCCCTCTACTCTGACTATGCAGGGCTTGTGGTAAGATAAGGCCCACAAAATTAATAAAAGTTCTGGATGAAAGGAGGGAAATTGCAAATTACCTACATCACAAATTTGCAGTGGGCCACTTGCTATGGAATATTCAACAGTACTTGTTTTTTTTTTGTTTGTTTGTTTGTTTTTTGTTTTTGTTTTTTGACAGAGAGAGAGACAGAGCACAAGCAGGCAGAGAGGCAGGCAGAGGCAGAGAGAGAAGCAGGCTCCCCACTGAGCAAGGAACCTGATGCGGGACTCGATCCCAGAACTCCGGGATCACGACCTGAGCCGAAGGCAGCGGCTTAACCAACTGAGCCATCCAGGCGTCCCTCAACAGTACTTGTTTATTTGACGTAAAAGATCCCAAAAATCTTTCTGCCAGTGAGATATGCCACTTAGCTGAATGATGTGCAAAATATCCAAAATAACTAATAACACAGAAATGAATTAACACTTCCAAATATTTAAATATACTGCCTTGAGGGAACCTGGGTGGCTCAGTGGGTTAAAGCCTCTGCTTTCGGCTCAGGTCATGATCCCAGGGTCCTGGGATCGAGTCCCACATTGGGCTCTCTGCTCAGCAGGGAGCCTGCTTCCTCCTCTCTCTCTGCCTGCCTCTCTGCCTACTTGTGATCTCTGTCTGTCAAATAAATAAATAAAATCTTTTAAAAATAAATAAATAAATAAATAAATAAATAAATATACTGCCTTGAAATGAGCTGTATTTCCCCCCATAAATTTGGTATTAATCAATTTCTGAAAGGTAGTAAGTAATAAATAGGAATTTGAAGTTATTTTTCTTCTAAGCTAGTTTACTAGTTATGGTGAATTTACATGGGTCCTAAGTGGCGTTATCTAAAGGAACTGTCATGAAACCATAAACTCAGAATGCGGGTTGGAGATGTAAAAGAAGGGACTAGGAGGCAAATTTTATTTTTTAAAGATTTATTTATTTATTTATTTGACAGACAGAGATTACAAGTAGGCAGAGAGGCAGGCAGAGAGAGAGAGGAGGAAGCAGGCTCCCTGCCAAGCAGAGAGCCCAATTCGGAGCTCGATCCCAGGATCCTGGGATCATGACCTGAGCTGAAGGCAGAGGCTTTAACCCACTGAGCCACCCAGGCGCCCCTAGGAGGCAAATTTTAGTAAAAACAGCCTCATTTGTCATGCTATTGCCTATGCAGACTGACTTGCCTTACAAATGCCCAATAGAATACTTTACATTTTGCATATGCTATTTAAAACCCATTATTTTATTCTCCCAATCACAAAATGAGCTAGAATTACTAAGCCCATGTATGGATGAGGGCACTCAGACCCAAATAGCTTAAATAATTAGTTGAAAGTCACATGAGTGACAAATGATCCATTGAACCCATTCATTCATTCATTCATTCATTCATTTATTCATTTATTCATTTAGTTATTCCCCAGTTTAAGGAGACTAATTGAGCAAAAATCTGTGCTGAGTCCCTGGAGCTCACTGTTGAGCCAAGGAGATCCAGAAACAATTAAAATGTTAAAATTGCGATGACAGCAATATGTATAGTATACTTGGGCATCATAGAGAAGTGGCATTAAACTCGGGTACAGGAAAACTTTCTAGAGGAGATATCTGAGCTAAGCCATACACACTGGATAGGTATTAGCCAGGCGAAGGAAATAAGGACCAAGACGGCATGGGGTGGAATAGCGTTTAGAGGAGATCAGCAGTCCGTTTTGGGGCACTGTAAAGCTTCAGACACGAAATTGTAAGAGATGCAGCCAAGGTGTAAGCAGCAGTCAGGTCATGAAGAGCTTAGTGAGGGCCCAGACGCTCCTTTATCTTACTGGAAGTGCCTGAGGGGACAGGTGGTTAGATTTTCACTTTAGATATGTCTGTATGGAGGATAAATTTTAGGGGAACTATATTGGAGACAGGGACATTGTTTAGGAGGCCATGGCAGAAGTCAAGGGAGGATGAGGACTCAAACCAGAATGGGAGCGATGAGAATGGAGGAGGAGGAATGTATTGTAGAAATATTTAGAAGGTAAAATTCACAGAACATCGTGGTAATTGATTGGAATATGGAGGGTAAACAATCAAGGAAACTTTCAGGGTCTTACCAGGGTGACTTAGTGTGTGGTAGAACCACTGATTGAAGTGGAGAATACGGTGGGGGGGGACTGTTAAGTCACATGGGGTACCTATGGACTGTCTCTGACACTGGGAAGAAGCAGTATTTGACTATGTAAAAATGGCTGTGATCACACAGAGATCCTTTGGGCCATTTGAACAGTGGGCCAGGGATTGAACCACTTGGGCATTTGAACGTTTGCTAGAGATAATGAAGATGATAAGAAAAATCAAAAAGGAGGAAGAGGGGGCACCTGGGTGGCTCAGTGGGTTAAAGCCTCTGCCTTCGGCTCAGGTCGTGATCCCGGGGTCCTGGGATCAAGCCCCACATCGGGCTCTCTGCTCAGCGGGGAGCCTGCTTCTCCCTCACTCTCTGCCTGCCTTTCTGCCTACCTGTGATCTCTGTCTGTCAAATAAATAAATAAAATCTTTAAAAAAAAAAAAAAAAGGAGGAAGAAAATGGGGGCAGGGGTGGGGGGCAGTAGAATAGGATGTTAGAAACCAAAGACCAAAAGCTTCTAGAATGATAGAATGATAAACAGCAGTCCCCTAAGACAAGAACTGAGACATCTCCATTGGACTGGGCGATTTAAAGGCTATTGGCAACCTTAGTGAAAATAGTTTCCAATGAAGTGGAAGGTGTAAAAACAAAGTGGCCATGGTTGAAGAGCAAATAAATATGGAATAAAGAGAGCTGATATAAATTAATTAGGCTTCTTCCTATCCTTAATATGAAAAGTTCCTGAAAAATAACATGAAAATTACAAAGATTTGACTGCTTTTGTAGACAGAAGAAAAGGAGGGAAGAAGCAACTGAAAAAAAAAAGGCAGAATTTGGAATAAGATGGTTAAGAGGTTGGTTTGGGGCCTGAGTTCAAATCCTATTTCCACCACTTTAGAGCTGTGTGCCATTGTGCATGTTGCTTAACCTCTCTGAGCCTAAATTCTTCATTCCTAAAATGGGTATATTAATATCTACCTCTTAGCATTGTTATAATATAGATAATTTAAAAAGAGCCTCAACACAGCAGGGGCACCTGGGTGGCTCAGTGGGTTAAAGCCTCTGCCTTCGGCTCAGGTCATGATCCCAGGGTCCTGGGATCGAGCCCTGCATTGGGCTCTCTGCTCGGCAGGGAGCCTGCTTCCTCCTCTCCCTCTGCCTGTTTCTCTGCCTGCTTGTGATCTCTGTCTGTCAAATAAATAAATAAAATCTTTTAAAAAAAAAAAAAGCCTCAGCACAGTATGTGGCAAATGGTAAGTAGTTAGTAAACAGCTATTTTTATTATAAAGATACAGGTGAAGAAAACACAATTATGAGATATTTTTGCCAGTTGAAACATTCTGACACCCTATGTAGATGCTTGGAATTTAATGTAGTCATTTTAATTTTCAATATTCTGCAATCAAACTGCACAATAAATATTTTTAAACTGATACACCTATTACAGCCTAATCACAAAAGAAATACTAACATATATGTATTAAGGATGTTACTTGGGGTCATTTTATACTTAAAAGAGAAAATAAGCTCATTAAAGAAAAAATTCCATAGCTTTTAGATTTGTTATGATTTTCACTGAAATGAGGATCAAATCTTCTATCTATACATACATATAAACTTAAAAATTGGTAATCTGATTTTTGTTAAGCTGGAAAGTGACAAAGTGATCAAATAAATCATACTTCCAATTTAAAACCAAGAAATTATACTTAGCATGTAAAATTTTCTTTTTTAAAAATATTTATTTATTTATTTATTAGAAAGAGAGAGAGAGAGGAAGAGCACACATGTGCAAGCACATGGAGGGGAGAGGCAGAAGGAGAGGGAGAAAATCCCAAGCAGACTTCCTGCTGAGCGTGGAGCCCAAAGTGTGGCTTGGTCCTACAACCCTGAGATCATGACCTTAGCCAAGACGAAGAGTTGGATGCTTAACCAACTGAGCCACCCAGTTACCCCAGCATGTTAAATTTCCTTCAATCTTCATACTTTCTCTATGGATTAGGTTTCAGAATCTAAGATTCTTGACATTTAGGTGTCACACAAATTTGTTCTGTTCTACATGAAGTGAGTTGCTTAAATTCTAAACTGACAGTGTAGAGCAACATGCAATTCTCATTTCCCTCATTTCCTGTACCATTCACAGATGTGTACCTGCCTTTTTTCTCAATTAGTGAAGGTAAGGATAATGTGTGACAATATAGACGGTGAAGAATAGAAGTGGCAATTATCTCCATTAATAACTAGAAATGTGATTATATGAACATCTATTACTTAATCAAGTAGGTTTTAGAGTGTCCATTAGTAAAAATGTTTATTATTAAATGTCAGCAGGGAATTGAAAATAGTGGAAGAGACTCCACAGGGAGGCCCTCGGTACTGCAAGACTGAATTTTGACTAATTATTCATTTCATGAACTCATGGAAATTTTTCTTCTTTTTTAAGTTCATTCTTCCCTTACCTGACCAGTTAGTGTAAAAATTAGTCTGCAGCTTTAACACCTGGGAGCATCTCCTTTTACCTCTTGAATATCCTGATGCATTCAAGTAATTTCATGCCCCACCTCTCTGTATCTACTCTCTCTTCCACAAGTAGTCCTTTCTCCCTCTATTAACTACTTGAGTTTGTTAAAGGAAAAACACTATTAATTTAGCTTAAATTAATATAAGCTATTTACAAACAGTTTAAACACCTTGTTGAAGAATGAGATCACAAAGTCCTAAATTCTATCTTTTTATTCAGCAAGTAATATTGAATTATTTTTATACTTTAATAGTGATATTATTGCAATTTTTCATAGTTAGTGAAAATTTTTTCATGGCACTTTGAATTTATTATTTTTAAAAAACTATTTGTAGTTAAATATCCATCTTCTTCATTACCAAATTAGAATTGGTTTTACCAGTTCTCCTAAAAGGTCAAAGTATTGCATATAAACAGTTGTCATAATGCCTACCTCATAGGCTTGCTGTTAGGATTGAGATAATGTTTATGAAGATTTAACACAATTCTTGGCACATTGACAATTTTCAATAAATAGTAGCTATTTTTGCTATTAAGATAAAAGTGAGAAAACCAAAATTCTTTAATGGTTTTTCATTGAAATGTTTTACTTTGATTTTAGACATTGAGTACTTTAAGTAGTTTATTATAAATCCATAAGATATTATAATAAATATCCATAACATAAATATCTTTTGAAATGTATATTCATACTTTTAAATACAAAAGAAATAGTTAAGTTAAATCTATTTAACATATTACTCAAGGTTTAATATTGTTAGGCAACTAGACAACATGTGATACTGTCAAGACCTTTGCCAAACAGCCCATAAATGGGGCCCCAACCCAACCCCAACCAAGCTTATAGGACCCACAGAGTCCTGGGATCAGACTGCACCCCTCCACCCCCACCTCAAGTAACTCAGAATCAGGCATAGCAAAATTTTCACTGGGAAAGCAACTCAGACTGCACCAGATGCTCATGGTTCCTTAAAACTGGAATGGGTAGGTAAATAAAAGAGTGTACAAATATATTATAATATCAACTTGGACAGTGGTCAGTGCTTGGACAGTGATAAGGGAGAAAGAGCCAAGTTGCAGAATAGTATGTATACCATAAAATACCTGATAGACATCTTTGTGTGTATATTAAAAAAACACACACATAAAAGACAATACCAGGTACTATTCATGGACATATAAATATAAAAACAGAGTCACCTGGGTTTCTAGTCAGTTAAGCGTCTGCCTTTGGCTCAGGTCATGATCTCAGGGTCCAGGGACCAACCCCTGAGTCAGGCTCCCTGTTCTGTGGGGAGTCTGCTTCTCCCTCTCCCCTTGCCCCTCCGCTTATGCTCTCCCTCTATCTCAAATAAATAAATAAAATTAAAAATAAAAAATTATAAAAACTTACTAGAAAGATACACAACACAGTTGTCTTTGGGGAAGAGGGGAGGAGAGAATGGAACTAGTAATTGATGACAAATGGGAATTTCAGCTTTTTTTTTTGGTAAAAAAGACTTAAAGGAAGTAAGTAATTTCTTATCAGTTTATTCTTGGAAGTGGTTTTGTTAGGGGTTAACTTATTTATGTACTTTTCTGCATTGTTTATATTTCTAAAAATAAATGGGAAGAATGTAAAAGCTAGAAGCTGGCTTACAGGCCAGCAAAAGGTGAGAGGAAGGAGTTGGTGCTGTATTTCCCACATAATTTAGTTAAAAGCATTACATTAACCTTTTTTTTTCCAGTTAAAATGACTTAAATTCATATATATTTCCCAAAATATCGAGACATCGTGTTAGCTTTGGACAAAATTTTTAGTAAATATGTGGAGCATGCATGATGTTCCTGGCAGTATACTCCTCAGGGTGTACACAGAAGCTAAGTGTGTGAATTGTCCAGTCTGGCGTATGAGGATAAAAGCTGGTGGGGGCTATGGTAAACCGAAAGGCCTCATCTAAAGGCATTCCACTAAAGTTCAAATATGTTTTTAAACACGATGTGAGCCAAACCAAATGGGACTATGAGCCAAATTCCTCCACGACTGCAAATTTCCAATCTCCGTGTAGATGCTAAGGTGGGACTTAACTCTTGGAGAACCATGCTGACAGCCTGTTCTGAAAAGGTTTATCTCTGCACCTTTTCTAGTAATTGTCGTGACAAGGGGAATGAAATGAATCACCTTAGTACTATATAGTACACCTAAAAAAGGAAAAAAATAAGTTACAGTAGACGAAGGGTGCAAAACTACAGAAGGAGATAAGATAATATGGATTTGCCTGATTTTAAGTAGTTAGTTCAACAACTTCCTATGGTTTCAATAGTGACAGATGTACTGTTTTTTATTATTCGGACCACACGTGCGTCATGCTAGGCTGAGTAGCGAAAAGAATTCAGACGAGTGATAGATACTCTGAGAGAGTCATTCTTTATCTGTTCAAATACTTAAGTCATTTTAGTTTGGGGGAAAATGTGATGGGCCCAGGCTTGGAGGGAGCCTTGGGCATGACAGGCGAAGCTGTTGCCCACCCAGAACATGCAACGTGCGTACTAAGGTAAGGCACACCAGATTCAGCCTTCACTTGCTCAACTCTGGAAGCCAGGACGCGCCAGAGAGGGCAGAGGGAGCTCCCTAGTGGCCAGAGTCTGCAGTTCAGCTCCTCCACCCTTCCCACGGCGGCACAGCCCGGCTGCCTGAAAGACAAGCCCGAACAAGGGGCAATGCAGGGCAGGCTGGAATCCTGGAGGACAAGCTGCATCTGTGGGGAAGACGACCCATGGCCCAGTTTTCTTGCAAAAACATCAGAGGGGGGAAGAAGCATGTGGGGGGGAAAGAATCCATTGTCTCCTCTCATGTGTTCCATTTTTTCGTTGTTTAGTGACTTTATTATTAGTATTCAGTGGTGAGAATCCTGGAGCGTTTGTCATCTGACTTTTTCAAATGTAAATATAAATTGACTTTCTCTGGTGGAATTGGTACTTCTGTTTTCTGAGTAGGGGATTAAATTGAGACTGGTGTGTTATTTATTAATCTGGTGTGTTATTTTCATTAATTCCAGAAGTGGAAAGCTAAATAACCATTTAGAAGCTGCTATTCATGAGGCCATGAGTGAACTGGACAAAATGTCTGGGACCGTAAGTTAATTTATTTTTCCATTATACTGTGTTTCTTTGAAAATAAATTGTATCACACTTTTTGGTAAAGTCTCTTAAATATTGACAAGCAAGTCACGTAGCAATGCTAAATTACTAAGCTCAAAAAAAGACTGATGTCAGAGAAGATTTAAAGTAATTTAAGATAAAAATAACCTAGTGGTATTAACTATGTCTTTTTTCTGAGATAACTTTTGTTTTTCACACCTAACATACTTCCCAAATGTGAAGCAGCAAAATATTCGAGTTCAAACCACAGGTTTTCTGCATTTGACTCTGAATAACCATGGCCACTAGTGCTGCCTAAATAGTCAATAATGCAAATTTTGCTTTGTCCATAAAACAAAAAAAAAGGGAAATTGAACAATAGGATCAAGATCAAGAGTAGACAGAACTCTCATTTCCTTTCCGCTGTTACCTAAGAAGGAAAATATTTGGCACAAAATCCCATCGTTAAATTATTGAACACTGTAACCTCTGGTTTTTAAGAGGTTGTGTCTATTCCTTCTTCACTTTTTTACTGAACTGTTCATACAATAGTATTGAATGTGAGAAGTTTAATCATTGTCATCTAATTCATGAATTGGCTCGTGTAAACACTCAAAGTATAATTTTGGTAATTTCTTTAAAAAACGTAAATTATCTAAGGCTATTCAGCAATGAAAGCTAATTTCTTTTTTTCTATTCAACACTTTGTGTTAACAAGTTTATCTGGATCCTAACAACCCATTCAGTGGCTACTGATTGACAGACACAGGTTATAGATTCACAGAATGTTGGCATTGGCATGGGCTATAGAGATTTTGTGATCCAACCCATCCTTTTCCCGATGGATGAATTAAGCCTCTAAGATATTAAATGTCCTGATAGAATTTAGGAAAGGTCCAAAGCAGGAATTATACATTTAAACGCCTTCTAAGACCAGGCAAATACTATGAGTAAGTAAAGTGGGTCAGGTGTGAGAAAAACTGCAACTCAAGGGGACTGAGAAGTGCCAGCCAAGAGGTCAGGGTAGGCTGCCTTAGAGGCGCAACACGTAAAGGCATTGCTCACTTCAGTCTGGTGCTGGTTGGAGAAGGGCTTGCTGCACACAGTCATTCAGAGACTCGGGTTCTTCTTTCTCCATCTAGTGTCCACCATTCCCTAGAGCCTCAGAGTGCTCCTTCATGTCACTTGCATCCATCCAGCAGGTGTGAGAAGAGTATAAGCAAAGGGCTGCACTCCTGCTGATTTTCCTCTGGTCTGACCCCATCATGTGGCTTTCTTAACTCAAATGGACTGGGAAATGTAATAGACGGTGTGCCTGTTCAGGAAGAAGAGAAAATGGGTTTGGTGAGCACCTTGCTGGTCTTTGCTGTGGGACATTTGGCCTTTGTGGCCAGTAGGCAGTCAGGACTGGTGGGAATTGTGGCAACCTGGAGTCCATGCTATCTCCAGAAGGAGCTCCTTCTTCCACACTCCAGCAGATCTCAACTGTATGAGAAATTACACCAGAGCTGCAAGCTCTTCCAATTTTTCATAAGACGCTAAAAGTGTGGAAGTAAAATCCCCCCCCTTTTTTTTTTACCATTGACAATGATTTTTTAAACATTAAAGCATCATACAGCTAAACAAAATACCTTTACAGGACATATTTGGTCCACAGATTACCAAGACTTGTTTGCAGTCTTAGATAAAGTCTTCTTTCCTCAGTTTTAACAAGTTTTCAGTTATGGCTCTTCACCAGAAACTAGTGGTTTTAAGAGATGTATATGGACAGTTTGAGACAGTTTGAGAAACTTATAAACATTACTTTTCAAAATTTAATTATTTCAAAGCTTTTTGCATTTGACTTTGAATAGCATTGGCCTTTGCTGTTACCTAAACATTATTTTTAAAATGTACAATTAAGCCAACTTGTAGTGGACCTTGAGAACTGATTGGGCATGTCTCCTAACTATGAGTTCTGTGACATTATGATGGTAGCTTTGAAATTGGCTGTGGTGGAAGTTTTTACACCATGGAAATTGGCAAATATTACAATAGGCTTGTGTCCTTCCACAGGGAGCTGATTGTTAAGCATTAGCTATACCACTGTCTCGGGACTAGCCTGCATTTCCTGGGTCTTGACCTTGCCCTCTCCTGTCAGTAGCCACATACAATGTGGGGCACCAGATCACTTCCTTCGCACCTGTCCTCTGCCCCTCAGAACCATACCTGCTCTCTGATATCTGGCAATCACCCCCTGCCATGTTCCTACTGTGGTGAGTAGGGCCGTGTATCAGGTCGATCTGATACACAGCACTACTCACTACAGCTTCTGCATTAGCATATAAAGATGACTTGTACTACTCGCTCCCCCGAGACTATACAAGCTCAGATCTGCCAACAGATGGTAGTGGTATTCTCTTTTTCACTCCAAGTCTTCTCACGAATAAACTTCCTTGGGCTGAGCTATGCACGTGTTCTTACCATCTTTGACCCTTCTTAGTAGTTGTAAAATAAGTCGGGTGACGAAGCAAAGAAGAAAACATGTTTGGTATGTATTTTTCCACTTTTCTAGACTTTACTGAAATTGGTGATCTAGGGATCGCTAACCAGAAAGGCTTTATTTCGGTCTTAAATGGGCAACAGTGCAACGGCACACTGCATTTCCCACACTTGATTTTCTCCAGTTCCTCCTTGGAGTCCCACTGTTTATCAGGTTCCCGCAGTGTTGTTCTGCTGATCAGCTCCTAGGATTCCTCCTTCTCTGTAGGGACTGGGGACACACTGAGATCTGGGGGCTTGACAGAAAATGTAAATGCCTCATGATATCAGTGACTGAAAAGGAAAGGTGGACTCTCTTTCCTCCCCCATTTCTTTGTCAGAAATCATACGGTGTTTGTCCTTTCAACCTCTGTTGTTGTTTTTTTCCACCTCTTTATTTCCAGGTTCACCAAATCCCACAGGGAGACAGACAAATGAGACCCCCCAAACCCAAGAGGAGGAAGATCTCCAGATAACAGGGACTACTCCACCAATGCGCAGTGTTGAGTAAAGGAACGTGCACAGATAAATCTATCTATAGATAGGTATTGATATGGCCACTGTTATATCAGTATTTATACCACAGCAGATCGCTACCACCACCACAGGGTGCTAAAAGGAGCAGTGACACAGTATTTTTCTGAACAGGAAGGATAATGAAGGCTGGAAAACCAATCAAAATCCCTGACTGATGAGAGGGAGAAACGGTGAAGAGATTACTGAGAAACTTTTTCTATAATACTAAAATTGTGATTATAAGAAATGTCCAAATGTTTCGGAAGACTTTTCAGTGTTGTATATAGAAAATACAGAATTTCACGGTGATATCAGAAGTGTAAATATTGTACAATATTGTCATGTACAAGCGTACCTAATGCACACTCTATCTTTTATTGTACAAAGAAATAGTGTACAAAATTCTTTGGTTTCTATGGAGTACACCTACCAGAGACTACCAGTGTAAAGTGATAAATAAAAATACAACCTAAATGCTTTTCTATGATAATGTAACAGATGCTGTTTTTGTATTTAACAGCAAAGAAAAGGCATGATGATGTATTAGCTGAATGATGACATACACTGCACACCACCGAGTGTCCATTTATATTGTCTGTTTGGAATGAACCTTGCCTGGCAGCACTGGACTCGATTTCGGGTGCCTAGGAAATCAAAACCTTGCCGATTTCTAAAGGGATGAGGGCTCACAGGTCTAAATTAAGAATTCAGAAACTGCAACCATTTGTTGCATATTTTTTTTACCTAAGTTTTAAAGTAGAATAGGTTTTATAAAAAAAAAATCTTAGATGGAATATTTTACTCAGTCATTTCTGTAGCTAACGTTTGATAGCCACCTACTGATCTAGCTAGCTTATGCTGCACCACCATTGACGCTCAGAGTGGGATTTGTTTGCAGACCGTACCTGACAATGTAAAACTCTCTGTTTCCGTACATGGAGGCAAAAGCCCCACTTCGAAACCATTATCAGAGGTAAGGTTGATTATAATTCAGTTTTTTTGTAGTGGCAAGAAGAAATAGGAATCATCAAAGCAGGTTTCATAGCCATTCATCATATTACTCACACCGGAAGTGAAGGTGGCTTACAAAATTATTAGCGATGGTAATTTTTTATCAGTATTATGTAACATATCAGATTTATTTTATTTAAAGAATTATTTATACCATTAACAGATTCTTATATATATTAATGTGGCTGAAATGTGCAGGTTAAATCTATTAACCAAATTATTTATATTATATTAAGTAAGAAAAAAATGTGAAACAAATGTAGAGAGAAAATACTACATTACAAGTATACAAACCTAAAACTGTGAGCCATTGTAAAGTACAAGGTTATTAATAAGAAATGTAGCACAACATAATTTTCCGTCTTTTTTTCACAATTTTTGTGGTGGTGGTCTAACCCTATCTCCCATGCACTTGAGTGAAGTTTCCGGCCTCCAGCCTGACTTCCACTGATGGATTGTCAAAAGAAGGGGATCCATTATCCCTTTATTCTTAGAATCACCAGCCCCCCCCAAATCCTTCAACCCCCTCAAGGGCACTTGCTACCTTGTCCCCTATCCTAAGGCTCACTCAACAGCTTAAAGCTCCAGTCACTGGGAGTCTTTCAATAGCAGGCTCTGGATCCCCAAATGCCCACCACCTCCATTATCCCTCCTCTCTCATCCACCCCCCATACTCAGTCCCACAATGTAGCAGAGTTCCAGTAACTCAGGAAAAAGGAGACCAAGGTCATTCTTCCAGCTGGTTTCTTGGGGCCACAGCACAGAGCACTCCACCCGGGCTCACTTTTGATAGTAACAGCTCTAGTTCTTCCCCCGGTCTCCTGTGTCTCACTGTCCTTCCACTCCCACCCTCAACCCCACCCCCAAGCCTGATGGAATGCAACTGGCTACCCCAGGCTTCTCAACCCGGAGGCGGGAACCCTTCCTTCTGGGGGTAGGTTCATTGTGTCTTTCATGTAACCGTGGGATTGCCTGCCAGCCGTTCATGCACTCACCCTGAGTCATCTTTTGTGTAGGTTAGTCAATACATCTTGTGTGTTTGATATGTTTAAACCAGAAACGTTCTCCCCACCACCACCTGCTTTTCTACTGTTTCATCTACAGGTTGTTTTTAGTCCCGGGTAGGCACATATGTGTGTTTGTATGTTGCAGTGTCTGCATATGTGTGTGTATCTGTGTGTGTGTGTTGATATGTAGAAGTTTTTTTAGCCCTTGCTGTCTGTCCTTAGACTGAGTTTGTGTCCACCAAGTCTTCTTTTAGATAGTTGAAGCTAATTAGGTGTGTGCTTCCCCGCCAATGTGTACTTTACATCAGTAAGCCATGTAAAGTATGTTTGTGTCCATGATTTCACTGGTTGCTTACGGCTTTGACGTGGATCTAGGTGTTGTTGTTTTAGTCCACATGTTTTTTTTTTCCCCCTCTCTTTTACAGTTCTATGGTTTTGTGTAAGCAGTTAATGTAAATATTGTTAGCATTACAGGTCATGCAGTGCTGTAACATTTTTTTAAATGTTGCACCTACTTTACAATTAAAAAATTGGTCACTCATACTTGAATTTTGCCCACAGAGCCATTTCTTTCTCTTTGTATTGAAGCCAATTCATTTTTTAAAAATGAAGGCTAGCCCTTTTACATTATTACATTTTTTTATTCCCTAAAATAAACAAACTCTTTTTTTTCCCAACAAATCTGACAATGGAAATAATGAAAAATTTTTGCTCCTTTAGAGAACATAATATCCCTCTTGGAAAAGAAAATCTAATTTTATGTTGTGTCCCTTAACAGCCTTAGGAAGCACAAGGAGAATAAACTATACCTTTAAGTAGTTTTTAAAGATTATTTCAAATGAATGAAAATTAACTGAGTGGCTCTTATTTGATTTGTCTCATTTATAGCATTAAAAGTTATCAGGGTTTTTATTTATTTAAAGGAATATTTTTAGTTCGTAGTTTTCAGTCTCATTGTGAATGTAAATGCTTTAAGAATATTCATTCCTTGTGAGATCATGGGCCACTTTTAGTCTTGTATTTGGACCCTGACTTTGAGTTATTTGCTGTGTCTATTTTTCAAGTAAACACAATCCTTTTTTTTTTTTTTAACATAACACTGCAAAATTGTGGGAACAGCAGAGGGCTGATATTTTGTTTTCTGTAAGTTTTATGAAGATTCCCGACTGACTTATCCCAGGAGGTGATTCCTTTTTCATTTCAGACCATGATAACACATTGTAGTTAACTTTGGTAATTTTCTCTGCAGTTTGCAACGTGTCCTTGTAAGTCACAAGCGGTTTTGCACTGAGATTTTAAAAATCTAAGATGCTTAAAATGCTGGTGACATTGCTCTTTCTGACAAGAAAGCCAAGATTCTAGACCTTACTGAAAATCTGATACCTTGTTTACTTTGCCCATTTATGCCCAAATGGTGTAACACGAGTCTCAAGACTTTTCAATGTAGCGTATAAAATGAGTTGTGCATTACTTGATTCATTTGGGGGCTATGAAAAAATAATATCAACCAGCCAGAACTGTAATGTTGAATTAATTTATCTTTTTCTTTAATTCACTCTATCACATTTGCATTAGCCAAAGAGATAAGAACATTAGTAATTCATACGTGTAAACAACCCAGAAGTGAATAATAAATCAGTGAGCCAAAAAGCAATAAACAACTCAAGCATGGGAAATCCTGCTAACAGTGGGGAGTCTGATACAGAAAAAATATATAAAAAGCATTATCTTCAAATATGAAAGATTAATTTGTATCTACTGTAAATATGTATTATCAGCCTTATCTGCTTTTATACACACTGTGTGTGTACCTCAGCGACCTTTTATAAACCGGAAAAATGGTTGATTTAATAATTTGTTATGTAAATACAAAGTTGTCTATAAATTGGAAAATTTGATGCCAGATGGCTTCACAATATACAAATGTGTTTTGTAACATCATGCCTTTATGAATTAAGTATAAATACACTGGATTGTCTGTGTAGAAGAGTAGCAGCTTACATTTCACCTGCCTTTCAAGTGGATATTTTTGTCCAAATGGTTATCTTCTTAGGAAACAAAAAATGACCTGAACGTATTCAATATGAAAAACAAATATGGTTTTGAATTCACCAAAACTTTTCACACTCAAGGGTCCGTTCAATTCCATACTAAATGCCATTTATTATATTTCTGTAGGAGATTCTTTGGTTCAGGACTGGGGTCTATCCAGTAAACCTCCCCAAATGGAATTATTCTACTTTAGAAAAAGGCTGTGCATCTTAATTTCTAAATCATAGGCTGGGGGAAAAAACACAGCCTTCATACTTCTTTTTATTTTTATTTTATTTTTATAATATTTTATTTATTTATTTGACAGAGAGAGACACAGCGAGAGAGGGGAACACAAGCAGGGGAAGTGGGAGAGGGAGAAGCAGGCTTCCCTCAGAGCAAGGAGTCTGATGCGGGGGTGGATCCCAGGACCCTGGGATCATGACCTGAGCCGAAGGCAGACGCCTAATGACTAAGCCACCCAGGCACCCCCTTTTCGCCGCTTTTTAATTTGTTTTTTTTCTGCTTTGTTTCCACACATCTTGGAAAGCACTACACAGATAAACAGGGCCTCGTTCTTGTGCACCAAGGTGTCTACAGAGTGATCTCAATGCAGGGCTTCTCCACCTAGCACTATTGACATTTTAGGTGAGATCATTCCCTGTTGTGGGGGTTGTCCTGTGCATTCTAGGGCCTTTGGCAGCCTCCCTTGTCTCCACCCATCACATGCTAGTAGCATCCCTTCCAAATTGTGACAATCAAAAATGATGCTAGACATTGCCTAATGTCTCCTCGGTGGGGGGAGGGGAGAGGGACAGGGGTTAGGATTGGGGGAGGGGACAAAGTGAGACTTGAAAACCACTGCCTTAATGGAATCAGTTAGGAAGCATATGCCTGTGCGAAATACTGGCATGTTTTGCATGCTGTAATCAACAGGAAACTGATTCCTAGATCAAAATCCAAAACAAAATCCATGCCAAAGTAGCGGTTCTTAGTCCATCATTAAGGAAGAGAATCTGTTAGCTTCAGTTTCATCCTGAGCACATTTGACACTTTTGATCATGAGACCTAAGACAGTCATGTTTTGAGAAATCCCATGTAGGGCTTAGGAAAGTTATCTAAATATCCTTGTTTGGTTTACAAGAAGACGAATGGCCCCCTTCAGATGTGTGTAAGGGGTTTCCGTGATGAAAGTTTTCTCAACAATAGTATAGTTTCCTGCCTTGGGTCAAAAGGAGGACTTTGGCTGCAGAGTACCATGCTATGCATATATTTTAATAGGTCTCTACAACAGCTGGTTGAGGTAGCAGTTTTTGCGTGATCCTCCTGTAAGTTCTGGTGGAAGCAGTTCCGTAGATCTTGGAGATATCATTATCTATCCATTCATATAATAAATGTTCTTAAATTCCTCTCTATGCCACACCCAGTGCGCAGCTGTAGGGATACTGTGGTGAATAAGACAGACCCCATTTTCTGCACGGACAGAGCAGTCCAAGGAGCTGGCCAGTAAGGAGCATGGCACATGTAAGTACCGTAAAGGGTGATCAGGGCTGGGCTGGGAAGTACATGGCAGGCTCCTGACCTTGCTCAGTGAGGACCCAGGAAAGATGAATAAGATTCAGGCAAAGGAGAAGTGTATGACCTGGAAAAGGGTAAGGGAGTGTGTTGGGGCAGAGAGAATGGCGTGTGTAAGGCTGGAGGCTGGCAGGAGCCTGAGAGAAGAACAGCCGAGGAGCAGCAGGTGGGAGGCAGTGGGCAAGAAGAAAGGGGCCGTCTGGGGGTGCCTTGTCCAGATCCTGCTTCGGCAGCACAGTGGGGATGGGGAACGACCGCAGGGTTTCAGGATGAGGTGTGATAGGAGCGGGTCTGTGTTCCAGAAAGACTATTCTGACTGCCGTGGGAAGAACGGGCTTTTGGAGTGAGACAACACGGAGAAGCATAGATCTCATTTCGAGTGCAGCATTTTTAAAAAGCACCTACATCCTCAAAAATTAAAAAACATTCTGGGCCCACCATAACTCTTGATACTACATTTGTTGAGCAAGTTCCATCATAGTCCTGAGGTACGTATATAAATCTATGTGTATAAATTCACTTTAATAATCCTAAATAAGTGCTGTTCAGCATGCTCACAGTTATTGCCAACAGCATCAGTTCCCTGTTCCCTTCCCACAAAGTCGTGCTGTATTGGCAGACAGGTAATGTTTCTCCTTTGATGGTCCGGGGCAGGGGAAGTTTGTAATCCCCAAGCATTAAAGTGTTATAAAGTGTGACAGTGTTAGAAAGCCAGGCCTGCTAGCCAGAGTGCACAGGTAAGTGTAGGTCAGGTGTAGATTTTTGGCACGCCAGCTGCCCCCTCCGCACCTCCACCAGGGAACAGGAAGCTGCCCAGGAACCCGGGGGTGACAGGGGTGCCAGGAAGCACTGAGGGTTGAAAAAGCACCAGAAAGCGGACTACAGGGAGCTGGGGGCCGGGACAAGGCCATCTGGCTAAGGGGACCTCTGTCTCACAGCAGGGGAGACCACAATGGTCTTTCATCATCCATTCCAGCCCATTATTATGCACATACCCTTGAAAGTATCTCCAACCACATTAACCACCTCCTACATTCAGTGAACATGGAACATAAGGGCTTTTTAAAACTAATTATCAGTTAAAAAAAGAAAATCACACAACAGAGGCCATGCAATAGCAGGCATTCAATCCTATGATCCAGGGCCCAGGAAATAGCTGGGCCTCAAGCACAGGGTCTTGTACACAGGAGATGGACCCTTGATAGGGAGGCAGCCCATTGTAACCTCTACAAACTGGCTCCTGGAGAGGAATCATCTACAGTCATATCTAGGCTGCGCTACTAACTCATTGAACTTTGGGTAAGTTATTTAAACTACTTCTGCTTAGTTCCATCTACAAAAGATGATAGTAGCACTCCCTCATGGGGTTGAGGCTGGAACGAGATAATGCAGACAAAGGTCTTAGTGCCTGGCCCAGAGCAGGCCCTCAGAAAATGGTCATTGTTAAGCTGCTCCAGGAAAGATCTAGATCAGAAAAGGGAACTTCCTGCCAGGGAAAAGTGTCACACATAAGGAGGAGTTGTATCTAAAATTGCCGTGTCTCTCCAGGAAGTCCTTAAAGGTAGGAGAGTGGTATTTACCTGTCCGAGGCTGCTCTGTCCAAAGCAAACTGTGTCGTGGGGGCCTTTTCTGGTTCTTCTGGTCCAGCCCTGAGCTTCTGGAGCTTCTGCCCACGGTTCTTCTTAGATGGATCCGACTGTCCAGAATGCCATATACAGACATGGACCTGCAAAGTGTTTTTCTAATAAACTGGTCTGGAAAATGATTTCTCTGAGAACTGAACTGCATTGACAGTGGCATTCGGAGCAGAAACAGAGCTTCTAACCCTCAGCCTCAGAGTGAAGTCAGGACCAGCTCCTCAAATAAGTAGATGAGGATATGAAAAGTTTAAACGACTTAAAACCCATCAACTCAGGGAAGGCAGAGCATGGGCATGTTTAACTTAAGAGACTGAACTTTGGCGTCCCAATTCTTAGCACTGACTCCATGATTTACGACAAATCACTACAAAGATCCTGGGGCCAGACTCCTAGGATGTGAAACCAGTTATTCAGGAGCTGTGTGACCTCAGGCAAATTACCCTCCTGGCAAGCTTTAGTTTCATCATCTGAAAACTGAGGGATCATAGAATCATCGGTGTGCTTGAGGCTTAAATAAACCAATCTCTGTGAAGCTCTTAGAAAAGTGTCAGGCAACGAGTAAATACCAGGCAAGTCACGATATGGTCATTACTATTACTGCTAATAATAGGGGTTGAGCCTCACTCACTTCCTTCATCCACAGATGGGAATGGCCAAGCCCTTACTTGTCTCAAAGAAAGATCCAGTCTTCTGTGGGGTGATCACTTAGGAGGGTTCTGCTATTCACATTCAACCACTTATTTCTCTTCCCTGATTTAAACGTGGGTGCTCTTGAGAGGAGTAAGACTTTGAACCAAGCAAGGCTCAGGGAGTTCCTAAAAGATTTGAAAATATAGAGGGTGGGAAGAAGGTGTTCATAATATCCTAGAGTTAGCAGTACTTGGAGGACTAACAAGAAAATGAAAAGAAATAATACAATGGGGCCTGCTTTCAAAAGGGGAAATCATCGAAAGTGGTAGTATTTTCAAGTGTTATTAGGAATTATTATTTATTTTTTAAATTGAAAGTTTAGGTCTAAATATTGTACCTCGACTTTTCAGTCTATGAATTCTTAGTCATATCTTGCTAAAAGAAGGGGTAGAATTTGTTAAACACGGATGGAGTAGATTTAGCTAAATGCTTAGGTCCCAGGGGCAGGGCCACTTTGGGGTTTCCGGTCTGTTCAGCATCCTGGGCCGCTGCAGAAAAATGCATGTGGGAAAGGGATCAGGGGGACTAGTTGCCAGGGGCTTTGGTCCCTGGACTGTGACCGAATCCCCCCAGAACATAGTTTTCCCCTGCCAAGTTAATCTTAAATAGCTTTCGTGATGAGAGAAGATATCCTTCGGAAATCTTCTGTGACCTTTTACAGGCTCTGTCCCTCTTTTCCAATCAAATACAGATTATCTAGAATCAATAAGCTCCTTCAAATTTCAAAACAAGCATGGAGGTTCGGGAGCCTGTGGTGTCAGGCTGAGTCTCACTGTTCTGGTTTATATGGCAAAGAATGGGAAGCAAATATTCACAGGGGACGGAAAAGAAAGCGTGGAAAACCTGGAGTAGAGAAATGCACTGGCCTCGCTCTGGGTAAGCTGTCGGTCTGAGCAAGAGCCACCAACGGCAAGGGAGAACCTTCCCTCCCCTTTCTCTTTGCTTTCCAGCTCTTCCCAAATGTCCGAAGCGATCGCAGAGCAGGAGGGGCATCCTGGGAGGACAGAAGTGTATACATTGTGCTCTGTGCTTCACAAGGCAACCAGGTCAGCCAGAAGAGATCAGGCCATGATGACTGCCATCACGAGGAGCTCCTAGCTTTCTGAGTGGAGAACTAAATACCAGAAAGGTGTGGTTCTTTCCTCAAAGAATAGATTTCCTTGTTGTGAAGCAGTGGTTTCCAAACTTTGAGGACGTACTATATACAAATGTGTGTGTGTGTCTGTGTGTTCTGTGTGTACTACTGAATTAACTATCTATGTGTTATAAAAACACACAAAATAGAAATTAAGAAAGACTGAGATGAACTGAACAGAAATAGAAGTCTTTCTTTCTCCCTCTCTCCCTCTAGTGAATTTTCCTACATGGTGCCTGGGGTGTGACCGTCCACCTTCCGAGATTACCCTAAGTGACAAAATACTGGGAGGTCAAAATATGTTGCTTCAGTGAACAAAAGGCAGTGATGGAACTGAACCATCACAAGAAGCTCCTGGAGGGGGACCCAGTTTCTCTTACTTAACTTTCTATGCTCAATTCTACTTTACTGGAAAAGGAAAGAAAGCCTTCCTGGGTATCTGATAACTAATGTGGAATCCAGGTTTATGTTAGGTTATATGAATAACCTCAATCTTTCTGTAAGTTCAAAGTGTCTATTAAATATGTCTTTTGGGATGTGAGACAATGTCACTGCCCAATTCTGTCACCTGCTCGGGAGTGTTGCTGACCCAGTGTGCAAGGGCCTGACTGGAGGCCCAGCGCTGCCTGTGCCACTCCTGGCAGGGTGAGAGGGCACAGCCGTGCTCACAGATCTGGGTCAGGCACCCTCACTATGCATGTGCACATGTACTCCATGCACTCCCAGTCTCGGAAACATTCTGGGGCTTTCTCAACAAGTAGCCAAGCTGTGTAGTTCTAGGCAGCTCATTCATAAGGTTATGACATTGTGGAAAAGGAGCTCAACTGGGTTCTAGTCTCAGCTCTGCTCTGTGACCTTGGGCAAATGCCTTAACGTCTTTCGACCTCAGTTTTCTCATCTGTCCCCTGGGGAGCTGGTATCACACCATCTGCCCCACAGGGTTATCACCTATGCAGGAATTTTGAGAATAGCAAAACATTGTACAAATGAAGCCATAAAGTATTCAGATCCATGTGTTAAGGTCTTTTCAAGGCATAAAGACAAACTTTTCCTACAAGTTTTGGAGCTGACTGTCCTGTGGAACTTTCTCTTAAGGAGCCCAGCTCAGAGGGAAATTGGCTCATGGTGGATTTCTCATCTGAACTCAGAGCCCTACAGGCTTTATAAACCTAAAGAATGAACCAAGCGGACAACGATGACTTCTAAAAATGTGGATACATTTCCATTCTCCCAGATAATGCCAAAATTTCCAAGAGATGTAATTTTTTTGTTCTTCCATTCAGCAAATATTTTTAGAACATCTTACCTCTGAGATAAAGTTAAAAAGCCCCCTCCCTCAAGGGCTCCTATGCCAGTGAATGAGGAAGGCATGTAAACAATCATTGCCATACCTGACAAAACCCACTGCAAGGTGTGAACTATGAAGAGCTTTGGAATACTCGGAGATTTAGATTTTGGGGAATCAGATTAAGTGACTTATGGAAGAATAGAAATTCAGGCATTGCCAGCAGGAGTGAAGGACATCAAGAGAGAGGGAATGAAGGGAAGACCAGGAGTTGGGTGAAGGATGGAAAGCAGTAGGGAACAACATGATTTTCTGGGAGCTGTAATGCACTCAGTAAGTCTTGACTTAATTTCCAGGAAGAAGAGAGGGAGACAATAAGCCCAGAAAGTATGCAGAAGCCAGCTCATGGTGGAAGTGGGACGCTGGCAGATCTTCCAGGCCAGCAGCACCTGAAAAGCTACTTGAAACATTTTACATCAGATTAGCAACAACCATTTATCTGTACACGTATGAACAAATATTTTTATTTATTGTGCATTTAGCATATGCTAGCACTCCTCTAAGATACCAGAGTCAGTGTGACTACCATGTTCCTACCCTCATAAAGTGTATGCCGAGGGTCAAAGACAGACACCAAAAAATTATTTAAGTGTAATGAGTGTTAAGATGGCCGTAGTATTCTATGCCACCATATCATGTTGTTCAGAGAGGTCACTCTGGCCACGGAATAGGTCAGATAATTTTTCCTATCCTCCTGGAAAAATACCAACAGCTCAAGTTTTCTCCACTGACCTCAAGGCATAAATCCAGCTGCTCTCTGAGATGCTCAGTCAAGTTATCATTGACCCTCCGAATTAAGGCATGGGGAATGGCCTGGTTAAGGTCAGCAACTTAAAAGGGTTACATTTAGAACCCAGAGCCATAAGGTGAGAATCAAAAGCTTGTGCTGTGCTCTCAGTTCTGTTCCTGTTTGCCCTTGTGACCTTGGGCAAGTCACACCATTCACTGGGTTTAATAATTTTAAGGAGAATAATAGAGTTCTTCTCAGATTAATGTTCCAAGACTCTATGAAAGAGGGCTGGTAATTGGAATGTTCTAGCGAATTCGTGTTTACAAAGGCTGGGGCTGTCTGTGTTAATCTTTGTCAGATCTACCCACCCGTGGACCGACAATGAGGAGACAATTTCTTAAAGTACTTTCTCTCTCTTTTTTAATTTTAATTTCACTTTTTAATTTAAGTTTTTATTTTGAAGCACTTTCTCCATACCACTTGACCCCCAACACAGCCCTGCACATCACACTGTCCTTTTTGTTGGACAGAATTAAATCAAACAGATGGGGTTGCAAGGAACAATCCAACTGATGTGTACATGTTGTCCTTATACCTCACAGTAGGCTATTAGCTCCCTCAGACTAGATTTTGCCTTTCTCTTTTTTCACTCCAAAAGATTGTATGAGGCACAACTCCTGAGGCAAGAAGATAATGCTTTCTCCAGGACCAGAATAGCAAGCTACATAGGATGAGCTTTGATGGGCACCATAGCCCTTACCACCCCATCCTCAATGTCTGTAATTTCCATGGCCAAGATTAACACATCCCCATGAGTTCAAAGAAATGACATGACAGCCCGATAATTGTGGCAAGGATGAAAGGTAAGTTGAGGGTGGAGTATTCCAGTGTTGCGTTCTGTTATTCCCAGGAAAAAAAATGGTGGTGTACTTGTCAACATGCCTAAAAATGATGCCACTTAGAGGATGACACGTAACTCATATGTTGTTCTACATCTATGAAATTCATACAGTTTTCAAGCTAGGAGATAAGAACAAAGAACATAAATGGCATCTCCTGTCAAGACTCACTACCACTATGTACACATCACCTGTGTGTGCCTACCCTGACCTCAGCTAGATGGCTATCATTTGATATCTTGGTTGTAGTCAAACAGGGCCTGAGGAGTCATGATGAAGTCTTCTCCTCCACATGTTCAGTGGCCGTCAGCTAGAACCTCCACTGGGGCTATTGGCCAGAACATTTACGCGTGACTTCTCTGTGTGGTCTGGGCTTCCTCACAGCACTGTGTCTGGCTTCCAAGAGCAAATGTCTCAAGACACAATAGAAAGAGCCAGGTGAAAGTTGTATTGCCTTTTCTAACCAAGCCTCCAAAGTCACGTGTCGTTGCTTCTGCCTAATTTAACTGGTTAGAAACAAGTCCCTTAAGCCAGCCCATATTCTTGAAAAGGGAAATTTGACTGCCTTTCTTGATAGAGTGACAAAAATTGGCAGACACATTTAAAACCACTACATAAGTTTGGAACAAATTATGTGATTGGAACATATTCTCCTTGCTCTGTAAGTATTGCTAAGATAAAAATAATTGCTAATGTTTTTGGAGCACTTGTCATGTGCCAGGAAGAACGCAAAGCACTCTCCATGATGTGAGTTACATGACAATCCATCCCTACTTCTGTGGGATGGGTACTCTTATTTCCCCATTTCATCATTCTGGAATCTAAAACTTGAAGATCCTAGGTAATTTGTCCATGGTACTCAGGTAGAAAGTGGCAATCCCAGGACAGGATTGTTCATTAAGCCAAAGTGTCAACCTTTCCTCAGTCTCTATTTTACCTATAGAAGACGAGTTTCAGGTACATGAAATAAATATCTCAAAGTTAATAAATGGGTTATAACTGTACTCAACCTCACACACAAAAATATACTATACAGCTCCTAATGATATGGAGAAAATATCCTCTTGATAGCTGTTATGTGAAGGTTTTTGGAGGGAGGAGGTTCGATTTGAGGGAAAGATACTGTGATAACCCCTTTTTGGAGTAAAGGGAAGCCTCCCTAGCCATATTGCTGGGCAGGAGGGAGCTTCTTGAAGGAAAAGGTATTGACAGTTGTGGAAGAAGAGTGAAGAAATCAGGTGACCTTCCAATCCTCCCCACTTCCCACAAAAGAATCAGGAGATTTTAGGAGAAGAGACATATTTAAACCCCCCACCCCTGGGTCTCTGAAAATCTTCAGTGAAATTGCAAAAAATCACAATGAGTTTGATGTAGTTGGATTTATTGTTTTAGAAGTTTAGAGGCTGAGATTTGTATCATGGATTGCTCAGAATTAGCCCATGTTAATAAAGGAAGGCACTTTCCTCTGGGTTTTTAAATTGTGCCCTATAACAAGTAGTTCATGTCCTTGACAGAGTGATGGAATTCATTAACTAGTTTCAGTCCCACTAGGGGCCTCTTCATCCTTCCCAGTAATTGGCATCAAGCCCAATCTGTTCCAGGAAGAATGAATTTCCTCACTGAGCATATGCTTACCGAGTGCCTACAGCACTTGTCATACCCAGATATGAACAAACCTCAGTAAAACTAAATCCTGGATTGAGGGTCTGTTCTCCTTGTTTTGCCTACTCTGGTTATGAAGAATCTACTAGGAAGGTAGGTCTCACTTGGGCCAGATACCTAAAAATTCTGCAATAAGTCTATGAAAACAATTCCAAGTACTCATTAAGACTAACCCAACACTCTGTGGTGAGAACCAAATAAATTTTATTACTTATGCTTAACACCAAAGAACTTCAAGGATTGTCTCAGGTTCCCTTTCCTTAGGGAAGTGATAAAAACTCTAATCTGCCTAACTGAAGGCATAGCTCAGGTGTGACCTAGGTCAGTTTTGTGTTTCCTGTGTTGTTGTTGTCCACAGTCATCTGCTGCCTCTTGCCACAGATTCTTGGTGGTAAGTCTCAGCCTTGGCATAAAACAGAGTCAGTGAACACCAAGTGTCAATTGTTTCCTCCAAAATGCTTCCATTTCTTCCATCAAGCTCTGAAAAATCTGGCCCTGGTATTGTCAGTTCTGTAGCTTCCTGTCACTAGTACTTGCATTCTCTGATGGTTATTGTGTTTTCCCTATGGAGTTAGATAAACATTCACAGCGCCAGAAGGAGCAAAGGTTTATACCCATTCTCATGGAAGGAATTGGTTATATTCTTTTTTTTTTAAGATTTTATTTATTTATTTGACAGAGAGAGACAGTGAGAGAGGACCACAAGCAGGGGGAGTGGAAAAGAGAGAAGTAGGCCTCCCGCTGAGTAGGGAGCCTGATGTGGGTCTCCACCCCAGGACCCTGGGATCACGACTTGAGCCAAAAGCAGACATTCAATGACTGAGCCACCCGGGCACCCCAGGAATTGGTTATATTCTAATTAAGTCATAACTTAAAATGGATCCTTCATTGTGTAGAAATGTGGATACTATGACGTTTCCCTTGAAATACCTATAAGTTTCTCCTTGTCAAGGTTCCCTTAAACAGCCCTGTTACATCGCTTTACAGAATGCTGTATCATTTCCCCAATTATTCACAACCCACTTTCTACAAAAGGACTTCATTGTTACATACTTGTTGTGTCTTCCTACTTCTCCACCCTGCTGACAATCAGACTTGACTATGGACTAGTTTTAGCCAATGGATTGTAAGTAGAAGTGACAAAGCCTCTTCCAAGGAGTCTCAAGAGTCATTGTGTGTTTCCGTCATGTTCCTTGCAGTTTTCTGTATCCACGAATGTATATTCTAGATGAGGAATATTCCTTTACTCTCAATCCCACAGTGATTGAGACATGAAGAATGGCGGTGCACAGAGCTCAGCCAAGCTGGAGCTGACCTGCAAGAGTCATGAAACATGAGCAAGAGATAAACCTTTGTTGATTTAAGCCACTGGGATTTGGGGGTTGCTCCTACAGCATATCCTCCCAAAAGCTGACTAAGACACTCACAATGTAAGCTACATGCTTACTGTGTAGAAGCCCCTGTGGAATATGGAGTTGTACCAGACATTGTGTCTGCCTTCTAGAAGCTTACAATCCAAGACAGAAGATTAGATGCCCAAGTATCTGTTAAAGTAGCAGAAGTGGCTAAGCTGATGAGTGAGGCAGAAGGACCATAAGGCTGGTTAACAGCATGAAAAATAAGAGGGGAGAATTTCACAAAGGAGAGATGATCAGGAGGCTCAGAGATGCAGGCCCAGCGAGGAGAAAAAGAGTTGAGCAGAGTCTTCAGGGAATTACTTTGGGGTGAGTGGGTGAGGGGACTGTTAGAGGCAAGGGATGAAGGAGGTGGAGAGGAAGCAAAGACATCATGAAAGATTATTCTTTCCATATGTGTTGTGAGAGGAACCACATCATTGGGGAAGTCAAAGATTGCAGGAGTTTCACAGAGTAAATGCAGCAAGCATGTTTGGGGGTTTCCGCCCTTCCTTCACTCCCTTCCCATAGAACCTGCACTTGCCCGATGGGCCTGCTGAGGGAGAGGGAAATGGTTAGCCCCATGCTCCTAGCGTCAGATGATTAGACCAAGGTGGGCACCTGATTTGAGCAGAGCCAATCTAAGTTGCCAATGACATATCATTTGAATAAACAGCCTCAAAAGATGACTGGAGACAGTCACATTCCTTCTCATAGGAGCCCCAAACTAAGAGGTACAGATGAAAGATGCTTCTTGGAATGGCTCCTTGAGCTGAAAATCAAGTAGAGGAGAATACAGCGGCTATTATCAGGTAGTGTACATACCTAAGTCATAGGACCCATAGGAAGTGGTTGGAAAAGAAAGAATAAGAGAACAACAGATACAGGGAGAAAAGTGGAGAAGCCATGAGTAAGAGAGAACAGTAAGTAAACTATGGTGCTTCATATATGCCAACCACTATCCTAAGTCCCTTATTTTGATACTACCTCATTTATTTCTCATAACAATCCCAGGAGATGGGTGCCATGATTATCCTCATTGTACAGACGCGGAACCCAAGACACAGGAGGTGGTGCCCCAAATGACTTACAGGAAAGCCACGATATAAAGCTAAGTAGGCTGACTGCTGACTCCCTCCTTGTAGCCACCATGCATTACTGCCCCCTTGAAGGGAAATGAAAGGCACTCCCTGCAGCCTCTGGGAGCCAACTCTTCCTAAGCTCAGACACTTTCATTTTATTGGATTTCCTGAGACCATACAAGCCATCCAGAATGGGTTTCAGCTCCTGGCAATCAAAATAACCCAAACCAAACCAGATGGGACCAAACCAGAGATCTGGGCTTTCCAAGCGAGAGAGCCTAGGGACATTAGAGAGAAAAAGGGAGTGTCAATGTAGCAGACCTACAAGGAAGCACAGAGGGATGGGATTAGGGCAAGGGAGAGACTTTTCATCTCCCATAGCCAGGACCATATGGCTTAATTTGACCATCCAGGCACTCACAGTGCCATATGGCAGCCAGCTAACCAACCAAACAAGACTGACACATAATTCAGGCTGTACCTTTCTGGGAGGTTGGATTCACATGTCTCCTCCTTTCTGGGCTTTGGTTTCTCTGTCAATAAGGAGGGAATGATGATTTTTTTTTAAAAATGTAGAGAATTCGATTTATCAGGTCTTTGTGGAGATTAGGAAGGTGCAGATCATCACAGTGGGGCTCCCCCTGTGGCAGCCAGACCTGGCATCTTGAGTCAGGTTTTCCAGAGACATTTTCTGAGATGGAGGTGTGAGTACAGGAAGTTTATCTGGGAGTCCGCTCAGGTGCAACACCTGTGAGGACTGAGGGCTGCTGACAGAGAGGGAAAAGTTGCAGCAAAGGCAACAGCCAATCCCCTAGGGAACTTGAGCTCTTCAGAATTGTCCCAAATGGAGTCATGGGGCTGTGCCTTTGTACCCTACCCCACTGGGATGTCATCAGGCCTAGGATGCCTTGTTAGGTAAGGCAGCTCCCTTGAGTCAAGGGCAGTTTCCAATGAGAAGCTCAGCTCAGAGCTCATTTTAGGAAGCAGTGCCCCATGTGGATGGGGGAATGTGTGATTCCGTCTTGAAAGGAAGGATCTGAGCAGTACATCACAGCATCCCCTCGGTACCAGAACTGAACCCCACTTCTCAGGGGCCAAATAGGGTAGAGGAGCCTGGACTTTGGGAAAGGTGAGGCACTGAGAGGAGCCAGGGGAGGACTGCAGAAGGTTGTTCCCTACTGGTATAATCTCACTCTGTCCCTGCCTGGAATCAGGGAGGTAAGTGACTATGGAAAATGCTGCATGAGTCTGGATGTGTGTGGGAACTGTAAAGGGACAGACTCCTGCATCCAGTCTGATGCCAAGAAGCCCAAGGAACTTAGTGAGGAGTCAGAGAGAAGCTGAAGAAAATGAGGCAAAGAAATTGTAGGGAGGCCGTACAAGTAGAGTTTGAGCCACATTTAATCTGAATTTCCAAAGGGCAAGGAGGTCCCATGTGGGTCACCTTAGACAAGGGCACATTTCCTAGCACCACACTGAATTTTGATGATTTCAGATCTCCAAGAGCAAAGTAGAAAGAAACAGCTCTCTGTGGGGCATGTGTTTCCAGCCCACAGCTGGCTGTTGGAAGAGCTACTGAGTGTCCCTGTCTGATTCAGGTGACAACATGACAAGATGTGAGAGAGGGTAAGCCTCTGCCCAAAGCATTCTTGCTTTAGGAGCATTCTGCTTTAGGAGGGACAGTTAGGACTGATCACGTCCCCCAGAATTCACATATTGAAGCCCTAATGCCCAGTGTGATGGGTGCATAGCACCTTTCATGAGGTCATAAGGGTGGGGCCCTAATCCAATACTGGTGTCCATAGGAAGAGAAGCGCTAGAGAGTACGGGCAGGCCAAAGGCCATGTGAGGACACAGCCAGCGAGACTGTAGCCATCTGTAAGCCCAGAAGAGAGGCCTCAGGTGAAACCAAACCGGCCAGTACCTTGATCACGGACTTGCAGCCTCCAGAACCATGAGAAAATTAATCTGTGTTAGTTAAGGCCCCCAGCTTGTGGTGCTTTGTTACGGCCGCTTGAGCAGACTGAGACAAGGGGCTGGCCAACCCGGCAAGCAGCGGGCTGAGGAGGTTGGCGCCGGAAGCACAGCCCATCTGTGTGTCCTCCTGTTTCTCCCTCTTCTCTGTCCTGCCTCGCACAGTCCAACGCCGGAGGGACTGGTGAGTGGCCAGGGGACACCTGGCAGAGTGGTGTTTAGAGGCTACACGTAGACTCTGGATATGCAAATGTTTAGCACGAGAAATCAGGGCCTCCTGGGTCGCTTTGCAAACTGGCTCCCAGCCTGGTGTTCCCAGCTGCGTACACTTGAGTAAGGACGGCGAAGAGAAGCAGCTTAGACACGTGCCTTCTGCGTTTCCGGCCGCTTGCCTGTTTGTTTGCTGGTCATCACGCATGTCACTGACCTGAATTCGGCTCTCCGAAAACATTCGTTTCACTGTTATTCTTTTAGTTCCACTTTGGAATTTGGATTTTAAAAAAATACGATCCTATTTAAGAAAATATCCGATGCCCAAATCGAAACTGAAAACTAGGAAGGTGAGCGTTTACTTCCTAGGCCTCCTTATCTGAAAAACGAGTCAGGTACACTAGGTTTGTGGCTAAAAATTTTTTTCTTTAAACCACAAGAAGCCTGTCTTCAGAGGAAGCTCTACTGGCCAGCAGGAACCAAGGAAGTGCCTGCAAGCTGTGCCGCTGGGATCCGAAGGGGAGGAGCGAGTTTTAGAATCTTGCCCACCAAGGTGGGGCTTTACAAAGCAGGGTTTGAGAATGATTTACTCTCATCTCCTAAGACAGTTAGTACAGAAGGAGCCAGTGATGGCCACCTGCCTTTGTCCTCAAGAGGAGAGCAAGGCCAAACACTCTCACCGTGGCCTCTCCTGAGGAAGAAGATGGTAGGTAGGACAGGCCCACGTAGACTGGGGTGGGGGAAAAGGTGAGAAGGTGTGGGGGTGCTGAAGGGGTCTGGCAGGTCCAGGAGAGGCAGCAGAAAGCACCACCATGGGAACCCACTGAGGCTGGCCAGCCTGGTCTCTATCAGGAGTCAGATTGGTCCTTGCCCTGCTGCCCCCAACTTTGATCCAGGGTCCAGAGGAGGGGGGAGAAAGGCAGTACACCGGGAAGGATCAGGAAGGCCAGTCTTTACATCCTCTGCCTCTCTTGTTAAACTGGGATCCCCACCTTCATTCATTCCTGGCACCCTGTTTCCTTAACCATACTCCCCCACCCAATGTTCTAGAACAATTGGGTGGAGACAAACCTACCTCCCCCTAAAGTGACCCAGGCTCCAAAATTATTTAGTTCTCAGGCTTTGCAACTCTCACCACTGTGATTCTGGGTATTAAAACAGCTTTTCCCAAATTGTGGTTCACAGATCACCCCATTAGCATCACCTGAGGAGCTCATTTGCCGATTTCCTAGACCCACCCCAGGGCTATAATCCTTGAGGCAGGGCTTCAAAACCTGACTCTGTAACATGCTGCCCAGCCCAAGTGATTTCTGATGCAATTTGGCATCTGAAAGCTGCAGGAAGCTCCCTAGAGTTTCTGGTTCTGTGTGTATGTCTGTGTGTCTGTTTGTCTCTGCTATGCAGTTCCAAGAGGCTCCTTGGGGCCCCTCTCTTTGGCAGCACGAGCTGGATTTGTCTGCACTCTGAGAACGTGCCCATGGAGAAGTTTGTGCCTCCAAGCTCTTGTTGATATCAAGCTAAAAATGCAACTGTAGATGCACCCAAATTAAGATTAAACTACTGCTACCCTCATGCATTCCCTTGCCAATCAGCTGCCTCTCTTCATGACCTCTGGATGTCACTACAAGCCAGGTTTCTGTAGTTGCTGATGCTCTCAGAACAGGGCTCTCCTTCCAGCAATCTCCAGCTGGAATGGGGACGTCTAATAAGCACTGCCCAGAGGGGCCTCTGAGCACCAAACAGCAGGCCCTGTTTCCTCCAGACCCCAGAGCCCAGGAGTACTCTCATCCCCTGGTTCTGTTTACCAGGACTGGGGGCTGGGATGCAGGGAACTGGGGTCCTGCTGCCAGCCAGGCTTAAGGCAGAACACTGCCACCCTTAGACATCCCAGGGGGATGCCCTAAATCAGCAACTCATCAGGCAAAAGAAGAATGGAGAATTCTCTCTGCATCTTTTCATGAAGTCAAAGACTCAATCTCCCATGCCCTTCCCAGACCCTAAAGGCAGCAGAAGACATGCACCAATTAGAGACTTCGCGACCCTGCTCGCCCCTGATCCCACTGCCAGCCAGCAGGGTATGGAGGACATGCACCCTTCGAGCACCAGGGCAGGGACTTGGTCTTCAGAGCATCTCACATGTTCATTCAACAAACATTTATTTAGTGGTGACTATATGGCAGGCTCCGGACGCTCTCTCAGAAATAATTCTCCCTCAGGCAGACAGCACGCATGGGTTTCTGTGGGCCAGGAGCAGGACTAATGTCTCATATGCATCATCGTGCTGGAGTCCAAAATGTCCAAAGAAGAAGGAACTTCTCTTACCCCAGGGCAATCTGCCCCTAGAAAAGTCTGTGCAGAGTGATTGGCAGATCCGGGAGGGTGCCCTGGTCACAAGTCCAGGCCCTGCCCCACGTCCCATTTCACAAGGAAGGAAATGAGGTTCAGAGAGGCAGGAATGGCTGGTTCTCAGTCTTGGCTCAGTCTCCAAACATTCCTGAAAATGCCAACTCCTTTAGCAGACACCTGCAGTGTGTGTTTGTGAATACATGTCCTACATTATACACTCTACCATATTAATAGTGTAGGTGAAACGTACACTAAATTATAAAATTAAAAATACAGAGGAGTTGGAGTTCTAATATTTTCTGTGCACCCTGGCCTAAGGCTTTGCTAATCACATCAGGTACATGTCTCTGATTCCTTAACTATTACAATGGGTACAGTGAGGATGAAAAAGGAGGACTACTTTGAAATTAAAGTGACTATAAGTGAAAATTAATCTAAATCATAAGCATTATTTATTCCCATAGGAAATATCAATTTAGCCCCTATGCATGTCAGGACTTGTGCTGGGTACAGTGGGGAGGTTGCTAATAGTCCCAGCAAGACCCTGTCCACAAAGTGGCAATTGCTAAGGAGACGGGAGATAGAAATACAATTGTTTTGAGTGCAGATGGAATGACAGGGATGGTTAAAACACTAGGTCCTGTGAGACTTTTGGGGGGAGAGGCAACCTGCCCTGTGTAACCGTTAGTGATGTGGTTAATCCTTATTCTCCTAACTATGAGTTCATGGTGCTTATTAACATATTGTAGCAAGAACACAAGCTATACTGTAAAGGGCTGAAAGCAAGACAGTGTGTCAACTGCCATCATTGATAGCGTCTGATCAGTTCTCATGTATGAGCCCATCATGCCTGCATGAGACAAGGCACTAAACCTGTCTAGAAAACGTAAGCCAATCTGGGCAATCCCTGTGTCTGTGTGTTGTGCCAATGTAGTTGGAAATAAATTTAGAAAGTCAAGGTCTCACTGGATTATACCACCAATGCTGAGAGGAAATGGAGGTATAAATATTTGGTGCATCTGTTGCCTAGAATGGCAAATGTGGGGACCAAGAAAGTACATTATATACATGTGGGCCCTTTCCCCCTGGAAGTTCCCCTCCATGAAATGTGCCCCGGCCAGAAGCATCTGGCAAACCTTTGTTGTTTCCTCTGCCCTCGACAGAGTCCAGAGAAAGAGAGCATGAGTGGATGATTCCACGGCCATACTTGGAAAAGGACTCCAAGCACACACCTCCTGGTGATGGCCTCATTGCCATCTCTGCATCCAGAGGACAGATTATCAGCAGGGCTGTCAGGAAAGGGAGTCAGAGAAGAGGCAGGAGCCCAAACTAGCTCTTGGTCTGGAAGGAAGGTGCATTAGTCTGCTAGGGCTGCTCTAACAAAGTACCACAGACTAGGTGGCTTAAACAACAGAAATGGATTGTCTCATGGTCCTGGAGGCTAGAAGTCCAGGATCAAGGTGTTGGCAAGGCTGTTTTCTTGGGAAGCCTCTCTCCTTGACTCGCAGGTAGCAGTCTTCTCCCTCTGTCCTCTCCTGGTCTTCCCTCTGTACATGTCTGTGTCCTAATCTTTTAAGGACAGCAGTCATACAGGATTAGGACTCATCATAATGTCCTCATTTTAACTTGATTACCTCTTTGGAGACCTAATCTCCAAATATAGTCATATTTATGGTACTGGGGCTTAGGACCTTAACATATGTATTTTGGAAGAGGACATAATTTTTCAGCCTATCACAGAAGTGTTTCCTTAACTTTGTTAAAAACGAAGCAATGAGAGGAAAACCGAACTAACCAGCTCACTGTATAAAATGTCATAAAGGTTTCAACAAGACCTGGTGTGAATGATGGGAAGACTGACCCAACTTGTCCACTTTGGGCCAGGACTCCAGGAGTGACCAGCTGCTACCAATAGCCTTCTCTGTAACAAGAAGATGCTATGGACTGAACATCAGTGTTCCCCTCAAATTCATAGGTTGAAATCCCAAACGCCAGTGTGATGGTATTAGGAAGTTGGGTCTTTAAGAGGTGAGGGTAGAGCCCTTGTGAATGGGATTAGTGTTTTTATTTAAAAAAGACACAAGAGCTTGCTCTACCTCTCTGTTCTCCACCATGTGAGGACGTGAGAAGAAGGCTATCTGCAAGCCAGGAAGAGGGCTCTCACCAGTACAGAAACTGCCAGTGTCATGATCTTGGACTTCCAGCTTCCAGAACTGTGAGACGTTAAGTATTTGTTATTTCAACCACCCAGTCTGTGGAAACTTGTTACAGCAGCCTGAGCTAAGACAGATGGTGAGGACTCTAAGAGTGTGATGACCCAACCACACATGTGAAAAGGAAGAACCTCCTTGATCACAAACAGTTTGGGCTGCATTGCCCAGTGGGGTGGAGCTGTCTGCGGGCAGCAGCTGCGTAGGCCCCACAGAGTCTGACCACGAGGTAGAACTACTAGGGGGTAGGCCCTGGTGCTTGCTCTTCTTGCCCCTAGATTCTTATTAATCCATTGGCCTCAAGGCAAGTCCCCTTCTTTGAAACACGGTGCCTCTAGGAGGCAGTGCAGTCCAGTTTGGAGATCTCTGTCGCTGCGGAGGCCTAAATCTCTGGGACTCCCGGAGAGGAAGCTCTTGCTGATAGGACAGCAGGGATTTTCCTGGGTGCTGACACCAGGAGGCATTTGTAATTGCTGGTAGCAGCTCTGCATGGCTCTAATCTGGTTTATGCAAACCCAGTCATTTTGCAGTCCTCAGGGAAGGCTAGGAGGAGGGATTTGCTTTGATCTATTATCAAAGAAGCTTTTGCATTTACGTGGGAATGGCTAATGCTAAAAATATTGCTGTTTGGGAGAAATGTGCGCCCATCTATGTCCTAAATCCAGGAATTTTAAATGATACTGTGGCATCTTGGAACACCCAGCATTAAACAAACAAACGTGAAACTCCCTGTTTCATTCTTCAGATAAAGACCAAATGAAGGGAGGTGCCAGGCATCCAAGCACTTGTGCAAGTTTCCCGCCTCTTCTCCTGTACCAGAGTCTTCCAGGACCCTGTGCTCCAATTGGGCCATAGCTGCTTGAAAGCAGAGGAATGCTTCCCCTCAAGGGCCCTGACACAATACTCTATACATGAAGACTGGGCAGTTGGAACCATTGTTTCAGAGAGGATTTTCTTCCACATTCTGCTCTAGCCCAAGGGAATGGGATCCAAAGAGTCAGGAGACTGCGTCTGAATGTAAACACTGCCTCTCACCAGCTGTAAGGGATTAGCTTAGGCAGGCTCTTAACCTCTGAGTCTGATCTTCTCCTTTGTAAGATGGACCCCTAACCCCCACCCCCCAGCCACCTTCCTCCTGTTCTGGACCTTTTGTGAGAATCAAATGGAGCAGTGTAGGTGAAGGTACTTGTAATGATAAAGCATATACCTTGTAGGGGACATCTTTGGGTTTTGCCACCCAGCATTTTTTATCTCTCCTAGTAACAGCATATTATAACCTAAATTATAACCTGTAGCCTGAATTTCCTCGGGACAATAAACTTGATGCTGATTACTCCCTGAGCTACAGGTGTACTTGACCCTGGATAGTCCCAGAAGCTGGGGGTGTGGCTCCTTGCCTAGGAGAGCCTTGCACCCTCCCAGCCACCTCCTGTGGTGGACTTGCCCTCAGAATCCTTTCCAACTGCCCCCCACTGTGCTGTCCATATTGCAGTGGTTAAAAAATCCACTTTTCTAGACTTTTGTATAGGCAATTATATGAATGCAAATTATTTTCCAAAATGTTTCATTCAAACTAGATTTGGAAGGCAGGAGTGCAGAAGAGATAGTTTTCTGTAGGCACATTTTCTGTAGGCACACATGCTCATAGACACTTCCCATGTACAGTTGTTTGACCTCTGGTCCATTGTGTCTTGGATTTCAGAAGCAGTTTGGAGGCAATGTCACCAGCTTCCTGGCCTCCTGATCCTCAAATCACAAATATGACATGTGATCTTGAATTCAACTGTTCTCATGGTGGCCTCCTGATTCCGCTTCCTTCCTGAGTGTTTCAAGAGTCATAGCTCTCCCTAGCAAGTTCATTCCACTGTATTCTGGGAGTCATTTCTAAAGCTTCAATCTAAAACTTCCTCCTTTAGACAGTGGAGCTTGAAGACAGGTCAGCTTGAAGAACTATGACCATCAGAAGGACAAACCCTTCTCAGACACCATCAGGCTTAAGTCCACTCCCTGCCCCAAGTCCTCCATTTGTGTTTTGGGGGACCAGCAGCACTATAATGAGGCCAAGACTGTGGCTATTCCCCAAATGGACATTGAGACACTGAAGAAACTCAAGAATAAGCAATTAGTCAAGAAGTTGGCCAAGAAGTATGATGCCTCTTTGGCTTCAGAATCTCTGATGAAGCAGATCCCATAAATCCTGGGTCCAGGCCTGAATACACTGGCAAGTTCCCCTCATTGCTGACCCACAATGAGAACTTGGCAACCAGAGTGGATGAAGTGAAGTCTGTAATCAAATTCCAGGTGAAGAAGGTGCTGTATCTGCCAGTGGCTGATGGCCATGAGAAGATGACCAATGATAAGTTTGTGTACAACATCCACTTGGCTGCCAGTTTCCTGGTATCACTGCTCAAGAAGAACTGGCAGAACATCCAGGCTTTATACATTAAGAGTGCCATGGGTAAGCCCTAGAGCCCATACTAAAGTGGAACTTAATTAAACCCTAGTGCTACCGATAAATAAATAAATAAGTAAATAAAGGTTCAAACCATCTAACAATTTTGCAAGCATTCAGTACTAGATTTAAACCCCTCTCTGCTTTAAATATCTAGAGTGGCTTCTATATTCTACAAATGAATCCTGCCTGGTACAGAAGAGGCGGACACTTGGGACCCCAGGTGGACCGAGGGGGAGTCAGATCACAGAATTTCATTCCAACAGTTGATAAATAGAGGCTAACATTCCAACAGACTTGGAGGTTATAAGGCCAGAGCTGCTGGCAGCCATCTTATCTTGCCTTCACAAAAGAGCTTGTCTGAGAAAAGCATCAATGAGAAGGGGCCAAGACAAGAGATGAGAGGAGCCTGATCTTGTCACCATTTGGGTACCTGAATCAAGCAACGTCTTGTGCCAAACCCATTCCTGGACTTTGCAGTTACATGAGCCAGTAAGTTCCCCCTTCTATCTGAGACAGAGTTGAGCTGGTCCATCATTTGACCAAAACATAACTTATCGGCCATAACGGTGACCACAGGAGAGAAAAAACAGGGCAGCAGTAGTCAGATGGCTATAGATCACATAGCCTCAACCACAGGTCCGCATCAGAATCACCTGGGAGCATTTTACAAGGTACAAGTGAACATGTCGGGGCCTGGGCCCTCCAGGTCACATGAGAGACATATGTGAGCAAATGGAAAATTCTCCCAGGTGAGCTGGTTTCCACATGTACCCCTGGAGAGTGTGGCTACTGTGGATCAACTCACAGGGAAGGGAGGACAAGGCAGTGGTCATTTCTTGAAAATACTTGAATGTTTGAATCTCAGTTCAAAGCACTCACATTATTTTTTATTTAATTTTGATTTTCTCCTTTTAGGGTTAAAAAACCTTTGCATTAAATCACCCAGTATTATAACCACCAGATGAGAATACTATTGAGTGAAATATTTCAGCTCAGCTTGTGTAAGCTGAAGCAGCTGGGCCATTTTTTAAAAATTATAATAAATAAGTGAATACATAATCAATCCCTTGAGTGCCAGCTCTCTGTTCTGTGTGCTCCCAGGGCTGTGATTTCTCATCTTTATTCTATCCCCCCCAACAGAAAAGCAACATAGGGAAAAATGTTGACAGACTGTTCTCTGTGACGTCAACCAACAGAAAAAGCTGAAGTGTTGATGCTCGTTCCAGAAGGCATTTCTACTGTGGGTTTTGGTGGGTGCAGATTTAGAACAACCCTTCCTTTTCTGGAATAAACATTAACTACTTAATACCAAAAAGGTACCTGAGAAGAGAAGTCAAACGTTTTGATATCTGCAATCTGTCCAAGACACAACGCAGGCAGAAATAGGCCTATGGAGTGGAGGGAACAACCACAGACCTAAATATTGGTCAAGCATTTCTCAAGGGCTTGGTCAGGTCTTGTGTAGCCAGAGATGAACCGGACATGTTCCATTGGTTCAAGAAATTTACAGTCTACCAAGAAACAGACTTGGTAAAAAAGCATAATCATTTGATGAACAATTTTATCTTTGGAATCAAAAATCATTCGAAGACAAGTCCGAAGAATAAGTTAAGTGATCAAACTAGCTGACTCTGAGGTCTGACTCGTAGGATGGCTCTAAAGGCACTTCCCAAAGATCATTACTGCAAACATCATGAGCCTCTTAGAAAGTGCGCATAACCTCCTGAGGTACTACTTTGAAGGGGCAAATTCATTCCATGTATAAGTTTCAGTTTGTTCCTTTTTTGGTTTTGTTTTCAGAACATATATAGGCAAAAAAGATCCCATGATTAAATGCTTGTTCGACAGAATTCTTCTCTAAACTGAATTTCCTCAAGCCTTCCCTGGATGTGAATACTTATTAGGCCACATAAGCATTAACATTCAGTTATACTGGCCCATTGCCTGGGCTCTGGCATCCCCTGGAAGGCTCCTGCTGGGTATTGATGGAGTCGACTCTGTGTGAAAGAACAGTCTCTGCTCTCAAGCCCTCCAGCCTGGCCCCTCACTGTTGACTGCTGCCCATGAAGCCACTCGTGGCCATTTTGGCCAGGATCTCTGGGAGCAGTGCCTTCCTTCTTGAACCCCTGGATGCAATGTAGACATAGGGAGATAGACCTTCAATCCCAAACCTGTGCTGTATTTGTCCTCAGGACCTGGGTCTCGGAAGCCCCCATTGCAAATAGGTCTTTGACCCGCCCATAGCTTCTTTCCAATCCCAGCCCCTCTTCTACAGGGCAGGGGTTCCAGACAGCATGACATCCAGCTCTACCCTCTCCCCCTCCAGACTCTGAGCTGAGGTCCACATCATTTCCCCTCTTTATGCACACCGACCCCTGAGTAGCTGGCTACCAGCTCACGACCCACCAGACAGTACCTTTGCATCAGGTTCAGCTACTTCTAAAATAAAGATCAGGCAAGAGCCTGAGGAAGTTAGTTCCCTCCTATCGCTTTTCTTGGTTTCTGACAGAGCTGACTTGAGGCCAAAGCTTACGTTGAGTTAACAGAATGGACTCTGGGCAGGAAGCTGTTGCTCCTGTTGAAAGGTAGGGACAGTGTCTGTGAGTGACTGTGCAATTGAGACACACTTCACAGACTCCAGGGGTAGGGACATCCAGTGATGCTAGGCCAGTGGAAAGAGAGATGCCACAGATACTGTTCAAGAGGGTTCCTTTTAGGGTGTTACTTTGTGGGGACTGCTCACATTCTGCTTTGTACTGGCTGTAATGTTTTAGTTCTTTTTGAAATGTCTCTACCTCAGGGTACCTGGGTGGCTCAGTCATTTAAGCGTGTGACTGGTTTCAGCTGACTTGGTTTCAGCTCAGGTCATGATCTTAGGGTCATGGGATTGAGCCCCGCGTTGGCTCTGCACTGAGCACAGAGTCTGCCTGAGATTCTTTCCCCTCCTTAGCCCTCCCCATCTGCTCCTCCCCCACTTGTGTTCTCTCTCTCTCTTAAATAAATGAATAATTTTTTAAAAATTTTCTACCTCATAAAATTATGGGGAGAATGAAATGAGGGTTCAGATGTGAGGGGCCAAGTCCTCTGACTTTTCCCCATTGTCCATTCCCCTTCTCCCAGCAACTTCTTAGAACTGTCCATTTTATTTGAATAGCTAAAGAAAATAATATATTTATATTAAACAAGCATGATCATATTACAGATTAAGATATATAAATTCACATGACTTTTTAAAAAAAGATTTTTAGTAATCTCCACACCCAATGTGGGGCTTGAACTCACAACCCCGAGATCAAGAGTCTCATGCTCTACCAACAGCCAGGTGCCCCTAATTCACATGAATTTTTAAGATGGAATGAGGGTCTTAAAAGAAATTTCACCTGTGCTGCTCCGAGGCAAGCATTCCCTCTTGTTAGGAACATTTCATCGGAAAAGTTCGAGAATTCTGATGAATTCCCCAGGGAGGCCCAGAACGCTCCCTCACAGAGGACAAGGCAGGGTCAGCTCATGTGTTGGGAAAACCATTCTGAAGGAGGCATGAAGAGGTGGAGGGAATGGAGGTTAGGTTCTTGAGCTCAGCCCCTGTGTAATAATTATACAAGTTGCCTCTCAAATCTAGAGCCTTCTGTGTGCTAGGGCATCCACATGCATTTCTCTTCAGGTTCCCAGCAGGACCTACACTATCACAGGACACTGAGCCTCCGAGAGGTGTAGAGCTCTCAATTGCATGGCCTGAATTCAGGCCTAGGCCTGCTGCATCTCACCACCCCTGCACCTTTTAAAAACCATCCCCATGTTTCCCACCTTCTGCCTTCCCCATCTCCAGTATGGGAGGCTTCCAGAGTCTCTGAGACCAGGCCCACCTATAGGAAGCCACGATGCCTTAGCCACCTGACCGGGTCCAGGAACCTGCCACTGGATTCTCTTGACCCTCGACTAAACTCCCCTCCTGACACAACAGTCTCAACCATTCCACACCTGACTCTAGGATAAAATGACTCCAGATTTTTCCAGAGGGACACTTGGCAATGAATTTCTAGTGGCTGTGGCTGACTCTGAAGAAAATGGGGTGTTCTCCTGCCCAGAGTAGGGATGAGGCTTTTGTAATCCCAAAAAAGGGAAGCCTGATAGCCTCACATGGAAGAAGAAGAGTGCACTCCTCCCACCCTTGTCACATCTCCTTTCAGGAAGTTGAGCTAGTTGAGTGTCCCAGGGAGAGAAACTAGCAGTTCCCAGCCATGGCACTTCATGTGGTCCCCACCCCCCTGGATATCATTCCTGTGGCTTCTCCCACCAGCCCTCTGCCTGAGGTCCAGGGGAGAGTACTGATGTGGGGACTCAAGGCTTCTACTTATTGCCAAGGCAGGAGGAGGACAAGAACACTCTCCTCTCTCGTGTATACTGCCCATGAACAGGAAATGGTTCTGACTTTTCTTCCTCTCAGGCTTCGCTTTCTGTTTCAAGTCTTTAATCTGTATTTCTGAGTCACACAAAACATTTTAGAGCAAACAGTAAGAAACAAGTGTGTTTGGGAGGGGAATGTCCTGAATTTTAATAAGCCATTTTCTCCATAAAGCAACAACATTGCTTTCAGGTTCCAAATTGGATTCTAATCAGTCTACACTTGTCCCTCTCCATGCTCTAGAGCAGGAGCTTGGTAGGTGTGAAGTTCCACCTACTGAGCAAGGGCTCAGACAGGGTCTGGAGGGGTCACTGGGACCATAGTCCTGGGAGGCCCCAGGAGTGGCTACACCTGATAGATGGTCAACTGATACTTATTTACTAATCTTTGATCATGTGCCAGATACTGTGGTAGGTCCTCGGGATGGAGTGTGGAGCAATGTGGACAAAATCTCTACCCTCTTTAAGCTTAAAATCTAATGGGGAAGAGAGATGTTAAGCAAAATTTCCAATTACATTGTCTACTGTGAAGGAGAAGATCACGGTACTGTGGGCATGAGTATAGAGGATGCAACTTGGCTGGGGGTAAGAGAGAAAGAAACCTTCTTCCCAAGAAAGTGACATTAAGATAAGACCTAAAGGGATTGCCTATGTGCAAATGAGAGGGAAGGATGAAGTACAGACAGCTCCAACCCAGAGGATCAACCTATATGGAAAGCCTGAGGTGAGAGAATGTCCGGGATTCTGGAGTGGAGAGAAGGGAGAGAGCAGCGGGGAGGTAGGCAGAGGCGTGGAGACCATGGCTGGCAGCGGAATGGGATTGACAGGTTCTAGGAAAGCAAAAGACACCATATGATTTGCATTTTTAAAGGATCGGCTATTGTGGGAAGAATGGAGTTAGAAAGAGGCAGGAATCCACTCAGGGTGACTGTTGTGCCACTGTAGTTGGTGGTCAGGTGAGAGATGGTGGTGCCTTGCACTGGGGCTGTGGCAGAGAAGATGGAAAGGGGAGGGTGAAGCAACAGGAGACAGAGCCAGAAGTAACAGGGTGAAAATGTTCAACACCAGCTCCCACTGGAAACCGAGGAGACGCTCTCTGGTTTATGAATGACTCCAGGCTCCATTCAAGGGCTTCATCCCCTGGGTTTCAATCTGCTTGAGAAGGAAGAGAGAACCTTGGATGAGAAGTCCTGCAATTTCATCTCTGATGTGTGGAGAAAGGCAGAGACCTCCACAGGCTGCACACCTCTCCTGCCACCTGCTTCTGCTAATGGCTCTTCTCAGCATCCATGACAGTAAAAGTAGATTTGCTTAATTTCTGTGATGAAAGTTCTGCCAAGGAATGGGTGCCATCATATTCCAAAGGCAATCCACAGCAACATGGGCTGGGCATAACTTTCCTAAAAGTGACCTTGATCTTATGTCTGTAGCTTTAGATGACTATTATTCAAAGCAGGATGGCCTGACATTAGAAGGAACAGTCTATCTGGGCTGAAAATGTGCAGAGCATGACAGTGTCTCCACCTTCTGAACCCCCCACCTCAACCACTGCCCTTCTATTTTCTCCTTCACTGACTGCTTCCTGCATCCCAAACAATGGTGGTGACCACAGGGTATAGGGGATCTCTCCCTTTAGCTCAGTCCTCATTCCACCACTGTCAAGATGCGTATTCCCCGAGCATTGGATCTGTTACAATTCTCTTGGTTATAAATACTCTTGGTTGTAAAAATTTTAAAAAAGAATAAGAACATTTATTATATTGTAATGAGGAGCCCAGAGAGAGGGTAGACTTCAGGCTTGTTTGATCCAGCAGTTCAGGAAGCTTATCAGGGACTTGGGCTTTCACTTCTCTGCTCTGTTGTTCAGCATGTTGGTTTCTTCCTGGGCCTGATTTTCTCTGGGATGCAGCATGGCTGCTGGGCATTTGGGGACATCTGCTTCCTTCCAGCAGGAGAAAAGTGCTTCCCGTGGCCCTCGAGGAGTAGGGAGGAACCTCTTGGGAGTCCTGGCAAAGCTCTCCTTCATCCCTTGTCCTTGTAGGAGCACTTACTAGTGAGAAGGTTGTCAGACAAGTTCCTCTGTGTGGCTTATTTCACTTGGCAGGCTTACCATGATCTGTTGAGACGAATTAGGGCTAGAGGTGGGGATGGGATCCTCTTGCCTTGAGTCACAGGGCCTGTGTGGAAGAACGGACACATGGACAGAATTCAAGATTCTTTTAGGAAAGAGCCAAGGAGCCAGAGATGTTGGGACAGCAACTACCAGGGCCCACCATGAGTTCTGGCTGGGATGGGCAGCACAGGAGCTGCAGGAAAAGGAATTGTGGGTTTTTAAAAAAACATTTCAATGTGGAAATTTTCAAACATATAAAAAGCAAACAAAAGAGTGCAACCAGCCCCCATGTACACATTGCTAAGCCTTGACAATGATTAAATCAGGGCCTTTTTCATCTCTTTCTCACCTGCTTTCCTGCTCCAATTCATTGTGAAGCAAATTCTGGACATTGTATCATTTCGTCCAAAATCATTCCAGCATGTATCTTTAAAAGACAAGAACACTTTCATTTTACTTTGTTTTGTTTTTAGCTTTAACAATTATATACATTATAAAATGCTCACCACAATAAGTATAATATGATATTATTGGCTATATTCCCTATGCTGTACTTTTCATCCCTGTGATTTATGTATTTTATAACAGGAAGGTAGTACCTCTTAATCCTTTTCACCCAATTCACCCATCTCCCCAAAGCCTTTCCTTGGATAACCACCAGTTTGCTTTCTATATTTATTTATGAGTCTGTTTCTCTGCTTTGCTGTTGTTGTTGTTTGTTCATTTTTTTTTTTTTTGCTGTTGTTTTTTAGAATCCACGTGTATGGGAAATCATATGGGATTTGTCTTCCTCTGGCTTATTTCACTGAGTATAATGCCCTCTCAGTCCATCCATGTTGAAGGGCACTTTTAAAAACCAAACCATATCATCATTTCTCTCCTTAAACAATGATTAATTAACAGTCTGTCCTTAACATCATCAAATTATTGGGTCAGTGTTTACATTTCTAAGTGTCTTACAGGAGACAAAAAATCTTTTTGCAGTTTGTTCCAAGGTAAATTCTTAGAGATCAGCCAACCTTCTGAACTTGCAAGATAAGGAGGATGAGGTATGAGAACGATGAAATAACTTACTCCAGGGCCTGGAGATTTTGTTTTATTGATTGATAATTCTATCCTGCTTCATTTCTTGATGTATTTGAGGCAGGTGATTACGTGCTAGGAAACCCAACAATTCATTCATTCATTTAACAAATATTGGTTGAGCATCAGCTGTGTGCAAGACATTTAATGAGTCCAGTACATCACCAGCACCTGGATCTATAATCAGAGGAAATGAACTTTGCCTGACTCCTAGGGCTCCCGTCCATGACTCAGGCAAGTCTCCCCATCCACTGTGGTAATGCCTGAAATCTCCAGGAGAGGCACTCTTCTGGATTCGGTTGTCGTCTTGAGGGGCCCTTCTAACTAGTCACCATATCATTTTAGTGGACAGTGGTTCTTTTGAACTGCCCACATAGAATACTCTTCCTATCCTGGAAGAACCCTCAAATAGGAAAAAGGGCCCTACTTTCTACTACAGAAACTGAATTGATGGATGGTCTTTCCCTACCTCCAGAAAGCTGGAGAGACCTAGGAAGGTCCTCCAACCAAATGCTACAGCCCAGGACCTGAGGCCCAGGCCAGTTGGAGATTATCCACAGGTAGTACAGCCAAGTCAAGTCCAGGGGAACAGTGCCAAGCATCCAGAGCCCCCGGGCTGATAACGAGGAAGACCTCTTTCCAAGGGTCTTTCCAAGAGTCACCTCTGCTTAGCCATGCTTTCCACAGCAGCCTAATCCGTTCCGTCTGCCCGTGCTCTGCCTGTCCTTTCTGTAAGTGAACATCTACTTAGGTGCCTAGAGTCACTTCCTGCTCTGGGCAAGCAGAATCTCTGACTACGAAAGTCTGTTGATAATAATAATCCATTAATCCATTACTGTGTTAGGCTTTTATAACATTGCTTTATCAAATTAAATATTTGCCAACCATTAGGAAAGAAAATAGAATGCAAGATAGGGACATTTGGAGGGACACTGCGGGGGCCACAAGAGGTTCAGAAACCACCATGAGGGCATGGAAGTCTGGTATGTTAGCCCAGGACGCTGGGTGGCTGGAGGTGGGGGAACCACGACCTCCTTTCTAAACCTGAGGGTGACCCTGAGAAATAGATCAGTGTTCCACAAAGATCTGTGCTTTGTACAGCCCGTGTCTGGAAGGAGGTGATCCATGGTTGCCTCTGACACCACACAGAGGAATCTGCTCCTCCCGTCCCAACACATTCGTTCTCAGACAGAACTACAGCCAAGTGCCCTCGGAGCAGAGATGGACCAGGTGCTACTGGGGAATCTAGCTGTGGGCTAGGAGTGGTGTTCTTCCTGTGTGGAGAGAACTGGGAGGACCTGGGAGGTGGGGGAGGGGTGGGCAGTCCCTGCTGGGAGGCGGGAGTGGCAGTATCCAGCCAGGGCCTGGGCTCAGCTCCCGCCAGAAGCAGCTCTGCTCTTCCGGGCACTTCTGCCAGCCCCCCTCACTGGGGTGTCTGTCAGTCTGGTCTCAGGTCCACTGGCTCAAAGCGCCACGACCCTGGGCTTCTCCCCTGTACTCTTACACCTTTTAAACAAAGATGAAGCAAGGTTATCAGCTCACTGGACAGAACACACACTACCCTTCCAGCTTTGTGCAGGAAGTTGCTTAATGAACTCCAGAATAATTACTTGCAAAGATGAGATTTCTTACATTGCGTCTGTGGTTTCCTGTCCTTCAGAATGTTCTTCCTGCCCTCCCTTGCTATGCCTCTCACTGCCTGTGTGTCTTTCTGGGCTCAGATGCCCCCTCCTTCCCACAACCTCCTCTCTCCTTATTCTTGCTTTACTTGTGCAGGTGGTTGCCATTCAGCGCTCCAGCATGGGGACCCCAAGTGTCACCTTGGCCTGCACAACCAGAGGATCTGTTTTGGTTCCAGAATGGAACAGGGAGGCTGGAGGCTGGAGGAGCTGTGGAGACACAGGTTGCGTGCTTGGAGGCCGAAGAGTCTCTCTCACGCTCTGGCCCCTGGAGGTGCACAGGCAACACAGCTCTGCCAGCCACTGTTGCCCTCACTTGTGCGAGGCTCAGGGCCGGCCATGCTGGTAAGCAGGATGGGGAGATACCAAGAGAAATAAGCCAAAGTCTGTGCTCTGAAGAAGGTGAAAACCTGCCTGGTTAGGAAGAGAAGACTTGTCCATAGGAATGCATTAGCTCCGAGGCAGAAGTAGGTGGTGTGGAACTGGACAGCTGGGAAGGGTTACTAGAGCTCAGAGAAAGAAGGTGTCAGCATTAGTGAAGGGAGAGAACAGTTGGTGGGTGTCAGAGCTAATCATGCCCTTGCTTAGAACTAGGCCTTGGAGGAAGAAGAGGAGCCGAAGGGCACGTGTGGGCAGAACTTGAGTTGGGGCCTGAGGACAGGCTTAAAAGATAGTCAGGTCCTGACCGCTTGTGAGCAGATGTGCACAAGCCCCTCATCATTCCAGGGCAGACACACCAACATGGATGGTGCTGGGGCCTTCTGACGCAGGAACATGTGTGCCCTGATGCTGGGAGAGAGGCAGAAGGACAGGGCTCCAAGTCACAGAGAGAAATACCAGCATTTCTTCTACTCAGATACATAGTATCCTGATAGTTTGGTAATAAGTACTTCAAATAAAATACAGCGACAGAGGAAATAGAGTATCCATCGAGTTATTATAAATACGAGGAAGCAGTCATTGGTAGTGTTGGACCAGAAATACGGGTCCCCTGAGGAGCTCATGTCACTTGCTCTCTGACTGCTTTGTCCTTGTTTCCACCCTGGCATCTGCTGGGTGAGACGGCTATTTAGGTAGCTGACCAACGGGGGCCTTGCTGAGGGCTTGCCTCAGCACAGCCTCCCGCGTGGTCTTCGGGAAATGGACATTGTAAGTGTCATGATGGGGATGTGCTCGGGCAAGAGAAAACAGCATGTGCATTTTCTCGTGACAGCGTTACTATGGAATCAATTTCCAAGAGGAGCCCAGCCTCCACGACAAACACTAACATGACGGAATAAACAGAGACAAGTCTACAAGCTCCTGAACCAAACACGTTCACAGTAGGCAGTAGCTTTTCTTTGTAATGACACTTACAGGTCATGCAGTAGAAGTTATTAATTGATGTTTTACCCGTTCCCCCAAAGCAGAAAATTAGAGGAAACATACCGTTGGCTTAGATTTCTTCCCCTGAAGATCATCAAGATGGCTCCCCTGCTGGCAAACGAAGGGCCTTCATTTTTCCAGACTTTACTTATCTGTCTTCGTTTTCAACTCAACTTGTTCAGTGGCTGTGTGTCTGGGAGCCCCTGCACCCCCCCAGGGCAGGCTCCATTCCTCTCGCTGGAGCATTAGGGGTTTAATCACTGACAATCCTGCTGCTTGCAGGAGTCTCCCGGCCCTCGTGTGTGAGGAAACGGGCTACACGTATCTGTCTTCCTCGTCATCCGTAGCTTTTATGGCTCTGCAGGTGGATAGAAGAGGGTCTTCTCTGAGTGGGAGGTGGGCTGAGCTTGAGAAGGCTGGGGACAGGCGGCTCAGCACAGGGCCTGGCACGGAGCAGAAAGGCAGAAGCACCTGCTACCTTCCTGAGATGACCCCAAATAACGCCAGAGCGAGGGACGACAGTAGAGACCTACCGTAGACAGAGGCAAACTTACAAAATTACAGAACTACAGGTTGCTGGGCCAGGAAAGGGGGCAGGGGAAGGTTTTGACATGGCCATACCAGTGCACTCAGTGCTTCTGCCCTTGAGCTCCTGCAATGCCCATCTGCCCCCGTGTGAGGGAGGCGTGAGAACAGAGCTCTGCTCTGCCCTCAGGGTCTCGGACCCCTCCAGCCTCTCACCGTGTCAGCTCCCCACGTGCTAGGTGTGATTCCTGGGTTTAAGGAAATATATGTTTCACACAGTGTAATTCTTAGGTGTAAGCCGGCTGCACCTCTAGTAACTGACCGAAGAAACTCTGATTTATCCTTCCTTGGCCAGAGGGAGAAAAGTGGTTTCTGTACTGGACATTTTGAGAGATGATGTCTTTGTCTCCAGCACGGCACATAAATACCACTGCCGTGTGAGCTGTGTTCAGATGCTGATTTCAGAGACTTTTTAGAACGATTTTGACTCCATGAGGTTTTCATCTTATGAGCAAGCCCCAGGTCTGATAAACAGCACTGCGAGGAGGATGGTCTCATCGGCCCTCAGTTAGACTACTGTCCATGTCTGCCCCCGGTTCCTGTTCCCTCTATTCTAGTGAACTGTGATTCTCCAAATTCATCTCCAGTCTATACTCAATCTGCAGTAATTAGAGGCAGAGGGGAAGACGGGCTGTGGTGAAGAGGGAGGAATGGGAACAGAACTGACTGGTAGAGAGAAACTAAGTCTGGTCCTGCCTGTTTTTCCCAAGTCTGGGAAGCCCTGCGTTTGGCCCTTTCCACTCGGAACAGGCTTAACGATTCCAGACAAGAAAAGGGAGCTCCTATGGAAGAAACCCAGGCAATCATTTCACTTTGACAGACAAGCCTTGGAGAATAGGCTGGAGGCTGTAGCAGTGACAGCAACAGGGCCCCCATGTCAGCTGCAGGAGCACCAGGGACCTGCCTTCATCTTTACTCCTTGGTGGGTTTTGATGAAACTTTCACAGTGGCAGCAGGCAACCTGGTGCCAAGCCCAGCTTCTGTCTCCCTGTGGCAGCTATCTGCAAGCCAGGGTTCAAGTACATCTGAGGGTCTACTTTCAAGGGGGTATATGTTCATGAAGGATCTAAAGTGGTTTCATTTCCAGAATCTTAACTTCCAAGCACAGATTTCTAAAACTGTCTCACAGAAGTTCCCATGTCCCCCTCACTCATGATAATCTCACCTCGGAGCTTTGCTCTGGGGTATAAAAACCTCCTCGAGCCAAAGAAAGGGAAGATTGATATATTGCTTTCTGGAGAGCCTCTTTAATGATTCATCAAGGCATCTTCGCCTCTTAGGGCTTCCTGTCTTTCCCTGTCTGGCATGTATTTCCGTTAAGGGTGAAGCATGGCCCACATTGAGATACTCTAAATTTAGCACAACTAAAGCAGATAGGTTAGTGGTTTTAAATTTTTTACACGATTTCTCTCAGATTCAGTCTGCATTATTCAGTAATTAAACCTATCTTATCAAACCATCTCGTGAAATATTTATTCTAATTATAGTTAGTTCTCATCTTAGAAAATGTTGAATATTTTGTAACTCCTAACAAAAATAAACTTTTAAACTAAGGGTAAAGCATGTAGATGTCAACTTTAATTGTTGCAAGGGATTATAAATATTCTTAAAGTTGTTTTAGGAAGTACACGTGTGAAAGTAAGAGCACTGACCCAAGGAATCTCGTGCTCCCTACCCTCACCCAATTGTGTAGACTCCTCCCATTTTCTTGAGCTGGACTATGCAATATGGAACCACTAGCCACATGTGGTTAGGACTTGAAATGTGGCTAGTATGCATAAGGAATTAAATTTTAATTTAGTTTAATTTTAATTTTAATAACCACATTTGGCTACTGGCTACTATATTGGATAGTGTGAACATAGAATATTTCCATCACAGAAAGTTCTACTGAACAGCGCTGGTGTAGAGCACCCTAGAAACTGACAGACCTTTAGAGGCAGGTATGGCTCTAGGCAAAGCTGTGACATGGTGAATAATATTTAATTTTTTTAATTATTTATTTATTTATTTGAGAGAGAGAGAGAGATGACAAGTAGGCAGAGAGGCAGGCAGAGAGAGAGGGGGAAGCAGGCTCCCCGCTGAGTGGAGAGTCCGATGCGGGGCTCGATCCCAGGACCCTGAGATCATGACCTGGGCCAAAGGCAGAGGCTTAACCCACTGAGCCACCCAGGTGCCCCCAATATTTAATTTTTTGAAAAGGTAGTTCAGGCACGTGACACAAAATTCAAAAGAATTTTGTCTGAGAACAACAATGGACTTATAAGACAAAGTTAGTTTCCTTTCTGCTTCTTTCCCTGGTCAGTTTCTCCCTTTACCAATTTCCTGTGATTCCTTCCAGAGACATGCTACTCAAATGCAAGTATAAGTGTATGTGTCTCTGTGGTGTTTTTAAAGTATAGCCAAATATATTCTTGGCCATTCTTCCTATTGAGAGGTGAGGTTTATGCCCCCTCCCTTTGACTCTGGGTAAATCTTCGACAACATAAACTGATACAATACGGCGATACAATGTGACTTCCCAACCAAGGTCCTAAAAGGCCATATGGCTTCCACCCTGTTTGCCAGAACACTCACTCCCAAAGTCCTGAACTATGATGTGAGAAGTCCAGCTACTCTATGACCACCACGCTGAAGAGACCACATGTAAGCCCACAGGTCGACAGTCCCAGCTTTGCCTACTTTAGCCCTAACAACCAAGGGTCCAGCCTCAAGAGTGAAGAAGCCATCTTGATTGGTTATCTGTGACTCATGAGAGGGGTTTTATAATTTGATTGGAAAGTTTAGTACAAAAGTTTAGCAATAGACATTTTAAAAACTAAGCAATGAAAAAATGAAGTAATTAGTAACCCCAAGAAAAACAAAGTCAACCCGTATAAGAATAACATCTTATAATGGTTCAGCTGTGAGTACTTAAGTGACAGTAATGCAAATACTAAACATTGACTTAGCTAAAAATGGTGACATAACTACATTGGGGAGGTGGAAGGAGGGGAAATGTGTACAAGGGGGTGCAGGAAAACAGTTGAGAATGTCTAAAACTGAAGAAGCTAAAAATATTTATATTATTTAGAATTACAGATATAAACCACAGAAGAAACAGATGGGAGATGCCAAAGCATGTGTATACACCAGTGGGATGATCCAACAGAAGCAGGAGGCATGTGGAGGGTGACTGCATGAATGAGGGGAGGCCAAGCTGAGCACCAGTGGACTGGTGGCCCTTGAATGGGGCAGACATTTCTGACTAGAGGGAAAGTCAAGAGGCGAACAAGTGTACTTGTGACAATTTCAGGGAAAATGGAGAAATGAGGGAGTTAACATGAGATAGCTTCTATTTTCTTAATGAAATATGAGAAGGATTCATCAGCTAAGAGTAAGGATGTTACGCTAGAAAAGAAGATTGAACACAAGAGGTGGCTGATGGAGAGGAAAAAGTGTTGGAACCAATAGAAAGGAGATCTTGACAGAGCTGAAGAACTGTTGCAGTGAATTGAACAAGTGCATTGAAGGAGAAGAAGCTGGAGAAGACAGTGGGCATGTGGGCTTGCAGAGGACTGACAGTTTCTGGTGGTGACAAGGTTCAGACAATAACCTTGAGATGGAATAGAGGAAGAAAAGGCCATCAGAGATTAAAAAGGTCAAGGAAACTTAGAAGCCAGGCTGCTGGAATGAGCATCAGTGTGGTTAACGTCACTCCGATTGATGAAAGGGAGCTGTGTAGAGAAGCAGGGACTATAGCCCTCAGTGAACGAGGACGTGTGATCTAGTAGTAGAGTCAGGCAGGGGGACCTTCTAACAGACAAGGGCTTTGTAAGAGAGAATAAGAGTCATATCTGAGAACAACAGTGGAAAATAAGCAGGCACCAACTCTACCTCCTGGCCTTGAAGTCTGTGCACTCTAAAAGATCAAACAGCCTCTGCCAGAAAGAACTGAAGGAATACAGGGTCCTTGGGACCAGTCTGGCTTTGACCAAGGCAAGGAGTGGCAGTTACAGGCTGAGGACGTGGAGGAATTGTGTAGATCAGGAAATGAGGGGGCGGGGAGGAGGTTCTAAACAGCACCTCGGAAATGTTTGGGAGGACATGGAGTGGAAGGGTGGGAAATTGGATCAAATCAGATGATGATAATATTGTACACCTGAAACTAATATTACACTGTACATTAACTGACTGGAATTTAAATAAAAACTTAAGGGGCACCTGGGTGGCTCATTCAGTTAAGCATCTGCCTGCGGCTCAGCTCATGATCTTAGGGTCCTGGGATGGAGCTCCACATTGGGCTCCCTGCTCAGCAGGGAGCCTGCTTCTCCCTGTGCCCACTGTTCCCCCTGCTTGTTTTCTCTCTCTCTGACAAATAAATAAATAAATAAAAACTTTTTAAAAAATCCAAATCAGGTGATGAGCTTAGCGGGAAAGGGATACGAGTCCAGATGATAATGGATAACAGGCAAGATCTGCTCCCCTTCTACTGGTGATGGGGGAAAATGAACACCTGATTTTATCACTCCCTTGCTTAGAATCCTCCAGTGGCATTCCATCATACTTAGAATATAACTGAGCTCCTTACAGGCCCCACAAGGCTCTACATCCCAGTGGTTCTCAAAGTGTGGTCCCTGGACCAGCAGCATCAGGATCACCTGGAACTTGTTAGAAATGTGAATTCTTAGGCCCTTCCCCAGAGTTGCTGAATCAGAAACTGCAGGGGTGGGACCCAGCATGCCAGATCCAACAAGCCTTCCTCCAGGTGATTCAGATGCACGCCAAGTTTGAGAACCACTGGTGCACCTCTCTGACCTCTGAGTTTCCAAACTGACTAAGCTCTAGCCACACTGGCCTTTTTTCTTTCTGTTCCCAAGCTCCGACTCTCCGGGTGACCTTTGCTCCAGCTTGCCATCTGCCTGGAATGTTCCTGCCCCAGACCATGTGAGGCCCCTCCCTCTCACGGTGCAGGTCTCCGTTCAGAGAGACCCTCCCTGACTCATCTCACCCCCAACTCCTACTCCATTTCTAAGCTATGGGGCTTATTTCTTCAAGCATTTACTGCTTCCTGAAACCCTTCGTTTTAAACTTGTCTATGTCTGTGTCTCCCTTGGAATGTGAACTGCATGAGAACTGGGAACTTCTTGGCTTTTTTTTTTTTAACCACTGGGGCCTCAATACCTAGAGAGAGTCTGTTGTATAGTGGGATACTCAGTATTTGTTGAATGAATGAGCAAATGAGAAATAAATGGATGAGTCCTGATACTCCTTAGACTCTGATGGACAGGTGATCACTGGGGATCACTTGGGGATCTGTTCCAACACATAATCTGCTTCTGTGGCTGGGGAGGGACTCCAGATTCTCAATATTTGGTTCAGAGAGATCATTTTGAGGAGCAAAGTCTTAGAGTGAGCCCTGGGGTCTGTCTCTTGTGGTTCCAAATACTTGGTAGTTTGGTTGAGGGCTTCCAGGCCACATCCTGAATATCTAGTCATATCTGTAATGATTCTATTTGAAATATTTTCAGTCCAGGAATAGTAGTAGTTTTCCTGAACTAGCTCTCCTTGGGGAGGAGAGGTGTTTGGGCTCATTCCAAAGATTACAGAATAATGAAAAGATGCTTACTAAAGGAGGTTACTGCTTTTAAAGAAACCAAGTTTTCCTGAGCATGACTCGGCAAAAGCCAACTTTCAATTCTTCCAGGTTAATGAAGAACTGAGAGTTTAGATCATTGCAATCTGTGGCTAATATGCTAACTTTAAAGTAGGGAACTGTTTAAATCTATTCCAACCACATCATTTACGAGGAAAGCCAACAAGGAATAGCAGAGGGTCAGTGTGCATTTGTCCTCTTCTCTTTCCTGCTCACATGCAATAAGCTAGGGAAATGGCAAAGGAAGTAAAAGGTTAGATTATCTGAAAACTCAGGTGACAAACACTGCCTTTGAGCGTCAGAGAAGCATTTCTCAGAATATGTTACTATGTCATGGTAATTCACATGCACTGATCAAAAAGAAAGTTTGGAAGATGCTGGATTACATATTCACAGATTAGGATTCCTCACTACAGGAACCAGAGGCAGAGACATTGACGTTCTGAGCTGTGTGTAACTCTCCAAGGGCTTTTAGCACACAGCATTTTCTGAGGGTATTTTGCAGAACCAGGGTTTCAAAGAGCGAAACTCGAGAAAGCTTATTGATTGAGTTTGGCTTCTATTTAAGCATTCCTCCAAAGAGGAAGGCTAAGGAGAGATGAGAAGTAGGACCCTGGAGAGAGGAACAAGCAGGTGGTTCGTCTCCAGGCCCCTCACTCAGCCTCCTGCCTGCCAGGGATCCCCAATCTGCACGTCTTACCTGTACCAGACTTTCCAAACCACAGTCCTTCCATCTCACTCTTCGTCATCCTCTGGGTCCCATTCTCTCAGAGCACTGTTGAAAAAGCAGCCAGTGGGCGCCTGGGTGGCTCAGTGGGTTAAGCCGCCGCCTTCAGCTCAGGTCATGATCTCGGGGTCCTGGAATCGAGTCCCGCATCGGACTCTCTGCTCAGCGGGGAGCCTGCTCCCCTCTCCCTCTCTCTGCCTGCCTCTCTGCCTACTTGTGATCTCTCTCTGTCAAATAAATAAATAAAATCTTTAAAAAAAACATACTTAAAAAAAAAAAAAAAGAAAAAGCAGCCAGTGTTGTGAATTAATTTGAATACCCCTCCTAAGAGTACTAGAATCTTGAAGAGCGTTTCTGGAACCATCCTACTTGATTTAAAGGAAAGGTTCTCTGTTGAATTGTCACACTTGTGGGAGTGGTTTTTGATTGAGGAACCCTCTAGGCTTACTGAGGGACGTCTATTTCCTGGGCCTGGAATGAGGGGGCGGGGCCATTGGCTGATGGACACGTGGCCCCATGGCTCCCTGTGATGCTCTGTGAAGTGTGGTGGGTTGGCCCAGCATGCCGTCATTGCTCCCTCAAGCCTCAAGCAGCAGTCTCTAAACTGGGCCCTGGGAGGTATCTGTCACCATTCCAAGTAATACTTTATCAGCAGAACACAGTTTTTCACATTTTGGGGTAAAGATCAGTGTCATTCTCATACTTGATTTATGTGATCCTTCTGAAGCAAATTCCTTCCTATTTTTCTGCCTCCGAATTGCATTCATTTTGACTGTAACAGTCCTTTCTTTTGAGTATATAATCAAGAGAGGTAGAGAAGGTGAGCAGTACAAGTATTGCTAGAGAGAGAGTTCTGCATTTATTTTTCCATGATTTGGATAAAATATAACCTAGAAAAAAATGTGTTTTTTTTAAATCTGTGAATTATATTCAAGGAAAATGACCAGTGTCTCATTCCCATGTGATGCCCCCGTGCTAAGTGCTGGGCATATGGCTGGTTCCACAGTTGCTTGCTGAATTCACTGTCTTGTTGTGTTACACAGATTTGTTTTTGTTTGACCTTATGGTTGTTTCAGCCCCGTCTCTGTTTAAAGTGGTGGTTGATTATAAACCTCTACCCATTTTCCTTTCCTACTATTTGCCAGCCAAGTGTAAGTATATTGAATATAGCATGATTTTTTTTAATCAAGAGTTTTCAACTTTTGAAAGTTTTTTTTTTTTTTTTTGGAAGGAATACATTGACCAGGTGTTGGGACACTTAAACCATTAGACCAACCCTGCTGAAGGCCACATATGACCAATCTAATTCTCTATCATTTAGTAGGCTTCCAGCTACTAACACCAGAGTCCAAAATCACAACACGCCATACAGAAAAACGGTATTTCACACAACAGGAAGGCCAGAGCAGGACCACTTTCCGGCAGAGTCGCTGGCTTGCTCGCTGACAGCAGCAGCACTTGTCGGCATTATGCCCAGACAGGCCCAAGCCCAGAGGGAGGAGGGGGACAGAAGGACCATCTCTTCCCATGACTCTCTCGCAGGAGTAAGGAGCTGCCCGAGAAGCCCCTGGGTTGCCCTCTGATTTGGCCGGAGTTAGGAATGAAGGAGAAATGGTGCTTTTAGGTAAATAACAGCATCCACTGAGGCCTCGACATGTTGATGCCCCCTGGCTCTTTGACATTTTACATAGACCTGCCAGTTGAAACAGAAGCAGTGCTCTCATGGAAATAAACAGTCATTGTCCTCTCTGTTGACAAAAGCAAGGCATGCTGCTTATAGAAAATTTGGGATATGGAAAAACATGAAGAAAATCAACGCTCATCACAATGGTACTACACAGAGATAACGGGTGTGGATGTGTAGGCAGAATTCCAGTGTGTACGTGTGTGTCTGTATGTGTATTCAGCAAAGAAATGGAATCTGTATGTACTATTTGTAGTATAGCTTCTTTTCACTTACAAATGTCTCATGAGAATTTCCCCGTATAAATATTCTTAAAGCATAGTGTGATATTTTCATAGCTGTTTAGCATATATGTGTGTGTGTAATTATATATGAAGGGTATCCGGCCATCCTACACTTGCCTAGGACTTCAGGTCTGGTAGTCACAAGGCCACTCGGCTGTCCTGGCCCCTGGAGAGATCAAGCTATCAGCAGTGACAGTGTCTGGACGCCCCATCGAGCACCTGCCCCAGCAGCTCAGATCCAGCCCAGCCCCCAGGCCTGCCTTCCTGTTCCAGGTACCAGGAGCCAGGACCTGGCCTGGGACCGGGCTCATTACTCAGCTTTGGGTTTTATTATCTTCCTTTCTCTCTTCTGCCCCCATTTTAGCCTGAAGTGCTCCCCTGGAGATCCTCATGTGCCCACACTGCCTCCCGATTGAGGAGCACCCCAAGTCACCCCTTAACTGAACACATGATGAACTTGGAGCCTCCCCGTTTATCTTCAGACTCTTCTCTTGCTTGCCAACTTCTCTGCTAGATGTACCTTGCAGAAGGTTCCAGACAGGCTCCTTTTAGTAAGGCGCTCTTGGTTTAAGATTACCCCCTCTCTGGATTTTTACAGCCATTAGGAACCGTTTCTTAATATCCCAGAAGAGTCCGTTTCAGGGATTTGGGGGAGGGGCAAGAAATCCATGTCCCCCTGCTCTGGTGAAGTCCTCGGCTCTTGAGGCTGAGACCTGTCTCGAAGATCCTTCCCTGCAGTTAGAGAAACACCTCGTGCCTGAGGCCCGCCTCTTCAGCCTCAGCGGCCAAGAGGTGGGAATGACCTCTGCGTGCTCCCCACAAGTAATCCCATCCTCGGTCTCCCCACACTTTGTGGAGATGACTCAGGCCATGGGGCAGTGTCCACTGGGCACCAGCAGCATTTGCTCTGTCCCCAAACCTGTCCTCAGTCACCTAGTGAAGAGCTCAGGTTTCGGAGTGGTTTCTTCCCAGAAGGTCTGAACAAGCGCAGGACCGCACAGCTGGGAGTCATTAACCAGGAATCAAAGGGCAGCATCAAGGGAAGGCAGGGCCTCCACACACTCAGCCTCCAGGAGCTGATGAATCAGCCTCAAGGCAGAGTTAAGGGGCCCCCACTGGAAGTCAACAAACAGCCCTGAGCAGGGTGCAGTGGGGCGGCAGGGCGGGGCGTCCCAGCCTCCGCATCCTCAGGACAGGGAGGCTGAGGGAGCCCTCAGGGATGGGCTAGCTTGCCCTGACATGTCTTCTCCTTACCTCGGGTGCTTGTCTCTCTAGGAGTTTCGAGTCTGTTTTTGTGGCTTAGAAAACTCACTGGGTCTCTCAAGAGGTCAAGAGAAAGCTGACCCTGTGACTGACTCCTAGCAAAATCAGGGCTGGTCAGGAGGTCCCAGTCAGAATCAACACTCCAGGCCACCAGCCAAGATGCTCCCTCTGTTTCCCAGGGTTTATATGTGGTCCTGTAAAGGGTTCAGCTGACACACAAGGCTTCAATGAAGCCTATTTGTCTTCTTAAGAAAAATAAGGGATTCTGAACTCGGCTGCAGTTCCCTTGCTACTAGCTTGGAGGGCTCTTACGTACGGTTCCAGCTCCTCTCAGGAATAGCCCCGCTAGAGGCCTCCTCCAGCAGGCCTCTCCCCTGTGGCCGCCTCTCTTCCACCCTCCCCAGCAGGCCCTTTACTCCCCCAGGCTGCCCTGTCCAAGCGTCTTTCCAGCAAACCCTCTCAGCAGCCTCCCCCTTCCTGACCCGAGATTAGTCTTGTTCTTTCCCCAGAGCCGGCTTGAGTGGAGACACTAATAGCCCCTTTGCTCCTTGCCAGGGCTCCTTGAAGCCCCTTAAGCTCTGGAAAGGCTCCCAGCATCTGCGAGCGGCCCCTCCTCCGTGCTCCTCGAGAGGGAGAACCGGGGAGGGCCAAGAATGTGCTGTTACAGACCAGACTTCCTGCCTCGGGTGCCCTCTGACCTTCAGTAATTACAGCTTCGGAAGTGGTTGGCTCCCCATCCAAAAAATGGAGATAATGAGCCCCAACTTCTTGGGGCTATTGAAGGTTTAATTGATTCATGGTGGTGAAATGGTTAGAGATCCTGTCCCAGAATTCACCCAGAGCTGTTCTGTCAATGAGGTAAGGAATCAGCCTTTGAAGACGCAGCTCCGAGCCGGAGTGCTGGCTGGCTGCCTGTCTTCCCCAGCCCCACATTCCCCTCTGCCCCCAAATTCTTCAGACCGTTCCTCCGTGTTCTGTTCGCAGAACCCTCTGTCTGGCCAGGGTGGTCTCTTCCTGGGCCTCTCATCCTGCCCCTCCCCCCACCTGGAATGCCCTCCCCACATTCCCGTCTCCATAATTGGAGTCATGCCCTGCTGAAATCCCACCTTGTCTGCAGTCTGTTTCTACCGTAAGCCCTGCTCAGTTCCTTTTCTGTGGAGTCCTAAAGACCAGCGCTTGTCAAACTCTGATGTGTGTAGAATCTTGTTGAAAATGCTGATTGTGATTGAGAGGTTTGGTGTGGACCTGAGATTCTGCATTTTACCCTACCCGTAGGTGTGCCTGCTGCTGCTGGGCTGAGGAGAGTGCTCTGAGGGCCTGGCCACGAATCCTGGGCCCCCAGACCGGTGCTTCCCAAGTTTCTTTGTAGTACACAGGTCTTCCCCCGCCTCCCCCAAATGAGCTCAGTACTTCGCTAATTCCAAGTTACAAGTTCAAACTTAACCTTTACTTTCAAAGTCAGTCACTTGGGCTGTTTGATAAATACAGAAATATGAAATGGAGGGTTGAGGATGACAGCTTGTCTTGTGTCAGCCTCAGCTTCCAAATTTATTTCTGTATTTTGTTGAGAAAACTCTGATACACATAATTAGAAATGGTTACATTTAAAACAAAAAAAGTACTTATGTGGAAACTGCAGGATACTCCTCATAGCAAGTAATGCTGTTAAATTGTTCTTCAAAGTCTCCATACCAAGAAGATTTAACTCAAGCCTCCGCAAAAGCATTTAATTTGGCCTCACATGTTAATCCTTTAGTGAGCACAATGTGCTAAAATTTAGCATGTAATAATTTTCAGCATATCTATTGTTTTACTACTCTTTAAAACTAAAGTGTAATTTTAAAAATGCAATTCAAATTTAGTCATTGTATTACCTTGGAGCAACTTTTCTCAGCCTTGGCCCTACGACCACGCCAAGCTGGATAATTCTTTGTCACGGGGGCTGTCCTGTGCCTTGTGGGATGTGGAGAAGCTTCCCGGTCCTCTGACCACTAGAGATCAACAGCACCACCACTCCCAGAGTTGGGAGAACCCAAAAAGTCTCTAGATATTACCAAATGACCCCTTGGGGGCAAAATCATTCCACTCTTTGAGAACCATCGTTCAAGAGGCACTAGGATCTAGGTAATGTCCTTGGAAAACAAATGGTTCTCCATTTAGCACTTAGCGTGTGCTCCCTATAGCCCCCTGTAGCAACTCTTTGCAAGATGCTAAACCCTTTGTGAGCAGGACCATGAGTGAAGTTCCAGCAAACACCCCGTGAACTTGCAATGCCCACAGATTGACTAATATAAAGACTCGCTCACTACATACTTGTCTCATTGATTCCTAGAGGTGCTCGCATCTGCCTGGGCTGCTACATGTAGACAGTTTAAGAGAAATCTGAGATCAGGTTTTGAAAGCATGAACATATTAATGTAAGGGGCTGATAAAATTGCCTAAGTGCATTTGTTCATCTAAATTTCTCATCAGCCTCTCTCCTCCCGCCCCCAGAAATATGAACACAGAAAACCCTTACTTCTTCTTTCCTGAAATTATTTTTATTCTTATAGAGTGGTATCAGCTCTATCACTTATTAACTGTGAGACTTTTAATGCCTTACTTAATCCCCTTGAATCTCAATTTGTTCATCTGTAAACTAGAAATGATAATATTCATTTTATAAGATTGTTTTGAGGATCAATGGAGTAATACAGGCAAAGTACCTAACACCCAAAGAAGTCACAAAGCAAGCACTTAGTAAGTGTTAGTTGCTCCGTTCCTGGAGTATCTTTAAATATTCCCTCTCTAAGAAGAGAAGAGGTGGCAAAGATAATATAAGACAGCAAATAGGCTGAATGTCTTATCCACTTCACCAGTTCTGCTCCTACTCACATTTACCCACACTGCCCTCCCCACTCGGTCCCTCCTCTCCACCCTGCGTCCTTACAGGATGTTTTTTTCCACGCTTGCATGTACTGTCTCTCCCCCTTCGTCATCCCCTCAGCCACCCAAACCAGAACCCAGGGACTCACCCATCCTCTTGATGGTAATTTCTCCAAGTTCTACTGATTGCACTTCTGGAGGGTAAATCCCCCATGCCCTGGCATCCCGCTGCAGCTCAGACCTTCGCCAGTCCCACTCGAACTGTTGCGGGGATCCCTTCATGCCTTCCTACTGTCCAGTCACAGCCCCTTCGAAACCATGCTTCACTGTGTTCTAAGCTGATATTCCCAGGCTCAACATCATTCAGTGATCTCTGACAGCTCAGAGAGATCAAGTCCAAGTGCCTAGGCAAGACCCACAATGCCCTGCCTTGCCCCAGCTCTCAGCCTCATCTCCCTCTCCTTGCACTTTACCCTCAGGTAATACTTTAGTGCGGGCACATTCCAAGCTGTTCTTCATATTTGGACATTTAGACACATTCTTCCTCCCTGCTTGGTATGCCTGTCCCTTTCCTGCGTATCTACCTGCACACTCTTCATCCCTTGGTGGTACCCACATCAAGGAATCTTTTTTTTAAGATTTTTTTTTTTAAGATTTTATTTATTTATTTGACAGATAGAGATCACAAGCAGGCAGAGAGGCAGGCAGAGAGAGAGAGAGAGAGGAGGAAGCAGGCTCCCTGCCAAGCAGAGAGCCCGATGTGGGACTCGATCCCAGGACTCTAGGATCATGACCCGAGCCCAAGGCAGAGGCTTTAACTCACTGAGCCACCCAGGTGCCCCAAGATTTTATTTATTTATCTATTGAGAGAGCTGAGCAGGGGGAGGGGCAGAGGAAGACGAAGAAAGAATCTCAAGCAGACTCTAAGCTCAGTGGAGCTGATGTAGGGCTCGATCTTGGGACCCTGAGACCATGACCCTAGCTGAAACCAAGAGTCAGACGTCCCTCAAGGCATCTTGTAAACATACGCTTCCCACCAGGTCACCAATGGCATGGAATGTAGTCAAATGGCAGTGCTTTCTGCCCTTTTCTCCAGCATTCCTGAATATTTGAATTACTGGATCATTGTGTCAAAATTACAACAAGAAATTTAAAGGAAATTTTGTATATCATTTAACAACACATGTGAAAACAAATGTTAAGTGGACAGACTTCCCCGGGCACCTGCTGCATTATCCTGGGCTGACATGTGAAATTGTGGGGTGTGTATTTTCCACAGTTGTGGTCTCACAGCTTCTGCTTCCTCAGAAATCTTCTTTTGGTTCTTGTGAGAGCTTGGGCAGCGCATCTTCTTCGGAATATATAATTCACTCCTTCTCCAGGGGAGAAGCCTCTCACTTGGGCCACAGAGGCCTGTGGGGACCCAGCCATCCACTCCCAGGATATACTTTCTGCTCCTCCCCTTCCCACACTTCTCCCAGCCCCATTTCTTCCCTCTCCTCTTCCCTCCGCATCTCTTGGGTTTTGTTTTTTCTCTACTTCTATATCTGTCTGGCCAGATGTAAAGACTCTTGTCATAGGAAGGGTAAAGGCAGATACACTAAAATTGTCTACAAGCAAATGTTTGTTGAGCACTTACTACTTGCCAGCGACGGTGCCAGGAGCTTCCCGTGTGTTAACTCACCCAATCCTAACAATAAGCCTGTGAGTCAGGCATGTTCGTTTCCCCCAGTTTTACAGAGGAGGTAACCCCGACAAGAGCTGTAAGTGCTTACCCAAGGCCCCACAGCTAGCAAGCAGCAGAGGCAGGACTGGATGTCAGTGTGTGACTCCAGGGCCCATACTGGCATATTCTTACCAGTGAGTGCTGTAACGGTTTGGGAAGGTTGTATTTTAATATCCCACACAGCTGTCTACTCTGTGGGGCTTCCTGACCACCTCTCCTTCAAAGGAAAACAAAAAGAAGAAAGAGAATGTAAAAAGGGAGAATGTGGTTCTTCCTCTATTCTGTCTCTGGACACACTTTGGTCATTGCATGTGCCAGACCTCAGTGGCAGGACCTCAGAACTGCGCCTTCTCGGCCATCTACCTCTTCGAAGTAGCAGAGAGAAGTTTGTCGAAGCGGAGAGATTTTTCCAGAAACACCCTCATTACAGTGATCTTTGCCAAGTCCTTCCACCCCAGCCAGGGTCTTGTTTCGTCTCTTTTGTAGGCCGGCTGACTGAAGCCACAGGACTGAAAGAGTTTGCAGGACCCACAGAGGGTAGAAAGGCTTCTGATGGAAGGACATAGCAAATGAGGCAAAAGCACAGAAAAAAAAATGTTCAAGAAAGAAAAATATCTGTGCCCATAGTAGATCACAGTCCTCTTTGTTTTTCTTTTGAACCAGAAGCCTTCCTGAGACCAGGGGTAGGCACGGTATTAGACTGTGGTCATCCTCGGGATTAAAACAGTTTCTAAATGAATGCAAAATAAAAGCTTTCTGGACTGCAGTAGCAAATGTCACCTATTGGGTCAGTGTGGCCCAGACCAGTGAGCTGGTGGAAACACTGTGGGCATCTGTGAACACACCGCCTGTTCGCGTGGTCCCGGGTGCTGTGTGCGGTGGGGTTTCTCAGCATCACCACGTCCTAGCTTTGTTGTGCTAATAGGTACAAAGGGACTCTTCCATGGGGCCAGCCTGATAAAGGAAGGCTCCTGAGCTCCCTGGAAACATCCCTGCCCTAGCTTTTGGGCCGAGAGTCAGAGAACGATACCAGGAAGACAAAAAGGAGGGCCAAGGCTGGGGAGCCCACAGAGGGAGAGCAAGAGGCGGGAGGGGGTGGGTGGAGGGCGTGGCTCTGTTCTACAGGTCCTTGTTCCTGTAACGGCATACTCCAGCCTTGAGATGTAGAGTCGTCGTCTGCTGGAGGACAAGTGCACCTGGTAGCTCAGTCTTTGTGAGAGAGGAGAGGAGAGTCAGCTTGTTAGGAAAACGACTGCAGGCAATGAAATGCTGCATCAATGCATCTTGGGGTAAACTGGCCCTTCTGTGACCAGAACTTTCTCAGCTGGCACAGATAGCATCCATCTTCCAAATCCGTCCTTCCCTGTGTGACAGGGATCGGGGAGAGGCCCGGGTAAATCCCTCCAGTCATCCCTTCCACTTACCAGTTGGCATTCACAACACCTTACTTTCTGCCTGGGAGGAGAGAATTATAATTCAAACCCATGGACAGTCTCCTGTCCATAATTCCTTGGGCCTGGAGGGTGAGCATCAGAGAAGGCACTGGAACGGGGAAGGGGGTGAACATTGCTGGCAGCCGGCTGGTTTTGAATCTGTGTGTCCCCTTTGTAGGATTGTATGCCAGCAGGGAAGCAGCAGCGGCAACCCCTCATTTCCTATTGTTTCATCCTTCGGCTTGCCATTTGCACCTGCTCCAACACTGCCCTCAAACATGGAGACTTCTACATCTGGGACCGGGGAAAACCTGGTTAACGCGGAGACAGCCGAATTCTCACTTTGTGCTAGGCCCCCAAACCACAAGGACTATCTTCTGAATCATTCATTGTCTCTCTAACTTTGTTCTTGGTCTGCTCGAAATGTCTTTTTGATGACTCATCGCCTTTAAGGACACATTTTTAAAAGTTGAAGAGAATCGAAGTGTGAAGGAACGGTTTTGAGGTTGATAAAGCTGCTTTTTGGATGAAACTACCTTTGAGTGTAGGCTGCTAAAAATGTATTTTAAAAGAGAGATGTTAAGCCACATCCTGTTTAGGAAGTATCCCTTAGTTTCTCTTCTAGGAGACATTTAAGAACAGAATGGAAGGAACACTTTTATTTTCATTTCTGGCAGTAGCTCACTCTTTTCCTGGTTGCTTAAGAGGAGGCCTCTCAAGGATGCCATGAACGGCAGAATAACAAGCGCAAAAGAGCAATGAGCCGGTCCTCTGGCTTTGGGCTCTGTGAGAACCACGAGAGGAGAGGGAAATGTCTGAGCCTGTGGAACTCCTGGCTTCACTCCTGCTGCTGCTGTTGCTGTAAAGAGCCATCTAGCAGCTGAGGATGCAAGGGGGTATCTCCGAGATTTCTCTGTCACCTTACTGCACTCCGCACCCTCAACTTCCCTTTTGTGGGTATCCGCAATGAGCTGGTGGAATCAGCTTCTAAAATGCCCAGTCACCTGTATTGCAAGTTGGGTTTCCTGGGAAACAGACTCGAGGTGGAAATTCGTGTGCAGGTAGGTTGTTGGAATGCACTCTCAGGAACAACACTGCAGCAGAATGGAGGAAACAGGGTGACAAAGAGAGAAGTTGCATTGTGACGCAGTCCCCACAAAGGCCTCAGCTCTGAAGCTGGGGTGGCCCTCCAGAGATGTCTCAAATTGAGGCCAGGGACAGGTTCCTGAGCCCTCATGTCAGTTAGATCCTGGCTGACCAGCAAGGGGCATAACTGCAGGTGAGACAGATCCCTTCAACCAAAGGCAGTTCCTGGGGAGAGACTCAAGGGAGAGCCGACCCTCCAGCAAATGACCCTCCCAGAGCAGCTGCTGGCGTGAGTGCCTCAGCCCTGCATCGGGATCCTAGGCGGTGTGCTACAGTCCACCCCCTGCACATTAAGATCTACTCTTCAGTGTAAGAAACGCATCACATTGGAAACTTGTTTTCCAAGATTCCTCAGTTCTCTGGGGAAACTTAAGGTTAGTGGCACAAATTACACCCCCACTGCTACAACTGATCTTGATATAACTGGTTCTCATTGTCTACTGTCTACTCTCAATCTTTTTCAGCCCCCGTTAGCACCTCCCGAAGTCTAGCTGGCTGTCCTCGTGGGGGAGAAAGAGGATCCTCAACCCTAAGCTTTCTGGGTCCCTGGTTGCCAGGCCCTCCTTTGGCCAGAGTGGCTGTCTTGTTGATTTACCATCATAATTGGTCAGAGAAGTATCAAGAGACTCCCAGTGGGTTACCTGGGTGCCAAACATAATCCCTCCTGTCCCCTTGTGGAAAAGCTGTCTGGTCTATCTGCTCAAGGAACCCAAAGTAAACAAGCTGCTGCATTAGCTTAAAGCTGAATCGGACTTTTTCATGACTCCTAGTGGAAGGATTTCTCTGTCTGGGAGCCAGGACCTCTAAACATGCAGACAGAGGGCTGTGGGAGTTATAAACATAAAATTCCCAAGTGGATCACTGGGAGTGGTGGGGAGCACAGCCTTCTTCTCCCACCCCTCCCCCTGCTCCTTGACTCCTGGACCTATGGGTTCTACCTATGGGAGGGACACAGTCCTTCAAAACTAGGTCATTATCTTAAGGTATATACTGCATCCTAGGAGATGGTATTTCTAAGGCACCTCAGCATTAAGTCATCCTTTTATTCAATTAGGTTAACAACTTTTGGATGGAGTAGTGGGTAATAGGATCAGTGGATTCCATGATGTGCCCACCGCACGCCTCCCTGGCTATAAAGGGAGTCCCTTGATCCTCTGTGATACTATGCAGGATTCTGTAAGTGGATAAAACATTGAAAGGACAGTAGAAGAATAGTGATGCTGTGAAGGTAAATCAAAATCTGTAATATGTGACCATTCTCGTCAAGAGGAATCACTGACACTTGCAGGGTGGGCGGACTCCAATGTAACCAGCTTACCACCAGTTGGTTGGTTGGACTCCATCGAGGGATGGCGCTTTATTAGGAACTCAGTGTTGTTCCTCTTGGGGTAGTTGGACATTCAGCAGTGGCAGTAGCTAGCCCAGCCCTGTGGAGTAGAAGTAGAGATTATCTATTGTATTTTTTATTGTTGTTAAATAATCAGCTTTTGCATTTATTCATATTAGTTTTACTGTTTTCAATTCATTAATTTCTCTTTATATTTTTATTAATTTCTTCTTGATTTGCTTTAGTGCTACGTCATTTTGTTGTGGTTGTTGTTCTTTTCCTGAATTTCCCTACCCACCCTTTTTAAAAAAAATCAGCATACCTCTTGAATGGCTTGTCATAGAAATGTTTTGGGTCTGGTATTGGCCCCAAACTGCAGAGTCTACTACCCCAAAGGCTCATAATGACTTCCCTTCTTTCCTTCGCCTTCTGAGGTGGGTAGTCATTCTTGGCTAGATGTCTCCATCTTGCTCCAATTCAGGGACACCCAACAGTTTGCCAGGAAGACATCAAGTTTCCTTGCTAAGATAAGAGGCTTATTGTGCTTTTTGTGATTTTGATGCGCGCGCGCGCGTGTGTGTGTGTGTGTATGGAATCCAAGGAAGGAATTTTTCCAATGCACCCTTGAATCTGCCCTTGGCCTAGAAGGAAAGTAATAGAAAACACAATCTTGGACCTCAGGGTCCAAGGAGTAGCTTCCTTTGGACATCAACAAATGGACAGGGGCAGATCCACATCTTAAATGCTCTTCAAGTTTCTGCAGTTCAGCTTGGGGCAGGGGGGATGCTTTCTTTTCATCTGCTTAAATCTCAACTCCCTGTTCTATAAAATGTCCTTGCTGGGTCACTGTGTGGATGAGATGAAATACCAACTAGAGATCTCAGCACCTAATGCCTGCCCTATAATGTTTACTGCTATGGACGTTATAGTCATCATGGGCTCTCTACACTACTTGCAAGCCATCCTGAGGGCATGCAGTCATCCAAGTCATTTCATTATCCGCCCCCCCAACTCACCCCAAACATTGAGTATACGCACCACTCTATAAATGCCTGTGGAAGATAACAGAATAATTTCTGTTGGGGAAATATGGTATCTCTGAAAAATGCCCAGATGTGAATTTCGTAATGCAGCCCTGTGCACAGGTGTAGTTAGCAGGAGGTATCTTATTGGAACACAACCCCATACAGCAGTACGTAATGAAGCTGCTCTTCCTTGGGATTCCCGTCTCAATCCTATTTGGCCTGGACACCCTAGGTAGGTTTGTTTATAAGGCAAAAAGTGTGCTCGATGCAGTTTTATTTTTAATTGCCCAAACTTTGAGGTAACTAAGATGTCCTTAAGTAGGTGAATGGATAAATAAGCTGTGGGTAAATGATAGACAATAGACTATTATTCAGCACTAAAAAAATAAAAAGAGCTATCAAGCCATAAAAAGACATGGACGAAACTTAAATGCAGTAAAGAAGCCATACCAAAAAGGCTACATGCTGTAGGATTCCAGCTATCTGACATTCTGGAAAAGGCCAAACTACTCAGACAGGAAAAAGATCTGTGGTTGTCAAGGGTTAGTGGGGAGGGAGGAGTGGATAGGCAGAGCACAGAGGATTTTTTAAGGGCAGTGAAACTATTTTGTATGATACTAGGCTGGTGGATAGACATCATTATGCATTTTTGTCTAATCCATAGAACCTACAACACCAAGCACGAGCCCTGTGTAAACTGTGGACTCTGGGTGATAATGCTGTCTCGCTGTGGGCTCATCTGTTGTAACAAATGTGCCATCGTGCGGCAGGAGGAACAGAGTAGGGGAGGGTGTGCATGTGTGGAGGAAGGGCAGATACGGGAACTCTCCGAACTTTCTGTTCGATTTTTCTGTGAACCTAAAATTACTTTAGAAAAATAAATTCTATTTTAAAAAAGGCAGCCAGGTGAATGAGGGATGGATTTATGTGGAGAGACTCCTGTGTGGATCCTGTGAGAGGCAGCACACCCACAAAGTAAGCAGGGAAAATGAAAGACTTTAGGGTGGGCTTAGCTTCCCCAATCTTTTCTTGCAAAGAATCAACTCAGGTAGAATTTTAAAAGGTTATAGCCATTTTTTTTAATCATTCAAAATGAAAGTAGCTCCTTCTGGGGCACCTGGCTGGCTCAGTCAGTTGAACATGCAACTCTTGATCTCAGGGTCGTGAGTTCAAGGTCCATGTTAGGGCTTGAGTTTACTCAAATGAAAAATAAAAAGCACTCTCCTCCTCCAAAAAATAAAATTAAAGAAAATAACTCCTTTGATTCTGATAAGTAAAAAGCATACTCTTACAACCAAGACGAGTTCACACGGAAGTCCGAGAACTGGGTCCCCACACACAGTGGATCGCAGTTAGCTCAGCGGGCTGGCCATCATGCTCGCCACTCGTGTTCTCACACAGCGTGGGGAAGCCAAATCACAGCTTCAGTAAGGAGGGATCAAAGGGTTGTGAGGAGCTACTGGGAACCAATGTGGTTAACATACTATTTCGTGAAGATTAATGTGTCAGCTGTGACAAGAATAGATTCAGCCAGGGGAAAAACAGAGGCAGAGAAATCTATTACATGACGTTATCACAACAGATGGGAGGTGACAAGGACCCAAAGTCTGGGGAGAGCCATAGCATGCAAGAAAAGAGTCTGAGATGTAAGGAGAAGTGACAAGTCCAGCCAGTGGAAGAGAGTGGTGGAAGCCGGGCACAGGGTGTGGGCATAGGGCCTTCTCCTTGGGAAATGCGCTGTAAGGTATAAAATGAAGACTCAGTATAATGTGCTGCCTTGACAACTGGTAACATCAAGAGCCTCAAATGGCCTAACTGCAAGTTCTCCTGCCCACGCTGCTCCCACAGGTAGGATTCTCTTGGCAAACAACCCTCCTTATCGAAGGGACCAGGCACAGCTCCTGCTTATCCCTGAGAAGTGGGTTCCAGTTCCCTACCAGCCCATGGAACATTCAAACAAGCCAATCGCATCTTCCCCTGGGAACCAGGGTCATTCCTCCCTCTTGATACCACAGAGACTGCTCCCCACAGCCCTGGTTTTGTGCTCTGTTCCCGAGGGCAGCCCATGCGTGGCCCTGCATGGCGGGCGTGCGGTGTCTGTCTTCCCTGGGCCTTGAGTCCATGTGGCTCTGGGTGTATACGTGTTGGGTAGCCCCTGTTCGGTCAGCCCCACGACCCAAGCAGGAATCCTCCCTCAGCAGCCGGGTGAATAAGAAGGAATTCAAACAGAAGGCAGCCCCAGCACGAGCAGGGTGAGGCTGAGGACAGCTACACACACACACACACACACACACACACACACACACAGAATTTCAAAGCTGGATAAACCTGTCTCACCCCGTAAATAAGGAAACAGACCTAGAGGCCAAGGTTTCTGCCTTCCCATACCTTTTCCATGCCTCACCAGGAGGATCAGGAAGGGAAGGACACAGGAGCTATATAAAGGTAAATATCATTAAACTACTGTATGAGAATGTGTAGCATTTCTAGATGATGTTATCTTCCACCAGAGCAGATTTACTTGCTTCCGGTAGGCTGTTAGAATAGGACTGTTCACCTTACTCCAGACTCGCATTGATCTGAACTGAACTGGGCTGCAGTCTTGCTGACAACAGAGCGATTTCTCATTCTTCCTTCCGGCGCAGCCCTTCGGCGATCACAACTGTGAGCCTGAAGTATTTACCCAGGCCCCTTTCCCTTGATGAGCCCACAGCTCCAGTTTTTATTTCCTCAACCTTGTGAGACTGCTCAGCTTCTCTGTCTCTTAGCCAACCCCTTTAAAATTTTTTTTCCTTAAATTCTAGAAACATTGTGGGGGGGGCGGTGGTTCTTCCCGGCTTTATTGAGATAGAAGTGATTAGCTTTCCCTCCCTCTTTGATTGTACCCTCAGCTCTCAGCCCCATTCCTCCTATGATTCAGCAAGTGCCTGAAGGGGACAAGGAGCCCCACGCTGGCTCTCCCCTCAATGCATTTCCTTTCTCTCCAGGACCCTGGCCCTAATTGCTGCCTGTAGTGGCAACTCTGACGACTTCCAACAGACGGATCTTTTTAAAAATCCAGCTATTCTAGTTGTGTTCAGTGGAGTTGATCTAAGACAAGTTGACTGTTTAACCTGAGTGGAAATCCAGTTAATAAAGCATTTATTAAATATCTACTATCTGCTCAGCAGATAGTAGAGAAGGAGACGCGAGAGCGGGCTGGGGTCATCAAAGTCATTTTGTTCCTCCACTCCCACACCAGAACAATAATGAAGTCTCCCTATCAGTCCGTATTCATGTGTGTGCGGGTGGATGTGTTTCTGTGCACAGAAACGCACTTCTGGAAGGAGAGACGGAGCCGGGACGGGGAGCATGAGGCTAGAGCAGCGTGTAACGGAGAGCAGCGTGTTGTGGAAGCCGGGCTCCGGCCAGTCCGGTGCGTCGGAGGACGGGCACACATGGGAGGCCCGCACGGAGGCATGCATCAGTGTCCACGCTGCTTTCTTTCTCTCGCTTTCCCATCCCTCCCTTTCTTGCTTTGGAGTCTGAACTACAATGAGATATTTCTATTGAAATGGGCAGAAGAATGTGCCTCCAAATGACCTGTTGAGGCAAAAACATTGCAATTCCGCATTATCTCAGTATCCACCCATGAGGCAGGCCTATTTTCCTGATTTGGCAAGTTTAACTGTAAACAGTGAGGTTCACAGAGTTTAAGTGACAGAGTTGTTGAGCAGCGTTTCTACTCGGAAACGGTCACCCTTTCCTCCACACCCAGGTTAAGTCCTGTGCCAAAACCTCCTCACACAAAAGGTGCTTCCTCTCTTTCCTCTCTCCCTAGTCTCTCTGACTCCCCTCCTAAGCACCTTTCTGGAGGGTCTGATACCCAGACGTATGGGAGATGATTTTCAATAAGCTTTCCCAGTCTCTGTAATTCAGCTGACACGTTTCCCTGAGGCAACAGTACCTTTTATTTTGGCTGATGTCAAAGCATCAGAAGAACACGAAGATTGCAAATGGTTTAGTTGTGAGCAAAGAACTAGCTTTTCTATTTGGGAAAACAAAAACAGCACTATCCGAACCCCTGCTCTGCTTTGCAGCTTCGTTCCCCTAGGCCAGAGAGACAAGTCAAGGAGTACGCTGACTTCAGAAGGAAGAAGGAGGTCAACAGGAAACATCGTGGGAGCTTGCGGAAAATGAACCAAAGCTTGGAGGGCTTTCTGGATGGCTACATGGACTCTTCGAGGTATTTTCATTTAAAGGGCATACGGTCCACCAACTCCCAGGTGTGGCATTTTCAGCTCAGCCCACTGAACTCTTTACTCACAGATAAGCCTATTGCTGATCTCTGGGTCAGAGAAGGTCTTTCTTCGTGGTAATGGCTGACAGGGACAAAGGCTTCCCAGCAGGAAGGCTCAGCAGTTCTGCTATTTGAGAAAGAGACCCAGCTAAGCTGCTGCTTTGGCTCTCTGCAGGGCAGCAGGAAGGGTTGTAAGCCAGAGTGACTTCTGAGGAGGGTCAGAAGAAAATGTCAGATGGGGTTACAGCTTGGAAGAAGGAGTAGGGAGTAGGGGGGGATAAGGAGCGACAGGAACAAGGAAGTACAGAGTATGAATGAATTTTTGCTCCCCCATGCGGATGATGGGCAGGTTCTTTAAAACCAAGTCACTATTTTCACCCGTGCCAGGAAGAGTATTTCCTCTGAAGCATGATGCCAAGTGAGACCAATGTCATGTGGTCAAAAGGCAGAATGAGACTGGGAGTAAATGCCATTGTCTGGTCAAACCTGCTGTTGAGGGAGCAAGACATAGCCCAGTCCAGCCAGACACAGCACAGAACAAGTAATCCCCTATCAAGGGTTGACTTGCAGTCCTCCCAAAATGTGAAGTACCTTAGAACGTAACCTTATTTAGTGATACAGTTTGACAGAGGTAATCCAGTCAAAATGAGGCCATTCGGATGGGCTCTATATAACTGTGTCCTTATAAAAAGAGGAAATTTAGAGATAGACACATACAGGATGCCATCTGAGGTTGAAAGCAGAGGTTGAGGTGATGTTTCTAAAAGCCGAAGGAACCCCAAAGATTGCCAACAAAGCACCAGAAGCTAGGAGAGAGACATGAAACAGATTCCTCACAGCCCTTAGAAGCAGCCAATCCTGCCAACATCTCGATCTGGGATTTCTAGCCCTCCAGAACTATGACACAATAAAGTTCTGTTGTTTAAGCTACCCAGTTTGTGGGACTTTGTTACAGTAGCTCTAGCAAACTATTATATCCCCTCTGGTGTCCAACTCTAATTGTCAGACATATTTCCCTTGGTGATTGCAATCCTCTCCTTTTAGTCAAGAAACAGAGAAATTGAAGGAATGTGAAATGAAGGAAAAAAAAAATCAGACTACAGACAATGTGGTTAGTCTTTTATAAACAAAATCCCAGGGAAGATTTGTTAGGAAAATGAAAACCATATGGCCGGCACCTTATCTAATTTTCTTCATCATAACTATTCCCTAGCAGTTAAATAATAGTGAGGGAGATGGGAACAGTTGGTTTGGTAAATGGGTAATGGAAAGTTTTGGAGATGCTGGAACAGTAAGAGAAAGGCTATTGTAGAGTGACGAGAGGAAGGTGTAAAGAAACGAGGTAGAAGAGAAGTTAATAAAGAGACAATTGGTCATGAAGTGAGACAAATCATAATAACAAGTAATCTTCAAAGAGCTGTTTGGATCTATGTATTTTATATGTTGTATAATATAGATACATAATCATTTTCTACTTCCTCATTCTAGAAATCAGGTGTATTTTTAGATGTAATCAAGAGCACACAGTGAAGGTTTAGGTAAGAGATGGACCAAACAAGGAGGCAAGAGTTAAAGAGATGCTGTTTAATTTGTTCACAGAATCCTTCTCCTGCAGTTGTACTATCCAGAAGTGAATTCTCCCTGTGCCCATGTCCTCACTTCCTTTCCAGATGGTATCTGTGTGCAGTCAGGGCTCCCAGAATCCTGAGGAACTTCTTGCTGCCCTTGTATGTTTCCCCAGTGGTTGTTCCTTGCGGCCTGCTGTGGATGCTTCCATTTGAGATAGTATCTTCCCTGGTGAGACACTTGGAAGCTTTAATCACATTTGCAATGGCTGGTGCTGCAGCATATGACCTCCTCACACACCAGCTACATAGATTAGTGTCAAATAGTGGGCAATTCTTTCTCATACTGGTATTGGGGTAAGAGAGTAACATCCCCCAAAGAGGCCAACAGTGTTAGAACATGTCTTGTATAGTATTATTGGGCTTCATGAAAATTCATTCTCGATGGATCCCCAACTATAATAAAGTATTATAATGTAGTGGGGTGCTCCTCTGGGAACAGCACGATGTGATGCATCTTACATGGTATGTACTAAGACAGCGAGGTACGTTACATAGGTTCTGGAATCACAAACCCTTCAAAGGACTCATTCCATAGGAGGTGACGTTTAAACTTATCTTAGAGACTACGTACATGCATAATATCCCTTGATCTTCTGAATCTCATTCAATGCTTGAGACCTCAGTCCCACTGTAGTCAGTCATATCAAAAAGGGAAGAATTTGTAAAAGGACAAATGTTTGACTCCAAATAAGAAAGTAAAAAAGATACTCTCACAGCAGAATTCAGTTACTGGCTACAGAAGTCAATAGAACTCTTTCTTTGTTTGTGGTGCTAAGGCCCCTGTTTAATCCCCCCGCACCACCACCACAGTAGCACACCCTACTGATCTCCCTGCCTGATCACAACTTGACTCTGGTAATGAGGAGCCTCAGATGAAGCAAGGGAGGGTCCAAGAGACAGGCTAGGGCTCTCTAGTCCATCTGTGACAAAGAACTCATGTTCTCCATTTGCTGCTAAGGACATGGGTAGTAAAAGTTTCATAGAGCTATCAACAGTGGAGCTAGGAGAACTTCTGCCTTCCTTGTTTCCAGGAAGCTGTGGTACCATGTCATCTCATCATCATTCCTTCATTAATTGAAGCATTGTTTTCATTTAGTAAACATATGCTAAGTGCTCAACCTAGGCCAGGCAGTATGATTATGACTTCAAGAAGCTTTCCAACCATCAATGTTACGATATTTTTTTTTTAAGATTTTTATTTATTTGAGAGAGAGAGAGAATACAAGCCAAGGGAAGGGTAGAGGGAGAGGGACAAGCGGACTCCCTGCTGAGTGGGGAGCCCAATGGGAGGCTCCATCCCAGGACCCTGAGATCATGACCTAAGCCAAAGGCAGGCAGGCACCCAGGTGCCCTAATGTTAAGATCTTTAAGACACACTTATTTTTTGTATACTGTGATAGGTACTGGAGAGAAAAAACTTGGCCCATGTTCCCAAGAATCATTTTTTAAAATGTTGTATCTATTATTTATACTGAAATCTTAATAAATTTACTACCCTGATTTACATATAGATGATATTAATATAATATTACAATACACATGTTTCAAAGCAGTGATTCTCAACCTTGGCCAACAAGCAGATCAACCACGGAGTTTAAAAAAAACCCTGGTATACTCAGCCCCACCCCAACAAATTACATCAGAATTTCTGGGAATGGGGTCCAGACTTCATTAAATATTTTTAAAGACTCCAGGTAATTCTACCATACAGTCAAAACTGAGGACAATTACATTAGAATTTCTGCCCTAAGCACTTCAAGTCTGAAACAATGTCTGGCAGACAGTAGACCACCAACAATACCTTTCATTCTAGTATTTTGTTCACCTTTATTTCTTACCAGGCTCCCAACAGAGTGCCTGGCACAGAATGGGGACACAGTAATTGGCTACTCCTTTTCATTCTTCCTCCTTGCTAGAAAGTACCTGGAGAAAATGAAGTAGAGTACTATTTAGGGTTTAAAATGTACTTGCTAAGATGTCCATATTGAGGGAACTTTAAGCTCAAATAAATGTTTGTCTTCTTATTCATATGGATGTATCAAGGTTCATTATCATATTACATGTTATATTATACAATATACATATTACATAAGATATTATTCAGACTATAATATTTTATCACCCCCAACAGAAAACAGAGACTCATTGGGAAAACTTTTGAATATGCTGATAAAATATGGCACAGAAATATAATGTTGACAGTATTAGTGCCTGGTATATTTTGAGTTCAGAAGGGAAATGTAGGAATGAAGAATTTGAATTCACTGAAAATAAAACAATTTTCTCTTGAATCTTAATATTAGCATGTAGCTTACCTAAAAAGAATCTGTGCAGCCACTGGCTATTTGTTTTCTTTTTTTTTTTTTTTTAAGATTTTATTTATTTATTTGACAGACGGAGATCACAAGTAGGCAGAGAAGCAGGCAGAGAGTAAGGAAGGGAAGCAGGCTCCCTGCGGAGCAGATAGCATGATGCGGGGCTCGATCCCAGGACCCTGGGATCATGACCTGAGCCGAAGGCAGAGGCTTTAACCTACTGAGCCACCCAGGTGCCCCTGGCTATTTGTTTTCTGATTGGCTCATTTCATTTGACCTTCTTAAAAAAAATTTCTGCTGGGTCACTGAACTTTAAAAAAAGAAAATTTTTTAAGATTTTTATTTACACGAGAGAGAGAGAGAGAGAGAGAGCATGGGGGGTGGGGGTGAGCGGGAGAAGGATAAGCAGACTCCCCACTGAGCAGGAAGCACACTGTGGGACTTGATCCCAGGACCCTGGGATCATGACCTGAGCTAAAGGCAGACACTTAACTGACTGAGCCGCCCAGCCACCCCTAAAATGCTTTAGATTTTATTCTGTTGGTGGGATGGCAAAAAACATACTATCACATGGCCTTCGGCAGAAATCCAATTTCCAGAGAGGCTGAGAGGGGAAGGAGGACTTCTAAGCCATTGCCAATGAGGGGAAATTATTTCATTCATTCATTTAATAAATACTTTTTTTGAGTATTGTCTAAATGATTGAAGGGAGGAATAGGGATCCTGTGATCAATGAAGGAGTCCTCTGGGGGTAACGCTTCCCAGGAAAATGTTTTTTCATGGAAATGCCTGGGACTGTCCCAAGTAAAAAATGACATTTTCTTTTTTGTGTAAATAAATTTATCTGTAAATATTTTCCTTTATATGGATCTTTATTACTTTAGGTGTTCACTGAGGCTTGCGAGTCTGTAACAGAGGACAGATGGGCTCTGGGCCAGTGAATACAAGGGAGTGAGATGGTAGAAAGGGTCAGAAGAAGGAAGTAGATGAGTGTTATTTTAATCTTTTCTTAGCCTCAGTCAGCTGAAGGACCACAAGTTATGGCTTGGGATTTTGATTTTAGTTTAACTGATGTGGTTTTTTTTCCCCCTGAATAAAATAAATGTTCACTTCCTAAGTCTACTGTGTAATGTGGTGTCCCTCAAAGATGGTAGAGGAGAAATTCATGAATGTACTATATTTCATCTCTCAGGGACCTCTGGTCTCCTTGCTACCTGACTTGGGGTATGTCCCTGAAGGACCATTTTCAGACAAGCAGTGGCTAAGGTGGGCTTGAGTGATTTAGAGCAGTGCTTCTCAAACTTACTATGCCTATGCGTCTTCCTGGATCAGGAAAAATGCAGATTTCAGTTCAGCAGGCCTGCAGCTATGACCTGAGAACCTGCATTTCTAACAAGATCCCAGGCCATGGCAGTGTCCACCAAACAACTTGGAGTCAGAAGGGCTTAGAGGGCCTCAGACTGATGGTAATAAAAGAAAGAGTTTGTATCCTTTCTAAATTCTTTTCTCCTTTAAGAGGCTTTCCCAGACTACTCAAAACAAAGCCATTTTCTTTATTTCCCAAACAAAATCCTCCCCCAAAATATTTGAAACAAAGATCATATCTTAAATTCGTCAGGTGTCTTTCCAGGTATTAAGAGATCTGATGCTTTTTGCCAGTATAAAGCTCCAGCATAATTATCCTTACTTAAAAGCCATATAAATAGTTAATAGGACTTATTTTGTGTTTAAAAATATGTATGATTGTATGTTTTTCTTCTATTTGTTCATGTCAGTCTTGACCCTTAGATTGTAAACTTTGGGGTTAGACTGTGTCCCTCTCAGAACCATAGTAACTGCCAAACAAAGGAGCCAAGGAGACACCTAGGAATCAGCTAGTTCAGGGTTGTCCAAGCATAGCACGGCTACCACTGGGGAATTAGTAAGATGAGTTTAGATATGAAACATGAACAACCATTTTATAATTTTTTATGGTTGTATATATTTTTAATATGTTTTAGGGAAAGTTATAACTAGCATATCTTGCCCAGGATTTCATAGACACTATCATGAGGAGAAAGATACACTTACTTAAATTTTCCAAGTGAGTTGCTGTAAACACAAACATGGTATGGAGATCATTACTGTAGCACACATATATATCAAAAATTGTAAGAGTTTTATACAAATAACTGTGGTTTTGGAAACAGTGTTCAACCTACTACTAGAACTCACAACTGAGGAAACTGAAGATCAGAAGTATCACTATGTTTTAGAGAATTTAAGATGCCGTGAATCATAGGGATATGTCCTAATTTCAAGGGGTTAAAATTTGAGGAAATTCAAAGAATAAATGAAATATGGAAGTGGGTTCCTCGAAGTTAAACATCTATGGATGAGTGTTTTATAGATTATTCTCTCTGCCAAGAGCATTTCTCCTTGAATAGTCATTAAAGTGTAGACCTAAAGGAGTAACTTTCTTCTGGTGGAATTTCAGTTATTACTTGTGGCAGGTAAATAGGTGAAATAGTTTAGGCAGGAGCCCTGGTACAGTCCCCTGAAATCACCCTTGTAGAAGATGACCTATTATCCTTGTCGATGTCCTTCAGCCAAAGACCAACAGGAAGACATCTGTAGATGAAAAAGTTGGGTCTGTTACTCATTTCAGTGAGGGAGAACTGTGGGGGCATCTCAGCCAAAGATATTAGAAAGGACTTATGATAGGATTTGGCTTGTATTATATTCTTTTGAGGAGGATCAAGGTAGGGGAGCCTTGCTCTGGTTTGGATGCTGTCAGAAAGCAAAGGTAATTCTGTGATTTGACATTTTAATAAGTCTTATCTAGAAGGTGAGAGAAATGGAGGTGACCTAAACCTGGGATTGGTAAGGAAGCAGCACTCCTGTTAGCCAGGATAGGAGGATGTTCGGCCATCTTTGTAGTCTGGGTAGCATTCATGTTTAGTCCATGTTCAGACATAATCATATAGTATTCTGGTCTTTGTCTTGATCCATCAAGGTCAGAGACTAGCCTTGTCTGCTGTTAGGGCTCTGTGAAACTGTTTGTGTTCTACATAAGAACACGACCTAGCTGTGAGTGCTACATCAACTCCTGGATTTCGAGGCTGCTTTTCTTCTTGCACCCTCCCGTGTAGTTCTTTCCTGACCCACCGTGCTTCATTTCCAGACAAAATGCCAGACACAAATTGTCAGCAGGTTTAGAGTTTTGTATTATGTTCACAAATTTAAGACCTAGTCTTGGACTCTATGATGGCAAATGTCTTTGTTTAACTCTGAAAGAAATTGCCCTGTTGTTTTATCTCTTTGAGAGAATGTGATCTTCAGCCATCCATGACAATCAATACTCTACTTCAGCAAAGGCCATAATGCATGTGTTCATCAGTTAATCCTTCCCCAGTCACGATGCCACATGCACACACACATGCGCCCGCACACACACACACCCCACACACTTTTATTATATGTATGACAAAGAATAATTGCCCTATGGAGAATTCCCTGGGATGTCTGTGCTTGGTCAATAACATTTACTGATGGTGGCAGGAAGAGAAAAGCATCTTGGGAACTAGTACTCTCCCAAGGCCTCTGATGCTAACAGTCACTGCCTCTCCTTGGCTGGAGGCACTGTCTACTCGAGGTGAGTAAAAGAAGATCAAAGTAGATGAGTGGTTGCCAGGGACAGGAGGATGGGGATGTGTTTTTGGGGTGATGAAAATACTCTAGAATGAGACAGTCGTTATGGGTGGATACACTGAAAACTACTAAATTGTTCATTTGAAAGGTGGTATGTGACTTATACTTCAATTTTAAAAATTTTTTGAAGGAAGTAAAAAGCAAGAGAGGTCAGATAATACTTCAGAGAGACGTCTCTTATGGGCCATTGTTGGGTTTGCTTTTTATATTTTGTCCCCTAAATTGGGGAGTTTTCAAGGTAGGCAGAAACCTGATGTTTGATGTGATAGATTCACTTAGTAGCAGAGTTGCTATTAGTAATCAAAACTTTCCTCTCTGAGTGAAAGTAACTAGTAAAATTGGTAACAGTGGTTAACCCAGTCTCCACAACACTGTAGAGGTGTCAACTTTCTCTTTGGAATAGTGTCAGCTCAGCCAGGGTAGCAGGGTACATTCTGTACCTGCAATAGGAAGCTTCACTTTTAAAAAGTCAGTTAGTTGTGCTTCCAGAGGGAATTTGTAGCTGTCTTTTTAAATATTTTGTCACTAATGCCAGCAACAAGCATAAATCAAAAGCACCTATACCTCTAGTTTCTAAAAGGATTTCTCTAAAAGCTAAAGCCCAATTAAGAGTGAGAATGATCAAGGTATTAGAAAGCCTGTCACCCTGCACAGGTGTACAGAACAGGCAAGGATGCTCATCATGATTTGCATACATTCATTTGTTTGCATGCCAGGAATCCTGCCTGGCAGTGGGGGACACAAGCGGGGAGCGGGCACATAGCCTGCTGCCAAAGAACTTCAAATGCATTAGCAAAAACTGAGCTGCCTTTTACATCATCTGGGCACATGGGCTGAGCTGCATTTTTTTTAAGGTATGGTGATTCCACAATAGCGGAAATTAAGACTCTGAAACTTGGACACGAAAAAGACAAAGGATATCTTTCTTCCTCACTTAAGAAAAAACTTCTTTTATATTCCAGAAACCATATTGCAATTTTAACTAAAATTTAAATAAATAATTTTTAAAAAAAACTTCTTTTAGATAAGAACCCCATCTTTCTTTCAGACCTCTCTGAATCTAGGGGCAGCTGGGTGGTATTTGTGCCAGGACAAAGGACACAGTTGCCCCACCCCAGGCCTTGCTGTGCCATTTTCTCTGCATTATATTCAGTAGTACTCTCATGTAGACAAGAGCCTCAAATAATTGCAGGCTTCCAGATGTATTTACTCTGAGCACCCTTTTTTAAAAGAAACAAAATCATAAACTTCTGTATGATTGTGGTTTAAGTAGCTGTTACTGAGAAAATGCACGGTGATAAATTAATGCAGTAACACTTTCAAATGATTTTGCTTTTGAACAATCACAGCAGCGTTATACACATTCAAAACCTAAAATATCATTGACTTGGTTTACTCACAATTCTTCTTAACCATCAGTTTTCCAAAGATTTAAAAGTTCTGTGACACTCTGTTGATGATAGTGTGGCTGAACTTCATACTCTGTGGGTTGGATAGAAAATTAATATCACTTTTTTTAGGAAGCAATTGGGCAATATCTATCAAAAATTTAAACATGCATTCACTTTGACTCAGCAAGTCCACCTCTATAAAATTTCCCTACACAAGGTTACAAAGTGCACAGTGATTTTCGTCGCATTTCTTAGGAGAGTTTGAAATCTGGAAACAAAACTGTTCTAATGAGGGACTGGCCAACCAGTCATATAATAGAATACTTTATAGTCATTAAAAACAATAAGGTCTGTGACATTAAGGAAAAATTCAAGTTACAGGGGCACCTGGTGACTCAGCTGGTTGAGCACCTGACTCTTGGTTTGGGCTCAGGTCATGATCTCATGAGCTGTGGGATTGAGCCCTGCTTTGGGCTCCATGCTCAGTGGGGAGTCTACTTGAGATTCTTTCCTTCCGCCCCTCCCCTCACTCACTTTCTCTCTCTTTCTCTCAAATAAATGGATAAATCTTTTTTAAAAATTCAAATTGTAGACTAGCATATATGGGAGGACTTCACTGATATTTAAAAAACCATGTAAATGTGTATACACACATACATGTTTTTTGAAAGAAACTAAATCATATATGCATATATGATTTTGTTTCTTTCAAAAAAGAGTGCTCAGTGTAAAATATATTTGGAAGTCTGCAATTATTTGGAGCTCTTGTCTATATGAGAATATTACATGATACACATACACATATGTATGTATGTATGTATGCTTATGTGCATGCGTATACACATGTATGCCTGCAACAGAAGCAAAAAACATGGTTTTAGCCTTACACCAGGATTTCTCAAATTCAAGCAATATATAGATACCTTAAAGGGAAATAGTTTTTTGGGTATTCACTATTAGCTTGAAATTTTTAATTCTAAATTTTACTTAAAATAGGTATAAGTATGGAAATCAGTGTACTTTTTGTGCTTTTAGCATCAACTAGGGGATCCCAGAACCTTATGGCATTAGTATAAATATAAACCCAAAACCAATTTATAAACTAAATGCCAAAAAAATCTATGTAATTAAAACTCAAAAACTGATGATGTTGTTATCCTGATAGAAGATCTCTGATGAACTATAATTGTAGAAAGATGTACCTCAGGTACAAGTCTATATTAAATCTTTTTGTATTTGACTTTAATAATAATCTGTATTGTTATGGTGTTATAAAAATATGAAAAAGTTCATGCCTGTATTTGAAATTCATGATTATCAGACCACATTTTACCAAAACTATGGATCAATTTTTAATGATATGAGACCTGGTAACTATTTTTCTTTGTGAAACTTTTTATTGAAGTATAACTAAAATGCAGTGTTATACTAGTTTCAGATGTACAACATAGTGATTCAACAATTCTATATATTACTCAGTGTCCACTACAGTAAGTGTGGTCACCAAACAACATTATTAGAATCTTACTTACAATATTCCTTATGCTGTTCTTTTCATCGTGACTTACTATGTAACTGGAGGTTTGTACCTCTTAATCCCCTTTATCTATTTCACCCATTCCCCAACCCACCTCCTCTCTGGCAACCACCAGTTTGTTCAGTCTTTAAAAGTTTGTTTTTTGATTTGTCTCTTTTTTTCTTTATTCATTCTTTCATTTCTTATATTTCACATATGAGTGAAATCATATGGTATTTGTCTTTCCCTGACTGATTTATTTCACTTAGCACAATACCCTCTAGGTCCATTCATGGTGTTGCAAATGACAAGATTTCATTCTTTCTTATGGCTGAGTAACATTCCATTGCATATATACACCACATCTTCTTTATCTATCCACCTATAGACAGTTGGGCTGCTTCCATATCTTGGCTATAGTAAATAATGCTGCAGTAAATGCAGTGTTTTTTCTATGTTTGAGTAAATACCCAGTAGTGGAATTACTGGGTCACATGGTATTTGGGGGGTTTTTTGAGAGAGAGAGTGCATAAGAGAGGTGGGGTAGGGGCAGAGGGAGAGAGACTCTTAAGCAGGCCCCAATGCCCAGTGCAGAGACCAATATGGGGCTCCATCTCACAACCCTGAGATCATGACCTAAGCTGAAATCAGGAGTCAGAGGCTTAAATGACTGAGCCACACAGGCACCTCCATCTGGTATTTCTATTTTTAATTTTTTGAGGAAACTCTGTACTGTTTTCCACAGTGATTGCACTAATTTGCATTCCTACCAATAATGCACCCAGGTTCCTCTTTTCCTCCACATCCTCACTAACATTTGTTATTTCTTGTCAACACTTGACAACTCCTAATTGATTTATTCCCTTAAAAGTAAGGTTATTATTGTAACTTTTTCACAAGCATCAAATATTTTGGGGAACAAAAAAATGGTATCTGAATCCGCTTTATTTTTTATAGATATTTTTTAAAATGCAGTTTTAACACAGCGTCCACAAAGTTTAGAAAGAAAATGATACAAACTGGAAGTAAGACATTTGTATCATTTAGAAAACAACTGCAATTCAAAATTTCTTATCCTTGTTGCTATTTGTCTGTAAGTGAAATATTGAAATGACTACTAGTACGATGTCGTATGGCTTTCAGCTAGCCCAAATGCACCATCTTATGTTAAATCTGCTTCTGGTCTGTCTTCATTATTCTTCAGTAACTGAAGTAATACATTACTCACTGGGGTGAAAGAGGTAATGGGAATTAAGGACTGCCTTGTTGTGATGGGCACTGGGTGATGCATGGAATTGTTGAATCACTATATTGCAAACCTGACCTAATATTACAGTGTATGTTAACTAACTAGAATTTATCTTTTGTAAAGATTTATTTATTTATTTAAGAGAGAGCATGCAAGTGGAAGGAGGGGCAGAAGGAGAGAAAGAGAATCTCAAGCAGACTCTGCACTGAGCATGAACCCTGCAGGGCTTGATCTCACAACCCTGAGATCACAACCTGAGCTGAAATCAGGAGTCAGACACTTGGGGTGCCTGGGTATCTCAGTCATTAAGCATCTGCCTTCAGCTCAGGTCATGATTTGAGGGTCCTGGGATTGAGCCCCGCATTGGGCATTGGGCTCCCTGCTTGGCAGAAGCCTGCTTCTCCTGCTCCCCCTTCTTGTTTTCCCTCTCTGGCTTTCTCTCTCTCTCTGTCTAATAAATAAAATCTTTAAAAAAAAAAAAAAGAAGAAGAAGAAAATGAAGAGTCAGATACTTAACTGACTGAGCCACCCAGGTGGCTTAAGTCTTTGTATATGAAAATACCATTCAAGTGCAAATTATCGCAGCCAAAGGGAAGTTTTGTATTGATAAGTAGAAAAGAATTCAACATGAAGGTGGCAGTTACCATTTTGAAGTTGGGACCTGCCAGGCTTATGGCACTTAAATGTATTTTCTAATTCATAAAAGGTTAAAAACCAAAAAATGATGGTCAAAATGTTTATGACATGAATGGTAGGATTTTGAGTGATTTTTCCTTTTTTTTTTTTAACCCCGTTCATGTGTTATTGGACTGTTTTTCAATGATTATGATTATTACCTAAGCTTAAAAGTGAACAATAATGGTGATTTCATTATGGGATAAGTTAAAAAGTTAAGATGCTCTCTTTTTATCACGTGGCTCCTGAAAATTATAATAATAAATGAAAACAAAGATTATAAAATTGAGATCTAGCTTTAAGTAGCATGCAGTCATTTTCTAGAATCTGGATGATGGTGTTTTCATATTTAATCACTGAGGTGACTACCCAAGTGAGTAGATAAAATTGTAAATAATTTTGTGTGAAGAACTCACAGGCCTCAGATAATATGTCCAAAATCCCTAGGGGCCCCTAGACCTGATTGAAGAAATACTTTATATTTTTCTGTGTTGTCTAGAATTTTTATAATGAGCAAGATAATAATGAAGTGGTGCCTCTTATAGTCATCTACCTTCTCAGCACCCAATCCTGGGTTCCTGTTCCCTTTTCAAGGTTTTCCCTCCCCCTATGTGTCTACTAGAGATGCTCTTGTCTCACAGGAAGGAGCTTTGGTACCCTATAGAACTGATGAAGAAATGTCCAGCTATGGGACATAACCATGACAGTTATTCTTATTATTTGCTTTGTTAAAGACCAAAGATTCGGTGCCTAGTAGGAAGCCCAGTACAGCAGAGTCCTGGCTAGGATTGGGAGGGTAGAAGAGAGTTCATAGTTTTGTTTTATTTTATATTTGATTTCATTTCATTTCATTTTGAGAGTTCATAGTTTTAAAGCCAAAAGCCACACACAGTGGCTCCATGTTAGGAAAGCAAATTCTCGAGTGCTTCTGAGTGGCTGCCAAAGTCTAGGTTGTGATAGGGGAGCACTGGGGCCCCAGGGGTCTCTGCTGCACTGTGGCTGCCCACCTGGGGATGACGGGTCTAACACCTCCACTGCATAGGTAATATGCTGAAGTCTGAATTTTGGAGCCCAGCCCAGTCTGTGGGCTAGATGGCCTGATCAGTATTAGTCAGCATCAAGAAGATGGTTTTAACCACCCACTTCACAAGGAGACTCAGAAAGTTAGAGGAAACCTTAAAAAATCAGCTTGTTTTCTAACTCTTTTTCAAGTCGGAGAGAATGAGTGTTATAGAGATTACTGTTTGCCCAGTAGATCAGTTGGGATTGCAATCCAATTCGCTTGCTTTATCCCAGAGCTCTTTGAAATTACAACACCTTGCAAATTCATCTTCAATCAGAAACCACATTTCTTCCCCTTTCTGAAAACACCAACAGCATGCAAAGAGTCAACATTCAGCAAGAGAGTTTGATGACACCCCCCCACACACACACTGAACTGGGGTTTTGTCAAATGGTTGCCTTTCATAAACTTCTCCCCTTATTTCCTTTCTCTGGGTTCCCCAGAAGATGACTCTGAGAATGGGATTCATATGATCTCAGTGTTCAGAAATGCCCCAGGAAACCTGAAAAGCAATGGGGTAAGTAGGACAGAGAACGGTGAGAAATCAAGCAACAGTGTGATTCTGGTGAAGTCTGAAGGTGGAGAACTTCTGCCTGATCCCATAGGACACCCGTAGAATGGTAGTGACCCTTCACAGTTTTGTCCTTATGACTCTAGACAAGATCATTAGATTCATGCCCTTGCATTTTGGCCAAGGGCTGGCTTGCAAGAGCTGAAATGCCTGGGCACATCCAGCTTCTACGCAGGTCAGCAAAACTGCTCCAGGAGGACAAGGGCAGCCTCTGCAGAAAGCTGGAGGTGCAGACCACAGAACGCACAGATACCGGAGGAGGGTCACGTGAAACAGGACAGGGGACCAGGGGAAGTGGGAAGCAGCGGTAGTGTCCACTACAACTCCCAGATTATTATACTCCAATCTGTCAAACAGTTTCCTTTTTTCTTCCATAAAACCAACTTAAACAGAGTTGAAAAAAAAGATATCATAAAAACGACTCCTCTAGGTCAGGGTCAATAAACTTTTCCCTTAAAGATAGTAAATATTTTAGGCTTTATGGGCCATAAAATGTCTCTTGCAACTGCTCAACTCTTGCAAAAGCAACCACAGACAATACATAAACAGGTCAGGCTTCGTTCCAGTAATACCTTATGGACACCAAAATCTGATTTTCACCTGTCATGAAATAGTCTTCTGATTTTTTTCTGAATATTTAAAAATGTAAAAGCCACGCGTAGCTTGCAGTCCATGTGAACAACAGGCAGTGAGTCAGATTTGACCTGGGAACCATTGTTTGCTAACTTCTGCGCTAGATCAATGGCTTTCAACCTCTTTTGACCACTTTAAGAAAGGCATTTACTATTATATCATAACCTACAACATACATCAACCTACATACACATATGTGTTTAAAACTTAAGTTTCAGTTTCTTATGTTTTCTATGAACTATAAACTGATTTTTTTTTTCATTTTATTCTACTGGTTTTATTTTTTTATTATTTATTTATTTATTTATTTATTTATTTATTTATTTTATAAACATATTATGTATTATTAGCTCCAGGGGTACAGGTCTGTGAATCACCAGGTTTACACACTTCACAGCACTCACCATAGCACATACCCTCCCCAATATCCATAACTCCAACCCCCTCTCCGGAACCCCCTCTCCCCAGCAACCCTCAGTTTGTTTTGTGAGATTAAGAGTCTCTTATGGTTTGTCTCCCTCCCGATCTGCCACAATCCACTGAACTGCTTATATATCTAAAACCATTTCTATATACATACACACACACACACAATGTAATACAGTGTTGCAGAAGTTTCCCACTGAATTGTTTCTTCAGCTCACCAGTGGGTCATGTGACCTCCACTCTGAAAACTTCTGCCTGAGATCAGTCAAAGTCTGTGCTCTAGGGGGTAGTGAGAGCACAGTCATGGTGGCTGTTTTGCATTCATCCACACTGACACTACTTGGAATTTTCCAGTAAATAACATAAAGACCAAAAAAAGATGTTATCACAAACCTGTCAAAGGCAGCATGACAGGATCACCTGCCTCAACCTGTCTGGCACCAGGTGTTTCAGGAAATTTCAGATGGTTCCTATCTTTCTCAACACAGGAAGCATGAATTTCATTTGAACGGAGCAGAATGCAGACCAAAGAGGGAATTTAAAGCTACTGCAGTCCACAGCCCCAGACCTCAAGTTTGGCAGGTTCAAAGGAGACTCTGGACAATTGGCATTAGAGCCTGTTTGCCACCAATGGAGAGGTGTATAAAGAGTGTGATGACATCAAATAGCAACGTCCTGGGACAACTCCGCTAAATGCTGAAGATGGACCAGACCTTGGCTTTAAAAACAAACAAACAAACAAACAAACAAACACAAAAACACAGAACGGTTCCCTGTGATTGGAGGACAAAAGATGCAGTTCCTGGTACTAACCAAGGCTCGCTTCACACTCTTCACCTGGCAGTTCAGGAGTCCTGACTGGCTCTGCAAAACAAGGAACTAGGTGAAACTTGCTTTTGTCGTGTCCCGTTGCCCATTTGCCTCTTGTCACTCTCCCCTGGACTTCCCGTCTTGCCTTCCTATCTAGATTTCAAGGGTGGGATGAGGGAGGTGGGAGGCAGACACTTGAAATCCCAGTAAAAGTGTTATTCCTGTTTTCAACAGTCTCCTCCTCACTTCCTGTTTTTCCCCAGGGCAAGTGAATAATTGGGATGGTTGGGCCTCTTTCTCTATCCAGCTTCAGTTCAGTTTTTCGATGTATACGTATTGTGCACGTTGCCTAGATCCTGGGGACGCACTGGTGAATGAGATAGGAACCTTTCGTAAGGTGCATGGAATAGCATTAGGCCCCCAGTTCAATGAGATGAAACGTGCAGAAGTTCTTTGTTGGGCATGAGGTTATTGATAATCGTGGTAATGTTAGCCATTAATCTTTCCTCACAGGCATAGCTAGCCTCTCTGTGGCAGGATTATGGTCCACTAGCAGAAGCCTCTTAACTTCCAAAGCCCCAGCTCTTTCCTCTTTAGATAGAAAAAGATAAAAACTCTTAGTAACTCTGTGGGAAAGAGAGAAAATAAAAAAACATTAACTGATGATAAGGATATAGAAAGCAATACTCAAAAAAAAAAAAAACCTATTCTAGGATATCTTAAATTGCTGATACTAAGAAATTTTATTTTCCTCTCTAAAACGGTCTCTTTAAAATACCTTAAAAATATGCCGTAACGTACATATATTATGTTTTTGAGGTTTTTTTTTGTTTTGTTTTTGAGTTTTTGAGATATTCACTACTTTTTATAAATAGTGATTTAATTTTTCTGATTATAGAAGATCCAAATATATTCATTTTTTTAAATTTAAATAATAATGATAGGAAGTAAAATTTCCTCCAAATCTCAGCTTATCCCATCCCCAGCTACATGTCTCTTTAGTCTTTATTTTACAAATTGACATGCTTATATGCATACATTTTGGACAAAATGAGATCTATCTATATCATATATATAATATATATTTGTGATAACTTTCTTGAACTTTATAATATATTGTGGGCATCTTTCCACATAAACCTACCTTATTCTAGCAATAGTTTAATATTTTATTGTACGGCTATACAATTAAATGATTCTTTTTGCTCTTAACAATGCCATAGCTAACACCTTTAAGTATCTGTGTGTGTGTGTGTGTGTATGCAAATATAAGCATGGGATAAATTCTTGGAAGTGAGGTTATTTATTCAGAGTATGAACACAATATGCCAGATTACTCTTCCTCAATCAAGATATAAGGATTTCTCTATGATCATGAAACACCATGCATATCATAGATTTTTAAGTCTTTGCCGATCAAATTACAGGAAAATGAATCCTGAGTGTTACTTTAATTCACATACTCAAGATTGCTGTCAGTTTGATCATCTATCCCCATGTTTATTAGCCACTTGCTTTTTTTCATTTTTTTATTGAAATACAATTCACATACCAAAAATTCTTCATTTTAAAACCTACAAGATCATACAATGACCAAATCTACCTAGTTCCAAGACATTTTTATCATCCCAAAAGGAAACCCCATACCCATTAACAGTCCCTCCCATCTCCCTTGCCCCAGTCCCTAGCAGAGGCCTCTTATTTCCAAAGTCCCAGTGCACTAGTCACTAATCTACTTTCTGTCTCTATGGCTTTTCCTATTCTGGAAATACAGAAAAAATAAGTACTTACCATATTTTTCCAAGGGAGCAACTGGCCTTATTGTTTTCCATTGAGAAATTCTTTACCTGATGAGGTGTTTGGAAATTGAGGTGATAGAAATCAACATCATGAGATATCTGTAGGTGATCGCTGAAGCCCTGAGAATGAGTGAGTTGTCTGGAAGAGGGTGTGTGGAGACGGCCAGAAGGAGGGCCAAGTCCTGGGCCTCCGGGAGTATCTCAGTCAGAGATTGAGAAAGGAGATGAGAGAGCAAAGAAAATCATGAGGAAATAAATGAGTGTGGAGGAGGGAAAAAGAAGCGACGGGGGTCACTAGCCGACAGAGGCAAGTGTTGCAAGCCTGGAGTTCCCGAGAGTGTGAGAGTGTGGGCCTCAGCCCCTCAGCCTGATGTCCAGGAGAGCAGCTTGCTGAGCTGTGGGAAGCCAGACCATCAGGTATGGGCGTCACTGTGTAGGGAGAGAAAGGGGACAGCTCGTTTAGAAAGTGTGGCAGTAAAGAGAGAAAATTAGACGGGGACAAAAGGATATAACAAAGATTTCTTTTGTTTCCAGGAAAAGAAAACTGGGAGAATCTTGCCATGATTTTGGGTTAAAAGCGAGGAGAATTTTGCTGCTAAGAGTAAGGACTTAGGAAGTTTAGTTAATTCCCATGCTGCTGGGATTTTATATCATAGGAAATTTTGGAAGCTCTGCCAATGGGAGCTAAAAGGGGGGAAAAGCCAAGTATTTAAGTGAGTTAATAGAGGTAAAGTGCTTCTAACAGTACTCGTATTAGTTTTGGTCTCTGGGAAGCAGACAGTGAGGTGAAATTCAGAGTGCAAAAGATGATTGGGTATAACACGCATAAAAGATAAAAGGAAAAGGAGACAAGACTGGGTAGGGAAAGCTTTCAGACTGTGATGCAGATCTGATGGCACCTCTGCCAACCCACTGGGGAGCTCTCAGGCAAGACTGCTCCTCAGAAGAGTCCCAGGGGCACCTCCGTGGCTCAGTCGGTTAAGCGTCTGTCTTCTTCCCAGATCACGATCCCAAGGTCCTGGGACTGAACCCCAGGTCGGGCTCCCTGCTCTGCTGCTCCCTCTCCTTCTCACGTGTGCTCTCTCTTGCTATCTCTCTCTCAAATAAATGAATAAAATCTTTAAAGAGAGAGAGCCCCGGGTCAGGCAGAAATGGCGTGGCTGTAAACAATGTGTGAGCTAGTGATGAGTGCTAAGGATGCAGGGATGGGTAGAGGGTTCGAGGATTTATAAATTTAAATGGAGGCAAAGAGGTGAGTGTGGAGCTTGGGGAGGACTGGGAGGTAGGGATGGGATGGATAGAATAGTAGTGAATGACATCCAACTGGATGGGGGTAGGGAGGGAACATCACATAGAGTCACTAAGAATTTGGCTTTTATATGAGTAAAATGAGAACAAATGCAGGGCTCTGAGCAGAGAAGTGACATTATCTAATTAATGTCTTACAAGGATCGTGGAAGGGCCATTAAGAAGAAGCTGAGGTAGTGCAGGCGTGGAAGCAGAAAGATGATGATTCAGGGAGGTGACGGTGGAGATGGTGAAAGAGAGTCAGTCTGGATGTATCCTAAGTGGAGCCAGTAAGATTTTATGACGGATTAGGCGTGGAATGTGAGAATTAAGAGGCATTAAGAACAAAGCTCTGAGTAATAGTTCTCTATTGCTCTGTAACAAATTACTCCAAAACTTACAGAACTGTGAGGTAATAAATGGGTATTGTTTTTAGCTTCTAAATTTGTGGTAATTTCTTATGGCAACCATAGAAAATGAATAAACCTTCCCAAGAAGCATGCTCTATCTTTGACTAGCACCCATTGCAAGGAAATATTTCCTTATTTGTTGCTCTAAGATCTGTCACCGTGTTTCTTCCACCATTAGACCTACTTTTATTTCTTGGAGCCACATAGACAGCCCATCCTGTATTTGAAGACAACCCTTCTGAGCCTTCCCTTCTTTGAATCAAAGATTCCCTCTGTATTCTCCACCCTGGTTACTTTTCTCAAATATATTGTGTTTGATTTAGGTCTCTGGATTTACATTCTAGACAAATGGGAATTTACTGTAACAGCGATGTGTTTGAAAGCCTTTGCAGATTTGGAGTATCTTACTCTTCCATTATAAAGGAGAAATTTTCCATCTTTATTATAGAAGATAAACATTATTTTATTGGTCATTGACCATTCTATTGTCCATAATAGAAAAGCATCATTTAGAATGACCTGGAATTGAGGAAAATGAAGTAGAAAATTGTCAGGAAGGTTTCAGAAGGGTGAATCTGCATGAACATTATAGATTGTGATACTTACTTAGGATTAAAATTCGATGCTTAGGTAGTTAACAGAAATTTCCCCAAGTGAAGTAAGCTCAGTGAAAATCAGCAGCATCTGGGAATGAAAATGTTGAATCTCATCTGTGCAGCTGGGCATCAGAAGGAAAAAGTTTCCTTTCTTGGTTCTTAGAACATGGGGCAGGACCAAGAGCTTTGCCAAGACACTGGGGAAGATAGGTAGGACCAATTCATGCTATGGTCTTTAACTGAGAGCTTCTGATATCTCCCAGATGCATGATTCATGGACAAGAACAAAAATATGGATAACATGACAGGGGGAAAAAACCCTTAAAAGTTGAAAAACAGAGGAAAATTAGTAGGGGGAACAACATCCAAATGATCGTTAAAATTATTAACTGGTCCATTAAAAGGTAACTTTGAAGATACACTGACATGAGAGAAGTGGGACTATTGGGAGTACTTTGAAAGTCACCACGGAAAACTAGAGTGAATAAGCAGACAGAGTGGGTGATTGTCGTGTTCGCTTTGTATTACAATTGAACAGTTTTGTTTCATACATATATGGATATTTTACCTCAATTAAATTTTTAGCTCCTTTGGAAGAATGATTGTGTCTTATTATTTCTTTGGATAGTACTCGATTAATGAAAATAATTGAAAAATACTCAATTAATTGAACTGAATGAAATTGCCTGTTGACAGGCTGAATAACAAATGAAGACACTGTTGTTCTAATTAGAATACAGTTCCTTGGAAGAAAGCTAGAGTGAGTCTGAAGAAACCACATTTTCCTAATTCTTCTGTCCCTCCTTCTTAAATGACCCGTTGCTCTGGGGTGTTTTTCCAAGTATGGTCCAAGGACTGATGTATTAGGATTATCTGAGGATACTCATTAAAAATGAAGAAACCTACATCCTACTGTCCAAGACCCACTGAGTCAGAATCTGAGAGGTAGAGATACTTACGAGTTTCTAAAATCGTGTTTAATTTACATACAATTAAATGCTTATCTTTTAAATACACTTTTCAGTGGGATTTGACATGCACTCCGCATGTAAGCACCACCCCAACCGAGACTTCTATTACCTCAGAAAGCTTCCTTAGTCTCCTTTCCAGTTAAGTACACCCCCTCTCCCAGAAGCAGTCACTGTTCTCATTTCGGTGTATTCAGGAGATCACCACATGTACTCTTTTGAGTCAGGCTTCTTCCCTCCACATGTTTTTGATATTCATCCATGTTGTTACCTGCGTCAGCAGTTAGCTCCTTTTTATTGCTGAGTAATATTCTGTTGTCGGAAGGTGTTGAAATTTGTTTATACATTCACCTGGACGTTTGAGTTGTGTATTCGTTTCCTATGCTGTGTAATCAATTGCTACAAATGCAGTGGTTAAAAACAACACACACTGATTATGTCACAATCTCCATGGTTCAGGAGTCCTGTCATGGCTTTCTTAGCTGGGCCCTGGGCTCAGTCTCATGAAACTACAGCTACGGTATTCACCAAACTGCATTACCCTCTGGAGCTTGGGGTCCTCTTCCAGACTCACATGTTGTTGGCAGAATTCAGATTCTTGTGGTTGTACAACTGAGGATGCTGGCATCTTACTGGCTTTGAGCAGGAGCCTGGCTCTCTCTTGCCACTCCCTGCCATGTGGCCCTCTCTGTAGGCAGTTTACAACAGGGCTGTCTGCTTCTTCAGGGCCAGCAGGAGAATCTTCCTCCTCAGTCTGATAATGCAGACTCTTATAAAACATAAGAATAAATAATACATAAACCAAAGGAGTAACATCCTGTCACCATTGGCCATATTAGAAGCAAGTCACAAATTTCACCCAGACTCAAGGAAAAGGGATTAATACCTGGCTGTGGATTATTGAGACCACGTAGGGCATGTCCACGGAAGTCGTTTCTAGTTTTTAGCTATTATGAATATTAGTGCACAAGTTTCTATGTGGACACATGTTATTACTTCTCTAGGGCAAATACCTAGGAGAGAAACTGCTGGATTGCAGTGCAGGCGAATATTTAACCTCATAAGAAAATGCCAAACAGCTCTTCAAAACGTCTGTCGTTTTACCCGCCCATCAGCAATGTCATCGAGTTCCAGCGGCTCCCGTTTTCTTTTTACTAAAACTCACTATTCTCTGTGTGTGTCATTTGAGCCACTTTCTACTGGATGTCAAATCTGCATTTTTAATAAGCTCTGTGGGTGATTCTTGCACATATTCAACCACTGCTCTGGATGTGAGTCAGAGAGCGGCTGCCGAGGAGTCCTCACGACGGGTCCCTCGGAAGTCGGTCCGCAAACCTGACGGATCAGCGGGATCCCAGGGAGCGTTTGCTGAAAACGGATTCCCGGTCCTCCCCCGGACCTTCGGAACCGCCATCTCCTGGAGTATAATTTGGGAATCTGTATTTTTCAAAAACCTTCTAGGTGATGTTTTGACCTGCTGAGGTTGAAAACCACGTCCATCACTGCTTCCAGGCCTCACAGTTTCTCTGCTGTGCTACTTGCGCAGAGAAAACTCGGATGCGGATCTGGGACGCTGAGACGGCGCCATAGCATTCTCCGCTTCATTAATAAACTCCGCGAGCACAGTCACGTGCTCACTGGCTTCCTCTGTATCTTCTTGCGTTCATGACACAGCTTCCCGGGAGAAAAGAATTTGGGGAATTGGAGCTCCCGTGTTCGGCCTAACAAGACTTATTCCTTATTAGAGGAACTTTTCACTCCAACTATAACTCCACAATCTCAAGTAACGATCCCCTTCCCTTTTCAGGAGGACATTGAGTTTCTTTAGGGAGCGATTGTCTGAAAAATACTTGCTGAGCACACGCTATGTGGCAAGCAGGGCGATGAGCGGGTGAGAACTGGACGGGCTCCGGAGGGGAGACAGACCGCTAAACCAGCAATCGCCATCGCCCCACGGAAGATGCAGAGCTCTCTGGGACCACACAGCAGGAGCACCCAACCTGAGGAAGGAGCGGCAAGCACTCCTCCTGGCTTCTTCTTCTCGAACCATTATCTTTTTAAAACCATGTTCATTTGAATAAATGCAACTGAACTCCTCTCTCTCTCACCAGCAGTCTTTTCCTTCAGGCCAGACTGAGGTTGTCATCTGTCAGGGATGGTTGCATGGAGAAGGACCACCAGGCTACCACAGGCCCCTGGAGTTGAGAGAGACAGACAGAGGGACAGAGGACAGAGGCATGTAGCCAGGGACGCACTCGAATGTGGATAGTGAGTCTGTGACAAGATGGAGACCAGGAGTTAGGAGACTCTAGCTATGCTGCTAGCTAATGTCTCTGAGAGTCACGTACCTTTGCTTCTTCCATAAAAGATAATTAAATGGTGTCTCAAGAACCTGTATGTGAAGGTGTCTGAGAGTCTGGGCATATAGGATAAACCTATTTTTAAATAGTGTACCACTGCCTTTAGATGATTTGCTTATTTTTTCCTCAACCTCAATCAACCTTTCAGGTATAATTCTTCTAAACTCCAGGATGCTACAGAGCATTCAAAAAAGTCTGGAAATACAGAGAAAATAAGGATTTACTGTATTTTTCCAGGTGAACAATCGGCCTCATTGTTTTACATTTGGAAGCTGTTTACCTGTGAAGGTGTCCAGAGATTGAAGAAAAACATATTGAGCTACAGTCTTGAAAAATGTAACTGATATGCTGTTTAAAAATAATCTATGCTGGGGCACTTGGGCGGCTCAGTTGGTTACAGGTCCCACTCTTGATTTTGGCTCAGGTCACAATCTCAGAGTTGTGAGATCAAGCCCTGCATTGGGCTCCATGCTGGGTGTGGAGCCTACTTAGGATTCTCTCTCCCCCTCTTCCTCTGCCCCTCCTCTATGCTTAAAAAAAAAAAAAAAAAAAAAAAATCTGTGTTATGTTGCCCAACATTTCAAACACCTTGCACATTGTTCTTTGACTTCTCAAAGCAAGTGAAGACCTGAGGTCAGGGAGGTTACACAACTTGCCCAAACTCTCCTTTCAGCTCATTGGCAGAGCCAGGATTTAAATCTCACCTAGCTGAGGCCCAAGCCCACCAGTTTGCCCCTTCAGGGCATCACCCTCAAGCTCTGACCACTCCCGCCCCCATGGGGTTGTCAAGAGAGCACAACACATTCCTGATACCTTGACTGCAGCCTTATGCTGTTAAGTCACATCTATTCTATTAAGGCCTATCTCTTCACAGTGTGGCTTCAGGAAAGTTTTGAGACACAGCAAAAGCTATGGATCCTCCCACCAGATGACTGGAATTTGCATTCAAGATCAAGGCATGTGCCAGACCTCTGAGGGCCATCCTTGGATTATCTTGAGGATCATGACCCAAGTAAAGAACCACTTCTTTTGCCTGAAAAGCTCTTAACGACAAAGATAGAGGCCTCCGTTTCCGTACTTCCGTCTAACTACAGGGCAGGGACAAAGCAGAACCATGGAAATATTTGCTCTGACGTGAAAGTACATTAGAAACTGTTGGAGGGTATGTAAGGAGTGAGGCAGAGAAGGAGAAGGACTTTCCAATAACAGTGATGTTATGGAGTAAAGGCTCAAGAAATGGTTCCCCTTCCCCTTCAACAGAGTCTGCGTACTCACAAGATCACAGCCACGAGGCCGTAGCTTGTTGGTCGTCCATTCCATGGCCGCACCACTGCCACCGTCCCTGTGCCTGTGAATGTGTGCTGGGCATGTGCTCCGGCCAGTACTTCCCCTTGGGGTGGTGGCCCAGGGGAGCCCAGGGACATGAGCGTGTGAGTCTCTCCCACAAGGTACCCAGAAGCCTGAAAAGCTTTATGCCCTTCCTATTTTAGTATATGTGCTGCCGAAGCGAGCACGCTTTATGCCCTTCCTGCTGTCCAAGGAGACACCAACCCTCTTTGAGGTGCTACTCTAATTTTTATTGCTGGGAGTCCGAAGGCTCTGTTATCTTTAATTTGCCAGGAAAATGCACAATATTAAACCAAATCCTTCTGAATATAGAAAGTTCACTCCCTCCAAGCTCAGAAAATATGTTGAGAATGAATCCGTATCTATCAAAGTTCCCTTCTGAGCCCCCCCCACCCGGTCCCCATCTCCCTCCCACTATCACCCCAGCATTCCCTGCTGTGCCATATACACCCCATCCTGAGGGCTTCACTGTCCCTCGGATGAGCATTTCTGACAAACAGAAACAAGCAAGGCATTCAGCTCCCATAGACATCTTCTATCTTTCCTTGAGGTGCTCATTTACTAATGAATGCCTCCCTCAGGCGTCAGGGACAGTGAAGGTAAACACAGGAGTGGGAACCAGGAAGTGAATTACTGTTCCTTTGGGCACGAGTATCTTAATGAAGTAAGAATGAGCCAGCAACCAGCCCTATCTTTGGAAAGTTATTTCTGAGCTGCCTTGTCTACATCTTTAATAAAAATGTTCTGTGTGGTCTGGAACCAGATCAAGTTGACAACCGCCACGGGAGGAGATTTCAGAAGACACAAGGAACACATCACTCCTTCACACCATCAGCACTTTGAAGTACCTATTGTGAGCTAGGTACTGTGCTAAGTGTGGATGCCATGAGCTTGGGGTCTCATGGAGACACACACGAACATCTGTACTGGAGGGAAATCCCAGGGCTTGGAAGCGGGTAGGAGAAGCACCGCTCTCAGGCAGGGTGGCTAATGCTGGGCCAGAGGTGAAAGCCCTGTAGGAATTAACCTGAAAGTATTGTGGCGGAGTGGTGTGAAGGCCCCTTTCGTAGGAGTTTCTCTTATGCCCTCCACTTATTCATTTATTTAACAAATATTTATTTGTGTCGGTCACTATTCTGGGTGCTGGGAATAAAGAGGTAAATAAGATCAGGTAAGTGCTTGCCTCAAGGAACTTAGAGCCTGTGGGCAGGAGGAAGAGCTAATAAATCATTTTTTTAAAAAACAATGCGATTTTAGATAATAAGAACTAAGGAGGAAATAAAGTGATAGGGAGTTGGAGTGCAAGTGGCTTAGTGGTTCCTCTAGACTGGGTAGTCAAGAAAGGGTCCATGAGGAGGCAACATTTTAACTCAGGTGCATGTTCTATAGTATTTTTTCCCTCAGAATTCTTATTCAGGATAAAACACACACATATACACGTATGAACTTTAGTCCTGTCAGACCAATCAAATGAAAAAAATTCTTTAATGTAAGTTTAAATTCAAAGGCCATTTTCACTGCATACTTACACATTTATATTAGACATATCAGTCATAGTACCCACCATCATTAATAGGACTACTGGCAGTCTCCTAACAATGTCGTATTACCTGCCTCTTCTCCTGCCTCCAAGTGAGAGACTGCCAAGACTGCTATGTTTTGAACCACATGATCCCATTCCTGGATTACAACTGGCTGTGCCCAAGGGCAAACAGTCTTCAGGATATCCAGAAACACAGGCAAAGACTCACGGGGCCGCCAAATTCTCTCCCAGAACCCGGAATGAAGAAACACTTGGTGACTGACGTAGCGGGCTAAAATGGTGCCTTGAGAGAAATGGAAAGGTACAGTTGGATCCATACATGACCAGAGAAGTTAAAGAGAAGCAGAAACTGTGACCAAGATGAGGAAGCCAAAATTCTGAGAAAGCAAAAATGAGAAGATGGTGGCTCAGACCGGCAATGAGTAGCTGAATGGCCCCCAAACACAGCCCACCTGTGTGCAGCTGGAGAACTTCCTCCTTTCCATCTCACTATTCCAATTCCTGCTCTTTCTACCACAAGGGTATTTGGCTTTTTCTGGGTTCCCACCAGCAGCAGCAGAAGCACTGCTCCCAAAACACATATGTTGAGGTAACTTGAGTGCGACTCTGTCACTAAAACTATTTATAGTCTTTTTTTGAATGATGTAATTGTGGTATGATTGAAGCTTATTAAACACGCACACACACAGCTTTTTTGGGCCTGCTTCCTGGATGTGAGGGAAGGGAGGTGGCTGTATTCTCACTCCCTCAGACGTGTCTTCTAGAAGTCCACTCACACCCTCCAAAGAAAGGCCTGGCACGTTCTTGCTTGCTCTTCTACAGAGGGACAGGTTACTTTTGTGGGTCTGCGACAGCTTTAAGAGATTTGAAGTTCATTGACCCCAAATAACAAGAACACTATGCAATTACTCCCCAGCTTCATAAAGTTAATTTTATTCTGATGAACTCTTATCAGGGAGCAGTTGTTCCCTAAAAATCATTTCTGAGAAAGATTAAGTATTGGCTATCTCCCTAAAAAGAACTAGAATGTATAAATGGAAAATGCATCTGATGTCAGATCCCATCACCAGTCCTTTTACTATAACGAAAAAGAAATGTTTTGGAGCAGCTGAGATGTTTAGCTCTGAAAATTAGCCAGTAAGGAGCTACTTGGATAATGTTGACTATTTTTTTTTCTACAAGCCCCCCTTTGAAATAAACCAGACAGAGATTCCTTTCACTTCCATGGGAGTTTTCAGCAAAGGGAGAAAGAAGGACTTTATAAGCTCTAAGCAGCCTGGGAGGCCATTCATAGACTTCCTAGCATTCTCTGCCATTTCCCAGTGTTGAAGGCCCTGAGTGTGGCTTCTCACTATCGTCATTGTCCCTCTTGAGCACTGGCCTGGCAGCTGAGCTCTCTGAAGCTTATAGCCTTTGGGGTATGGGAAGAAGTTGCCATCAGACACGATCACAGCCCGTGTAGAAAAAGAGATGAGCCGGAACCGTGGCGCTGGGGAGATGAGGCACATAGGGCTATTTTCATACCGTCCTGAATCACACTTCCTGTCTCCTGTGCCCAGTGCTCCTACGACGAGTCTGGAAAAAACCCTGCTGTGGGGGCATGCAGGGAAACCATCCGGACAGGCCGAGATTTCTCTGACTCCGCCTACAGGCTGCTTCCAGGAACGAGACCTCTGTCACCTACTTCCGTAGAGTGTCCTCCTCTCAGCTCCATTGCCGCTGGCACTCCACAGACTTGGCTGCAAGAATCCCCAGTCTTTTGAGGGGTCATAAGCAGACCCTGACACCAAGCCAGTATGGTTTGTGTTAATTCACTATTTCCTCTTCTAGAAAAGCCTCATCCTCTTGGGGTTCTTATTTTCTCACATGTATAATGACATCTTCTTTTCAAATCTTGGTTGAAAGGGTAATAGATACAGTTTTTAGCCCCACCCCCATCTCTACCGTTCTCTTAACACCTTTCATTTATTTGGCAGCTGTGAGTGAATTTCCCAGAATTCCTTCCTGGTAAGCATTTAAAATAACTCAGGACAAAATAATTCTAAAAAGATCTAAATGACAGTGTGCCTAGAGGAATAACCCCACGAGCAGGATCTCAAGATGCACAAGTCCCTTTAAGGACCTCAAAGTGATGTCCGTCATGCTTGATTCAATTATAGTAGCTGAACAAATGTATGTGGGTCCAAGGGAAAGTCCCCAGACCTCCTCATTCCATCCCTGTCTTCTTTTCACCATACTAGGGTCCCTTCTCACTCTGAGCCCTGTACTCTTTGAGATTAGAGCCAGGGTGGGCTTTATAGGTAGATACCATCTACAAAAGGTAATTTAGGGAACTTTGAAAAGATAGCTGCTTTTACAATTTATTACTCTCCCCATATTAGATTAGAATGCTTTTGGCTACAAGTAATAGAAACATGTAATTGTGGCTAACACCACTGTTATTGTGAGAGATGGGTCCAGGGTTCAATCTGTGGCTCAGTGATGCTGACACAGAAATAGACACTCTCCTCTCTTCCCCTCAGACATTTTTGGTGAGTTGACTTTTTTCCTGCTTGCTTATTGCCTTATAGTCACATGGCATCACATCCCCATACCAAACTGAACGGACAAAGGACTCAAGGGCTTTCTTCTAATCAGGGTCTGTTTTTTTGTTTGTGTGTTTTTTTTAATCTGAGAAGTCAAAACTCAGTTGTATGCCCACCGGAAAACCGATCCCTGGTGAAGGAGAATCACATTACCATGACTGACGAGAGTAGTGCCGATCCAACTCCGGGACTATAAATCCACACAGGGGCTTACCTTGCCTGAAATCAAGGAATTTCGTTCTCTGAGGAGGAAGAGGGCCTAGAACAAGGAAAGGGGTTGTTGGGGTGGTAGCCAACAGTGTCTACCATGACCATAAACTCACTAATGCCTGCAAGCCCATTATTTCTCATTGATACTTTAATCAGACAGAAGCTCTATACCAGCACAAGAAAATTTATTCCATTTTCAAGACATTTATAACACAAAAAAATATTTAGTTCATCCCATTTTTTAGAACAATATTGAATAGGAAATTGAAAACTATGAGAAAAACATATTTGTTATGAGCTGTAGTGGTGCACTTATAAATCTTTAGCCCCTGGCTTGGGGCGGGGGGTGGGGGGGACCCTGATTTATAGTTTGCTGATTTCCATGATATGACTTCTCTTAACATGGTCGGTTTCCAGCTGCCAATGTTTCGGCCACTGGCTCACAAATTTCCCAAAAATATAATAATCAGTTCCTGTGAGTTCATATAAATGTTTAGCACACCACCAAATGAATCTAGTCTATGTTAATGTGCCAAGCAATTGTGCTGTACACTTTTATCTGCTTGATTTCGCTTTTAATCTAGTGCTTATACCCTGTGAAGTAGATATTATCATCACATTTCACGGATGGGAGGTTGGCCTCGAAGAAGTTGAGTCTTTTCCCAATTCTTCTGACTGGAGGTCCCAAAAGGATGCCCTTGGGAGCTTAAGGCTGAAAAAGCTCCAGATCCTGGCAATTTTACCCTGGTACCAAATAAGTCCTTACTACTAGAATTGTGAGCACTGTCAACGCTTAATGCCCTTGGAGCGGAAAAGACGAAGGCAAAGTGAAAGTCACCAGAAGCCTTTATCCTTGTTTTGAAGAAAAGAAAAAAGAAAAGAAAAATGTAACGATCTCATCAGAAACATCCAAAACAGAATACCTTCAGTTCTCATTTTGAATGTTCTACATTTGAGAGAAAGGTTAGGGCCTTCTTGTTTTTTATGACATCAAAAAGAAATTTTTCTAAAAGAGCTCACATTGGCGTTCATTTCTACCTTGAGCTTTATATGGAGGAACAGCCTTGTGGCTCGATTGTATGGGCAGCTCTTATAACTCGTATATTTCCTTATTATAGAAAAACTTCCCAGGCTTTCCGTGAGCTGCGACACTCACTTTCCCCTTTGCCTACCTCCTTGGGTCGTAGTGAGATGCAAGTGTGGCACTATGTAATGTGAAAAGGCCCCCTAATAGTAAAGTGCTTTTGAAGATGTGGGGTACCACTGCTTTTGTTTCAACAAAACCCTTGGCTCAGGCTGTTTTCTGAAGTCAGTGAGCCTTTCCTTGTAAGAAGAAAAGTAGTCGGGCTCCTTTTCCCCTTCTCCTGATGGCTCTTATTTCACAATGTTTTCCCTCCTGCCTATTGACATAGCGGGAATCAAAATCCTCTTGATTCCAATTCATGGGCCAGGGGTCCTGGCAGTGTCCATGTCCTCCACTATAGGGGCAGGGACATGAAGCAGCTGTTGTCACATTTCTGGGATTTCACTGCCTTGTCTGTCCCAGTGCTCTACTTCCATAGTCACAAACCCGGCAGGTCACCACCCTCTTCCAGCCTGTTGCTGGCTCCCTGGCCTGGTGCTGGTGTGAAGTTTGGGTCAAGCTAATCTCAGGGAGGGCCCAAGTTCTGCCCAGGAGAACTCTGTGCCACTCAGAGCCGGGAAGATGCCAAGAGGACAGAAAGTTTTGCTTTTCCTGACAACAAACTACAGTGATGTGACACGTAGAGCCTGTTCTCTTCCCCTCTCTCTTCCACTTCATCCAGATTCTACCCAGATTACCCGCTCCAGGGTCCGTTCTCCGGTGGTCAGCTTGCCAACACAACACAGGATCCCAGGTTTGCGGTGTTACACAAAACCGTGTAAGCGATGGGCTCCCCTATTTACTATCCTTGACTCTGCACACAACCCATTTGCTCCGCTCACAGCAACTCTACAGCGGCAACATTCTTTATAGGAACAATTAAGCTGTTCCTCTAAAGAGTAAAGCTCACTCCTGCAAACAAATAATTGTCTTACAAAGCCATCCTCTCCCAGATGTCATAAGCATTTATTAATGAGCCACTAAACACCCTGGAGAGAGAGAGAAGAGGCAGTGAAATTGGACATAGGTGAGAACTCAAATCAGACTGGTAGGAAGACACAGAATTTGTGCTACAGGCAAATTACAAAGTGAGACATCCCCTTGCTGAATTTCTGTTCCTTTTTCCCACAGTAGCAAACTCATATTTTTGTGTACGCTGAGAATTCGGAACTAGAAGAAGCCAGCAAGACACAATAACCACTGCGATTCTTCTTGGAGCACATTATACACAAAGAAAAGCAGATTTAGAATCAGCGCCACTATAAAACATTAGTATCCAAAACACATTGTAACAAAAATTGCTTGACTATAACTGAGTCTTTGCTTTCCCACTTGCGATTTTAGAGGCATTTTCCAGTTTTAGGCTTGCAGTGTTTTATAGGGGTGTTGTCTGGTCACATTATACTGGAAGATAATGCCACAACTCTGCAGAAGGCTTTTAGAAAGTTTTATAACAGATTAGACAGGTACAGCTATTCTTAACAAGTGCCTTGGAGATTCCTGGGAGGGCACAAGTCCCTTTTGCAGGGGCAGAGGGCAGGGAGGGGCGGGGTGCAGATTAGAAAAGTCAAAACTATTTCCATCATAGTACTAAGATGTCATTTGCCCTGATAATGTGAAAGCAATGGCTGTCAAACTTGCTAGTATCTTTCCACAAACCAAGGTAGTAGAACCAGGCAGGAAAAAAGAAAAGAAAGAAAAAGGAAATTCACAGTAAAAGAAAAAGGAAAAAAAGAAAAAGAAAAGAAAGGAAAGAGAAGAGAAAAGAAAAAGGAAAGGTTGTTTCAGTTAAGGATTTCTTTGGTGAGCCGTAAAAATTATTAATGTCGTGTACTATTGATTCCTGAGTTCACATCTTTTTAATACTCTGTCTGACACAATGGGAAGGACACATGAAGCCCTCCTCTGGGCTGACGGGCACTGCAGCTCAAGGAGAAGCACTTGTGTGAGGATTTGAATTGCCAACTAAGCTACCACTTTCACATGGTTATTTTGTAGAACTTTTCCTGAAAATGAACAAAGCCGGCCTATCATTACAGAGGAAAGTAACTGACAATATTGTTGTCAGTAATCAAACTCGAGCCTTCAAACAAAAACTGCTAAAATAACTAATTTCGGAAAAATTGTATCTGCCACCAGGAACTTGACAGCTTCCCAATACTGAAAGAATTGTCTGACAACAGCAGTAGTGATATTAATGAACGTTTATTTTTTTGATGTTGCATAATAAGATGCATGAACATGTGGAAGATGTGCATAACTCCGTGAACCACTGCTTTTCAAGAAACCAAATCACGTGATGTTACAAAATCATGCAAGGGTCCCAAGTGCAAGATAGGGGAATGTACCAAGGTACAAAAATTTTATTGATATGGTTTCATATTTCACACTGAACTAATATTTAAGAAACTACCAATCATTGGGGTGTCTGGGTGGCTCAGTTGGTTAACCGTCTGACCTCAGCTCAGGTTATGATCTCAGGGTCCTAGGATGGAGCCCCATGTCTGGGCTCCATGCTCAGTGGGGCGTCTGCTTTTCCTTCTCCCTCTGCCCCTCCCCCTACACTCATCCTCTCCATCTCTCTCTCTCAAATAAATAAGTAAGTAAATAAATAAACAAAATCTTTTTTTAAAAAGGGAGAGAAACTACCAATTGTTGAGTTTTGGAGTAGTATCAAAGAATATCCATAATTATCTGAAAAGGTTACTATCTGGGTGAGGCTGGATTTTTTTTTCATACACTTCAACCAAAATAACATATCAAAAGAAATGTTACTTTTAAGTGATGAAATAAATTAGGTCTCAGTTTTAATTTTCAGTATGGTAAATATCGCTAGATATATAACTCTCATTACAAAAGCTCTTTAGAGATCCTTAATTCTTTTTAAAAGTATAAAATGTTCTTAAGTCCAAAAAGTTTAAGGATACTTGGATTAAACTAGCATGTTGGAAATCTAATTAGAAAGCACTAAAGCTAATCTTGAACAGATGTGCTAGAATTTATGCAGCCGATTGAATCTTTGCCTGTAGATTGCATGCTGGTTGGGACCATCAGGCAACAGTTAGAAGCCCCCTGTGCAGTTTCTATAGGACATGCACACACAGTCCTACTACTTTATGATCACAAGACATTTTGAATAAAAATTAGGTTACCTAATTGTGACAAACTTGCTCATTGCAAATCTGACCTCAAAAGAATTGCCTATCTCTGAAAGTAAAATCTACCTTCAAAGGATGAGTGTTTGCTCTCTCAGCAGTAAACCAATAGTAAAAAGCATTTGTCACAAGTCCAACAACATAAGTTGTAGATGGAATTTTGGAAGATTCCAGGGTGAAAAGAGTGCCAGAAGGAAGCCTAGTCATTTATTCCCTTATTCAAAAGGCATTGACTGCTATGGGTCGGTTGTAGAGCTAAATGCTGGGGAGATGGTGCTGAGTCCACAGACCCAGTCCTAGCTCTTGCAAAGCAAGACAATGCACTAGATGAGTAAACACGCACAGGAATATTTATTGGGATAAACGCACCAAAGGAGAGAAGGAACAGGATGCATGGGAGACTAAAAGCAAGGGAGACCATCTTTAGACTGGTGAGCAGGGAGGTCTCTCTGAGGAGGAAACATAGCAACTGAGACCTGAGGCTGAGAAAGAGCTCATCATGTGCAGAACGAGGGAGGGTGTTCCAGACTGGAAGGCACAGGTCCGGGAAGGGCTTGGATCATCCACTTTCTGAAGGGTTAGGAACATTCCGGGCACATGTAGCCCAGTGGCTGAGAGCATAGGATCAGAAGTCTGATTGCTGGGGTTTCAATCCCAGCTTCACTCTCAGCGGACTATCTGACAGAGAATTTACTCAGCCTGTGGGCAAGGAGAGGGTGTTTTAGTGATGTATAATTGACATATAGCCTTTCTGTGTTTTGGCATTTCCATCTACAAAATGGGAAGGGTAGTGTGCTCCTGCAGATAAGTATTTCCTGTGGATTTCATGAGATAATTCATGCAAAGTGCTAGGCTCATGGGAACTAAAAATCAAACAACAGTAGTGATGTAATACTGGTTTGTAGGAACTGAGGTAGTTGGCCGTGGCCAGACTCAAGTATTCTAAGGGCAGTGTCACAGACTTGGTTTAGCATCAGGCCCCAGGTATCCTTGTTATAATATAGGAATGGTGCGTGTCTTGAGCCAAGCCAGTGTCAATCCCAAAGAAGTTTGGAAGAAATATATCGGTGAGAAAAGCAGTTATCAAAACTCTTAATTCATATGCATGCTTAGGGCTACAGCTTACAGAATGGGCTCATCAAAGGCACAGACAGGTGGAGGCTGAGGTTATGAACAGGAGAGAGTGCCAAGCAGTGAGCAGGACAGATGGGAGCATGGGCCACAAGCCCAGATCAGGACTCAAGAGATGGGGCAGGCATAAGCCAAGGCTTGGTCTCAGACGGCAACCAGAATCATCCCTAGTAGGCTTCATTACCCTGAAAGGGGATCTAATAAGATCACAATATTAAACACTTGTGCCTCTTAGTACGCTGAGCTAGGCTCCACTTTCTTCATTCATGAACTTTTCACATTGCCCTTGATGAAAATGCTCTCTCCTCCTGGAAAGTGTGGGTGAGGGTAGGGGAGAGCTCACCTAGGCCTCATGTTGAGGCTGGCATCTCTGAGTTCCCATGCTCTTTGTATTTTCCTTCTGGCTTTAGGGCCCCTGTCCAGATGGCCATCTGTTCTTTGCTTCTGTAGTCTACAGAAGGCTGGGACGACTTGGGGTCTTTATCTGAACAGCTTCATATTCAAATAAAAAATCTTTACTTAGGTCTTTCAGAAAATTCCAAGGGGGAAGATCTAATATTGCTTGACACGCCAGCAAACATCCTAACATTCCTTTTTATCCACCTTTGCCCCCCCCGCCCCCGATCCTAACAGCTGCTCTCTCGCCATCCCCAGCCTTCCTCAAAGGGCCCTGATGGCTCTCACTCGGTCACTTCTACTTCTCTCATAGGAAGAGGTAGAAGGCTCCATTGTGTAGTCCTATCACATTCCTCAAAGAGAGAGGCAGAAGTAGATTACGCTTTACCCAATCCCTTTCACACAGCCATGTTTAAGAGTATAACAGGGACTGGGAAGATAGTGTTAGTGTAGTTTTTAATCTGAGCCAGTACAATGAAAATGAAAATTATCAAGTCATGTAGGATTTTTCTACATTGTATCTACTTTCAAGTGTATACATATTCCATCTCCCAGTAAAAAAAACTATGTCACAAAATCAATGCTATTTTACAAAGCATTGGTATTAAATCTGAAATGATGTTATCATCCCCCCTTTGGGAACGGCGTGTAATGATACTCTGTGCTGGATATTTTCTGCTGCCCTCCACATCCTCTTCGCACACTTCTCCCTGTCTGGGGCCAAGGAGTCTCACCTCTGTAGACTTAATCAGCAGGTGACCTTGCCTACTTGATTGCTACCAATAAGGAATGACACAGTTGAGAGAGAGAGGGAGGGAGAAAGTGAGAGGGAGACAGAGACAGAGAGAAGAGAGACAGAAATAGAAAAGAAAAAGAGAGCAAGGGTATGTAGCAATTGATTCTCCGTGCTCTCTCCCTGCCTGGTCACTGCAAATTGACTGCCTCCTCTTCTGTGGTCACAGTTTATTGCAGATGTCTTTTCTTTTCTTTTCTTTTAATTTATTCATCTAATTTAGAGAGAAAGAGAGTGAGAATCGGGAAAGGGGCAGAGAGAGAGAGGGCGGTAAATCCTCAAGGAGACTGCCCACTGAGCATGGAACCCATGCTGTGGCAGGGCGCCACGCGGGGCTTGATGCAGGGCTCGATCCCAGGACCCTGAGATCCTGACCTGAGCCAAAACCAAGAGTCAGAAGCTTAACTGACTGAGCCTCCCAGGCATCCTGCAGATGGCTGTTCCTATCTGTATAGCTTTCTCTTTCCTTTCTGTAACCACTCTCCCCTCCTATACATCTTCAGGTCTAAAGGTGACAAGAGTGACTCACTGTTAGATCCAGACATGGCACTATCCTTTGATTTCCCAATACATCCTGTAAACAGTTCCTTTATCAAGTCCATCCTCTTCCCGTCAAGTCCCTGCCTCTAACACCCCTCTACTAAACAAACAACAAACAAATCAAAGGGATAAGTTTAGAGCAAGAAAAAGATGAGAAGAGTTTAAGACCCCTCATTTAGAAAAGGTGCTGACAGCAGATAGAGAAGAGGATATAGTTTAGTTCTTACCTTGTTTACATCTTCATGAAGGAGAATGGTCTGTTATTCATTCATTAAAGAAAAGGGAAAAAAGGTTTATTTTGTTTTGGATTTAGCCATGAATACAGAATGTACCAGAACCGGGGAGTGATGATTCCACACATTCTCCCCCAGTTTCTCCCTGTCCTGGGTTCCCTTCAAGGGCTGTTTCTGTTGCTTTTCATGCAGGTGGAGTCCTACCATCTGAACATGGGACTGTGAAGTCCTTCCTGCGGTCCATTGCATGAACCTCGGCTCCTTTTGGGCATTAGCTCCATGGCACCATTTTTGCACATAACTCCATGCTTGTCCATGCCCATCCCTTCAATCCCCCAGAGTGTCTCAGCAGAGACTTTCCAGCCACATCATTTCAGAGCTACTCTCCACAGTCTTTCAATCATTTGGAAAGAATATTATTTAAAGGTTTTCATCCACTAGAATTGCGTTGTTTCTTAGACGCTTTTGTCAATGTTTCACACCTATATTTCCTCTGAATTTTTTTGAATTTTGTTATTGAGCACGGAAATTTCATCCTCAATCTCTGCATCCCATTCTCTATTTTTTACAAAGCATTTGTTTATGGCGTACCAGCATCAGGTACTGTGCAAAGTACAACAGTGAGCGAAAAAGACCCAGTTTCTGTTTTTGTAGATCTTATAGCTTAATAGGAAAATAATAAGCAAACAAACACACTGATAAATGCATAATTGAAAATCTTGAACCTCTGGGTGTGATGCATGGGGCTTGTGCAATCTCCTAAGCCTTCCTTCTTTGGGCCCAACCTACCAGTAAGAACTTCATACACTTGGGGTGCCCGGGTGGCTCAGTGGGTTAAGCCTCTGCCTTTGGCTCAGGTCATGATCTCTGGGTCCTGGGATCGAGCCCTGCATCAGGCTCTCTGCTCGGCAGGGAGCCTGCTTCCCCACTCCCTATGCCTGCCTCTCTGCCTACTTGTGATCTCTGTCTGTCAAATAAATACATAAAATCTTAAAAAAAAAAAAAAAAGAACTCCGTACACTTGTATACCTTTTATGCTTTATATATCATTTTCACACATTTTGCTATATTTTACATTCACATTGACCTAGTCGGGTTGGCAGGTCTGCCAACTGCAACAACAAAAACTAAGGGTGAGGGTAACTGAGGACTGTAACCAAACAGCCTTCCATAGGCAGGACCAAGACTGGAAGACGTGCTGATATTTCCTAGATCTTTCCACTCAACACGCTTCACTCTTCCAGTTCCTGATCCTGGAATGCATCCTATCTTTTCCTCCTTCATTTGTTTGCTCACACAGTTCTTTCTGCCAAGAATGTACTTCTTGCCCCATTTTCACCTGGTCACATATTTTTCGAAGCTCAGATAATATTTCCCCCTAAAGCTTTCTTGACATAGAGCCAGGCCAATCAGCCAGAAGTTATCTCTCCATGGTTGCTCTTCCCATAGCATTTTTTGTGTGCGCTTCTCTAAGATACCTATCACTTTCTATGTTGCACCATAGTTAACTGTGTACAAGTCTTGTCTCCTCCACCAGGCAGTAGACACCTGGAGAAGATACTGTCTCATCTTTAATCATCATAGCTTTTCTACTTAGTAGAAAGTCTTACTTAGTAGTAAGTAAGTAAGTAAAAAAGTAGAAAGCATAGCCAGCATTACTGAATATTTGAACAAATAAGTGAAATGAGAAAGGTGAATGTCCTAAGGATGTGGTCTTTGGAAAAGAAACTGTTTCCGAGACTTTGCTCCCTCTCCCATATCTCCTCTTTATTCAAGAACTGAGAGCAGAAACACACTCTAGAAAAGTTCAAAGATTCCCAGTCGGTGTACCGTCTGTTTAATTTTTAAGGAGGGATCATCCAATCACTTACACAAAGTCAATCAGGCAGAGAGCACTAAACTTAGGTCAAGATATATGGTAAACCAATGTAATGTTTGTGAGTCTTAGACTTTTTTAAATAGGCCCTGGGCCAGTGTGCAGCCTTGTACTCTCCACCCTGAGATCAAGACTTAAAACTAAGATCAAGAGTCAGCCACTTAACTGACTGAGCCACCCCCGTGCCCCTGAGAGTCTTGGACTTTCAACTTATCTCTAAGAACAATGATCCTAGTCCATGATAGGAAAAGTCAGCCACTGAATTTCCCAGGATTCTTTCCCACTGCTTTCTAGTTCCACCTTCCTCAGCACACAGGTGGAAGGCCACCAGGAGACATCTCTATTGTAGCTTAGAAAAGAAAGATTCCCACTGACAGTGGCTTCCCAGCTCTTATACCTGGAAAAAGACAATGTGCATGGAAATTGGGATTGACTCCACAAAATTTGTCCCCAACTCACAGCTTGATTATATTCTCTATGTTTTTTAATAGATGGTTTCTAAATTCATTTTGTTTTTTCTGTTGGTGCAGACAGTATGTGTTTTATAATGCTCCTGCAAAAACAATATAGAACTTAACCCAAGAACTCTTGGGCCTGCTTTTTAATGGCTATTTGGTTGAAGTACTGTTTCTCTCATTCTCAGTTTTTATTGTTGTACATGGCACAATATTTACACGCCAACCCCACGGAGTTATTGTAAATTAAAAACACAGCAAATTGCGAGAATGCTATATAAACTTCAAAAAGCTATGCAATCAGGTTACTTAGTTTTAATCAAATAATTCACTTAAAAAACCAGCACAGAACTTGAATAGACATTTCTCCAAAGAAGATATGCAAGCGGACAACAAGCATATGAAAGATGCTTAACATCCCTTATCATCAGGGAAATGCAAATCAAAACCACAATGAGATATCATCTCACCCTCATCAGGATGGCTACTACTTTAAAAAAAAAGCTAGAAAGTAAAAAGTGTTAATGAAGATATGGTGAAATTGAAACCTTTGTACATTAGCGGTAGGAATGTAAAATGTTGCACCTGCTGTGAAAAACAGAATGGAGGTTCATCTAAAAAGTAAATATAAACTTACCATGTGATCTAGCAATTCTACTTCTGGGTCTGTACTCAAAAGAATTAAAATCAGGATCTCAAAGAAATATTTGTACACCATGTTCACAGTAACATTATTCATGGTAGCCAAGAAGTGGAAGTAACCCAAGTGTTTATTGCCATATGAATGAATGTACAAGTGTGGTACATATATACAATGGGGGATGAGCCTTAAGAAGAGGAAATTCTGACACACACTATGGCATGGATGAACCTTGAGAACGTCCTGCTAAGTGAAATAAGCCAGTCACAAGAAGACAATACTGTATGATTCCATTTATATGAGGTACCTAGAGTAGTCAAATTCTTAGAAACAGAAAGTAGAATGTGGTTGCCAGAGGCCAGCAGGGAGGGAGAAGTGGGAGTTGCTTGGCTGGTATAGGGTTTCAGTTTTATAAGATGAAAAAGTTCTGGGGGCGCCTGGGTGGCTCAGTGGGTTAAGCCGCTGCCTTCGGCTCAGGTCATGATCTCAGGGTCCTGGGATCGAGCCCCGCATCGGGCTCCTTGCTCAGTGGGGAGCCTGCTTCTCTCTCTGCCTCTGCCTGCCTCTCTGCCTGCTTGTGCTCTCTGTCTCTCTCTCTGTCAAAAAAAAAAAAAAAAAAAAAAAAAACCCTTAAAAAAAAAAAAAGAAAAAGTTCTGGAGACCGGTTGCACAGCAATGTGAATATACTGAACAATTAAAAATGGTTAAGATGATAAATTTTATGTGTATTTTACTACAATTAAAATTAAAAATCAAAACAAAAAACACAGAACTCTATGAAACCCAAGGAAATTTCAGGCTGTTGTTAATTTTTCTGATTGACTTCTCTGTCTGGATAGATGGTAAGAGTTGGATGTTAATATTCTTATTAATGTAGTTAATTGAGTAAAAGGAGGTAATATGGTGCTTTACAGATGCTGACTTGCTCTCTACTCAATAACACTTAATTCATCACCAATACTAGGTATAGGATAGAAAAGGAAAGGTATATTTGTGTCCTGCGAGGGATGGGAGGAAACATATTAAGCATTGTGAATTGGAATAAAAGGCAAGGTGAACAGTGCAAAGAACATGCATCAATAATATGGATGTCATTTACTTTTTTAAAAAGATTTTATTGGGGGCCTGGGTGGCTCAGTGGGTTAAGCCTGTGCTTTCGGCTCAGGTCATGATCTCAGGGTCCTGGGATCGAGCCCCACATCAGGTTCTCTGCTCAGAGGGGAGCCTGCTTCCCCCTCTCTCTCTGCCTGCCTCTCTGCCTACTTGTGATCTCTCTCTCTCTCTGTCAAATGAATAAATTTTTTTAAAAAATCTTAAAAAAAAAAAAAAGATTTTCTTTTTAAGTAATCTCCACACCCAATGTGGGGCTTGAACTCACAACCCCAAGACCAAGAGTCGCATGGTGCACTGATTGAGCCAGCCATGTGCCCCAATAATATGGACTTTTAAAGATTATTATGGAATTAACAATGGCAATGTCTTTCTTGCTCACAATTCCATATTCAGCTCCTAGGTTAGGCATGGAAAGGATTCAATAGGTATGTATAAAATGAACTGAAAGTGCCTAGTATAGTGCCTGGTAAATGTTATTGTTCCATAAGTGTTAGTCCTCCCTCTTTCTCCTCCCTCCTGGCAGCTCTCCGTCTCTTCTTCTGGGGAATAATATCATAAAGAATGATACCTTGTGGGGCGCCTGGGTGGCTCAGTGGGTTAAAGCCTCTGCCTTCAGCTCAGGTCATGATCCTAGGGTCCTGGGATCGAGCCCCGCATCAGGCTTTCTGCTCAGTGGGGAGCCTGCTTCGCAGCACCTCTGCCTGCCTCTCTGCCTACTTGTGATCTCTCTCTATCAAATAAATAAATAAAATCTTAAAAAAAAAAAAGAAGAATGATACCTGTGTCTGAGAAGAAAGATGTTTCTATCCTAAGAACTCCATATGTCTTAATTCTATAAAATAAAACCATTTTTTCCTTATGTTCTTCAGGGGGCATTTAAATATGGGTTGCAGTAATAATAACACCGCTATTTAAATCCAGTCAAATAATTTTAAAAAAGCTTTCTAGTAGTTACTTTAAAAAAATAATTTTAATAAAACTATATCTTAAGGGGCGCCTGGGTGGCTCAGTGGGTTAAAGCCTCTGCCTTCGGCTCAGGTCATGATCCCAGGGTCCTGGGATCAAGCCCCACATCGGGCTCTCTGCTCGGCAGGGAGCCTGCTTCCCCCTCTCTCTCTGTCTGCCTCTCTGCCTACTTGTGATCTCTCTCTGTCAAATAAATAAATAAAATCTTTAAAATATATATATATACATATATATATATCTTAAGTAATAAGGAAATTTAAGAAACCAGTAGTTTCATTAAAAACATTAACCTATTTTTAGATTTATATTTTACCATTCTGACCACCTTTGTTTATATTCTAATAAAACCGGTAGGAAAATTGGCAGCCATTTAAGTTTGACTCTGGATAAGATACTGTTAGTTTGTTGGTTTTTTTTTTTTTTTGAAGATTTTATTTATTTATTTGACAGAAAGAGATATAGTGAGAGAAGGAACACAATCAGAGAGAGTGGGAGAGGGAGAAAGTAGGCTTCCTGCCAAGCAGGGAGCCTGATGTGGGTCTCAATCCCAGGATCCTAGGATCATGACCTGAGACGAAGGCAGACACTTAACGACTGAGCCACCCAGGTGCCCCTAGTTTTGATTTTTTTTTTTTAAGGACAAAAGAATCATGTCTTCTGGATGCTAAAAGCATTGTTATAATTTACACCTAGCCTCATTTATCTTGAAGGGTCATAGAAAAGGAATCTTACTCCTTTTTATTCTGTATAATCTTAGAACCAAATGAGCATCGCAGATAATTCCTCACTTTACAGCAAGGACAATGAGACTGGAGAGGGTGCATGACTTATCCAAGGTCACGGGATAGCTAATGCCAGGGCCAGATGTGGGTACCAGCTTCCTGTGTCCTAAATTGGGGCTCTCTAGTCTATATTGCTTCACTCATATTCAATAAAATAGTCCCTGCCAGAAGTAAACAAAACAAGACAACCAATAAATAGGTGGAGAATGAGGGCGGAGGGCAGAGGAAAGGGATGATCACAGAGACTAGAACTTCATTATTTACAGAGACCATCGGTGGGAAACTCAGACAATAGTTGCTCCGATCCCTGTTTGCCATAAGTATTTTAAATGAAGCATCTTCTAGTTGGTGAACCAGACATGAACAGTTGTAGGCTCAATCCAAGATCTCTGCCTCTCTTCTCTTGGCTCCTGATAACCTTCCTCTAGGAAGCATGACTGTGGCAAATTTGGTGGCATGATCTTTGTACTATAATTAAAGGGCAAAGGGAACACAGCAGTATCTTATATTGTTTTGGAACATGGCTTGAGGCTTATGAAATTGGCAGGATTTACATTCTTCTCTTTTCCTCATGACCCCCCCCCCCCCCCCGCCAACTAACCTCTCCAACCCTGCCCATACCTAGAGGAAAAAAAAAAAAATTAAGGGAAGAGGATAGAGCCAAGGAAAGAAAGAAAGAGAATGGGAGAGGAAAAGGAAAATGAAAATTAGAGAAAAGATGAGGAAGGAAAGAGAAGCATCAAATACTGCATCAAATACTCTGGATGCAGTATCTCCTGGCCTAGCTGTTAAACGTACATTTCTGGACCACAATTCCAGATCAGCCAAACTGGAATCTTCGGGAATAGCATCATTTAAAAACCCTTTCACTTTAAAAACCCTTTTTTGGGTTTTTGATAAAATAGGGTTTTTGATAAAATAATTACTCTCCTTTTTGTTAATTTGATTTCAAATTTTGTTATTTTGATTTCAAATGTGCAAATTCATTTGCTTCTTTAAAGCTGGCAAAAAAAGAAGTATTCCATTTATTTGCCTTAAAGGTTTTTCTTTTTTTGTTCCACACAATTGTTGATAACGTTACTTTACACAAAGAAGTTGGTGTATTCTCACATATATCAAAGCAGCTCGGAGACACAGCACCCTCCCTCAAAAGGATGTACTCTAATGAGTAGCAGGATAATATCAAATGCGTCCTCTTCCGCCAGAGGCACTGGTGGTGGGGGTGTGGGCAAAATCCACACTCCACATCAAACAGTGTGCTCCTTGCCTTTTCCTTTGGGCCCATTTGTCATGACATTTTTCTAAATTACAGATCTTTTGTTCATTAGGCTTTTGCTTATTGACACCTGGCTGAAGCCCGAACATTGCCCGTCATCCTAGCAGTCCTATTGAAAGTCCTATCACATGTTGTCCACATGGCCAAATCTATTTCCACCATGTCTGTGGTCAGATTTCCACATGGCAGAAATTGCTGTGCTAAACAACCTTGTGCGAGGTGTCTATACCTGAGTGTGTACGTGCAGTTAGGTATTACGTGACATGTTCCCGTCGAGTTGTTTCTCTGGGGATGGTGGGTGCAGTTTGGATGCGTGCAACTTCCTGGTGTGTTAGTCATGGCCATGTTAGGAATCCATATTGAAAGGGGCCTGCTGTGTAGTGATCATGTCGTCTAACTGTATTGAACGGTGCCCGCTGGGTAAGCGATCATGTTGTGTATCCAGATGTAGCTGGGCCTGCTGTGATAGTGATCACATTGTGTGTAATTACGCAGCCACCCTGGGAATGTATTGCTATAGATCAGGCAACAGGGCACAGGAGTCAATAATTGTGCCTGCTCTGGGCTGTTAGCTGTAATACTGAGAACAAGCATCACCTTCCAGGGTGGGAAACAAATCTCTAGTTTGTGGTTGGAAATGAAGTTGACATTCTCAATGCTAAGTGTCTTGGGGCTATTCCCTCTTTTGCTATTTCATATTATTTCAAATTAGGACACAGTGAATCTTCAAGTGATAAAATTTCTATAGACTAAAGGCTATATAAAAATTAACAAACAAAATCAAGCTTGCATACTCTTTCTTTTTCAAGTGGAGTGCCTTTAGAACTGTTTGTAAGTTTGTCAAATTAATAAAGAAGAAATATCTTGTCAGGCAACACAACGTTGGGAAGGATGTCTGCTCTTTTTTGGCTAAGCTGTTATCTGGAGAATTTTCTTGTATCTCGGGAGTCAGGAAAGGTTAGTAAAACCAAGGCTACCAGTCTTATGCTCTAGTATTTTCCTCTAAATTAAGTTATATCAGTGGATAATAAAGGAAGGTCACTGGGCGATGGACTTGGGTTAATATGCACACCAACACACAAACACCCAAGTCAGAGTGATCCTCCAAAGTGGAAAGCTGGAGAAGTTGACTGTATCTGTGGAACCATCTGTGGATGGTTTACAAATCACGCAAGCAAACCAGGATTACTACCTTCTTCCTCTGTGGACACCCCACCTCCCAAATTCAAACGGCTCATGTTTTAGCCATCAGTTTGACTCTGAGAGATATCTGGCTCTTTACAAAGGTAAGTGAGCGTGTACAAGGGCAGACATTAGGGTGGATACATTCTGACAAGTTTGTTGGAAACAATCAGACAAACATTATTTTCAAACATCGCTTGCAAATTTTTTTGGAAGGTCCTCTAGGATGTTACATTATGACTCCTTCTAATATCCTTTATGATCTTACTTGTGAACCTGATAGCATTATTTTACAGATGAACGTAAACTCACAGACAAGGTAGTTCATGGATTATGATGGGATTTTTCATGGGTAAGTATCTCATCTCTTAATGATTTTGAACAGGAACTAATCATGTTGCTGTTCAGACAGAAACATTAACTTCTAAAAATTAGCTTTAAAATTTCCTAACATAAGAGAATGGAAGCAAGGGACAGAAGAGTGAAGGATAGGAGGTGAGCAGAAATAAGGAAGGAAAAGCAGATCCTTCCCCTCATATCTTGGTCTTAAGGTCACGTGATTCATCTTATCATAGTTATCGAAGAGAACTTTTGGAAGATGAAAAATTGGACTTTTCAGAGTCTGATTAGGTATTTAGACCTAAGTGTGTCTACCCTTAATAAAGACAAGACCTTCTCTTTTTGAAGGATCTAATGTTGCCTCTTTGACAGGACCCTATAACCACGATGATTTGAATAATAATAATTCCTGGGACACCTCCGTGGCTCAGTGGCTAAGTGTCTGCCTTCGGCTCAGGTCATGATCCCAGGGTCCTGGGATCAAGTCCCAGTCCTGGGGGTCCTGGGATCAGTCCTGGGATCAAGCCCTGCATTGGGCTCCCGGCACAGCAGGAAGCCTGCTTCTTCCTCTACTACTCTGCCTCTTGTGTCCCCTCTCTCACTGTCTCTCTCTCTCTCTCTCTCTCTCTCTGTCAAATAAATAAATAAATAAAATCTTAAAAAAAGAAAAAGAAGAAGAAGAGTCCCATTCCATGCCTGAAACTGAAATAGGGCCATGGAATGAGGTGTTAATGGAGATGCAGGTGGAGGGTGGGAGCAGTGTTCTGTTTAGTTTAGTTTTATTTTTTTTTTTAAGATTTTATTTATTTATTTGACAGAGATTACAAGTAGGTAGAGAGGTAGGCAGAGGGGGGAAGTAGGCTCCCAGCAGAGCAGAGAGCCCAATGCTGGGCTCCTAGGACCCTGGGATCATGACCCGAGCAGAAGGCAGAGGCTTAACACACTGAGCCACCCAGGTGCCCCTAGTTTTAAATTAAAGAGTTCAAAATAAACTGTAAACCAGAGGAGAAATTCAAGGTTTAAGGGCACCTGTGTGGCTTAGTGGGTGGAGCCTCTGCCCTTGGCTCAGGTCATGATCTCAGGGTCCTGGGATCGAGCCCACATTGGGCTCTCTGCTCGGCGAGGAGACTGCTTCCCCCTCTCTCTCTGCCTGCCTCTGCCTACTTGTGACCTCTACCTGTCAAATAAATAAAGTCTTAAAAAAAAAAAACAACTCAAGGTTTCATCTTATATGTGCTACAGTTCTATTTTGAATCATCTCAAGCCATGTAAACAAAAAGACAGTGAAGGGAAAAGAAACTGTAGCTTTAATGCTGATTGGGTCTCTACTATTTGTCAGGCACCGTATTAGTCAATTTGTACCATGTTATTTCATTTGTTCTCATTAGGAGCTTATGAGACAGGCACATTTTCCCCATTTTACAAATAAAGTCACAGAGGTTAAGCAAAATAGTAGGGTCATAAGATACAGAGACAAGCTTTATCTCTCTCCCCAAGTGTGCTCCATTATCTGACTTAATTTTTTAAATGATTTTTTAACTACCTCTGTAGAATTATTATTATTTAACTGTACAGAAGGGCTTTGCATAGTGAGAGGTAAGGAGTTCTCTTTACCACCACCCCTTTCCCTGCTATCTCATTTCCCTCGCTAGAGGGAATATTTTGGTGGAATATTCCAGAATTATCTCTATGCTTAAAATAGGTTTCACATGTTGCTTTCTTTGGTTAGCCACTCTGGCACATTTTAAATAGCTGGAGCTATTGCATACATGGATTGAAACATACTACTTAGGCCATTTTATCCCCATGAAATAGAGAAGTGGTGAGAGAAAGGACCAAGAAAATCAGTAGGGCCTTCGAGTAGCAAGCTTCAGACTAAGCTACAGCTGCCCCCAAGCTTAGTAAAAGGCATCAATGTTGGGGAAGAATTGACCTTCGAACCAACATCTTCTTCCAGAATCCCTTTGTCCATGGAGTTGGGCCAAGATAACCTAAAATGGCAGGTCTGGGTCATTGTAGGCATGGGCCTGTGTATCAGTGCTAGTGCTGTGAAGGATTGGTGGAGTGCGTAAGTGTGGAAGAAGAGGGACTTAGTACAAAAGTGTCCTCTGTATGGCGTTGAGTTGAGGAGCTGATGTCTTCTTTAAGAGGGTAGTCTGAGGCTCTCGTTCCTTCAAAACCAGCCTTGGCACTGTCTCTGAGCTACAAAAGCTGCCTGTGGTGAGCAGCAGAGCTGGGGCTGCTCCATAATAAGTAAAGGTACAACAACATAAGCACTAGAAGCCCAGTCAGAGCTAGAAAACAAAACTGGCCAAGAGTAGCTATTAGCCCGCAACTAGAGGACGGCCTTCCTGTGGATCTAGTGTGCAAGAACACCCTTTCTTCATGGCTCCCCTCAGCACACTCTCTAACCTGAGATAGCAATGCACACCTTGTTTACCCAAAGGGAAGTTTACCACTTGGCCCTGGCAGTGGATAAGGCTCACTGCAAGAGCGGGAGGGACAACTTTCTATTCAGGCACTGGTCCTTGGAAAGCCTCTGCCTTTCCAGAAAAGGACATTAATTCTATACTGTACAACCCAGTCATTTAAGGCATATGGGTCTGGTCTTAATTGGGCATTTAGAAGAGCCACAATTGCAATAAAACACAATTTTGAGCTCTTAGGCACACCGTTCATCAGGAGACAGTTGAGAGAAAAACAGTCTTTGGGAAGGATTGCTTGGAGGCCATGGAGTTCATTCACACTCCCAGATCTGCATGGGGTGGGGCTCAGGGCATGCGACATTCTAACCCCTGCAGAATTGTTTGGGTCGGACCACATATGATGCCATCAACATATATGGAGAATTAGTATAAGAAATAGCCCTGGGGTACCTCTTTTGTGTCTTTCGTAAGAATACTGTTGAGATGTCTGTCATACCACCTATTGTTCTATTTATGAACTCTTGGATATTCTGATTAGGACCAGAAACAATTATAAATCTCCTGAGCAATCATTTTATTTAATGGATACTGTGAACTGTGAAGCCAACAAGGTTTCCTATTTTCACATGATTGGGAAATTTCATGTTACCAGGAAGTTGAGAGCCCAAATGTTATCCCTGTACATTTTAGCTACTCCCAAAACCACCTGAAATCCTTTCTGAAATAAGGTGAGGCATTTGGGTAAACCAGTAAGTATCTAGGTAATTAGCGTATTTTATTTCAATGGTTTCTGTTTCTTCCTTTGCCCAAATCACCTTTTAATAGCTGATGAAAGACAAGCCGATCTGTTTTTTAACTTGGGAGACATAAAATTGCTTTCCTTTCTGCCTCTTAACAAGTCATTCTGGAGCTTAGGAGGCTCTTGGTATGTTAATACCAGAAGCTTTTGTTTAGGGGCTCTCAATATGCTAATACCAGAGCCTTTCCTTAGGAAACAGACCATTTTTTTTTCTTGGGAACAACAAAGATAAGATCAATAAGGCGCGGCTCTTACAAAATCAACTCTCCAATTTTCTTTAATTCAGGATTCCAAATGCATATTCCATTCACAAATCTGTGTTTATAAACACTAGTCCTTTGGTAGTGGGAGCGATTAAAAAATAGGTGAAGGGAACCACATGTACATTAGTAACCCAAGGTTCTTGACAATGAACTTCTCTCAGCTAACACTTTGGACCCAACTAGCTTGGTGCTCCAAGCCTGCTTTAGTTGTCTGAGATGTGCCAGCACACCAGTGAGACTAAACTGCCTTCACAGAGAGAGAGAGAAACCACCTTCCAAGGTACCTTTCAGAGATGCTTGTGGAGAAAATGATACACTGATAGAAGAGGCCAGGGAAGCAACTGGGAGGGACAGATGTTACAGGAGACCTGAACAGACATGAGTGGTGTACCTGTAGCTCTGCAGCCCCAGGCTCTCCAACTCCCTCCTGAAAATTATATGAAAGGTCCAGCTGGTTCCATGAATGACATGGTGGCTTCAGCTGAATGGCAGCTGTACTGAAACAGTGCAATTTCTCGAGGGCAAGGTAGCTAGCTGAATTGGAAAAGATCCTATTTGACCCCCCATGGCCGTTCTCCATCAATTGTGTTTCCCTGTTTCAAACTCAGCCATTTATTGAAGTAGGTAGGATCACATTCATCACATCGATGGAGCCTAGTTTCTCTTAGAAATCAAAAGTCCTGACATTAAATCTACAGAGCTTGTCTGCTGTTTGAACACACAAATAGTTGTCCTAGTTGAATTCGGTAGATTTGCCACAAGAGCTTTACTCATTCCTGGTGTCCCTATCAAAGAGCTTGAGTGAACAGCAGCAATCTAATCCATGTATGGGACACTGTGGGTGTTTACTGGTCAGGGTGGGGCAACAAATGAGACAGGTTGTGGTGTGATTCAAAACTGAGGGTCATGGACCCTCTAAAGCTGTATGTTTTCAAATGTTTCCTTTAATTATGTGTTTCATTTTTCCTTGATTAATAAAATACAGAGCTTTGGGGCTGATTATTTTTTAGTCTATCTGGATCCTTTGTGGAACTGGGAAGTAAATCGTCAGCTTATACACAAGGTGGCACCCTGTGATTCCAACCAGGTCTGAGAGGAGCGATGCTGCTAAGAGACTGAGCCACAGCCATAAATTTTTATTTCGCATCTTGTTTTTTTCACTATAGCGAATATAAAGATGGTAGTAGATGTTTAGCACGTCTCCTTTGAGTTGCAGTCTCTGTCCTTATGTCTCAAAGATTCAGAGTTGCCTCAGTAAAGGGCACTGGGACCAGGGGGTTGATTTTGGTTGATTGTAATGAATGCAGACCCCACATTCAGATTACATATGGAAAACAACGAAGCTTTATTGGTACTGGGCTCATTCCTGGGAACATAAGGGGAGGGGAGGGATGCAGTTCACATACCAACCCAATTAACTTTCAATTGGGTTTGCTGAAATAGGGAGCCAATTAGAAAGAACGTGACATTTACAAAACTCAGAAATAGTTGAATAGCAACTGTGTTTACTAGTTTTGAGGTTTCTTTCAAAAAGTAATTTTTTCATTATTTGGAAGCTGCCTGCCCTGATTGCAGTACAGGGAGATGGAAATTGGAATATAATCCCAATCCTTACAGTTATTTGACCTTTATTCTAATCTAGACTACATTTAGAAAGCAGTTTTAAAACTATTTCTAATTCTTGGGTATTTATATACTATACTTGCTTAGCTAAATGCATGCCATTTGGAACTGGCCCAAAGCATATATAAGCAGACCAATTTTAGGATAACTGTACTCAGTGCATTGTATGTGGAAATTAAAATAGGTGATTAGGCTACACAACCATTTGAAACAGGTTTAGATAAAAACATTTTATAACAGGATTTACCTCAAAAGTTGAAAAGATACTCTGTTTCTAGCTCTAACAAGTACATGGGTATTTAACAAATAGATTAGATATCAACTTTATGAAAAATAGTATTTGTACACAATTAAAAGCTATTTTCCAAATGTGAAACAGAGGCATTCTGTTTTGGGGACTGAACTGGAAGCCAAGAATACACGGGCTGTGTCCCACTTGCAAAGTATACTGTGTTATCTGCCTCAAACTATTTTATTACCAGCTCTATAACCATTGCCTATAGTGCAAGAAGAGAGTGGAGATTTGTAGAAGAAATCTGTTACATAGTCAAAGAAAAAGAACAATAAAACAATAACTACTAGAGCAAAAACCTGTTACTGTAATAGCATTTCCGGTTTCAAAAAAGTTTCTTTGAACTGCTTTAATTGGTCCTGAAACTCAGGGTAGGCCATAATAAAAGCAAATCTTGTCAGCAATGGCTAGGTTGGATGACAGGCCAATAGAGCATGTGAAGTCCAAGCTGGACTGGAATGGGGTCATTATCACTAAATTTCTTCAGGGAAAATCAGTCAACACATATATGTGAGGGGCCTGCAATATGTGAGGTACAGAACTAGAGATACGGTGATTAACAGAGCAGATGTTGTTCCTGCTCTGCTTAAGGCTACTACACCTTTAGGCTCTGGGTTATGACTCTATTAGCCACTGGTTAAAAGGTCACAGTAATCTGGAAGAGCAACTTTAGAATGTTGAATGAGCTTGGACAGCAGTGTGGCACTGATGAGAAAACAAGAGTTTCGGAATCAGGCTAGACCTGGCTTTTGAACCAGTTTGTGAATTATTAGTGTTGAGACTCAGCAAACTGGCTGTCTGAGCCTGTTTCCTTATTAGTAAAACTATAAAATTCTTCACAGGGTTATCATGAGAATTAAGTGGAATGCAATTAAGTGAGATAATATACATAAAGTACTACTGAAGTGTGTGGTCTATTATAGATACTCAATATTTCCTTTCTTGAAAGAGAGTAACAAGAAATATATTGAAAAAACAGTTACCCTTTTTGAACTTGAGAATGCAGAGAAAAGCTCTGGATGACTCCCTCTGCCCCCTTTCAGGCTTTAATACAGTGTTGACCCCCTACCGACAAGATCTTGTTCTTTGCAGAGAACTAGAACTGTGCCAGAGGGGAGTATTCAGAGAAGGACATGACCATAAGCTTGAGAGAGGTATTGCTTACAAGTGAGTCACAGCACCTCCGTTATTTCCAACAACAAAGTGGATGGGAAACACTTAAGCCTTGCTAAACAGTGCTTGAGGTCTTGCTGGATCAAACGTATAAGACTGTTTAGACAGTGTCATGAAGTCCATACCCACCATATTGCCTGCAAAGTGGAAGGTGGGGAGAAAAGAAGGGCGGAAAAAGGGAGAGGGAAATAAGGAGATGAGGGAGAGGTAATGGAGGAAGAGACAAAGTTTTGATGCCAAATAAAAATGACTGTAGATACCAATTCTTTCACTCTGGAATTCAGGCAATCACCTACTTTTCTCTGAGCCAAACAGAATATTTATCAATTATTAGAAAACGATAATATGTGTTACATTTTTCCTAGGGATTTTGTACAAAAGCTGTAATGCTTAAAGACTAAAGAAGAAACTCTTGGCTAACCAAAGTTGATGTCAACAATAGTCTTGACACTTTCTAAATTTGAGTCTACTTAATTTCCCCTCTTCTTTAGAACTTTCTCTAACCAGTTCAAGCTAAGGTAATGTCTCTCTTCTCTGATGTCTTACAGCAATTATTGCTTGTACAACTCATTTTGTAACTAACCATGTTCTACTGCCATGTGTCATCTACTGTGTAAAGTATTTACGCTTTTTTTTTAAAAAGAGAGAGAGAGTGCGTGTGTGCAAGCAGGGTGGGGGACAGGGAGAGGGAGAAAGAGAATCCGAAGCAGACTCCAGCAGTGGGAGGTGTTGGGCAGGCCAAGATGGGGCTCGATGTCACCGCCCTCAGACCATGATCTCAGCAGAAATCAAGAGTCCCATACTCAACGGACTGAGCCACCCAGGTGCCCTGAGTATTAACACTTTTTAATTTTCCCCCCATCATTTATCTTTCCTGTTGCCCAGTTCTTCAACTATTTATGACTCTTATTGTTACTCATCTCTCCAACCATCCTGTCATCCCATTAACATGAAAGCTCTATGAGGGCAGGAACTTCAAACCTCTTTGCCTCTTCCACAATACCCAATGTTTTACACACACTTGCCACTTTGGAAATGTGTGCTGCCTTGGTTTACTTTTATAAGTTTAACTCTTAAGAACTCGGTTTTTGAAATCTGAGAACTATCTACCACCCATTAAATAACTCTAAGAAGTTTGGGTGACAGGTTCAAGGGCACTTGTTGCATGTGGCAGCCTCAAACATTAACCCTCACTGCTGCCATTCGCATCTTCCCGGCGAGGGCGACGATGAGTGAAGATGCATTACCGCGAAGAGTTCTTTGGGCCAGGTACTGAAGAGGATGCAGGGTAGAGGGCCGGGGCTGCATGACCGTTTTCGGGGCGGGCGGACCAGCAGATCTGCGCCGCTCTGAGTGGGCAGACGGAACGGACCCTTCGCACCTCCCAGGGATGTGCGAATTGGAGGATGCGAATTAGCCGGCTTTCGGGGCACCGTGGAGATAGCGCTTTCTAAGTACAGGCGCGGTGGTGGCTGTTGTGCCCTGGCTGACATCTTCCTTTCCCGCTCACGGACTTCTGCAGACACGCGCTGCTCCGCGCGGCCGTGTCTTGCCCAGCAATTTCCTTCGGGGCACCCAGCGAGCGGCGGGTCGGGGCCGCGGAGGCAGAGGCGCACGCTCAGGGGCGCGTTAACTTGCGCACCTGGCACCTGCCACAGGGCTAGACGCGGCCGGCAAGCCCAGGGCCGCCGCCGCCCCCTCTCCCCTGAGCTGCCCGAGGCTGAGCACGCTCCCGCGGGCCGGCCGCGCCGCGGAGAGAGTGGGTGGGCAGGCTAGGGAGGGGAACGGAGAGGAAGGAGGGAGGAAGGGAGGGAGAGGGCGAGGCGCGTCCCCGCGGCGGGGGCGCGCTCTCGCGCGGGCTGCCGGGATCGCTCGCCGCCGCTGTGGTAATGTCCGCCATGTTGGCCATGGCGCAGGGAGCGGATCGGGCGGGCGAGCGGCGGATCTAGTGTGTGGAAGCGGCCGCGGGCGGCGGGGGGCTGTTTTCGGGCGGGGTGGGCGCCCATGCTGTGGCCGGGGGCAGTGAGGAGGAGGAGGAGGAGCGGGCCGGCCGCGCTGCACTGAGGAAGGAGGTGGAGGAGGCGGCGGGAGTCCTCCCCCCCTCCCCGCCCGCCCCGCCGCCGCCGCCCGGGCTGTTCCTGTAAGGCGGGGAGACAATGAGTAAACTCTCCTTCCGAGCGCGGGCGCTGGACGCCGCCAAACCGCTGCCTATCTACCGCGGCAAGGACATGCCTGATCTCAACGACTGCGTCTCCATCAACCGGGCCGTGCCCCAGATGCCCACCGGGATGGAGAAGGAGGAGGAATCGGTAGGGACTCGAGTGTTTATTACCCCCCCTTCCCTCCTCCCCCCTCCCCTTTGTCAGTCGGGCCTCGCCATTCACAGAGCGCTTTACGCTCGCTGGAGGGCGCCTCTGCCGCTCCAATGCATGGGACCCTACGCCGGCGGAGTAGCGTAAACCCTCTCGGCCGGCGCAGCGCCCGCCCGCGGCCGCCATGTTGTTGCGTCCCAGTGTTGTGATTAGCTCGCAGCGCCGCTTACGCTGCCGTAAGGGGGCCTTGCCGTAAGCGGCGGCCGGGAATGGCGCAGGGGATGTTCTGGCCGCACTTGGCGTACGGCCTCTGTTTACCTCTTCCCTTCCCCCCAATCTTTCTCCGGTGCTGGGTTAATTAATGGGCGAGGGATCCTTTGGATAGGAAGGATTTCCCCCCCCCACTTTCAAATTTAGTTTTGCATTGGGTTCTTTTTAATATGACTTATGGAAAGTAAAACGCGTTCAAAACAATCATCTTCCTTCTAGCAAGGTAACCCTCGCTCTCGAGCCGGCGATGGTGCGGCGGGATGAGGCGGTGCAGCACTGCAGCGGGGGAGGGCGGGGGCCGCGACTACCCAGTGGGGTGTAGCGGTAGAGAGCCGTTGACCGGCTAGTTCCCCGGCCGCGAGAGGGACGGCGCTGCCGGCCTGGCCAGGAAAGCGCCGGCTCGGCGCGCAGCGTTAGAGAGCAAATAGGGATGTTCCGCAAGGAGCTGCTGGCGCTTCCCGGTCCCCGCGCCGTGTCCCCGAGAATTGTCATCGAAGAGGAGGGTCTTCTAGAAGTTGAGGATTTAATGCATCTAAATTGACAGTTACGTTTTTTGATAATACATTGCTTTCTGCAAAAATTGTGCTTTTCTCCCTGACGGGATTTTGCATACGGATGAATTTTATCTGGCTTGACTGTGTTTATGACTCTGGAGTGGTGTTACTTGCGTGCGAAGTTCATAGTAACTGCACCCTCAAGAATTTCTTCAATGAACCTGCGGTCCCGCCTTATTGTCAACCCTGGATGTGCGTGGATTGGTTCTCTTCCTTCTGTGACTGTCAGAAGAAGGCTCGAGGTTTCTGTGATTGGTTTTCTCTTTTGACTATTAATATTGCAGGAAATGCTTTTATGCCTTTGATTGGCTGCTCCAGTTCTGACCTCATTATATTACCCTGTTATTACTACTTTCTGCTGTGATTTAATCACATTTCTCTTTGGTCTTTGGTTACTTGAAAGTCTTGCACTTTGAGTAGAAAATGAATATGGCAATAGTATCAGGTTGAACATTCGATATTCAGCTTTTCAAATAATAAGATGAAACCCCCCCAAGCAAAAGAAAACCCAATGTTTGCAGTAGATTTAGATCTAAGTCACATGAGAACATTCTTTTTATTCTTAAAATAAAGTTTATTTCTACCTTAGCTCAGTTTTCTATATGAATGATAATTAAAGTTATAGTATGTAGGAGAATTAATTGAATTAAACTTTAAAAAACACAACTTTGGATTCCACAAAGTTAAACTTATTATTTTATGGGTTTTGATAAAAAAGGAGAGGTAGCTCATGAGTCTTGAAGCATCAGTAAAGAATGTAATTCCTTGGATCCCGTTATTTTGGTTTGGGAAGAACTGAAATCAGGAAACTTGTTCTAGAATGAACAGTTAGCCCCCGGAAGATAAGCTGCTTTTTGTGAACAGTGATCAGCAATATATTTACTGCTTTAGGTCCTTAGTTTGCCACATATATCTTGGTATTTTATCTGAATTGAGGAAGAAAACTGCAGTTTAGTTATTCTTTTAATGATGTATTAAAAAATAAATGTTTAACCCTTTCCCTATTAACTTTTTCAGAAGTTGTGGTTTCCCATCTAGAGATTGGAAATTAGATTATATTGGACAATTTTCAGTATGCTGCTTCAGCTGCCCAATTTTAGGGAAGAAGAAATCCAACTTCTGGTGGAACTAGAGTTGAAACCCAGGACTTCTGACTCTTTGTCCTGTCCTTTCTACCTCTTCAGTGTTCCAAGTGGAGGTACTTAAAATCAAAACAAAACTAAACAAACTCTGACAGTTAAGATTGATAGTCTAAAGTCTTTCCCTTCCCAGAATGTCCAGTTAGGGTGTTAGTTTTTTTCTTTTCATCTTTTAAGTTGACATGTAAGTCAAAAGACTTGTGCTTTCATGAGTGACAGCCAGTTCAGTTCTTCTGGTCTTATTTACAGGATTTCTGTTATTCAGCAGAATTATTTGTTCTTCAAAAAAATGTTCTTCCATGATCAACAGTTCTAAGCAGCAGTAAAATATAAATTTCATAAATGTTTTGTGTTTCAGTTGAATTGTATTTCAATTCAGCTTCCATTATCAGCATGTTCTAATTATTTTCATAAGTATTTCTTTTAATCATGTAGGCTTGTAAAAAACCAAAAACAAAAAGCTTTGGCTTGTGGATTTATAATTGTTGCCTTTTGCATTTCTAAATTGTCCACAGTATGACTTCCTTGCTGTTTGGTTGACAAAATCCTTTGACTGCACTTGAACCACCTTCATGGATTTTACTTCTCTTTCTATTCCCGCTTCCCCCGCCCCGGCCAGTAAAATTAAGGACTATATCTATCGGATTGTTCTTAGACTTTGTTTATATAGTCATTGACTCAATTTTGAGTTACATTTTGATGATACTTAAATGAGGTAATTTTTTTTTTAAGATTTTATTTATTTATTTGACGGACAGAGATCATAAGTAGGCAGAGAGGCAGGCAGAGGGAGAGGAAGGGAAGCAGGCTCCCTGCTGAGCAGAAAGCCCCATGCGGGGCTCGATCCCAGGACCCTGGGATCGTGACCTGAGCAGAAGGCAGAGGCTTTAACCCACTGAGCCACCCAGGCGCCCCTTAAATGAGATAATTTAGGTGTTGTTTGGCACTGATAGCATTCTGTCATTCTCTTAGCTCTTCATTTTCTTTTGGACATGCAGCAATCTTCTCTTCCCTTTCCTTAGTTTGTCATTTGCCTAAGGTCTGCCCTCCTAAACTTGATCGTGCTCCTCATAGCACTTGGTTTAGGTCAGATACTGTAAACATATGTTTATTTAGAACTTAGCCAGAGAGATCAGGTGATCGGTGATTCTGCCGCCTCCCCTGAGTGTTGTATAGTGGTAGTTGATATTTTTTTATAATACCATTTTTTGAATATTTCTAGTGTCTCACATAACGTTAAGAACTTTACATACTATTATTTCATTTAATCCTTTTTAAAAATCAACTTTTTTGAGGTAGAATTTACTTACAGTAAAGTGTGTTCATTTAAAGCATAGAGTTTGGTGAGTTTAGACAGATGTGTACACCTGAGGAAATGCCACCACAATCAAGATAAAACAACATTTCAAACACCCAAGAAGTTCCCTTCTGCTTCTTTGCAAGTCAGTCCCTCTCCACTAGTAGTTCAAAGCAACTGCTGATTTGCTTTCTCTCCCTGTAGATAAGTATTATCTTTTCTAGAATTTCATTTAAATGGATTTCGTATTCTCTTGTGTTAGGCTTCTTTTGCTCAGCATGCTGCACTAAAGATTCATCCTTGTTACATGTATCAGTCCATTCCTTTTTACTGAATAGTATTCTAGTGAGTTGATATAATATATTCATCCATCCATCTGGACATTTTAATTGCTTCCTGTTTTTGGTTTTCATTTAATCCTTGTAACAGTTCTGGGGAGTATTATTGTTTTTATTTTATGGATGAAGAAACTGAGGGTCTCGCTGTTAGTAACTGGCAGAGCGAGTGAATGCCCTTGCCTTTAATACAACAAAAACCAGGGGCACCTGGGTGGCTCAGTGGGTTAAGCCTCTGCCTTCAGCTCAGGTCATGATCTCAGGGTCCTGGAATCGAGCCCCGCATCGGGCTCTCTGCTCAGCAGGGAGCCTGCTTCCTCCTCTGTCTCTGCCTGCCTCTCTGCCTACTTGTGACCTCTGTCTGCCAAATAAATAAATAAAATATTAAAAAAAATACAACAGAAACCATTCTTATAACCACTAAGCTTCATATTGACTTCTTACAGAACCACAGATTAGCTTCTGAACTGTTACCAAGTTCATTACAGTTTTTGTAAATAATGTTTTACTTTTTATAATTTTGGGAACTTTGAAAGATGACTGGAAACTTTGAAAGTTTGATTGGAATATTAAATTATTAAGTGTAGTTTTTGGTCACTTAACTGTGTCTGATTTTTGCTTTGGGCTTTTCAGATTTTCTGTTTCTTTTTTTTTCTTAGAAGTTTGTTATCTTTGCTTCCCTGTCCTGGCACCATTGTGTTTATCTGAATGTTTATGTTATCTTAAGCATATAAGAAGTTTGTGGGAAACTATCCTGTTTTATTATTTAGATTTTCTCCTACTAGAATGTAATCTTTGTAAGGGCAAGGATTTTTGCGTATTTTGTTCCCCAGAACTCTGTCTGACACATAATATATGCTTGCTAAATGTTGGTTAAATGTTGAATGAGCCTTTAATTTTTCTTTTCTGTACGAAGATCTATGTTTTTGTGAAGCATTGTGTGTGTGTGTGTGTGTGTGTGTATAAAATTCATTAGCAGAATTTGGTAAATTATTCTTAGAGGAATTCTTTTTGGTTTCTTACTTTGGTATAACATACATAAATGCCAAGCCTTTTTTTTTTTTCCTTCTCTTGAGTGAGAGGCTCTTTTAAATACAGAATTTTTTGATGCATAAGGTATGGCTGCAATATTAATTTTTGTTTTGTGTTAATTATTCTTAACAGGTGTATGTAGGTTTATGTAAGATATCTTTTTGTAGTAACATGTACCTTGAACCAAACTCTACATGAAGCAGGTGATTCTACTTATTTTTAAAGAAAAAGACCATGACTGATTTGAATTACTTTTTCTCCTTTTATGTTTTAGTTGTCTAATTTCGGTATTCTCTTAATATTTTAAGGGATATTTTCAATGATAGAGTAGGAATATATTCAGTCTTTCTCACATTTCAAAGTTACTTTTGGCACTGATACATTTCATAGGTCATGATAGGGTTCTAGAGAGGATATAAAATACAATTTTGTAAATTGATCTTGTAAAAACATTTAACATTTACTCTTTCAACAAAAGCAAATACTTACCAGGTATCATCTGAGTGCCAGGTGTTACTTAAATATGACATTTGTGAAGGTTTGGTTTTTTTTTTTTTAAAGACTTTATTTATTTATTTATTTGTCAGAGAGAGAGAGAGAGACAGACAGACAGACAGACACACCCCGCACAAGCAGGCAGAGGCAGAGAGAAGGCTCCCTGTGGAGCAAGGAGCTCGATTTGGGACTTGATCCCAGGACCGTGGGATCATGGCCTGAGCTGAAGGCTGTGGCTTAACCAACTGAGCCACCCAGATGTCCTAGACATTAGTGAACTATTTTAAAGAGGTAAATATGTCTAAAAGTATTTGTAAGGCTGTGCGCTGGAGTTTTAGGATTAGGATTAAAATGAAAAGAATACAGATCTTGACTTCAGAGAACTTAAATGAGTCATTGAAGTCAAAAACATATCTGGAAAGTTAGCATCAACTACCAGGTTAAGTTGACCTGACAAAGAGCATTAGAAAAAGCTAAATGTCAGTATAGTTAAGAGAGAAAATTGTTATTGGAATGTATAGAGGTGTCGGAGAGAGATTTAAAAACTTGGGCTTTCAGGTTTGGTTGTACAGTGTGTGTTGAAACAAATACTTGAGTGAAGGAATGTTTAAAGCAATTTCTATGGATGTTGGGGTGCCGGGGTGGCACAGTTGGTTAAACGTCTGTCTCTTGATTTAGGATCTTAGTTTAGGCTCACGTTGCGATCTCAGGGTTTTGAGATCAAGCCCTGTGTGGGGCTCTGTGCTCTGTGCAGAGTTGGCTTAAGCTTCTCTTCTCTCTCTACCCCTCCCCACCGCATGCTCATGCACATCCTCTTTCTCTCTTTTTCTTTCTCAGATAAATAAGTCTTTAAAAAAATTTTTTTTTTCTGGAGATGTTAAGTAGACTAAAGGAAGGTTCTTCCATGTTATGTGTATTTTATCTGTTCTTTTCAATCCGTTATCCCCTGCTGATAGAAACTTCAGGAGGGGAGCCCTTTGTCATTTCTGAGCTGGTCATTCTCTTAGCTCTTTCTCCCCATTTTTTTGGATATGCAGGTGGCTTTTATTTTTCTTCCTCTTCTTTTGTTCTATGCTATATCTTCAACACTAGAAACTGTTCAGAACAAAGAAAACGCTCAATAAATATTTGGCAAATGAATGAATAAAAGTTAGGGTGGTGACAAGGTTGAAAAAAGGGTAGAATTATACCACATTGTAGATAGTTTCGAACGTTAGACGCAGGAAATTATAGGATGGTATAGAAAAAAGAGCATTGATTTGCAAGTGTGAAGTCTGTTTCTAGTTTTGTTTCTGTTCTTAGTAGCCAGATGATCTGGGAAAGTTCCCTGCCTTCTCTGAGCATCAGGTCATTCATCACTACCATCACAGTTACCATTTATTGAGTGTGTGTTGAGTATGTGCCAGGTACTTTGTTAAACTCAGTAGATGATTTAGAACTCATATAACAACAGGGTGTGTAGTAGTATATTGTCTCTTTTCCAAAAGAAACTGAGGCTTTGGAGATTTAAGTGTCTTGCCCAAGGTCACCCCTGCCTGAGTTAGAACATAGCAAAACAGTATTTGAACTCAAACCCTATGAGTGATTGACTCTAGGGCTCTGATCTTTACTATTGTATTGCTTCATCTATAAAAAGAGAACTAGGTGATACCTAAGGCTTATTACATTTCCACTGATCTCTCACTTATTATTCTGTAACATGGAAGAGTCATTGAAAGTTTTTGCCTCAGGCACTTGGGTGGCTCGGTCGGTTAAGCATCTGCTTCAACCCTAGGTCATGATCTGGGGCTCCTTGCTCAGCAGGGAGCCTGCTTTTCCCTCTTCCTGATGCTCCCCCTGCTTGTGTGCATGTGGTGTGCTCCTGCTCTCTCTCTCTCCCCCACCCTTCCTCTCTCTCTGAGGAATAAATAAATCTTTTTAAAAAAAAAGGCTTTGCCTCAGGGAATGATATAAAAGAATCTTTGAAGTGAATGCCTTTTGTAAACACATTTCTCTTTAAAAAAAATGTAAAGGAATGATTTATTTGTGGTATGAATTTAGGTTTCATCAGTATCATTTCTCTAAAAATGAGGCCTAAAAATATTTAACAGGTGGGATCATTAGGTTAGTTTGAAGTAACAGAAACAAAAAACCAAATCTGGTTTCTTTCATTCCTGGATGTTGTCTCAAAGATTCCAAAGAAGGCTTTTGGACAGTCAGGGCTTGGGAAGGCCTGGAACCAGGTCAAGCTATGGGCCCTTAGCAGCAAGTGACATTAACATCACTGAACTAACAATGCCCAATCTTTTGAGAGGTAGTATAGTTAAGGTAGTAGGTAAGAGGTAGTAGTTGAGAGGTAGTAGTTAAGTGTATATGTTCTGGAGCCAGAACAGAAATGGTTTTGAGTCCCCTGGCAGGTTAACTTGATCTATAAAATCACATAGGGTTGTTGAGAAGATGAATTGTGGTGCACTTGGGACAATTTGTGGCATTCAATAAGCAGTCAGTAAATATTAGCTATTATTCTCATCACTGTTACATTTTTTTCATTTCCAAATCCCAGGTCCTAGTGTTAAAGGACATTATTGGTTTGGCTTGCTTCAGGTGTCTATGTACATGTAAGTCTGACAGTCTGACGGGGGACAGGGATCATGATTAGTACTTATGTGCTGTTAAGGGCTACCCTTGAGAATGAGGCTTTAGCTAGGTAGCTGCCCTTTAGAGACTTACTAATGTGTGTATGTAACAGAATTACCAAAAGTTGTGAAGTTAAATCGTTAAATTGTTTTAATCCATGGTTTGACCCAAGGTGAATTTGCACATTTAGGGTGTTTTTATAAACCTTAAGTTTGTAAAGTGTTTTAATGAGGTAACAATATTTTGCCTATTTTATAATAAAATGGTAAGATGCGTATTGCAAATTTTAAAGGAAATTTAAATTAAGGACTATAAAAGAAGTCTCCAGAATCTTTTTAAAGAAAGCATACCTTTCGTACTAATTTTCAGAGTAGTAAGGGATGCATTTTGTGTGACCTCAAAGATACTATTTAACCTTCCTGTCCCTTAGTTTCCTCATTTGTGAAATAGAATTGGATTGAGTGACCTTTAAAGTGCCTTTGGGTCTAAAAATTACTTGCGTCTGTGAATCCACATTTCTACCTACTAGGCATATTGTCCAGAATATTAAGGAAGCTACTAGTAGGTAAGCTTTAACTCTTTAAAAAGTTACTTACTGCAATGCTGTTAATTTGGTTTAGAGTCCTTTTTTTTTTTTTTTTTTTTTTGAGAGGTTCAGTTACATTTTTGTACTATTTGATACTGATTTTTCCTAGAGATCAGTGGAGAAGTCCACTCTGTATGTTTTGGGTGTGATAAGTTCCTTTGCTTTCATGAATTTTTCTTTCACTGTCTTTACTAATCTTACTCATTGCTGTAAATGTTCTGAATTTTGGCATACTTTTAAGCCAATACCATTTAAGTTTATTTTAATTTTCTGGTATCTCATGACTCTCACTTGAGGGTTGTGTGCATTTGTGTGTGGATGGATGGATATGGATATATGCATGAGAGAGTGAGAAGATAGACCCTTATTTTCCCAATTAGACCAGATACCTTAAGGAAGGTATACTGTCTTCATTTTACTCACCATAGGCTGATACCTATCCAGACACTTAGGTAATAGAAAGTTTATAATACAGGCATTGACAATATACTGGACACTGGGATTGAATTTGATTGTATTATTAAACATACAGCTCTACATCTTCATTTCATTACAAGTAAAGTTGAGGTAGAAAAACAGTAATGGATGTGTAGGGGCAGCATGAGGAGGAAAGGATGATAGGAATAAGCCAGGAAGGAGACCAATGTAGATAACAGTAGGTCCGTCATGATTATTTGATTTTATCTTAAAATTGATCCCTCTTTATATTTTGCCTTCTCTACACTTCAGTGAAACAAAACTTTGGGTTTGTCTAGTCTATCATGCAGCACTGTTCTTTGTGGGATTAATAAGTGGAGGAAGATGATGCCACTTACAGATTCTCCTTAGCACCACTTCCTTATATATGCTTTTTGGTTTCTTTTTTCTTGCCCACTAGTGTCACTGTGCAGTCAGAAGAATGCAGATTGGAAGAGTCAGGCTCTCTGCTAACTCTCTCACTCATATCTTTACTTCCAGCTTTCTCACTTCCTTTTTTTGGAGAGGAGTGTAGACAAAGGATATGAGGCTATTGGTTGGGGAGTCCACAAGCAGCTCTTACTTGTAGTGCTAATTTGATGAAGTTAGTACTTTAGAATTGTGGCTTAGGTTCCAGTCATGGCCTCTGCCACTTTCCCTCTGGGCAGGATAAATTACTTCATCTCATTGAGCCACTTTGCTTCATCTGTTTAATGAGGAGTATCTCAAAAGATAATCTGAAAGATTAACTTTTTTAATAGACTTAAGTCAGTGTCTTATACAGGCAACTGCTATTTTTTTTATTATTAATAACAGTTTTCAGTTGTACAGGATAATGTGAAGGAATATGGAAAAGTAAAAGGTACAGAGTATTTCCATATATTATTTTGAGGTATAGTTTCATATTTTTTTCCTCAATTACATATATTTTTATAGTTGTCAAACTTTAGCAAATTGATATGTACATTTTCCTCCTTCTATCTCTGTTTCTGACAGCATTTAACAGTCAAAATGATTTTAAAAAAATTAAAGACTTTGAAAATTAGCAACAAAGAAAATTGACTCTTTAGCTAAGCTAATCCTCAGAGTAATACTTGATTCCTGAATAATTGATAAATATTGTATTTGTTTTTAGAAGTGATTTTTTTTTTCTTGGATTATTTAGTTGGTCATGGGGGAAAGTCAATTTTAGTGATAGAAATCTGTTCAGTGGGTGGTATACACTAGAGAATTAAATGAAGAGAGATGTTCTAATAAACCAGTGCACTCCGGGATAAACATTTAAGTTTGGAAACTTTGGAAAGCATGGTACTGAGAAGGGTAATCTTGCCATTTGTTTGATCCTTGAGGTGTTTCTTGACTGACAAGTTTTTGGCAATTTGTTGGATGTATGAGACTGTCACAGGCATAGCAGGAAGTTTATTGATACCCTGCCTGCTAATTTCTGGTAGCATTCCAATTGGCATAACCCCCCAAAATTTCTCCTTCAATTTCCAAATGGGTACTGTTGCATCTGATTTAAGAACCATTTTCTAAGGCTCCTTACTTAACCTTTTGTGACTTGGACTTTGCAGTCTGGTAAAACTGCTAGAAATGATTTTTTTTTTTTTAAGTAACATACATTGTTACATTAGTTTCAGGTATACAATATAGTGGTTCAGCAATTGTATACATTCCTCTGTGCTCATCAAGATAAGTGTACTCTTAATCCCCTTTATTTCCCTTTCTACCTTTCCCCTCCCTGCTGCAACCATCAGTTTGTTCTCTGTATTTAGGAGTCTGGGTTTTTTGTTTGTTTTGTTTTGATTGTCCCTTTTTTTCTTTGTTCATTTGTTTTGTTTCTCAAATTCCACATGAGTGAAATCAGATAGTATTTGTGTCTAACTTATTTCACTTAGCATTATACTTTCTAAGTCTACCCAGGATGTTGCAAAAATGGCAAGATCCCCTTTTTTTTTTTAAGATTTTATTTATTCATTTGACAGAGAGAGACACAATGAGAGGAACACAAGGAGGAGGAGTGCAAGAGGGAGGAAGCCTTCCTGCCGAGCTCTGTTTATCTACTTTTGGACACTTGGGTTGCTTCAGTATCTTGGGTATTGGCTTGTAAATAAAGCTGCAGTAAACATGGAGGTGCCTGTATTTTTTTAAATTAGTGGTTTTGTTTTCTTTGTGTAAATACCCAGGAGGGGAATTACTGAATCATATGGTAGTTCTACTTTATTTTTTTGCTACCGTTTTCCACAGTGACTGCCCCAATTAACATTCCCACCAACAGTGCACAGGGGTTCCTTTCTCTCTGTACTCTCACCGGCACTTGTTATTTCTTGTCTTTTTGATTGTAGCCATTCTGATGGGTGTAAGGTAATATCTCATTGTGGTTTTGACTGGCGTTTCCCTGATGAATAATGATGTTGAACATCTTTTCATGTGTCTTTGGCCATTTGTATGTATTTGGAAAAATGTCTGTTGTGCCAAAAAGAATAAGATACCTAGGAATAAACTTAACCAAGGAGGTGAAAGACCTGTACTCTGAGAACTATAAAACAATAATGAGAGAAATTAAAGGTGACACAAACAAGGAAAAGATATTCTATGCTGATGGGTTGGAAGAACTAATGTTGTTAGAATGTTTTGTACGACTGAGGTGTCTGGGTGGCTCAGTTGGTTAAGCATCTGACCCTTGATCTCAGCTCATTCAGGTCTTGATCTCAGGGTCACTTGATCTCAGGGTCATGAGTTCAAGCCTTGTGTTGGGCTCCACACCAGGAGTGGAGCCAACTTAAAAAAAAAAAAAAAAGTTAACACTACCCAAAGCCATGTGCAGATTTAATGCAGTCTCTATCAAAATACCAATAGCGTTTTTCACAGAATTAGAACAAATAATGCTAACATTTGTATGGAACCAGAAAAACCTTGAATAGCTAAAGAAGTCTTGAGAAAGAAGAACAAAGGTGGAGGCATCATAATCCCAGCCTTCAAGATATAATACTACAAAACTGTAGTAATTGAAACAGTATGGTACAGATATAAAAATAGATACATAGATCAAAGGAATAGAAACCCCAGAAGTAAACCTGTGCTTGTATGGTCAACTAATCTACGACAAAGGAGGCAAGAATGTACAGTGGGAAAACTGGAGCATTTCCTTGTACCATATACAAAAATAAACTCAGAATATATTGAAGACCTAAATGTGAGACTTAAAACTCCCAGAAGAAAACATAAGCAGTAATAATGTCCCTGACATGGGTGATAGAAACAATTTTCTACATATGTCTCCTGAGGCAAGGGAAACAGAAGCAAAAATAAACTATCGAGACTACACCCAAATGAAAAGCTTTTGTACAGCTCAGGAGATCATCAGCAAAATGACAAGACAATGTACTGAATGGGAGAAGATAAGTCCAAATGACATATCCAGTAGAGGGTTAGTATCCAAAATATATAAAGAACTTATACAGCTCAGTTCCAGAAAGAATAAAAAAAAATGGGCAGAGGGCCTGAATCAGAATGATGTTTTAAATGCATAAGATAAAATCATATAAACCAGTTGTATTGAAGGTTATCAAAATATTAAAACAATTTGTGATTTACATGCCTTATTAACATACTGACAGGATCTAGAGTTGAGTCTAATTAATTTTGAAGTAGTGATAAGTATAAATAATATTTCAACAAGTGCAACCACTGTTAATATAATGAAATGATCTATGATTTCTGTTGTGTTGCTAGTCCTGATGTTACCAGTAACTACTATTTTGCCTTTTTCTGACATTAGTAATTGAAGGAAATGTTAAATTTGGTAGAAGTTAGTGGAATTAGAGAAATGATTATTTTCTCACCCAAGTTTATGGACCCCTCAATTCTTTTTTGGGGGTCTGTGACTTGAGGTTCAGAACACCTCAAGATTTTCTTTGGCCCAAGTGGCAGTCCTGTTCCTGTGTCATCTTTGTCCCAAAAATATATAGTCAGGCTAAAGATTTTATTTCCATTATTATAAAGGAGATGCAGGGTGCCTGGGTGCCTCAGAGGGTTAAGCCTCTGCCTTCAGCTCAGGTCATGATCTCAGGGTCTTGGGATCGAGCCCCGCATCATCACATCATCATCGCATCATCATCGGGCTCTCTGCTCAGCAGGGAGCCTGCTTCCTCCTCTCTCTCTGCCTACTTGTGATCTCTGTCAAATAAATAAATAAAATCTTTTAAAAATAAATAAATAAAGGAGATGCTACTATAAACAATATGTCACCTTCATGTTTAAGGCATTTGCTAGGTTTTTTTACATTGAGAAATAATAGACCCACATGATTTAAATATAAAGACTTAATAGCACAAATTGATACATGAAAAGTAAGTTGTCCTTCCTTCCCCACAATCCCCAGACACTCTGCAGAGGCATCTATTGTTAGTATCGTGTATGTTTATCCTAAAAAACTTGTGAACAAATGCTTTTTACTACATGAAGGCAAATATTTCCTGTATTTTATAATATGTGATCTTAGAGTTAGTTTCTTAATCTAGCATCATAAAGTCAAGTAATTTTGATTTTAAATATTTTTCCTTTAAAATCTCTGAGGAATTGGGAATTGGCAAATTGTAGCTTTCTGGTTGAATCATTTTAAAGTTTGGATATGAATCCTTAATCTTTTATCCCCATGTGGCAGTTTGGCTGTCTGTAAGCCTTGTGTTATGCATAGGACTTCTGTTTATTTTCTTATATACAAGGTGAATATTTTAAAGTCAGATTAACTATTGACTAAGTGGCTTGTCAGTGTATTTTCTCTGTGAGTTGTTTATGGCCTTAAATAGAAGTTTTGGTCAGAAGAGCAACAGTAGTCTACTGTTTTGAAGAAAGCGGTTTATTTCTGGTTATCATGTTGGTAAGCTGGATCTTTCATACAGATTGTACTCTCTAAAACTTTCACTGAAGTGCGTGCTTATTCATCCAGCATATATATCCATGAATAGATGGGCCATGTCTGTACTTTTGTATCTATCATCTGGTACAGTGAATGACATATAGTAGTTATTCAGTAAATATTTGCTGGTGGAATAAACAACACCTGCTGTGTACTTCAGATTACAGAAAGGGATAAGATGTACCTGCCTTCAGGCAGTTTATAGTCCCATAGAAAAGAGTTGTACATGGATGACTCTATAAGGTTTAATGTGTTAGGTAGAAGATAGAAATGATATTCTGGAAATTTGTGTCACAAGGGACATGATTTGAACAAGAGTATATTTGAGTTCATACAACAGCTAATTGAGTATAAGATACTACTGAATTATTTTTTACAAATTAGTTTTGAAGTTATTTCATATGCCAGGAAGCCATGAGGTTTTTTAGGTGCTTGTCATTACTTTTCATGTTGGACAGCGTGTGATGCCCCACAGAGTTGTTAGAGGGTTGAGGAATTGTGATCTAGTGTAGAGTCACCTTTTAGGGTAGGCAAACTTGTTAAGAGCTGTGCCTGCGTGGCTCCATTTGGTTGAGCATCTGACTCCTGGTTTTGGCTAAGGTCATGACCTCAGGGTTGTGAGATGGACTGCCCCAACAAGGCTCCATGCTGATGCTCAGCTCAAGATTCTCTCTTTCCATCTTCCCTTCCCTATCCCCACTCTCTTTTAAAAAAAAAAAAAAAAGCAATTCCTGTTTAAAGAGCTCTGGAAAAGAAATTTTGTGATATGGAGGATGACCTAAAGAAATAGTGCTGCTTCATTATTATACTAGTAATGTGCAGATTTTATTTATTTTGGTTTAAAGCACAGAAGACACTTTTCATAAAGTACTTAGATGATTTCCTATACATTATCGGCGCTTCAGTCAGTAGTAGTTCTTTTTCAGCTTTGTTTGATATATCAGCTCAGCCAACCTAGAGTTAGTTCATCAGGGCTTTCAGAATACCTCCTAAAGAAGTAACAAAAGATTTAGGTCAGTGATTCTCAAACTTTGTCATGCATCAGAATCACCTGGAGGGCTTGTTAAAAACACCGATCACTGGGGGCGCCTGGGTGGCTCAGTGGGTTAAGCCTCTGCCTTCGGCTCAGGTCATGATCTCAGGGTCCCGAGATCGAGTCCCGCATGGGGCTCTCTGCTCGGCGGGGAGCCTGCTTCCTCTCTCTCTCTCTCTGCCTGCCTCTCTCCCTACTTGTGATCTCTCTCTCTCTCTGTCAAATAAATAAATTAAAAAAAAAAAAAAAAACCACTGATCACTGGGCTCCATTCTGATAATCGTAGTTTATAGTGGGTCTGGAATGGGGCCTGAGAATCTGTATTTTTTAGCATGTTCCTCATGATGCCTGTCCAGTGACCAGCCTTTGAAAACTACCAATTTGGAGGGAGAATAGCAGTTCTCATCTTGACCACATAGAATAATCTGGGATGCTTTTATAAAGTAGATGTGTAGACCTTACCCCAGATTTAGCAACGGAATCACAATTGATGGGTGATTTTGATTCTAGATAGAAAAAGGGGTTAGTATGTGTGCCCATGTCCCCGGCCTGTCTACCTTGCCATTTTACCACTCCTGTCAGAGGTATTTCTCTCTGCTCTAATTAATTCTTGAGCTTTTAAACTTTTTAAAATTGATTCATTGTGTATATGTATAACTGAAATAAAGCTCAGCTTGACACAGCACACACCCACACAAATGAACAGTTGACTTTTTCCCCCCATAGTTACATTCTGTAAAGTTGCCATGAACAGTGAATTAGGGAATACTGAACCATTGCTCCTAAAGGAGATACAGGGCTGGAATCCTGTGAACCTCTGGTCACAATATTTTTATCAACCAAATAAATTCATAATCTTGTTTTATGTATGTTTCTGTTTTAAAGATACTTTATTTAATGTATATTGTTGATTCTAGGCATTGAACTCAACAGCCAGCAGCACTCTAACTTGTGCCTGAATGAAGCTTGTCTTAACACGCATATTTTCTTGGGGCGCCTGGGTGGCTCAATGGGTTAAAGCCTCTGCCTTCGGCTCAGGTCATGATCCCAGGGTCCTGGAATCAAGCCCCACATCGGGGTCTCTGCTTGGCAGGGAGCCTGCTTCCCCCTCTCTCTCTGCCTGCCTCTCTGCCTACTTGTGATCTCTGTCTGTCAAATAAATAAATTTTTTAAAAAATCTTAAAAACAAAAAAGCCACACATATTTTCTCTGTAAGGTGCATCACAGCCTTCTTGTGCTTAGGAACACTAGACAGCACTTCAGCACTACACTTGGGGAGCCTATAAACAATGACATCAACAAAAAAACCACAAAAATGCGAAAAAGTGGCACTAAAAAGGACGTTAGAAGTACACTTGTTTACACTGTGAGAGCTGAAACAAAGAGTGTCACCTTGTTTGACCTCCAGCTGGGAACAGATGACTGGGGCGACTCAAATGTAGCTCTGTACATTCTTTGAATGACTGTGGAAAGTACTGCACATAGTGATTTGGGGGTCACAGATTTTTGTGAGGTGAATTTGCAAACACAGAATTTGAGAGTAATAAGGATTGGCTATACATATGTTTCCCCCCTTCATTTCTATTTTGTTCAATGAGCTACTTACTGATTTTATGACTCACTAGAAATTCAAAACACTGTGTGAAAAACAATGTTCTGGTTCAGCAACATATGTTATATATTATTTACTAGTTATGCAGTGATAGGTAGCAAGTGATAATAAACTATGTATATGTAATTTCCTTCATTTAGAGAATATAGGTTTAATCTTGATAATAGGGAGCTGTGGTTTTGGAGGGTACATCATTGGGTTTGTATTTGTAAAATCTCACTGATGGGTGGATTGTGGAGGGCATCGCATGGGTGCAGAAGTTGGTGGTGGTGGCGGCATCAGGAGCAGCCGCAGCAAAGGCAGCGGAGTGGAGACTAGGCTAGTTACAAAGCCAGTGCAACTGGAAATGTGATTTCTAGTTATATATTTTCAGCAGATTTATGACAAGACAATTTGGATGCTTTGTGGATTAGGGGATTTCAATTAAGTCTTAATTTTATATCAGGGATTCTTAATTGAAGTCTCTGGTATCGAGATAGACTTAATGGGGTATGTGAATTTACTGATTTTTTTTTCTTTTTTAACCACAGTTACATATATATGTCTCTTGATTATTCCCCTCGTCATCAGATTATTAATGAAGTAAATGACCTGAAGGAGGTTAAGAATTATGTTTTAGGAGAGAATACACATTATTTCTCTCATTATTAATCCTCATTGCACTTGAATCACAAAGTTCTAAATTTTCTGAGAATTCTAAGGCATTTAAAAAGCTTTATACTGAATTTACATTGTTGTGAAATGCAGAATTTTTACATGGGAGCATGTCACTGGGGAATGTAAGTATATTGAATATAAGAAAAATTATTTTAAGCACAGAATTAATATTTAGATATTGTTTGCCTTTATTACTGTCGGTTTGTATTTAGAACAGTGGCACAGGAAGGTATTCATTCTGTTGAGTGGTAAAGCAGTACAGAATGATCATTGGAGATGTGCTTAGCCATTTGAACATATCTTAAGGTAGCTAGTGTCTCTGTAGATTAGAAAAGTAAAACCCCAAAACATCCACCTTGTTTTATGTTTTTGAAAATACAAACCTTTTCATTATAATGGTCCTCTATATGCTGATTTGTAAAAAATTCAGAATATACCAAAAATTTATAAAGAGGGAAATACAGATTTCTTCCAGTTCTGCCATTCTGAGATATCCGTGGTTGACCCTTAGGTGGATGTACTTTCTTCCTTTTCCCCTTCTGTACTTGGATATTTTTATATATATATATATATATATATATATATATATATATATATATATAGGGGAGTGTGTGTGTGTGTGTGAGAGAGAGAGAGAGAAAGAGAGAAACATTTGGTTTTTAACCTGTCCCTTTCAGATTGAAAAATCTGTGGAAAGACTGGTCCAGCCTGAATCATCTTGGCCATTACTGGATTAGCTCTACACAGTGTAGGCTGAGAGTTGGATGGTATAAGAGAATTGCGGTTTGCATTTTAATCATTAGTGTAAAGAGAGTTTGGAAGGAAGGAATAGTGATTCCCCAAAACAAGGGAATTTAAAGCGTAAATACAGTTGTTTAAAAAATGCTGGTGAGATAGGCATTGATTTTAATTTATTGACACTATATCTGGGTTGTGTTTCATTGTATCTGTTTATGGTAATTAATCAGTTCCCTTTTGATGAATATTGGTTGTTATGTAGCCAGAGTTATTAGTTGTTAATAAAAAAAATGCTTCAATTTTTTTTAATTGAAATTGAGGTGTTTTAGGGGTGCCTGGGTGGCTCAGTGGGTTAAGGCCTCTGCCTTCGGCTCAGGTCGTGATCCCAGCATCCTGGGATCAAGCCCCGCATCGGGCTCTCTGCTCAGCGGGAAGCCTGCTTCTCCCTCTCTCTCTCTGCCTGCCTCTCTGCCTACTTGTAATCTCTGTCTATCAAAAAAAAAAAAAAAAAAAAAAAGAAATTGAGGTGTTTTGCCTCCTCTCTCAGGTTATTACCTTGTTTTCTTGTAAAACTTGTGTAATCTGTTCTGGTTCACATGGCTCTGTATCTAGGTCCTTTTTTTTTTTTTTCCCTCATCTAAATGGATGTCCAGTTGTCCAAACAGCATTTTTAAAAAAACATTTTCTTCCTGGTTTGAGTAGCCACTTTCATCATCTTTGAAATTCCTTAGGCATTTGGATTTATTTTTTTAATTTTCTGTTTTGTTTCATTGAAGATTTACTGTTTTATTTTTAAAATTTTTTGAAGATTTACTGTTCTAATCCTTACATTGTTTTATCATTATATATTTATAAATTTTAAAAGTTTATGGTGAGGATAGTTACTTCTCCCATTTTTACTGCTTTCCTTTTTCAGAGTTTTCCTTACTATTGTTGCTTGTTTATTTTTCCATATGAACTTTATATATATTGCCTAGCTCGAGGAAGAAAATATTGGAGTTTTTATTGGCATTTACCGTACATTTATAAATTAGCTTATAGAAAATTGACATCTTTGTGATGTTGACTTCTTATTCAAGAACATAGTTTGTCTCTTCATTTGTTGAAGTCTGCTTATATTTATTTTTCAGGAGCATTTTTCTTCCGTTTGCTTTGTTTTTGGTTAAGCTTGTTTTTGGTTAAGCTTATTTCTAGGATAATTTTATCACTTGGTTACTATTGTAAATGTCACCTTTTTTTCCCATTATACTTTATAGCTTGTTATTGTTTGTATTTCAAAAAACTATTTTTATATGTTAACTTTATATCCTACTTTAAGTTACCTGATTGTTCTTATTTTTGCATTGATTCTCTTGAGTTATTATACAGATACCATATCGTTTGCTTACAGAGGTAATTTACCTCTGCTTTTCCAAGTAGTTTGCTTCTAATTGCCTTCCCTTATTTAAAATTTCCATTCCACGTTGAATAGTGAAGATAATGTGCATCTTTGTTTTGTTTCTTACTTCAGTGTGACTGCCTGTAGTGTTTCTCCATTAAATAAGATGTAGATTCTCCTAGACTGATTTACAGATGGAGAAAACAAAATAGGGAGGCGCCTGGTTGGCTCAATTGGATGAGCATCTGACTCTTGGTTTCAGCTCAGGTCATGATCTCTGACCTGTGTTGGGCTTGATGCTGGGCGTGGAGCCTGCTTAAGATTCTGTCTCTCCCTCTGCACACAGTCCTTCCCCCCCCTCCTGTGCTTTTTCCCTCCGTCTCTCTCTCTCTCTCAAAATAAATAAATAAAAATTAAAGAAAGAAAACACAGGGGCGCTTGAGTGGCTAAGTTGTTAAGTGTCTGCCTTTGGCACAGGTCATGATCCCAGGGTCCTGGGATTGAGCCCCACATCAGGCTCCCTGCTCAGCGGGAAGCCTGCTTCTCCCTCTCCCACTGCCCCTGCTTGTGTTCCCTCTCTGGCTGTCTCTTTCTCTGTCAAATAAATAAATAAAATCTTAAAAAAAAAAAAAAGCACAGTAGGCATTTACAATAGAATATAATAATATATGTGATTAATAAAAATATATGTAAAATCTTCAGTGTTTCTATCATGAATGAGTCTTGAATATTTTTAAGTGCTTTCTTGGAATTTATGGAAATTTTCCCTTCAGATCTTTTCATTATTGATGAACTATAATATTGAACCAAACCAGCATTTGTGGAATGAACCCCATTTATAATGAAATATTAATTTCCTTAAAAATATGTTTAGTCTTACTACATTTTTCTCTGTAAAAGAATTTATCAGGCTTTGACTTCTTGTTGGCCCAAGGTGGCCACTCCATAACTTATAAATTTATATCTGTTTAAGAACCAGCTCTGGCTGAGAATAGTGATTCACTGTCATTTCTAACTTTCCTGGAAAATGAAATATGATTGGAAAATGAAAATGGAATATGATTGGGCTAATTCAGATAAAGTATCTAGCGTGATTCAGTTGACTGTCTTTGGGGGAAGGGGAGATCATTTATCAGTTTGGTGGATGGCAACACACTCCTGGGGAGAGAATGGTAGTTGAGAGAGTGGACACTGGTGGGAGTGAGACTGATTGATCAGAAGGTGTCTAATTGTAATTTTGTATTTTGCCAATACCACATTTATAGTTTAGCAAAATTCCAGGTTTTACTGAACAGAGTAAGATTTCTTACGTTGTATTCTATTACTGGATCACCACTGGCTTTCTTACCTACTCTATAGGACATGTTTTCAGTGGTTATTTGGAGTTAAGAAAGATCCTGAAGGGCTCTCTGAGTCCCTTCCACTGCCACTGCCCACCCCACCCCAAGGGGGAAGCTCTTATTTTTAGTACAGGCATACAGTTGAATATATCCAATTGAGATGAATCTGGAGATAGTATCAGATCCCACAAGAGCTCAGTTCTTTAATACTGCTCCCCTCCCCCACCTTCAGATGCCAATCACAAGTCCAGATTGTCACAGGTGCATCTGACCAACTGGTTATAGATTGGAGTAACAAATTACCACCTCTTTGGGTTCAGTTAATTTGCTAAACTCGCTCACAGAACTCAGACACATTTTACTTGATCGTTACTGGTTTACTATAAAAGGATAAAAAGCAGGAACAGTCAGGTAGAAGGAAATGCATAGGGTAGGGTAAGAGAAATTGGCTCGGAGTGTCTATACCCTCTTGAAGCATGCCCCTCTCCAAGCACTTCCATGTATCCATCAGCCTGTAAGCTCTCTGAATCCAGTCCTTTGGGATTTTTTATGGAGTCTTCATTACATACACATGATTGATAGATCATTAGCCATTGGTGATTGATCTGCAATCTGTAGTCCTTCTCCTCTCCCCAGAGATTAGGGGGTGGGACTGAAAGTTCCAACCCTCTAAATCACATGATTGGTTCTCCTGGCAACCACCTCCATCCTTAGGTGCTTTCCAAAAGTGACCTCATAACATAAACTCAGATGTGTTTGAAAGGGATTTGTTAGGAATATCAAGACACACTTACCACTTAGGAAATTCCAAGAGTTTTAGGAGCTCTGTGCCAGGAATGGGGACAAAGACTGACTATATATTTCTTGTTATCATAGTATTACAGGGAGTTTCAAAACTTAGAATTTATATAGTTATCTATAGTGACATTATTTTGTTTAACCAGAAGTTTTTATCTGAAAGATAGCTTCTAAAATAGATTTATTGGGGTGGCTGGATGGCTCAGTTGGTTGAGTATCTGCCTTCAGCTCAGATCATGATCTCAGGGTCCCGGGATCAAGCCTCGCATCAGGCCCTTTTCGGCTGGGGGGTGGTCTGCTTCTCCCTCTCTGTGCCAGTGTGTGCGTGCTCTCTCTCTCTTAAGTGAATAAACAAAATCTTTTAAAAAATAAAATAGATTTATTGAGGCATATTGTTGAGTAAACTGCATGTACTTTTAGCTTGTACAATTTGTTGATGTTTGTATGTATACACCTGTAAAAACGTTATTACTACAGTCATGGTTAACGAACATATTTGTCAGCTCCAAAAGTTGTTTCCTCATGCTCCTTTATAAGCCCCCTGTCCTTCTGCAGGCAGTCACTGATCTGCTGTCACTGTAGATTAGTGGTTTGCTGCTTCTAGACTTTTTATATAAATGGGTTCATAAAGCATATATTCTTCTTTGGTTTCTTTCACTCAGCATAACTGAGATTCATACATACTGTACCAGGTATCAATAATGCATGTCTTTATATTGCAAGAGTAGTCCATTTTACAGATATACCAGTTTATTCACTCATCTGTTGATTGGTTTTGGCTATTACAAATAAAGCTGCTATGAGCATTTTTATACATCTGTTTTCATTTGTTTTGGGTAAATACCTGGGGATGAAATGGCTCGATTGTATGGTGGGTATATTAAAACTGTTTAACTTTTCTAAAAAGCTGTTAAACTATTTTCCAGAGTAATTTTGCCATAAAGTAATTATGCCATAAAGGTACCTTTTGTGAAATGCGTAGTTGAAAACCTTGTTACTCAAAGTTCGGTTTGTGAATATAGCATTACCTGGGAGTTTGATAAAATTCCTGAATTTCAAGTCCTATCCTACACCTCTTGAATCAAGAATGTGCATTTTAGAAAGAGTGCTAGGTGGTTAGATGTACCTTAGAATTTGAGAAGCCCTGGTTTAGAGCAGTGGTACTCAACCTTTCTTTTTCCTCCTTTCTGTAACACCCGAGGGTTTTGATACGTTTCTGTGAACTTCTCAGAATCATCAGATGCTGGATGATTTTAAAAGTCTGATAGATGATATTGATAAATGCAGAGTATTCTGTGCCCCACCCCCACCCCAGTGATTGCTTTCATTATACTGATTTTTGCTTATGGCAGTAAAGTGTTCATCTGTTGCCCATTTCAAATTTGGTAGTTTCCAGAGGAACTGCTTCCCAAGCATTTTTCAAGTATAGAGCTCTGTAGCCTGGCACAGGGTTGTTTTTGTTTGTTTGTTTGTTTGTTGTTTTTTTGCTGGGTGAGAGATACTCCTTTTTGTGTAATTTCTTGGATGAGTGATTCCATTTGCTAGCTTTTTTTTTTTTTTTTTTAATGTTCTTGTTTTTACTTTGTATAGCCAGTGATTCTTGGTTTTCACATATAGGTGTCTTGAAATTTTACGTAAGAGTTCTCTCTCTCAGTATTTAAGAAATGCAAAATAATGTCAGAGATGACTTTGTTAGTCAGTAGATAAATTAACTGAATATCAAATAATGTTTTTAAAGCTGTGTGTCATGATTCATTTTGCTTATTGTTTTGAATTTTCTCTACTAATTTCTGTTGTTGCTTGGATATTTAAGAGCAAGCTAGCTACTGATGTTACTGTCACCTTCCTAAATTAGTGTTGATGTTGAAGGTCATGGTCTTAATCAACATTAGGAAATTCTCAATTCAAAACAAGGTTTCATAAAACCAACAATTAGATAACAAAAGATTAAACATTTGTTACTTTGTGAAGTGGAACTAATTAGTGTTATATAACTTCTAATTGAGTTGTTTTCCAAAAGTTGATTTGTAAGTCAGGTATTTTAGAATTATAATGGGTATGATAAAATGTTTCTATACAATAATATTGCTTTCACTTTTACATTTTGCCTTAAGATATTAGTTACTCTAGTCATTAACGTCCTCTCACCCCCTTTTTTCTTCATATCCCTACAGGCTATTAAGATAGAGAAGCTGTGGGTGATTCAGTTCTTATTCATTGAAAATTTAACACAGATGTTTTTCAGAAGAGAAGAATCTTTACCATGTTATTAAATTCTAAAAGGAATTTATTGCAAATGGGCACTTATCCGTTTAGTTGATAAATGTCTTTAAGTTCAGTTTTACAGAAAAAGGCAGAACGTTAGTAATGTGACTTCATTGTGGGGGGGTTGGTTTTTTGGGTTTGTTTTTTTTTTTTTAGCTAAAGCTAATGTATTTCTTTGGGAGGCAGACTTAATGAAATACATATAACTTTACTTACAAAGGCAATATTTAGAATAGTAGAGGAATGGATGTGTAGCATGTTGAGAGCAGATATCCCTATCTTCCTAATTTTAAGAGAGAAGCATTCAGTATTTCACTTAAGTATGATGTGATTTTTGTTTTGGATAGATCCCCTTTATCAAATTGAAGAAATTCTCTTCTATATTTTTAGTTTTCTGAGAATTTTTAGAAAGGGTGTTGGATTTTGTAAGTGATTTTTCTGTCTATAGAAATGATCATGGCATTTTAAAAAAATTAATGCAATGAATTATATCGATTTTGAAACCAAGGTTGCATTCCTGGGATAAACCGCATTTGGTTATGTTTTATTCTTTTAATGTGTTGTTGAATTCTGTTTGCTAAATTTTTATTTAGGAAGATTATATCTGTTTACAAGGGGTATTTGTCTGTAGTTTTCTTCTCCTATAATGTCTTTTTCTGGTTTTAGTATCAGGTTAATACTGGCTTCATAGATGAGCTGGGAAGTATTCCTTCCACTTCAGTATTATGGAAAAATTTGTTTAGAGTTTGTATTATTTCCTCCTCAAATATTTTGTAGAATTCACTAATGAAGCCATCTGTCCCTGGAGTTTTCTTTGTATGAAGGGTTTTTGACTATAGTTCAGTTTCTGTATTAGGGTCATTCAGGTTACCTATTTCTTGCGGAGTGAGCTTTGGTAAAATTTGTTTCTTTCAAGGAATTTGTCCTTTTCACTTAAATGACAGGTTTATTGATAAGTTTGTAATACTCTAAGGTGATGTCTCCTCTCTTGTGCCTGACATTGGTCATTTGTGTCTTCCCTCTTTTCCTCATCAGTCTGGCTAGAAACTTATCAATTCTATTGATTTTATGTTTGGTTTCACTGATTTTTTTTTCCTGTTGATTTTGTTTCAGTTTCATTGATTTTCACTTTGATCTTGATCATTTCCTTTCTTCTGCTTACTTGGATTTAAATTGCTCTTTTGCTAGTTTCTGAGGGTGGAAGCTAAGGTCATTGATTTGAGACCTTTATTTTAATACAGGTATTGAGTGCAATACATTTCTTCATAAGTGCTGTTTTAGCAGTATTTTGTGACTTTTTGTTTAAATTTTCATTCACTTTAAGATACTTTCTAGTTTCTATTTGATTTTTTCTTCGACCCTGTGGTTATTTAGAAATGCGTTTTTTAGTTTCCACGTATTCAGTGTTTTCACAGGGATCTTTCTGTTATGAATTTCTTTTTCTCCCCCCCCCCCATTCTAAATTTCTAACTTCATTCCATTGTGGTCTGAGAACATATGGTTTGAATTCTTAATATGCTTTTCAGAATATGTTCTTTGTAAATGATTCCTGTGAACATGGAAAGAAGGTGTATGCTACCTTTGTTGGGTGGAGCATTTTGTAAAAGTCAGGTTAAGTTACCTGGTAGTGTTACAGTATGCAGTGTCTGCTGATTTTCTGTTTAGTTGTGTGTGTTTGTGTGTGTGTGTGTGTGTGTGTGTGTGTGTTTTTAAGACGTATTTATTTATTAACATATAATGTATTATTTACTTCATGGGTACAGATCTGTGAATCATCAGTTCACAGCACTCACCATAGCACATACCCTCCCCATTGTCCATAACCCAGCCACCCTATCCCTGTGCCCCGCAGCAGCCCTCAGTTTGTTTCCTGAGATTAAGAGTATCTTATGGTTTGTCTCCCTCATTGAGAATATGGTATTAAAACCTCTGTAATTGTGGGTTTGTCTCTTTACCCTTGAAGTTACACCGATTTTTGTTTCATGTATCTTGGAAGTTTTGTTATTGGGTACATAAATGAGTAGGGTTGTTAAGTCCTTTTGACCGATTGATCTGTTTAAGCATAATGAAATAAACTACTTTTTTTGTCATTTCCTTCAGATTTTCTACATAGATGATCATAATATCTGTAAAGATAGTTTTATTTCTTCTTTCCCTATCTGTATGCCTTTTATTTCCTTTTCTTATTTCACTAGCCAGAACTTTTCAGTATGATGTTGAAACAGAGTGATGAGGGGACATTCTTGCTTTGTAACTTATCCTAGTGGGAAAGCTTCAGGTTTCCCACCATTAACTATGATGTTAGCTATAGAAGTTTTGTAGATAGTCTTTGTCAAATTGAGGACGTTCCCCTCAATTCCTAGTTCACTGAGATTTAATATGATTTTTGATCTGGTTAGGTTTCATTCTGTCATCTTACCATTTCCCCTTCCTCCCTACTTCTTTCCCTCCTGTCTTTTTTAGTAGGTTCTGTGCCCAGTGTGCAGCTTAAACTACAATCCCTAGATCAAGAGTTGCATGCTGTCCTGACTGAGGAAGTCAGGCCCCCTAAAAAATACTGAACACTTCATGGATTTGTGTGTCATCCTTGTGCAGGGGCCATGCTAATCATCTCTGTATTATTCCAATTTTAGTATGTGTACTGCTGAAGCAAGCACTATTTTCTGTTTCTTCTCTTGTTTGTTTGTTTGTTTGTTTGTTTTTCTCTCTGCCTTCTTTTGGATTATTTTTTTATGATTCCACTTTATCTGTTTTTGGCTTACTTGCTATAATTTTTTTTTCTTTTTGCTTTACTTTAAGTGATTGATATGGGAAATGGTCGTCAGAGAGGTCTGACTTATTTCCCAGAGGACACTTGATAACGCCTGGAAACATTTTTTATTTTCATGCTTTGGAGGTGGGGATGTTACCATCATCTCATGGGTAGAAGTCAGGGATGCTACTAAGCATCTTCCAGTACACAAGACCTCCCACAAAAAGGCTTGCCTTGCCCAGAATGTCAGTAGTTCCAAGGTTGAGAAATTCTGTTTAGGGGTTTATAGTATACAGATCATTCTTGACTTACAATGAGGTTATATCCCCCAAACTCATTGTAAGTTGAATATGTTATAAGTCAAAGTGTACTTAATGCACCTAACCTACTGAACATCATGGCTTATCCTAACCTACTTTAAATGTACTCAGAACACTTATATTAGCCTAGAATTAGGCAGTCATCTAGCAGAAAGTCTTTTATAGTAAAGTTTTGAATATTTCATGTAATTTATTGAATACTGTACTGAAAATGAACAACAGAATTGTTGTACGGTTACAGAATAGTTGCAAGTGTATGGGTTGTTTACCCTCATGATTGTGTGGTGGACTAGGAGCTGCAGCTTACTACTACTGCTCAGCATCACAAGAGGGCATTGTACCACATGTTGCTAACCCAGGAAAAGATAACGACTCAATTTTTGAAGTATGGTTTCTACTGAGCGCATATCATTTTCAAACCATCGTAAAGTGAAAAAAATTGCACACTTGGATTGTCATAACTCGTGGACTAGCTGTATAGCTTATCACTGTCTGTCTTTAAGTGATACCACTTACCTATAGTGTAAGAACCTTATGATAGTGTATTTCCATTTCTCCCTGCCTGAACCTTATGCTGTTGTTTCCATACATTTTACGCTTATAGTAAACCCTGTAACACTTTCTTATTTTTATTTAAATAGCCAGTTATTTTTCAAGTACTTTTAAATGATAAGAGAAAGAGGTAGGTATTTATCTTCATAATTATTATTACTCCTTCCCATCAGTTTATTTCATATCCAGACTTCCATCAGGTATCATTTTCCTTCTTCCCAGAGGATTACTGTTAACATTTCTTGTAGTGTGGGTTTGCTGATGACGAATACCTCAGCTTTTGCAAGTCTAAAAATGTTATTTCCCCATTTTTGTGTGTGGTAAGGCACATAACAAACATCCTTTTAATAATTTATAAATGTAAATTATAGTATTATTAACTGTATGGGCATTTGTATAACAGATCTCTAATGTCACCTTTGTTTTTGAAAATATTTTTCCTGGATACAGAATTTTAGCTTGACAGTTTTTTCTTCCAGTATTTAAACAATGGTGCTCCAGTCTTCTCAATTGCACTTTTTTTTTCCCCCCCCTAAGATTTTATTTATTTGAGAGAGAGAGTGTGACACAAGGAGGAAGAGGGAGAAGCAGACTCAAGCCCAACATGGTGTGCCATTCTGGGTCCCCAAGGTCATGATGTGAGCCAAAGCCAGATGCTTAACAGGTTGAGCCACCCAGGCACTCCCACTTGCTGATGAAATTCAATGTCATCCTTTGTTCCTCTGTGTAGCATGTCTTTTTTTTTTCCCCAGCCTAGTTTGTGGGAACAGGTGCTCCTCTTGGCCCTGACAGGGACTTTTCCTTCTAGTCCTTTGGGATAGTTCTTTCTCCAATGCCTTATAGTTTATTCACAAACCTGTGCTGGTGAGTACTATGCTGAATACTGCCGAGAACTCTCTGCAGATCTCCTGGACTCTCTCTACAGTGCCTTCCTTTTTGGTACTCTGTTTATGAACCTTAGGTGCCTTCATCTTCTTAGACTATTGTTTCTGTATCTTCAACTCATGAAGTCTTTTGGCTTTGTCTTAGTTCACTTTCCTGCTCCAAGGCATAGAAGCTTTTCCAGGGTAGTAAGCTGAGGCAATTGTAGGACTGTTTGTTTTGTTTTACTTCTCTTAAGTATCATTGTCCTTCATTGCCTGTTGTCCAGTGTCTGGAAAACCATTGTTTCACCTCATTAGATTTTTTTTGTTGCTATTGGTAGGAGGATGAATTCATTTCCTGTTACTTCACCTTTTTTTCTTTGTAATTTTTTTAAAAGAGTTTTCTTATTTATTTGAGAGAGAGTGTGCGTGCGTGTGCACAACTGGGGGAGCAGCAGAGGGAGAGGGAGAAGTAGGCTCCTCGCTGAGCAGGGAGCTCGATGCAGGGCTCGATCCCAGGACCCTGAGATCATGACCTGAGTGAAAGGCCAGACACTTAACCCAGCTGAGCTACCCAGGTGCCCCTACAATTTTTTTGGTAATAAAATTCATGTAATGCAATTCACCATATTAAAGTGTGCAGTGGTTTTTACTATAATCAGTGGTGTACATCATAACTATCTTGTACCAGAACACTTCCATTACCCTAAAAAGAAATCCTATACCCATTAGTCACCTTCCATTCCATGACCCCTTCCACTCCCCAGCAACCACTAATACACTTTCTTTCTCTGGATGATTTTTTTTTTTTTTAAGATTTTGTTTATTTATTTGACAGAGAGACAGCAAGAGAGGAAACAGAAGCGGGGGGCGGGAGTGGGAGAAGGAGAATCAGGCTTCCCACTGAGCAGGTACCCTGACACGGGGTTCAGTCCCAGGACCCTGGGACCATGACCTGAGCTGAAGGCAGATGCTTAATGGCTGAGGCACCCAGGTGCCCCTCTTTCTCTGTGGATTTGCCTATATCTGGATATTTCCTGTTAATGGAGTCATACAACATGTGGCCTTTTGTATCTGACGACTTCCACTTTATAATGTTTTAAAAGTTCATGCAAAGTTCATGCAAAGTTGTAGTACTTTGTTCTTTTTATGGCTAAATAATATTTCACTGTATGTATGTCATCTGTGTTGGAGTGGAAGTCAGCTGCTGTATCCTTTTAACTATTTTCTCTCCCATATAGTCCATACTTGGCCTCTCCAGGTGATTTTAATATGCTGCCAGGACTGAGAATTAGATTTAGAAAGTTAGTACTAGAAGAGAGGCAGGTCTAATTAGGATAGGACAAGGACTTATCTAGAGTCTTTTTTATTTTGTCTTCCTCTCTCTCTCTCTTTTTTTTTTTTTTGGTTATGGAAGAGATACCAGATTAGTAGTTTTAAAGATTGGCTGGTTGCTTTTTGTAATATGTACTATTTGAGTAAATTGTAGAAAATGTAGAGGGGAAAATAGAGACCACCTATAATTTCACTAGTTAATACTTTGGCACATTTCTTACTGGCTTTTTTTTTTTAACTCTACATTTATTCATGCTGTCATCTTCACATTCTGTTTTCCTTCCCGTATTTGAGATTATCTTCAGTAAGTGATTTTGTTTCCTGCTTTTTCTACTTAATACATAAATATTATCAGATGTCATTATTTTTCAAGAAGTCTTACTTGGCAGTGGATTTAAAGCTTGGAAACATCTTACCAGGGTGCCTGGGTGGCTCAGTCATGGGCGTCTGCCTTCACCTCAGGTCATGATCCCAGGGTCCTGGGATCGAGCCCTGTGTTGGGGTCCCTGCTTGGGGGGACGCCTGCCTCTCCCTCTCCCACTCCCCCTGCTTGTGTTTCCTCTCTTTCTGTCTCTGTCTCTCTCTCTGTCAAATAAATTAAAATCTTTAAAAAAATTTTTTTAATAAAACTTACCTTAAAAAAAGGACCCTCTTACCAAACTGTTTTCCAGATTATACCAATTTATACTTTAACACATTCACTAGCACTCATTCTTGAAAGTGTCTGTTATACTCATCACAATTTCACGAGCATTGTAAATATTGTCTTGCCAGCATGTATTGTTTACATTAATGTTTGTTTTATCTTGTTATTTTTTCTTCTTTTTTTTAAAATTTTAAGTGGGCTTTGTGCCCAGTGTGGGGCTTGAACTCATGACCCGGAGAGCAAGGGTGGTATGTTCTACCAACTAAGGTAGCCAGGTGTCCCTTTTCTTCATTTTAAAAATCATCTCTATGGAAGTGTGATTTATATACAATATAAATCATTTATTTTGTGTGTGGTTCTGTGTTTTAATAAACAAATATACCTGTGTGACCACCATTCCAAACAATAAGAACATTTTCATTCCCCACAAAAATCCCCTTTAACCCTTTTGCAGTCCTATCCTCCACCCCCGTTTCAGTCAACTAATGATCTGATTTTGATCACTATGTATTAGTTTTCTCTGTTCTCACATGTCATATAAAGGGAACCATGATAGTTCGTAGTCACTTGGCGTCTGGTTATTTCTCAGTATACTTTTTTGGGGGACTTTAAAAATAATTTTTATTACTGAAGTAGCTTTGACACACAGTGTTACATTAGTCACAGGTGTACAACATAGTGATTCCTCAGTCCCATACATTACTCAATGTGCATCATGGTAAGTGTAGTCACCAAACAATGTTATTACAATATTATCATATTCTTCACACTGTACTTTTCATTTCTTTGACTTATTTTATAACTGGTATCCCCTTCACCTAGTTTGCTCATCCTCCAGCCCCCTCCCCTAAAGTGGAATAAACTTTTTATTTTATTTAAATTCAGTTAATTAACATATAGTATATTTTTAGTTTCAGAGGTAGAGTTAAGTGATTCATCAGGTGCACACAACACCTAGTGCTCATCACATCTCATGCCCTCCTTAATGCCCATCACCCAGTTACTACATCCCCCCACATCACCCCCCTCCAGCAACCCTCAGTTTGCGTCCTGCAGTTAAGAGTCTCTTGAGGTTTATCTCCCTCTCTGATTTTGTCCCATTCTACTTTCCCCTCCTTTCCCCCATTTCTTCTGTTTTACTTCCCAAATTCCACATATGAGTGAAATCATATAATTGTCTTTCTCTGATTGACTTAGTTCAATTAGCATAATATCTTCTAGTTCCATCCACGTTGTTGCAAATGGTAAGTTTTCATTTTTTTGATGGCTAATATTCCTGTGTGTGTGTGTGTGTGTGTGTGTGTATAAACATACACCACATCTTCTTTATCCATTCATCTGTTGATGCACATAAGGGCTCTTTGCATAATTTGGCTATTGTGGACATTTCTGCTATAAACATTGGTTTGCCGGTGCCCTTTCGGATTACTATGTTTGTATCTTTTAGTTAAATCCCTTGTAGTGCAGTTGCAGGGTGGTGGGGAGCTCTGTTTTTAAACATTTCTGTTTTTTGGAGTGGTTGTACCAGTTTGCATTCCCACCAGCAGTGTAGAGGGTTCCCCTTTCTCCTCAGTATAGTTCTGAGGTATATCATTGTTATGCATATCATCAGTTTGACCCCTCTTAATTTTTTTCATTCCAATGAATGAATCTGTCCACTTTGTCTGTTTACTTGTTGATGGTATATTTGTATTGTTTCCAGTTTTTGGCTATTGTAAGTAGAATAACAGTTAACATCCATGTGCAAGTTGTCTGTCAACATGCATTTCACTTCTGGGGTACATGTTTAGTGGGATTGCTGGGTCATGTGATACACATGTATTTCTTTTAAGCGCTTGCCAGAGAGCATGCATCGGGGAGGGGCATAGGGAGAGAGAATCTCAAGCAGACTCCCTGCTGAGCAGGGAACCTAACTTGGGGCTCCATCTTAAGATCCTGAGATCATGACCTGAGCCAAAATCAAGAGTTGGATGCTTAACCAAACTGACTGAGCCACCCAGGTGCCCCATAATAGCCATGTATTTACTTTGTAAGAAACTGCCCAATAGTTTTGCAAAGAGGTGATATCATTTGACACTCCCACCAACAGTTGGTGGTGTCAGTTTCTTAATTTAGTCATTTTGTGAGTGTGTAGTCAAAACGTCTGTGGATTCATTTTGCATTTTTCCTCATAAAAAGTTGTTGAGCATCTTTTCAAGTGCTTGTTGGTCATTACTATATTTTCTTCTGTGAAGTGCCTTTTTAAATCTTTGACTCATTTTGTTTTTTAAAATTGGGTTGGTTTATTATTATTGGGATAAGGAGTTCTTTATTCTTCATAGAAGGTCCTCACATATGTATTATGAATATTTTTTCAGTCTGGCATGTCTTTTCATTTTCTAAAGTATGTTTTGAATAGCATAATTTTTTTAATTTTCAGGAAGCCCTGTTTATCAGTTCTTTAATTTATAATCTGTGCATTTTGTGACCTCAGAAATCTTTGCCAAACTCAGGGTCACTAAAATTTTTCTCCTATATTTTCTTAGGGATTCTTTTAAGTTTAGGCTTTATATTTAGGCCTGTGGTCTGTTTTGAGTTAGTTTTTATGAAAAGTATGAGGTAAAGCATAGCCTTATTTTTTTCCACACTCTGTTCAGACCATTTGTGGGAAAGACTATCCTTGCCCTCATTCAATTCCCTCATTAATTGGCTCCTAAAATTCATTATCTTTATGTATGTGGGCCTATTTGTAGACTTTTGTATGGTTGTTTTCTGTGGTTTTACATGATCTTATGCTAGTGACACTGTTGAATAATTTAGCTTTATGATTTATGATTTAGTTTGTAATCAGATTGTATATGTCCTTCAGATTTACTTTTTCAAGGTTATTTTGGCTATTTTTCTTTTGCCTTTCTGTATGAATTTTTTAATTAACTTGTCCATTTCTGTTTTTTTTTTTAATTTTTTTAAAGATTTTATTTATTTATTTGACAGACAGAGATCATAGGTAGGCAGAGAGGCAGGCAGAGAGAGGAGGAAGCAGGCTCCCCGCTGAGCAGAGAGCCCGATGCAGGGCTCGATCCCAGGACGCTGGGATCATGACCTGAGCCGAAGGCAGAGGCTTTAACCCACTGAGCCACCCAGGCGCCCCCATTTCTGTTTTTTAAAAAAACACTTGGAGTTTTGATTGGAACTTATTAGAAATTTAGAAAATTTGGAGGGAAATTTATCCAAGTAAATTTTTTTTGGAAAAGTATTGAACCTTCCAATCCATTAAGGTGTTATATTTCCATTTACATTGCTATGTTAGTTTCACACATGACTTGTTAAGCTTGTCTCTTAAGTATTTAATAGTTTTGATGCTGTTGTAAATGATACTGCTTTTTATTTTCATTTTTTAGTTGCCAATATATGGAAATACAATTGAGTGTTTAATACTGACTTGTGACTTTGTTAAGTTCACTTAAGTTCTAGGAGCTCTGTTGAAATTCCCTAGGATTTTTTCCCTACATGAGCATATGATGTACAAATTATCATGTACAAATTAATTTTATGTCTTCTTTCCCAGTCTGCATGCCTGTTTTTGTTTTTCTTCCCTCATTATACTGACTATAATCTTAGGTGAAAGGTGGGCTAGAAGTGGTAACAGACTTCTTTGGCTTGAATTTCATCTCAGGAGGAAAGTATTCAGTCTTTGACCCTAAGTATGATTGTTAGGTATAGGTTTTCTACGGGTGCCTGCTCTTTATCGGCTTGGGGAAATTTCTTTCAGGGAATTTTGTGTTATGAATGGGTGTTGAAAAAAGGGTTTTAATTGTCAACATTCCTAAATATTTTTTATCCTGTTCTTAAAATTCCACTATTTTGAATATTGTACCTCTGTGATATGTTTTAATAAAAACAAACTTTTATCTCTTAGAGTGTGCTGTGAACTACTGTATCATCACAGTTCTTTGAAGGATATGTTATTTAAGTTTTACACATGAACTTCAAATTATTATTTTCCAAAGGAACTTAAAATTTCTTTGTTTTCTGTTCTCTTCACTGTGGATATATGAATATTCATTTATAGTAAGTGAGGTGTTTATTGTTTCTCCTTGTGTACTATTTTGGTTTCTCCCCACATCCTTGTTGATTTTAATTACTTTTAGAGCATGTTAAACATTAACGTGATTTTAAAATTCAGAACCATACAAAAGAGATGATGCTCAGAGAATTGTCTCTTTCTCCATTCTCCGCCATTCATAATACCATATTCTTTGTAATAAATGATCATGTTTATCAAAGTTGCTTGTGTATTTGAGAAGAAGGAGCGTTGGGTGTAAAGTTTTATATATAGCTACAAGGTCTGCCTTACTAAATTAGGTCCGTGAGTAGGTCCTTGCTTGTTCTTTGTCTACTTACCTTATGCTGAGTGAGAGTGGTGTGTTAAAGTTAGTTAATACTATTAGTGTGTCTTTATCAGTCCTTCCATATACTGTAGCTTTTGCTTTATAAAAAGGTTGCTGTGGTTTTTGTTGGATAGATATTCCTAAATATGTATAGGATAACCAAAACTTAAAGATACAGACATTCATGAATGATCTGCAGATAGTAAAAGCCTTTATTGTGAATGTTGTTTATTGGGGCATGCTTAATGCTTTTTGACTTGAACTTTACTTGTCTGATAGTTAGGATCTGCTCATCTTTCTTACCATCTTCCATTACCTGATAAACTTCATTTATTCCTTTAATTTTCTTTTTCTGAACCACATTTGTGTGTGTGTGTGTGGTGTGTTTATTGTACATGGCATATAGTTGAGTCTTGGGTTATATGAGACAAGTTGAAAATTTTTACATTTTTATAGATAAGTCCATTGCTATTTATTGATATGATTGAATGTATTTGGTCTCAACTCTTTTATAGTATTTAATAATTTTTTTTTGCTTGTTTTAAAATAACTTTTTTTTTGCTCTTTTTAAAAAAGATTTATTTATTTTAGAGAGAGCATGCAAATGGGGTGAGGGGCAGAGGGAAACGGAGAGAATCCTCAAGCAAACTCCTTGCTGAGTGTAGAGTCCAAACAGTTCAGTCCCAGGACCACGAGATCACGGCCTGAGCTGAAATCAAGAGTTGGCCACTTAAACGACTGAGGCACCCAGGCGCCCCTGTCTATTTGCTCTTATTTAAAAAGATTGTATTTTGTATTTGAAAAAGTTTGTATTTTTTTTCTTCTCCCGTTTTTAGATGCTTTATTTTCACTTTGCATGCAGATGTTTGTACATTAGCCTTTCGTCCTTTTCTCATCTTTGAGAGATTTGTGTATGTGTATAAGTAAAATTTTACTATTAAACTAAAAGTTTACCAGTTATCTCTTGGGTGGATGAAGAGTGTCCATGTGTGTATGTAAAATTTTACTAGAGTTTATAAGTTATCACTTGGTTGGATGAAACCAAGGTGAAGATGGACTATACTCTCCAATACATAGCCAGTAGTAACTTGTGGCTTTTGCGCTCTTGAAATATGGCTAGTCTGAGTTTAGTTGTTCCATTCAGGTAAAATACACACCAGTTTTTGTAGACTTGTTATGGGAGAAAAAAATGCATAGTATCTCCATAGGTTTTTTAATTGATTGTGTATTGAAATGATAACATTGTAGATAGATGTGTACATTGGCTTAAATAAAATGTATTATTAAAACTAATTTCACCTCTTCTTTTTTAAGTGTGGCTGCTAGAAAATTTAAATATATGGCTGACATGTGTGGCTTGCCTTATATTTCTTTTTTTAAAAAAATATTTTATTTATTTATTTGACAGAGATCACAAGTAGGCGGAAAGGCAGGCAGAGAGAGAGGAGGAAGCAGGATTCCTGCAGAACAGAGAGCCCGATGTGGGGCTCGATCCCAGGACCCTGAGATCATGACCCAAGCCAAAGGCAGAGGCTTAACCCACTGAGCCACCCAGGCTCCCCTTGCATTATATTTCTGTTGAATAGTGCTATTCTAGTAGATTTGTCAAAAGTCCTTTATAAAATTCCCTGAGTTCCTTCTGTAGCCTGGCTACTTGAAGAAGAGCTTAGCTGAATGTAAAATCGTTGGTTCATACTTTTCAAATTCATTGAGGTTTCTCAAAATGTTGCTTCATTGATATTTTGTACTATTTTGATTTTAGTCTGATTTTAGTCTTTTTTTTTTACTTTAATAATGTATTTATAATAATTAGTACTGTTATTTTACTATTATTGTTTATTTGGAAACAATATTTTTGAAATAGTTTTATTCAGAAATTTGTCAAAATTGGTTGTTGTTTTGGATTACTTTTGCCAAATACTTAATAAGCTTTTTGTTAATTGTCGTAGTAAAGAACTCAGAATCTAAAATTTGCCACCTGAACTGTTTTTAAATTTGTAATACAGTAGTGTTAACTGTATGCAGTGTTAACAGGTATGTAGCACTTTTTCATCTTGGAAAATTGCAACTATAACCATTGAGCAAATGACTTCTTTTTTCCTCCTCTCCTAGTCCCTAGCAACCACCATTATACTTGCAATTTTTAAGAATTTGACTACTTTAGGTATGCCTGGTTGGCTCAGTTGGTAGAAGAGGTGACTCTTGATCTCAGGGTTGTGAGTTCAAGCCCCACGTTGGTTGTAGAGATTACTTAAAAGCAAAATCTTGAAGAAAAAAAAAAAGAAAGAATTTGACTACTTTATGTAACATATAAGTGAAATTATATAGGATTTGTCTTTTTTGTGACCAGGACTGACTTATTTCACTTAGCATAATGCTCTCAGAGTTCATCCATGTGATAGCATGTATTAGAATTGCCTTCCTTTTAAGGTTAATGCTCCATTATATGTATATACCACATTTTGTTTAGCCCTTCATCTGTCAGTAAACATTTGGATTCCTTCCACCACTGGCTATTATGAATAACACTGCAGTGAACATGGATATGCAAATACCTCTTCTAAATCCTGTTTTCAGTTCTTTTGGATGTACACATAAAAGTGGGATTGCCAGATCCTATGGTAATTCTGTTACTATTATGGTCCGTGAACATTTTTGGAGTATACAGTATAGTAATTTTAACTATAGCCACCATGCTGTACATTACATCCCCACAACTTATTAAAATTGTAACTGGAAGTTTGTACCTTTTGACTATTTTCACCCACTCCCCGCTCCTCCCTCTTATAGTATTTGTCTGATCCTGCTATCAGGGTAGTACTGGTCTCGCTAAATCAATTATTTGGTAAGAGCTTGACATACACAGAACACTCCACACAATAACAGCAGAATACCTGTTTTTCTCAAGTATACACAGAACATTCTCCAGGATAGATCACATTAGGCCACAAAACAACTTCTATCAAATTTAAGAAGTATGAAATCATACCAAGTATATTTTCCAACCACAATGGAATAAAACTAGAAATAACAGCAAAGGAAAACTGAAAAAGTCACAAATATGTGGAAACTGAACAACACACTTCTGAACAAATCAGTGGATCAAGAAAGAAGTCACAGCGGGATTTGGAAAATACTGAGACAAATGAAAACACAGTATAACAGTTTTTTGTTTTTTTTTTTAACTGATGAACTCATTTGTGTAGAAAAGTTCAAATTGTTTATATCTCTTGTTTTATGCTATTGTCACAAGTTCAGTCTTTCTACATTTTGTGTCATTAACATTTTTTTATTTAATACTTTTTTTTTTAAGATTTTATTTGAGGAAGAGTGAGAGAGAGAGCACGAAAGGGGGGGGGGTCAGAGGGAGAAGCAGACTCCCCACTGAGCAGGGAGCCCATCCTGGGACTCCAGGATCATGACCTAAGCCAAAGGCAGCCAGCGTCTCAGCCAGCTGAGCCCCCCAGGCACCCTTAATTCTTACTCTTACGCTTTTGTCGTTTAAGTTTTATACCAGAATCAGAAATGACTTATGCACCACCATTATAGTATTCAAGATTCTGTATTTGTCTATATATATACCTTTACCAGAGTTTTATGTTTTTGTGTTGTTAAGTGTCTTTTTGTTTTAACTTGAAATGACTCCTTTTAGCAATTCTTACAGTCAGGGTTAGTAGATATAAATTCCCTCATTTTTTGTTTATATGGATAGGTCATTATTTGTCCTTTGTCATTTTTGAAGGACAGTTTTTCCAGATGTAATATCTTGATTGGCAGTTTTTTCTTCCAGTGCTTTGACTTTATGAGCCCATTCCTTTCTGGCATGTAATATTTCTGATGAGAAATTGTTGATAATTTTATTGGTATTCCTTTGTACATGATGATTTGCTTTTCCCTTGCTGCTTTCAAGATTCTGTCTTTGTCTTTGACTTTTGGCAGTTTGATTACAATGTGTCTTAGTGTGGACTTTGAGTTCATCTTTGTTGATGTTATTTCAGCATTTTTGATTTGGATTTCTTTCCTCTGATTTGATTTTCAGCCATTGTTTTTCAAACAAGTTCTCTGCTCCTTTCTCTTTTCTCCTTTTGGGGCTTCCATAATGTTTATATTGGTCTGCCAGCAGTGTCATATAAATCTCTTAGGCTTTCTTCATTTCTTTACCCCCTTTTTGTTCCTCTGACTAAATAATTTCAAATGATTTCTTTTTGAGTTCACTAATTATTTCCTCTGCTTAATGAAGTATGCTGTTGAATCCCTCTAGTGGGTTTTTCAATTTGGTTACTGTAATCTTCAGCTCCAGAATTTGTTTGGTTCTTTTTGATATTTCTTATGTCTTCATTGCTAGTCTCATTTTGTTCATGCATCAGTTCCCCTGATTTCATATAACTGCCTGTTTGTGGGGGGTTTTGTAGCATGTTGAACTTTATTAAGATAATTATTTTAAACTTTGTTGTCAAATAATTCACACATCTCCATTTCTTTGGGGTCTTTTTGGTAGGTTTATTTTGTTTCTTTGAGTGTATTTCCTATTTCTTGGTGCACCTTGTTCTTTTTACTGTAATTTGTGCATTTTATTTTTTTTTATTTTTCTTTTTAAGGTTTTATTTATTTTAAGAGAGAGAAAAGTGAGAGACAGTGAGCATGAGGGAGGGGGAAGAGCAGAGGGAGAAAAGCAGGCAGTGGGAGGAGATCCCAGGACACCAGAATCATGGCCTGAGCCAAAGGGAGACACTTAATCAACTGAGCCACCCAAGCCTGTGCATTTTGTTTTTTAACTTAAAAAAATTTTTTAAGGGGCACCTGTTTGGCTCAGTGGGTTAAAGCCTCTGCCTTCAGCTCAGGTCATGATCACAGGGTCCTGGGATCGAGCCCTGAATCGGGCTCTCTGCTGAGCAGGGAGTCTGCTTCCTCCTCTCTGCCTGCCTCTCTGCCTACTTGTAATCTCCGTCTGTCAAATAAATGAATAAAATCTTTAAAAAAAATTTTTTTTCTAAGTTTGTTTATTTTTTTTTCCTTTTCCTTTTTCTTTCTTTCTTTCTTTTTTTTTTTTTTTTTTTTTTTAAGTAATCTCTGTATCCAGGGTGAGGTTCAAACCTACGACTCCCGAGATCAAGAGTCACTCTTCCAACTGAACCAGTTAGGTGCCCCTAATTTATGCATTATTCAAAAACAGTCACCTCTCCCAGTCTTTTACGAATTGGCTTCATACTGGGAAGACCTTTTCCAGTCAGCCCAGGCAGAGAATCTGGAAGCCCCTCAAACCTTTTCTGGAGATGCATCTTCTCTGGGCATGTGCACATAATTTCCTGGTTACAGAGTATTGCTAGATTTTCAGGAGTTTGTTATCTTTTGCTCCCTCTGGTGTCTCTGTGCACTACTATAATTTCTTTGGTGCATCAACAATACTCTGAGTGCTCTCTTGTTCTCTACAGTTCCCAGGAATCCAAAGAATGCTGTCTCTTTCAGTCCGTGCTCTTGAGTTAGCTGAGTCAGAAGTTAGTCCCTTGGGCAGTTTCCCAAAAAGCTGGAATGTTGGATGTGCATTCTACTTTTCTCTTTTCTTCCCAAGAGAGAATCTATGAGCAGAGTGTCTTCTCCTGACTGTACCGAGCATTGTCACATTGTGCCTGTGGTGGTGAGGGTTCTTGTATGTCATCCTGTTCCCTTGTGAGCTTTTTTTTGACATGTAGATTCAGATCTATTATTTACAGACATTTCGGGGGATTCTTATTTTGAATATTCTTTTGCATTGTTTTTCTTCTTCAGGGACTCCAATTATATCAGTGTCATTCCTTCTTTGTTTTACATCTTACTGTCTTACTTATTCATTTTACTTTATCTCATTCTTTTGGTCATTTGACAACCTTTATGTAACACTTTTCTTGTTAGAGTGTATTTTGCACTTGGCTACTAGTAACTTCAGTCTTCATCTCGAGATAATTTTTTTTTCTTTTTTTCCTGAGTTAGTCAGCTGTTTTCATTTTTTTCCTGAGTCTTTCGAATCCTCCTCTGATCTTAGTTTTTGAGTTTGATTCAAAGATATTTATTAAGTTTGTTTGGTACATTTTTCTTGACGTGTTTTTTCTGCTCCCCTCTCCAGAGTGGAGAGAATGTATCATTACAGGTTGGATCTTTTTAAAAATTTTAGTAATAACAGTAGACTTCTAGGTTTTCTTTACTCCCGTAGGTTAAGGGTGGTTCACAGTATTATTTATTCCATGGTGCCCTCTTCTGTCTGTGTAGAATGATCTACTTTGAGGAATAGGCAAAGAAGTGCTTGTCTCATTTTAGCTGTTTCTAACTAGTGTTTCAAAATCCCATTATCTTGTTTTCTATAGGACAGATGGGTTCAGTTTTTATCTTTTCCCTCTGCAGGGATTCAAAACCATCTTTTGATTTTGATCTCCCAGATTTTTGCTACACTCTGTTTAGGGCTGATGGCTCATCTCTCATTCTCTTTGTTATTGTGGCTTTATAAGTTACTTGGTCCTTTATTGGTAAATTTACTATTGTAATTGGTGAAGTAGATAAATGTAGGCATTTAGCCTGCTATCTTTAATTGGGGATTTTACGTGTGAATTTTTTAAATACCAATGAAGAATCTTTGATTTTTTCCCCCCCTTATGCAGCCTCTCTGAATTAAAGGATTCTGATACCCAACAAGTTGGGGCATGAGGTTGGCAAGATGGAAAAGAGACATATAAACAAGGATTCAGGTTTCAGCACTGCTGATTTCTACCAATGTGGCCATAGTGCCTTAATTTACTCCTCCCCCCAGCCCCCCCAAAAATTCTGCCCTGCATTTTGTAGGATAGTGATTGGTACCTATTATATATGACTAAAAGTGATGAGTTATTTAGTTCCTTTTAGTTTGCTTTTAACAGTTTATCATATACTACTAGGAAAAACAGAAGGCACAGAGAATATAATTATCTAGGAAAACACAAAAATGTTTAGGTATAATACAGTAAGGTTCAAAAGGATATTTCAGAAGTCTAAGTCATAAGAAGTGACTTCATGTATTTTGGTGGTGAGTCCCTTCATTTAAGATTCAAAACTTATAGCACTTTTTAAACTTAGGAAAGTAATACAGACTTATTACAGAATATTTGGAAAATATGAGAGAGCAGATGCACAGAAGAATATAAGGCCCACATAAAAAATATTTTGTAGTGTATTCTGTTCTGTATTCTTTTAGTCTATTTTTTCTGCACACATACTCATTCATATTTGTACATGTTATTTATATTATAGCATGTTATAATATACATTATATTTATGCAAGTTATATTTGTACATCTAAACTAGCACCCACCCACCTGTCTCTTACCTCAAAAAAGTATCCTAACATCTTTTCAGGTTAGTAAAGGTCTGCATTATGTTGGTTTTTACTACTACCTAAGAGTTCCATTTTATGTATATAACATAATTTTATATAACTAATTCCTGTTGCCATTTAGACTTTATGGGGTTTTTTTTGGTGTTATAAACAGTGCCTGATAAGCATTTTTTTTAATCGTTGTTGCCCCTTTGTATGTTGCCTTTGTTGAATTTCCTAAGTGGAGTTGGTAGGTCAAAAGAATACCTGTTTTTTAAAAATTATTTTTATTACCATATAATGTATTTTTTGCCCCAGGGGTATAGGTCTGTGAATCATCAGGCTTACACATTTCACAGCACTCACCATAGCACATACCCTCCCCAATGTCCATAACCCAGCCATCCTGTCCCTACTCCCCCACCTCCCAGCAACCCCCAGTTTGTTTTGTGAGATTAAGAGTCTAAAAGAATACTTCCTTAATGGAAGAGAAAGCAGGTAGCACTTTTAATAACCAAGTAACCTCACCAACATACAGTGCAGCATGTAACAAGGAATCACCATTATTCCTGCCAGTCTTTGCCCCAATACAGACAAATGAAAACTCTGGTACCTGTTTCCATGTTTGCATGTTTGTCCCTGGCTGTGGTTATTGTATGAAGCTCAGTCCTCTAGAAACTGTATCATTGTTGGTTTTTTCTGAGTTTTTAGGTTGAGAGGCTGTCTGATAATATGGGAAAGGAAATGATAGCTGAGAATTTATTTTTAGAGCTAAATTTGGTCTGTAAATTAAAATGGGGGAGTGTGTCATGATCTGTCTCCTTAATTTCTGGCTACAGCTCTGTCATCTGCCAGCTGTGTTAACAAGAAGAGAGTCATCTATGATCTATTTTTAAATTTCCTCACATGTAAAATTAAAATAATATTAAATCTTCATCTATTAAAGATGTATTTCAGTAATTGGTTAATACCTAAAAATGTTTTGTACTTAGGAGAAAGTCCATTATATAGCAAAAGAATCTCTTCACATCAAAAATGTACTACCAGTTAGCTCAGTTTCCTCTTGCCACCCATGTTTCTAGATTATTAGCATTACAAGAACATGGTTTTTTATTTATTTTATTTTTATTTTATTTTTAAAAGATTTTATTTTTTTATTTGAGAGAGAGAGCACAAGTGGAGGGAGGGGGGCAGAGGAAGAAGGAAGGCAGACTCCCTGCTGAGCAGGGAGCCTGATGTGGGGCTGGGTCCCCGGACCCCAGGTTTATAACCTGGGCTGAAGGCAGATGCTTAACTGACGGAGCCATACAGGGGCCCCCGGGTTTCTTCTTTTGTGTGTTTAACAGCCCATTCTAGTAAAGATGGAATAGTCCAAAAAAACTCAAATCAAAGTCCTGAAATTTTCTCATGTATTTATACCATAACTAAGAGCAAATCATTTGTTTCTTGAGTCTCATATATGATGTAGTATAATATCTATACTTGTCCCCAAATTTTGAGGAGTTAATAAGCTTGAGATTGTGGTTGTACTTTAAGAATTGTAAAACATTATAAAAATAAAAGGTGACTTTTCATATTGCATCACTTTATTTGACCATGAGAGGTGAAATGTCAGCAAAGTAATAGGAAAGTATAAGCTTAAATAATGCTAGAAATTGCTCTTTCAGAACCTGGCTTTCCTAATTTCTTGATGCTGTTGTGGGTGTGTTTGATCCTCTCACAATTTTTTAGTTAACTCAAAAGTTTTTTACTGAAGACTCTTACTAATGATAGTAATATTTATATGAGGAAGTGTATTTAGTGCTCCAACTTGGGGCCCTATCCTGTGAAGAAAAACATTTCTCCTGGTATTGAAAGTAGAAAAATTCAAATATAAGCTAGCACCCACCCACCTGTCTTTTATCTCAGTTGCTTGCCGTTTTTGAATGTCTCTGAGCTTTTCTCTGTTTTGGACATTCTGTTTTCTCTGCCTGGATTCTTTTTTTTTTTTTTTTTTTTTTTTTTTTAAAGATTTTATTTATTTATTTGACAGAGAGATCACAAGTAGGCAGAGAGGCAGGCAGAGAGAGAAGGGAGGAAGCAGGCTCCCTGTTGAGCAGAGAGCCCGATGCGGGGCTCGATCCCAGGACGCTGGGATCATGACCTGAGCCGAAGGCAGAGGCCTTAACCCACTGAGCCACCCAGGCGCCCCTGCCTGGATTCTTTTTTTCTTTTTTGGTCTTTGCCTTGCTACATCTAAATCTCTATCAATCCCGAAAGTTTTAAAGATTTTTTTTTATTTATTTGAGAGAAAGCAAAAGTGATCATAGAAGGAGAGGGGACACAGAAGAAAAGGAGAAGCAGACTTGCTGCCGAACAGAGCGCCTGATGTGGGACTAGGTCCCAGTACCCTGAGATTAGGACGCTCAACCGGCTGAGCTGCCCAGGTGCCCTGATGTTGAAAGTTTTAGTTTAGATTTTACTTTCTTTGGGTATCTTTCTCTGTCCTCCTTAGACAGTGAGAAGAGACAAGTCTGTCAAGCCCAAACCTGATAGTACGCTTTGGTATCTCTCTTCTACTACCTAAGTTTCTTAATAGCAGAGTCTGTCATTCACTCTTAGTATCTGGTGTCTACTGGGTGCTCTGAAATGTATTGAAAGGATGATCTGATAAATTCTTAGCCAGTACTCTTCTAGATAAAGAAACCACAGAAGGCCTCTCTCTGATGAGACTTGAAGGAATTTCAAAAGCAATCCTTTTGGATGTTTAAGAACCTGGAGGAAAGGCAGTGTGGCTACAATAAAGGACGGGTAGGGAGAGGTAGAAGATAAGGTCAGAGAGAAATAAGGCCTTATTAGTCCGTGATAATTTTAATCTTTAATCTGAGTATGAAGGGGATCTATTGCGGAGTGATGTGACCTAATTTGCCTTCTACAAAGTAAAACTACTTTGTTGAGCATGGTCCCCTGTGGGCCAAGGGAGAAAGTAGGTATTAAGTGGTGAAGAGAATGGAAAGTTACTAGACTCAGGATGTATTTTATGGGAACTTTTGTTTAACCTTAGTTCAAAAATATTTCTTGCTGGGGCGCCTCCGTGGCTCAGTTGTTAAGCTTATCTCCCTTGGGCTCAGGTCATCATCTCCGGGTCCTGGGATCAAGCCCAGCATCAGGCTCCCTGCTCAGCAGGAAGCCTGCTTCTCCCTCTCCCTCTCCTACTCTCCAACCTGTGTTCCCTCTCTCACCATGTATCTCTCTGTCAAATAAATAAATAAAATCTTTAAAAAACATATATATATATTTCTTGCTGTGATAGAAATATGTCTGTTGAACGTAATTTTTTCTTTTTTGAGTTATTCATCTTTCGTACTTTTGAAGTTTCAGGTGTGTACTTGCAGAGATAATGAAAACCTGTGACATTGTCATTTGCATATTTTCCTATATGCTGGTATTGGTGACACACACCTCTGTTAATTTAGCAAACAAGGAATCAATTTTCTTTTAATTGAGATGTTAAATTCTAGTTTGTGAATATGTGTATAATCTTTAAAGAAAATTCTGCTTAATAAAATTACGAACATCTAAGATGATACCAGGATGAGCACAAGTGTTATCAATGGTAGTGCTTTCTATAGTTCTATGGCAAAGAAACTATTTATAATTAATTCTTAAGTCGCCTTGAAGTTACTAAACAAAAAAAATTTTAAGTGAATTATGCGTTGAATTAACATTATTAAAACAACTTATGTTGCCTACTTTACATTTTCCAGGAACATCACTTACAGCGAGCTATTTCAGCACAGCAAGTGTTTAGAGAAAAAAAAGAGAGCATGGTCATTCCAGTTCCTGAGGCAGAGAGCAACGTCAACTATTACAATCGCTTGTACAAAGGAGAGTTTAAACAGCCAAAACAGTTCATTCATATTCAGCGTAAGTTTGTTGATTCATTGTTTTCTGTTTGTAATTTAAATTTATCAGCCAGTAAAAATTCTTTTATGCCCAAAGAGATTTTAATTTTTCAGTGTGTATACATTAATTCATAGAAATGTAAAACATTAAGGATAAACTCTCTCTGTGCTTAACATCTGAACTTGGAAATCATTTTGAGTGTTAGTTGCATTTGGAACATTTGATATTTAGTACAGAATTTTGTGTAGCACTTACACCTTATTACTTTACATCTAAAAGTTGGATTAGTGTACTCAGATTTATCGTAAAGGCCTAGTGGCTGTAATGCTGATTAGGGGCAAATCTTCAGAAAGTTTTTAGCATTAAATTATACCCCTCTACCTTCATCTGATTTTTATAAAATTCTATTTCTGCCTCCTTGATACTCTCTTATTTTTCTCCCCATTGTTAATCACAATCTCTTGCTTTAAAACTATTTCACTAAATTTTATTGTTTATTTACTACTCCTCCATCGCCTTCCCTTACCCTCTTCTATTGTTATCTTCTCCACAAAGTCTACTGGCACCACAGTGGCCTTCTTAAAGTGTCCCTCTGATCTAATTATTCTCTGGCTTAAAATCATACTATTCTTTATTGTCTACAGTAGGAGTTTTTAGGGGATGGTTCAAACAAATGCTAATGTTTTGATGTCTGATTGTGTAAGAAAAAGCCTTGGGTAGCTTGTTAAAATAGAGATTCCAGGGCTCTCTGCTTTAGGTCTACCTATTTGAGGTATGTGACCTGGTAATAAGTATTTTTAAAAAGTTCCTCAGGTAATTATGAAACCTCTCCAGATTTAAGACTGTAAGATCTACTGTTTTCTATCAGTTCTAAGATGCAAATTTTTTATTGATCAGTTTTGAAATGAGAGTGCATATTAAATTGCTGTTGTTCTGGATTCAGGTCTAATTTATCTAAAGAAAATCTGTATTTGTTTCTGCCAGGCATCTAGGGACACTTCAACAGGAGACCATGTTAAAGTCTTTGCTGTTTATTTTGTTTGTTTAGACCACACTTGTAGTAGCTTTAGTTCAGGCTACAGACCTGCCTAGAGTTCAGTTCTCAGGGAGAGAGTTTTCCTGCCTCCTTTCACCTACGGGCAAGTTGAGAAATGAAGTTCCTTGCTGTTCCATTCTGCATAACTGGTTTATTTCTTTACCTTAAGCTGAAGTTGTTATCACTTGTTGGTCTGTCTTTGTGCGGGAGTATTCTATTAAACTTCTTAAGAGATGCCAGCAGAAAGCTTTTTTTTTTTTTTTTCTTATAGTACATAAATTCATGGTTCACCTTTTAACTTACGGCAGTTTATATTTGACAGAATTGAGTAATGGCCAAATTCTCTACTTTGAATACAAGACCCTTTGTGATTTTTTTCCCCTTTGTACTCCATTAACCTCATTTCCTGTTGTTCTTCCCCTCACTCTCTTTACCATAGGAACTAACATAAAATTACCCACATTTCCCTGATTGTTTCATGTTTCACACTTCCTCACACGTGCTATTCAAGTCATCTTTCCCCTCCTGTAACTCATTTAGTACCTAACTCCCCTAAGAAGCTTACCCTGACTTTTCTCATTGACCTCTGTTTTTTACTCATTTCAGTATCTTTGTACATACTTCTGTTAGAGGATTCACTCTACTTAATTGCAATTATTTGTAACCATTCTTTCCTTTTAAACCATGAGCTCCTGGGGGCAGGGACAGTGTTTTATTTTCCCTTTTATATTTAGAGTAAAGTGCATGGTTTATAGATACACAATAAATAGTATGTTTGTTGACTAAATTTTTAAAAAATGCCTTTTAAAAAGGCTCTTAGGTATCAGAACCATTTTCCAGAGACCTGACTCTGAAGCATTCAAGAGACATATGCAGAAATTATTTATGTGATTTGTTTCCTCTGTATTCTTTGGCCCCTTTACTTTATTTGAATTTGCATTTTCCTTTGTATTGGAAGGGAGATAGCTGTTCATAATAGGAATTTTAAGGATTTTTCAAGCCAAAGTATTTGTTTGTTGTTGTTTTTTATTTAGTAATAGTGTAGCTGGACGTTAAGGCCATATGTAAAAACCATCCTAAAAAACCAAGAACAAAGAAATTGGGTGTAGCCCACCTAGGTTAGGCCCGTTAGATACAATAAATATTAATCTTGGGTTGGCTTTTAAATTTCATTTCATTCTGTTACTGTAGGAGATGGAAAAAAATAATCGAACATTATTTTAACTTTCATTTTTTTCTTTTAGTCTGTCAACATATGTATTCACATACTATATATAGTAGCCTCCTGCACATACAAATTTTTATTGTTTTTTCTTTGTATATTTTAAATTTCTTAGATTTTTAGTGTAGTTTATGATTGTCATTTTCAGTGCCTGTTAATTCTATCAAATTGATATTCCACAGTTTGCTTACCTCTATGCCTATTACTGGCCTTAAACTTGTCTGAACTAAAATTTAAATTCGTGTTATCATTGAGATTTTTTTTTTTTTCAAGGAAGGCCTTTTTTCCCCTAAAGTTCATTTATTTGTTTTTCGTAATCTCTGTACCCAATGTGGGGCTTGAACTTACAAACCTGTGATCAAGAGTCACATGCTCTTCCAGCTGAGCCAGCCAGGCACCTCTCAAGGAAGGGCTTTTAAACATTTTTTGACGTAACTTCTTTCTGAGTCCTTAAGTATAAGGAATTCCAGAAAATACTGCTCTGGCTTTTTTCATTTTGTTTTTTACATGATAGATTTGAAAGTATCCCCATTTGCCTGGCTAGAAGAAGACATTGTATAATTGCCACAGTAGGATGGCCTACTTCAGGTCCATCACATTGTTTGCCTGGGCTTTGGCAGAAGCTTCTTTATTGGTCCACGCTGCCACTAATGTGATTCTTAGCCTTTTAGAGAATCTGTTGTCTATCAGATAAAATTTTAGTGTTGTATTTTAAGGCCTTTCTTTGTGCCTCTCCAGCTACAGTTCCCTGTGGGTTCTTCCACTAGGACACCAGCCTCACTGAAATGAGCTGTTGAAAGTAAAGGTCTGTTTCTTTCTGTAGATGGTAAGCTTCTCAGCAGCAGAATTTCACTTCATTCACCATACAATCCCAGAATGCAGGCTCAATACATGTTTTTTCCAGTTTCTCTAACCCTTTGCACTTTCAGCTACAAAATAATGTCCTTCTTACACTCTGACTTATGCCATATTTTCTCGTACCTCAATGCCTTCGCATACCCCTTTACTTCTGTCCTCCACTTGGTACAATATAACTTGTTCTCTGTGTCTCCTCTCCAGGATTATATTTAGCAGCCTTCTCTAAGTAAACTGTTTACCTCAAGCTCTTCTGTGTCATGTGCAACACACATTCATCTTGGGATTAACCATCTTCAGTTGTGCTTGTTTGCCCTGTATTGTTTCACTAGGCTATAACAGTCATTGAGAACAGGGACACTTTTTTCCTTTTAATTTCACTGCCCAGTAGTACCAAGCATGTGGTTAGGTATGCAATTTAATATTTGCTGAATAAATAAATGAGTGATTGAATGGATGATTAGATTATATATACCATGGCATTTTTGTGACATGGATCTTGTAGGGCTCAAAATTGTACACAGAACCAAATACAACAATGAAATTACTGGCATATACAGTGAAATCGAGGACCTGCGTAGATCCAAGTTGGAAATAAAAAGTGAGCTCTGTTATTTACAACAGTGTTATTTTAGGACATTTTAGGACAGAACACATGTATACCAAGAAGGAGCTGGGAGTGGAATGATTCCGGTCTTGGTATGGATGGTAGAACATTGTTCCTTCCTCTCTCTTTCAGTACTAGGTCTCCATAGTCACCTGTATTGGTAGTCTGAGGAAGTTCTTTAATCAGAACACACTGGATTATTCTTTCCAGGTTGGAAGCATCTTAAAGCCATATAGTCTGATGACCTAGGATACTCTAAACTGTTCCTCATTTGGCTAATGCTGCATACTGGTCAGTTGGATGGCACATCCATAAGACACTGTCTCCATTTTACTTAAACTTACAACAGATTTACTTTAGGTGCTTTACGCCAGATGTTAAAATTCCTTCATTCCTTTTGGAACTTAAGAACTTCATGAAATTCAGGGGTGCCTGGGTGGCTCAGTGGGTTTAAAGCCTCTGCCTTCGGCTCAGGACATGACCTCAGGGTCCTGGGATCGAGCCCCACATCGGGCTCTCTGCTCGGCAGGGAGCCTGCTTCCTCCTCTCTCTCTGCCTGCCTGCCTCTCTGCCTACTTGTGATCTCTATCTGTCAAATAAATAAATAAAATCTTAACAACAAGAAAAAAGAACTTCATCAAATTCAGAACCCAAACTTTCCTCCTTGAGGAGATGACTTTGTTTACACTGTAATAAGTTCTTTATTTTGACCTTCATTATCCCTTTTATTTAATATGGTAAAATTTTACAGTTAACATTAAGTATCTCAGAATTTTAGAACATGAAGGGACTTGAGATATTGTTTTGGTATTGTTTCCTAGTGTTCTGAAGCTAATTTGCGTCTAGTTTTGAATTCAGCTAAATGGTTCTTGAAAATAGGACTCGTTATCTTGTTTTGAAAGGAAGAGTCTCTTCCTCTTCTCACCGCATTATACCTACAAATACAGATCAGTCTACCATCTCACCTGCATCTTGGCTGAAAAAAAGGAGAGTTCAGGAGGACGGATAGGTGGGAAGTGGCACCTCCCTGTTATCTGCCAGGCAGGGAGAGGAACTTACTGAAAGGAGATTGACTTCTGCTGTTTGTATCTGCAGCAAAGATAATAAAGCCCCTAGGAAAGCGCCAGTCTTTGTGTTATATTACTATGCACTTAGTACACATGGCTTCTCAGTCGGATAAAACTAACCTTTGTCAACATTGGGAAAAGAAAAATTCCACTTATTCAGTGTAAAGTGGACCTGTATATCCTACTAGGTTTTCAGCAGGAGTGAGATAGATGGTGGCCTAACATCTGACTTCAGTCTCATTATCCTTGCAATATCCTTTGCTGTTCTCATTAACAAAAATGGTGATGATTGACCCTTTATCCTAGTGGGACAAACATATTTTGATTGGTAAGAGTGGGGAAAGATCCCAAATGAAGAGTATTGCTTTGTTTATACAGTAAAACTCCTTGGTGAAAAGGGTGCATTCTAGGAACATCACTTTTTGTAAAAATGTTAGGAGGTGTGTATTAAGCAGTTAAATTGAGCACAGATCTCATGAAATGAATCACACATTTAAATTATTAGAAAAAGTGCTATGAGTACAGAATCAGAGTGTATCAGATACTTGGAGAACACATTCCAGGTCAAACTAGAAAATCTCTTTTGGGGTGACTTGGAGGCATGGTAACAGGGATAGTGAGCCAGGCTAGATAGACCCTAAGGGCAACCCACATTCATATCAACTGGCTCTAAGGATCTCTGTTCTCAGAATTATACTGAGCCTCCTATTCTCAGGTAAAGCTATGAGTGTGGGTGTAAAGGCTGAAACGGTAGAGCAGTACCTGGGTGGCTACTAATACAGAAAGGAGGAAACCCAAATCTCAGAAAGTATTAAAGTAATGCCAGATGTTCTGGGAAAAAGCAAAATAATCATTTCATGGTCTGGCTAGAGAAATGAAAAAGAAATCATAGTACAAAGAGAGTCCCTTTGGGGTCTTTATGCATTTATTTATGCCCACTAGTAAAAAATTTAAAAATTGGGGTGACTGAGTAAAATACAGCATCACAAATTAAAGACCATGGCTAAAGAAATTCAAGAGAAAACAAACTACAGTAAGAGGTAAGTCTGATGCATAATAGTGCATATTTTCGGCATGATGTAATTAATAGACAGAAGCAAAAAAGTGAAGATTGGTTTTAAGGTGCATATTTCAGTGCATGTTTCCCAGCACTGAAGTGTTTAGAACTCTCCTGCAGGGCCACACAAAGAAGATACTGTGATGTAACCCAGCATACCTGATTTTGTTAATAGGAGTTACCAGAAATAGGCTTTCAGAATATTCACCTAGCAACTAGCATCTCCATGGAAGATTCTTCAGTGACACCACACTGCCCTGAGTGATGGCACCTTTAGCTTTTTTTATGTCTCCCTATCTACCATAAAAGACTAAATTTCCGGGGCACCTGGATGGCTCAGTGGTTAGGCGTCTGCCTTTGGCTCAGGTCACGATCCCAGGGTACTGGGACCTAGCCCTGCATTGGGCTCCCTGCTCTGCGGGGAGCTTGCTTCTCCCTCTGCCACTCGCTCTGCTGTGTTCCCTCTCTCTCTGTGTCTCTCTCTGTCAAATAAATAAAATCTTAAAAAAAAAAAAAAGACTAAATTTCCTTCCCATCTTACCCTCATAATACAACTTAATGGGCTGCCTAACTATAAGAATATTTTGTTAATATGCTTTTTCCTAACAATTTTAATAGAAGACTAAACTTTTCTTTCCACAGTTATGGGTAAAGGGCATAGTAAAATAGCATTTACTGATTGCCATGCCCAGGTCCTGTTAGTGTTTTACATATATTAAGTCAGTTATGCCTTAAAGGAACCTTATAAGGCAGCTAGTGTTTTTACCCCCCTTTTAAAGAAATACTGCATAAAGAGCCCAAAGTAGTGCAGCTAGCAAGTGAAAGAGTCAGAATTTGAACCAGGCCCTCTGGCACTAGAGCATGTCTGGTTAACTCTGGTACACTGTTTTTCAGCCATGGCTCATCATTCTAAGATGCAAATACTGATACATATTAAACAAATAAATATCAATTCAAATATGGTTGATGATAGAATAAACAGTGGGAGTAAAGGATTCCTTTTTTCATTTGTTTTGTGTGTGTGTGGTGGTTAAATTGCAGGATAGAAGCTAGGTTGTCTGCTGATAAAAAAGGAAATCCTGAATGTGAAAGGCAGATGCAAACACCTGTTATGACACTTCCTCTGGTTTGGCCTGGCAGGGTTGATTGATGAATGGAAGAACACTGAGAATGGGGATGAAGGAGATGCCAGGAAGACAGAAAAGCTTGAAGAAAAGGGAACCGTGAGAGTATTATAAACAAGTAATAAAAGCACATTTTACAGTTTTGCTTTGGGTAGTGAGGAGCTCTGAAGACAGTCCTGCAATTTTCATGGAGGGAGGTCCAAGTTGGGAAAGGGCTACGTGGCATTTACTGATTTTAACCTTCAACTAAATGCTGTGGTGGGCAAACAATGAAGTTTGCTTTAGGTGGAATGAATTAAACTTCATAGGACCTGGGTCATGCAGGCTTTTTTTTTTTCTATCTGTTTAAGAAAAAAAAATGGAGTTACTAGTACTTTTCATGGTTGTTCAGAAGAGGCTAGAATGGAAAATAGAAGTAACATAAAAGATGAAAGAGTAAAAACAGCCTCCATGATGATGTTACTTTTTAAATAATCTAAGATAATATTTTAGTGGTTAAAATAATTTTTCCCACATTCTTCACTAGTTGATAAAATAATTAAGAGTTGTAGGAGTATAAGAACCCCATCCCCCCCACCTTCATGGAGGTTAAATAAAGCCTCCCTTTTCACCCTAAATTGGACCTTGTTCAAAAATACTTGCTTCTCATCCCTGGCTTAAGAATCTCTTTTTGGGGCACCTGGGTGACTAGTAGGTTAAGCATCCATTCTTGGTTTAGGTTCAGGTCATGGGATTAAGCCCCATATTTGGCCTCACCACTCAGCAGGGAGTCTGCTTGGGATTCTCTCCTTTGCCGTCTGCCCTATCCCCACTCATGCTTGCATCCTCTCTGTCTGAAAGAATTTTTTTTTTCCTTTAAGATTTTATTTATTTGAGAGAGAGTGTGAGTGAGAGAGAGAGAGCATGAGCGGAGAGAGGGGCAGAGGGTGAAGGAGAAGCAGACTCCCCACTAAGCAGGGAGCCTCACCCAGGGCTTCATCCTAGGACCCCAAGTTCATGACTCCAGCCAAAGGCAGATAGATGCTTAACTGACTGAGCCACCCAGGCACCCACCCCTCTCTTGAAATAAATCTTTTTTTTTTTTTTTTTTTTTTTTTTTTTAAAGAAGAATCTCCTTTGTTTCTCTGATAGAAACTAAGGAAATAGAGTGAGGGTTTGGTAAGTTGAGGTTTACTTTCTAAAATAAAAAATAAAATGTTAATTGCAGAAAAGAATAATAATCCCAGGACACCTGGCTGGCTCAGTCAGTAGAGCGTGTGACTCTTGATCTCGGGTAAGTGACTTTGAGCCCCATGGTGGGTGTGGAGATCGTTTTAAAAAAAAGAAGAAGAATCCCATGTTGCAGATATAAGCAACGGAGACAAAGTCTTCTTCCCTTTTTTCCAGATTTGTGTTTTATTATGTGTGTATCTGTGTATATACGTGTTTGTGGCTTTGCTTTTTTACTTACTACTAATAAGCATATTTCTAAGTCATTATCTAGCTTCAATAATTTTCAGAGCTGTTTAATATTACAAGGAATTTGTTTTGTGTTCTTAGTAGTCAGCAGGAGCCCTTAAGGAAGCAAGCCAGTACTGAAGTTTTTTGTTTACACTTTATATTTTTTTAAGATTTTATTTATTTGAGAGAGCAGTACAAACAGAGCATGAGCAAGGGGGAGGAGACAGAGGGAGAGGGAAAGCAGACCCCCTATGGAGGATCTCAGAAAGCCCATTTTGTGACCTGAACCGAAGGCAGATGCTTAACCTCTTACCCAGCTGAGCCACCCATGCGCCCCTGTTTATACTTTGATTAGCAAGGAGTTTTAGACCCAGATTATTTGTGGTTTTGTTATTAGTAAAATATTAATTTCTGTGTTTAAATATTAGGGAATTAGTAATTTCATTAGTAAAATATAATGTGCACTTCAAGAAGAAACAGGATTTTAGGCTTTACAAAGAGTAATAGTTTATTAATTTTTTCAAAAGCTAGTGGTTTTTTACATAAAACTTAATTTACTTCAGATGGGGCACTGCATTCAGTCGTCATGTTTCTTCAAGCTATTCCTAAGGCTTTTTGTGCTCATACCACTGACATTTTTGAGTACAGGTGGCTTATTTTGTAGAATGTTTCTCAGTTTGGGTTTACCTGTTTCCTTATGGCTCAATTCAAGTTAAAATGGGGTGCTGTTATTGTTGTTCTTTTATTGTGATAAAATAACAAATATTTTCTATTAATTTGTAAGTCTGTGTGGCAGTATTGTTAACTATGTGCACATCGTTGTACAACAAATCTTTAGAAGCTTTTCATTTTGCCTTACTGAAAGTATACCCATTGAACAACTCCCTGTTACACCCTCCCCTCAACCCCTGGCAACACCGTTTTCGTTTCTGTGACTTTGACTACTTTAGTTACCTCATCTAAGTGGACATGTGTGTATTTGTCTTTTTGTGACTGGCTTATTTCACTTGACATAACGTCCTTCAGGTTCATCAGTGTTGTATCATATGACAGGATTTCATTCTTTTTTAAAACTGAGTGACATCCCATTGTATGTATGTATCAACCTTTGCTTATCCATTCATCTGTTGATGGACATTTAGTTTGCTTCTGCCTCTTGGCTGTTGTAAATAATATTGCAGTGAACATAGGTCTTTACATATCACTTTGAGATGCTGTTTTCCCTTTTTTTGGGTATATACCTGGAAGAGTGATTGCTGGGTCACTTAGTAATTGTATTTTCAATTTTTGAAGACCCCCCCCCCCCCGCATTTTACACAGCAGCTGCACTGTTTTGTTATCTTACCAACAATGTATAAAGTTCCAGTTTCTCCACATTCACACCAATAAGTGTGATGGGGGTGGGCAGTTTAGTGGCCATCCTAATGATGGTGAGGTGGTATCTCATTATGGTTTTGGTTTGTAATTCCCTGGTGACTAGTGATGTTGAACATCTTTTCATATGCATGTTGGCTATTTATATATCTTCTTCAGGAAAAGGTCTCTTCAGGTCCTTTGCAATTTTTTTAAATTGGGTTTTTGTTCTTGAGTTTAGGAGTTCTTGATGTATTCTGGGTTTTAACTCCTTATCAGATATATGGTTTACAAGTATTTTCTCCCATTCCATTGGTTGCATTTTCACTGTTGGTTGTTTCTTTTGCTGTACAGAAGTTTTTAAGTTTGATGCAGTCCCATTTGTCTATTCTTGCTTTTGTTGCTCCTGCTTTTGGTATCATCTGCAAGAAGTCATAGCTAAACCTAGCATCGTGAAGGCTTTCCTGTTTTCATCTTAATTTTTTTTTGCATATGAATTTCCAGTTTTCCCAGCACCATTTGTTGAAGAGACTATCCTTTCTCGTGGCACCCTTTTTGATCATCTGCATAGGGTTTATTTTGTGTCTCTCTGCTCCCTTTGGTCTGTATATCTATCTTCATGCCTGTATGCTGATTAGATTATTAGTTTTCTAATATGTTTTGAAATCTGAAGTGTATGTTTTTAAGTGAAATCTATCTCTAGTAGGGCTGGTTTTTGAAAAGAACATTTGGTGAAGTCTTCAGTAAAGAGTCTTTCTAGTAAAGGGTCTTTCTAGTAAAGGAAATTATTCGTTGCCCTCCAATTTATGTTTTATATGTTTGGAATTTTTTAGGACTATTAAAATTCCTATTTCAGAACTTTCTGATAACTGTACTGAGTTTATTTCCTACTGCATTCAGTGCTTTGCTAATATTAAAATTATTGTAAAAATACTGCTATTTAATTTCTCATGCTGCTTTTTAGTGGGCCGTGGAGATATATTCTTTTCAAAGATTTTATTTATTTGAGAAGGAGAACATGCACATGAGCAGGGGTCAGGGGAGGTCCAGAGGGAGAGGGACAAGCAAACGCCCTGCAGGGAGCCCGATGCAGGGTTGATCTCAGGACCCTGAGATCATGACAGCCCAAATCAGATGCTTAACCAACTGAGCCACCTAGCCATTCCATTTTGTGACTTATTATTTTATACTATAAAATACTAATAACATATATTTTTGCACATGTAATATGAAATTGTAGAATTAGTTTGTATTGGTTAAACTCAGATACTGCCTGTACCCAGATGTCTAAGTGAGGCTTTTGCCCTCATTCTGTATTTATTGAATGATTCATTGAAAGTAAATGAGAAAGATATGCAGTCTGAACAGACGGTAGAGAAGAATCTCAGGTGGTACATAGAGATCACTGACCCAGAATTTTTTTAAGACACAAAATTCTTTTTACAAATTAATATAATTTTATTTCTAGTAGATAATGCATTCAGATGATTTCAGAATAAAAAAGTATATGAAAAATAGCCTTCAGTTACCCTCTCCTTATAAGAAACCACTTTTATTAGGGTATGTGTTCTTTTAGGGTTTTGTTGTGCGAATTCAAACACATAGGAATTTATATTTTTATACCCCCTTTTACACAGAAGCTAGTATACTATATGTACTTTCTGGCACTTTGCCTTTTGTGGGGGGTAGGAGTATAGTCTGGAAATTATCCTGTATTAGCATGTAAAATGTGTTCTCATTTCTTTTTTACTGGTGCATAATAGTCCTTTGTGTTTGGATGTGCCAGATTGTTAACCAGTTTCCTATAGAAGGGAACTTGGATTGTTTCCAGTCCTTTGTTATTACAGATAGGGTTTAAGTGAATAACTGTGAATATACAGAATTTCATAAAGGTAAAACTCTATGTTTCTTACAGAAATTGCCAAATTGCTGTCTATAGGAGTTGCACCATTTTGCACTTACACTAACAAGGTATGATAGTGCTTAGTTCCTCACAGCCTGATGAAAAACTACTTTTGAATTTTTAAATTTTTCCAGTCTGGTAGGTGAGAGATAATGGACTTCATCATATTATTCTTTTAAATAAAACTTTCATTTTGGAAAAATTTTAGATTTATAGAAAAGTTGGAAAGATAGTGGAGTATTTCTTTATACCTCTTGTCAGGTTTCAGTTTTCTCTAATAATTACATTACACTTTTCTGTGTCAAACCTAAGAAACCAATATTGGCACATCATTATTTACCAAAACCCAGACTTTAATTTCTCTTAGTATAGTTTTTAAATTGGAATTCTTATTATGAATGAGGTTAAGTCATTTTTTTACTCACTTAGGAGCCATTAACATTTTTATCTCTTGAATTGTTACCGTCCTTTGCCCAGTTACTGTTAGAAAACAAGGGAGGAAGAATCTGATGGAGGAGAAGAGAGAAAACTAAGAAAAAAACATAATTAGAGGTTGAATAAAAGGATGATTATCTTTATACACTTGATTTTATTATTTTTTTTTAACATCACTGTTACATCCTTTAGGTCCTATCTAATATTGTTAGGCTATAGCCCCTCCCTAATGATACAAATCTCTCCCTGAAGGATTCAAAGAATCCACTTATCCATTCTCATGTTTTTGAGGTTCCCATAGTTGTCATCCTTGCTACTAATTTTGGCCAGTAATACTTGTCATTTACATAAAATGTGAATTCTTCAGAGTGGAAGAGGGATGTAGTTAGTTGGCTAGTTAGCCAAAAGACTAAAAATAATCCTTTTTGCTTGTTTGTTTGTTTAATAATCCTTATTACAGTATAAACCTGGAGGGTTTTGTTTTTTGTTTGTTTGTTTGTTTGTTTTAGTAGAAAGACTTGGATCAGTATGTGATCTTGTAGAAGTGGTCCTGGACTCTTCTGCACTTTACTTTTTTTGTATATGGGTAGGGAATATAAGTAAAGTCTGGCCAAGCTTTATAATTATAGGAAATCTTGGCATATGGAAGGCAAGAGTCCTGGCTAGTGGCACCTGGGTGGCTCAGTCTGTTGGGCTTCTGACTCTTGGTTTCAGCTCAGGTCATGATCTCCAGGTCCTAAGTTTGAGCCACTGCATTGGGCTCTGTGCTTAGCAGGGAGTCTGCTTCTCTTTCTCTTCTTCTCACTCTGCCTGTCCTCCCCAATCTTGTGCACGTGCTCTCTTCTCTCTCTCTATGTAAAACAAATCTTTTTAAAAGAGAGAGAAAGGGACGCCTGGGTGGCTCAGTGGGTTAAGCCTCTGCCTTCGGCTCAGGTCATGATCTCAGGGTCCTGGGATCGAGCCCTGTCTCGGGCTCCCTGCTCAGTGGGGAGCCTGTTTCCTCCTCTCTCTCTGCCTGCCTCTCTGCCTACTTGTGATCTCTTTCTCTCTGTGTCAAATAAATAAATAAATAAAATCTTTTAAAAGTAAAAATAAAAAGAGAGAGAGAGAGTCCTAGTTATATCTGCATCTGTGATCTCTAGGTACACAATTGAGAACTGCTAGGCTTGGAGGCTGTCAGAACCTTGGAGAGCTCCAAGCAGAGGCGGAGATGCTTTAGATGATGGAAGTGGTCCTCGGCTCCCTTTGAAATTTATTTGAAGCCTGAGGACCCGAAAAATTTACAAATTGGAAAAATTTAGCATATTTCAAATTAGGCATAAGTAAAGTTTATGATATTTAAGAGCAAAGATTTAGGTTTAGATTAGAGGTTTTCAAAATATTGTTTATCATTGAACTTGTTAAAAATGCAAATTAGCAAGCCCTTCTCTGGATCTACTGGGTCAAAAACTGGTGGTCAAGCTTAGTATTCTGTGTTTTAAGAAGCCATCCAGAAGATTCTGGTGAATGCAAAAGTTTGAGAAACACTGGTTTAAACGCTTTGATGATACTTATGTAAAGGAGAGACTTCTGAGCCCTTGACAGATCCCTGGACTTCCTTAGGATTAGGAAGTATATATGGGATTCTAGGAAGATGTTTTATTTGAATTGCTTCCTAGTTCATAGGTCTACCTAGTCAGAGTTCACTTTAATGTATACTGGCTCCCATTTAACTGAGATTTAGATATACAACAGCATTGCTGATATAAGACTTGTAAAACTATTTGAGTCTGTTTAAAAAATAATAATAATAATAATACACACTTTATATATGTGCATACAACTTCCAGGGCTTTATAGTTCTGAATCCTTATCTGCTGGTTGAAGTCTATCCAGACTCATTATTGATAATTTATATTTCTTAGAGTTAAACACACTCCGTGTCTGTATTCTTGCTCCTCTCTCTGTCTGGGATGCCCTCACGTCTACTTTATGTATGCCGTATGGCGTTCATATCTATTATTATTTAGAAGATATCTATTATATTGATATCTGTTCTAATAGTATCTATTCTATCATACGTGTATACTTGAGGTACAGTCAATATTGGTTGTTTTTGGATTCATTGGGTTAATAAACATAATTTTGGAAAGTTGTACAAGAAAGGAAACGCAGAGTTAGAAGAAGAGATAACACCAGTGAGTTTGTAAGTAAATGGCATTCTTAGAAAATCCTGTTGTTAACACTTTGAAAGAAGAGCCTTTACAAACAAGGTGTACTTGTTCCTCAGTCTTATTAAATTAAAAGGATTGGATATTAGCAGATAGTTTCCAGAAGTTAAACAGTTGGGAAACTTAAAGATACATGACAGTAAGGGCTTAGTTTATACAGATGACGTTTGCTTCTTCTTACATTAAAAAAAAAATTACCATTGATAATTCATAGCTAAATGTTGGAAATGTTCTTGTCTTGAAATACCTTTAAGTTAAAAACTCTATTAGAGTTCTTTTTAATTTTTAACTTTGTTTTTTTTTAGAAATCTTTAAATTCCTAATACGTTTGGTTCACAATAGCTTGGGGTTTTCTGTGTGTGTGTGCATTGCCTTTGCTCATTAAATGTGATTTATAAACTTAAACATATAAGTCCAAAGTGGAACATAAACAGTCTTTTGATTTACCTATATATTTTTGCTCCCTTTGAAATTCAAAGAATTTTTTCGTTACTGCTGTTAGGATCAGAAGGGCTCAATAGTGTCTGTGTGGTGTAAAGGGGTAAATTTTTAGCTGTATGAATCAAAACCCTAAAATCTGTGCTCAACTCACCAAGGTTCTTAACCTCTCACAGTGTTCTGATCTGTAAGATAAGGTGTTTTCAGCTTTAAATTACGAAACTTTTAAAAACTTATATTAACATGTAAATAACTGCTATGTCTGATCTTCAACTTACTTTTTTGTTTTGTATTGTTTTTTAATACGGCTCCAGCAGTAATGTATTAGAGAGAATGGTGACAGGGAAGAGGAGAAAGGAAGAGTTGAAAGAGGGAGAAAATTCAAAATAGATTTCACGAATGAGAAAAAACTTTCTAAAGATGAAAACTATCCAGATTTTACTTTATGACGGTGAGATGTTTACTTTATTAAAATATTGCTTGAGTAGCCATATTTAGTTATATAATTTTCCCCCACAGCTGGTGTTTTTCCACCAAAATGAAGAAAAAGAATTATGTGATTAATTGAACAGCTGGGTTCTGTTCTGGGTTCAGTTCTAGGAACTGTTAATTTTTAAGACTTTTACTTCTCTGTTTACTAGAAAAGAGTAACTACTTTATAATTTGGGTAGAGGTAATTGGAGTCTGGATCTCCCAGCATATCTCTGTTTAGTCTAGTTTACAACTTGACAGGTTCCACACAGATTTAAAAAAATTAAGACTCATGAGGCACTTAATCTGGGCATCCATATTCTTCTTTTCTGTTGTTAGTACCTAGGAGATTATTGACCCTCAAAAATGCATATTCAATTCAGAGAAAAATCAGCTTGTAAGGAAAGGACTCTGAAAGAATAGCCTCCATCCTCACCGCCTTTAATATTTATAGCCTCTTGAATTTATTTTCTTTGATTACTCTCCAGAAGATAAGCAACGTTAGGTTATGGTTCAGTGACAGTGCAAGTGAAGATCATGCCATTCCTCAGTATTATGTGCTGGTGATGAGCACAGTGCAGTTTCTCTTGGGTCTTGGTGCACACCATTTCATTACTAAATGCATTGTAGACTGCCCAGATGACCTTAGTTTGCCCATTGTTTTGAAAGATGCTCATTACTGTATGCCGGGTAGAAAGAAGAAATGCAAAGCCCCACTGCTTGTAAACTGCTATCCTGTCCCTCTGCAAGTTTTAAAAGTGAGGATACGTATGTAGGTGACCTATGTGTAGAGCTTCCTTGGCAAACCTTTGTATTAGGGATATTTTCTTAACAAACATACCCAAATATGGTAGGATACCATGTTCCTTTAATCCAGATAGCTTTGTTGAGCCAATATAACATAAATTTATGTTATGTGTATTTTTACCATATTAAAAAATAAATTCAAACTTTGTTTTATAACCCCTACCTCAAAAAAAAAATCCCCTTTGGGTGCAAATTGGACATGAATAGTAACACAGATGTCTAAATTATGTAGATGAGTGCTTGTGGAAGGCTTTCATGTACATTTCTCTCTTTATTGATTGGTAAGATTCATAAAATTTTTTACAAAAAGAGCTATGGCATAGAGAATCTGTATCAGAATCTTAAAAGAAAAATCAGGACAGGTAATCTAGATAAAATTATTTCTTCTGTCCTCAGTAATACAGTTTTGTTGTACAGTCTCTTATGCTGTGCATGTTTCTTTAATACCAGTTAGCTCAGCAATGATTGCTCATGCCGGGAATGATGTCAGTACTACATGGAAGTTGTCTGGATTCTTTTTTAATTTTTCCTTGCCAAAGAGGACTGGAATAGTGAGAAAATAAATTTAAAAATCTTCAATAGGGAGGCACAAAGGCTTTAGCTTCGCGTTCCACATGCAAGGGCCCTTTCAACTCCATATTAAGAAAATTAAAAATGAGTGCCTCTGCCTAGGCTTCATTTTTCCAAGAGAGGTACATCCCAGCCTTGCGTAGCTCTTAGCTAGTCGCAGGTTGCATTTCCTTGTATCCCCAATACAGAAGTCCATTACAGTCTGTGTTTTCTCCACACCCACAAGCTGGCAATTCCATTTTGTTATTTTTGTACATTTTTAGTATCCCTTAGAGATAGTAGCCAGCCACTCTGAATGGCATGTATACTGTCTAATGGAACAGTTACAGTCTGTATTACAGTCTGTATGGTCTCTGATTAAGTTACATAGATTTTTTTGGAAGCCTGTCATTTTTAGTGTATAATTTTACATATAAGGGATTTTTAAAGGAATTATGTGTTTTAACAGAAATGCCTATACTTTTCATAATGTTAATAAATCAAATTATAGTGGCCCATTCTGAATATTAGTGAATAGCTCTTGCTGACTTTCCTAAGTTCATAAAAAGAAGCAGGTGACTTCACCGCCCCAGAAAGAAGTTTCTGGCCAAATTCAAATCTCAACTTTTCGGGGCTTAGACATCCTTAAGGATGATTTCATTTTTTAAATGACAGCTTTTTTGCTGTTCACATTCCTAAGAGCATTTCAGAGAGTTTCTCCTGATAACTTATCATTATTGATTGTTCTCTCTGTTAATGGGTCATGAGCCCGAGAGATACCCAGGAGAGAAGAAACTACTTGAAAGAGTAAAATTTTGAAAACTACTTCCCTAATAAATCTTTGCTTATCTTTATGTTATGTGTATTTTATGTGTATGTTATGTTATGTGTATACTCCAGTGTTTCAGAAACAATACATTTTTCTTTACTAAGCTAGACCTTGGTAAGCAAGTTTGTTTTTTTTGTAAAGGGCTGGATAGTAAGTAAATGTTTTGGGGTTTGGGTGTCACATATGTCTCTACCACATATTTTACTTCTTCCTTCTTCTCTTTAAAAATTTTTTAAAATTTCTTTATAAAAATGTAAGAATTAAGTAATCCTCTTGGGTCCCCTCCCTCTTTGGGAGGTTCGTATTCCATCCAGTTAACTTTCCTGTTGCTTAGTAAACTTCGCTTTGCTGCCCACAACACCCCCCCCCCCCAAAAAAAAGGTGAGAATCTTTTCACACATTCACAGCCTTACCAAAAACAAGCTGCTGGCCAGATATAAATCATAGGTCATAATTGCCATCCCCTGATTTAGACTGCCTTAACTAAAATACTAATTAAAATCCACTGGTAACGTGCCTAAATCCACTCCACCCCCCCAAAGGTAAAACTGATAGGAGAATAAATCCTTTGTGACATTACTGTCAGTCATTTAAGCAGCCCCCATCCCTGGGTATTTTATTATTTCTTCTTTGCTTTAAGTTAGAATTTCACATGTGTGTATTCACAGAATTTAAAAAAAAAAAAAGTCCCAAGTATAATCATGACTGGTTACATGGTTAAATTACGAGTTAATTTGAAAAGTTTCTTCAGATTCTGTCAAAGCATTTGTGACTTTAAGTTTTATAAATCAAAAGCATATTGTGTACAAATTGTAGTCGTAAGAAAATAACCCAGAGAAATAGAAGTAGTGACTATTAAACAGGAGGTCTTACCCTTCAAAGAAATAGAAAAAAGTACTTTTTGGCAATAGACTATTACAGTTTTCAGTTATTCGTAGTTGAGACTTCTTTAAAGTATTTAAAACCCATGATTTCTGTATATTCTGATTATTAAGGGCACTAAAAAGACCTACCCATAAAGTTGTACTTTAATTCCATTTTGCTAAATTATTGGATAGTCTTGATCTATCTACAGATGGAGTGGAATTGAGTAATAATAGCAGCCTACCAATATGGAACACTATTCTTTTGTACTGGGGTCTATGATATGCACAAATTATTTCATCTAGTCCTAACTAAGAATCTCATGAAATAGGTATGTTTCTTGGCCTTGCTTTACTACCACCAATCTGTTTTCCATCTCTGTAATTTTGTCATTTCAAGAACATTATATAAATGGAATCTATAATACTTAACTTTTTTTCACTCAGAGTAATTTCCTTGAGATTTATCCAAGTTGTTGCATGTCTCATTAGTTTGATCCTCTTTTTCGCTAATTATAATTCCATGGTATGGATGTTTCTCAGTTTGTTTAACCCTTCTATTCAACATCATTTGGGTTGTTTCCAGTTTTTGGCTATTTTGAATAAAGTTGCTTATGAATGTTTCATGTCACCATAAGTTTTCATTTTATAAATATAATTTTGTGTAAATATATCACTTTATCTGTTCTGTTGGTGGACGTTTAGTTTTTTTCTAATTTTTTGCTCTTATGAAATGCAGCAATGAATGGCCCCTTACACATGTCTTGTCCATATTTATGAGTACATCTGTGGGATATAGACCTACAAAGTGGAATTGCTGGGTCTTAAAGAATGTGCATGTGTGACTTTGTTAGATATTGCAGAATTGCCCTCCAAACTGGTTCTACTATTTTATATTTTCACCAGTAATACATGAATTCTTGTTTTTTCATATTTTTACCAACACGTATTATTGCTAAACTCTATAATTTCTCGCAATCTGTTGGATATGAAATGGTATTTACTGATTTAAATTTACCTTTCCCCAGTTACAGTGATGTTAAGCATTTAGTACATGAATTACCTCTTCATGTCTTTGGGTCCATTTTTCTCTGGGTCATTAACTGATTTTTTTAGAGATTCTTTATATATTTTAGATACTTACCTTTTAAAAAGCTTTTATTATGAAGAAGTTTCCAACATACCCAAAAGTAGAAAAGAGTAGTACAATGAACTATCATGAACTCATCACTCAACATTGTAATGTTGTTCCTCTACACCATTTCTCCCCACCCCATGATTTTATATAGCTAATGCAATGTCATGTCATCTGGGAATTTTTTTTTAAATGACCTTGTCTTCAAGTTTTACTTTTCTTTTCTTTTTTTTTTTAAGATTTTATGTACTTACTTGACACAGAGCACAAGCAGGGGGAGCAGCAGAGGGAGAAGGAGAAGAACCCTGGGATCATGACCTCATCTGAAGGCAGTTGCTTAACCAACTGAACCACCCAGGCACCCCTCATCTGGGAATTTCTAAACATAAGCAGCACAGTATCTTTCTCCTACCACTCCTTAAAAACAGCATTTTCTTGGGATGCCTGGGTGGCCCAGTTGGTTAAGCGGCTGCCTTCGGCTCAGGTCATGATCCCATTGTCCTGGGATCGAGTCCCATATGGGTTTCCTTGCTTTGCGGGGAGCTTGCTTCTCCCTCTGCCTTGCCTGCCACTCTGGCTGCCTGTACTCTCTGTATCTCTCTGACAAATAAATAAATAAAATCTTTTAACAAAAAAAAAAAAACCCACAGCATTTTCTTAATGTAATTGAGACTTGAGCATTTATCTCGCCTTTTTCTGTGAACCGTGTCTCAGGATCTCTAAGTAGTTGAAGAGGGGATGTTTCTCTTTGTAGAAGTATTCCAGCTAATGCAGAACAAGAAGGAATGATAGCATATCACCATTTTGCAGCCCCCAAGGAATTGATGGATCAAGGCAATGATCATTAATGGGTGACAACATCACAGAGGGAGAGACATTACAATCAGGCTGATATGTGATAGTGATATAATAACACTAAATCCTTTATAAATATGTTGAACGGTCACTTAAATATGTGAATTTTATGGTATATAGATGATATCCTGACAAAGGTGTTAAAAGAAAAAGAAAGAAACATAAACACAAAAACTCACTGGCCCAGATCTCTAATAGATGCTCCCCTTTAAAGTGGGCACAGGTCTTTTGTGAATTGATTTGAGTTCACAAAATGACAAAGCGTATAAATGTAGTGAAACCTAGTGTCTAGGTTTAGTGTAGAAAGGGCAGAGCACACTCACTTGTGAGAACTTTTCTGATGATGCTATTCTACTGTGTTTTGGTCAAACTGAAAACTGTGTCCTCTCTTCATCCTTTCCCTTAGAACCCAGACCAAAGTTCCTTACCCTCTTGCTAACCTGACTCATCACATCCTGATTCCTGGGTTCCCCTTCACTCCTGCCTCCTGTTGTAATTTAATTTCCATCACCCTAAAAGGAAACCTCATGCCCATTTACTTACTTTACATGCCCATTACTTTACAAGTCACTTTCTTGTCCCACCCCCAGCCCTATCCAAACACTGATCTTTCTGTCTTTTTTGAACCTTTCACATAAATAAAATCATATGATATGGAGAAAAAAAAGAAAAACAAAAATAGACTATATTCTTCTTGGTCTGCAGAGGCACCAAAATGAGCATCTCCCTCCACAGTCGGAGTCACTTAGGGAAAAGTCTCTGGCATAGGCCCTGTGCTCATAAATATTCTGGGATGAAGCAGTTCCCTGGCCTGGCATGGGCTTCCACAGCAGAACAACTTGTCCATATCACTTGCAGGTATGAGGAAAGGCCTGAGTTAGACTGTTGGCCAGCCTTTGCTTGTCACCAAGAGGCTCAAACAATGAAGAAAAATCACATTTCAGGTCTCCTCCCCACATTGTTCCTTCTGTATTGCCATCTCCTTCCCCCGCCCTGGGAAGGAGTCACTTCACACCAAAGTCCAGGGACTGATGGGGCACCACTCACCACCCTTAATCCCTCACTGAGCCTCCAGCTTATGTGCCTCCATTGCATGGACAACCCTATGCATGTGCTGGGAGCTGGGGTGGGAGAGTCTCTATATCCTCAAAAAAAGATGAAAGGAGTGAGAGAACCAAAAATTCTATACTTCCTGATGCAGCTTGGTTTATTCCAGAAGTGACAGTGAGGATGTTTATTGTTTTTAGAATCATCATGTATCATGGACTTAAACATATTTTTATTATGATTCAACTCATTGTATTATCTTTATTGATACTCATATTCATCTATTTTTGGCCAGTAGAAAAAACATTCAGGTTAGCTTTTTAAATCCTTTTGACATGGCTGTACCATACCAGAAGGCAAGAAAACTAAGATGTCATAGGCTCACCTTTGTATTTCCTGGCTCAGATCTGAAAGAATCCCTATCTCCAGGAAGACTATGTTCTTTTTAGTGGGAAATCTAGGCCTTAGGGGTATTCATTGCTACTGGGTTGGCCGGGTTGGCCATTGTCTTTTCAAACATTTTAATGGTCCTCACAAGGAAATAGGTATTTTAAATTTGAAACATAAAATACACTTCGAGTTTATACTAATATTTCTTTTAATTCAAGACTACAGGCATAGTCTTACACACTTTAATTTTACACACTTACAGCTTTCTTTCACATCTAAGGATGTCTGCATAATTACCATGTTTTATCCCACTTTACACCACAATAGTCTCAGAATAGTAATGCCAGTGTGTGCACCAACAATATAATTATCGAAAGTAGTTTGAAGTTTTTTGGTTTGTTGGTTGCTTCATTTTTGCTTTTGGTCTTAAGAGTATTTCCCACTAGAAATGTAACTTCACTGTATTGTAAAGATACTTGTAACAGAACCCAAACGACAGTTGGCTTTATTTGTTCCATTTAATTTTATTCTTAGGGATTTTGTTCCAAGATTTTATTTTGTTTCGTACTACGTAAAATTGGTTCTAAAAGTCATATCTATAAAGCGATTTTCAAAGAAGTCTAGTTGCTACTATCCCACATCTGCTTCCCTTGTCCCAATTTGATTCTTTCTTTACTCCTGATAGTTAATGCTTTCTTAAAATTTTGTCATTTGGAATATTAATCTTTTACTCAATGACTAATAAGTAGACTCGTGGAAGGTAAAAAGGTTAAGAAACATACCCACCCACACATATATGCAAATTTGATTTATGATCAAAGAGGCATTACAAATCAGTGGATAAAGGATGAAAATATTTGATAAGTAGTGCTGGGACAGTGGTTATCCATATAAAAAAATAAAAATAGGGAATAAATATGGAAAACAAAATGTTAGCATTTTGGGGGGGGAAAAAAGTGAGGATAACTTTATGACCTAAAGATACAGGATTCTTAAGACAAAACACAGAAACCATAAAGGGAAATGGATAAATTGTAGTGAATTAAAATTTAAAATTTCTTTTTTTGTTTTTTGTTTATTTGAGATGGGGGGAGGGGGCAAGGGAGAAGTAGGCTCCCTGCTGAGCAGAGAGCCCAGAGACATGGGGTTCAATCCTAGGACCCCAGGATCACCACCCGAGCCAAAGGCAGATGCTCAACTCACTGAGCCACCCAGGTGCCCCTAAAATTTAAGATTTCTATACAACAAAAGAATCATAAGAACAACCCACAGACTAGGAGAGTATATAAATGCCCTCCTTTTAGGCAGATTGTAGTAAAGGGGAAACATACAGTATGCACATGAATTCAACACACTTGCGTTCAAATTCTGTGTGACAAGGTACAAACTAATTAAAACACCTCTGAAATCTTAATTTCATTTTGCAATGAAGGTACAAATACCATACCTTTCCCAGCGTTGTGAACATTAAAGAAAATGTATCAGAAGCCTTCATTTAGAGGTAATAGGAATTCTATCGGTGGTAATCATTGTTATGTGTCATTGTAATTCACAGTACTTAAAAGCAACAGCTGAATTAGGGTTTTGTTAAACAAACGAGTGAAAACTAACTGGAAATGTTTAGGGCTATACACAAAGGAAAAATAAAGTTCTGCTTAAAACTTAAAACCTTGAGGGGCGCCTGGGTGGCTCAGTGGGTTAAGCCTCTGCCTTCGGCTCAGGTCATGATCTCAGTGGTCCTGGGATCGAGCCCCGCATCGGGCTCTCTGCTCGGCAGGGAGCCTGCTTCCTCCTCTCTTTCTCTGCCTACTTGTGATCTCACTCTGTCAAATAAATAAATAAAATAGTTAAAAAAAAAAAAAAACTTAAAACCTTGAAATAAACTGTGTATTGACCTTCATGGAAACATTTTTTTACAAAGGGTTAAAGTGTATTAAATGGGCACTTTTAACTGTAAGGTTGGTTATGATTATTCATACAACTGAAGCAAAAAAGGGGGAATTAGGGTAAGGATTCTTAATGCTTGTAAACTAGAACTGGAGTTCTTTTACTCGTTTCCTTCCCATTCCTTTTTCCTCACAGCTTTGGTCTTTTGTGGCCCATGTTGTAAATGGTACCTTTCGACCTCTTTGCTCCCATCGTTAACACTTTTACTGTGTTTGTTTGGTTTTGGGGGGCTTGGGTTTTTAAGTGTTTTTAATTACATATTTTTGTCAGATTAATACACTTATCATTAGGATTAGTTGAAAAATTTTCCTCCTTATAAGGGCAGTCTTTTCTCCATTCTGAGAGATAGTTACCTTCAAATCCTTTACTTGTTTCTTTGGTTATTTACCTTTATATTTCTAAATAGTGGGCTTATGTAACTATCTTTAAAAGTTTTTTTAGTACATTCTCTCTTCTATTTAAAATTCTCTCACTTCTCTTCTCTACTTATCACACTTTCCCTGTCCCATTTTTTGGCTGCAGTTACATTGTTAAATCAGTATTCCGTATATACAGTATTATTCTGCAAATATTAACAGATGAAACAAGTATTTAATGATTACATTTCCTTTCTTGGTTAGGTTTTTATTTTCAAAGGAGACAAGTTATCTTTGTTCCTATTTCTTTTTCTTTGTGCCTTTCATTAATTCAATGCACATTCTCTTATGGAAGTATGACTCTTTTAAATGTTCAAGCAGTTGAATAATCTGTCAGTTTTATTCCTTCCATGGACATTTTTTCCAGGAACCATTAATTTTGCTCTTTTATTCTAGACTGCTTGCTCTTAGGCTTGCCACATGGTTATCTATCATCTGTCATCTTGGCAATTTCTTTGCTTCTCTCGGGTTCACTTCCCTCTTTCCTGGATTCCATACTTTACTTTTAGATTTACTCCATCCTAATGGAGTATACCTTCCAGTGGCTTTCTAAGACAGGATGTGTGGAAAGGTGCAGTTTGGGGGGTTCTTGCATGTCTGATATTTTTATTGTAGCCTCATACTTGATTGATAGTTTGGCTGGGTAGAGAGGGTTTTATATTGGGTTGGAAATGGTCAACCTTAGGAATTTTGAACACTGGTGTGGTCTTCTAACATCCAGTGTTGAGAAATCTGATGTTATTTATTTTTTGCTATTATAGCTTTAAATTTTCTGTTCTCTAAGTGTTCCTTTTATATAGTATCCTGTTTCTGTTCTTGTTTCATGGATGCAGTAATATCTCTGTGAGGATTCTTTTTTTCTTCTTCTTCTTTCTCTTGCATTGTCTTTGTTTCCTGAGTTCCTTTTTTTTTTTTTTTTTTATGCTTTGCTGCTCAAATTTCTGCATTACTTGACTGTCCATTTATATTTGAGTGAGATCATTTATCGGATGCTGTTTTTTAGGGGAGTAATCAGTTTTTCCATAAAAGAATTCTTAAGGCTTTTTCCTGGGTGGCTGACACTGTTTTTGTTTTTATTAGCTCAGTTGGGGGGTAGGGATGGCAGGGTGAGATGGCAGTGGATAGGAGTGCTAGGAGAATTCACTATTCAACATGTAGACTTTTGCTTAATATTTCTTCTTTGGTATGGAGCCTTGTACTTTCCCTCAGTATGCCTGGTGCTCCAGAATCCACAGACTCTCTGAATCAGCCTTTGCAGATTAAGCCATTAGTCTCTGCCATTTGGGAGGAAAAGTAGCTGCTTAGCTACACTGGAGGAGGAAAAGATCTAATTACCCATATAAAGATTTTTAACTAATCTTCCTATTTTCAGAAGGGCCCGACCTGCTCTTTCAGAGAGTAATGGTTGATTTCAGCTCTCCATAAGTCTTTAGATGGATAGGGGGAGTTTTCCTGCTTCTAGTTGTGTTCCTTCCACCTCCCTTCCCCAGCCAGACTGTTTTATGTGTCAGTGTTCTCCTGTCTGCTAAGCTTGTACTTTTTAAGTCTCAAAATTTGATAATTGTTACCTGCTCATTCTCATCACCTCTGTAAATGCCATTTGAAAAAAAAAAAAAATTATTCTGCTTTTATTTTGGAATTTCAAGACACATATTTATGTGTTCATTCTGCCCTATTTAATCAGAAGCAGTCTTCATGTTCACACTTCAGTTAGAGGAAATCTGACCCAGGTATGCTTTAAACCTTGTTCTATTTCATAGGTCACTGATTACCTATGGTTAGGCGTTCAAGGGTCAGTTACTCATCTGTGGTATGGTTGCCTGTGGAATGAAATGTTACATGGTATCAAACATGGCATAGGAGGGTTCACAGGTAGATACACTGATTAACATCTATAATTACAATGATAGGTCTATGTGAAGAGTTCTGAATTCACAGAATTAAGGTAGGGAAATGATCCATGTTTGTTTTACTTTGTTTTTACAAAGCCTGGAATTTAAAACCCTCTCATTTGGCTTACATTCATTGTGTTAGAGAGTGCTTACGCCACATGTGCTAGTGCATACTACTTATGTAAATAACCAGTGAGAATAGGGTGAATAGAATAAATTCTGAGCATAGAGTATGTATAATCTTAGGTACCGTCTGATGGAGACTAAAGTATAGAAGGTAGAATGTTCTGAAGTCAAAGAAAGCATAACGACTTGTAAAATAAATTATTGAGTATAGCCTACAGTGTTGACTGTAGCCTGTAAATTTTGCTTAGGAGGGCAAAATGTAACATCCTTTTTTCTTTTCTGTTTTGGAACTAATTGAGAAACAGACATAGACACATAAAATTTCAGTTTTGTTACTAATAAAAATGGTGTGGGAAGACAAGACACAGATATGTGACCCCAGTGGAGTTTCTCATACTTAACTCCTGAATTAGGGAAGCTTACCCCACCACTGGCTGGGCACTGGTTTGGGACAAAGCAGGTCTCCCCCAAACAAGGGCAGAATCAGCCTCCATGCTTGCCACGTAGTAGAGGGCTGATTAGCATGCACATCTTCAAAAGAAGGAAAAACCATAAGATACTATGCATCCAAAGTTCACCATTCAGTTTAAGTCACTCCTTTCTTAGCTGAGGAGAGAGTGAAGGGATGGAGAGAAGCTGAAAGTATTCCTCCTGTACTTTTCCCTGCTGAAGATTTGAGTGGAAATGTGGGGATCCTTTATTTCCCCTTAACACATAGCATATAATAGGCATAATATTATGTAGTAATAATATTTATATTCATAATAAGTAATGGGCAGTAACTAGCCCATCATTGTGCCACATTTAATTGCATACCACTCATTTTGAACCATGATCAGTAAACCCATTTTTCTTTTTAGATTTTTACTTTTTGACAGAGAGATCACAAGCAGGCAGAGAGGCAGGCAGAGAGAGAGGGGGAAGCAGGCTCCACTTTGAGCAGAGGACCCAATGTGGGGCTCCATCCCAGGACCCCGAGATCATGATTGGAACAAAAGGCAGAGGCTTAACCCGCTGAGCCACCCAGGCGCCCCCACCCCCCTTTTTTTTTAGCTTATATTCTAGTTAGTTGACCTACAGTTCAGTATTGGTTTCAGGAGTAGAATTCGGTTCATCATTTACTTATAATACCCAGTGCTTATCATAACAAGTGCCCTCCTTAATACCCATCACCCATCTATCCCATCCTCCACTCACCTCCCTCCATCAGCACTCGGTTTGTTCCCTTTTTTTTTTTTTTTTTAAAGATTCTGTTTATGAGAGAGAAAGAGAGAAAGCATGGGGGGTGGTCAGAGGGAAGCAGACTCACCACTGAGCAGAGAGCCCCATTCAGGACTCAGTCCCAAGACCCTGGGATCAAAGGCAGTCACTTAACCAACTGAGCCACCCAGGTGCCCCATCAGTTTGTTCTTATAGTTATGAGGCTTTCATGATATGTTTCCCTCTCTCTCCCTTTTTTTCACTCTCCCGTATATTCATCAGTTTTGTTTTTTAAATTCCACATGAGTGAAATCATATGGTATTTTTCTTTTTCTGATTGACTTATTTTGCTTGGTGTAATACACTCTAGCTCTTTCCATGTCATTACAAATGGCAAGATACCATTCTTTTTGATGGCTGAGTAGTATTTCATTGTGCACATATATGTGTGCATATATATACACATATATGTGTTACATATACATCATCTTTATCTATTCATCAGTCAGTGGGCATTTGGGCTCTTTCCATAGTTTAGCTTTTGTTGATAACACTGCCATAAGCAGTAAACCTTTTTAATCTGAAAACTTTTCATTTTTTGGCTCTGGGAAGTTTTCTTGCATTATATCTTCTTCTGGGTTCTTTGTATTTTCATTCCACTGCATAGCTATGCCTGTTGGATACTTGAATATGAATATATCCAAGTGAAAGGTAATATAAGGGACTTAGAAAGGTACCTTTAGCAAGAAGTAATATGTGCTTTATCAGCTAATTTTAGACCACCTCTGTTTTATAAATTCTCTAAGCTATAACCAGTCACCTTGTAAATGCCTTGTATATTCAAACAGCAGGTTACACGCACTTCCCTACCTACACAATCTCCCTCCCAGAAGTGGAAAGCTATTACTACTTGCTTGTGTATCCTTCCAAAAATACTCTGTGTGATTATAAGAGAGCATATGTGTGTATGTGTGTGTTCTCCTTACCCTTTTAAAAACATATTTTTGTTTAGTATATAAAAAATACATTCTGGGGTGCCTGGGTGGCTAAGTTGGTTAAGCATCCGCCTTCAGCTCAGGTCGTGATCGCAGGGTCCTGGGATCAAGCTGCACATCAGGCTCCCTGCTCTGTGGGGAGCCTGCTTCTCCTTCTCCCTCTTCCCCTCTCCCCTGCTTGTGCTTTCTCTCTCTCTGTGTCCAATAAATAAATAATATCTTTAAAAAAATATATTCTGGGCACATATGGGTGGTCCAGTTGGTTGAGCATCAGATTCCTGCTTCCCACTGGGGTCCTGACCTCCAGGATTGTGAGATCAAGCACTGCTTCAAATTCTGCACTCAGCATGGAATCTGCCTGAGATTCTCTCTCTCTGCCTCTACCATTCATGCTTGCTCTCTCTCTCAAATAAATTTATAAATCCTTTAAAAAACGCTGTGCATTTATAAGAGTATGTATCTATGTATACATACATACTCTATATTTTTAAAATATGTGTAAGCGCACATGTACACTATTCTGTACCTTAGCTTTTTTTGCCTGTTAAGATTGGTTTCCTCCCATATTAGTATACATACATTGTTGTCATTCATTTTTAGGGCTTCCATCTACTGCATGTATGTACAAATCATCATATGTTTTTCTGTTCCCACATACATTGCTTGTTTTATATTTTTTACTTCTTGCAGTGTCACATCTTACACTCTTGTATATTTTATCTTTTTCTCTATGTGTGTGTAGAGGATAAATTCCTAGAAATAGAATTGACAAGTCCAAGAGTGTGTGTTTTTAATTGAACAAAAAAATAGCTTTAATTTCCTCTTCAGTCCCCTATTCACTCCAAAATAGTATATCACCAAGTTTTAGATTTTAGTCTATTTGATAAGTGAAGCATATCTTGTTTTTGTGTTTCCATGTATTTAATCAGTTTTATGGCTTCTGAGCTTGTACCCACCCATACATTTTCCCCTTGCATTTTCTTCTAGCATTTTTTTTTATTTTTTACTATGAAATTTTGTTAAATATATCATTTATTGGTATTAGGAATAAGGTAGAAGTTTTTAAAGTTAAAGTTTAAAGTTAAGGTTAAGTTTTTTAAAGATAACTAGTAAGTAGGACCCTTTTTTAATAATCTACTTTATCCTCAGTGTTTTGAAATGCCATTCCATTCTTTGTACTTGAGTTTATTTCTAGATTCTTTTTTCTTTCTTTCTTTTCTTTTCTTTTTTTTTTTTTTTTTTTTAAGATTTGGTTTAAGTAATCTCTATACGAGCATGGGGCTAGAACTCATGACCCTAAGATCAAGAGTCTCATACTTTTCTGACTGAACCAGCCAGGTGCCCTTTTTTCTATTTAGATTTAATTTTCTTCTGTAGCTTCTCATTACGTTACCAAACTACCATGTTGACAAATCCATATCATCCTTTTTTTTTTTTAAGATTTTATTTATTTTTTTTTTCACAGACAGAGACCACAAGTCAGACAGAGATCACAAGTAGGCAGAGAGGCAGGCAGAGAGAGAGGGGGAAGTGGGCTCCCTGCTGAGCAGAGAGCCTGATGCAGGGCTCCATCCCAAAACCCTGGGATCATGACCCGAGCTGAAGGCAGAGGCTTTAACCCACTGAGCCACCCAGGAGTCCCTTTTCTTTTCTTTTTTTTTTTTTTTTTAATAATTACTACTATTTGGGCATATAATTTGTGATGCTTTATTTTTTTCTATTAGTGAAAAGTATTTTTTTTTGTTTTAATTCCAGTTTAGTTAATATATAGCATTATATTAGTTTCAGGTGCATAATTCAGTGATTCAGCAATTGGGTACATTGCTCACTTTTCATCAGAGTAAGTGTACAATTAATCCCCTTCACCTATTACACATCTTCCCCTCCTTCCCCCTATTGCCCCTCTGGTAATCTGTTCTCTATAGTTAAGAGTCTGGTTTCTGGTTTGTCTTTCTCTTTTCTTTTTTCATTTGTTTTCTTTCTTAAATTCTATGTATGCATAAAGTCGTATGGTATTTGTCTTTCTTTGACTGGTTTATTGCACTTAGCATTTTACTCTCTAGCTCCATGCATGTAATTACAAATGACAAGATTTCTTTTTATGACTGAATAATATTCCATTGTATGTGTACCGTATTTTCTTTATCCATTCATCTATTGATGAATACTTGGGCTGCTTCCATAGTTTGGCTGTTTTAAATAATGCCGCAATAACATAGGTGTGCATATATCCCTATGAATTAGTGTTTTTTTATTTTTTGTATAGATACCCAGTAGTGGATAGTAGTATAGGGTGGTTCTGTTTTTAACTTTTTAAGAAACCTCCATACTGTTTTCCACAGTGGCTGCAGCAGTTTGCATTCCCACCAAGTGCAAGATGGTCCCTTTTTTCCCACATCCTCGCCAGCACTTATTGTTTGAGTTTTTGATTTTAGCCATTCTGACAGGTGTGAAATGATATCTTTATAGTTTTGACTTGCATTTGCGAGGTGATGCGTGATGTTGAGCATCTTTTCATGTGTCTGTTTGCCTTTTAAAAAATGTCTATTCATATCTTCTGCCTGTTTTTTTTTTAAGATTTTATTTATTTATTTGACAGAGATCACAAGTAGGCAGAGAGGCAGATAGAGAGAGACGGAGAAGCAGGCTCCCTGCTGAGCAGAGAGCCTGATGTGAGACTCGATCCCAGGACGCTGGGATCCTGACCTGAGCCGAAGGCAGAGGCTTTAACCCATTGAGCCACCCAGGCACCCTGCTGCCTGTTTTTTAGTTGGATTATTTGTTTTTTTGGTGTTGAGTTGTATAAGTTCTTTATATCTTTTGAATACTAACCCTTTATCAGATATGTCATTTGCAAATACTTTTTCCCATTTAGTAGTTGTTGTGATTCTATATTTTTAAAATAAATTAATCTTAGTTATTGCTTTTACTATTCTATTATACTTTAAGTCACATATGAATTAAGATTTTTTCTTCCACTGTGCTTTTAGTCTCTGAAACCAATTTAAATTTATTATTATTTTTTTTTTACATAATAGTTGGTGCAGAGTGTATGTTACATTAGTTTCCCGTGTGCTCTGGAACCAGTTTTTAGATGTCAACTCATGAGCAACTCTTTGGTCAGTGCATTGTAATTTGGAAGTATTCTGTGGTCAAATATAAACACTATACAACTCCATAATTTCTCCTCAGTTTGAAGAATTTTTCTTTTCTTTTCTTTTCTAGCCTTTAATCTAGACAACGAGCAACCAGATTATGATATGGATTCAGAAGATGAGACCTTATTAAATAGACTTAACAGAAAGATGGAAATTAAGCCTTTGCAATTTGAAATTATGATTGACAGACTTGAAAAAGCCAGTTCTAATCAGGTACTGTACCTTGTAAAAATGTCTCCTGTCTTAAAATTAACCCAGTTAGCAACTTTATTTTGCATTTTCTTTTGACCTGAGTGTTTTGTATTATACTGCCTTTTGAATTTTCCTAGAATTTCTATATACAGTATTCCTTGAACTGAATACTTAAGCATAATTTCTTTGAATAGGAGTATGAAGAGTACTATTCTGACCTTTCTTCTTGTTTGGATATAAAAATAATACTAGCTGCAATGCTATACAGCATCTTCTTGATCCTTTTCAAAGGCTGAATTTGCTTGGTTGTATCTCTAAGGCAGATAACTCATACCAAATCCTTCTTAGTTGCTCACATTTATTAAGGTACTCATTATCATTTTAGATGTATTTTTAATTTTACTTACATATTATTTAAAATTTTTAAGTGAACAAAAAAAATTTTCACAAGGAGATGATTTTCTTTAGTGGACTATCTAAATATGATATAGAGAACTGAAAATGGTATGGTCTTTTTGGAAAGCAATTAGACAACATATGTCAGGAACCTTAAAATGTTTGTACCTTTTGGTTTAGTAATCCTGCCTCTAGGAATCATTCTCAAAAAAATTAGCAAAAATGTCAAAGATTTTTGAACAAGGATGTTCACAATAACTTAAGTTGTCTGTAGGGTGGAATATCACACCGCCATTAAAAACCATTTTGAATATCAGTGGAAATTGCTCATTATATAATGTTAGAGTTCAAAAAAAGGATACAGAATTGTTTAAGTACAAATCTCTGAGATTCATTTAAAGCATTTACATTTATATGTGTGCATTGAATAAAAGATGAAGAAAGCCCAACAAAATACCAGTAATGATTCTATTTAGGTGATAGAATTATTGGTGATTTATATGTTCTTTATTGAAATAAAAGATGTTCTTTATTGAAATAAAAGATGAAGAAAGCCCAACAAAATACCAGTAATGATTCTATTTAGGTGATAGAATTATTGGTGATTTATATGTTCTTTCGCTAATTTACTGTTAATGTACATGTATAGATATTGTAATTGGATTTAAAAATAAACTACTTTTTAAAATAACTTCTTTGTGTACCTGTGTGGTGTATTAATATATTGTTATTAATGTAGTAAGTTACAGAAATAAATAAATGTTTTACAGTAGACTGTTAAACACTTTTCACTAGTTTACCCATTACAAATTCATTATTTTCCTTTACCTCCCAAGTTAAGTCCTTTAAATCCTTGAAGCATTACCAGCTCTTCAGAACATTTTAGAAAACTTTTCTATTGTGAGAGGACTTTGCTACATATTTAGCCTTTCTACTAATCTTTTTCCCCCATTTGGGTCGAAAGTAATATTTGATGTGCAATCAAAAGAAGTACATTGAAAACTGAATTTTGTAAAATTCAACTTGGCTTTTGAGAGATTGTCTTTTTTATTGCAAATTTGTTTTAATTATCAGATTGAGTATCAAAAATATTCTTATTAGTGCAGTTTTCCTGAGATTTTGATCACAGGCATTAGGTATGATTTTTTTCTTCTTAATATGCAAACTTTTCTAGCAGTCCTAAGTTTAGTCTTTATTTTGGTATTTCTGTTATTTTCCATGATTGCTCAGAAATTACTGGTGGTGAAGCCTTCAGCTCTCTGTTCTGTAATTTGCTTTATTTCTTTTCTGTAAGTAATAATTATTTAGTACTTGGGTGAACAAGAGAGATGACGGAAGTTCTGCCCTTGGGGAGCTTATTATCTAAGTGGGGACAGGATAAACAAAAAGCATTTGTGAACAATACAATTAACGATCTATGTATAATCAGTAAAATACCTATTTTACTTCTCTTTGCTCAGTGACAGGCTTTAAACCCTAAAGCCGGGTAGGCTCAGCATGATAGCACCTGCTTTCAGCAGTGTAGACAAAGGTGGAGGTTCATTTTGGGGACAAGATAATGGTCCTGTTATTAGGACTAAGGATTAAAGATACCAAAGACTGTTGTCATTCTAAGTGCCTGAACTATAGATTCCTGGGTTTCTTTATTTTTCCTTTTTTGCAGCTGACATAGTAGCAGATCTCAAAGCAAGAAATCAAGTTTGTGGTTAAAACAGTATTTATTAGGTTGATAGAGAAGACATAAAAACAGACTGATCAGACTGATCACAGCCAAATGCTGTCATTATATAGTCCCCATTCATTTATTTTAATTGAGCTCTCCTTATTTCTTTGAACTCATCACCTTTGGTCTTTTGAATATACTTTATTCTTTTCTGATTTTTTAAATTATTTTCTGTGATCGTTCCTCGTAATTATCTTTTACTGAGTCCTTTCATTAATTTCTGCAAACATCAGAGTTTGTCGAAATTCTGTCCTTGGTTGTCTTATCCTGTGTGTTTGGGGTTAATATCCCCTTAGCAAGGATTTTTGTGAGGGTAATAATACGTATATCCTTACACTTGACCTCCTTCTCAAACTCCAGGACATTTTTCTCTTTTTGTGCTTCCTACTGGCATCTCCACCTAGGTAGTCCACAGACCTCTCAAGTTTACTTTTCTGATTTATTTTTTTTTTCTTAAGAGAGTTAACTATAGTGACTCCCAAAATTCACAATGATGTGTTTTTTATCCCTTTTCCTTCAGTCCCTAAATTTTAATTTTAACTCTTCCTCGTGCACCAGTATATTCCTTGCATATTTCATCTTTAATTATCTCTTCTCTCATTTCTTCATTCTCTCTTTGCCCAAAAATATGCCAAGGGTCCCTTTTTCCAAGAGAACCCTTTCATTTGACCCCATCTTTCTCTATAAATTACCACCCTTTGTCTCTCTCTTTTTTTTTTTTTTTTCCTGTCAGTTACATTTTAAAAAGGTTAGACATGCTGTTTAACATTTTTCTCTACTCCGGTGCATTTCAGTGTACTGATTGCACCCAGGTCACCAATGGCCTTCTCATTATCATCCATTCATTTCAGCCCGGATCCTACTAAATATCCCCATAGTAGTGGATGCTGTTGACCTCCACATTTCTCGAATCTTTTCTTCTTTCTTCATCTCCTCCTCTTCTACCTCTTGGTGCTCTTTTCTTCAATATCTGTCCTCAGAAATTTTACTTGTCTCTTAAGCTACCAACTCAAGCACTCCCAGGTGGAGTATTTTGTGGTTCTGTCCTGTATCTTAATGCACTAATATTGAGTTCTAAAGTTCTGACATTGTTCTCTCATTGTTTAAATTATATTTGTCTTGCCTTGATTGTCATATTCTGAGTTTCTGTTGATAGTAGTTTTATCTTGAAATTTTTTCCCTAATTTCCCCACAACCTATGTAACACAATGATAGACTGATAGTAGTTGATTATTGTTTATTGCTTTACTGACTATATTTTTAAAACATTACTTTTTTATATATAGTTTATTCATTTATGTATTATAAATGTATTTCTTGAAATTGCTGAACCATGAATCTGTATGTAAACAAACTAAGTGATCCTTGTCCTCATGAAGCTAGTGGCAATCTAGAAGAAAAGTCCAGCTAGTGGAATAATTTTTATCTCATCTCCAAGCCCCCAAAGTAAGTAAATCAAACAACTCAGAGGTATCTTGGAAATAGTAAATTTTATCACTGACCTTTTTGTCAAGTAAATACTGGTTTCCACTGCTTTCTAGTAGAGAAAGTGCTGAATGGCAGAATTTTTTTCTTAAGATAGAAAAGTAGTAGGATTCTGATTTTGTGGATTTTTTATTGTGTCCTAATAATTTGGGACTACTTTATCTACAACTAGTTCTTACCCACTCAAATTGATGCTATCAGCATGGTGATAATGATACAAGTGATACTAATTGCCTTAGAATAGCTAAAGATAATTTTAACAGAATGATTAAAACTCAGTTACTCAGTAAAATAATAAATTTACTGTATAGCAACATAAAAACATCAGTAAACTGAGAAATATGGTTAACATTGGAAAGAAATGTCAAGATGTTTAATTGTAAACAGTGTATTGAATTCTTATTATCTGAGATATAAAGAGGGTACTTATCAACCAGGCAGAAGAACCTTTGTAGAAGGAGCAAAAAGCACCGGAGAAGGAAATCTGAGGCAGTGTTTTAATCCCCTTACATCTCCTGCAGGGAGAATAGGAAGCAGTGTTATCCTGATAGTATTACGTAAGAATCTCACTACTGCTCTATGGCTTGGTAGGAAGAAACTTATCCTCCTCCCCACTCTAAAGTTAAAGTATGCTCTTGATATCATTAGTGAAGGTTACATTTTATCAGAAGCAAAATGACCAAACAGTTGAAGATGTCACAGCATTGTTTCCCTTGGTTCCCAGGGCACACAAAAGCTTCCAGTGATGTTACGATGCTGTAAGCATGAGGTCGAATTTTATTAGATCCAGAAAGCTTGGTTCTTACTCTACCACTGGCACCGTATAGACCTTGAACTATTCCAGAGAACTTCAGCTAACAAAGGTGCCCATTTAAAGTTGATGTTTGGAAGTATTAGTTCTTTCGGTTTGATATCTTGTTCCAGGCTCTGACCCACCACTTTAAAGACCCAAGTTACTCAGCCATTCAGATGAATTTAATATGACTTCACTGAGATATTGATTAAGCCAAACTGGGGCCACATAAAATTTTATTGCACTAAATGTAATCATTACATGGACTAGAATACTTGAGTTGTCATTGTCAGTATATTCTCTTCCTGTGGCCAGTCTTGGCAGCCAAATTATAATAAGAAACCAACTAATTAGCCCTGGTAATCACCATGATAGGACTGGAAGTCCAATGACCATTGCGTTTATTCCATGAAATTATACCAGTATGAGAAATCAGATTTATTTGGTGGGTCATGCTATCTTCAGTTGACTTCATAATAACCATCGATCAGTTCCTATATTGATCTTACAGTTTCAGAAAGAAAATTTCCCCCTTCATTTCCAAGTTTTAGGAAAACATTTTTTAGGAGATATCTCAATTTGTTTTAAAAACAAATCTTCATCTCCAAAATGATAAAAGTAAAAAGATTGGGATGCCCTTCACTGAGGTTTTCCAGTCTTAAAACTGGAGTCTTAAAGCTCCCATTATCTTTTTCTAGAGTTCACTGTAGATGGATATGATTAACCCATAATCCATTCTGCTAAAGCTGATCAATCTATTTTATCTTAACCAGCAGTAAGGAAATAGATATGACCAAGCAAATTTTTCCAAACCTTAGTTTGAGATACGTCAACTTTATATGGACTGCATTGATAAAGAAGTGGATCCCTGAAATACCAGTGTGACAGTTCCTAGAGGAACCATCCTAGGATCACTGTTCCAGACATAACAACAGACTTAACTGAGGCATAAATCTTCTCAGCTGTTGTTCATTTAGGCTTCTTAAATATTTTAAGTTGTGGTACTTAGTATCTCTCAGAGCAAAATACAATTTTTAGACAAATCTTTTTACTAATAAATCCTTTATAAAATTTCAAAATTGAATTGTGTTTTCTGCCATCATGATGTCTGATCATAATTGTTAGACTGATGACATTTTTTTCTATAGGTATATATAGCTTAACTTTGATTTCTCTTTTTCAAACCTTATGGTTGATGACAATTTGTATTTTTCATTTAGCTTGTAACACTTCAGGAAGCAAAACTGCTGCTAAATGAAGATGATTACCTTATTAAAGCTGTGTATGACTACTGGGTAAGAAAACGTAAAAACTGCAGGGGGCCTTCCCTCATTCCTCAGATAAAACAAGAGAAAAGAGACGGCTCTACCAACAATGACCCTTATGTTGCCTTTCGGAGGAGAACAGAGAAAATGCAAACTCGAAAGGTAATGTGCAAATCAGATTTAATTGAGTGTGCCTTAATAGTACTTAAGACCAATTTTTTTTCTGCTAATAACTTTGAATATTTTGAATACCTTGAACATACAGGGGAGCTAATGACATTGTTAAACTTAATGTTAGAAATCCTGCTCTTCAGTAGCTTCCATCGGTCATCTTCTGTTGGTATAATATCTAATACCCATGCCCTTTATAGGTCTGTTCATACCGTTTCAGACTTGAAATTGAAGTAGTAAAAGGAATTATATATCTTTATGTACCTCAGAAATTTGAGTTCTTACATTCTATACATATCCTCTTAGGCAGCTTAAGAACTTATATCTCCTTTGAAACCACATTCTAATTCTTGCAAATAAAAATGGACTTTACTGGCTCTACCTACTATGGGGTCATGAGAAGTAGGGAAAGTTCATTTTCAAGCCTGTTCTGCCAATAGTCAAAAGTAACAGTGGAACGTTTTTCTTCTTTTCTGAGTTGTCCATTGTGGCAAATTTCACATTGATGAATGTCCCCGTCTGCCTTTCAGAAGCAGTATGAGCTGGAATTTTGAGAGAAAAAGGTCTCATGTTGTGGAATGATATGGTATAGAGGAATCTGTTCTTCAGAGGGGGTATTCACTGTCTTCCATTTCTCATAATTAACAGTAAACACCATACATTGTAATACATTCTCTAACCCACAAAAAATTGGAACACATAAATGTAAAAGCCATGAGTAATTGTGATTTGGAGGCAAAGCATTTTCTGTGGATTCCTGTTTCTCCTAACATTAAAAGCTTGTCATTGTCAGTTGTTAATATAACAGCTGTGAAGCGTAACAGCTGCCAGGAATAGTGTATTTTAGGAGAAATTCTCCTACTGGTTAACAACCATTTTCTGTAAGTCTTTCTTGGATTTCCCAAGTGTAGATGACATACCCTAACCCAGGCTAAGTTTTCAATTTGGCATTTTAGTTCTTAGCTAAGGAAATCTGAGATACTTTATGAAGATTTAACATCTTGCTTAGAAAAGACTAACATGAGATAAGTTTATAAATATAGACAATTGAACATGAGGAAGGAGAGGTTTATCTGAACCATTGAAAAATCTGAACTACCATTTGCTTTTTTAAAAAAATGTAATTGGGGCACCTGGATGACTCAGTCGGTTAAGCATCTGCCCTTAGCTCAGGTCATGCTCCTCTGGTCTTGGGATCAACCCCTATATCTCCCTGCTCAGCAGGGAGTCTGCTTTTCCCTCTGCCCCTGTCCCTCCTCCTGCTCATGCTTTCTCTCTTAGATAAATAAGCAGAATCTTTAAAAGCAATGTAATTGATTCAGCTGTGTTGCAAAACATAGACTTTTAGCAATGTGTTTTGAAGGAAGAGTATCATTGGACTTCTTTCAGTGAGTGGGTACTTAAAATTAGCAGTATTTATTGACATGTAAAGAATATTCTAAATATTTAAATCTGTTTAATTCTTAAATAGGTTAAATCATTGTTTTCTAACCAGTGTATATTGAGAATTGCTAGACTGGGTTCATATGTTTAGGTGCTTCACCATTGTGAATAACTACTACCACTTTTTCCTGACACTGATTTCTATCCTTTCTTTTATCTGTTACTTTGACCTTCCTCTGCAGAGTGGTCCATTTTCTTTTTTGGTAGTCTTTTTATTCCTCTCTGTTTTCAGTTGTGGGACCAAGACCCCTTCATGCACACTAATACTGCTTAGAAATACTTATGTGTTTCAAAATGAGAAAGTTGGGAAAGCAGTCAATAGTAGATACCCCCAAGTGTTCCAGAGCTGGGCAAGCATGGGATATACAAAAATGAATACAGCTAACAATGGTTCTCTCCTTTCTTTTCTGTTTCCACAAAATTGAAAATGTGTATATAGCTAGATATAAAGGTTCTAAGATAAAGGACTTCTGAAATATTTTCTTGGCAGTTTAGAATTTAATTTTAATTCACTAAACTAATATTTAATTTGCGAGTGCTTAAGTACTTAAGGACATTCTTAAATGAGACAGTCTTAAGGCACCAGCATGTCTGAAAGCACTGATTGGAAAGTCTTGAATCAGCATGTGTGTTTAAAATGTTTAACCCCATAGATACAACTGTTAACAACTGCACTTTCTCTCCTCCCTCTGTGTGGCCCAGAATAAACAAGATAGACAGGAAAGGAAACTCAGAGTAGTTGTTCTCAGTCTGGCTGCATATGACAGTCTCCTGTGAATTATCGTTGGTTATAAAAAGATCTGTAGTTAATTCTAAAGTGCAACAATTTAAAAGTGAAAAAGTGCAGCAGTTTGAGAACCACTTCTAGAGATTTGGCAGTAGGTCACAACTATAATATGTAACTGGGAACAGGGAGAAAAGAGTCAGTCCAGAGCAGAGACCATTGTGAGGATGAATAAAGAAAATGAGTGGATTTGAAAACAGAGTTAGGGCCATCTTAAAAGCATGGAGAAAATGTCAGTATGAACTCACTGTTTTTACAGAGAGAGAGTCAGAAATAGATGTGGATCTGTGCATGTATATGTACCTATACATATTACAGGTGTTATTCCTTAAGTTCTGTTTGCTGAGAGGGTCTAGAAGCAATGATGCTGAGTAGCAGTGAGCATGCCTACTACGTAGATCATGATTTTTAAATACCATTTTCCATTTTCTTAGGAAAATGGTGTTTCCTGGCCAAGGGCTAGGAAAGTATAAGGATAAGCTTGGAACATTCTGCTATGCCAGAAAGTAAGACTGTTGATTGAAAATTAAGGAATGTTGGACCAATCTCAGACAGCCTGAAGAGCCAGCTTGAAGGGGAACTCTAGTAACCAGATGTGGGACAGTTCTAAGTGTCAATATAAATAGAGTAATGAATAACCCATAGAGTATAAGTAACCCATGAGTTCATACTGATATAAATGGATGGATGGATGGATGATTGGTAGATGGATTGATTGATAAAAGAGAAGGGAACACTTTTCCTTAACAGTAGAATTTTACCTTTGAGTGTCAGTGGAATGAGGAAGTTTGAAAATAGCCATTTGGCAACCATGATAGTAATAATAATAATAATAATAATAAAGTATTGGGAGGAAATTTGATGAGAAACAAGGTACATAGTCGTACAGCATACTTTTTAATTAAAAAAGAAAAAAAACAGTTATTTGAAGAAAGCTGACAGACACCATCTTAATCAAGTGAACAAAGTTAACCATCAGCAGTAAGGAGACAAATAACTATCATTTAACTCCTGATATAGGAGAGGGATACAATACCACTTACGTGATAATCCTATTAAGAAAATATAACCTGAATTAAATTATGGAAAAACATCAAAGAAACCCATATTGAGGAACATCCCTACAAAAATGAGTGGCTTCTATTCTTTAAAAATGTCAAGATCATGGGGTGCCTGGATGGCATGGTCAGTTAAGCAGCCACCTCTAGGTTTCAGCTCAGATTGTGATCTTAGGGTCGTAGGATGGAGCCTTGCGTCAGGCTCTACACTCAGTGTGGAGTCTGCTTAAAACTCCTCCCCCCCACATAAATAAATAAATCTTTTTTAAAAATGTCAAGGTCATGATCACTGTAAAAAGAACTATTACAAATCATAGGAAATTAAAGTGACATGACAGCTAGTACATTTGTAATCCTGAATCAAATCCTAGACCAAGAAAAAATTTGATGTTATGAGTGAATTTAATAATAAAAGTTGTCCCGCTAATGTCCTTCACAGCAACAATTATGTAGACATATTAAAAATGTATTTAACAATTATATTTGTTGTCAAAAAGGACATTAGTGGGATAATTAGTGAAATATGAATAAAGTCAATGTTAATTTCCTGATTTTGAAACTAGTATTGGTTATATAAGAGTATCACTGTTTCTGTAAAGTCTATATTAAAGTGCTTAGGGATGAAAGGGCAGTATATATTCAACTAGTCTCAAAAATTTTTTTAAATATGACTACTAATTTTACATATTTATGTACGTGTTTATGTACATATATACATATATGTGTGTGTGTGTGTGTGTATGTCTTAGTCCATTTAGGCTATTGTAACAAAAATACCAGAGACTGAGGGGGTTTTTTTTGTTTTTTTTTTTAAAGATTTTATGTATTTATTTGAAAGACAGAGATCACAAGTAGGCAGAGAGACAGGCAGAGGGAGAGGAAGGGAAGCAGGCTCCCTGCTGAGCAGAGAGCCCGCCGTGGGGCTCGATCCCAGGACCCTGGGATCATGACCTGAGCCTAAGGCAGAGGCTTTAACCCACTGAGTCACCCAGGCGCCCCCAGAGACTGAGTTTTTTAAACAACAAATATTTCTTTGTCATAGGCCTAGAGGCTAGGAGGTCTGAGATACAGGTACCAGCAGATTCAGTGTGTGGTGAGGGCCTACCTCCTGGTTCAGAAGTCATCTTGCTGGGTCTTCACGTGGTGGAAGGGGAAGAAAGCTTTCTGGGATCTCTTTTATAAGCATACAAATCCATTTGTGAGGACTCGCCCCTCATGACCTAATCACCTCCCAAAAGCCCTTCCTCTGAATAACATCACATTTAGGGCTTGGAGTTTCAACATGAATTTTCAGGGGACGCAAACGTTTAGTCCATAATAGTATAGATTAAATAATATGCATACATATATACATAGAGATAAAGCAAATTAAAATAATAACATTTAGGCAATCTGGATGAAGATATATAGAAATTCTTGATACTGTTTTGTAACTGTAAATCTGAAATCATTTCAAAATAAAAGAAAGAAAAGACAGGGCTAGAGAAAGGAAAAATTAGAAAGGGTAGTTATTTGGATCTAAAGAGAGTGGGAAATGACTGGTTAAGACAGGGCAGAAGCATGTAGGCCACAAGGAACACTTAGTGAAGAGGAGGGTAATCTTAAAAGGTTCTTGTACACTTTTGAATATTGTTCAGGTGGGATGTGGCCTTGTATTATTATTCATTTTTGAATCTGTGTGTCTCATTATTATTAGACTTTAAGCCTTTCGAGGGTAGGGGACCTGTGCAGTACTCTATACAGGGGGACACTTTAATATTTGCTCTTGGTCATGTAAATTTTATTTCAGTTGGAAGGTATTATTGCTGCCTGCTTGCCAAAAATTTTTGCTCAAAACTGTACTTTAGATTTTGCCTTTTCTTACATAGTACTAGAAGGAGGGGAGAAGATCAATTTCCTTTTGATAAGGTAAAAGACTGACTTATTAACATAGCATTTTAAAATACAAGTAGGTAGTACCTTAATAGGACTTAGTTTAAGTTATGATTTATAGGTAATGATTAATTTTCAAATACAAGAAACACATAAAAGAGAGTAAAACTTTGAGTCTTTCTCAAGTTTTATTTTCTCCTTTATAATCCTCTAGTATGAAACCTGGCTTCAGGTTCATTGTAATGTCATATTGCATTCTTTTTTAACCACTCTTAACATACTTGATCTTGACAATAGAAGAGAGGAGCAATACAAAAGATTTGGTTAGTATTTACAAGTAATTTTTCACATCAAATCATTAGGATATGCTCATAAATCCTGATTTCTTAAACTGTTCAAATTGTCATAACAGGTATTTATAAATTCTTTCTTCCAGAATATATTCCATATCTGCTTTGCTCTTAGCAAGCACACTAAATATTTGTGATCTTTGCTTGATGAAGTGACAACAGCTTTTACTCCTGCAGAGTTTGTGTCCCTAGTAGTCATCTCTTTAATATGTTGGGGGTTTTTTTCTTTCAAGGTTTTATTTAAATTCTAGTTAGTTAACATATAGTGTAGTATTAGTTTCAGGGGTAGAATTTAGTGATTCATCGCTTATATATAACACCCAGTGGTCATTACATCAAGTGCCCTCCTTAATCCCCATCACCCAGTTATCCCGTATCCCACCCACCTTCCTTCCAGGAACCCTCAGTTTGTTCTCTGTAGTTAAGAGTCTCTTATGGTTTGACTCCTTCTCTGTTATTTTATTTTTCCTTCCCTTCCCCCATGTTCATCTATTTTGTTTCTTCGGTTCAACGTATGAGTGAAATCATAGGGTATTTATCTTTATCTCACTGACTAATTTCACTTAGCATAATACACTCTAGTTCCATCCATGCCATTGCAAGTGGCAAGATTTCATTCTTTTTTATGGCTGAGTAATATTTCATTTTATATATGTATATATAGAAAGAGAGACACACACATGCACACACACACACACATCCTTTATCATTCATCAGTCTACAGACATGTGGGCTTTTTCCATATTTTGTCTATTGTGGATAGTGCTCTTACAAACATTGAGGTTACATGTGCCCCTTCAGATCACTATTTTTGTATCCCCTGGGTAAATACCTAGTAGTGCAATTGCTGGGTCATAATGTCATATTGAGTTATTAACTCAAGGGTGGAAAGATTGTGTAAGTGCAGTCTGTCCAGATACATAGAATAAGATACATAGAATAATAAGATACATAGAATAAGGTCTGTTTTTAAGCAAATAGTTCCATGCCTAATATAAATATTCTGTGGTTATTTGATTAAACAAAATATATTAACCATAACTTTCATAGGCAGATAGATGCTGCTAATTACAGCTGAGACTTGTCTAATTACTAAGCAGGACTTTCACTCTGAGTTGTTAATTAAATCTTCTTAAGAAGTAGGAACTTCTTAACAATACTCCAAAATTCAGAGTTTTCACTTGGTTTTTGCCCTGCAATGAGAGGTGTTAATTACTTTGAAACATAATAATTACATTCCTTGAGATGCTTTATATCCGACTTTCAGTTTTATATTGTGAGTTTCTGAGTGGTTTTGCTTGTCAAGGCAAGTGTTTATATTGTGGTATATTGAACCTTCCAGCCCACAATTACAGAGCTGGATGGATGGATTGGGACCCATTTTGGCTATTTTTAGGTAACCTTGATTTGACAGAACTGTTTCTCTCTGTCACTGGAAAATACCTTGCATCAATTTGAATGGACTACATTTTCTGGTACACTAGGTTTTGTTTCAGGCAGACTTAAAATTTTGATCCCTTAAAATGATCCCTTCTGTTATTCCATCTTTTCAACAATGGGCAACATTTTTTTTTTAAATATTTGAGAGCTATTTGCTTATACTTCTATTTTCAGAGTTAAATAGATAGGTTCTCTTATGTAGTTGCTGTTTAAGATGATTTTTTACATTTAACATTTTTAACATTTTGCTTTTATGGAACATATTTGGATCTCATAAGATTTTGTTGAATGAAAATGGAAATGTGGGTAATTGGATTAATTGTTTATTCTTCTAAAATTTATTTTCAATAGAATCGTAAGAATGATGAAGCCTCTTATGAAAAGATGTTGAAGTTGAGACGAGAGTTTAGTAGAGCCATAACAATTTTGGAAATGATTAAGAGAAGAGAGAAAACAAAACGAGAACTATTGCACTTAACCTTAGAAGTTGTGGAAAAAAGGTAACATTGCTACTGTTATATACTAATCACAGCTTTGGCCAGATGTTGGGTAAAATATAACTAAATGGTATGTTTTGTTTTGTTTCTGCTTTAAAACAATTGGAATAGATTCTCAAATTCTACATTTTTTTAAGAATTCATGTGTTACTCTTTTTTTTAAAAAACTAGATTATCAGTTTGGATTTCAAATTTGTATGTAATATGTATAGCTCCTCTAAGACACTTATTTTTTTTTTAATTCATTGAATTTTATTTAGAAAAGAACCTGGAGGTCATTTTGACCTTTCTTTTTATTTGTTTCCTTTAAAATTTGAGGGAAATGAATGTTTAGATGATTTTATTTTCTGACTAGGTAGTAAGCATTTTTTGTTTCAGTGCATTTTAACAATGTGTTCTCCATGGAGCACCTGGGTGGCTCAGGCATCCAGCTCTTAATTTCAGCTCAGGTCATAATCTCAGGGTCCTGGGATCAAGCCCCACTCAGCAGAGGACTCCATGTTCAACAGGGAGTCTGCTGGAGATTCTCTCTCTGCTTTTGCCTCTGTGCTCCCCCTTCCTGCATGCACTCTATCTTTAGAATGAATAAATCTTTAAAAAAAAATGTGTCTCTAGTATAATAGTCATTTTCCTATATAGTTAAATAAACTATATTAAACCTAACCGTTTTATGTGATTCCTGAGGTAAGCATTCTAAACATCATTTCCCAGTGTTTGAAAATATTAAATATGTGAGAAATTTGTCTTTGTGTTCCTTCAGAGATTCTTTGGGTTTTTTTGGTTGGTTGGTTTTTGCTAAATCCCAAATATGAGCTGCTTTATTCCTGTAAGTTTTCTCTTTTAAGAATAATCTGATTAATTGTTGATTTTATTTGATTAGTTGTGTTCCAGTTCATTGCAATATCATTGTTTTTATTTTTAAATTATAAAACATTTTCTTATATTTTGTTACCTTTCCAAGATACCATTTGGGAGACTATGGTGGTGAAATCCTTAATGAAGTGAAAATCAATAGATCAGACAAAGAGTTATATGCCACTCCAGCAACTCTTCATAATGGAAATCATCACAAAGTCCAAGAATGTAAAACTAAGGTGAATATCCTCTGGGGAGAAGCCCATATGGTAATATTGATCAGACAATTACTGGTTTCATCAGTTGTCTTAGTATACTTTGGTTAAGGAAAAACATAATTAACATGCGTTGTTTTTACTATTTGCCAAGCACTTGCTAGGAATTTTTACATACAGATTAACTCATTAATCCTTACAGCAGCCTTTGACACAGATTTTAACCCAGTATGACTTCTAGGTCGTATAGCTGAAAAGGGGCTGATTCAAGGTTTAGGTCCAGGTCTAACAACAAAAAACCGTGTGCTTTTCACTATGCCATCAGCTTCCCTACAGAATATGGGTAAATGAAAGTCTACTTTTTATCACTAGCCTTAACAAATCCTGTGTTGGAGTGGCAGGCATCAAAATCTTAAGATTAACGCTTTCTTCCTTGAGACTATCGAAAGTTACTCTTATTTTCATCGTCACTTCCAGAACCAGCATTTATCAACTGCTATCTAGTTGGAGTGATTTGAAGAAGTCCTATAACATCCAAATCCTGTTTTCTTCCTAATAGAAAGATCTAGACTCCATGATTATTTTAGTCTCTTAGACTTTGAGGAATTTTATTTATTCAGGATTCATGTGGTACATTAATTAAAGTATTCAATTGAGAAATAATAAAAATTAATAAAACTTTAAGGAGTTTAGTTTTAAATAAGAAAAAAGTATTGACTGAGTATTTATTTAGATAGAGCTTTATGTAGCAGGATTTAAAAAGCGACATAGGGTGTTTGTGGAAAATTCATCTTTTAAAAAATGTACACAATTCTTATTTTTCATGGGTTCATTCTTAAAGGTCAAAGAAGAATGTGGAGCAGGAATACTCCTCCTTTTATTCAACTGATGTCAATTTAAACACCAAAGTTCTTTCTTATTCATCACAGGCATCTAGCCCACCTACCTGATTCTTTTTCAATCACACTTGCCTCTATAGCCAAAAATTTACCAGTGCAATAAATGTAATTTTCTAAGTTATTTCTTTAAATCCATTTTATATAAACTAATGCTTTTTTCAGGTATATGATTGATAGGCATAGAATATGAAATCTCAACCTGAAATTACTGACAGAATCAGCTTTTATTATATATCGATTCCTATTTTAGATTATCTGTGAGAATAAACACTCACCCTGTTTACTAGTGTTAGAGATATGGTTGCATCCATTGTTCCTCTACCTCATTATACAGAGATAACTGTATTTGCTTGGTTGCACATCCTACCTTAAAATATAGGCAGTTTCTAAGAGGTAGGAGTTTTCTTTTTGATGTCATAGCTATATCCATTGTATGAGACTTAGCTATATCACTAAATAATTTGCTATTTAAGCAGCACTTTCATTGTGTATACCATTTTTGACCCTGCAGTAGTTTTAACAAAAATGTGGACTACATGGAAAATGTAGAACTTCCTAAATATTTTTTCACTTTCATATTGCTTGTATTTTGGTGCTTAGAATAATCATTTTCAAACTTTTTAAGTAGTGAATCCCTACTTATTAAACAGAATACTGTTATGTTAAAATGCATAGAAACAGAACTTCTCCGCTGAGGAGTGGAGAGCAAGGGGGGCTGGAAACCTACCCCATCAGTCAGTTTCTTGCCAGATAGCCTCTCAAGTGCTGTCACAGAATTCTGGGGTACTTGAGAACAGTTTGATTATTGTCCAGTGAAGGCAGTAATTATGCATTCTAAAAAAGTAAAAGTTTTTTTCTAGTTAATAAACTTATTTTTCCTCAAAAAAATTACTAGCCGTAGATTGGAAATAAGTGTAGAAATAAATTAATGAATTTATAATCTAATTCAAGTTATTTGAAAAATAAAGTTCATTATCATTAATACAGTGGATTTAAGTAAAATTGAATTTAAGTACTTTTAAATGCTTGCATAATAATAGAGCAATTATTAAAAATCACTAACATCTTAGTTTAAGTATAAATAACAATATAAAAAACAAATTAAGTACCATTATGATTTTTAATTACAACTTGCAAAAAGTAAAACATTTTTCAATTTATGACCACATAATTTTTGCATACTAAAAACAGTAAATAAAGTCACCTCCTGGGTAAAAATGTATGTTTTTCAAAGAGCAGTATAGTTTTTCATGATTTCTAAAATGATTTTCATTTCTTCCTTTTGGGGGAAAAATCGTCATGTAAACAGCACCCTCATCATTTGTCTTTGAAAGAAGAGGCTTCTGATGTGGTTCGTCAAAAGAAGAAGTACCCAAAGAAGCCTAAAGCAGAGGCTTTGATAACATCTCAGCAACCCACTCCTGAGACATTGCCTGTGATCAATAAGAGTGATATTAAGCAATATGACTTTCACAGCTCAGATGAAGATGAATTTCCACAGGTGCTTGTTTTAAAACTATTTTAAAGACATTTCCTTTTAGTCTTTTATATTGCTATATTTTAAAACATGATTGACCTCTTAGTTTTGATTTTCTTTTCTTTACCTAATGTTATATAGCATATATACATTTTCCACATTATTTATGTGGCCACTGAAATGATATTTACTTTCCATTATTTTCTATCAGTTGGGTAGAATTTATTCTCTATGGAGCATTTAGGTGGTTTTCAATTTTACCTTTTATAAAAGTGAACATTACTATTCTTTCCCCCTATATTTAAAAGTAGACTATTAGAGGGGCGCCTTGGGTGGCTCAGTCATTAAGCATCTGCCTTCGGCTCAAGTCATGATCCCAGAGTCCCACTCCCTCTGTTGTGTTCCCTCCCTCACTGTGTCTCTCTCTGTCAAAAAAATAAACAAAATCTTAAAAAAAAAAAAAACTGTTAGAAATGGATTATCAATATTTTAAGATAGTTAATACATAATTGTAAATGTTCACCAATAATAATTCCCTTTTTTTTAAACTATATTCCACCAGCATTTTATTTTATAACTTCTAATGTAAATTTTGCTGCTTTGTTTGGCGATAACCATTTAATTTAAAGATTAAGAAGAACTGATTCAAGTTGTAAATTGTGAAGACAGTTCTTTGGTTTATATTGCAACAGTTTATAGCAAAGTGTTTGCTATATATTTTAAAAATCTTAATTTTACTTTCACAAGTGCTATTTTTAAAACAAGACCTTTGTATATTAAAAGATCAATTTTAAAAGATAAACATATATTTATAGTTTAGCACCTTGTCTAGCAATAAATACCCTTTTCTTTTTTCTTTTCTATATGGTATAGGCAACCTAAAGAGAATGCTGTATAACAAATACATACTGTTGTATTTTAACACTTTTGCTTCACTGCTCTAAAAGAAAAAAACTTTTAAACCAACATTACATATATGTCTGGAAGCAAGATTGTCTATAAAACAGTTTATGGTTGTAACTATTTAAAATCTGGAGTTTACATGAAAGTGTAAAATATGTCCCCTTTGAGTAGATTATGTATTTTTTTTATTCTTCTATCACTAATTTATAGATAATATTTTAGTATTTATCTGGATTGTAACAAATGCACAAAGGTATGTTTAATTTAGTACACTCTTGAAAAGCACTTAAGGAAATAATTCGTTACTTTTGTCAAAGGATCATCCAGTTAGACTCAGTGCTTTGAAGAGCCATAGGACATAGCCATTTTGAAGGAATGAGGAAGTAATGTCCTAACAAATAGTGGTTTTCCATATGGAAAGAGTAGGGAGGGGCTCTAGGGAGGGGGAACAGCATATGAGTGAAAACATTACTGAAGCATAAAACGCAAAGGAGAAGAGAGTTTGAACAGAAGGATGCTTGGAGTAGTAGCCGGGTGGCAAATGGCTTCTACTACATTAAATATACTGGTACATTATTAAAGAATTTTAAATAAGAATATGACATGGTTTATTATATATCAGTAATAGCCTTATGTTGGTAGTACTCAGAAGAGCTTACATAGTTTTGCTTTAGACACCCAGCCCTTTAAAAATGACACATGTGATATTATGACCTCTAGAAACTTTTCCTTTCTTGCTGTAATAAGTCCATCACGTTAATGGTAGGGCACACTCACATGCTAATCGTACATTCCTCATGCATTTAAGGGACCTTTGTTTCTGTTCTGAATTCTTGTGTTTATTCATATCGTACCCAGCCCTCAGACCCACATGAAAATTTCAAAATTTCGATTATATTTTGCAACTTTTAGGTTCCTCTCTGTCCTTTTACTAGATCTTTAAAAACCCTCATTAATTTTTATAATGATATCCTCTTGTTACTAAAAAGTAAGTATTTACCTACATAATTGGACATCATTCAGTGAGCAGCTATTTAGGATGTAGCTCTTATAAAGCCAGGATTTTATTTCTAAAAAGATCATTAAAATAATCATATGTTTTCTTCTTTGCCCAGTAAACAAGGAAGAAAGGAATAGGGAGCCTTAAGAGAACAAACATTTTAGCTTAAGACTTACCCAACTGATTTGCAGCAGAGCAGAATTAAAAATCCTATCTTTTCTTAGTCACACTTCTGATTCTCCAAATAGCAACTCTCTCTTCCTATGTCTCAGACCAAATTCTGGAATCCAGTCCTGGGGGATGGTGGTCGGGACAAAGGGGTGGTATGCTTTATGCAAAGAATTTTTAAGACTTTGTAACCCTTCTCTGTGTGTAGTTTAGAAGAGGTAGATGATCTGCAAAGGAAGCCAAAATATAAAATTCATATTTGAAATTTCCTTTCAAATTTCAGGTTTGGGGCTTTTTCCCCTGTGAAGAAGAATCAGCCCCAGCTTACTGTTTCTATGTCTCCCCCTTAGGGTTGGTGGAGGTATATTGGAACCTCAAACAAATGCCTTTCTCCCCTGGATGACCCTGCTCAGTGGTAATTACCACAGTTTGGAAATAATGTGGAGACACATTTTTCCTCTCAAAATAGGAAGAGAGGGATTTGTGAGGTTCAAAATTTGCAAGTAAATATGGTTGAGCCAGCGTTGTCAGAAAAAGAGATGTACTCCAAAGTGAAATTACGAGACTGCTGAAACTTAAGTACCAAAACTTTTTTTTTTTTTATTTTAACCATCATGGGTAGAAGTTTATCTAAACCATATTATTTCTCTGCTGTATCAGAGTATATTTGTATATCATTTAATCCATTTTTATGACATTTATAAAGTTTGTTCTAATGGATCAGTGTTGCCCCAGGGGTCCACTCACATTATATAGGGATATTTAATCTAAGATCACAAGGTTCTAGGCAGAATACCTTTTAATTATATGACAGCTTTTTGGAAGTCTTTATTTTTTCTTTTGCTGTCAGGTTGTGGGCTTATCACTTCTCTCTGCAGCTAGTCTGCAAGAGGGAAGTCTCCTTTCCTCTTCTAATTTTCTGCTTCTGATCTGCCAAGTTTAAAAAGTGATTTTACTAAACTGTGTGCGTGACACTAATATTACACTATATGTTAACTAACTGGAATTCAAATAAAAACTTTTTTAAGAAGTGATTTTTTTTTTTAATGAGTAGGGAAATAAGGAATTCCCTTTGAGAAAAAATATATGACCTGTAGTGTCTTTGAGGGGAGCACTATTCATAAGCCATTTTTTGCTTCCTAGTTTTTGGCTTTATTACAGAGAGAGAAAGTTACTGCATAAAAATACATCTACCTGTGGGTGAAGCATAACTGTCAAAAATAAAGTATGTATGGCCGCATATTATTTAAAAAATATAAATGGAATATGTTAAAAACTACTAATTCTTAGGTACTTACATGTTCAGAAGCAATTACCCAATACCGTGCTGACTTTCCTGCAAGAGCTAATCCATCCCAAGTAATCATGTTTAACCATAGAAAATCTGTGCTAGTCTTTATTTGGGAGAATTTACTGCCTGCTGTATGAACTACAGGAGTGATTCAATGTTTGTGGTCAGATTCTGATTTTAGACCATTACAAAGATTGATCTGTTGTTGGCTTTTGAATTCCTAAATGGAATGTATCATGCCTCTTTTTTCTAGGTACCATCCCCAGTATCAGAACCTGAAGAAGAAAATGATCCTGATGGTCCCTGTGCTTTCAGGAGGCGAGCAGGATGCCAGTATTATGCTGTAAGAACTTTGTTTTTATAGTGTTTTTGTGGACTGGAATTAATAGGTAACTCTTGTCAAGGTAATTTAGTCTTAATGTGAAAACAGGAAGTCCATCAGCATTTTTTATTTACTGTCCCCTATACACATACCAGTAAAAGATGCTCAGAGGTACTGAGTCCTTTCAGAAGATATTAAAAATAGCAGAATCCTTTACTTGGAAATTAATAATTTAAAATTCCAAATTTTAGAGATTTAGTTTTACTTTTGGGCTTTAATTGTAGCTTCGTTTTAAGATTTATTTATTTATTTGAAAGAAAAAGTGTGTGTGTGCCCCTGCGGGCAGTCAGGGAGGGGCAAAGGGAGAGAGAATCCTGAAGCAGACTCCCTGCTCAGCACGGAGCCCGATGAGGGCCTCGATCCCATGACCCTAAGATCGTGACCTGAGCCAAAATCAAGAGTTGGCCATTTAACCAACTGAGCCACGCAGATGACCCAAAATTTTGATTGTTGCTGCTTATTAAAATTTATTTTAGGCAAGTCCATCTTGTGCATATATACCAAGTAAAGATCAAACATAAAAGAATCGTTTTTAGACTTTCCTCATAGCAATATCTTATATAATAATTATATTCAAACATTTTGACACACTTAGAAATTGCTTTGTGCTAGTAAGTCAAGTTTTGGTACAGCATTATGTCAGGAATGACCCTCACTCCCAAATGCTCAGGTTTACAGATAAGGTATAGCTAATTATAGAGTTACATGGATAGCTTTCAGATATGACTTGCAGAGCCCATTTGTCTTGCTTCATTTATGGTAACATCTACACTTCCAGCCTTTCAGAGTGTGTGCGTGTGTGTGTTTAGTGTAGAAGAGGTAGAAAGTTATTTGCAAGTTACACTAATGAGAGAGCGAGAAAATTATTATTAAAAGGTAGAGAAATGTTAAGGCCCAGAAAAATAAAGAAGTGTCAGCCTGACCCATACATGCTTAAAGTACAATTTTTGGTTCAAAAAAATTTTCCTTCTGACTTCTCTCAATAGGAAGCCTATGAATTACAAACTTTACTATCTCTACTTTTTTTTTTTAAAGATTTTATTTATTTGATGGACAAAGATCCCAAGTAGGCAGAGAGGCAGGCAGAGAGAGAGGTAGGGGGGAAGCAGGCTCCCTGCTGAGCAGAGAGCCCACTGTGGGGACCCTGAGATCATGACCTGAGTGGAAGGCAGAGACTTAATCCACTGAGCCACCCAGCTGCCCCCGATCTCTATTTTTCTACATAGATATTAAAAGCATATTTTTCTTTAAAGACATATTTCTTCTAAAATATATTCTACCCTAAAATATTAAATTCAATTTGAGTCATTTTGGTGAGTGAACTTTTCATCAGTTTTATAAAATTTTATCTTGTTAATATCATTTAAGCCCTAATTTTACAGTTTCATAACTAAATTTTAATTGATCTGCTAATGCTGTACTTTATTTTTAGCATGATTTGATTTCTCTTCATTTCAGAGTTACTTCGTGAGTTTTAATTTTTTTTTTCTTTTCAGCCTCGTTTGGACCAAGCTAACCACTCATTTGAAAATTCAGAATTGGCAGATTTGGATAAGTTGAGATACAGGCATTGCCTTACAACACTCACAGTCCCAAGAAGATGTATAGGATTTGCAAGGAGGCGAATTGGCAGAGGTGGAAGGTAAACTATTTGTTTTGGCCTGGTTTTTGTTTGTAAGCTGGAAGGGAAGATATAGAGAAAATGTTATTAAGTTCTTCCAGATAATATTTGGTTTTGTATTGTCTTTCAGGGTCATTATGGACCGAATATCCACAGAACATGACCCAGTCCTGAAACAGATAGACCCTGAAATGCTGAATGGTTTTTCAAGCTCTTCCCAAACTATAGACTTTTCTTCTAATTTCACTCGGACCAATGCTTCCAGTAAACATTGTGAAAATAGACTGTCCCTTTCTGAAATACTAAGCAATATCAGATCATGTCGACTACAGTGTTTCCAGCCAAGGCTACTAAATTTACAGGACAGTGATAGTGAAGAATGTACCTCAAGAAAATCAGGGCAGACTGTGAACAATAAAAGAGTTTCTGCAGCATCTGTAGCTTTATTGAACACCAGCAAGAATGGCATATCAGGTAAGCTCTCATTTTGTTAAAATGTATCCTGCTCTTTTTTTCTCCTTAATTTTCATTATCCACTAAATAAGTGCCAAGTGCTCAGGGTAAATTTTGAAGGTTTATTTTCATAATCCCACTGAAGAAAGGAATTTTTTACCTTAACCTACTACAGTTTTTTCCCAGTCTAAGAAGCTAAACTCTATTACTGTGCTTCACATTTTAAACAGTGTCCTAAAACCTATAAAACCCTGACTTATATTTTGATCATGTGTGCCTGGTATGGTAAATGCATAGGCAGATGCATAAGAAGTTCCCTATGGGCAAAAGGGTTATAAGCTGCTACCAGATTTTCATAGCCATAGTGTGCACTTGTTAAAGAAAGTTTCCCTTTTATGTATATTAGCTTTGCTCAAATGTAGGCATTGCTCCTAGGAGTACCACTGAATTCTTTGTTTCTGAAAAATGATTTTTTTTAAGAAGCTCCCCATGAATAGTTGTAATTTTATTTGGTAGTTTACCTCTGATTGAGAGCATTTTTTACTTTAACAAACACTGTGCCCAAATTAATTTAATATTTTTATGACATGTATGTTGTAAATAATGTATAATATCTAGACAATCTAAAACATAATTTTGATTTGTTTTCTTCTTTATCTCATTTATACAAGTTGATATAATTTTTAATATCCTTATGATATATACAAACAGTGCATGGTATCCAGAGACAAAACTAGATGTGACTTGATTTACACTGATGATATCCTTTCTTTCCAGAAAACATACATATTTCTAAATTACTTCCTGGATGGTTCATTTTACTATGTGAAATTATGTTAAGCCTCTTTAAAGTGGTTTTAAATCGTTTTGGTTTTTAAATTTGGTCTCAGTCATGTTCAGTCTTTTTCTGTTACTGGACTGCTTATTTTTAAATTTGACCTAGACATTTATCTGTTTAAAGATTATAATAGGAAATTGAATTTGTTGAGTGATTAGAGGTTTACATGTTGTTCCTCCAAATTAGTTAGTTACTTTTCTCTAAGCAAACTTAGGCAAGGAAAATGGTATCCCATTATATAAGGTTCATTGATCTGTGAAGTTTAATGAGGTTTTGAAACTGAAATAGATAAATACCGAATATGATTTGTGGTGGTAAGCTTCTTAGAAATCTAAAGGTAATAGGAAGTTGACGAATACTAGGTCAGATTATTTTTTCCGCCAGCCCCATGACAGTGTTCAAATTATTTAACTGAACCAGAATTCCTGTACCAAAAATTACTCAAAATAATTTTTGCCAAAAGTGGAGTTTAAAAATATCTCAATACAGGCATTTATAATTAGATTTGATAGTAGATTGAGTTTCTTCTCTAACAATGTGTACCATACCAAAAAAAGATTTTACTTTTCATCTCAACTTGAGTATGACCAGATGTTTGCAGCTTTCTATTGTACATTGCCAGTAAACTCCAGAAGGATTTGACTTGACTCTTTCCCAGAAAATATGCATAGGTTGTGTATGTTACTGTATCATCATTACTCTCTCTATATAGATCCGGAATATAACTTACTGTAACTTAAATAATTCCATAATAATTGCCTCTAGAATTTTATCACACTGTCATAATACATCAGCATAATATAAGCATTTAAAGTATCTTAGGCACGCATGCACCTTTCAGGTAACTTAAGTGACAAATATGTGATGTTAACGTCATAGACAGTAAATTTTTTTAATTTTTGCCTTTCCCCTACCATTAAAAAAAATAGTCTTTTTGGTCTGTATAATATTTTCTGTCTTAATTTTTTAGTATTCTCAACAGTACCATTTCCTTCTTGACAAATTTCAAGACTTATGCAAAAACTAAGCTGCATTAGAATTGGTGTTCTGTTTTTTTGTTTTGTTTTGTTTTGTTAAAGATTTTATTTACTTACTTGACAGAGAGCACAATCCGGGAGTGCAGGCAAAGAGGGAAGCAGGCTCCCTGCTGAACAAGGAGCCCAGCGTAGTACTCAATCCCAGGACTCTGGGATCATGACCTGAGCCAAAGGTCGCTCAACCTACTGAGCCACTCAGGCGCCACTAGAATTAGTTTTTAAATAGAAATTTTCAGGTATATATTTAATTCTGTTGCTAGAGTAAAGGAAGTTTGTTTGAAGTTTTCCTTCTTAGCTGTGATCCTCTAGTTATTGAGGCCACAAGTTTTATATATATATACATATATATATGTATATATACACACACACACACACATTTGTTTCGAAACACTAGACACAGGTACATAAATGCATGATGGCACAGCATTTTCTAAACAATTGAAAAGCCGTAACAATTTTAAGTATCCATTTGTACCAGTTCTGTTCATTATATAGTCCTTTCAGTTCTGGTTAGGTAATTTAAGTGGATTCCACTACAGTTCAGTAAATACTAATAGAATTTCTTTATCAACTTAAAGAGAAGGATGTACGAGTTTTTAGAAAGTTGGTAATTTTATGTTTGATGGACATAGACGAAAGAATTGAACACTCGTCTATTTTATTTCTTTTAATTCTTTTAATCTTTAGGCCTTTATTAATACTGTTGCCTTCTGCATATTCTTGGTGGACTTGGTCATGAGAGGGTGTTTGTCTTTAAGAGTAAAAAGACTAACACCGGACCATATTTTTACCTTACAGAGTGTATCACTGAGCTAGACAAATGACAAGAACTGAATTTTCTGTTTCACGGGTGGGAAATCGCAACAAATAAAGAATTTAATCAGAAATAGAAATCTCATACACTTGTCAGTAATATTTATATCACAAGTTTTTTAGTTCTTAAAAAAAACTTGAAGGTTAGTGGCAAAGAATTTTATTTTGCTAATAACCCAGTTAATATTTCCTATGTCCTAAATATATTCTGATTGTTATTTGTGATATCATACTTAAAGGACTTAAAACAAATTGAAATGTATGCCCTAAGTATGAGAAGAACTAAAACTGAAGACTTCATTTTAAAGCAAAGACACATGTCTTATTAACTATTAATAAAGACCTGTTTTCTTAGTTGAAAAAGTCTTCTCACAGAATAGCAGGACAGAAAGGAAAGATAGATTGTGCTGAACATGGCAAGTGAGTAACCAAGGAAAACTAATTTCACACATAATTATTTGGAATTGTTAATATACAAAGCACTATGTTAAGTGTTTAAGAGTTGTAGTTTTACAAGACAATAATCCTTTCAAGGAGCTTACAGCACATGGCAAGTATTACATTCTTTATATAATAGATAAAGTTTTTAGTCATTTAAAACTGCAGTATTTAACTATTCGTTTGAGATATTGTTCTTAAATCCAAAACTTAAGAAAATGTATTCCACATCTTAAAGTAGTTTTGCCTGGGGCACCTGGCAGTTTCAGTTGGTAGAAAACGTGACTCTTGATCTCAGGGTTGTGAGTTCAAGCCCCATGTTGGGTGTAGAGACTACTTTTGAATGAATGAATGAATCTTTGCTGTTTCAGACTTGAAGAGCTGGATTAACTTACATTTAACCTTGGTTTTGAGCATTTTTTTCCTCCCATTTGTCTTCATATATTGAATAGATATTCGTAGCCTTTGAACAGCTGCAAATATCTTAACATTACCAATTTGTAAGAACATCAGTATTATGGGCAGTTTTCCAGGAGAAATTCTTGATTTTTTTAATTTTTTTCTGTTTCTTTTTCATTCTTAAATTGCTATGAAATGTTTGCAAGTGTGAAAGTCTTTGAATAGGTAAAACTACATTTTCACAACTAGCCAAGGTACTCACAAGATTTCGTTTTTGACTTATGGTTGCTTCCAGAGGTGGGAGAAATAAATTCAGATTTCATGAATTAAAAGATTTTATTAGACTGCTCAAGGAAATAATACTAAAATTTCAGTTGTAACTATTTAGGTTGGGTATCAGAAGTTAAAATGGGTCTTTAAAGATTTTATTTTATTTTTTAAGCAATCTCTACACCCAATGTGGAACTCAAACCTATAACCCTCAGATCAGGAATCACACACTCTACCAACTGAGCCAACCAGACACCCCTTAAATGGGTCTTTATTTTCTTTATTCTTACATTTGATTTGTTCCTCATTCTTCATCCCCTCACCCTTCACCCCTGACCCTACCTCCCATCCTCACCCTTTGTACCCCCACAGTTTTGCAGTCTGTTCATTAGTTTGCCTTTAACTGTGAGAGTTACGTTATAAAGATGTGTGTAGTCCTAGACAAATAATGTCAACTTTGAAGGATTGAAAGATTTATCCTCGCAGTAGCTCTGGTGGTTTACGTGAACTTTCACTTTTGCTAAGAACTACAAGGATTAAAATAGGTTGTCTCTCTTCCCCACCCCCGTCAGCCCCAGATCTCTCTTTTAAAACAAAAGTGCAGGGGCGCCTGGGTGGCTCAGTGGGTTAAAGCCTCTGCCTTCGGCTCAGGTCATGATCCCAGGGTCCTGGGATCGAGCCCCACATCGGGCTCTCTGCTCAGCAGGGAGCCTGCTTCCTCCCTCTCTCTCTGCCTGCCTCTCTGCCTACTTGTGATCTCTGTCTGTCAAATAAATAAATAAAATCTTTAAAAAAAAAAAAAAAAAAAAAGAGAGAGCAACTCTCTTATTAAAACAAAAGTGCATATAGTCAGCATTGCTTCAATAAAGCGTATGTTAAGACTTTTGTAACAAAGACCTACCCTGTAGATGAAGAAATACTGCATAATAATATATTCATTTTGACTTTTAGATAACCTTTACTACCATATTAGATATTCTTCATTAAACTATGAAAACTTGGTCTGTGCTAGTGTTTAAAAAAATCCATAGCTTCCCAAGAATACACATTTAATTAGCCCACTTAGAGAAATGCTGCATTAAAAATAATTTTAAAAAGGTACACACAAGCACAAAAATCATATGTTCATATTCTGTTGTGAGATGATCATCCAGAAGATCCAGAATGTGTTTCCATTAGATTTTTCTTCTGCTAGCAAATACTCAAGAAGACTTCCCACATAAGAATACTTCTGTGGGCCCAAGTTTAAGAAGCAGTGATCTTGGACTTTAGAATTATTAAACCAGTGTAAAATATAGTGAAGATACCTTGAGTATATTTTTGATGGATCACTGTCAGAATATTGGAGGGAAAGCTAATAAGGGGTCAGCCTAGCAGACCACCATACAGAAACCGCATACCTGAAAAGTGAAAGATGAAATGAGAATGCCTAGGACTTTTGAAAACAAAATCAACATTCCAAGGATGGTGACAAATATTCTTTTTTTTTTTTTTTTAAGATTTTTTATTTATTTATTTGACAGAGAGAGAGATCACAAGTAGGCAGAGGCAGACAGAGAGAGAAAGGGAGAAGCAGGCTCCCCGCTGAGCAGAGACCCCGATGCGGGGCTCAATCCCAGGACCCTGAGATCATGACCTGAGCCGAAGGCAGTGGCTTAATCCACTGAGCCACCCAGGTGCCCCGATGGTGACAAATATTCTAACAAAAAATACTACGTAGATTCATCTAGTGAGCAAAGCAAATGATAAATCTAAGATGAGTAATGAGCCAGATACCAAAAATTAAAAAAAAAAAAAAAAGCCAGAAAGCTTAGGGGCTTTAGTGAAAAACAGACTATTGATTATATACACAAAATATTTAGAAATGCAAGTACACCACTGATGTGTATAGAATGATTTATTTGCATATATAAAGAAGAAAGTTTTATAATATGTATACCTATCTTTCAGCATGTATTAACCGTAGAGATTTGGAAAACCTCTTACTCCAATAAAAGGACACTTCCCATCTATCTAGATTAATGAAATAGTGCTCCCTTCACAAAACAGATTTGTGGTTACTTTTAAACTGACAGGACTTGTACGGGTGGGGTAGCTTAGATTTATGACCAGCATAAATTTCAGTTTTAAGCTAGCAACTTACGAGCAACTAGTAGAAAGAACTTGGCTTGGCCCTAAGCAATAGAAGCAGATAGGTTTTTTGTTGTTTTTCATTCCCAGTTCCCTTTTTTGCTGCTACAACCCCCTCCCCTCGCCCAAGGCTGGTCCCCCTTAATATCTATCTCATTTCTAAACAGATTTCTTCACACTATAACTGCAACCTTTTCCGGCGTGTTTTAATGTTTGCCTTTTGATGACTGCAAGTCAGTGTACAAAATAAAATTCCTGTGAAAGTATCTGAGTAACTTATGAAAGGAAGAATAATCAGTAGAGATGGTGCTTTCAGTCAAACCACCTACCAAGTCTACCTACCATTAAGTCAGCTGTAACAATGAAAATTCAGTATGGTGCCTGTACCATTAAAATCATACATTTCTTTTTTTTTTTTTTTAAAGACCTTATTTATTTATTTGACAGGCAGAGGCAGGCAGAGAGAGAGGAAGGGAAGCAGGCTCCCCGCTGAACAGAGAGCCCGATGCGGGGCTCGATCCCAGGACCCTGGGATCGTGACCTGAGCCGAAGGCAGAGGCTTTAACCCACTGAGCCACCCAGGCGCCCCTAAAATCATACATTTTTTACCACTTTCCGTTCACCCTAACAAAATGAAAGGGTTTTTTGTATGTGTTCCAATTCTGTGCCACAGTTAGTAATTGCTCTTTTTGTCTAAAGAGCTGAAATAATACTGAACAATGCTCCAGAAGATTCTGAATGAGGAACATCAGCTTGTTTTCAAGCACAAAACTTGATAGTAAAGAATGAGATGTCAAAAATGAATGTAACATGCTAAGCTTGAGAAGAAGAGAAAAAAATGTCATTTTTTAAAGTATAATCTTAGAATTAAATTGAGTTTATATCAGTGATTCTCAACCAGTAGTGGGATCAGGGATGAAATTTTTGGCATCAGAGTTAGCCTAGGTTTATAAAGGTTAGGAAACACTGATCATTAATTTGAATAATTTGGATTGAGTCTTGTTGAAATTTTAATGAGTTTTCTATGAGGAAAAGGATGGTGTTCCTGAGCAGATTTATGGTCTCAACAGAAAAGGGCAATAAGTAGACATATCCTGTCTTCCCCTTTTTAATATATATGTAAATGATCATCCGTTCATAAAAAGCAAGTAGAACACCTATAGTTGGCAGTACTTTGCTAGTCATAGACTACCAACCAAGTAATATATATATATATTTTAATTAAAAAGTGCTTTTTGTTCTTTGTACTAATTTAGGTTCATGGTTATTCTGAATTAGTGAGATTTCTGTGTCATGATTTTCTGAATTAAAAGATTTTGGAGAAGAAGATTCTCAGTGTTCTCCTTTCTCTCTGTTTTGAAATAGCCTTAAAAGTATATTCACTTAATTTGGTTTGTTCCTCACATTATCACTGTAACCTCCCATCTTTCACCACAACAAAAAAACTCAGCTCTAGGTGAACATGATGCTGAGGGAGTAGACCGTGCTAACACCAGATTCCAAGTCCATTTCATTTGAATTGGCACACTTAAACAGATTTATTTGGGGTTAACTTAAGATTTTTCCTTTCTGCCTTTTATCTAATAAACTATTTTTCATCTCTTTCCCAAGGTTTTCAAACAGCTGGAAATTCATGAATACTTCACATTTTCATTTGATTTTGAAGATTGTAAATTTAGAATTAAAAATACTTTTTTCATTTAAAAATAGAACACTTGCAGTGAATTTAACATGTGCAGACAAAGAAAAAATTTGATTTTGTTGGTAATTCAGTAAGATAACTAATGTGTACTTCAAAAACACAGGTAATATTAAAATTTTACAGTGAGCACTTTCATAGCCCCAGGTCTTTTAATCTTCTAAAAATAAAATTGCTATCTAAGAACTGTTTTCCTTCATAGTCCAGTACAGATTTTAATGATAATACTGCAGAACAGAAATGAAATCCTGTCTAATGCTTTGTCCATCTCTGGGGCCTAACTCCCTTTTCATAGAAAATAGACTATTATTCATAACATATATTATACCATCACATTTTTAAAAATTTCTCATTTGTAATTGTACCAAATGGAAAACTTGGGGGTAGGGGGGTAGTTAAGTAACCTAGGTTGAGGGTGTAGTCTTCTAGCTAAACCCCTTTAGGTCCTTTTGATTTGATTGCTCAATTGCATTTAAAGGTTGACTCATTAGTTGATATTTTAGTTGGTATTTTTTATGTATCTTTTCTTTCCAACACCACCACAGGACTTTATCACAGGGACACTTGTAGTTTATTTTGCCCTGTATTCACCTAACTCTTAATGTAGCAGTCTGCATCATCATGGATAGTAAATACTTGCTGATTCAAAGAAATAGTTGGGAGAGAGGAAAGAAAGCAATGAAAAATAGAGGAAAATTACTCTAGTAGTAGATGTGTTCTGATGGGACTTAGAATTTCTTGATTTTGATAATGTACTAACTTCTCTGGAAATAGCTTTGTGTCCTCAACTCAGTTCATGAGTGATCTACTTGAAAACCAGTGAATGAAAATGTAGAAAAATGTTGCCTATTACAACTTTTTCTTAGCTAATCTTGTAAATGAAAGTTTTAGGTGTCTTTTTTTTTTTTTTTTGAAGATCTTATTTATTTATATGACAGAGATCGCAAATAGGCAGAGAGGCAGGCAGAGACAGAGAGAGGGGGAAACAGGCTTCTCTCTGAGCAGCGAGCCCAATGTGGGGATCGATCCCAGGACCCTGGGATCATGACCTGAGCCAAAGGCAGAGGCTTTAACCCACTGAGCTACCTAGGCACCCCTTAGATGTCTTATTTTTACTTGAAATCTAACTTTTATAACACTGTATAGCATTATATCGGAGGATGCATTCTACCTTTAATTTTCTGAATAATTCTCTGATTTCTAGCCCATATTTATATTTGGGTTTATCTTAAGATTTTTATTTTTATATTTTAGGTTTAACTTAAGACTTACTTTAGCAAAAGATCTATATTGGCTTAAAACTAATGATTATACTAGATGAACATCTTTGTCCTCTACTCTGATTTGTAATCAGAGAAAATGCCCTAAATGGAAACCAGCAATAAGGATCGTTTACAGTCTTGTAGATGGTCCTGCTTTCTTACTAAGGCCATCACTTAGTCATTGTAATTGTTTGCATTAATAAATCAAAGTTTTTCTCATTAATATAGTTACCAAGATATAGTGAACTAAGCGTGATCTCAAAGACCCAGAGTCTGAATAAATGGTTAGACTCTTCATGTTAGAACTATGTTATACAGTAAATACATATAGGAACTTTTTTAGCATGTGACATTAGAAGATCGTGGATGTTAGCATAAACCACTTTTGCTTTTTATTGGGTTTTTGCAGATGTATGATTTGCAGTTGCTTTTCATCTTGTGCAATCATTTTATATTGTATTCTGCTTGTGTTGTTAAAAGTACTTTAAAACATACTTATTTCTGAAATGAATGTCCTTTACCAGTAACAGGGGGTATCACAGAAGAGCAGTTTCAGACACATCAACAGCAGTTAGTTCAAATGCAAAGGCAGCAGCTTGCTCAGCTTCAGCAGAAACAGCAATCTCAGCATTCCTCGCAACAGACACATCCAAAAGCACAGGTAAACTTGTCTTTCAATCATGGTTGTATTTCTTTTTTTTTTCCTCCCCTTTCATAATTACATAATTTTGTTCAATTTTAGTCAGTTCACAGAGGATAACCTTGATAGTTTTCTATTTAATGAGGGAAGTACTAGAATCAAATATGGTATTTGGAATTTAGGAAAGAAGCTACTTTGTTTTAAAGCGTTATTGAGAATTTGTAGAAGAAATTATATACTGTTAGAACTATCATCACCACCCCTACAGCCCCCAAAACTTCTTTTTTCTTTTTTTTATATATTAGAGAGCATGAGTTTGGGGGAGGGGCAGAGGAAGAGGGAAAAGCAGACCCCCCCGCCAAGCAAGGAGCACAATGTAGGACTTGATCCCAGGACCCTAGGTTCATGACCTGAGCCAAAGACAGACACTTAACCCGACTGAGCCACCTAAGCGCCCTATATTTTTTCCCCCACGAATATAACTTTTCTACCCCCTTCCTAAACTGTGTGTTTAAGTGCCATTTGGATGTGCCCAGTGTGCTGAGAGAGAATTCTCTTGAATTGTACAGTAAATCTAAACAACATAGCGCCTTGTCTCTTTGAATCACATTCCCCTGAAGAAAAAAATTGTCGCCAGGTGAAGTTGTTTTCCGTAGGCATGATTAAATGAATACGGTAGAGATAAGAATAAAAATAACTTATGAAATTGTAATTGCCAGAAGAAAGTCACCCTGCAAGCACCTTGATATAAGCCCTGTAAGACTTATTTTGAATTTGTGGCCTCCAGAACTGTATGAGAATAAGGTTCTATTGTTTAAGCCACTAAAAATAAAGCTGTAATTGAAAAGTGTGTTTCAAATTTGAGCCATCTGAAAGAAAGACATCTAGCATTTTAGGCCTTAAGTTCTGTTGCTTCATAATTCCAAAAGTAATTCTGAAGGAATAACTGAGATGAGCTTAGTCTTTGTTGTATTCTGTGAGCTCTCAGGTCAGCATCTGCTGATGGAAGTTCAGTGCAGCCTCGGGATCACTAGATACGCTAACCTTGCAAATCCTGAATCCAACAACATGAAAATGTCAGTGACATCAGGACCCCTCAGCATTCCTCTAGCATCCAGTTGGATTTGGGACTGGCCACTATTCTAGAGCTATTGACTGTTACTAACAGCCAACCAGTATCATACAGAATCAAGAGTAATAGCCATTAAACTTTGCTTTTTCTGAATCTCTTGGGTAACTAGCCTCCTGCAGGGTTAGACCATGTATGTTTTTACATTGTGATAAAAGTAATGGTTAGTTCCTATGATTTCATTTTGTCCATAGTATCTGATTATCGAGTATTTTTAAAGGAATTTGGAAAAATTCCACTGGAAAAATTAATAGAGTATTAAAGGTTTGAGGTTTTTAATTCCCTAGTTCTGTCTCCAGAATAGTTGCTTCTCAGTTTTTAGTCATTTCCCTGCTTCATATGCCAAAAATAGTCTGGAGTCCTAGATCTCTTAATCTAAACACTTCAAGATGAAAAAGGCAGCTGTCTTTTGATTCACCCATTTCTTAATCACATCTGAAAAATTGAAAGTGTAATTTTGTTGATCTTACAGGGCTCAAGCACCTCTGACTGTATGTCTAAAACACTTGACTCAGCCAGCGCCCACTTTGCTGCATCCGCAGTGGTCAGTGCACCTGTTCCAAGTCGTGGTGAGGTAGCCAAGGAACAGAACACTGGCCACAACAACATAAACGGTGTTGTCCAGCCTTCAGGTAAGCCTGTGGTTTCGTGTAGTACTTATTAGCTCAAAGTTGTAACTCACTGGTTTGAGATATGGTTTTTATTATTTAAATGCAAGGTGAAAGCATTGTACAAGAAGTCAGTCAGGACTCTTCAGAATTTCTTTGGATATGTGTGGTGGAATAGCCGAATATTTTCTAGAATTCACATAGCACCTGCTCCCTGTTTCCTCCTGCACCCACTAGATACCTTCTGTGTAACTTTTCCACCCTGCCTAGTTTTATCCATGTACTATCAGTTCCCTCATATGTGAGGAAACATATTGAGCTAATTGCTGACCATCACCATGGAATTAATCCATGCAGTGATAAAAAGGCAAAATACAATCCACGGTGATCTCTCAGTAAGTTTGAAACTGGGTTTACCATCCTACCAGCCCATCAAACTGCTTTCTCTGTCTCCTCTTCTTGAAATACAGTAATACCCTGGATCCTTGTCTGCTTCTTAGTACCCCTTGAGTCCTCAAAGACTTGCTGTTCTTATCAGCCTTCAACTACTACTCAGACCCTAGGCTTTTCCACTTGCTTTTAGATATACCCATTGCCCCTTCCTTACTGATTTCTTCTTGCATGTATAAATTCTGATGCAGTTCAACTATCATCTCCATGTGCTCTCAACCTCCAGAGAGGACCTCTCTGGCCCGCTATTTCCTATTTTCCAAATAGGGATGCAACAGAATACTTCGTAAAATCCTTTTATGCCGGCCAGTAGAAAGATCTGTCTTTGGGGTTGTAACAGGTAAGTATGTTGTGATTAGGAGCTCTCTTTGAAGAGGTTATTATGTGGAAAATTAATATGGTATTTAATTAGAATATTGATGTTTGTACTTTTTATTAAACTCCTGATTTTTTGAGAGTTTAATGTCTCATGATACAAATTGAATGATTTTCTTTTCCTCCTTCAGGAACCTCTAAAACATTATACTCCACCAATATGGCTTTATCATCCAGCCCAGGGATTTCCGCTGTACAACTTGTAAGGACAGTTGGCCACACCACTACAAACCACTTAATCCCAGCATTGTGCACAAGCAGTCCTCAAACACTTCCCATGAACAATTCCTGCCTGACAAATGCAGTGCACCTCAATAATGTCAGTGTTGTTTCTCCAGTCAATGTGCATATCAATACACGGACTTCAGCACCATCGCCAACAGCCTTAAAACTTGCCACAGTTGCTGCCAGTATGGACAGAGTGCCAAAGGTTACTCCTAGCAGTGCCATTAGCAGCATAGCAAGGTGTGTGTGTGTGTGTGTGTGTGTGTGTGTTTCCAGTACTGTCTATCCTTCTCTGCTGGCTATCCTGTAGGAGGAAAAAGACTTTTTTTTTTTAACTGCCCAAGCAATAGATGTTTATTGATTGACTTGCTTTTTAAACAGATACTGAGATCTGCTTAGTGTCGAGTTCTTTGACTTAGATTCTTTTGTTTGAGGTCACTAGTAGGATGCTTAAATGACTGTCATATAAAAGTATTAAAAACAAGGGGGAAAAACACATCTAATTAAAAACAATAAACCCCCAAGAAATACATCAAAAAATATTTTAGAAGCTTCAGTCTTCAGTTACATTTTTGTAGCATAGACAGTTGGGAAGGTTAGAGGAGTTGTTATTACTTCCATGTAAGAGCTTTTATTTTCAAATCAACATTTGTGTTCCCTTCAGTATTACACACAAAGGGAAAGTAAGTTATTCTTTCTATATAATAAAATTGAGAATATTCTGAGATTAGCTAAATCTGTGATAATATATTTCAGGATATGTTTTTATATTTCTCTCTGATACTAATACATGAGAACAGTGCATCAAAACAGTTGAGGTGCATGAATTAATAACTACATGACCTTAAACCTATAAAATCAAAGTATAATGTAAAGTAAGTAATACTGTGCTTCTAATGATTATTCTTTTTGAGCATTATATGCTTCATCTATTGTAAAAAACTTGGATGGTCCTGTGTTACATTTCATGAGTAGTTTGTCATTGGCTTCTACTAAAATACTATGTTAAATTACTGTGTTTCCTAAGTAAACAGTTAAAATCAAGTAATTACAAATTAATAGGATTTCTTAGCTGAAAAAAAACTTGGCCCTCATTCCTGTATAGAAATGATAAAAATGGGAAATACTCTTGTGAAGTATGTGTTCAGTTGTAGTTACATAAAAAGTGTCTGTAAATGCTGCTAATATATTCTAGAGAGCACTAATGTTTATTTTACTCTTGGCCTTTTTTTAGAGAGAACCATGAACCTGAAAGATTGGGCTTAAATGGAATAGCAGAGACAACAGTAGCTATGGAAGTGACATAACCTAAAACATGTGGCTTTTGACCTGTGCTGATGGTGTGCAGTCATTCATATTCCAGCTGAATGCAAAAGGCGACACACTCTGTGGATCACAGAGTGTAACAATGGACCTAAATGGACTACAATATATCGGATATTAAATCGATATATGATGTATATTTTGTAAAATTGGGAAAATCACTACCTTGTAAAATAGTTTATTTGTATCATCAATATTATTTCTGTTACTTGAATAGTAGATATTCATCATCATGCTTTTGCACTTGAATTTGCAACTGAATGGATTTTAAAAAATAATTCTTTAATGGGATCATGAGCATGAAATGGGATCCTGCATCACTTGTTTTAACTATTTATTTTGCCATGTTTACATTTTGTATCTTGTAAAAATAAATCCAACTTTGTGTCTAAAAAGTTAAAGATTCATAGCTAGGAAATGAAATTCTTGTAATTTTTTTCTAAAGGAACTGTAAAGTTTTCACTTGGTTCATTTTGTTTCACAATTTGACTAGATGGACTTTTTGGTAAATACTAGTGGCATTTCACTGTCAAATATGAAGTTCAAGGCAAAATAGTATTTTCTATTACTGTGCAGGGGAAAGGGATGGATCGATACATGCAAATTTAATGTAGTAACTCACTTTTCCATATATTTTGAATGTATATTTCTATTTATAATACCAGTTTATAAAAAATAATTACACAGGAAAAATGGACTAGGAAAAATTATGCATCTAGCACATTTAAACTGTGCAGATAAGAAAATTTTTCAAGGATTACATTTTATCTGAAGACTGCATATTTTAACTGGCTTTAAAACTGTAACACACCACATAAAGGATATTTTACCAGGTATGTATTGCATCATATCATTGCAATAATTATTGGAAGTCTAGATATCGAGCCATCCCAGGTGTTGGGAGGGGGGGAGGGTTGTGGCAAGATTGTCTTTTCAATTTTGGAGAGTTTTCCTGTGGCTACAAGGCAAGTAACGGGTTGGAAAAAGTCTGACTGTAAGCGTTGGACACCTTCATAGTGTAGTGTTTTAGTGACTTTTTTTATACGGTTCTTGTAAATTAGATACGTGTAGTGGTGTTTCAGAATGTTTGTTTATGCACTAGTTCAGACAACTTTCCCTGTTACTTGTTCTTGATAAGTGAAAACTGCAGGGAAATAAAAATACATATCAAAACATGGACATGCTGCATATGTGTTTATTTCACAATGTGCACACAATATAAGTGAAAACTTAAGGGAGATGATAGCACTTAACAGCACTTTTCATTTTCACAGTGCTTTCCAAGCATTAATGAAAAGAATTATAAGAAGCTCATCTGTGGGCACTATTGGGTTTCAGATAATCCAATATAAACTACCTTTGATATGAAAAGTTCTTAAAATATTTTACGGAATGTAAGCAATTTGCAGTATAACATTCATTGAACTCTCATAAATGAGCCTCATTTTATAAATAAAAGTTTAGAGTAGAATTATATTGCAAGGGGGTTTTGTCAAGTAAGTACTGGGAAATGTAAATATTTTTAATGAATATGATTAAAACCATTTCAAACTTACATAATTTTATACTTTACATTTTTTATATCTGCAGTCCTGAAAGTTGTAAATTGATATGTCAGTTGAATTAATGGGCCAAGATTTCTGCTGAGAGTGGTTTTTATTCAGGTCCTAAATGTGTAAAGCAATTTATGGTCAAAACCACAGAAAAAAATAAATTTAATTTCTTCATTGGTTGTGACCTGATAGGATCCATGCTCGTTTCTGCCATACTACCTCTGGAGTTACTCATTGCTGATGCTATAAAGGAAATAATTTTGATTTGATTTGTATTATGACTGTGTTCATTCTGCTTTTAGTTGGATGTATCTCCTTGCTATTAAGAACTTAACAACTTTAGTGCCAATTTTGGAGAAAGCTTTTTTTTCCATTTTACTAAGTAAAGCATGAAGTGAATTTGCCTTATGTGATATACATGTTATAAATAATTGAAGTAAAACAAAAGAACTATCCATTTGTACAGTTTCTGGAAATGTGGCAAATCCAGAACTTATCAAAGACTGGTGACCAATTTATTTGTTCCTTTTGAAGTAAAATAGAAAAATAAGCCTTCCTTATTTTGGTGGTTGTAACTGTTTCACAGATGGCATTTCAGTTACTTGCACACACATTTTTCCAGTTCTTTTCAAAAACTTTTAAGTGAAAAAATACTTACTTTCACCTTATTAAAGAACTGTTTGTCTTTGCACTGGCCCTCCACTGGGCAATACCACCATACCTTGGTTTTCTGAGGAAACTAGTATTGGTACTTGTGGTTCAGTAACCTTCTAGAGACCTTGGAGAGTGGGTTTTTTGTTTTTGCTGGGATCAATAGGTTGGTTGGTTGGGTTTTTTGGGCTTTTTGTTTTTAAACAAAAGGATGACTCTCATGTCCTGGGGTATCTTATAATTTGATATAGATAGAAATATTTATATAAACTTACAAGGTAATCATTATGACCAGTTACTATGATGTGGCTGTAAGTATATTTGAGGATGTTTTACATACCTTTTTTTTGGCAAAAGAACAAAGGAAAAATAATATCTGGAGGACACATTTACAAAATTACATACATCACACACACATATTCTTTTTTAAAAATAGGTACAGTATTTCCACCTGCGCTTAGTGTTTAGTGTTTATTACCAAGGTTGGTTTTTCTGTGGGAAGAAGAACAGTAAGGAAGATTAACATTTTAGAGACTTACCCCTAGTATATACTGCTATATTCGAATGTAATGTTATATTTTGAAGATTTTTTTGATCAATAATATACTTCTGACAGAAATGTCTCATTCCTTAACTAACTTGGCAAACTATTAAATTTCAAAAAGTTAAGTGTATTTCAAGAAATTTACTATTATGTAAGACAAGAGGTTTTTTTCATTATTAATTGGAATATACTCATGTCTAACATCGTGGAGCATGTAGTTTTCTCTTAGTGATTTTTTTTCATTTTGTTCTAACAATTATGTAAGTACCAGGAATATCCCCATTTTACAGATCAGGGAAGTGAAGCTTGGAGAAATCAAATGACTTGCCCTATGTCACATAGCTGGTAAGTTACTGGGCCAGAAATTAAATTTAGGTAGTCACCACACTTCCAACTACTGCTTCCCATCTTTAAAGTGGAAGACGTTCTCTTCAAGGAAGTACTTACCGTACGGAGAGCCTCAACCTTATTTAGAAAACAGCCTCCCCCACTCTTACACCACCAGGCAATCAATGTTCTGTTTTGTGTTTCCAAGACTGAGTGCATTAGATCCAACTTTGGCTTCTAGCCATCCACCAAGCAACCCCAAATCCGTTTATCCTCCGTCAGCCAGACTTAGCCAGTAAGTGCTTACAGCTCTCAATCAGCACAGGGCCTTGGGAGCTAGATCTGGGCAAGGACTTGGCTGAATTTTAGCCTCTTTTGGACCTTGGTTTCCTCATCTGAAAGATGAGCAAGTTCCTGGGACGCCTGGGTAGCTCAGTGGGTTAAGCCTCTGCCTTTGGCTCAGGTCATGATCTCAGGGTCCTGGGATTGAGCCCCGAATTGGGCTTCCTGCTCAGCAGGGAGCCTGCTTCCCCCTCTCTCTCTGCCTGCCTCTCTGCCTACTTGTGATCTCTCTCTCTGTAAAATAAACAAAAATCTTTAAGACAAGCAAGTTCCCAAAATTCCAGAAAGGAGGCCACTAACGGACTTGGTGAAGGACTAAGTATGGCCCATGTCCCATTGTTTTCTCCCCAAGGAGCTAAATGATGTGGGAGCTAAGGCTGAGCATACAGTTACTCCAGAGCTGCTTTTTTTAAGTCATTAATGTCATCAAGGCAGACTAGCATATGGACAATTGTATTCCAAAAGGTAAAGCAGCTGAGTTTGTGTGGAACCAATAATTCTAGCTAGTTTCAGTGACTACGGGTCTCCAAAAGTCACAAGGAATCTATTGTTTTTCAGAGGTGTCAGTGAAGAAAACGAGACCATGAAGAAAACAAGTTTTCAGTAAAGAAAATAAGACAGAACACAGTACAGTAGAATATCGGAATTTATCAGAACAGAATTTAATGAGCATGGTTTTAATCCTTTCTCTACCATTTAATTGGCAGGTGATTTTAATATCTTCATATCTCTGAACTTGGATCAGGAGATGAATGGATAGAATTAGGTTATCTGTAACATCTCCACCACCTCTGATACTACAGGGATCAAATCTCCCACTTCCCCAGGTGGTTCCCTTACTTTCCAGAAAAATCACCGTCCCTGTTACTTTCACTATCCATTAATTTAGCAGCAGTATTCAAAAGAATCAGTTAACAAATCAGACTTTATATACCTTCCTACCATGCCTTTTCCATTCCCATTATCTGAAGGGGAAACGTTTAATTTCAAATGGGCTTTGAACTTTTTAGCTGTGGCTTACTGCAAAGCTTGAAATTGAAACAGAGAAGAAGGAGGTTAACACTAAGCCACATATTTCTCCAGCAATGACTGACTTGGTACCAAATTTTAGGCTTGGGCTTTCTCTAAATGAGGTCTTCTGTGTCATACTAAGATTAAGAGTTCTGTATGTACTTAAGTATTTGCGTACTTCAGATGTTATGTTCATGAACTCTCCCTTGTAGTATCATTGTGTATTTGAAAAAAAAAACCCTACTGGACTGGCTAACTGATTAAAATACTATTGCAAGTCAAGGTGACAAAATATCTCTGAACATTGACCCTTCCTCAGAGTGAACATTATCCTCAGGAAAGCCTACGATTCTGCAATTACCTTTATTGCTAGAACAAAAGAGGTTGATTCCAATCACAAAAAGAAAATTATTCCACCTTCAGTATACAAACTATTGATTTAGTCAACAGCATATTCTACAACAATCACATTTTCTTTTTGCTAATGTTGAAAACCTTTAACCATTGGTGCATAGAAGAACAATGTGTTCTTCCTCTGCTCAGTGCCAGAGGCACTGGAGGTCATGGCATGCACACACAGTTTCTGTTTTACTGATGCCTGTCTCCTGTGCTGTTCTCACTGCCACAAGTAGCTTTTGGCCAGGGGCCACATGAGCCCAGAGCAGGGTTAACCAAGATGCAGGATCTCAGCTTTCAACATGGCATCTATGTGATCTGCTGAGGAATAAACTACTACAAACCATATATTATATGTGAGTTAGGAGCAAGCTAAAATGAAGGTGGAACTGCTCTTTGTTCACATCTGGAAGCTCAAGTAGGGAAGAATCCGCTTCTAAGCTCCCTAAGGTTGTAGACAGAATTCACCTCCTTGTGGCTATAGAACTCATAGCGATTTGCTTCTTGGAAGATAGCAATGGAAGAGTGCTGTGTGAAGTCCCTGCTTCAGAGAAGACTAGACCTTCTTGACAGGCTCGTCTGATTAGCTCAGGCTCATGCAGCCTGATCTGCTTTAACTTAGTCAACTGATTAAGGATCTTAATCACATTTGTATAATTCTTTCACTTGCTCTGCTCTGTTAGAAGCAAGTCATAGGCCTTGCTCACACTCAGGAGGAGGGAATTACACAGAAATACTAGGAGAGGGGAATTACAGGGCCACCCGCAGGCATACCTGTCCCACTGGTGTAATTGGATTAGCCCTGGCCCACTGATTGCTCTCTCCCTGCCTTCCCCCACCTCAGTAACTTGGATTAACTTCAAAAGAACATTTTTTTAAAGATTTTTATTTATTTATTTGACAGAGATCCCAAGTAGGCAGAGAGGCAGGCAGAGAGAGGAGGAAGCAGGCTCCCCGCTGAGCAGAGAGCCCGATGCGGGGCTCGATCCCAGGACCCTGGGATCATGACCTGAGCAGAAGGCAGAGGCTTTAACCCACTGAGCCACCCAGGCTCCCAGAACAACATATTTTTAATGAATATTTAAGGTACACTTAGTGCAAACATTTTGCCATTTTATAAATCATAAATTGCAGTTCTGGGTGTTAGGCAGGAGGTCAGGTCCAGTCTGGCCATAAGGTTGGCCATCATCAGCGTGAAAGCCTTGTGGAAACTGGAGTGGATGAGATCAGGTAGAAAAAGAGGAGGAATAGCAGAAGAGTGAACAGTCAAACCTCAGCCTCCATGTGGCCAGAGGAGTGGGGAGGGACAGAAGAGACATGTAGCAATCAGGGAGGAGGAGCTGTGATCCAAGGGCTTTTAATTTCCTTCGGAAGAACCATGCAGAGATAGAGTGCAAGTGGGTAGATGTGAGTGTTGTGGTTGGTAAAGAAATAAGAGGTGGTAAGAGTTCAGCAGAGGGATGAAAAGTAATGACACGATGAGAAAGCCTGACTTCAAGTCCTTTCCAGCACATCTAGCCACCACAAGCACTTCAGAGAGCTTTGAAAAGTACAGATGTGTGGGGGTCTCATCCCAGGCTGCTTGAATCAAGATTTCCAAAAGTAGGTCAGGATACCAGTATTTTTTGTTTTAGTTCTTTCGTCTGTTCATGTGATCAGTTCGTTGATTGGTTTGTTTGTAAGTTCAACAGATAGTGTTTGTTGGCTAGAGGTAAAGTTAGGAATGACCAGTCTGATCTTTCTGTTTACTAGTTATAATCATAGACAAGTAACTTCACTAAAAAGCTCAGAAGGGATTTTCTTAGTTATCAAATAAGGAGGGTTAAATAATTTCCCTAGTCCCATTAGCTCCAAAGAAATACAAAGAATGCCTCTCACTGAGCAAACTCCATATTCAGCCACTGCTGAATATGAAGCATTCCTTATAACAAATACTGTTCCCCTCTCTTTTAATGTTTTCAGATTGCATGCCTTAAAAAAAATAATTCTGTCTTAGAGTTCTCAAATTAACATGGTGGTTATGTAAATTCTCTACAGCAATTGGTAAATATACCTCATACTTCCCCATTTCAAGAAATCTAAATTCTAATCTAACCACCTCCAGAACATTATTGTGCTCAGAGAAAATTACTCCCCGTGATGATCTAAAACAACCTCTTTTCAAACACTCGTTCACTCCAGTGTTAGAGGTCTTCAGGCCCTCTAGACCTCAGCTGTCAGCAACCACTTTCCAACTGTATACTACTACTCTGGTATTTGACTACAAGAACAAAGTTACTGTCTTCAGGAAGCCATTGGGGAGAATTTTGCTTGCATAACATTACACAGCATTGGAGCTTCTCTTTCCCAGGACCTCTTTGCTTCTGTATACTCTTTCTGCCATGGATTTGAATACTATTTTTATCCCAGAGACTTTAAAATTTTAATCTTTATCACAGAACTCTGCTCTAAATTCCACTCTTCCACATCCAAGGCTCTGTTGACACCAGCACTTCCAAGTCTCACAGACCTGCCAAAACACATCTTGCCTGCATACTTCCACATCAGCCTCCACCACCTCCTCAGGCCATGTCCACACAGCCCAGGCTCTACCCTCTCAGCTATGGCACCGCCACGCACCTAACCATTTTGATTCCTCCCTTTCCTCATCCCAGCCCTGTTCCCATCCATCCACAAGTCTTCTGACATGAGCTCCACAATGTACATGGTGGAGTACATCCATTTTTCTCCTTGTTCAGATTGCCACTACCTTGTCCAGAGCACTGCCGTCTCCTGCAGGGTGGTAGTCTCATGACCCTTCTCCCCACTTCCATTCTTGCTCATTTCCAATCAGTTCACTCACAGCAAATGTGATCCTTTAAAAATCAGCCCTTTGTCTGTACTGTCATTTGCAAATATCTTCTCCCATTCCATGGGTTCCTCTTTGTTTTGTTGACTGTTTCCTTTGCTGCGCAGAAGCTTTTGATCTTGATGAAGTCCCAGAAGTTCATTTTTGTTTTTGTTTCCTTTGCCTTTGGAGACATATCTTGAAAGAAGTTGCTGTGGCCGATGTCGAAGAGGTTACTGCCTATGTTCTCCTCTAGGATTTTGATAGATTCCTGCTTCACGTTGAGGTCTTTTATCCATTTCGAGTTTATCTTTGTGTATGGTGTAAGAGAATGGTCAAGTTTCATTCTTCTACACATAGCTGTCCAGTTTTCCCAGCACCATTTATTGAAGAGACTATCTTTTTTCTCCACTGTATCTTTTTTCCTGCTTTGTCGAAGATTATTTGACCATAGAGTTGAGGGTCCATATCTGGGCTCTCTACTCTGTTCCACCAGTCTATGTGTCTGTTTTTGTACCAGTACCATGCTGTCTTGGTGATCACAGCTTTGTACTAAAGTTTGAAATCAGGTAATGTGATGCCCCCAGTTTTGTTTGTTTTTCTTTTTCAACATTTCCTTAGCAATTCAGGGTCTCTTCTGATTCCATACAAATTTTAGGATTGTTTGCTCCAGCTCTTTGAAAAATGCCAGTGGAATTTTGGTCGGAATGGCATTGAAAGTATAGATTGCTCTAGGCAGTATAGACATTTTTTTTTTTTTTTTTAGATTTTATTTATTTATTTGACAGACAGAGATCACAAGTAGGCAGAGAGGCAGGCAGAGAGAGAGGAGGAAGCAGGCTCCCTGCCGAGCAGAGAGCCCGATGCGGGGCTCGATCCCAGGACCCTGGGATCATGACCTGAGCCGAAGGCAGAGGCTTTAACCCACTGAGCCACCCAGGCGCCCCTAGGCAGTATAGACATTTTAACAATGTTTATTCTTCTGATCCATGAGCATGGAATGCTCTTCCATCTTTTTGTGTCTTCTTCTTTCATGAGTGTTCTGTAGTTCCTTGAGTACAGATCCTTTACCTCTTTGGTTAGATTTATTCCCAGGTATCTTATGGTTCTTGGTGCTATAGTAAATGGAATCAATTCTCTAATTTCCCTTTCTGTATTTTCATTGTTAGTGTATAAGAAAGCAACTGATTTCTGTACATTGACTTTGTATCCTGCCATGTTACTGAATTGCTGTATGAGTTCTAGTAGTTTGGGTTAGTTAGTGGAGTCTTTTGGGTTTTCCATATAAAGTATCCTGTCATCTGCGAAGAGAGAGAGAGAGTTTGACTTCTTCATTGCCAATTTGAATACCTTTTATTTCTCTTTGTTGTCTGATTGCTGTTGCTAGGACTTCTAACACTATATTGAACAAGAGTGGTGAGAGTGGGCATCCAACAGTACATTTAAAAGATTATCCACCATGACCGGTGGGATTTATCCCTGTGTTGCAGGGGTGGTTCAACATTTGCAAATCAATCAGTATACTAGAACAAATCAGTAAGAGAAGAGAGAAGAACCACATGGTCCTCTCAATTGATGCAGAAAAAGCATGTGGCAAGATACAGCATCCGTTCCTGATTAAAACCCTTCAAAGGATAGGGATAGAGGGAACATTCCTCAACTTCATAAAATCTGTCTATGAAAGACCCACAGTGAATACCATCCTCAATGGGGAAAAGCTGACAGCCTTCCCTTTGAGATCGGAACACAAGGAAGATCCTTTAAAAATCAGATGATCATAGCCAAACTATGGAAAGAACCTAGATGTCCATCAACAGATGAAGGGATAAAGAAGATGTGGTATATATACACAATGGAATACTATGCAGCCATCAAAAGAAATGAAATCTTGCCATTTGCAACGACGTGGATGGAACTAGAGGGTATCATGCTCAGTGAAATAAGTCAATCGGAGAAAGACAACTATCGTATGATCTCCCTGATATGAGGAAGTGGAGATGCAACATGGGGAGTTTGGGGAGTAAGAATAAATGAAACAAGATGGGATCAGGAGGGAGATAAACCATAAGTGAATCTTAATCTCACAAAACAAACTGAGGGTGGCCGGGGGAGGGGGTTAGGGAGAGGGTGGTGGGGTTATGGACATTGCGGAGAGTATGTGCTATGGTGAGTGCTGTGAAGTGTGTAAACCTGGCGATTCACAGACCTGTACCCCTGGGGCTAAAAATACATTATATGTTTATTTAAAAATTTAAAAAATTAAATTTAATTTAAAAAAAAATCAAATGATCTCAGTTGTCTTCTAAAGCTTCCATTGTTTCCCATTACGGTTTATCATGAGCACACCACAAAGGCACGCGCAGGAGTTGTGTCTTTCCACAACATCAGCTTTATTCAATCATAAAGCAAAGTTAAATCACAATGACAAAGCAGGCTCAGGATTCCAGACTCAGTGACAATTCACCATGGGATTAAACTTGGCTTCTTCCACAACACATGAAGCAGGACAGAAGACAAGCCTCACAACAAACAACGTAACAGAAGGGTGCAGGAAGTGAACGAACCAAACGTAAAGTCAGTCTAGGGGTGTGCAGTTGAGGTAAGGTTTCAGTCTGGCCCCGGGTCAGCTCTCTGTACTCACTGCTTCCGATGTTCAAGCAAGAAGGATCTCGGTTCTGTTCAGAGATCCACTGAGCAGAGCTTTCGGCGGCTGCCTTTTATAAGTCAGACATAGAGGGGTCATGTCCAAAGAGTCTGACGGTTTGCTGCCCAAATCCTTCCCTTCCCATTTCAAAGGGATTTAATCAGTTTTGGGGCTGTGCAGACCTCCTCTGGGTCTGCTTATTATCAGTTCTGGGGTGTGAGCATTGGTCCCAGTGAGATCTCCTAGCTGCAGTACCTTAACTGCTTGGGTCATTACTTGACACAGGTCCCTGCTTGATAGGAGAGACTCCATTTTGCTCTCTACACAGTTGAAATCCAATGATTTTAACTACCATAACTACCAGGATTCTAAGATCTTCTGTGTCTTGTTCTGCCTTCTTCTCCTAACTCATCTCATATTACTTTTTTGCCATACCACACTCCAGCCGCCACTGGTAGATCCAATCCTGACTTTAACAAATGGTTTCCTGCCTCAAGTGCCTTTAGACACACAACTGTCTAGAATACTCCTTTCTGCCTATTAGCTCCTACTTATCTTTTAGGCTTAGAGGGTCCCCCTCCTCAGAGAGAGGCCCTCTGGCCATCCTCTGGTGTTCTCTGTCCCAGTTCCTTATCTATGAATGATACAAAAGAAATATTTTTAATTGTATTATTTGTCTGCTTACTAGTCCCTTCGCTGCCTCATGAGCCTCATGATGACAGGGACTTGCTCTCTGTTTAATCTCCTGTGCTTGGCACAGAGCCTGGTATGTGGTAGTTGCTGAAATATTTGTTGAACAAATAAGTGAATGAATAACAATTAGTGCCATTAAACAGAATCAAGAGATTTTCTTCTTATTTTTTATTCTTTTTATGGTTATTTTAAACTGAAACACGGTGATCACTAAATATAGTTTCATTTATCTTGGACTTATTAGCCAAACAGACTTGAAGTCTAAAATAGTCTAATTATGCTTAAAATGCTTGACCTATGGTTTCTGAAACTGGTTTTCTTTTCAAAGCATCCTTAGAGGGTTGCTGTCATCTTCTTTAATCTGTAGTCTAGCAGATGGTTGTAGGTGGGTAGTGGCAGAAAATAGGTTTTGATTTAAGATTCCCAAAAGCTATTTTTCTACTTGTATTTATACAGAATTAGCAGTCATGCTCAAGTATAAGAAAATCTGGGAACAGACGGGATAGCTGCTGGTTTCGTCATTGTATTTGTGAGCTAGAAATATTTCTTCATCAATGATTACTGTAAGACTCATATCTGGTTTTGTGACTAATCAATGTTTCCTTATGCATTATGCTTTCTGGGTATATTTTTATCAAAAAATCAGATTTCAACACGCTTACCAGGAATGTAATGAATTATTAAAGCTTTCCACTTAAGCTATTTTGGAGGGAGGATGCTTGCTCACACCAAAGCCACACCAGATGTTTGCCTAAAAATGCAAATAACACTTGAACCCAACTGTTGATCTTTGACCCCCATTCTCCTTCAGAGGTGGCTCGCCTTGGGCTTAATTTTTCACCTGTAAACCATTCTGTCTGGCTGCTTTAGAAAGTGCTGTTCTCCCCAACTTCCAATACCGCAGGTGAAATTTGTTTCTGTGTTCATGAATGATGAACAACCCTTGTTTCAAGGGCTTTAACTTTTTCCATTTTGTCTTAGGGAATATACTGCAATAGATTTTTTTTTATCACTAAAAAGCCCTACTGATGATCTTGTCCAACTCTCTTATTTTACTGACAAAGAAACTGGGACCCAGACAGGTGAAGAAGCCTGCCCACAGCTAGGTGGTGCCCAATCTGGAACTGACCCTACAAGTTTTGCGAATTCCTAGTGTACCTTTGAACATTCATGACCAAACAAATGCTTGTTTCAGTGGTTTTCAGCTCTTAGTTCTAAGTTTGACAGTGTTAGATGGCCATGTTACTAATGAACATTTAAGTGGTTTGTCATACACATTATATAAGTTAGGGACCCTTAAAATGGCATGCTTTGGAGTTAGTATTTAAAATGTCCCTTTGCCTTTAAAGCAATACTTAAGAGTATTGCAGATAAGTAGACATTCATTAAATTATACAACTTTTGGGGTGCTTGGATGGCTCAAGCTATTAAGCATCTGCCTTCAGCTCAGGTCATAATATAGGGGTCTTTGGATGGAGCTCCTTGTTCAGTGTGAGTCTGCTTCTCTCTCTCCCTCTGCCCCTCCCCCCCAACTCCTGTGCTCAAGCTCTCTCAAATAAATAAATAAAATATTTTAAATAATAAGATAAATTACACAACTTTTTCAAAATTGCAAGCCAACTTTTCAGAAGTTTTGTATATATTCACTAATTTGGCCTAATCCTTTATTGAATTAAAGATAATTATTTGCATGTATTTAAATCAGATATATCTTTCAAACTAGCAATTTCACTAGAAAGTGGTGAATTACTGGGGTAGTGAGCTCCTACTAATGGCACTCGGGCAATCCATAGAGACTGTGTGGAAATCTGGACAAGATGCCCTCTTTTGATTTTATTTTCTGATTTTTCAGAATATCTGAATTTATCACCTTATTCAGCAACCACTGACCACTCACTATATTTAAGACACCCTTGGATGCTATTGGGGATATACAATTTTAAAAATCTTGGCCCTCTGGAGAAAAAGACACATACCTGTACCAATGGAGGATGGGAACTGAAATTAGCTGACCTGGGTCTTGGTTTCAACTCCTGGACTGCTTGAATCCCACTAACATGGTTCCTGAACTCCAGGACTTTACATTACTCTTCAAATAAAAATCCAGCTCCCTCCCCTGGTCTACATGGCCCTTTCTCACCTGCTCCCAGCCCACCTCTTAGATCTCATTAATCCATGTCCTCTCCGGTGGCCACAGAGCCTGGGAGCTCTGCTCCCTCTGTCTAGAGCACTCTCTGCTCACACGGTCACGTGACTATAGCTCCTTCTTCATAGTTCCCAGCTGAAGTCCAACCACCTATTACATTCTGTAGCTAAACTCTCTATCCCTTCACCCTATTTCATCTTCATCATAGCATGTATTACTACCTGAATCGGCTGGTTTATTTGTCCATTTATTTGTTGCCTGTGTCTCTTCCTTCTAGACTGTCAGTCTCATCAGAGCTGAAACAATGTCTGTCTTATTCCTGGCTCTATCCTCGTCACCTTTTACAGCAGCCTGGAATATAATAAGGGCTCAGTGTATAGTTCTGAATGAATAAGTGAGTGATTGGTGCTAGTCCGATTACACCAGGTTTTCTTGAGAAGCTTTAAAATCAAGTTTGGGGCTATACCTCCAGGGATTCTGATTCATTCTAAGAGTCCTAGGAATCTGTTTTTAAATTCTGCCCCCACCCCACCCAAAATTCTTTCTTATGCTCAGCTTTAGGAACCAGTGTACTAACACCAAATGATCCCTTGGGTTCTTTCACATCCCAATGCAGCCTATTTCCACTCTGATTGCCTTATTAGAAGGATCTTCCCGGAGCTCCTGGTTAGCCCAGTGGGTAGACCATTCAGCTCTTGATCTCAGAGTTATGAGTCTGAGCCCTCTGTTGGGTGTAGAGCCTACTTGAAAGAAAGAAAGATCCTCCTGATGCTGAGCTAGAGTCTTCATCTACTTCCCAACCCATTGGTCCAAGCTCTACTCTTTCAGGCCATATATAACATCATTCATCTGTTCGTTCATTCATTCATTCATTCATTCATTCGATATTCAATATTCATTAAAGACCTACCATATCCCAGTGTTGTTGAGGTGCAGGGATTCAACATTTAAAACATTGCCCTAAGAAGTCTCCCACTGTCTAATCTACCTCTACAGTTAGCTGTATTTCCACATTTATTAGTTTCTGGTTTGTGCTTCCAGTGTTTCTCAATCCAAATACAAGGAAACAAACAAACAAAACCACTCATATTCTTATCTTCCTTCTTCCTTACACAAAATGGAGCAAACTACATACATTATTTTTCACCTTTTTTCATTTAAAAGTACATCCAAGAAATGAGATGTATTAACAGAATGGAGGTTGTAGGATTTTGCCCTCTCGCCAGTAATATTTTAGTGCCTGTTCCCACCCAGTCTTACCAATAGTGTTTTTTTGTTGTTGTTTTAAAGATTTATTTATTTATTTTAGAGAGAGAGTGCTCACACACCAAGTGCGGGGTGTGGGGGTGGGCAGAGGGAGAGAGAGAAACTCTTAGAGGACTGTGCCCTGAGTATGGAGCCCACCTCTGGGCTTGAGCTCACCACCCTGAGATCATGACCTGAGCCCAAAGCAAAAGTTGGATGCTCAACCAACTGTGCCACCCTTGTACCCCCAATACAGTGTGTTTTTAAACTTTGGAATTTTTGTTAATCTGAAAGGTGAAAAATATTATCTCAGTGTAGGTTTGGCTTAGAATTATCTTATAATGAAAGAGATTGAGTATCTTTTCATATACTAAAGGGACACTTTCATGTCCCTTCACCAGTTTTTCTATTGGAAAAAAAAATTGACAAAAATCCCAGGAGATCCATTTCAACACCCCTAAAAGAAACCCCTTAGCTATTAAGCATTTACTCATCCATTTCCTTCTCCCTCCAGCCCCTGGCAACCATCAGTCTGTTTTCTGTCTCTATGATTTTCCTATTCCAGATATTTTATATAAATAAAACCATATATGACCTTTGGTGCCTGGCTCCTTTCACTTAGCATAATGTTTTTTGGGGTTTTTTTGATGTTGTTCTTTGTTGTTTTTTTTTTTTTTAATTCAATTGAGAAAGAGAATGAGAGAGCATGAGCAGGGGGAAGAATCAGAGGATCAGAGTCAAAGCAGAATCCCCACTGAGCGGATGCCTGATCAGGGGCTCAATCCCAGGACCCCAGGATCATGACCTGAGCCAAAGGCGCCCAGGCTCCCCTAGCATAATGGTTTTAAAGTTGTAGTATATACCAGTAGTATATACCAGTTGTTTAATGTTGTAGTATATACCAGTACTTCATTTCGTTTTATGGCTGCAAAGTATTGCATTGTATATATATACCACAGTTTACTTACCTATTCATTTGTCGATATGTTTATTTTTGGTCTTCCCCGTCTCTGTCTCTGGACTTACATATATAACACTGTTATGAACATATATGTACCTGTATTGGTTTAAGTACCTATTTTCAGTGTTTCTGAGTATATAACTAGGAGTGAAACTGCTGCATCATATGTTAATTCTGTGTTGAACTTTTTGAATACTCGGGTTCCAATTTCTCCAACACTTTATTTTCTGGTTTTTGGGTTTTTTTTTTTTTTTTAATGATACCCATCCTATTTTTTGTGAAGTGGTATCTCATTGTTTTGATTTTGCATTGCCCTAATGACTAATGAAACTAAACGTCTTTGTGTGTTTGTCGGCCATTTGTGTATCTTCTCCGGAGAAATGTCTATTCAAGTCCTTTACTTAATTTTAAATTGGATTGTCGACCTTTTTGTGCTGAATTTCAAGGGTCTTAGTCTATTTTGGATAGTAAATCTTTATAGGATTTGCAAAGATTTTCCAGTGCTATAGCTTAATTTTCATTTTCTTGATAATGTTCTTTGATGCACAAAGCTTTTAATTTTGACAAAGTCCAATTTACCTATTTGTTCTTTTGTTACCTGTGCTCTTAGTATTATCTAAAAATTCACTGCCAGATACAAGATCATGAAGACTTATTCCTATGCATTTTTATTTATTTTTTTTAAAGATTTTATTTATTTATTTATTTGACAGACGGAGATCACAAGTAGGCAGAGAGGCAAGCAGAGAGGAAGGGGGAAGCAGGCTCCCCGCTGAGCAGGGACACCCCCCCCACCACCGATGTGGGGCTCGATTCCAGGACCCTGAGATCATGACCTGAGCCGAAGGCAGAGGCTTAACCCACTGAGCCACCCAGGCGCCCCTCCTATGCATTTTTATAAGATTTTTTGATTTTAAGTCCTTATACTTAGATCATTGACCCATTTTGAGTTGATTTTTTTTTCAAAGATTTTATTTATTTGTTTGACAGACAGAGATCACAAGTAGGCAGAGAGCAGGCAGAGAGAGAGGAGAAAGCAGGCTCCCCAAAGAGCAGAGAGCCCAATGTGGGGCTCGATCCCAGGACCCTGGGATCATGACCTGAGCCGAAGGCAGAGGCTTTAACCCACTGAGCCACCCATGTGCCCCTTGAGTTGATTTTTATACGAGCTGTGAGTTCAGGGCCAGTCTTTACTTTTTTGTATGTGATATCCACTTGTCCCTGCCCCATCATCTGAAAACACTCTTTATTATTTCCCTGTTGAGTGGTCTTGGCATTCTTGTAGAAATCAACTGGCAATAGACGTATGGGTTAATCTCTGCATTCTTAATTCTTTTTTTTTTTTTAAGATTTTATTTATTTATTTGAGAGAGAGACATAGTGAGAGAGGGAACACAAGCAGGGAAGCAGCAGAGGGAGAGGGAGAAGCAGACTTCCTGGTGGGGCTCGATCCCAGGACCTGAGCCAAAGGCAGACACTTAACAACTAAGCCACCCAGGCACCCCTGCATTCTCAATTCTATTCCACTGATCTACCTATCTGTATATAGATATGCCCTTACAGGACTACCAGAATGTCATTACCATTGCTTTGCAATATGTTTTGAAATTGGGAAACGAGTTTTCCAATTTTCTTTTTCAAGACTGTTTTCGCTATCTAGGGTCCTTATAATTCCATATGAATTTGAAAACTGGCATTTCCAAATCTGGAAAAACACCGGTGGAATTTCTGTAAGACCTGCACTGAACCTGGAGATCGTTGTGGGTAGTATTATAACCTTAATAACATTAAATTTTCCAGTCCAGGAACATGGACTGTCTTTCCATTTATTTAGGTGTTTAATTTCTTTCACACTATTTTGTAGTTGTCAGTGTTCAAGTCTTTCAGTTTCTTGTTTAAATCTATTCCTAGGTATGTTATTCTTTAGGATGTTGTGAAAAGAGGAATTCTCTTAATTTGCTTTATGTGTTGTTCATTGCTGGTAAATAGAACTACAGCTGATTTTGCATGTTGATTTTGAATCCTGCAACTTTGCTGAATATATTTATTAGCTCTAGTAGTCATTTTTGTAGATTCTTCCAGATTTTCTAGATTTAAGATCATGTCTTCTGTGAACAGAGAGAATTTTACCTTTCTCTCCAATTAAGATGCCTTGTATTCCTTCTCCTTACCTAATTACTCTGGCTGGAATCTTCAGTGCAATGCTGAATAACAGTGGTGAAAGTGGGCATCCTTGTCTCGTTCCTGATCTTTTTTTTTTTTTAAAGATTTTATTTATTTATTTGACAGAGATCACAAGTAGGCAGAGAAGCAGGCAGAGGGAAAGGGGGAAGCAGGCTCCCCGCCAAGCAGAGAGCCCGATGTGGGGCTCGATCCCAGGACCCCGGGATCATGACCTGAGCTGAAGGCAGAGGCTTTAACCCACTGAGCCACCCAGGTGCCCCTCGTTCCTGATCTTAAAGGGAAAGCTTTCAGACTTTCAGCACCGAGTGTGGTGTTAGCTGTAGGTGTTTAATAAATGCCCTTTATGATAATTGATGAAGTTCCCTCTTACTCCTAGTTTTCCAAGTGTTTCTATCATGAAAAGATGTTGGCTTTTATCAAATGTCTTTTCTATGTCAATTGAGATGATCATATGTTGGGGTTTTTTTCTGTAATTTTAGTAATGTTGTTTATTATGTTGATTGATTTTCCTTTTTTTAATATTTTATTTATTTGAGAGAGAGAGAAAGAGAGAGAGAGCATGCATAAGAGAGCACAAGCAAGTTGCCCGTCAAGCAGGGAATTAGATGTGGGGCTCAATTCCAGGACCCATGAGATCGTGACCTGGCTGAAGTCAGCCACTTAATCTACTGAGCCATCCAGGAACCCCTAGGTGGGTCTTCTTTTCCTAGTTTCTTAAGGTGCCAAGTTAGGCTATTGATTTGAGATATTTATTCTCTTTTAATACAGACATTTATTGATATAAATTTCCCTCTGAGCACTACTTTCATTATACCTGTAAGTTTTGGCATGTTGTAGTCTCATTTTCATTAATCACAAGTGTTTTCTAAACTCCCTGGTGATTGCTTTTTTGACCTGTTGATTGTTCAAAATTGTATTGTTCAATTCCCAAGTATTAATTTTTCACTTTCCTTTCTATTATTGATTTCTACTTTCACTCAGTTGTGGTTAGAGAAGACACTTTGTATAATTTCACTCTTTTTAATTTATTAAAATGTGTTTTGTCGCTTAACATATGGTCTATTATGGTGAATGTTCCCTGTGCACTTGAGAAAAATGTGCGTTCTGCTATTGCTGGGTGGAGTGTTGTACAGGTGTCTGTTAAGTCTAGTTGGTTTATAGACTGTTACAATCCTTTATTGCTTTACTCTTTCTAGATATTCTATCTGTTATCAAAAGTGGGTGTCGAAGTCTCCAACTATTAGTGTAAAGCTATTTCTCCCATGAATTCTATTAATGTTTGTTTCATACATTTTTGGGTGCTCTTGTTTTGTGTATATGTTTGTAATGTGATATTTCTTAATGAATTGATCCTCTTATCCATATGTAATACTCATCTTTATTTCTTGTAGTAGTGTTTGACTTAAAGTCCTTTTTTTTTCGGATATTATCTGATATTTTTCAAATATTTCTGATATAACCCACCAACTCTCTTTTTGTTACCATTTGCTAAATTTTTTTTTTTTCCTTTCACTTTCAACCACTTTGTGTCTTTGGATCTAAAGTGAGCCTTTTGTGAATAGTATAGAGTGGGTTATTCGTTTTTTTAAGCGTTCTGCCAATCTCTGTCATTTGATTGATAAAGGATTGCTGCAAACTGACTTCATCTCTGGCCCTCCGACTTGTTCTTCCCGCTGGTGCACAGATGGTGCCCCTTTAGGTAACTACCCAGGACCTCACCGCCATGCCCCTTGCTCCATGAAAGCGATGGATTAACGTCCGGAGAAGGAGGTAGAGTGTAGGGGGAGAACAGCTGCAGGAAATGGGCAAGGGATTACTGGGTCCTGCCTGGGGCGCCTGCCCTCCAGACCACCCTGGGAGGGAGTTACCCTGAACAAATCCGTGTAAGTGGTATGGAGAGGCTTCCTTCAATTTTCAGTATGGAAGTGCCTTTTCGGTCTGCAGGTTACATTGCCTACATTCCTTCACCTTCTAACAATTGGAGAGCTTAATCTACTTACATTTAAAGTAGTTACTGATAAGGAAGGCCCAACCTACACCAGTTTGCTGTTCATTTTCTGTATGTCTTATACCTTTTTTCCCTTCATTTTTTTCATTACTGACTTATGTGTATAACTGATTTTTTGTAGCATACCATTTTGATTCCCTTTTCATTTATTTTTATGTATGTATTTTTGAATATTGTTTTAGTGTTTACCATGGGGGCTACCATTAACATCCGAAATTTATAACAAGCTAGTTTGAATTGTTACCAGCTTAGGTCCAACAGCATATAAACACTCTGTTCCTATAAGCTCCAACCTCTCCTCTTCTATTGTTGTCATAAATGAGATCTTTATACCTGGTGTGCCTATTAAGATAGATTTGTAATTATTGTTTTATACATGTGTCCTTTAAATGAGGTTGGAAACAAATAAAAGAGACTACAAAGAAAAACACAACACAGAGGACTAGCTTTTGTATTTTCCCATGTAGGTACCTGAAGTTTTTTATTTCTTTGTATGGCTTTGAATTACTATCTAGCTTCTTTTCTTTCTTTCTTTCTTTCTTTCTTTCTTTCTTTCTTTCTTTCTTTCTTTCTTTTTAAATCTAGCTTCTTTTCATATCAGCCCAGAAAGGAGCATTTCTTGTAAGGCGGGTCTGCTAGTGACAAATTGCCATAGCTTTTGTTTATTTAGGAATGTCTTAATTTCTCTATCTTTAAAGGATAATTTTGTCAAATATGGAAGTCTTGGTTGACATTCCTTTTCTTTCAGCACTTTCTTCTGGCCTCCACAATTTCTGATGATATGTCTGCTATTGACTTACTGAGTATTCTGTATGTGACAAGTCATTTTTCTCTTGCCATTCTCAAGTTTCCCTCTTGTTTGTCTTTTGACAATTTGACTATGATGTTTCTTGTAATGGATCTTTTTGCATGTATCCTTCATGTAGTTCAAGGAGCTTCTTGACCATGTAGATCTGTATCTTTGATCAAATTTGGTAGGTTTTCAGCCATTATTTCTCCAAATATTCTTTCTGCTCCTTTCTCTCTCTCCTCTCCTGTGATTCCCAGTAAGTGCACATTGGCATATTTTACAGTACCCCACATCTCTTAGGCTCTATTTATTTATTTTTATTCTTTTTTCTTTCTGCCTTTCAGGCTGAATAACTTCAAAGGGCTTATCTTAAAGTTTGTTGATTCTTTCTTCTGTCTGCTCAAATCAGAGACTGAAGCCTTCTAGCAAGTTCTTCACTTTACTTACTGCACTATTAGCTCCCGAAATTATCTTTGGCTCCTTTTTATAATTTCTATGTCTTTATTGACATTCTCTATTTGTTCATATGTTGTTGTTCTGGTTTCCTTTAGCTCTTTGTGATTTCCTTTAGCAATTTGATTATATTTAAGACAGTTGAAAAAAAAAAAGACTGTTAAATTTAAGTCATTGTCTGGTAATTGCAATGTCTTTACCTCCTTGGGAATAGTTTCTGTTAATTCTATGAGTGGGATATATTTTCTTATTCCTTTACATGCTTCATCATTTTTTGTTGAAAGCTACACTTTCAATTTTATAATGTGGTAACTCTGGAAATTATATTTTTTTTTTCTGTCCTCAGAGTATGTATTTCTTGCTTGCCATAGGCTGTAGCTGTTTGGTAACTTTCCTAAATTATTTTGTAAAGTCTGTATTCTTAGTCACGTATGACCTCTGAAGTCTGTTTCTTTATCTTGTGTTCAGTTAGTGTTTTAACAGAGATTTCCTTGAATGCCAGGAGCCCTACCCCCACCCCCAGGGAAAAACAAAACAGAAAAAGGAGAGAAAGAATAAATAAAAGAAAAAACTCAAATATCTCCCAGTTTTTGCAATATGCTCTGTGTTGGAGCATTTCCTAAAGGTTTAGCCAGACCATTTACACCTCTGCTTTAAGCCTTCACTTGTTCTTTGTGTTAAGCAAGAGATCAACCAGAGACAAAAGCTTAAAGGCTTCTCAGGTCTTTTCTGGCATATATTCTGCCCTGGGCATGCGCATGAGTTTCTAAATTCCCAGTATGCAAGGGTCCTTTTGAATGCCCTTAATTTCCCAAAGAAACTCTCTCCCCAGGTTTTCCACCTCAGATTTTGGCCCTGTATCATATATTTCAATCATAGTCATTGGCCCAACCTCGATGCAGGTTATTAATTTGCCTTATGATATTTTCAAGAAATGTCCACAACTTTTTCACCCTGAGCAAGTTACAAGTTCAGCAAAATAAAAAAGAAACACCTTGTGTCAGTCCTTCAGACAGGTTAGACTAAACAAACACAATTCTTTGCAAGTAAGGTTTGTTCTACTCCTTCTGGAACCAGGCACTAGAGTCCTGCCCTGGGAACATGACATACCATCTTCAAGTCTGTAGATATACCACAGAGGTAGGTGAGACAAGGGCAGATGAAAACATCACAAATCTTTTCCACCAATTTTGTTTATCTTTTTCTTGATATAAGTTTTGCTTGGATACTATAAATCTTAGTTTTCCAGAGTTAACAAAGTTGATTCTTTTTTTTTTTTTTTAAGATTTTTAAAATTTATTTGACAGAGAGACAGATCACAAGTAGGCCAAGAGGCAGGCAGAGAGAGAGAGGGAAGCAGGCTCCCTGCTGAGCAGAGAGCCCGATTCGGGACTCGATCCCATGACCCTGGGATCATGACCTGAGCTGAAGGCAGAGGCTTTAACCCACTGAGTCATGCAGGCACCCCAACAAAGTTGATTCTTAAATGTTTTGCTTAGTTTTCTGATGTCTTTGTGGAGCAGCGGGTCCTTGGAGCCGCCTACTCCGCAATTTCCACAGATATGTGGCAGCTACACTCTTGCCCACCTCTTTTTATAGAATCTTCATCATTCACATTGCTGTGGGTACAACTCTTGCCACAACATGGAGTTGTGTGTTGCTTTGAATAGTCATTTGAGCACATTTCCATATTTTGATATGGGAGATCTGTTTTGTTTCCATTATTTTATATTACTTTATGTGTAATGTTTGTATGAATGTTTATATGTGTGTATGCATATTTGTGTATATGTTCATTTCATTACTCGGTCTGCTTTCTTTGTTCATTTTTGTTGTTGTTGTGGTTCTCTTTGTGTTTAGGAAGGCTTCCATTTCTTGTTTTAGTGGATCCCTTTGCATGCATATCTTTGTGTAATACCCTTAGCTCCTTCTTTTTGGTTCCCTATTATGAAAAACAATTTTTTTTATGAATAACAATCTAATTAACTTGGGTCTTCCTTGCCCTGCTGACCCTCTCTTTTCCAACACCCAATTTAATCAGTAACACATTTATTTCTTTTTACCTTTTTATACTGAAAATACTTAAGGTTACATTACTATAAATGATGTCCTTTGTTTCCAGCTATTTCAGATGAGACTGTCACTATGTTTATTTTACTCCCCACTTTAACTCCCATTTTTGCTAGTTTCATCATTTAAATATTGTTGGAACACATAATATTAACCTTTATCCCCACCTTTGTTTTAATTATTGTAGTTTTTAATACTTCTTAGTATTTAGTAGATTAAAGATAACATTTTCTTATTCTTGCAACTTTTCCTTCCATATGAATTTTAGAATCAGTTTCTTAGGTTTTAAGAAAAACTCTGTAGGAGAATTGCTTGGAATTATATTGGATCTTGGATAAATTGGATGGAATTTACTCACAAATGTCTTTGCATATTTGTTGTTAGTCTTACCACTAGGTATGGTTTTTGTTGCTACTGTAAATTACTTAGAAAACTATGATTTCTCCATTACTCTATTGCTTCTTTTTTCTATAACATCAACAGGTACCCTGACCTTCACTTGCTCTCCTTGCTCCTCTGTGCACTTCCCTCCAAGTGGTTACATATACCCTGTTCCTTCAGTGTAGCTCACATACTAAATCCCACAGACACCATTTGTCTCATCACACTGAGCACTCACCCTGTCAATGCTGGCCAGTAATCACACTAACCAATCTGTTTTCAGTGCCAAGGTTATACTTTTCAGTCTCTTCTGATCCTTGTGTTTTAATAAGTACCTCTGTTTTAGGCTGTGGTTTTGGTCTAGACAGGTATTAAAGGGACCCTAAGCTGGCAGTAGAGATGGGGTCAAGACATGAAACAATATTGAAGGAGAATTTCCAGCCCATGACCAATTGTGAAATGTAGGAAGAAAGAAAGGGAGGGGCACTATGATTTTCCTCCTCCTTCAGGCTCTTGGGGTTGTGTGACAGAGGCCTTTTGCTTTCTACTTTATGCTCTCAAGGTAGGAAGGCCAAAAACTCACTTCAGAAGTGAACACTGTCTCCTTAATTCCCTGTCCTTCCCACAGCTCTCCAACTCCGCCCTGTTCTGCATTGACCCCCACATCCCTTGGGTTCTCTGGCTGTTTGCTGCCTTCTAACAATGAGATCCTATTCCTGATAGACTGTGGATGCCCCATGAATGCTATGTGACCAAATGAATGACAACTATTGCATGTTAATATCTTCATAACCTCTGGGGCAGGTCAACATGGTACAATTATGCCCAAAACATATTTGGAACTAGTGTGACTAATAAATCCATACATTAGAGCTGAATGTGTTGAATCCAAGTCAGGCCAGGCTCTCTCTTGCCTCTAGGCCTTTGTGTGTGCAAATTTCTCAGCTAGAAGAACCATCCACTGCCCTTAGCCCCTCCTTGGGTTGCTAATATTATACCCCTCAAGGAGGCCTTCTCTGACAAGCCCCTTCCTTCCTTTCTTCTACCCTTCCTTCCTTCCTTCCTTTTTAAAGTTTATTTTATTTTTTTTAGTAATCTCTATAGCCAATGTGAGGATCAAACTCACAACCCTGAGATCAAGCATTGCGTGTTCTTCCTGAGTCAATGAAGCACCCCCTTTTTTTTAAGTGAGCTCTATGCCCAACATGCACCTTGAACTCATGACCCTGAGATCAAGAGTCACATGCTCCACTGACTGAGCCAACCAGTGTCCCACAACACTTGCACTTTAATCAGTAACCTCATCTGCTTCTAAGCAACTTGAGGGCAGGGAGGGACCTCAAGTGTCTTGTACAGCAGTGCCTGGCACATAATAGGCACAAAAGTGTAACTTGTTGGACTGAATGAGTTGGATTGCTTCCATCAGTGGGAAGAGAAAGTTGTTCCCTTTTCCAAAACACTCCTTCTGGACCATGTAGAGCGTTCCCTTTCCCATCTTAAAAGAGCCCTCCTCTAAGGGATCCAACCCCCAGCTCACTAGAGGATGTGACCCAGGACTTCTGATAACATCTGCATGGAAATTAGTGCTCCTCTCCCCTTGACAAAAGTGTGTGGGTGCAGAAGGCTACCAGCTGTGGTACCTCACCCTCTGGAGCTGTGCCAGTTTACCCTTTTATACATGGCCCCACCCCTGCTGCCCAGACTGTCTGGGTTCCCATTAGTGGGCCTAGTGGCAGCTTTGCCTCTGTCCTTGACCCAGGGAGCCTTGGCCCTTATACTCCCACCATCCAACCAACACCTTCCCACACCCCCATTAGCTGAAAAGCTTTCCTGCAGCTGACACAAGGCCAGGGCTCCTGGATCCATCAAGTGCCAGGAAACCTCTTGTACTAATTTGTAACCACAATGCCCAAAAAGCCTAACCTTGAGGATGTCTGTGAGTCATGCACACCTCCCAGGGTTGGCAGCCACCCATGAACACCCAGGGTAGAGGGCTGCTTGGGAGCTGGCAGTCAGCACAGTGGGCACTAGGCCATTTGGAATCCTTCATCTGATCCCTCCACTTGCCCTTCTTTGCTTTTCCTTGTCTCCACCAGACCTGGCTGTCCGGGGAGTGGTCAGTCCAGAGCAGGAAAGAGAAACTGGGGATCTGGGAGGACTTTGGCAGGCTTGGTGGACTGCGGCAGCCGGGAAACGCTGCAAATTGCTTCTGGCCCTTATGGCTGTTGTTGGGCTGCAGGCATTAAGGTCATTTTGTCTCTTTTAAGAAATTGCTTGAGCATGAATTTTTTTCAGCCATGTCAACATCTCTGGCTACCCCACCACTTTCTCCTAGATCCTGATGAGGGTATGCCAGTCCCCAGTAAGAAGAGTGGCACCCTCCAGCAAGAGGAAGGCATGCTCTATGTTCACCTTGTTAGCACCTGCCTCTCAGGGCAGCGCAGTCTTTTACTGCTACTTAGGACTTTACTTCCAGTCACTGTTAAGTATACCGGTCAGCACTGTTAAGAAATGCAATGCAAACCACATCTGCAATTTTAAATCACCTAGTAGCCACGTTTAAAAATGCACAAAGACACAGGAGGCATGAATTTTAATAGTATATTTTATTTAACCCAATATATCCAAAATATTATAGCTTTAACATGAAATCAATATAAACATAATTGAGCTATTTTACACTCTAAGTTTAATGAGAGGGTATCTTATATAGCTCCAGGTTTTAATATTTACATTAATTAAAATTTAATAAAATGTACAATGCAGTTCTTAAGTTGCACTGGTCCCACTTCAAGTGCGCGATGGCCACGTGTAGTTGGGGGCTGCTGTGTGGGACGGCACAGGCGTGGACAATCCAGAACGGAGTACCTCAGCGTCCCTGTGTTTCATTTTCTGTAGTCTTATGCTTTGACCCTGGAGCGACTGTCCCTCCCAAGTCCCAGAGATAACAAACAACTAACTCACTGAAAGCGTGCCTTGCAGGGACGGTGCAGCCGATCCGGAAGCCACACCCAAACGCCTCTGGGGGCGGGGCTCTCACACCCCGGGCCACCACCCACCTGCCAGAATCACCTGCCCCGGCCCAGACAACTGCAGACAGCCGTGGGCCCCAGGGCCTAATGAAACGATTTGAACTAGGTAATTCTAAGCCTGCTCTCCGGGCCTCTCCTGTTCCTTCTTGTGGAAACCGCAATAAAGCCTCCCCCTGTTCGTGTTTTCTCTTCCCTCCGCCTCCTGACCAACTCCAGTGCTTCCGGCTGCGGCCCCCTGCGTGGCCTGGCATGCCTCCCATTTCTAACAAACCGTGAGTACAATAAGCTTCTTCCTTCATGACCACATTTCCGCGTCTGCATGTCTTACCCTACCGTTTTAAACAAATCTCTGGTACCCTTAAACCACCCTCCTCCTGAGCTTATCTTCCCTGTCAACCACCTCTTCCCCAGCCCTGGCCCCTGCCTCTTGACCTTTCTTTGTCCTGTGAATGAGGTCCTGCTTGGTAAAGCTCCCATTTTCTGAGCAGGCCCATCAGGTATAGTTGGGCAGGTTGTATACAGCACCCAGTTAGGGCTGATATTCATCCAGCACTGGGTTGCCTTGAGGAAGCCCCTTTTTCTACGGGCTGGCAAAACTCTGCCTCCTTCCCACCATCCCACCTGCCTAACTCCAACCCTTCCCGGAGCCCTCCCAGGTATGTTTGCAAACCTTGTGCCCCTGAAACAGAAGGTAGGATCCTGCTCGTGGAGCTGCTTTGTTCTTGCACTGGAATGTATCCTCCGGCCACAAGGAAAGTCCACAGGAAGGTGGCCCGAGCTGTCTAAAGCAGCAGCATGAAGGCAGAAAAGATGCTTCTCTGCCTCCTCAGTGACTCTGCTCTGCTTCTGGTTGGAGTTCTCACCTTCATCAACCCCACATGCCTCCCTTGGACACCAGGGAGGAAATGCTGACAAGGGCTTGAAGTAGACCCTTTCTCACCTGTGCCCTGCCTGTAATTCAGTGGGACTCAAGTTTCCAAGAATGATTCCTGAGAGTCTAGGCTAGATCACTTGTTCTGAAACTGAGGAACATCAGAATCACTGGAGGGCTCAGTAAAATGCACATCATCAGGCTCTAGCCCCAGAGTTTCTGGCGCAGTAGGTCTAGGTGGGGACCCAGGAATTTCCATGTCTACCATGTTGTTCCCAGGAGATGTCGATGCTGTTGGCCCTGGGACCACACTTTGAAAACCACTGCTCTCCATGTCGTGGTTTAAGCATCAGCCACCACCTCAAGCAGAGACCCTAGTCTCCACTCCTGAAACTTGGGACCCTGTTTTGCAGAACATGGCACCTGAGCTTTCTGGGGAGAGATTCTGTCCTGAGGTGGATCATTTTGTTTCTCTTCAGAAAGTCTTACATATTCTCTTTGTGGAAGCTTGTGGGCCAGGGAAAAATATCCAATATTGTGTTGCACACTGTGTGTTTTTCACACCCCAGTGACGACGGTAGTTTTCAAAGCTCCACGGAAGTGTTCCATTAAATTTCTCCTCTTTACTTACCCTCAGCCGAGTGACACTGAGGTTCTGATTCCAGAACAAATAAGGATTTTTCTGGGCTTCTTGCTATGAGCTATAAACCTCACAGGGAACAAAATCAAGATGGATCTTATTTTAGAGAAGCCTATCTCTTCCTGGCTCGCTCTCCTTTCCCACTTAACGAAGATGTTGGCTTTTCAGGAACCCCAGCTCAGCTTCCTAAAGCCATAGCAGCATAAGTAGGATGCTGAAAAGAAAAGCTGTATCCTCCCCCACTTGGTATCAGCTTTCCTTGGAGAGTGGGAAGCCTCATTAAATGACAGCAGGTTGAAAACTGTCAGTGAGAGAGGCGATTTGCATGCAACACTGAAACCCCTAGGCAGCCGTCATTTCCGACTTGTGACTGCCTGTCTATGAGGACACCTTGGAAGATTCCCCAGATTGCTGCAGCCTCCAAAATTGGACCTGGTTTTGTGAGCTGATGTCTGGATATGCTGCCTTCTGGGGAGGGAGGGGGTGGAGGAGAAAACAGATTTTAAAGAGCTCCTTAAATTAAAACCCAAATCCTCTCCAGCCTGCACAGGGAGAACTGCTTCAGCCAGGCGTGCTCTCTCTTTGCACAGCCCATAAATGATGCGGAGAGATGGCCCCCCGGGAAGCCCTGTCACTTAACTCTTTTTGCACCGGTGGGCAGGCCAATCTTCAGGAGCCAAGCTCTGAGCGACAGTAGGGAACACAGAGCACATTTGGAGTCAGAGGCTCTGAACATTAGAGGTACTTGGGGAGCTTTTAAAAGGTACCCATGCCTGAGTTCCTCCCCAGACCAATGAAATCAGGATCCCAGAGGTTGGGGCCAAGGCAGCAGTCATTTACACCTCCTCCACTCAGGTAATTCAGTGCACAGCCAGCATTAAATGCCATTGCCTTAAAAGCCTGTCTGCCACTTACAGGCTGGGTGATATTCGGAGGCTGCTCAACGTTGGGTTCCCTGCTGACTCAGTGGGGGGTTGGAGGGAGGACTTAGTGACTTCCCAGATTGTGGTGAGTAGAGTGGGAGGCAGTGTGCATGGAGGGTCTATCAAAAGTCCTCAATAATGGTATATTCTATTTTGAGCTTGGGTTGGTAACTGAGGGAAGATCCTGAAGTGTAGAAATGAAGTGAGAAATAAAATTAAAAGGAAAATCTAAGGAAATGAAATGGCTAGGAGAAAATATTCACAATACACAAAGAAATGATGAGGGATTCACACCCAGAATATAGAAAGATCTCTACAAATCTGTGATAAAAATATGAAGAACACAATAATAAAAGAGCAAAAGACTTCAACAGACACCTCACAAAAGAAGATAAATGATTAGTCAATAAATGCATAAAAATATGTTCAATGACATTAGTCATTAGGGAAATGCTGATTAAAATCACCACGAGAGATCACTTCACATCCCTTGCAATGGCTGGAATTCAAAAATTTGGTAATACCAAATGTTGGTGAGGATGTGGATCAGTTGGAAGGCTCCTACATTGTGGGTAGGAACATAAAATGTATGATTCTTTTGCAAATCTGTTTGGTAGTTTCTCATAAAGTTAAACACCTAATTACAATACAATACAATACAATCCCAGCCTAGAAGAAATGAACACATGTCCACAAAAGGCTTGTACATGAATGTTTACAGTTGTTTCATTGACAGACAAATATTGGAAATGACCCAAATGCCCATCAACTGGTGAAAAGATCAACAAATTGGAGTATGTTACTCAGCATTAGAAATGAATGAACTGCTAATACAACGGTAGAGATAAACCTCAAAAACATTACAAAGTGAGAAAGAAGACAGACACTGAAGAGTGTATCTGTGTGATTCCGTTCAAGTGACATCCAAAACAAATCTAATCTATGGTGACAGAAAACAAACGGTGGACAGGATTGACTCAAAAGAGGCCTGAAAACTTTCTTGGAGGTAGAAATACTCCATTTCTTGTTAGAGGTGATAGATACAGTGTGTGCATTTGTTAAAACCTCACCTCCCAATTAAACCTGTGCATTTTAGGGACACCTGAGTGGCACAGTCTGTTAAACATCTGCCTTTGGCTCTGGTCCTGATCCCATCCTGGGATCAGGCTGCCTGCTCCGGCCAGGAGCCTGCTTCTCCCTCTCCCTCCACCTGCTGCTCCCCTTACTTGGGCTCGTGCTCTGTCAAATAAATAAATAAAATCTTTTTAAAAAGATAAAATAGGGGCGCCTGGGTGGCTCTGCCTTTGGCTCAGGTCATGATCCCAGGGTCCTGGGATCGAGCCCCGCATCGGACTCTCTACTCAGCGGGGAGCCTGCTTTCCTTCTTCTCTCTCTGCCTGCCTCTCTGCCTGCTTGTGATCTCTGTCTGTCAAATTAAAAAATAAAATAAAATAAACCTTGCATTTTATTGTAATTGGGTGAACTCCGTAAGGAAGGGCTTGGGGAAGATAGATAATAAAATCTCACAGCAGAGATTCTAAGTGGTGGCTGAAAGAACGGCTCCTGGAGGATGACTCTGTGTGGCCACCAAGTTCACCACCAGCTGTTTTTGCCTGGATCGGAGGAAGTGTCAGTGCCTAAAAGGAGGTGAATGCAGATTTCCATGGACTATTCATCAAAGATGTGTGCCCTCTGCAGAGGGGTATCATCTTCTCTCGACTCGTGTGGTTCTCTTGCCAGGTTAAGAAGCCTCCCATTCTCCAAGATAAAATCTTATGATGGGGAAAGCCATTCCAAGTGGGTTTTCAACTTGTATATTTTACCAGAGACTAACCCCCCAAATGGGATGTTGGGGTGTGATGTCTTAGCCCAGACCCTGCTCAAGAGCAGACCTGAAGAAGTTCCAACCTGCCGAAGAAGGGACAGTATGAGCATCGCTGAGGACGATGATTGCAGAGAATGGAAGTACAGCAAACGCACAAATGCATGAGTGTGTAATGATATTAAGCCAGCGATGATAAAAAAGTAAATCTAATTGGTCACCATTGGAAGAACCTGGGAACTGAGCCATTATCCTGAAAGCTGTAAGTAAAAGGAAAGAATTAAGCATGGAGCTTGCCTTCTCTTTCCTAATGGTACCACCCGGTAAAGCATTAGGACACAAAGAGACATTGACTTTTACAGAAGTATCCCAGCTAATAAATGAAGAAAGAAGAGTAGATTTTGAATATCATAATTTTGGATGTAGGAGCATTGTTAGCTCTTAATATCGTGGAAAGAAAGACAATCAGACAGGATGTGCCTCCTGGTGGAACCACAACCCACCAACCAGCAGGTGTTCTCACCAAACATATCCAGCCTGAATCCGATCAAGCCTATAGATCTAACTCCCAATACAGAGAACAGAGGAGTTTGTTAAAAGCACCCATGGGATCCAGTCAGTAAAATTCAGTCTCAGGAAACTACAGGACAAAATATCTTTTTTTTTTTTATAACAAATTAAACATAAGGAAAAAAAAGGCAGAAAATGGCTTTTTGCATTCCCAGCACTGCATGACCTGAGTCAAAGGCAGATTCTTTTTTTTTTTAATTTTTTTATTTTAATAAACATGTAATGTATTTTTATCCCCAGGGGTACAGGTCTGTGAATCGTCAGGTTTACACATTTCACAGCACTCATCATAGCCCATACCTTCCCCAATGTCCATTTCCCTACCACCCTCTCCCGTCCCCCCTCCCCCCCACAACCTTCAGTCTGTTTCTTGAGATTGAGTCTTTTATGGTTTGTCTCCCTCCCAATCCCATCTTTTCATTTTTTCTTTTCCTACCTCCCCCCCAACTCCCCCCGCCTTGCATTTCCACTTCCTCATATCAAAGAGATCATATGATAGTTGTCTTTCTCCGATTGACTTATTTTGCTAAGCATGATACCCTCTAGTTCCATCCACGTCGTCGCAAATGGCAAGATTTCATGTATTTTGATGGCTGCATAGTATTCCATTGTGTATATATACCACTTCTTCTTTATCCATTCATCTGTTGATGGACATCTAGGCTCTTTCCACAGTTTGGCTATTGTGGACATTGCTGCTATAAACATTCGGGTGCACGTACCCCTTCGGAGCACCACGTTTGTATCTTTAGGATATATACCCAGGAGTGCAATTGCTGGGTCGTAGGGTAGCTCTATTTTCAGTTTTTTGAGGAACCTCCACACTCTTTTCCAGAGTGGTTGCACCAGCTTGCATTCCCACCAGCAGTGTAGGAGGTTCCCCTCTCTCCGCATCCTCGCCAGCATCTGTCATTTCTTGACTTGTTAATTTTAGCCATTCTGACTGGTGTGAGGTGGTATCTCATTGTGGTTTTGATTTGTATTTCCCTGATGCCGAGAGATGTGGAGCAGTTTTTCATGTGTCTGTTGGCCATCTGGATGTCTTCTTTGCAGAAATGTCTATTCATGTCCTCTGCCCATTTCTTGACTGGATTATTTGTTCTTTGGGTATTGAGTTTGATAAGCTCTTTATAGATTTTGGATACTAGCCCTTTATCTGATATGTCGTTTGCAAATATCTTCTCCCATTCTGTCAGTTGTCTTTTGGTTTTGTTAACTGTTTCCTTTGCTGTGCAAAAGCTTTTGATCTTGATGAAATCCCAATAGTTCATTTTTGCCCTTGCTTCTGTTGCCTTTGGCGATGTTCCTAGGAAGAAGTTGCTGCGGTTGAGGTCAAAGAGGTTGCTGCCTGCATTGTCCTCAAGGATTTTGATAGATTCCTTTCGCACATTGAGGTCCTTCATCCATTTTGAGTCTATTTTCGTGTGTGGTGTAAGGAAATAGTCCAATTTCAATTTTCTGCATGTGGCTGTCCAATTTTCCCAGCACCATTTGTTGAAGAGGCTGTCTTTTTTCCATTGGATATTCTTTCCTGCTTTGTCGAAGATTAGTTGACCATAGAGTTGAGGGTCTATTTCTGGGCTCTCTATTCTGTTCCATTGGTCTATATGTCTGTTTTTGTGCCAGTACCATACTGTCTTGATGATGACAGCTTTGTAATAGAGCTTGAAGTCTGGAATTGTGATGCCACCGACTTTGGCTTTCTTTTTCAATATTCCTTTGGCTATTCGAGGTCTTTTCTGGTTCCATATAAATTTTAGGATTATTTGTTCTATTTCTTTTAAAAAAATGGATGGGATTTTGATAGGGATTGCATTAAATGTGTAGATTGCTTTAGGTAGAATAGACATTTTCACAATATTTTTTCTTCCAATCCATGAGTATGGAATATTTTTCCATTTCTTTGTGTCTTCCTCAATTTCTTTCATGAGGACTTTATAGTTTTCTGAGTATAGATTCTTTGCCTCTTTGGTTAGATTTATTCCTAGGTATCTTATGGTTTTGGGTACGATTGTAAATGGGACTGACTCCTCAATTTCTCTTTCTTCTGTCTTGTTGTTAGTGTAAAGAAATGCGACTGATTTCTGTGCATTGACTTTATATCCTGACACTTTACTGAATTCCTGTATAAGTTGTAGAAGTTTTGGAGTGGAGCCTTTTGGGTTTTCCACATATAGTATCATATCATCTGCAAAGAGTGATCGTTTGACTTCTTCTTTGCCGATTTGGATGCCTTTAATTTCGTTTTGTTGTCTGATTGCTGAGGCTAGGACTTCTAGTACTATGTTGAACAGCAGTGGTGATAACGGACATCCCTGCCGTGTTCCTGACCTTAGCGGAAAAGCTTTCAGTTTTTCTCCATTGAGAATGATATTTGCGGTGGGTTTTTCATAGATGGCTTTGATAATATTGAGGTATGTGCCTTCTATCCCTACACTTTGAAGAGTTTTAATCAGGAAGGGATGCTGCACTTTGTCAAATGCTTTTTCAGCATCTATTGAGAGTATCATATGGTTCTTACTCTTTCTTTTATTAATGTATTGTATCACATTGATGGATTTGCGGATGTTGAACCAACCTTGCAGCCCTGGAATAAATCCCACTTGGTCGTGTTGAATAATCCTTTTAATGTACTGTTGGATCCTATTGGCCAGTATTTTGGTGAGAATTTTTTGCATCTGTGTTCATCAAGGATATGGGTCTGTAATTCTCTTTTTTGGTGGGATCCTTGTCTGGTTTTGGGATCAAGGTGATGCTGGCCTCATAGAATGAGTTTGGAAGTTTTCCTTCCATTTCTATTTTTTGGAAGAGTTTCAGGAGAATAGGAATTAATTCTTCTTTAAATGTTTGGTAGAATTCCCCTGGGAAGCCATCTGGTCCTGGACTTTTGTTTGTTTGGAGATTTTTGATGACTGTTTCAATCTCCTTACTGGTTATGGGTCTGTTCAGGTTATCTATTTCTTCCTGGTTCAGTTGTGGTAGTTTATACATCTCTAGAAATGTATCCATTTCTTCCAGATTGTCAAATTTGTTGCCATAGAGTTGCTCGTAGTATGTTCTTATAATTGTTTGTATTTCTTTGGTGTTGGTTGTGATCTCTCCTCTTTCATTCATGATTTTATTTATTTGCATCCTTTCTCTTTTCTTTTTGATAAGTCTGGCCAGGGGCTTATCAATCTTATTAATTCTTTCAAAGAACCAGCTCCTAGTTTTGTTGATTTGTTCTATTGTTTTTTTAGTTTCTATTTCATTGATTTCTGCTCTGATCTTTATGATTTCTCTTCTCCTGCTGGGTTTAGGCTTTCTTTGTTGTTCTCTCTCCAGCTCCTTTAGGTGTAGGGTTAGGTTGTGTATTTGAGACCTTTCTTGTTTCTTGAGAAAGGCTTGCACCGCTATATATTTTCCTCTCAGGACTGCCTTTGTGTGTCCCACAGATTTTGAACTGTTGTGTTTTCATTATCATTTGTTTCCATGAATTTTTTCAATTCTTCTTTAATTTCCTGGTTGACCCATTCATTTTTTAGAAGGATGCTGTTTAGTGTCCATGTATTTGCGTTCTTTCCAAATTTCCTCTTGTGATTGAGTTCGAGCTTCAGAGCATTGTGGTCTGAAAATATGCAGGGAATGATCTCGATCTTTTGGTACTGATTGAGACCTGATTTATGACCCAGGATGTGGTCTATTCTGGAGAATGTTCCATGTGCACTAGAGAAGAATGTATATTCTGTTGCTTTGGGATGGAATGTTCTGAATATATCTGTGATGTCCATCTGGTCCAGTGTGTCATTTAAGGCCTTTATTTCCTTGTTGATCTTTTGCTTCGATGATCTGTCCATTTCAGTGAGGGGATTGTTAAAGTCCCCTGCTATTATTGTATTACTGTCGATGTATTTCTTTGATTTTGTTATTAATTGGTTTATATAGTTGGCTGCTCCCATGTTAGGGGCATAGATATTTAAGATTGTTAGATCTTCTTGTTGGACAGACCCTTTGAGTATGATATAGTGTCCTTCCTCATCTCTTATTATAGTCTTTGGCTTAAAATCTAATTGATCTGATATAAGGATTGCCACCCCAGCTTTCTTCTGATGTCCATTAGCATGGTACATTGTTTTCCACCCCCTCACTTTAAATCTGGAGGTGTCTTCGGGTCTAAAATGAGTTTCTTGTAGGCAGCATATGGATGGGTTTTGTTTTTTTATCCATTCTGATACCCTGTGTCTTTTCATTGGGGCATTTAGCCCATTAACATTCAGGGTAACTCTTGAGAGATATGAATTTAGTGCCATTGTATTGCCTGTAAGGTGACTGTTACTGTATATTGTCTCTGTTTCTTTCTGATCTACTACTTTTAGGGTCTCTCTTTGCTTAGAGGACCCCTTTCAATATTTCCTGTAGAGCTGGTTTGGTGTTTGCAAATTCTTTCAGCTTTTGTTTGTCCTGGAAGCTCTTTATCTCTCCTTCTATTTTCAATGATGGCCTAGCCGGATATAGTATTCTTGGCTGCATGTTTTTCTTGTTTAGTGCTCTGAATATATCATGCCAGTTCTTTCTGGCCTGCCAGGTCTCTGTGGATAGGTCCGCTGCCAATCTAATGTTTTTACCCTTGTATGTTACAGACTTCTTTTCCCGGACTGCTTTCAGGATTTTCTCTTTGTCGCTAAGACTTGTAAATTTTACTATCAGGTGACGAGGTGTGGACCTATTTTTATTGATTTTGAGGGGCGTTCTTAGCATTTCCTGGATTTTGATGTTTGTTCCCTTTGCCATATTAGGGAAATTCTCTCCAATAATTGTCTCCAATATACCTTCTGCTCCCCTCTCTCTTTCTTCTTCTTCTGGAATCCCAATTATTCTAATGTTGTGTCGTCTTATGGTGTCACTTATCTCTCGAATTCTCTCCTCATGGTCCAGTATTTGTTTGTCTCTTTTGCTCAGCTTCTTTATTCTCTATCATTTGGTCTTCTATGTCACTAATTCTTTCTTCTGCCTCATTTATCCTGGCAGTGAGAGCTTCCATTTTTGATTGCACCTCATGAATAGCTTTTTTTATTTCAACTTGGTTAGATTTTAGTTCTTTTATTTCTCCAGAAAGGGCTTTTATCTCTTCGGAGAGGTCAAAGGCAGATTCTTAACCGACTAAGCCACCTGAGCTTAACTGACTGAGCTCAATGTCAAGCATCTTTTCATGTGCCTATTAGCCATCTGGATGTGTTCTTTGGGAAAATGTCTATTCATGTCTGCTGCCCATTTCTTATCTGGATTTTTTGTTTTTGGGGTGTTGAGTTTGGAAAATTCTTTATAGATTTTGGATACTAACCCTTTAGCAGATATGTCATTTGCAAATATCTTCTCCCATCGCTTCTGGGCCTTTTGGCTAAGATCAAGTGCAAATATCTTCTCCCATTCCATAGATTGCCTTTTAGTTTTGTTGAGTATTTCCTTTGCCATGCAAAACCTTTTTATCTTGACGAAGTCCCAACAGTTCCTGCTCGCTTTTGTTTCCCTTGCCTCCTGCAACGTGTCTAGCCAGAAGTTGCTGTGGCTGAGGTCAAAGAAATTGCTGCCTGTGTTCTCCTCTAGGATTTTGGTGGTTTCCTGTCTCACATTTAGGTCTTCTATCCACTTTGAGTTTATTTTTTGTGTGTGGTGTAAGAAGGTGGCCCAGTTTCATTCTTCTGCATGTGGCTGTCCAATTTTCCCGACACCATTTGTCAAAGAGACTTTTTTTCCATTGGACGTTCTTTCCTGCTTTGTTGGAGATGAGCTGACCGTATAGTTGTGGATCCACTTCTGGGTTTTCTATTCTGTTCCATTGACCTATGTGTCTGTTTCTGTGTCTTAAACATGTTTCTTGGCGGTATATAGGGTCTTTTTCTTAAACAAGAGAAACTAAATAACAAATATTCCATGAAGTATGATGGGGTCACAAGGGCTTTGTGGCTCCGCCAAATGTAGTAAAAGATAGTAAGAGCAACAGCAAGGGGCTGATTGAAGGGCAGGTGGGGAACTGTGCCCCTTAAACTACCCAGACTAACCCAGGCTGCCTGCTCACAAGTGTATCTTCTTTTCTCCCGATTATGTCACAAAATCCTCCAGTGTGGGGACAGGGTTTTCAGATTGATTCGTTTGCACTCCGCACGCACCTTCCACGGCTCTGTCCTCCGTAAGTGCGGGTGCGGGGGGTGCCAATACATACTGATAACTGAGCCGGTGCTGAACGAGGCGTCTGGGACCAGGGAAGACCTGTGTCTTGGCCTCATCTCCTCCTGGCCTCTCCTCCCTGTGCTGTCAGGCACATCTCTGTTGGCAGGGATGTCTCAGGAAGAGGGTGAGAAAGACCCAGGATAGGGTGCAGGCTTCCATTGGCTCATTCCTGGGAGGGCCAAGAATGGGGGCTTTGCCCTGGGTTGGATGCTGTGGAAGTGGAACAATTCTATGATCAGGCATCATCTTAATACACTTTATCTACAGGGAAGGCAGGCTAGAGTGAGGCTAAAGTGGTACCTGGTAACGAAGCAGGAGTCAATCATTTTAAAAGAGAGAGAAATGAGATCGAGAGGGAGAGAGAGAGAGAGAGAAAGAAAGAGAGGGTGGAGGGGAAGGGGCGGGGTGTTGGTATTTTGTGCATGGCAGAAGGGCAGTGTTTTCGTCTCACTTTATCACAGTATCCAAATATCAGTGTCTGGCAGTGCTCTCGGAGATGGTTTCTGTCCTGAGAGGAGAACATAGCCAGCTGGGATCTGCTAACAACACGGAGGCCTGCCCTGAGGGGCCGACCAGAGCCCAGGGGTCAGGGCTGCCTCTCTCTGTCACTCGGGGGGACTTTGTTTCTTTTCCCAGAGCTTTATGTAGATTATCTCTTTTTGTCTTTACAACCTCATGAGGAGGGTTTTTTTTTAATTTTTAAATTTTTTTATAAACATATAATGTATTATTAGCCCCAGGGGTACAGGTCTGTGAATCGCCAGGTTTACAGCACTCACCATAGCACATACCCTCCCAATGTCCATGGAGAAAGGTATTTTTGTCTGAGGTTGGACCCCTGGAACACAGAGCCCGAGACAAGGAAAACCCAGAAACTTCGAGAATGACCTAGAATCTCTGTGAGTCCACGTAGCTGAGTCCAGAATCTGAGCTCAGGAAGGAGGCGACAGAAATGGACCACAGGGAGCAGCCGGCAGCTGCATTCAGAATCCAGAAGCCTAGAGGCAAAGCCACAACCAGCTGGTAGAGAAGGCGGCTGGTGGCCCAGGCCGGGGAACAGGGCCGCCTCACCACGCCCCTCCCCTGCAGGGGCACAGAAGCGGGTGCCTGTGGCCTGAGGGCAAGGAGCCCTGGGGACATTCTGGACTCAAGCAGAGGAGCGGTGGGCTGGGCCTGAGGTTCTGCAGGCTTTTTGGATCTTTCTGGCTTCTTCATCATTCCTCACACACCCCTTGGTGGAGAAGCTCCTCCGGAGGGCTCGCTGTCCGCTGGTCACACTGTTGTCAGGAGGCAGCTGGGAAGTGTGAGCAGCAGGTGAGTCAGAGCCATGGGGATGGGGGTGGGGGTGGTTAGGGGCTGGACAGGGCTGGGCGCTTGTCTCCAGCTGTGCAGAGTTTTTGCTGATCCTCTAGGACTCAGCAGCCCATGTCCATTAGAGCTCAGAGCCCAAGTGCCTTGGCAGTTTCAGCAGCGGTAATGGTATTGAGAAGGAAATGGGGTCAATGCAAGAAGTAAAGTGCTGGCCCCCTTCCTGGCACTCCCGTTAAAGAACATGGAAAAGCCTCAGAGTTGCTGAAGCAGCTTAATACTTAGTGATAAATATTAGAAGAAGGTGAATGGGGAGTGAGGACTGGTGGGGCTGCCCAGGCAAGGGTGCAGGCTTGGTCTTCGTTCACCCCTTCTTTTTGGGGTCTCATTCCTCGTGCAAGTCTTCCCTACCCACTCTCTTAAGTGACGTCATCAGACATGGATTGAGCACAATCCATTGGTCCACAATGTTGTTACATGCACCCGGTCAGGAACACTGGGCCCTTGTTAGTCCTCTCTGACCCTGTTTCCTTATCTGTAAAGTGAGGCAGTTGGATTTGGAGGGGACTTTTTTTTTTTTTTTTTTAAGTTATCTCTATACCTAAGGAGGGCCTCCAACTCACAACCGGAAGATCAAGCATCTCAATGCTCCACCGACTGAGCCCGCTGGGTGCCCCTGATCAAAGCCCTTTAAAGACTAGGTAGAGCTGTGCTTCTCACGCTCTCACGTGCATATGGCTCACCAGTGGATCTTGTTAATATGCAGAGTCTGGTTCAGTGGGTCCAGGTGGGGCCTGTGAGCCTGCGTTTTCCACGAGTTCCCGGGTAATGCTGAGGCTGCGGGTCCATGGGCTGCAATTTGAGTCGCAAAAAAGAAAGACCACATTGCAGGATGTAATGGGAAGATCCAAGGCCTCTCGTCAAATGGCCCTGGGTTCGAGGTGCTGGGTTGCTCCTATGCAGTCTTGGATAAGTTTCTTAACTATGTCAGCCTCATCTTTAAAATGGGGCAATGTCATACCCCTTGCAAAGGGTAGGTTACCCCTCCCTGTTGGGGCCTCAATCCTTGACCCAAACTCTCCAACCCATGATCATGTGGTGGCATACACTAGCTCACGTGTTGCAATATGGAATTCCCGAATGTCTACAAGACTGGCAGCTACACCTCCCGCAGGGATGCATCTGAGGCTCACATGTCATTTTGGTCGAAATATACTCTACCCTGACCCACTTCTTAATACTGCCCCACAGAAACAGGCAAAGCATTTGTGACCTCGGGGACCCCTAACTTGTTTATTCTTGGGTGTACTCCCCGGTCCCCATAACTGTCAAGGGATTCCATTGATTGATCTCTTCCCTTTGAGATCCAGAATTTAAAAACTTATTGGTCTTGGAGTTCCTTGCAAAGTACTCTTCAAATGTGTTCCCGGCCAACTAATTCTTCATATTGCATCTGTCTGCAAAATACAACGTATCAGCAAATTTCCGTCTCTGCTTTCAAAATAAATCAGGAGTCAGTCCCTTTCCCCACACCTCCCTGTCTGAGGACCTACTTCTCTGCTTTGGACATCTGCACTCACTGCCTGACTGGTTTACCTGTGCTTTAGGTTCTAAACTGAGAAGCTTCAACGACAGTCATGTCTTCTCTCACAGGCCTGGAGGCTAGAAGTCTAAAACTTAGGCATCAGCCCTGCTCCTTCTGAAAGGTCTGGGGGAGGTTCCTTCCTTGTCAAGTCCAGCTCCTGGTAGACCCGCATGTGGACTGTGGCTCGTGGATCGGGCAGCATGACTCCATTCTCTGCTTGCGTCTTCACACCGATGTCTTCTCTTGGCATCTTCCTTGTGCATCTGTCTGTGAACAAATTTCCCTCTTTTTGCAAGGACATGAGTCACATTGGATCAAGGCCCACCCTCATGACTTCATCTTACTTCATTATATCTGCAATGACCCTATTTCCAAATAAACTCATAGACATGAGTACTGCAGGCTGGGACTTCTACATATCTTTGGGGGGAGGCGGCAAATTCAACAATTCACCTCATAACATTCTGCTTCCACATTTACTTGACACCCTTTCATTTTCCATACATCTTTCTGTACTAAAAATCAGATCATGTCACTTTCTTGTTTCAAATCTTCTGCTTCGCATTCTATTGAAAATAAACTCAATGCTCTTACCGAATCCTTTTTCCCATGGCCTAAAGCCCTGAGGGGGGACCCGGGCCTGCTGACCCCTTCATCCTGTCTCCCCTGCTGTCTGCCCCAGCTTCCTGCACCCCAGCCACCCTGGCCTTGCAGCTCCAACTCTGGGGGTAGTCACCCGCCTCAGACATGAGCAGCATGGGAGTCTCGGCTCTTTAAGCACCCCTTGAAGTCAGAGCAGTCCACTGCCTTTACGCCACCACTCATGCCACCACTTGGACTTATTTTCTTCATGGGCTTTATTTCACGGGAGTTCTCATCACCGTCCCCTGCTGTGGATCACGGGTTTGTGTGTGGAGTGCCGTCTCCTCCCCTCCGAGACTGGCAGTTCATGAGGGCAACCTCCCTAAGCACCATGATTTCTCAGAGCGTGGATCATGGCAGATGCTCAGTCAACACTGCCTCAGGTGGTGAATGCTTCATTTCTTTTAGTTGCTGAACAATTTTCCATTGTGTGGATGTGCAAGGTATTTTTAAAAATTTCTTCTTGGGGCTCCTGGCGGGCTCAGTTGCAGGAGCAGGCGACTCTTGATCTTGGGTTTGTAAGTTCAAGCCCCACGTTGGGTGTAGAGATGACTTTAAAAAAAAAAAACCACAAAAAACTTTTAAAAATATTTAAAAATAAAATTCCTTTTTGGGTCAGATTAGGTAGTTTGTGTTTTTATCAAAATGTGTCCATTTCATCTAAGTTATCTAATTTGTTAACATGTGATTCTTGGTATTCCTTTATATTCTTTTTGCTTCTTTAAGATCTGTAGCAAAAGCTCTTCTTTCATTTCTGATTTTAGTATTTTGAGTCTTCTCTTTGGTTTTCTTGATCTGTCTAGGTAAAGTTTTGTCATTTGGTTGATCTTTTTGAAGAACCAGCTATTGGTTTGATTGATTCTCTCTCTTATTTTTCTGTTCCCTATTTCGTTTATCTCTGCTCTAATCTTTATTATTTCCTTCCTTCTGCTATCTTTAATTGTTCTTTTTTTCCAGTGTCTTAAGGTGGAACGTTGGGATGTTGATTGAAGATCTTTATTCTTTCTTGGGATAAGTATTTATGGGTATAAATTTCCCTCTAACCACTGTGTTAGCTGCATCCAGTAAGTCTGGAATATTATATCTTCAATTTCATTCATGTCAAAGTATTTTCTAATTTCCCCTGTCGTTGGTTGTTGAGGAGTGTGTACTGTTCATTTTCATAGATTTGTGAATTTTCCAGTTTTCCTTCTGTTCCTGATTTCTAACTTTATCCCTTCCTAATCAGAGAAGATACTTTATACGTTATCTATCTTTTAAAATCTATTGAGGGGTGCCTGGGTGGCTCATGGGGTGCCTGGGTGGCTCAGTGGGTTAGGGCCTCTGCCTTCGGCTCAGGTCATGATCCCAGGGTCCTGGGATCGAGCCCCGCGTCGGACTCTCTGCTCAGCCGGGAGCCTGCTTCCTCCTCTCTCTGCCTGCCTCTCTGCCTACTTGTGATTTCTGTCAAATAAATAAATAAAATCTTTAAAAAAAAAAATCTATTGAGACTTTGTGAACTAACATGTGGTCTGTCCTAAAAAATGTGTCATGTGCACTTGAGAAGAATGTAGTCTGCTTTTGTTGGGTCAAGAGTTTTATAGGTGCCCCTTAGCTCCAGTTGGTGTGTTATGTGGTTTACATCTATTTCCATACTCATCTTCTATCTGGTTATTCTGTCCATTGTTGAGAATAGGGTAGTAAAGTCTCCAGCTATTAGTACAGAGCTGTCTATTTCTCCCTTACTTTCTGTCAACTTCTGCCTCATATATTTTGCTGGTCTCTTAATAAGTACATATATGTTTATAATTTTCATATCTTCATGCTGTATTGAACCTTTTATTATATATAATATCCTTCTTTGTCTCTTCTAACTTCTTCTTAGTGTTTATTTTGTTTGATATTAATATAGCCAACCCTGCTGTCTTTTGGTTATTATTTCCATGGAAGTCCCATTTCCATCATTTCACTTTCAATCTGTTTGTGTCTTTGGATCTAAAGTGACTCTCTTACAGATAGTACATAGTTGGACCATTTTTAAAAAACCCATTCTGCTGGAACACCAGGCTGCTCAGTCAGAACAGCATGTGACACTTAATCTTGGGGTTGTGAGTTTGAGCCCCATATTGGTTGTAGAGATTACTGAAATAAATAAAACTTCAAAATAAATAAATAAATAATGAAAATAGAAACCTATTTGCCAGTCTCTGCCTTTTGACTGGAGAGTTAAATCTATCTACATTTAAACTAATTATTGATAAAGAGGGAGTTAACTTCTGTCATTTTGCTATTTTTTCTTTAGGTCTTATAACTTATTTATTTATTTATTTTTTATGTCATAACTTTTAATTCTTCAAATCCTGCATTACTGTCATCTTTGGTGTTTATTTTTCATAGTGAAACCTTTAAGTTCCTTTCTCATTTCCTTTTGTGTATGCTCTTTAGCTATTTTCTTTGTGATTACTATGGTGATGGCATTGACATTCTAAAATGATAGCACTCTAATTTGAATTTATATCAGCTTGATTTCAATAACGTACAAAAACTTTGTGCTTTGATTCCTCATAAAGTTAACAATAGAACTACCTACAACCCAGAAATTACACTACTAGGTATTTATCCAAAGAATACAAACATAGTGATTCAAAGGGGTAGCTGCATCCCAATGTTTATGGCAGCAATGTCCACAATAGCCAAAATATGGAAAAAGCCCAGATATCTATTGACAGATGAATAGATAACAAAGATGGTGTGTGTGTATGTGTAATGGAATATTACTCAGCCATTAAAAAGAATGTTTCTTGCAAATTGCAACAACATGACTAGAACTAGAGGGTATTATGCTAAGTGAAATAAGTCAGTCAGAGAAAGACAAATACCATATGATTTCACTCATATGTAGAATTTAAGAAACAAAACGGATGAACATAGGGGAAGAAAAGGAAAAATAAAATAAGGTGAAAATTGAGAGGGAGGCAAACCATAAGAGATGCTAAACTCTAGGAAACAGTGAGGGTTGCTGGAGGGAAGGTTGGGGGAAGGAGTAATAGGATGATGGGCATTAAGGAGAGCACTTGATATAATGAGTGTTGGGTGTTATATGTAACTGATGAATCACTGAATTCTACCTCTAAAACTAATAAAAAAAAATAACTTTGCTCCTTTAACAGCTCAGCCCTTACCCTTTTCAGTTGTTGATGTTATAAAATTACATCTTTATACACTGTATGTCCAAATATATAAACTAATAATACTTTTAAATGTATTAGTCTCTTAAATTGTATAGAAAACAAAAAGCAGAGTGACCATTGTGACAATAAATGTAGCTTTTATAACTGCTCATGTATTTACCTTTACTAAGACCCTTATTTCTCCCTATGGCTTCATGGTACTGTCTAGTAACCGTTCGTTTCAGTCTGGAGGACCACTTTCAGGGCAGACCTGTTGGCAACAGACTCCCCCAGCTTTTGTTCATCTGGGGGTAACTTAATTTCTCCCTCACTTTTGAAGGACAGTTTTGCTGTATATAGGATTCTTGCTTGATAGATTTTTTCCTTGTACACTTTACATCTAACAGCCTGCTGGCCTCCCAAGCTTCTAGTGAGAAATCTGCTGATAGTCTTATCATGGATCCTGTGTCACTTCCTTCTTGGTGCTCTCTCTTTATCTTTGTCAGCTGGCAGTTTGATTATAATGTATCTTGTTGAGCTTCTTGGATGTTTATATTCATGTATTTCATCAAATTTGGGAAATTTTCAGTCATTATTTCTTCAATAATTCTTTCTACCCTTTATCTTCTCCATCTGAGACTGCCACAATGTATATATTGGTTCTTAGGTTCCCTTAGGAACTGTTCAGTGTTTTGTGTTTTTTTTTTAACCCTTTTTTCTTTCTATATCTCAAACTTAATAATTTCCATTTTCCTATCTTTGAGCTTGCTGATTTTTCCTTTGGCCTGTTCAAATCTGTCTTTGAATCCCCTTAATGAAGTTTTCATGTCATTTATTGTGATTTTCCAGCTCCAGAATTTCTTTTTGGTTTCTTTTTAGGTTTTCCATTTTGTTCATACATTGTTTTTCTTGACCTTCTCTACAAATTCTTTTAGTTTTTTGAGCATCTTTAGGACAGTTATTTTAAAGTCTTTTTCTAATAGATCTGCCTTTTTAGGAGCAATTTCTGTTGGTTTATATTTTCCCTTTGAATGGACCATACTTTCTTATTTATTTATTTATTTACTTATTTATTTTTTAAAGATTCCACTTATTTACTTGACAGACAGAGATCACAAGTAGGCAGAGAGGCAGGCAGAGCGAGAGAGGAGGAAGCAGGCTCCCCGCCGTGCAGAGAGCCTGATGCGGGGCCCGATCCCAGGACCCTGACACCATGACCCGAGCCGAAGGCAGAGGCTTCAACCCACTGAGTCACCCAGGTGTCCCCCATACTTTCTTATTTTTGTATGCACTGTGATTTGTTGTTGTTGTTCTTGTTGAAAACTGGACATTTAAATCTAATAATATAGTAAGTCTGGGTGCCTGACTGGCTCAGTTGGAAGAGCATGCGACTCTTGATCTCAGGTTGTAAGGTCAAGCCCCATGTTGGGTATAAAGAATATTAAAAAAAAAAAAAAATTAATGTAGGAAGTCTGGAACTCAGATTCTTCTCCTTTCCCAGGGTTTGCTGGGTTTTATTTTTGTTTTTGTTTTTTAGCCTTTGTCAGCTGTCTCTGTGCTGAAGATCAGGCTGAGGTGTAAGCTTCAGTTCTTCTCAGGTCTTTTCTGAGCCTATGCTTTTCCCTGGCCATGCACAGTGCCTTTCTAATTTCCCCCATATATGAGTTTGCTTTTGAATGTAAATGAGAAAAACTGAAAAATGAAAGGGAGAAAAATCACTGGTCCTTTAAATCACCTAGCAGTCACTTCAGCCAGAGAGGGAGGGGCTTACAACAATGTAGGGAAATATGACAACAATGGCTCGCAACTCTTTGTCTGTACATCTGTGATCAGAAGCAGTAATCAGTGATCAGAGAACAGATCTCTGATATTTGGAGGGCAGTGTCCATTTTGCCAACCCTGGCTTTTGCAAGCAGTATGTAAGCTGCTCCGGGAACATGTGCACAGCTGCTCGCCATGGGGCTGGGGGTGGGGGATGGGGTAACTGCTATTGTGCTAAGCACTGAAATTGACTGAAATTATTGCAATTCCAAAGTAGTTACACTAGACTGTTTCTGCTACTGCAGTTGTTGTCTAGGTGAGGAGAAAGAGTTCAGATACTTCCTTCTCTATCCTCTCCTCAGAATCCTCCCTAGGTTAGTTTTTTTAGGCCAGTCATTGAGGTTTGTTCTGATCCCAGGTGGGCTGTTTTTAGCAGTCTCTTTCCCTAATTCTCTCTGGTGAACTAGCTAGCCTATGGTTTAGCTTTATTGCTCTTAATTAAAAAGAGCTGTTGTTTTCTAGAGCACTCTTAAGCTTGAACTACTGCACACTCTGTTTAAAATAATCAGTTCCTTTTTTTCTAGAAGACTATTTATTTGAGAGAGAACATGAGTTGGGGGAGGGGCAAAGGGACAAGTGGGCTCCTAAGTGGGGAGCCAGATGCGGGCTTGATCCTAGGATGCTGTGATCATTACCTGAGCCCAAGCAGATGCTTAACCAACTGAGCCACCCAGACACTGCTTGACCTCTCTTTTCTTATGGACTGCCTCTCCCCTCGGGCAAAATCTCTGAGCCATTACTCTGAGCGCTAGCCCGTGTGGTGGCCTCTAGTCTTCTTGGCTCAGCCTCCACCCTAAAGTGAGCGACCTCATGTGGGGATGATTGAGGCCCCAGTGTTCTTGGTTTGTTAGGCATGTTAGAGAACCTCCATTCTATGGATGAAAGAAGAAAGGAGAGTTAAAGAGCCTCTTTAACTTGAAGTTGGAGGGGATGAGAAATGCTGATGGCATACCTCTCCTAGTGAGATGTAGTAACCACTGACTGAGAGGTGAAGGGAAAGGGAGCCCTGTCTCATTGACCATACCTCCTTGGAGTGGGACTTCCATTAAGCTAAGATGGGATAGAGAGTGAGAGGTAGGGAGTTGCGACTCAAATGCCACACACACTCACTGCTCTTATGAAGTTTAATAGATTTCCTTGAATAAATGTTTCTTTATGTGTTGTATACCCGTAGGACAATTTCCATGAACTTCAAATGACTGTTTTAAAATAATAGTTTCCAGGGGTGCCTGGGTGGCTCAGTAGGTTAAGCCTCTGCCTTCGGCTCAGGTCATGATCTCAGGGTCCTGGGATCGAGCCCCGAATCGGGCTCTCTGCTCAGCGGGGAGCCTGCTTCCCCCACCCCCCACCCCTGCCTGCCTCTCTGCCTACTTGTGATCTTTGTCAAATAAATAAATAAAATCTTTAAAAAAAAATAGTAGTTTCCAGGGGCGCCTGGGTGGCTCAGTTGTTAAGCATCTGCCTTCAGCTCAGGTCATGATCCCAGGGTCCTGGGATTGGGCCCCACACTGGGCTCCCTGCTCAGTGGACGTCTGCTTCTCCCTCTCCTTCTGCCTGCTACTCTGCCTATTTGTGCTCTCTCTGTCAAAATGAATTTAAAAGTCTTAAATATGTAAAAAATAGTTTTTAAGAGCTTTGTGTTTTTTCTGGGGAATGGGTCCACCCAGCTTCTCATGGCTACTGACCTGGGAGTGAAATTCCTACCCAATCCATTTTATATACTGCTGATGAAGTGATTTTCTTTGGGGTGTTTTGATTGATATCATTACTTTGATTAGAAATTGTCAAAATTTCACAGCTAGTGCCAGGGACTAGTTGTGATTTACTAACCACTTCACCCTTGCTTGTCAGGCACAGAATCCCGGCATTATTGGCATTATTTGGTGCAGCAATGTACCCAGCTAAAAGATTATAGCAGCTAGGTGTGGTCATGTGAATGAGTTCTGGTCAATGAGTTGTGAGTAGAAATGTTGTTCTGTTTGAGGAAAGCTGCTGTAAGAGAGCAGTTCATTCACAATTGTGACCCTTTGCCTTTTCTTGTTGACTAGAACATGATGTTGATGGCTGGTGCACTAGGAGTCATATTGGTCTATGAGGCAGTCTTGCATGTGGAAGTTACATGGTGAGGATGGCATAGTAGAAGCATAGAAAAATTTTTGCTTTGATGACAAAGTTCTTTGTCATATCCTGGAGCTGCCAAATCAGTCCTGGATTGCCTTCTTTTGAAGAATATAAATCTTGTGTGTTTAAGCCACTATTTTGCTCAAGTGTCACTTCCTCTGAAGTCTTCTCTGATTTCTTGACAGCTAAAAATTGTTTCTCTCTTTTTTTGAATTCTCATAACACTTACCTCTAACTCCCAGTGGTTACTGATACATGATACAACATCCCCCCTTGTAATAACATTATTTAGGTTTATGCTGAAAGAAACCAGATGGCTAGCCTAATAAAATCTAGCCCAGATTCTTCAAGGCTGACTGTGGGGGAGGAATCACCAAGAGAGGAGTGCTGGCTGGACCTCAAAGCTCTCATTCCTGCTCCGAGATTCACTTCTCTCCGGGGGCTCGCTCACTAATTGCTCCTACCACCTATAGGCTGGTCTCAGGGGTCTCTGCTTTCATATTTAGAGTTCAGCCCAAGTATGAGGACACGGAACATACAGCTTTTCCTTAAATCCATTTGGCACAGCTGAGAATAGGCTAGGAGATTTCTTTAAAGATTATTGAGAGCCCAGGGTAACAAAGGAGAAATAAACAAAGACAGTAAAATAACTTTAGGTAATCTGTTTTATTCATCTTTAGCTTGAGGTCCCTATTATATGTTCTGTTGCCTCCAAATAGAGATCACTTCGATGCCTTGTCATGTTTAGATTCCAAAGACAAAACTATCCAGATGCAGCCATTACATTATTTTAAAGCCTTTGGCATATGAAGGTAGTGCACATCTGTATTTGGCATGTCCAAGCTGAGACCTGGATCCTAACATTTTTTGAAACCTTGATAATTAAGAGGATAAAAACCAAACAACTTCTGTCATTAAAATGAGTCATTTACTTACAGAGGTAATTCTTTTGGACCTAGAATTACATTCAAGTGGAAATTTTGGTAATGTAAGTATCCTCTTCTAATTGAAGGTGTTTGAGATTAGTTCCAAAGAGCTAAACTTTCTTAGAATTTTTAAAAAGATTTTATTTATTTATTTGAGAGGGAGAGTGAGTGAGAGAGAGCAAGAGCACAAGCAGGACAAGCAGCAGAGAGAGGGAGAAGCAAACTCCCTGCTGAGCAGGGAGCCCAACGCAGGGCTCGATCCTAGGACCCCAGGATCATAACCTGAGCCGAAGGCAGATGCTTAACCGACTGAGCCATAAAGTTGCCCCACCTTAGAATTTAAGATAATAAAATTTTGTCCTTGCAAGATACATGCTCTCCTTGCTTTTGGAGAGAATTCCCTTAACTAAGGAGGGAGCAGTAATAATGATGGAGAACTAGAACAGTGCCTGAGTCTTGGACTTGCGCTGAACATCTATATTAATCAAAGGGATGGAGGTTAAGAGATACTAGAATTGTTTTCGTGGAAGAATTTGTTGGACTCGGGGCTTAATGCAAAATTTCAGGGCCGGTGATAAAGTGTGGCTGAGAGTTAATAATTAAAAAATAATAATATATCATTATTTCATTATCTTCATAATAGATATCTCATTATATCATTAATCTACATAATAACCTTTGAAGTAACACGAGTGTCATCCCCATTTTACAGATGAGGAAATTGTGGCACAGAGAGATTAGGTAGCCCAAAGTCTCTCAGCTAGGATGAAGTGGAGTTAAGATAGAAATCCATGCCATGCAGTTCCAGAGCCTGGGTCTTACTCTCCTTACTGTCTGCTGGAGGAAAGTGTCCATTTCTCTCCACCTCTACAGGAAACCCTGAGTTCTCATCAACTGGCATTTCGTCTTCCTTATGAAGCTGAATATTTCTGATGAATAGAAAAAGGGTGATTTCATATATTTATTTTTTTTCTGGCTACTTTATTGAACTCTTATACTAGGTCTATTAGCTTTTTAGCTAACTCTCATAACTAAATAGTCATCTTTCCTGCAATTATGTGCAATTTTACCTCCAATTTTTCTACACCTGTGCCTCTCATTTCTGTTTGTTGCTTTACCACATTGGCTATAGTTTATGGACTAATAAAAGTGGAATTACGTTTTAGAGTGGCTATTGGAAGAAAAAATGTGAGAGCAGTGTGTATAGGGCCAGAATGATCACTGAAGAAGCTACTGCGGTAATTTTGGTGTGATGTCATAATGGCTTAGTCTGGGATGATTGTTAAAAGGAAGGGATATATAGGAAAGACATTTTAGATAAAGAATTTAGTGGATATAATGATGTGGGTAAGTGGTAAATAAATATATCTTACCTGAAATCTAGTGCTCTGATAATGACAATTTGTAACAGATGTTAGTATCTATTGAAAACATGTGTCTGAAAACATCTAAAAGAAGCTAGGAGAGGGTGCCTATGTGGCTCACAGCCGGTTAAGCGTCCAACTCTTGATCTCAGCTCAGGTCTTGTTCTCAGGGTCATGAGCTCAAGCCCCTCACTGGGCTCCATAGCCAGCATGGAGCCTATTTTAAAAAAGAAAAAAATAAATAGAAGGGGGTAAGTGGAAGGAAATGAATCACAAATCTCTGTGTACGACAGCATTAGCAGATAGATAGATGATAGAGAGAGTCTATTCTGTATCTATCTATCATCTCTCTATACATCTATGGATCTACCCATCTGTGGGTAGACCTGCCTATTGATCTAATTCTGAAAATCAAATCTCCATGGTTCAACCTCTGATCCTTGAACTATCTGGCCCATTGTTTGTCTGTCTGCTCCAGACCCACAAGTTTCTTTTTCTCCCCTGAAAACCACCAGTATCCTCACCCTCACATTTTTCGCACATTTTATTCCTTATTCTTCCACCATCTTAGTTTAAATGGCATTTGCTCAGTGAACCCTCCCCTAATCACCTCAGTCCTCCAACCCATACCACCATGCATCCTGCACTTTCCTTTCCAAAGTATTGCCATTGTTGCAATTCAGTAGGTGTTTGTAGGTGTGTGATATCTGCTTCCTGCACTAAATCATAAGCTCTGTATCCCTGCCGTATCCCTACTGTCTAACACAGTGCCTGGCATAAAGGACACAATCCTAATGCTTATTAAGTGTATCTTAAATTATTGACACACGCATAGAGCTTTTAGAGTTTCTGGAGTAACATTTTGTCTGTTGGGCCTCATGTGGCCTTCACATCAAGCCTGTGAGAACAATGGATATGGGACATTTCACTGGCACCTTACAGGAGGCCTATACTTTCATCTGCATGACTTGCTGGAGTATTAACTTACACTGTCATAATTTACACACAAGCAGAGCTGATCTCCAAACACAACATGCTCTTTACACATGTGGGTCCTTCTCTCTGCTGAGTATGTCCGCACATTGTAGACACCACTGTGCCCTACCCTCTCACCAGCTGTGCTCCCCTCCCCAGCCTCCGGGAGTGTTAGCTGTGAACAGTTCCCTGCCAGGAGGGTACAGTACACAGCTAGTGACTGACACAAGGATAGACAACACTACCCCCTTGCCTCCAGGTGGGACAGTTTGCATGCCCGAGTTTTATGGTAGGACCAGGCTGTCTTATGCCTCACTCCCTGCTTCCCTCACTCCAAGAACCCACTTTCGTGGGGATGCCCATCTCAAGCTCTGCCTCTAGGGCACTCAACCCAAGACTCAGTTGCCTTTTCCACCTTACACATTTCTCTTTGCTCTACAGAGATTTTCCATCAGAAGCAATCTTCCTCTGGAGCCAGGGAGTCCCAGCAGGCTGCCAGGTATGGTGGGATCTCCACAGAGTCAGTATTTATGGAAGCCACGCTGCCAATGTCCAGAGGTGAGGAAGCCGGGAAAGGACCTTCCTTGAGTCACTGAGGCATGTGCCTTCATTCCATGGTGAGCTGGCCCTCCTGGTGGAAGAGAAGCAGTACTCACTCTTTCAACTTCCTTCTCCCACTCCTAATGCCTGAAAACAGAAAAAGGCATCTTTGGGTTATATACAGGAGTTTGCAGTGATGCAGCCCTACACTCTGAGGTCCCACCACCCCTGGACCACCTGTTGTCCAAGCTTCCAAACAGAGAGGGCTCATGAGAACCTGAACCATCGTCTCCCACCCACCTGAGACTTGGCTCCCTCTTCCAGGGTAGTGAAAGTGGCTCAACTGTCCACTCCAACTCCTGGGGGAGACCCTACATCCCTCCCACAAGAACATGGCTTTTGTCTGTAAATGCCACAGGTCCACTCTTCCAAATGTACCAAGGCAAGCCCAACATTCACACTGTTGATTATTTTCCATGTCTGTCTTCCTCCACTGGAAACACAAGAACCATGTCTTGCTTATCATGCTTCTCTTAGTAGCTCCTGGGCTAGCAAGAAGATACATTTCATTTTTGAGTTAGAGGAGGCCTTAGAGCTCCTAGGACAGAGTCTTGTGATCAATCCCATCAAATGAATGAATAAATATTCTCTTTTGATTAGGATTTTTGCAGTAACTCAACCCAAAGTATATTAAGGTGGGCTTGCTAGTTAAAACCAATGTTATATTTATATAGATGTTTTTAAAGATTTATTTATTTATTTTAGACAGAGACTGAGAGACCATAAGCAGGAGGAGCAGAGGGAAAGGGAGAGACTCTCCAACAGACTCCCAGCTTAGCGTGGAACCCAGCACGGGGCTTGATCTCATGACCTTGAGATCATGACCTGAGCTGAAACCAACTCAGAAGCTTAACTGACAGAGCCACCCAGGTGTCTCATATTTATATTTTAAAGTAGGGATGCCTATAGTTGTCCTCCAAGTCTATTAAGTAGAAGGACATCTTTTCATTTTTAAATGTATTCCTAAGGCTTACCTGACATTCTGAAGATAGGAAGAGAATGGGCTGTGATGAGAACTGTCCAGGTGGAATGAAAACCTTTCACACAGCACTTTGTTTTGTTCCAAGCATGGAAAATCCCCAAACCGTTTCTAGTGTTTTTGGAATGAAGTGAGGCAGTCCTGGTCCCTTTCTGCCTGGTCCCAATCCTCTTCACCTTCTCACTGCCTTCTGCTTACAGATGGGGGTTGCAGATGGTCACAGAGCACACGACCCACTTTCTGAAGGAGAGGGAAATGTGTTTCTCTTTTCAACTACACGCATTTTAAAAGAAGCAAACTTCTCTTTCTCCCTGCCTATCTTCTTCCCTTTTCCGTTCTTGTGGTAGTAAATGGCCTTTATGTGTCCACACCTGTCCTAGTGAGCTCAGGCAGCCATAACAAAATACCAGAGCCTGGGGGGCTAAACAACAGAAATCAATTTTCTCACAGCTCTGGAGGCTGAGAAGTCCAAGTTCAAGGTGCTGGCAGGGTCAGGTTCTGGTGGGAGGTTTCTTCCTGGCTTCTGATGGCCATCTTCTCACTGATTCCTCACATGGTAGAGAAGGAGAAAGGGATTTCTTGCTTCCTCTTCTTAGAGGGCCATCAGACTATAACCCTATGAGGTTAGAACCTCACTCTTATGACCTTGTTTAACTTAATTACCTTCCTAAAGATCCTTTATTTCTAGATAGAGTCATATTGGAGGTTAGGACTCCAACATATGGATTTGAGCGGGACAGAATTCAGTCCTTATTTACACCCTTGGTCCTAGAACTTTGTGATCACCTCTCACTGTGTCTCTTGTCTCACCCATGTGGTGTGATGTGACTGGTGTTAGCGAATGTGAGGCAAGCAGAGGCTTGAAAAGTACATGCACAATTGCACTAATCCCTTACACAGTTGGGCTTGCTCACTCTCACACCTCTCTCTTGCCCTGACATCATGCCTGGCTTCTACCGTGAGGGATGTAAGAGATATTTGGAGAAGAGCCAGGAGCATCTTAGAACCCACTGACAACCAGATGATCACCTGAAATGTGAGGGAGCCCAGCCGACATCAGCAGGGCCCAGCCTAGCTTAGCAGAGCTGCCCAGGGCCCCCAAGTCTGCTGAAAAATAACAAATGGCTCTTGTTTTAGGCCACTGCCTTTTGGAGTGGTTTGTGACTCAGCAGTAGCTAACTAGAGTCATCCCTCTGTCTCTAAATCCTTCCCTACATTCTTTCGTTTTGTGTGTGCATGTGTGCGTTTGTGTGTGTATTTGTTTGTGTGTCTTTCCTTATGTTTCTTCTTGTGTTAAGAGTTTAAGGATTGGGGGTGCCTGGGTGGCTCAGTGGGTTAAAGCCTCTGCCTTCGGCTCAGGTCATGATCCCAGGGTCCTGGGATCGAGCCCCGCATTGGGCTATCTGCTCAGCAGGGAGCCTGCTTCCTTTTCTCTCTCTGCCTGCCTCTCTGCCTACTTATGATCTCTCTCTCTCTCTCTCAAATAAATAAATAAAATCTTTAAAAAAAAAAAAAAGAGTTTAAGGATTGAAACATATCTCCAAATTTCTTGTGACTCCTTATCTCCTGAACTGGAATAGAAACCACCATTCCTCATTAGCATTTTACCCTTCTTTACTTTTCTTCAGTGCTTGTATTACTGTGTGATGTATCATGGCACGTACTTATTATTTGTTTGTCTACCTCTTCCAGTAGGATGGAGGATGATGAGGGCTTGAATTCTGTCTATCCTGTCACTGTTGCATCCCCAGCACCCAGAACAGTATCTGTATAAATACTTGTGGAGTGAATGAATGTCTGTGGATAGCTATGGAATAAAGTAGTCAATGAATAATTTTTTCAAAACACTGTAACAAAGATCTCCATCACATATATGTAATACATACATGTGTGTGTATTAATATAAATGTACACACACATAACTGAGTGCTTATAGTATGGATTAAATAAAATAAAATGGGCCCTAGAGTTCACATTTTGAATGCTAGTATTTTGCTGAGGTGGACAGAAGAATGCCCGTAGAAGTGGACAAAGAAGCAACATAAACTCAATTCATTTTCATTAATCAGGATTCAAAAGCTGAATTGCCAACATGTGTATTGTAGGAGTAAAAGTCCTTCAAATGGGGCTGGGGAATCATTTGCCAAATGGGTTCAAGCTGTCACCCTGCTCACAACTATGTGTTTATACTGGCAGAGCCTGGAAGCTTCACTAAGTGTTTTCAGGGTTGGGTTTTTTAAGTACTCTGTCAAATTCGTATCTTTTCTGGGTCAGTTTAAAGCGTCTTATCCAGTTAATTCTTTTTAGTTCAGTTTATCTTCTCTCAAAAGGAAATGGGTCATTTAAGGACAAAATAGAGCCGCCTTTAAGCTGTCTACAGGGCAGCTGGACCAAGTGAGTCGGCTGGCTTCCCAAAGCAGAGGCTGATGGTGGCAGGCTTACTGGTGGCCATCTCAGGAATCTGTTAGCTCTGGATTTTACTGACTGTCATTAGGTAGTCTCTCTGTCTCTGCGAGGTGTGCGAGTGTGCGAGTGTGTGTGTGTGTGTGAGAGAGAGAGAGAGAGAGAGAGAGAGATGTGGTCAGAGAGGAACAGAAAGTGGGGACGTTTGGCTGGTAGAATTGAATCTGAAATGAAGGATATTATGGAGGGCAGACAGTATTGAATACTGCTGTATCAGCAACAATTTGGGGAAGAATTCTGTAGGGGCAAGATGACATCTCTCTCACGGCCTCTGTTACTCTCCAAGTTCCGTTGATACCAACACCATGGTGTTTTTCCAGTGCTCCCCCCTCCCTGGGACCTGCCCATTCACCCACCCCCACCCCAGTCCACTTGGTTAAGGGATTACTTCTGACAGCCATGATTGTTGAAAGTGATGTTGCCCTTTGGCTGAGTTGATTTGTCCAACAGAGAAGCTTACCTGAGCGGAACCCATCAGAGTTCTTCCCCAGACACTGATATTAGGGCTGAGAGAGACAGAGCTTTTGTAATTCTCCAGCTTGTTTTATATACAAACATTCGAGCTGGCCGAGCTGACTATTCTGTGACAGAGCCTAGAGAAGCCAAAGAACCCCGCAGGCAAAGAGAAAAGGAAGAAAGCATGTGCCCAGAAAGAAGCAAAGACGAGACAGAAAACTTGACAATATTCAAGTCCTTGATTCTAGTTTATTTCTGAGCCCAGTTGCAGTCCAGCCTTACTTCGTCAAGAATTACAATTAATTCCTTTTCTGCTTTTGCTTGAGCTAACTCAAGCAAACTTCTGTTGCTTGCAACCCTAGAAATCCTAAGTGACACACCCTGGATTATGTACTTCCATTGCTGCCCTTTGTGGTGTATGTCCAGTTCCATGCCTGATGGGAGGCGGTATCTCTCTCCCTCTGGCTCCTGCTGATAGGCTTCAGATGTCTGAGATCAAAAGAGTCTAAAAGGCTAGAGCTATTCATCCAAGTTTCCATTCAGTAAGAAGGGCTATCTGTTTGGATCTACTGGACAGTGAAGCCAGAGGGGGAGGAGCAGAGATCCTGTGGAGAGAGAGATGAGTCTGTCCAATTCTATCTCTAGATTCCTATCTCGCTGATGTCTCCAACTGGGCTTAGAACTCTTCTTTTATCACATGACTCTCCTACTTAAAAACTTCCAGTGACTTCCCACTACCAGTTGAATACCACTCAGACACCATGATCTGTTGTCCAAGCTCTCGATGATTTGGCACAAACTCACCTTCCAGTTTTAGTTCTCAGATATCTCCATCCCATTTTGCATTTCCTGTTCCCTAAAGGTACAAGTGCTTTCATGTCTGGTATCACTGTTACTTTAGTGGGAAGTCTGTACCTGTCCATTTTTCAGGGTTTGATTCATGTTGGCCTTCCAGAAAAATTAAACACATCTATGTTTGTACCAGTAGGGTAAGAGAAGCTTACCTTCTCTGTATATATTACAATATTGCAGGTTATTACTCTTTGTAACTTTGTCAGTGTAATAGACATTATTTTGGTTAATAATGAGGTGGAATAATTTTTCATGCATTTACTGATAATTTGTAATTCTTTTGTATATTGAGTTTTCATGTTCTGGGCTAGGTTTTCTATTGTGCATTACAACTGCCACATTGATTTATAAGAATTCTTTATTAACGATATTGACTCTTTGTTTTATATGTTGCAAAACCCTTCCTTAGTGGATTGTCTTATTTTATTATTGTATATGACGTTTGAGGTATAGGATTTTATATTTTTTTAAAGGATTTTATTTATTTATTTGACAGAGGGAGACAGAGTGTGTGAGAGAGTGAGCACAAGCAGGAGGAGCAGCAGAGGGAGAGAGGGAAGCAGGCTCCCCCTGAGCAGGGAGCCCGATGTAGGACTCGATCCCAGAACCCTGGGATCATGACCTAAGCTGAAGGCAGACACTTAACTGACTGAGCCACCCAGGTGCCCCTACGATTTTGTATTTTTGTGAAGTTTAATGTATTGCTTTTTTCCTTTGATGATAGCTATCTCAGGGTTTTTTTGGTTTTGCTTTTTGTGTTTTTTTTCTTGCCTTAGAATGGTTGTTATTTTTCTTTTAATCACTGTATATCTTATCTCCCACCTAGAATGAAACTCTTTTTGAGAGAAAGGTCTGTTTCCAAAGTTGTATTGCTTGATTCTATTCTCTGCCCTGTTTCAGTGTAAGTTATCAGTAAGTGACAGTTTATTTATTTATTGGTTGTTAAGCCTTCTAAAATGGCCCCATTGATCTATGCCTCCTGATATTCACACCTAAGTGGAATACCTTCCTTTTGAAAGTGTGCTGGACCAGTGGTTTGCATCTAATCAATGGAGCATGACTAAAGGAATGGATAAGATTAAGCTATAAAAAACCATGATATTTGGGGCACGTCGTCGTGTAATTGGTTGAGCATCTCACTCTTGGTTTCAGCTCAGGAGCTCAGGAGCTCAGGTCATGATCTCTGGGTGGTGGAATCCAGCCCTGAATAGGGTTCTGCATTTAGTAGGGAGGCTCTCCCTCTGTCCCTCCCCCTGCTCAGGAGCCTGTGCACACTCTCTCTCTTTAAAATACATAAGTAAAGCTTTAAACCAAACCAAACCAAAACAAAACTGAGAGCCGTCTTGTTTTGTTCTCTCTCACTTGTTCTGTTGATGCCTATTGCTCTTGGGAGGTTTACATGACAAGGAGCTAAGGGTAGCCAATGGTCAGTGAGGAATGGAATTCTACCAAAAACACAAGAGCAAGCTTGGACGTGGATCCTTTCCTAGTTGAGCCTTGAGATGCTTACAGCCCTGGCTATATTAGAGAAAGAACCTGGGCCACAGTGCTCAGCTAAGTGATGCCCAAATGCCTGACTCACTGTGAAATAACAAATGTTTTAAGCTTTTAGGTTTTGGGGTAATTTGTTACACAGTGATAACAACACAATTGTTGAAAAAAAAAAGGCTTTCTTTGACTTTTATTGAATCCCCCCCCATCTCATTTACTACCTCAAAAAGTAAAGGAGGACCTCTATAGGGAACCACATCAATTTTGGAAATCTCAGGTGTCTTTAACATGTTTCCAAGACACTGCTTACAGAGGGTCCTGCTGTATTTCTTCACTGTGGGTTACAGAACATGTTTATATTTATTCCTCTTTCCCATAGTGTCTGAGGAGGATTAGCTGCTGACTAGAGGAGTCCCCTGTGCTTTGCTGAGCATTGCGATGAGTTTGGGATTACAAACCTGGGACAGAGCTGGAACGCCATGGATTGGCTCGTCACCGGGGATGAACTGGGCGCGAGAAGTCAGGACCAGGAGCAAAGAGTCATGTGGGTGTCAGGAGGGAAAAGGACCCTCTGTGGTGCACAGTGGACATGGTATTTTGAAGATATGAAGTCTCTGTTGATTTTTAAGTAGGTCCCCATGGGGTATGCAATAGAAATCCCTCATATGTGAGTCCTTGGACATTTTGAGCAAAGTTTACAATACTTCTTCATGCTTTCCTGGGAGTAGATGTGCAAGAGGAACTTCCAATGTGGAATTCTGTCTCCAGATGGGGCCAGAATGTACTTCAGCACAGTTTGGAAGAAGAGGATGTTGCCAACCCACAGGCCATACTGGGATTGTGCTGAGGTGGCTCTAAAAAGGGCAGGGCGTCCATGTCCCTCACCTCCTGAGGCTCGGCTCCTAATCAGGGCCTGGTGCCTGGAGCCTGCATTCTGCTCTGGGATTGCCAGTGCCCAGTTGTGGTGCCCCCCACTCCCACCCCCGAGACACAGAGTTTAGCTTTTCTTTCTCATCTCCTCTCCCTCCTTAGAATAAGTGGTTTTGCATTTTATTCTTCTAAAGCCCTGAATTTTTTTCTGTAAGAATTAATACTAAAAGTAGAATCTAGTACAATGAATCTCAGTTGATGCGTCAGCTAGACAGAGAGCGGGCTACCTCCCTCAGATCAGCTAATGCCATGTTAAAGGGAGGTGACGGCCTTTCCTTCTTCCCCACTGAGCCGGGTTACCTGGACATCTTGAACTGAGGTGCTGTATCTTAAAAGACATCCAGATTTTCTATTCTACGCCGATAGACGAGTTTCACAGGTTTTCAAGGGATTTTTTCAACATCTTTAAAAATATTTTCATCTGTTCATTTGGTTTTTAATCTTCACTGTGGCCAGGTATTTTTTGTACTTATAGGAATGAAGCAGGGCCTGGGCAATCAGAAATGATTAAACCCACACGGGGACCAGCAGACCCCAGGGTTTGAGTTAAATGGCTACCCTAGTGACTGCCGAAGATGGGGAGCTGATGTGAAAATTGAAGCAATTACCTAGATCACTCAGGCAGAAGCATTTCTAAAGCTTTTTTTTCCTTGAACAATCCAGATAATTGCTTCAATTTACACTTCTTACTGGCAGTAGAGACTGGGACGGAAACTGCTCTCTAGGAGTGAGCTGAGTAGAGAGAAGCAGTGTTCTCACAAAAAGATCCTGATAACTCAGGAGACAATGGGAGTGTCGGGGAGAATTCAGTGCTTCGGCCTTGATTTCTACAGGCTCGGGCAAGTCAAAGCAAGACTGTTCATCATTTCCTGAATGACCCACTCTCTCTTTTATCTCAGCAGTGATGTTCGAAGGCCATGCAAGTGTTGCTGGTGGAGGCACTGGATGAAACTGTGGTTAGGGAACTTCCAGTCTGTTTGAGGCTCTTACCCTGTGCTACCCAGTGAGTTGGCTAACTGCCTTCCAAGGACCCATAAATCCCTGCTTGGGGAAGACCTTGCCGGGGCAGTAGAGAGAGGCATGGAGTGGGTACTGTTCTGGAAGAGCATTCCACACCTGTTAATTGAAGCAGGAACCAACATCAGGGCAGCCAGACTTAATCATTCCCCTGCAGAAATGACTCATTCACTAGGGTCCTCAGGGGATTCATTTCTATAATGGGAAATTCATATTTTTAATCATTCGTTAAAAAGATTTTATTTATTTATTTGACAGAGGGAGAGAGACAGTGAGAGAGGAAACACAAGCAGGGGGAGTGGGAGAGGGAGAACAGGTTTCCTGTTGAGCAGGGAGCCCGATAAGGGGCTTGATCCCTGCACCCTGGGATCAGGGCCTGAGCTGAAGGCAACTGCTTAATGACTGAGCCACCCAGGTGCCCTGGAAATTCCTATTTATGAATGATGAATAAATAATGTATGACTGCATGAAAAACATTTATTGAGTTGCTACTTTTTGCTTGGCATCATGCCAAGCCTTGGAATGATTAACTTTACATTAATAGATACATTTTCCCCCCTTTTTCTCATGCTTTCTTGGGAGGGGTGATTCCCCCAATCTCTTCACAATCTCTCCCAGATTTCACTTCCAAACCATTTTCTCACAGATCTCTCTTTTAATTCTCACTTATCCAGAATAGATAATATTTTTAGCACCATTTCAACAGATGGAATAAAAAAAAAGTCATTCAGAGAAGCTGAATACATTTTCCAAAGTTATAGAACTCATTAGCAGCAGAACAGGAATGAAAAATGTAGGTCCTGAGCCCAAGGCTCCATCTACAATGCAACTTATTTTCAGGTTCATATATTCAATTCATTTGTCCTTGCCATTATCATGATCATGATGGACATGGATTGATCATTCAGAAATGGTCTATCAAGCATGTAAATAATGCATGGTCCCCACTACATAGATACAGGTGCAAGACACACTCAAGACATTTAACAGAAAGAGCTGTGAAATGGAAAGCACTAGAGAATGGTACCAGACGATAACAGGAACATCATTGCAAGGCAGCAAGTGCTCAGGTGCCAAAGCAGAGATATTCAGGAAGGTTTTCAAAGGCCAGTATCTTGTTCTTTTGATGTTATATGTTTTTAAAAATTGAGATACAATTGACATGTTGTATTAATTTCAGATGCACAGCTTAATGACTTGATATATGTATATATTGTGGAGTGATCACCACAATGAATTTAGTTAACCAATGTCCCCATACATAGTGATTTCTTGTGATGAGAGCTCTATTCTCTTGGCAACTTTCAAATATGCAACACAGTATTGTTAACTATCATTACCATGCTGTACATAACATCCCTAGGACTTCCTTATCTTGTAACTAGAAGTCTGTACTTTTGGCTCCCATCTTCCAATTCCCCCACCCCTACCCCATGCCCCTGGCAACCACCAACTTGTTCACTGTGTCGATGAGTTTCTTTTTGTTTGTTTGTTTGTTTAGTTTCCACATATAAGTGAGATCATATAGTAGCCATCTTTCTCTGACTTATTTCACTTGGCATAATGCCATCAAGGTCCATTCATGTTGTTGCAAATGGCAGTATATTTTTATGGCTGAATAATATTCACTCGTGTGTGTGTGTGTGTGTGTGTGTGTGTTCTTGTGTGTTCTTTATCCATTCATTTCTTGGTGGGCACTTGAGTTGTTTCCCTATCCTGGCTATTGTAAATAATGCTGCAATGAGCATAGGAGTGCATACATCTCTTTGAGACAGTGATTTCACTTCCTTTGGATAAATACCCAGAAGTGGGATTGCTGGATCATATGGTAGCTCCATTTAAAAAATTTTTTTTGAAGAACCTCCATACTGTTTTCCGTAATGGTTGCACCAATTTACTTTCCTACCAACAGTACATAAGGGTTTCTGTCTTTTTAAAACTATGGTAAAATATACCACAATAAAAAATACATATTTTATAGCATAAAATTTGCCATTTTAACTATTATTAAGTGTACAGTTCAGTGGTGTTAGGTACATTCACATTATTATGCAATCATTACTGCTATCAATCTCCAGAACATTTTTTTTTCCCCAAACTAAAACTCCATACTTATTAAATAATAACTCCCCATTCTCCCTTCCCTCATGCCCCTGGCAACTACCATTCTACTTTCTCTCTATGAATTTGAATCCTCTAAATGGCATGACAGATATTTATCTTCTCGTGACTTTCTTATTTCCCTTAACACAATTTCCTCAAGGCTCATACATACTGTAGCATATGTCAGAATTTATTTTTAAGGCTGAAAACTATTATATTGTATGTATATACCACATTGTATTTATTCATTCACCCATAGATGTACACTTGGTTTGCTTTCACATTTTAGTTAATGAGAATAATGTTGCTATGAACATGGGTGTACAAATATCTGAGCCCCTGATTTCAATTCTTTGGAATATATATGCAGAAGTAGAATTAGGATCATCTGTTAATCTATTTTTAATTTTTTGAGGAGTTCCATAGTGTCTGCACCATTTTATGTTCCCACCAACAGTGCACAAGAGTTTTGATTTCTCCACATCTTCTTCAACACTTATTTTCTGTGTTTGTTGGTGGTGGTCTATAATAGCCTTTCTAATGGATGTGATGTGGTATCTCATTGTGATTTTGATTTGCGTTTCTTTAAGATTAGTGACATTGAACATCTTTTTCTGTGCTTATTGGCCATTTGTATATTTTCTTTGGAGAAATACCTATTAAAGTCCTTTGCCCATTTTAAAATCAGATTTTCTTTTATTGTTGATTTGTAGTAATTCTTTATATATTCTGGATACCCCTTAATCAATATATGATTTACAAATATCTTCTTCCATTCTGTGAGTTGCCTTTTCACTCTATTAATAGTATCCTTTGATATATAAAAGTGTATCATTTTGATGTTGTTCAGTTTATCTACTTTCTCTTTTGTTTTCTGTGTTTGGGTATTTTTAAGTGTGGGCCAATCATAGACTTTCCCTAGGATTTTTCAATCCTGCCTAGTCCACCTCCTTTTTTTTTTTTTTTTTAACCTCCATCCCTTTGATTAATCCTTCTTAGCCACCACTGAGCTGTCTACCCAGGATATCTAACTTGTTTCTATGCTTCTTGAGGGTAATGATTTATTTTGTAACTTCCATTCAAGTTGCACGTGGGCAGAGGGGACGGGGGAAGTCTTTATCAAACCTTCTTTTAAAATTAATTAATTTACTTTGAGAAAAAGAGAGTGAGTAGTGGAAGGAGCAGAGGGAGAGGGAAAATTTCAAACAAGCTCCCTGCTGAGTGTGGAGCCTGATGTTGGGCTCGATCTCACAACCTTGAGGTCATGACCTGTACTGAAACCAAGAGCTGTATGTTCAACCAACTGAGCCATCTAGGTACACCCTTTATTAACCCTCTGGTAAAGAGTTCATTTAATAAACCTAACTTTATATATTTAGTGGTAGCAAATGTCATTTGCTCAGTTAATAGTTGATGAATAGATAGATGAATGAATAAATGAATAATGAACCCAGAGGCACACAGGTCTTTCCACCCAGGTTATCCATGTGCATAAGGGTCTGGTAATCCTCTGTGGGTTTGGGGAAACTGGGGATTGGGCTGACCTCTCCAATATATCATGAAGGTGACTGCTAAAGATGGTAGATGTCTGAGTCAGAGCCTGAAAACTACTAAAATGATGAGAATTTGGTGCTTGGGCCTTTTTTAAACTTACTTTCCCTGTATCTGAGGACAGGAAATCAAATTGATATTGCTCATAATGGCTTATGAAAGTTTGTTTTAGTAGGTCTGTCTTCACAGCTAGGCAGAAAAACTGTATTCCCAGGTGTACCTGCATTAAAGCAACAGATGTATTCCTTAAATTAACTTAAGTAACGCTTTTGTTTTACCACCATTTGTTCAACACACAACAGCAACAACCACCACAACCACCACTAACATTCAAGGGTTTGTACTATGTGCACGTCAGGCACCATGCTACGTGCTTCAAAAGCATTATTTCTTCTAATTCCCTCAAAACCTCTATGAGATGATTATTATTCCAATGACAGAGATAAAATGGAGTCTGAAGGGAATTAAATACCTTTCCTTGGGTCTCACATCTAGTAAATGGCCAGGCTATTTACTTACTCAGGTAGCATTTCCTTCTAGGTTGGATTACTCATCCAACACGCACTACTATGCACTAGATGCTAAAGACATAAAGATGAGGCAGATATCATTGCCCATGAGAATGTAGTGATAGAGATGTGCATAGGAGATTATGAGGAGAACAAGGAGGACACCTACCCTTTGTGGGCATTTAGTAAGTCAGAGAAGGCTTCCTAAGGAAGGAGGGTTGAGTTGAGTCAAAGAGGAAAGGGTAGCACTGGAAAGGGAGAGTGGACATCTAATTGTTTGGCCAGCCCAGCACCATGTTCTTTTTCTGGGAATGACATCCCTCTTCTTTTGGGACCTTCCTACCATGGTATTCCTCAAAGATCTTGCAAAGTTATTCACTCTGATTGAGTCATCTAGGGCTAGACACCTAAGCCCATGCCAATCATAGGCTTTCCCTAGTTTTTTTTTTTTTTTTTCCCCAAACCCAAACTCCAAGCAGACATCTATCCTTATCTAGTGGTTGATATTGAAGAGTGAATCCCAGGGACTTTTGGCAGGTGGGTTTCCTGACATTTGGAATGATTTGGAGTGAGACAGAATGAGGCCAATACAAAGAGGAAACAGGGACAAGAGATAGAGAGAGAGTATGTTGGTAGCCTGCCTGTTCCCTGGCTTCATTGTTTAATCATTTTTTGAATAAGCAAGATAATCTGGATTCTTCTGATAAATTCTCCTTTTTCCATAGTGGCTCCAGTTGTGTTTCTATTAGTTTTTACTCTGTGAGCCCTATTTTTTTTTTAAGATTTTTATTTATTTATTTGACAGAGAGAAAGATCACAAGTAGGCAGAGAGGCAAGCGGGGGTGGGGGGAAGGAAGCAGGCTCCCTGCCAAGCAGAGAGCCCGATTCGGGGCTTGATCCCAGGACCCTGAGATATGACCTGAGCCGAAGGCAGAGGCTTTAACCCACTGAGCCACCCAGGTGCCCCATGAGCCCTATTTAATATGCTTGCTTAGTAATAGGCATGAATGGATGACTCCTAGAGAGCAAATGGCTTACACAAAGTATCAGAACAAGCACAGAAATCGGTGAATGGTGGAAGCCACAAGTAGTTTGTCAATGTATAAACATTACGACAAGAAGTGTAGGAGATGAGACCAATAAGTAGACAAAAATCTGATCATGGGTTCTATATTATGTAAAGGACTTTAGAACTTGATCCTGTATATATTCTGCTTATTCTACAGGTTCTAAGTTGGCATTAGACAGAAGTTCTGTAAACCTCACTATCATGAATAGTAATTAAGAGGTTCTTAACCTGGGAATCACAGGCAGGCTTTTGTTGTCCCCAAATCCAGTGAAATAGCGTGAAAAATCTGTGGGTGTGTATGAATTTGTTTTTGGTTCTTGTTATGGAAAATGTCCTCAACTTTCATCAGGTATTAAAGCAGTCCCTGATCTAACATATGTTGTGAACTGGTATGTGCAGGCATTTTGGGGAATGATGGCTTCAAATATTCATGCAAATCTTTTTTCCCTTAATTTCATCACAACTCTTACAAAACAGTTCAGCACAGAGAAAATGCTTTATAACGTTCCTGCTGGCCATTGATTTAAGGTTTTTCCTTGGAGATCATGAAAACATGTAAAGAGGGGATATAGACCTGGTTTATATTGAGATTTTAACTGGGAATGCTGGATATGACCTCCACCCTGTTCTTGGCTTGGGCAGCCAGACCAGAACTGTAGGCTTTTGGAGGTGGCATCTGGGCTACCACCGTTGTACCCAAAAGCCAACTGTAAGTAGCATCCTTGTCCTTCCACCAGCAAGTGGAGAGACTACAAGTCCCAGGATTCCTCCACACTTGGAGCCGGGGCGAGGGCGGGGCGGATCTCCGCAGTGACGTCACCGTCCCGGGGCGAGCCGGAGGTGGGCGGGGCGAAGGGGCGGGCCGGGGAGGTGGCGGAGCGCGCTGGTGCTGATGCAGGATGGCTGAGCGCGCAGGAGCCCGGGAGGTCTGAGCCGGGCGAGGCTCGCTCCCTGCGCATCGCCTAGTCCGCCGGCCGCGTGGTCGCGGGCAGGTGGGCCCGGAGCGCCGCGCCCGGCCGGGGCCAGGCCAGGGAAGGCAAGTCTGCAGGACCGGAGGGGCCGGAGGCTTATAGAAACCTACCTGGTCTGGGAGCGGCCCGAGCTGCCCAGCCCGCCGAGTTCGCGATGACCTGCTGAGAAGCTTCGTTGGAGGCTGCAAGCGGTGCGGTTCGTGGCCTCCTCCCTCGTCCTGCTGAGCCCCGGCCCCCCACCCTTCCCCGCTCCCCCTCCCTGCCGCCGGGCGAGATGGCGGATCCAGCCGAATGCAGCATCAAAGTGATGTGCCGGTTCCGGCCCCTCAACGAAGCAGAGATTCTCCGAGGGGACAAATTCATCCCCAAATTTAAAGGCGATGAGACCGTGGTGATTGGGGTAAGTGTCCGGGATGTGTGGCTTCCCCTGCTGCTTCGCGCCGCAGCCGGGCTCCCGAACGCCCCAGATGGCAGAGGTGTTCCGCCACCCCTTCGGACATCCCCCACAGGGTTGCCCTCTCCCATAGACTTGAAGAGAAACCCCCTCCCCCACGCTCTGTAGTTCGCTCCCGGGCGGTGGAGGGGCGACTGGGGGCGTCAGGGCGGGCCCAGGTGGCGAGAGTAGAGGTGGGGGGCGAGGAAGGGTTCGGCGCCGCCATTGTTCTCGGGGTGGGGGCCCTCGTGGGCCTATTGTTCCCGGCTTGGCCACGCCGCGTGGGTAGAGTGCTCCCGTTACCCTCAAGCGGGGTTCTCAGGTTCCCCTTAAAGTACGATCTCTGCACCCCACAAATGATTCCAGGCATCAGTTCGATTTATCGAACACTTTACCTGTTCTTCTCACGACCTTTGCAAAAGGAAAAGAAAAAAAAGGTCGTGGAAAAATCCTAGCCTCGGCTGGAAGCTCCCACGCCGTGTAGACGCGGCTCCCCGCGGCGTTTCACCTTGCCCTGGGTGCAGAAGGCGGGGGATGTAGGGAACACTGATGGCCTTGGTGTCCCCGGGAAGGCCTGGTGTGTCTCCTGCTTCCTCTCAATCCAGGCTGCCCTGGACGTGGTCTCCGGGTCTGACCCCTCCCCAGTGCGGTGACCTGGTGTCCACAGACCCTCGGATGTTCCTCGCACTGGATGGAGAGTAGGCTGTGTGCCCACATCCGTGGGGCTAGGGGGCCCAGAGCGCAGCCAAATAGCCCCTCTCTGCCAGGAGTAGAAGTTACTTTGTGTGGTTGGGTCAACCCCTTCCCCCACCCCACCCCCCCACCTTTCCCTTCGTCCCCTCTTCCCCTCCTCCCACTTGGCTCCCTTTCTGCAGCCCGGGCTGCCGGTGGGGGCAGGGAATACCTTTGGGTTTTAGTTCTTAAAGCAATATGTCAAATGAAATAGACCAGCCTTCCCCTCGCGGCACCCCCCCCCCGCCCTTTCACCCTCCGTTGTCCCCAGCGTGTGTAGCTGACGGTGCCCTCTTTGTATGCGAGCCGCGTGGGGAGGGACCGAGTTAATGGGAGCCTCCCGATCCCCGCTGACATATTCCTGGCAGCCCGCTCGAGGCTGCTGATGCAGCCTTCCCGTCCCTGGCATTGATTAAGTGATGTCATCCCGATTACTGAGCATGCTCCGGCTAACCCCCTCCCTCCGATTCCCCCAGTGGCTGGTGTATTTAGGTCAAGTGATTGACAGGTGACAGTTTATCCAGGGTCTCTGCCGGCGTCTGCCAAGCCTTTCTCGAGCACCAGAGGCTGACGTTTGCCGGCCCAAGCAGCCCCAGTATCCTCCTTCACCAAGGTTGTGCTGCAGTCCCTGCGAAGGGCCCTGGGGGACTAGCAGGTGCTAGCAGAATCGGTAGGCGGTTGCTCTCAGGCGAAAGGGAAGGGGTAATGGAGGCAAGGCCCTGGCCTTTGCTCAGGGGCTTCATCTCATCCCTCCCTTAGAAAGGGAGCTCCCCATAACCACTCTTTTCCCCTTCCCATTTTCACAGTCACCTGGAAACCCTGACCTCCAGATGCTATGTGGATTGGTATTTATTCTAAGAGAGGACCTATGAGGGTAGGACAGAGGGCTTTTCTCTCTGCTTAGTGTTAATTTGAAGAGAAGGTGTATGCTACAGTTATTGATGAGAAGGAGAATTCTATACTTAATGACAGATATGGGATGTGCAGCCAGCACATGGGGCAGATAGTAGCTTGTTTGGGTTACATGTCTCAGCTGGGATCAGCCTACAGTCTGATTTGCTATTTCCTGAGCCAGGCTGTGGTTTAGAGTGGGAGTTACTGGGGACATCTAGTCCCTGCCCCTTACCTTGTAACAATTTTTTAAACAAATAATTATACAGCACTAGAGGTTTTAAAGAAAAGACTGGAGTTGTTGTTTCTTCTCCTTCCCCTTCCCCCCCTCCTCCTTCTTTCTCTCTTCCTCTTCTTCCTCCTTTTCATCTTCCTCTTCTTCCTCCTCCTCCCCACCCCTTTTCTCTTCCTCCTCTTCCTGTTCTTTCTCAGTCTTCTAAGAGGGATACACCAAGACTAATGAAATAGAATAATCCTCTTTGATCTGTGCGCAAGGCAGAGATCCTAAGAACTATAACTATTTCCCATCTAAGAATACATATGATACTGACTAAATACATTATAATAAAGTCACTATAAGTGACTTTAAGTAATTTAAACAAAAAATTGTGGATATGAATATGCATGTAACTCTTCAACCATAAAGTGAAAATTTTGATTATCTCACTATAATCCTTTAATACAACAGTTTTGAATTTTCTTTAAGAAGTTTATTTATTGAAATAAAGCATTCATATAGAAAAGTGTTTTCATAGGGTACAGCTTAATAAAGCTCTTATAAGTAACCACTCCTTTGTAACCACTGGTCACACTAAAACAGACATTTTGGGGACCCTATAAGTCCCATTAGGATCCCTCCCAGTCACTAGTTGCCTCTCCTTTAGGGTAACCACTCTTTTAACTTCTGATGCTATAGATTAGCTTTTTTTTTTTTTTTAAATAAATTGATATACATAAAACCATATAGTATGTTTGCTTTTGTGTGTGGCTTCTTGCAGTCAGCATCATGCTTATCAAACTCATCCATGCTGTGGTGTGTAGCAAGTTTGTTATCCTCTTTATTCTGTAGTACCCCATTGTATAAATGTACCACAGTTTGTTCGTCCATCAGCTGTTGGTAGACATTTAGTTAGTTTCCAGTTTGGGTTAATATGGACAGAGCTACTATGAACATTGTTTTATACATTTTTTGGTCAGAGTGCATACAGAACAGAAGACCATCGGATGCTGAAGATGTTGGGATTGTGCTAGGACCATTCTTTTCCAAAATAATAATGTGTAACCAAAGGAAAGGACCATTCTAGCAGCCCTTATCATGTTTTGTACGCTGAGTGGAATGGTTCCTACGTCGGTTCAGTTGCAGCTAGCCCATATGGCTGGTTCAGTAGCAGGTGGAGACTGCCTTAGGTGAGCATTTCTTTCCTTGCTTGTAGAAGTGCAGATTGTGGGGATGACCAAAGAAGGCCAGAACCATCCAGAAATGTCAGTCATCTTCACTCCCAACAGATACATGTAAAAAATTAATTTCTGGGGAGTTAGCTGTTAGTCTAAATTCAGAATCCCAAAATTCTTTTTTTTTTTTTTTGAAACCACAGTCATTTCTTTTTTTTAAAGTTCTGTTCAATTTTTATGGAGATGTATACTAAGAGAGAGATTTTGCAGGTGGAGTTTCTAGATTTATCTGTTTAAGAAAATGTCCTGTCTTGCAGGAATCATCTCTACCACTCTTACATTTTTTTTTTCCCGGCTCCTATGCAAAGCTTCCTTTCTCTGAGTGCCCCAGCCACAGTCTTTCCCCACTTTGAACTCCTATGGCAATATTTTGTATATGATTTTGTAACTTTGTTGTCTTAGATTGTTATTAGTTTTATCATATGTCTAATGATATTGTAAGCCATGTATAGAGATACTGACCATCTATATTTTGCTTCTTTGTACTTCCCAGGGCCTTGCCCACAGAAAGCACTTAATAAGTATTTATTGATCTCTTTCTTGAACCTAGAAATCTTCACTTTGGTGTATTTAACTTATTTTGTGGGCTGTTAATTGGCTCTAGGCTTCAGGGAATAGGTAAAAAACCAGTTTTAAAGAGAAGCGCTATTCCTTTGAGCAGCCCTGGTAAGAGCAGAATATCATAAGAAAATTGGGAAAGCATTACCTTCAGCTTTGTTAAAAATTAGAAAAGCTATTGACAGTGGTGGTGAGCTGGAAGTGGAGGGTGGGGATGGTCTAGTGATTAGAAAGGGACTCCACACAAATGAATTCTTCAGAGGAAAAATATTGGATTTATAGCATATCTCGAAGTACACCCTTCCACCCCCCCACCCCCCCACCCATTGGCTGCTTAAAGTCCTGGTGAGTCAGCCATTACTTAAGGCTCTGACTATTGGTTTTGATGTATCTGTATTGATATGAACTCTGTCTTGAGAGTTCCCAGTAAGGTTCTTTGAAATAGACCTTGACACTTAAGTTTCCTCATTTGGGGCTTTCCTCTTCTTCAAAGTCCTAGGGAAAGTAAGTTCTGACCTATTTGACATCAGCCATGAGTTCCGAGCTAGTCAGTGGCATAGAAGGTGGCCTCACTCTGCAGAAACTTAGATTAGTTGTGGGCAGTGAATGGACAAGGAAGAACCAGGACCGAGACCTAATTCCAAGTTAGAGTTACTGTGGAGATTAAAGACTAAAGAAGTGAAGAAATATGGCTAATTTTTTTCTTTTTGTCCATAGTAATGGTCTCTAAAACCAAGAATATTAAACAGTTTTCATTTTAAATTTATATACAGTAAAATCACTTTTTTGGGGATATAGTTCTATCCTTGGGGCTTTGATAAGTACAGAGTTGTGTTGCTGTGCTCTATTAGTTTCCTTTTGCTGCTGTAAAATAATTACAGATTAAAGGCTTAAAACTATACAAGTTAATTATCACACAGTTTCTGTAGATCAGAATCCATCAGAGTCTACGGCCATACCACCCTGAACGCGCCCGATCTCGTCTGATCTCGGAAGCTAAGCAGGGTCGGGCCTGGTTAGTACTTGGATGGGAGAATCCATCAGAGCCGCTAGTTTCTCTGTTTAGAGTCTCTAAGGTCAAGGCCAAGCTACATGGCAGGGCCATGTTCTGTTCTAGGGGCAAATCCACTTTGCTCATTCAGGTTGGTGGTAGAATCCTTATGGTTGTAGGAGTGAGGTCCTGTTTCCTCGCTGGCTGTCAGGCCTGGCTGTTCTCAGATTCTAGAGTCCACTGCAAGGTCCTAGTCATGTGGCCCCCTTGTCCGTCTTAAAAACCAGCAATAGGTTGGTCCCTCTCATGGTTCACAGCTCCCCTGCAATTTCCATGGCATGTCTGTCTTCCTGACTCTTCTGTCTCCCCCTTCCACTTTTAAGGGCCTATCTGATTACAATGAGCCCACCCAGATAATCTGCCAACATCTCTGCATTTTAAGGTCATCTGATTAGCAACCTTAATTACATCTGCAAAGTCCCTTTTACCCTGTAACATTCACGTATTCACAGATTTCGAGCAGTTAGAGTATGAACATCTTTTGAGGCCATTATTCTGCCTACCAAACACCAGCATACTCAAGATATTAAAGTTTTGTTTAGGCTCCCACCAAAACCCTCATGCTACCCCTCTGTAGTCAAACCTTCTCCTGTCTCTTGACCCCCGACATCCACTTCCTCTTCCTGTCTATAATCTTGCCTTTTCTAGACTGTTATGAAAATGGAAACACATACTAAAGATCTTTTTGAGTCTGGGTTCTTCTACTTAAGAACTCTTAGAGATTTGTGTTGTTGTTGCATGTATCAATGGTGTATTTCTTTTTATTGTTTAGTGGTACTCCGTTACATGGATATAACACAGTTTGTTTATCCATTCTCCTAGTGAAGGGCTTTGGGTTGTTTCCAGTTTGGATTGATGATGAATAAAACTGCTGTAGGCCTTTGCATTTAGGTTTTTTTTTTTTTTTTTAAGATTTTATTTATTTATTTGACAGAGAGACAGGGCAAGAGAGGGAACACAAGCAGGAGGAGTGGAAGAGGAGAAGTACGCTCTCTGCTGAGCAGGGAGCCCAATGCGGGGCTCCGTCCCGGGACCCTGGGATCATGACCTGAGCCAAAGGCAGATGCTTAACAACTGAGCCACCCAGGTGCCCCGCATTTAGGTTTTTGTGTGAGGATAAATTTTTATTTGTCTTGGGTAAATACCTAAGATTATATCAATCATATTTAACTATATGATTAACTCTAAAAAACTGCCAAACGATTTTTCAGAGTGGTTGTACCATTTTGTATTCCTTCCTAAAAGTAATATTTTAAGCCAGGATTTTATTTATTTATCTATTTATTTGAGAGAGAGAGCATGAGAGCAGGGAAAAAGCAGGGAGAGAGCAGGGAGAGCAGGGCAGGGGCTGAGGAAGAAGCAGACTCCCCACTGAGGAGGGAGCTGGACACAGGGCTTGATCCCAGGACTCTGGGATCATGACCTGAGCTAAAGGCAGATGCTTAACCAACTGAGCCACCGAGGCACCCCAAGCCAGGACTTTAAAGAGTTTATTCAGTCACTGTGTCTAAGTGAATACTAATAGTAGTGTTCAGTAGTCGAGATAGATCAGTCCTTCATTCTTCTGTGCCCTTCTGTGCCCAGAGATGTTTATACCACTTGAAAATGAACTAGTGGTTTCCAGTAAACATACACTCTGAATCCCTGGGATGAGTGAACACAAGAGAGTCGCTATATGTGCCCCTGAGGCCACTCTCTGTTCAAGGTGAGCACACAGTAGATACTTCCTAAATGATTGGGGTTGGTAGAGGCGGCAGGGAGAGTCGGACAGAACTGAGTGCAGTTTCACTAGCTAGCTGTTGGGCTGTTTTTCAAGTTGATAAGCTTTTCTTGGCCTCAGTTTGATCATATTTAAAATGGAGATATAATTACTTATCTCACAGGGCCATTAGAATGAAATGAAAGGAAGTGATCAAAAGAGTATCTAGCACAGAGAAAATGCTCAATAAATGCTAATTATCCCTCATGTTTCCTATTGGTCTTGTAATTTTCTCATTTTTCAGGATCAGCTTTGCCCCCCAAAATTATTGCCCTTAACTCTATCCCCTGGAAACCATTTGTACTCCCGTTTCTTAGGCATTTGTTCACTCTCTTCTCCTGCTTGGAAGAGCCTCTTTTTTCATCTTATTTGTGAAATTCCTAACCATCCATGAAGGCAGAGCTCACTGTCTGTTTATTTACAGACTATATAAGCTGATCCTTTTATTTGCAGTGATCATTTGTAAGAAAGAGTGTGTGTGTGAGAGTGTGTGCGTGTGTGTGTGTGTTTTATGGGTCTCTGCCTCCTTCCCTGTAGTTGTTTAGTTGCTTAGTAAATGTACCTTAATTGCTGCTTCCTTCTTCCCTTGTTCGCTGTGTGGAATCAAGTCTCCATAAATGCCAATTTCTGCATTACCTTAAATAACTTGGGTTATCACTGGGGATTTCCCTCTGCCTCCACCTGTGCTCGTCTGGCCCAACTCCCTTATTTAATGACAATGTTTTCCATTCTTGGCTTTTCTTCCCCATTTAAAATAGGAAACCTCCCCCACCTGTGGGTTCCCTTTGGTCCCTGCCTCAGATTTCTCACCTGTGTCTACTTATTAAACAAGCAAAAACAGAACTACCTGCTCCCTAAGGATTTCTCTTGAGTTAAGAAAAACTAGTCCCGTTGACAGATCCAATTTCACCTTATTTCTCTTGGGTTATTTACAAGGTCCTCTTTTTTTTTTTAAAGAGATTTTATTTATTTATTTGACAGACAGAGATCACAAGTACGCAGAGAGGCAGGCAGAGAGGGAGGAGGAAGCAGGCTCCCGGCTCAATCCCAGGACCCTGAGACCATGACCTGAGCCGAAGGCAGAGGCTTTAACCCACTGAGCCACCCAGGTGCCCCTACAAGGTCCTCTTTTTGTGGCTGAGGAAGCTCCTCCTTCAACCCATTTGCTGCATGCCAACCAAGTTCCTTTCAGCAGGGGACTACTTGTTGCATGTGTGGTTATCTGCCAGTAGCGCAGAAAGTGTGGGAGAACATGGAGTTTCAGATTCCCTCACAGTAGTTGGCATAAGTTAGACAGCCCAGGACCAGCTCCCCGCTCTGCACCTTTTAGTTGCGTGGACTTGGACAGACTGCTTAAGTTCCAGCCTCCTGGCCTGTGCAATAGGGCTAATATCACTCTCCATCTTGTAGGGTTATTGCGATGGTCAGAAGAGTGAACACACAGAGTGCTGTGCACAGTGCCTGGTATAGAACGGGCATTCAGAAACTGTCCGCCTTATAAGACCCACCAGTGGTTACTTTTCTGGGCTCTTGTCAGAGTGACTAATCTTGGGAAAACCCAGATCCCTTTCAGCTTTCCTGGTACCCTCAGGTTGTGGGGGAAAAAAAAATTATTCTGACACTTGGAAAAATAGGAAGGAAGATTATTGTGATAGGTGTCAATGCTATCAGAATTGGGGAGAGGAGTGAGGCTCAACTCCAGATACCAGGGGAGCAGGTTGTAAGGGTGGGGAAGTAGATGAATGGACAGCTCTCAAAGGAGGCATCAGGGGGAGGGGAGTTCTTGCTAAACTGACCTAACAGGATTCTTGCTGAAGGCAGGCCAGATATCCAGGTGTGGAGATCTAAGTATCCAGGTAATCCAAGGGTACTGAGATATTGAGGGTGGGGGGGAATCTCTCTCTAAAGTGCCCTAGCAGGTTTCTTGCTAACACTGGACTCTGCAGGGACAGACACGGAAGTTTAAGGTCAAGGCCCAGTTGAGAGGAGGGCTCAGAGGAGCCTGACTAAAGTTTGGTCAAGGAGAGAGCCTTTGTCAGCTAGAACCCAGATGATTCAGTGGGGCATTCGAGACCTTCTGTATTTGGGGCCTGCCTGACTTCCTGACCTCACCCCTTCACCCCATGTTCCATCTATGCTTCTGTTCCCCAAATGATTAGGCTGCTAAGTGTCCCCACCCTACCCCAGCTGCTTACACCCCACATGCCTGGAACAACTGTCCTCAAAGTGTAGCTAAATGGCAAGCATCCATTCGCTTTCAGGGTCTCATCCCATTAGTGCCTCCCCTGAAAATTTTTCTGACTAGACCCTTTGCCCCTCAGGCCTGGCCAGGATTAGACACTTCCTCCTGTGCTCCCCTTATCCATGGATAACTCCTGACTGACCTCCCCCAGCACTGTGTTTCATTTGTTTGGGTATATAGGTCCTTTCTTTCAAGAAAACTGAAAATCCTTTGAAGGAAGGAAATGTGTGCCATTTTTAAACATCTCCAAGGCCTGGAACAGTGCCTGAAACAGAGGAGATGTTCAGGACCAGATGTCTTTTGAAAGAAATAGAAGAATGATCATCCTAGGCTGTTAGATGTCCAGATGCCTGGAGTTATTTGCTTGGGTTTTTACCTTGACCCCTCTCCAGCTCTGGGAATTTGTTTTTCTTACCTTAGACATCTTCGTGGTTTTATTGTTACTGTCTCAAATGAAATAGCTTTTTCAGCATTCTGACATATTTCATGCTCATTGCAAAAATACTCAGATCATGCAGAAAAGCAAGAAGAAGGTGTAAAAAACACTTTTAATTTTACAAACCAGGAAATACCATAGTTAACATTCATTGTGTATCTCAGAACCTTTCCTTCTGTAAAACACCATGCTTTGTTTTAAACCAAAGATAGGATTTTGTAAAAATCTGTTTTGAAACCCACTGTTTTGCTTAATGGTATACTTGGGATATCAGCATTTTTAGAGGCTGCATATAATTCTATTATATATCTAATCAATACTTTAACCATTTCCTAATGTTAGACATTTAGATGTTTCTGCTTGTTTTTCTTTCTGTTATAAACAGAGTGTGATAAACATTGGTGTACACATCTTTTTGTGCACTTGATCGATTGTTGTTTTAGAACACTCTCCAGAATTGGGATTGCTGGGTAATGGGATATAGAGGATTTTAAGGCAGCCATAGCTTTTTGAGAGAGAGCAGTTCAGAGATGGTAAATTGTCCTGTTTTATACTCTCACTTCTTTGCCTACCAGCTGGAATTGCTGCCAGTTTTTCTCATAAGGCATCCCGTCATACCTGAACTAAATTAAATTCTTACCAAGAGTATGTGCTCTGTCATGCACTGTTAACCCGTAGAGCCAGAACACGGCAATGCCTTCAGACTTTTAATGTAAACCATACGATTTTGTAGGCTGTCTCCTGTCAGTTTCAATATCCCAAAGGATGTTGTTTCCTGAAAGTGATCAAAAGCTAACTCTGTCTCTTGAGGCAGAAAAAGATAGAGGCCAAGATTGTAGTCTTAAAGAAAAATAGGCTGGATGCACTCTTTCTCCTTGGTGCTAATATTGAATGGCCTGTGATACCTTCTGGGCAGTGAGTGGTAAGTTGAAAAGGAATCAAATAACCCTCACAAAAAAGCCCTAGAAAGAGTGCCCCTCCCAATGCCTCTCATTATTAGGTACTCTTTTAAGAAACTTATTGTGTAACATTCCAAACATGCACCAAGTAGAAAGAATAACAAAATGTACCCCCACAAACCTATCAACCAGTTTAAGCATTAACAAATGGCCAATTTTATTTTTTGTATATTCTCCTACTATACTTTCCTCCCCAAATTACCTGATTGTTTTAAAGTGAAATCTCACATTATTTTATCCCTAACCTATCTCACACACACACACACACACACACACACGTGTATACACATATATATATGATCAGTTGTCTTTTAAAACCTCAATAATATTATCACAACTAAAATATGAGCAATTCCTTAATGTCAAATACTCATATTTCCCCCCTAACTTCATAAATTTCTTTTGCAGCTGGTTTGCTCAAATCAGAATACTAGGTGCCATTGATTTTAAGTGAGGAGAAAAAGAAATGCTCCTACATAATTGACCTTGAAACAAGAAAAGGAGGCTTTTGCTATGGAGTCACGTGGGACAGTAGAACCACACACAGGGCAATCAGGCTAATCAGGATTTCCGGCCCATCTCCCTTAACAATGGTCACATCCCACTTATCCTTTCTAATGAACCAGTGCCAACAGTTCAGTGTCACCCAGAAAAGCTATTTAAAGAGCTTTGTGCGTTATAGCTTCTACCCCGTGCTTTCACCTGGCTTTAGTTGGTTGTATAAACATTAGGAAAGCAGGCAGATTGAGATTCACTCAGTTGTCTTCTGAGCTTAGTACCACCCTTATCAGATTGGTACCAACTACATTTACAGCAATTCTTTTAGGTGTTTCTAGGTGTATTAATATTTATTACCTTTTCAGTCCATGAATACCTATCCTTGATGTGAATTGAATACCGGAAAATAAATCCAACAGAGCTGAAGGGGAAAAAAATGTATGTGTGAGAACAGAATTTACTGCAACATAATACTTTAAGGAAAAAGGTTTGTAGTTGTCTTTTTGTCTTTCGTATTCCTTTTCTCACTTAAAAAAAAAAAAAAAAAAAGCTTTGTGGGCATCTGGGTGGCTCAGTCAGTTCAGCATCTGCCTTCTGCTCGGATCATGATCCTGGAGTCCTGGATCAGCCTCCCTGCTCAGCGGGGAGCCTGCTTCTCCCTCTCCCTCTGCCTGTCACACATACACACACCCCGTGGCTTATGCTCGCTCTCTGTCAAATTAAAAAAAAAAAAGTTTTGAAGGGAGAAAAAGTACAAATTGAGAAAAAAAATCCTGGTAATTTATGCTTTAACTTCTTAGACTGCAGTGTATGGTTGTAAGAGCTGCTGATCAATAATAGTGTTTTAGAAGCCATTTGTTTAAAGATCTCGGCAACACAATTCTGGACTGACACGTCTTGGGGACTCTTCCTTTCTCGGGCCCTCTCATAGAGCAGTCTCTCCCATTTCCAGGTTTTGTTTTGCCTCATGAGGAAACGAAAAGCAGTCTGCTTCAATTCATTGAGGAGGTTATATCATAGCTTTTTTCTGAACGACTGTCTGGTACCTCACTCCTCAAAATTATTGATTTTCTTCTGGGAATCTGGCTAAATAACAATTCCATGTGACATCAGAAATTTTGGATAGTCTTGGGGGAAGGGATTTCTACTTCTCTGTCATAGCTGTCCCCTGCCTTATAGAGGGGCACAAATTCCATTCTGACTGGTGAGTGTCTAGACCGATCTTGGTCCTGGTCACTGGTGGGCAGGATCCCATGAGAGGTGGTTAGTTCCTTCCAGTATCTAGCCTTTGTGGTGAGTTGACCTCTGTGGGGTCTGGCTTCCTGGGCTGGCTTCTAGGAGTTATTCTTCTGTCTTCTTTCTGCATGCTGCTGAGTGGGTGAGTTAGGCTGTGTCCACAGATTCAGGCCAAGGTGGGCTGATCTCAAGGTCCGGAAAAGGTTGGGTTGCTGGATGGAGGGGTGACGAGTTAAGGAAAGTAGAAAGACCACGTAACCCTACTCACTTGGCCAGGTTTGGTATTGGGGTGATGGGCACTGGTGCCCTACCCAAGTGGACCTGGAAACTACAGCAAACTCTCCCACCCCACAGGTAGGAGGGGCTGATGATTAGGGGAGGCTTCTGGCTTTTTGGGTCCTTTGTACCGATGTCATCCTATAGCATCAAAACCTCCTAACTAGGGGTGCCTGGGTGGCTCAGTGGGTTAAGCCTCTGCCTTTGGCTCAGGTCATGATCTCAGGGTCCTGCTCAGCAGGGAGCCTGCTTCCCCCACCCACCCTCTCTGCTTGCCTCTCTGCCTGCTTGTGATCTCTTGCTCTCTGTCAAATAAATAAATAAAATCTTTAAAAAAAAAAAAACCCTCCTAACTAATGGTTTATTTATATACTATTTGTGGAAAGTAGACTTTAGAAAGGAAGTGTTTAGCTCTTTGGTAATAATTACTAGACAACAAAGCCTACTAATTATGCGTTCAAACAAGTGGGAAAGAAACACCCACAGTACTATATCCTAGTATAACAACACTTGCTTGTTCGTTTGTTAAATGTTTCTTAATAAATATGGCGCTTATAAAGATGGGCTTGAAGATCTGTTTTAAACTGTGTTTTCTGGTCTAGACATTTAACCAAAAGAGCCCATAAAGGGGAAAATATATACCTACTTGATAGTTCTTTAGTTCTATTAAAAAACAAATATAAAGAGGTAATATAGACATTCATGGAAAACTTGAAATTAAAACTTTATTACTATGAAAAATGTTCCCTCTTCTAAAGAGTAAAAGTAAAGTTTTCGGACTTCGTGGTAATACTGTGCTGTCCAGTACGGAAGCCACTGGCCTCCTGCAGCTAGTGATCTCTTTGCAGGATAGGTGGCCCAACTTGGGGTGTGCAGTAGAAGTAACACTTACACTGGCTTTTAAAGACTTAGTACAGAAAAGAGGAATATAAAATATCCCATTTTTGTGTATTCATTACATTTTGAAATGATAGTGTTTTGGATATATTAGGCTCAATAACATTAGTAAAATGATTTTCCCCTTTTTATTTTTAAATCAATAATTTAACATGTGACTGTGGGAAATTTAAAGTTACGCGTGTGGCTTGCGTTCTTTGTTGGAATTGCGTTTCTTTTGGACAGCGTTGCACTAACCTTTTGACGCCAACACTGTTTCTGCATTTATTAATTTTAGTTCCACTTTGGTGTTTTGAGGGCTTATTGCGTGCTAAGCTAAATCAGTCAAGATCTCTGCCATCCATAACCATATCTATAATCCAAGAGAAGAAGGCAAGTGGAAAAAAAAAAGAAAGAAAAGATTAGCATGCTGTGCTGGGACTGTCCAGAGAAAAGAGGAAACAAAGCCTTGCTGGTTAAAAAGAGAGAAAGCACATGGAGTTGTGTTCAGGGAAACCTCTGCAGAAGGATCATAGATCATTACCTTGAGGCTGGGGCAGGCTGTACTTAGCACGTATAAAATTTGCTCCTAAGTTATGTGGCAGTTCTACATAGCTGCTTCAGACAGTTCCGTTTCTAAGTGTTGGGAGAAAATCTGAGAAGCCTGGTACGTTTCTCTGCTATCACTCCCCGCTCCCCCATAAATATTGTGACATAGAGCGTTGCCCATGGAGCTTCGGGAGGAGCTGCCCACCCGCGTCCTATAATGAAGTACTGGCCGTTAACAACAGCGGCTCTGATGAGCTTGCAGGGGGTGACATCGGGAACACCTACCAGGTGACAGTTGTCTTTGAAGAATGTCCCGGAGCCTCGGGGCTGCGCAGCTCCCACCGCGGACATCCTGGGGACCACGCCCTTGGGGTCCGCCTCCTAGGCGGATGGGTGTTTTTAGTTCCACCACAAATCTGCCACTTACCTTCTGCAGGCATTCTGTTGCTAATGCTAGGAATGACAAAACCTCAGGTCCTAGAAATGCATTTCTCTTTAGCATTGGCGCCTCCTAATGGGGTCCCTCCACCCTGCGGAACAAAAGCCCGCATTAGGAGGCCCGCTGATGGGAGGAGGCTAACGCGGTGGGAGAGCCTAGAAACGCCCGCCTGGTCGCTGGCAGGTGCCTCTTTGTTCTGGCATCTGTGCCGGAGAGGTCGTCCTGCAGGTGAAGACCACACAGCTCTTTGGAGAGACAGTTGGTTCTGGGGGTGGGGTGGGGTGGGGTGGGGGGTGGATGGGAATCCACCCCCCACCCACCCACCCACGCATGACCCTTTTGGTCTGGGTTGGCACAGAATTGACTTCTCCTCCTTTCTAAATGGCCAAAACGCCACGATGATCACATGAAGCACAATAACACAAAACCAGCCACAATCTCACCACCCTCCATCATCCAGTTTACTTTTTTTTTTTTTTAAGATTTTATTTATTTATTTGACAGACAGAGACCACAAGTAGGCAGAGAGGCGGGGGGGGGGGCGGGGGAAGCAAGCTCCCCGCTGAGCAGAGAGCCTGATGCGGGGCTGGGTCCCAGGACCCTGAGATCATGACCTGAGCCAAAGGCAGAGGCTTAACCCACTGAGCCACCCAGGTGCCCCTCCAGTTTACTTTTTATATCCTCCTCCTACCTCTCCTCATTGGCCCTTAATATTCCAAAACGTGTATTTCCAACCCTGGATATACAGTTCTGCCCCTCCCCCCCTTTCCCCTAAGCTTACTCCATAAATGATTTCCCACCTTGTGTAATATCTTCATGGTTGTAATTTTCAGTGCTCATTTAAGTGCCCAGTGGGCTGATGGATCACAGTTGGCTAACCCCTCCGGTGTTGCTGGCATTCAGATCCCAGCTTCGCCTTACTCTGAGGGCTGGTTTAGTGATCATCCCTATGCACAGAGCTGTTTTCTTCTGTTGAGTTGTTTCTAGAGGATGCGTTCTCCAGAAGTGGGTTTACTGGACCCAGTGCTATGAACACTTCACTATCTTACTGGGTATTACCCACTGCTTTCTGCAGGGACCAGTTCCTATAGCCTCTGGGGATATGAGTGTCCTATGTGGCAGTGAATTCTTTTTTTTTTTTTTTTAAAGATTTTATTTATTGATTTGACAGAGATCACAAGTAGGCAGAGAGGCAGGCAGAGAGAGAGGAGGAAGTAGGCTCCCTGGTGAGCAGAGAGCCCGATGCGGGACTCGATCCCAGGACCCTGGGATCATGACCTGAGCGGAAAGGAGAGGCTTTAACCCCCTGAGCCTCCCAGGTTCCCAGTGAATTCATTTTTGACGGAAAGTGTACATAACTGAAGCCATATTTAACATAATGTGTTTCTGATGGTATGGGAGTTGCGGGGAAGACTTGGGCATTGTAGGTGAGGACTCTTTAATTTGGAATATTGCACATGTCAGAGGCTCCTCAGTGTACGACAGTAGTCTTGTGTCTGTTGGTCTTGCCTATTTTGAGGGAAGAGATGATGGAAAACAACCCTCTGAAGTGGCTTAATTCTGGCAGAATTTCTTCAACACTAAATTTCCTTCCAGAAGATGTAATTTATTTGGAAAGTGAGTATGGGATGTTGGAGAGAACTGGCTTTTCAACTTAGATATTTAGGACTGTATTTAGAAAAAATTCCTCAAGGTTTTTAAAGTTAAGGATAGCCTCTTTTTTATCTTCTATTGTCCCCACGCCACCCTATCCCAAACACAACCCTAGGCAACAATGGGTTCAGTATAAATATCAGGTAATAGAGTATCTTGATCAACAGAACTACAGACAACGTATGTATTACTGCTCTTCTCACAGACCTTTACGCAACTATTTGATGAAGAGTAATTTTCTTTTTAGACCAATGAAGTTATACTCTTCCCCAATTGCTTGCTAATGATTGTAATTCTAACAGAATAGTGACAGCATATAGCCAAATCTGTTTCACTTAACACACACTTAGTAAATGCTCTACCATACGTTTATCCGTTTACTTTAGTCCTCGGTGCAAACCTAAGTGGTAACTACTATCGTCATACCCCTCTCTGCATTCCACAGATGAGGAATCTAGAGCACAGAGAGGTTAAGTCACTTGCTCAAGGTCACACAAGTATAAGTAAGTTGTGGACCTAGGCTTCAGACTAAGGGAGTGTGGCCCTAGAGTCCTTGCTTCTAGCCATTTGCTATGTTGCATCTACATTTTGGTTCATAACAGGAGTTGAAAATGTCCGGGTCACAGCATTTTCTACATTAGAGTTGCTCTGGGGCACAAGTCCTTTGAGTTATTCCCTTGTAAAGGGGTTTGTTGTTGATTAAATGTAGGAAGTGTTGCTCACATTCTCTGCCTCTTGGAGACAACCCCACCTTTCCCATCAACAATCCTGCAGTAAATAAGCACTCTTAGTTTTGTTTACTTGGTGTTTACCATTAGCAACCCACTAGGCTGAGGCTTGATTTGGGGAATTTTTGTAGAAGGTAGCTATAACCTGGGCTGTACTTGAAAGTGGAAGGTTTTTGTTTTTTTCCTCTCTGTTGCTTGGCCTTGCATTGATATCAGATTTTATATGAAGGTCAGAATCAGCTCACTATTACTGTAATGTCCATCTGAGAGAGACTATAGGGTGCTCCCTAGAACACAATGCCAGTGTTCTCAGAGTGTGGTGCATTTGCTAGAAGATGTTGTAGGCTTGACTTCGGAATGTTTCACTGTACTTTTAATCTACATGGCTCTGTCCATGGAGAAAAAGATTACGATGCTTTTTTTTTTTTTTTTTTTTTAAATAACGCATGTTCACCATGCTCTTCTGTGCATTAAAAGTGAATTTATGTCTGCTTCTTGGATTTCTAAATCCATATTCATGGTACCATAATATGGTACATTCAACCATATTAGAAAGCTCTCTTCTAAAGAATTGTGAGTAGATTTTAAAAGGTGCATGATGGGGCACCTGGATGGCTCAGTGGTTAAGCCTCTGCCTTCAGCTCAGGTCATGATCTCAGGGTCCTGAGATTGAGCCCCACATTGGGCTCGCTGCTCAGTGGAGAGCCTGCTTCCCCCCTCTCTCTGCCTGCATCTCTGACTACTTGAGATTTCCCTCTCTCTCTCTCTCTCTGTTAAATAAATAAATAAATAAATAAATAAATAAATAAATAAAATCTTAAAAAAAAAAAGGTGCATCATGAAGGTAACTTTTCTCATCTTTAAGGAATGACAATTCTGTTTCCTTCCTAACACAACATATACTTTTTACTCCTTTTTTCTTGTTTCACTGCATTGGATAGGACCTCCAGGATGATCTAAAATAAAAACAATGATAGCAAGAATCCTTGATCATATTGTTGATGATATTCCTGTTTGTAAAGAAATGTTTGCTGTAGATTTTTAGTAGATGTCCATTGTGAAGGTAAGGGAGTACCAGCTATCCCTAGTTTGTTTTGTGTTGTTTTTAGTAAAAAATAGGTCTTACTTATTTATTTTTGCTCATTACATGTGAACAACTTTATTTTTAATAATTTAACATAAATATAATATTTATTTATTGTGGGAATAATTATGAATTGGTCTTAAAGACCTTGATTGCTTTTTGCCTGGATTGTAATAGTCTTGGAAACCATCTAATAGTCTTGGAAACCAGTTTCCTGCTTGCTTTCCATTCCCTCTAGTCTCTTGAACACTGTAGCTAAAATCTTCTTTCTGAAGCACTGCTCAGAATTTTTCAACTCTCTGCTAAGAAACATTTAAGACTCCCCTTTGCTTACTAAAGTAAATGTGAACTCCTCACCTTTTGTCCTGCGGTTCACCAAACCCTCCACAATGTGTTTCCTTCAGCCTTTTGCGCTGATCACTTCACTCCGTTCCAGAACTCTGCCTTTCTCAAACCTAACCACGCACGATAGCCCCATCTCAGTCTGCACTTTCACTCTTCGGTGCCTTTGTCAATGAGGTTCCCTTCTATCTGTGCCTCTTGAAATTCTTTCCTACCCCACAAGCTCACTTGATTCATTTCTTTGTTTCTTTAGTCCCTCCTTTCTTGGAATTACCCTACTCACTGTACTCGGGTTTGTTGGATTTATTTTCTTTCTTTTTTTAAAAAAAGATAGCTTTATTAAGGTATAATTGAACAACACGGTTTGATTTATTTTCGTATTCTCAGCACGTGAGTCTTAATGGGTCTTCTAAAAGGTGCATCATGAAGAGAACTTTTCTTATCTTCAAGGAATGACAGTTTCATTTCCTTTTTTCCACAACATATACTTTTTACTCCTTTTTTCTTGTTTCGTTGCATCAGATAGGACATCCAGGATAATCTAAAATAATGAGTGGATGAACAAATGACTAACTGAGGGAGTATTTCTTCTGGTGCTTATTTTCTCATTTTTCTGGTTATATTTGGTCTGATTGTCCCTCTCTCCCTGTCCCTATATGTCCTTCCTGACCATGAAAGTAGCTGCTCATATGTTTCTTCTGAGAAATTCACCATAACTGGACCAAACTATATACAAGCACTCCTCAGGGAGCACAATCTATTTATTCCACCCTCAACCAACTCACTAATAAGAGAGACAGACACATATATGTGCACACATACACATACACAATGACAAGACAACTGATAAGTGATTGACCAGGACGCAAGGTTTGTTGAGCAATAAACACCTTTAAGGTTGAGGCAGATTTTGCAAAATTGTTTGTTGAATATCCAAACTCCGTTTTGTTCTATTCAGCTCTTCAGTTGGCAGAGCCAAAAAAGAAAGAAATTAGAAATTCATTAAGTACAGAAATGATTGATTTCAAATGATTTCCTCTTCTACTAAAACATAGAAGACACACACAAAACAGTCTCTTCTTGATTTGCAACTTACTAGAGTTAGAAAATCATTTTAATTTGAACTGAAAACTAGCATCATAATGAAAGAAGGTCCAAGAAATTCTAAATTGAAGACATTAAAATAAATGAATCACACTTAAAATTCATTGATGGTCCTCAGCTCTGAAAGGGAAATGTCTGTAATTTACCTAAATTGTCTTGAAATGAAAAGAAATAAGAGAATTTCTTTTTTGGATGGCTGGCATTTTCCTAATAACCTGGCTATAGAGTGATTGAATTGTTATTATAACCCTGTAGCTACTATTTTCATTTCAAGAGTGTGGGTTAATTCCAGCTGATGCTTATATTTCAAATGAGTTTTTTGTATAATATATGTAATCAATCAATACTGATCCACAGGGTCTGAGGATCAAAATTATTTTACACCAGCCAGTATGTTTTTCTTAAATATGGTCAGTTGTTCATCCTAGCTTATTACTCAGGAAAATAGAAGGGGGAGGGAAGATAAAAGAAACCATGAAAATAGTCACAACCTGGAAACAACAGATGTTGGTGAGGATGTGGAGAAAGGGGAACCCTTTTACACTGTTGGTTGGAATGCAAACTGTCACAGCCACTCTGGAAAACAGTATGGAGGTTTCTCAAAAAATTAAAAATAGAGCTATGCTGCACCCAGCAATAATACTACTAGGTATTTATCCAAAGGATACAGAAATAGTGTTTTGAAGGGCCACATGTGCCCCAATGTTTATAATAGCACTGTCAACAATAGCCAAATTATGGAAAGAGCCTAAATGTGGTTTTTTTTTAAGATTTTATTTATTTTTTTGATGGACAGAGATCACAAGTAGGTAGAGAGGCAGGCAGAGAGAGAGAGGAGGAAGCCGGCTCCCTGCAGAGCAGAGAACCTGATGTGGGGCTCGATCCCAGGACCCTGGGATCATGACCTGAGCCGAAGGCACAGGTTTAACCCACTGAGCCACCCAGGCAGCCCCTAAATGTGTTTTGACTAATGAATGGTAAAGAAGATGTGGTATATGTGTACAAAGGAATATTACTCACCCATCAAAAATAACGAAATCTTGCCATTTGCAGCAACATGGATGCAACTAGAGTGTATTATGCTAAGTGAAGTAAGTCAGTCAGAGAAAGACAAATACCAAATGATTTTACTCATATATGGAATTTTTTAATAAGTATTTTTTCATTTGATAGAGAGAAAGAGAGAGAGCACAAGCAGGGAGAATGGCAGGCTGAGGGAGAGTGAGAAGCAGGCTCCCTGCAGAGCAGGGGGAGCCCGATATGGGACTCAATCCCAGGACCTGGGGATCATGGCCTGAGCTGAAGGCAGTTGCCCCAACTGAGCCACTCAGGCACCCCTCATATGTGGAATTTAGGAAAAAAAGAGATGAACATAGGTGAAAGGAAGGAAAAATAAGATAAAAACAGGGAGGTAAACCATAAGAGACTCTTAACAATAGAGAACAAACTGAGGGTTGCTGGAGAGGAGTTGGATGGGGGGAATGGGATAAAGGGGTAATAGGTATTAAGGAGGACACTTGTTGTGATGAGCACTGGTTGTTATATGCAAGTGATGAATCACTAATTCTACCCTTGAAACTAATACTACAGTATATGTTAACTAACTAGAATTTAAATAAAATCTTGAAAGAAAATGAAATAAAAAAGAGAGTAATCACAAGTGTTCAATAGCTTCTTTTCACTTGCTTTAATTTTCTTGAATTTTTATTTGAAATATAAATATTAAATAAGCACTTTAGGACAGTTAAAAAGATACAAGGAGGTAAAAATTTGAAAGTAGAAATGTCCCATATTCCCTCTCTCTAGAATAACTACTGTCAACTGATGAATGCTATATTATTCTAACATCTTTATAAATTTAATTGTTAAGTATTTAATACATATAAAATAATGCATGTAACAAAAATAGGTGATGAGTCATGCTAATAAAATGAACACCCATGAGATCACCATCCCCCTAATGGCACTTTACCAATGTGTAAAATTCCCTTGGTCACAGCTGCTGTCCCCTCATTCTAGAAAAAACCATCTTCTTAAATTTTGCTTTTGTCATCCAGCTAATATTCTTAATGATTTTACTGCAGACATTTTTTTTTGTTTGCCTAATTTTGCTTGGTATTGAATCAGCGAAATGTTTATATTTAATTATATATATTAGAATAATTATAAATATTGAGGCGCCTGGGTGGCTCAGTGGATTAAGGCCTCTGCCTTCGGCTCAGGTCATGATCCCAGGGTCCTGGGATCGAGCCCGGCATCGGGCTCTGTGCCCAGCAGGGAGCCTGCTTCTCTCCTGGCCTCTCTGCCTGCTTGTGATCTCTGTCAAATAAATAAATAAAATCTTTTAAAAAAAGAATAATTACAAATATTAATATTTATAAAAATATTGTGTATATTTTCCTGGGACCTGATCTTTTCTCTTAACATTTATGTTTCAAAATAGCTACTTAAAATTGCTATGAGTTCGGAAGGTAGAAAATATTAGCCTGTCCAAATCTAGAGAAACCTCTGGTGTCTCTCCTCTTCTTAGAAGGAAAGACACCAATCCTACCGGATTTGGGCCCCATCCTCATGACTTCACTTGACTGTTTACCTCTTTAAAGGTCCTATGTCCAAATACAGTCAGTCATTGGAGGTTAGGGCTTCAACGTAGGAATTTTGTGAGGACGTGATTTAAGTCTGTAACAGGTAGTTTGTACTGAGGTCCTACTATACAGTGCAGGGAGTTCAGAGATGACAAAACTCACACCTTTCCTGTGGAGATTACACCCCCTGTGAGTTTTCTGGCTTTTTCCTGATAAGACTAAGACTGCCCAGAAGAGAGCTCTTGGGGAGTCCTCCCAGAGAGTAACTTTGTAAGCATGCGGAGCTGAGCCTTCAAACCAGGGAGTAGAGGGGCCTGGTGAGAGGCATGTCAGCTTTCCCCTGTGTTGGTGGTTGTGGGGGGCCCTCCTGGACTTTAAATCCTGAGTATTAGTGGCTTCCCTGAAAGCCAACTGTTGCCATCACAATAGGGTAGGTGGCTGCATAAAAGAAATCTACAGCAGTCAGATCATTTTTATAGACATCCTCCCTTTAGGAACATCACAGTGCTGACATCTCTCCTGTTTTATTCAAAGAGGAAAGAAAATTCCATTTACAAATGCTTTGGTAAGGGATTGAGAGTGCCCTCAAAGAGAGAACAGGGAGGTGATTCTCTTAGCATCCCTCATTGTCATCTTGTCCTGTCAGAACTGTCAGGGACTCCAGGTGCTTGTACATAGCCATGAGAAAAGACAGCAGGAACTTAGGATGCTAAAAATTAACAACCATTTGGGACTGAATTATTGATAATTGTCACCCTATGGAAAGCTAGCCTACTCCAGAATTCTGTGATGGGAATGTTTTATTATAGCAGCAGTTTTTAATTTTTTTTAAAATATGACACCATGATGCATTTTACCAAGAAATCCAAGATAATACCCTTGACATCATAACTCTGAAATAATAGATTTGTAAAGTAATATGTTTAATATGTGTGATTTGCTCTGATGTTTTCTTTTTTTTTAATTATTTTTCATTTTTAATTTTTTTTTATTAAGTAGGCTCTACACCCAGCATGGAGCCCAACGTGGGGCTTAAACTCATGACCCTGAGATCAAGACCTGAGCTGAGATCAAGAGTTGGACACTTAAATGACTGAGCCACTCAGGCGCCCCACACTCTGTTGTTTTCAATTCTACTCAATCGCATTTTATTTTTTTTAATGCTTGTTATAATCTCATGAATGTAATTTGAGAACCAACATAGTAGACTAGTGTTTCTCTAGTAGGGTTTCTGAGGGGGGAGCAGTTTATTCAAAAAACAAATTCCCTGTGATGAATTCAGGGAGAGCTGGAGGACATCAAAATCTCACTCTTTACCATTCTTATGTTCTGATCAGCTCTAAACTCCCCCTGAAAGATACTATAAGAGTATGTGGTGTTTATTCGTGCAACAGATATTTTTGAGCCCCAGCTCCAGGCCAGATACTGTGAGAGGCACTAGTGAATAAATTTTCTAGACTGGTGGCATGTATGTTTAAAGTATTCAGAATATGGGGCGCCTGGGTGGCTCAGTTGGTTAAGCATCTGCCTTTGGCTCAGGTCAGATCTTGGGGTCCTGGGATTGAGCCCCACATCAGGCTCCCTGCTCCGTGGGGAGTCTGCTTCTCCCTCTTCCTCTGCCCCCTCTCCACCCCCCACATTCGTGCGCGCGTGCACTCTCTCTCTCTGTCTCTCAAATAAATAAATAAATAAATAAAATCTCTGTGTGCGTGTGTGTATATATATGTGTATACATATATGTATGTGTGTGTGTGTGTGTGTGTGTGTGTATGTATGTATGTAAACACAATTTACAATTGGTATTTTTAACCTTACCCTTACTTAGTCCAAAAGAGTCTGTTTGGCACTCTGCTTCCTCTCTCCCAACCAACTCCAATGATGTGAGTGTTTAACTTTGGTGTCTCTGAAGTCCCAGTCCTGGGCTCTCTGTCCTGTGTGCCCCAGGAGAGGCATGGACTAGTGGGGAGAGCCTGTGGTTTGGGTCAGTAGAGATGACTCGGGCCCTGCTTTTGCCTCTCTCTGAGGGCATGATCTCAGGCAAGTCAACCAGTTTAACATGTCTGCAATGAAATGGAGATGCTAAACACTGGCTGATGGAGAGGGAGTGAAGAAGAAATTAGGTCCTATCTGTGAAAGCAGTCTGCACTCCTGTACCCTCCCCCCAGCGCCTTCTGCGTGTAGACCGTTGTGTGAAGTCCTACCTCTCTCCTAGATCTCTTTTATGCTTTTTGGTGTTTGAATCATGTAAACATATTTCTTATTCAAAAAGTTAAATAAAAGAGAAAAACTTTGAAAAAGCACTAAGAAGGTTTTATGCTATGAGATACACAATTCCATTATTCTTTATAGCAGGTTATTTATCACTTAATTTTTTTTTTTTGAAAGGGAGCATGAGTGAGCAGGTGGGGGTGGGGGAGGGGCGGAGAGAGATGAAGAGAGAATTTTTTTTTTTTAAGATTTTATTTATTTATTTGACAGAGAGATTATAAGTAGGCAGAGAGGCAGGCAGAGAGAGAGAGGGGGAAACAGGCTCCCTGCTGAGCAGAGAGCCCAATGCGGGGCTGGATCCCAGGACTCTGGGATCATGACCTGAGCTGAAAGCAGAGGCTTAACCCACTGGGCCACCGAGGCGCCCCAGGAAGAGCGAATCTTAAGTAGGCCCCACACTCAGCACGGAGCCAGCCGATAGGTGGCTCATTTCAGGACCCTGAGAGTATGACCGGAGCGGAAATCGAGAGTCCGACGCTTAACTAACTGAGCCACCCAGGTGCCCCTATCACCCGGGTGCCTCCCAGGCAAGCCCCACGCAGCTCTACTGTGGCAGCTAGCCAGGGCAGATGTGCCACCCCCGTGCCAGGTACACTCATAGCAGACTCCTGTCAGCCAGCATGGATCTCCTCCCCTCCCAGCCTGCCACGTGCGTGCTTCTGGAAACTCTCCCCATTAGTCTCTTTGGTACTTCAGAGGAAGCATCATTTGCCGTCTGGTTAATGGCCTATAGGAGACATGGCCTCAGTTATAGCTTTTAAAGGGTCAGCATCCTCTCTAGAGACTAGAATACTTGAAACAAATGTAAGCAAGGGATACTTTGTAAACAAGACTTCTGACTTGAATTCCATAGGGTCTGTTACTTCTTGCCTCTCTTGGGGGTGGGCTGTGCATGGAGTCGACCTCTTCCCTGGAGTTGACCTCTTCCCTGAACTTACCAGGTCCTTCTAAAAGTCAAGATTGTTCATGACACAAATCCTGGCCCTCCTTCCCCTCATTTCAGAGCCTCCTTTTTATCTTCAGAGACTGGGCAATGCCTTTTGTGGTTGGTAGGCTCCTCTTGGATTCCTCTTCCTCCTCAGGATTTTTCATTTCTCTGAGTGCCTGGTTCTCCTCTGAATGGTCTTACAAGGAGCAAGGCTGAGATGGCTGCTAGCGGCAGGACATCTTTAATCAGTACCTTGCAGTCTCTGTTTCTTCACATTTCTTACCTTTTCCCTTTACATTTCTTACTTTCAAGTGAATATGCTACTCATTTTTTTATGGGAGTCTGGGGAGAATGAAAATGGCTTGGGAGTGTGTGTGTATTGTAAAGAGCCTTACAAAAGGAGCATCTCAACATTACTTATGTGTATTGTCGCTGGCATGCTTTGAATCTCCCCCCCTCCCCACAATACACACAAGATGTATTTTGTATTACATTCTTAGCTGTTTAAATGCAAATGTCTTGTCAAAAGGACCTAAGTAAAAATAATTCTTGGCCCCTGCTGAGTTTTAATCCCATGCCTTCCTCTTGGGTTGCCTGCTTATACTGTTATCCCCTGAAATGTACAGACTGGAAGTGGCTTCTTGGAGCACCATGTTGAGACTTTTAAGGCTGTGTTTGAGCTGTCCTTGGGCTGTGTGGGCAAGTGTGCTGTGATCCATTAGTGATATCTGCCATGGAGTGTGAGAAAGAAGTGGGGCATCATTCTAGAGATGTACCAAACTTGCCTTCGATAACCCCACTCTCAATTTCTTTGTATCTCATACAGTGCCTAGTGCTTTTTAACTGAGTATATACTCAATAAATATTTGCTCATGTTGTCTTTTTCTTTCTTCTTCTTCTTATTATTATTTAGTGTGCTCTTCTGGAAACGTGATTATTCAAATAAACAAGTCTGCCCACAAGAGCATGGCTACTGGCACTACAGCTCATTTTTTGCAGAGCTTATTTATTTAGTTATTATTTGAGAGAGAGCAAGAGAGTGAGGGAAGAGGGGCAGAGGGAGAGAGAGAATCTTAAGCAGGCTCCATGACCAGTGTGGAGCCGGACATGGAGCTCGATCTCACGACCTTGAGATTATGACCTGAGCTGAAATCAAGAGTCAGATGCTTAGCTGACTGAGCCACCCAGGTACTCCATTTTTGCAGAGTTTATATAGCACAATACAGCACACTAAGGTTTAGTTTCTGTGCTCTCTGCATCCTTAAAAGAACCTTGGCTAACCTTTGCTTCATAGTTTGAGCTCTATGCAGTAGTCATCGGAGCTCTCCACTGATGGCTCCTCAGCCCATGAGAACACATCTTTATTATTGTTCTTAGGCAGCCCTGATGAGTACATTGGACTATTTCCTAGGCCTGTCATACAAAGGCAGCTTGCTGTTTAAAGCAGTGGTTTTAATGACTAAATATTGATCAGATGCCATGTATCCAGGTAGTGTTCCAGCTGTTTACATATATTAGCTCATTTAATTCTCACAAATGCAATGCAATGGTTACTATTATAATCTTCATGGCTCAAGCTCAGAGAGTTTTGGTATCTTTCCCAAGGTCACACAGCTGCTAAGTGGTACAGCCATCCTTTTGTTTTTGTTTTTGTTTTTAAGATTTTATTTATTTGACAGACGGAGATCACAAGTAGGCAGAGAAGCAGGCAGAGAGAAGGGAGGAAGCAGACTCCCCGCTGAGCAGAGAGCCTGATGCGGGGCTCGATTCCAGGACCCCGGGATCATGACTTGAGCCGAAGGCAGAGGCTTTAACCCACTGAGCCACCCAGGCACCCCTGAAGCCAGGTTTTTAGCTTCTGGCAGTCTGACTTTAACCTGTCTAATTAGTGAGGTTCACTGAGCCCTTGAGTAAAAGGCAGAAACTTGCATGTTGTTGGGAATTTCATTCTTTGGGCCCCCGTTTCTCCAAATGAAGGATTAAGCAGGATGGGTAAGCTTATTTGACTTATTTGACTCTAAGTTACATATTGAAGATATCCTTAAACAACTCTAGTACCCACCATGAAATCTGACCAATAATCTATGCATGTGCCAAAGATACACCGAGTGAAGCAAAGACTTGAACATTCTCTCAGCACACCCCAGAATTATAGCTTGTCAAGGGGGAGAAACTTATTTTCCCAAACAATTAGAGGACACTAGTAATTATGTTTAATTACATATTGAACAGTTTTCCTGTTGTGTCAACCCATTGTCTTAATTGTGCTTAAGAGCAGCAGGCTATTATTTTGAGGTCTGTGAGGCTTAAAATTGCTTTTTGTTCTCAGCACTGGGGGCACAGGAGAGTTAAGAGCACAGGCTCTGGACTCAGATACACTTGGGGCAGATTCTGGATCTGCTGCCTACTGGAAATCATTGGCCTATTCCTTAACGTCTCTAAACATTGGTTTCCTCATGTTGGAAATCATAATGGCCTCAACCTCCTGAGGGTGTTGTGAAGATCATACGGCATCTATACGAGGTGTCTAGTGCGGCATTTGGCACGTAAACTTTTCATACATTGGCTGTCATATTGTCTATCACTGATTGATTAGATGTCAATGATGAGCAGTCTCTAGACACATTCCAGGCTCATGCTTTGATGGGCGGCCCTATCCAGGGTGGATCTGGGCTCCAGCTGATGTGAACTGCTGCTGTTCTATACTAATTCTGACACCTCAGGTGTTTTGTTTTTGTTTTGTTTTTGTTGTTTACCTGGTTTCAGTTTAATGTTTATGATCTCATTTTCTAAGGACAGGTAGAATGAAGCTAAGAAACATGCCAACCATTGAAGAATGTGAGTCACCTGAATAGAACCAGGGAGGAGTATGAGCTAATCCTAGTATTTAGTTGGAAGATTCTGTCGGTTGTTGATAATTTTAGGAGACACACAAACATGGCTTTAGGTAACATTGAATTACATAGTGATAAGTTATTTCCTTTTTAGTCCCTTTTCAGTCCTTCTGAACAAACCTCCGTTTGGTGCTAGTCTTTAATCTCTAATACTTTGGAATTTCCCTTTTAACAAAAGGAAGGAACAGTTCTTAGGTTTGGAGACCTTGGCAGGCAATGGTATCTAGCTAGAATTCATTCATATTGCTTTGTATTTATCGTATTTATTTTTAGTGCCTTCTCTTAGAGCATGTGATGCTAACTTTTCACTGATCATAGTAATAAATAATTTTCATTGAAAATATATCTAAGGAAAAATGAATTGACTGAAAGAAAAATGCTAAAGCCAGAGTTTGTGGATGGTCCAGAGCCATGGCAAAAATTATGTTGGTGGTGCAGAAATCTGAATTGGGACACAGTGGTTGAGAGAGGGAGGGGGAACAAAAGCTTCTCCCTAGGGAAGGCCAGGGTGCAGAAAGAAGAGAACGAGAGACCTCAGAAGGAGCCAGGAGAAGGCAGAGTGGCAGGACAGAGCCTCACAGAAAGGGGAGGGGGGGAGGAGGGACAGTATAATAGTGACAGGGTGGTGGGGGTGGGGGGGACTGTTGGCATTGCTGATGGGACTTCGGGGGGAGGAGGGAGGAGGGTCTGTGCTGCCACCAGTTCAGCAGAGGGAATGAGTTAGGGGAAGGAAGCAAGAAGTCTGGTGCATGGCTGAAGTAGAAACAGGGGGGATGGGAGGTTTTTTGTTTTTTAGAATAGTAAAAATGTGCACATGTTTTTAGCCAATGGAGGAGGAATTGGCAAAGGCATGTGTGAGAGGGGATAGATGGAGCCAAGGTCAGGGCTGTCCTCAGATGGAGGAGAGCGAGAACAAAGAGGAAGGAACAAGGACAGAGGAGACAGCAGGACGTCACCTCTTCTCCCACCAGTCGATTCTGCAAGTAAATTTTATCTAGTTCTTGATGTTTAAATAATTCAGCAGAAAAGGAGGGAGGAGAGCAAGTCCTAGTGCCTAGAGGGAAGCAAATGGCTGTGAAGGTGGAGACCAAGGGGATCAAAGAAAACACTGACTCATTGATCTTCTGGAAATCCCGGGAGGGGGTGCTCATAACAGACCTGCCTGACTGCAGGGAGGGGTGGCTCGGTGTGATAGTGCCGGAAGCAGAGAAGGACAATGAAGTGGCAGCAGCTTTCAGACCCATGGAAGGGGAATTAGAGGAAAGCCACCTGTTTGAGGCCTTCAGGAGCTGTCTAGCGAGGCTCCTTTAATTAAGGAAGCACAGTAGGGAAAGTTGTTCCCCGAAGAGGGGCTTATTGACCTTCAGGGGGAAGGGGGACGTCTCCTCCACTGGTGGAGGCTACCTTCTCAAAGAGATGGCCTGTGAGGGACAGCCTACTGCTGCTTCCCTAGAGTCACTAGCTGTCCGTTGGGAAGGTCTTGGGCTTCAGACACAGGAGGTACTCACGTGCCCCTGTGTGGAACTGTGGACATGGTAAGGGCCCAGCTCGCTATATGACAACTGGACCCCAGATTTTGCCCATTAACCTAGGGAGCTGAGGTGTCTTCTTGTCTGATCGCTGTGCCCGTGTGTTTGTGTCCCTGGCTAAGTCACATAATGGAGCCTGTGGGAACACAGAGACCAGTGGGGTCATAAGTCCTTTGGAACACATCTAATCTAGGGAGAAAAGTGTACCTGTGTGTGTGTGTGGCCTTAGTCCAGAGCTTCCTGACCTCATCTCCTGACCTTTGGGCACCAGTGGAAGGTCGGGGAGAGGAAGGTCAGGAGTTGACCGATGTGGAGCTGGCTTTTGTGGCTCAGCTGGCCCGAAAGGAGGCAGGTATAGAGAGCACTATCCCTCATATCCTATTGTGTGGTTCTAAGGTGGTTGAATGGTTAGAGACGTGGGCTGTGTATGTCTGGAGCCACTTAGCAGTCTCTCTTAAGGTAAAGGTAATTTCCTGTCATTAGGTTCATCTGCATATCAACATTATGGTCTCTCCACAGAAGTCTTTGGCTTGTCTCAAATCTTTCCAACCTACTTAGTTACTGTTGTTACCATTTACATTAAAAGTTTTGGCTAGCCTGGCTTTTCTTTTATTTCAGCATTGCCCACAGTCATAGATACAGAATTGATCTGGAAAAGCATTCTAGGGTTTACCAGGCTGAAAATTAGACTTTTTAAGGCAGCTCAGATGATTACTTGTGGAATCACTATGCATATTCATTTTTCAAAGAAATGTTTTGGAGACAGAGGGGGTAGTAAGTCCTGGCACCTTCCTTCCAGAGAGTTGCCACTCAACTGGGGAAAAGACATATATACTCAAAGACAGAAAACAATCGGGGGCGGGGTGGGGGGAGACTTCTCTCTTTGGAGACGGCCCTGACTGCTCAGTCAGTCGATTCTTGAGCCTGTAAGCTGGGGGTGGTTGCTCTCTTTGGAGACGGCCCTGGCTGGTCAGTCTGACTTCTAATGCTTAGCATAGAATAAAGCTTTGCATAACTTTAAATTGGTTTCAGTCTCATTCCCCTGGCCAATCAGTCTGACTTCTAATACTTGGCATAAAATAAAGCTTTAAATAACTTTTACTTTGTCTCAGTCTCGTTTCGTGGGACTGTGGGTGGGACTTGAAATGGACCTTGAAGAAAGAGTAGGGTTAAGAGGAGGCACATGGGGTTTGGCAAACAATTGTAGAAGACACCAGAATTCCCCAGGGTCCAGCAAGATTCCCCCTGTCTGGACAGTCCTTACTTCATTCTTTATCTTCTTCTGCCAGGCTGAGGGGGGAAGCCTTTTCTTCTTTCCTCGGGGGAGATGGAGAGCAGCTGTCTCAATTTATTTTAAAAATATTGTGAATATGCTTTAATTAATCACCCTCCAAAATTCTTTTCCTCCGGACAAAATAAAGCTATGTCTGTCAAACCAGTTTCTTATTTCTAACCTCTCAGTCATCTCAAAGAACCAAACTGGCCTTAACAGAACAGAACAGGCATTAAGAATTTGGGTCCTTGGGGCACCTGGGTGGCTCAGTGGGTTAAAGCCTCTGCCTTCGGCTCAGGTCTTGATCTCAGGGTCCTGGGATCGAGCCCCGCACCGGGCTCTCTGCTCCGCGGGGAGCCTGCTTCCCCCTCTCTCTCTGCCTGCCTCTCTGACTACTTGTGATCTCTGTCAAATAAATAAATAAAATCTTAAAAGAAAAAAAAAGAACTTGGGTCCTTGTTGGGGTGCCTGGGTGGCTTAGTTGGTTGAGCATCTGACCTTTGATTCTGGCTTAGGTTGGAATCTCTGGGTTGTGGAATCGAGTCCTGCTTATAGCTCTGCGCTCAGTGGGGAATCTCCTTGGGATTCTTTCTCTCCTCCCTCTGCTTCTCCCCTGGCTCTCTCTCTCCCAAATAAATAAGTAAATCTTTAAAAAAAAAAAAAAAAGAATTTGGGCCCTTGTTTTCTCCCACACTTATTCATCAGGTAACCTTTTGCAAGTCATTCAACCCCCTTTAGTAAAACAGGTATTGTAATATTATCTACTCCATTGGCTTGTCTGAAGATTCTGTGAGGTAATTTTTGCAGTGCACTCCCCACTCTACCTGGTTCCAGTAGCCAATAGTGTTCTCTTTTGCTAGCATTCCCCACATTACACTGAGAATTGGTCATAACTGTCTAGTGAGGCACTGATGATTAGCACTGTTAACATTCTGAGGGCTGCTTTGCCTGAGACTGCATTTTTTAGGTTGACACATTTTTTATTAGTACTCTTACAGAATAATAAAATGGAATGAATCTGTGAACTTATCTACATAATGAGGCCAATGTGGCATAAAAACAATGAAGTCCCTGAAAATATTAGCCAACTTTCTGGTGTCTGTTTAACCCTAGCCTTTATAGAGCTTTAAAGGACCCAAGAGTGAAAAGCCACCTTTCCTTGATGCTTCATGGCCTCCACTATCAGACTCTGGACTCTCAGTGCTTAGGGAATGTGTCCTTCTCATTCTTGGCTTTCTGGGATCTAGCAGGTTGCCTGACACAAGGGACCACCAACAATTATATGGTAAACAAATGAAAGTATTTTTACCTAGAAATTTTTGAAAAAAGTGGGAGAAACTGTAGTTAAGGAGCAGAACCCTGAGTAGTTTCAGGAGTGGGTGTTATCAACTCCTGGTCGCTCCAGCCACCTTGAAGTTTATTATCTGTGCAGTCAAGTCTCTTTTGACTTCATATGTGGTGTGGTTGAAGGAGCATGGACATTGAGGTCAGACAGATCTGGGCTTTGTTGTAGATCTGTCACCTACCAAATGAGGGACACTGGGGAGTCTGTTGTCCCTGTCATCTGTGGGTTTTGGCACCATTTCCACAGGATAGTTGTGGGGATGAAAGAAAGCATGAGCTACTTGATACCTTGGGCTCTCTCTCTGCCTTGATTTCTGGGCTACTCAGATGACTCCACAGTTGGCAGATTTTACCTTGCAGTTCAGAGCAGGAGAGGCAATCTCTGAAGAGTGTTCTGAGAATAAAAATAAATAGGTCTTTCTGGCTTGGTCGGCCTTGTTGGGCTGACGTCAGTAAGCAATATGCAGCACGCGACTCTGGCGTGGAGATCGGCATGTCAGACTCACGGACGTTTGCGGGGTTCGTTGTGTGCTTCTTTGTCATCTCTACCTGGGGCGCGGGCCCACCTCCCACCTCTACCTCAGATCCATCCTCTTCTTGCCGTCTGCGTCGCCCATTCCTTAGTCCAGGCTGCCCCTTGCCTTTCTGGACTTCTAAATGACCTCCTAAGCGGCCTCCCTGTTTTCCCATTTCGTCTCCAAACACCTAGTCCTCACAGAGCAGCTAGGGTGATACTTTAGAAACAAGCCAGATTGGGCCATTCCTTTGCTTAAAAGTGTATTACAGGATGTACAACAGGGCTCCTAGCCCAAGGCCCGTCAGCCGGGCTCTTCCTCCTTCACCTCATACACCTTGCTCCTGCCGTCTCTCATACCCCAGCCCACTTGCACCCACACCGCGTGCTTCCTAGCTCAAGGCGGCCCCTTTTAGGTCACCTCTACTGGAGCAGTCCGCCCCTCGCTCTTCTGCGGCTGGCGGAACTCCGAGCCTGTGCTCCGATGTTATAAGCTCAGAACCCTCCTTCCTGACCCTCTTCATTTCCATCACATCACAACACTAGCAGAAATTACCTTTGTTAGGATTTGGTTGCTCACTGCCTGTCTCCTCCCACTCCGTTGGAACGAAAGCTCCACAGAAACAGGCACCTGTGTTCCTGGCGTCTGCAGCAAGGCCTGGCACACGAAGGGTTCCATCGATATTCACGGAGTAGGACAGTGAGAAGGGAAGCTCTAAATCTGTACGAATATAAAGAGTACGCGCATCACGATGAGCTCTGAGTACCATACAGATTTGTTGAATCGCTACATTGCACACCTAAAACTAATATAACACTGTGTGTTAACTAACAAATTAAAACAAAAACCTTAAGGCTCTATGACATGTATCCAGCTGTGTGAGGGAGAGTGCTGATTATACCCGCGTTCAAGAGGCTGTAGTGTGATTGAATGGAATCCGAGAGGGAGCTGTAGGTGCTCAAGCGTGTAGAAAGAAAGTGATGTTTCTGTGCTCGTAAGGGACAGAAATCACCTCTGATGAAGACACTGTGCTAGATTGCGAGGGCATTTGGGCAAGTTGGACCTCTGTGGTCAGGAGGGTGGGATGGCAGAAAGTCATGAGCTTTGAGATCAGACCCTCCTGCCTCTGCTGCTTGTTAGCTGCTTGACTGTTACTTGCTATCCTGTGCTCTTACTTGCCCATCTATGAACCAGGGACAATAGCAGCCTTCCTGCACTGCTGTGGGGATTAGACGTGGTCTATGCCTGGCATAGGCACCTACCTCCTCAATAAATGGGAACTTTAGTTTTGCAGTAGAAGTTTTCAAAATACTTGTTTAATTCAAGTCCATCAGGAATCCAATTTGTTTGTTTGTTTTTTATTTTTTTTAAAGCAGTTTTTTTTTTAAGATTTTGTTTATTTATTTGGCAGACAGAGATCACAAGGAGGCAGAGAGGCAGGCACAGAGAGAGGAGGAAGCAGGCTCCCTGATGAGCAGAGAGCCGGATTCTGGGCTCAATCCCAGGACCCTAAGACCGTGACCTGAGTCGAAGGCAGAGGCTTAACCCACTGAGCCACCCAGGAACCCCTATTTGTTTGTTTTTTAAAGATTTTATTTATTTATTTATTTTTACAGAGAGCACAGGCAGAAGCAGGGGGGAGTGGCAGGCAGAGGGAGAGGGAGAAGCAGGCTCCCCACTGAGCAGGGAGCCCGATGTAGGGCTTGATCCCAGAACTCTGGGATCATGACCTGAGCTGAAGGCAGAGACTTAACTGACTGAGCCACCCAGGTGCCCCCAGGAATCCAATTTAATTAAACAACTGTCTAAGCACTTTTATTTTTTTTAAGCACCTTTAATAATTGTCATAAATGCTGTAGGGGATCCAAATATGGGTAAGATAGAAAGCATGTCCTAAATAAATAAATAACTGAATAACTAAAAATAACTAAAAACTAAAGAACTAAAATCTAAATAACTAAAATACTGTTAATAACAAACCCACGTACAGTACGTTGTAATTTGTAAAGTAATTTTTGTATGCCTTTTAAAAGAATAGCATTTTATAGACTTTATTTTATTTTTTAAAGTAACCTCTGCCCAGCTGGGGCTCAAACTCAGAACCCTGAGATCAAGAGCGGCATGCTCTGCCGGCTGAGCCAGACGTGTACTTCTTATATGCCTTGTATCAGTTGGTTCTCACTTCCCCCACATGAAGCAAATGTAATATGGGCATCATGACCCTTTGCACATCAGGGACCTCTCTGAACCCAACCTTGTCACTCGTAAGATGCAAAGAGTGGTAGTACATTAGAGAGGAGTTGTGAGAGATATATGTGATGACCCAGGAAAAGCATAGGGTCTGGCAGGAGAGTCATTCAAATAGATTACACCTCTCGTGCCCCAATCTCTGACCCTGGATCCTACTTTCTTTCCATAACATGCTGCTTCCAGATGACTGTAATATGGAGTAGTTGGTGTCAGAGTCTTCCTGGAAGAGTATCAAAGTGCTGCAGAAGTTCTGAGAGGGAGAGAAAGAGAGAGAAATGACATCTATTTCAGAGGCTCAAGAAAAGCCTTTGTCTTGGAAGAGATAACGTTTGGCACCAGTCTTAAAGAGCAGGTAGTGTTTTGACAGGTATCAAGGCGAAGGTATCAGTATGCCATTCCCTTAGAGGGAACAGTTAGAGCAGTGAGGTGGCTGCAGGGAGGTCACTGAAAGCACGTTGCTGGAGTGTTGGGTAGGGAAGGAGGTAGGTTGTTAGGTCCCACACTGTGGAAGGCACCTATTTAGAGGGTTTATGTATAATAGGGCGTCTTAGCAAATGGTTGAGTGCCATCTTTAGGAAATGGGTCAAAGCACATGGATTTGGCAGAGGATGTAGAATAGAGGTAGGAAGGATAAGCAGACCCCTACAAGGCTCTTGCGGAAGTCTAGCTAAAAAGTAATCAGGGTAGTTGAGATGCCAGGCAAGAGAGAGACCAAACAAATGAACCACGACTCTGGCAGCGACTGGGTGATGGTGGTCAGGGAGAGCTGTGGGCAATGTAGCTTGAGCCTTTCAGCCTAGATGAGTGGGGACAGTGGTAGACAGAGGTGGGTGGGTTGGGAGAGGAAGAGGAGGAAGAAGAGGAGGAAGAAAGCAGGGAGCTCCCTCTTCACCATATGTTGTTTAGGGTCTGTGGGACCTCCAGTGTGAGGTTTTAATCAGACAGTGGTAACAGAGCTTTGGGGCTCAGGGTTAGAGATGGACTTTGCATCTTCTGCACACAGCTCATGGCTGAAACCACAGGAGTGTCTGAGCTCTCCCACGGGGGTGAGCACAGAAGAGGAGGCTGCAAAGGAGAAAAGAGGCTTCACAAGAGAGTAGGTCTGTCCTTTATTTGGAGTTGGCTGCAAGGAGAACCAAGGTCAGGAGGACAAGGAGGAGGAGGAGTGAAGAGGGACGAGGCTGAGCAGAGCGTGCCTCATGAGGAGACAGTAGTCAGAGTTTCAGCAGGTGGGACTGGTGTGTGGTTATGTTTTAAGGACATCGTGGGCTGTCAGAGGTCTTAGATTTGATGATCAAGAGGCTGCGGAGCCCTTTAAGAAAGCAGCTGAATGAGGGGAAAATTGGGTGGCTGAATGTGAGGCAGAGGAGTGAGGAAGTGAGGAAGTAGGGACAAGACCGACTTCCAGATAGTTTGACGAAGAAGGAGAGAGAGACAACAGTCTGAGGAGGACACAGGAGAAAAAATTCACAGAAGAAGAAAACACAGGGTCCTTCCTTTTCCTAAAACACGTTTATGAAGAGGGAGCTATTGAAAGGAAACAGAGTGAGAACTGATGAACACAGGGTTCCCTTCTCAAGGGAGAAGGTACCAGTAAGCAGCCCTTCAGCTAACTGAGTGTGCATGCCCATTAAACAGTTATTACTCTGGATAGTTGAGCAACAGCTGTTTGGAGTAATCGGTTTAAACAATTTTTTTACTGGTCCATCCTAGACTGGCTGTGAAGGAGGCGGCATTTGGCTTTGCTGCTGTCGCCCTGCCACCCTGATTTTCCCTGCTTGGCCTGGGAAACTCCTCTCCCTCTCCCCAACACACAGAGACTTCACTGTCTACTCAGAAATGAACAACTGGTTTATCCGGGTTCTATTAACTAATGAACCTGATAAGCTGAGTGCTGCTCCTGGCAATAGAGGAGAGTTATTTCTGATGCTGTCTGGAGCCAGAGTTTCTTTCGTTGTCTCAGCCATTAAAGGTTCACAGGGTGGAACTTCAATTCGGAAAGGAGGGGCAGGGCAGGCAGAAGTGTTGGGGGATTTTGCTCTTTAACCCTTAACCTTGTCTGTGGCCTCCAAGCCCTTTGAGTACCTTAAGCACTGAAAAATATGGTGCCCAGTCCTCCAAGTAAAATATAAAATCTTTTTTTTTTTTAAAGATTTTATTTATTTATTTGACAGACAGAGAGATCACAAGTAGGCAGAGAGGCAGGAAGAGAAAGGGGGGGAAGCAGGCTCCCCGCTGAGCAGAGAACCCGATGCGGGGCTCGATCCCAGGACCCTGAGATCATGACCTGAGCCGAAGGCAGAGGCTTAACCCCCTGAGCCACCCAGGCACCCCAAAATATAAAATCTTTTAAAAGATACAAAGCTTCTATGTCAGCTGCACTTAAAAAAGCTTCTTGTAGATTTTCTCATTACACAATTGTGGTCGAATTCAGCAATAACAAATCTTAAAAAAATTTGTTTTTGTTTTCTTGGTGGTCCAAGTACTTCATTTGTCAGTTGGGTGATCTGTGTCTGCCTCTATGCACCAAAATGTGGTTCTCCTGGATAAGGACAGAGCCTCACTGGACTGGGATGCATGTGCCTGTGTGTCCTCAGTTCCAGCTCATCTGTCCTAGACTTAACTGGCTGGTGAAGGCCATGAAAGGACAGCTAATTTTCATGGTGCTGGTGCACTCTCATCCAATGGGGGTGGCACTTTGGACACTGACGGTGACATTGCTACGCTGAACTTGATGACCCTTGCTGGTTTGCGCTCATGTAATTATTCTACTCTGTGGAACATTTTTTGTCCTATGTTTTATGAGAGTTATTTTGTAATATGTAAAAGCACACCATTGCACTCTGGCTTCTACTGCATCATGTTTTAAACCCAAATGCACAGGATTCTTAGAAAATCTATGTTTGAGAGCTAAAATATGTTCTTGGAGGATCAATGACAAGATGCAATATGGTGTTATGGGTAGAAGGCTTGGCTGGGAACCAGAAATTGTGGAACCTACTCTCAGCTCAAATTGTTGCCTTCTACATGCTCATGAGAAGTGATTCTCCATTCCCAGGAAGGGAAGCTAAGTTTCCACCCAGCCTGTCAAATCATGAGGTACAAATGGAGACAAGGGGTCCAGACTGTCAGAGCAAAACTGCGGTCTAATACATGGGGAGATTAGAATTCTATAAACTTTTTCTGAAGAGTGAAAAAAATTAATAGAATATTAGTTGTATTTGTAGTAAACATGTGCAGTGCCCATTTCTCAGAAGTCTCTGTAACGCACCATACCTAGCCAAGTGAAAGTCTGGGCGGAGGTTTTCTATTTCACGTTTGAACTGAAGTGAAGACACCTTGCCTGAGCCACCGTGTGCCTTCCATGCTGGAGACGCCACTGTGAGTCTCAGCCTAAGTGACAGAGGTTGGCAGCACGGCAGTTTGACTGGACCGCACAGGGCTGTGCTGGGGAGCTGCCCCCGGGGCCAGGCGCCCCAGAAAGAGGGCTCGGAGTTTTCTGAGCGCTCTTCCACCTGGCAAAACGAGTCCTACATTCTACCTTCCGTGGAACGGCTTTACACCCTCTTTCTAGTGAGGAAAGTTTGATTTTTTTCAGACTTGACTTGGCAGAAAACCAGAGCTGCTGAAAAAAACTATAGCAGCAATTTTTACTCATTTCTCCTAAGTATATAAAACATTGAGCTCATGCCAGTTTAAAGTTTACCTTCTCTTGTGCTGTTTGTGGTCAAGACTGGAGCTGTTCTTACGGAGAAAATCTCAGAACATTATCATAGCATGTTAGAGCCGGAAAGATCCGGTACTTCACTTTACAGAGAGGAGGAGGCCCAGAAAAATAGGCTCTTGTGCTGTTTGTGGTCAAGACTGGAGCTGTTCTTACGGAGAAAATCTCAGAACATTATCATAGCATGTTAGAGCCGGAAAGATCCGGTACTTCACTTTACAGAGAGGAGGAGGCCCAGAAAAATAGGCAAATAGGTCACGAAGTATGCGAGGGGCAAGGTGCCAGACTAGAACAAGTTCCCCTGACTCAATCTACTAATCCCTACATTTTGGCAAATTAGGATATAGAACAGTTAAATGCAGAAGACTGGGAGGGGGGTCATTTTATTTTAACATGAGATGAAAATCACATATAAATAACTTATTTTCGCAACGCAAATTCTGTTAATTTCTTGAACAGAGGTAACACCTCTGTCTTCCTTCTGCCTGCTAGCTAGGCAGTAACTTGAATTTCTTCATTATCACTTGTACAGTTTGCTTTCCCAGAGTGTTTTTTTCATGGCTGTCTGCAGTCCTGACAGTGCTTGTGTGTCCACGCAGCAGGACTTTTGGCAGAAAAGAAAGAATTTTAGCCTGGTTTCCTGCAGGAAGAAGGCTTACAAGATTCATTCTCGTGTGTTGCCTTTGTTCATTCTTGAGACGTGGTTGGCATCACCTTGGCAACTCAGTAGAAGCCGGTCATTGCTCCGTCGGGTTCATTACAGCCTCTCCTGGGAGCAGCCTTGGCTTTGGCCAGAACTGGCACCAGCTGCCTTCCTTGGGGCACAGAGCCAGTGTGGGGAGGGGGAGGGGAATGTCTGGGGCTGGTGCTGGCTTAGTGTTTCTATCCCCAGTAACAGAGTCATGCCGGCAGAGATGGGGCAGGCAGCAGGGCGGGGAGGAGAACGTGGAGGTCTTCATTACGAAGCTACCTCCATACGTTGGCAGATCCAAGGACGTGGGACAAGATTTAACAGTGTTGGGGAAAAAACGGATGGTCACTGCCAGGTATGGGTCATTGCCAGTGGAGGTTTTTTCTGCTCTGGGAATTTGCAGCCCACCCTCAGATAAATGGGAAGGTAGGTGGTGGGGTAAAGAGGAGTAAAGGGATACAGAAAGAGACAGACCATGTGACTCCATGATGGCTCAAATCTTGGAGGTGGGAGATGAGATTGGTCAGCAGCAAGTAAAGTTCTGACACAGTGGAGAAATACAGCGAGTACTGTTCCCTGCCCCTCCCACGCCCCAGCACGGTTTCATGGTGTCTTGGCACCCTAACCTCCTTGGTATTCCTCTGGCGGGCTTTCAGCAGCAGCAGACTTTTACTGAGCACCTACCTGGTACCGTTATGTACGAGGCTCTGCTAGGCCAGGACCTTCATGAACTTGCAGTGCTCCTTTGTGTGAATCAAAACCTGGTAAGCCTCCGGGCAGATGTGGCCCCATGGGCCCAGGACTTGGCAAGTGACCAGCACCCTTTTATAGAGAAAAAGGCACTCTTTTTTTCCCACATCAGTTGTGGACTTTTAACGAGGATTTCAATTTCCTTTCACCCCCTTGTCTGGATATCAACCAAATGCAGTGGCTCCATATTTGACAGAGATTCAACAAATCCAGAATCTCTTAGGAACTACTAAATGAAAGAGCAAAATGTCTAGGATTTTGTCTTCCTTTGGTCTTCCCCAGAAGCAGGCCCCGATACAAGGATTCAGATGCAAGGGAGGTGAATCCAAGAAACACTGGAGAAGAGTGGAGAACGAGGCAGGAAGTACAGGAAACCAACCTAGCGTGTGTCCTCATGCAGGTTACCACTGTGGGCAGCAGGGTTCCAGCCCCACGGGAAGCTCAGGAGCCAGTTTGGAATCCATGCCTCAAAGCGTCCCCTCCACTTCCACCTCTGGGCAAGGGAGCTCGAGTACTTATCCCCACTCTGATCAGTCATTGGGTGAGGCTGCCAGGTTGGTCCTGGGGTGTCTGTCCTTCTGGCCTGCATCAGGTGACAGAGAGAGCTCTCTAGCTAGAGAAGCCCTCAGGCAAAGAGATGCATGCAGGTGCTGGAGGTCAGGCCAGCTGCGTGGAAATGGTGAAGATTAAGAGGGAATCTGCTTCATCTTTATAGTTGGTGTTAAACAGAAGTTTCTGGAAGGCTCCAAATCTGTAATAGCAGAGCTGGTGAGTCAAGGAGTACCTGAACAAGGCATAGTTCCTCATCTTTCTTGAACGGTATTTATGGCTGCACTTTACAATTTTATTTATTTTTAGAGTACAGAGGGTCATCTTGGAACAGAGTTAATTTTGCTAGGACCCTCAGAATATAAAGGCCTCATGGAACTGAGCTTATGAGTTGCAGACCTAGGACCTGGAGATGCCTGAGGTGTGGTTTGGCATTAGGGTGTGGTAGGGGCATCAGGATGCCAGGCCTCTGAGCTGGTACATTGTGAGTGATTGTCACTTATTAGTATCCTTTCCTTTAAGGGGTCACTGCTCTCTGAGTTTGGTGCAATGTAAGTGCCTGGTATGAATTGGTCTAAACTTTTTATTACAGAATAACACTGACCATGACCTAAGCATCTTCTAGAATTATCAGGCACTACCATAGATCCACTTTTTAGCCTGAACATATTTAGTTTTCACAATCCTGAATTGTGGACCTTATTGGCTCTGTTTTACAGATGAGGAAACTGAGCCTCAGAGAAATGGGAGTTATACCCATGTTTATGTGAGGTCATTTATACCATATATTTTTATGCTGTCTTCCTGGACAATGCTCAGTATTAGCTACTGGAGTGAGGAGCACAGAAACCGTATCATAAATCCCTTTAGACGTCTTTTCCATCTAGTCCACTGTTCTCTTTCTTAAAGCATGTGGGTCTGTATGATTTATAGTTTCCATGAGAGGATTCTCTCACTCTGGAACACTTTGTAAATGTTAAGACAACAGTACAACAGTGTCTTACAATGCCTAGAAACAACTCTGTACCCATAATAAATGTTGAAATAAATTTTACGGTGTGTTAAGTGTCAATTTTAAAAGCTCCTGAGGGGTGCCTGGGTGGCTCAGTCGGTTAAGTGCTCAATCCTTTATTTCAGCTCAGGTCATGATCACAGGCTTGTGAGATCCCGCCCTGCATCAGGTTTAGCACTGGGCAGGGGAGCTGCTTAAAATTCTCCCTCTTCCTTCCTTCCCTCCCATTCTCTCTTTCTCAAAACAAACAAACAAAGCCAAAAGTCTCCTGAGATAAAAATCAACATCACAAAGAAATGCCATGTCCTGGGGTGCCTGGGTGGCTCAGTGGGTTAAAGCCTCAGCCTTCAGCTCAGATCATGATCCCAGGGTCCTGGGATTGAGCCCCACATCCCGCTCTCTGCTCAGCAGGGAGCTTGCTTACTCCTCTCTCTCTGCCTCCCTCTCTGCCTGCCTGTCTGCCTGCTTGTGATCTCTATCAAATAAATAAATAAGTAAAATCTTAAAAAAAAAAAAAAAAGAAATGCCATGTCCTACGTGCTAGGATGGTTATAATAAAGAGGACAGACAGTAACAAGGATGTGGAGAAAACCTCATACACTGCTGGTGGGAATGCAGGCTGGTGCAGCTGCTTTGGAAAACAGTTTGTGAGTTCTTAAAAAAGTTAACTCCCATAGAGTTACTACATGACCCAGAAATTCCACTCCTGGGCATATGAAATGAAAGGAGAAATGAAGACATATGGACATGAAAACTTGTAGATGAATGTTCATAGCAGCATTCATAATTGCCAAAAAGTAGAAATAACCCAAATGTTCATCCTGATACATAAAATGTTGTTAATCTCTGCAATGGAGGATTATTCAGTCGTGAAAGTGAAATCTACAATATGGATGAGCCTTAGAAACATACTAAGTGAAAGAAAATGCTAGTCACAAGAGCTACATATTATATGCTTCTATTTATATGAAATGTCTAAAACAGACATATTTATATGTACATATTTATATGTATTTATATGTATATATACATATATATATATAGCATATATACAAAAGCTACATGTTATATGCTTCTATTTATAAGAAATGTCTCTTACAGGCATAAAGACGAAGTAGATTGGGAGGTTGGGGAATGACTGCTAAGAAGTACAGAGTTTCTTTTTGGGGTGATGAACATGTTCTGAAATTAGATAGCGGTAATGGTTGTCCAACCTTGTATGGATTTCAGCAACAACAGGATGTACCTTTTTATTAAAGGGGTGAATTTTATGGTCTGTGAATTATATTTCAATAAATATCACAAACCAAAACTTGTTTTGGCACAATATTTGTGTTGATAAAAAATGAGTATCAACATTAACCCGAGGACTTCCTGCTTTTTAGTTAATGTTTTGGAAACATTCTTTCCTGTTGTTACCAAAGCCCTTCAGAGTCTGTGAGTTTATTTAATTTCTTCTTGTGCAAACTAATACAACGTTTTAGTGATGTCTTAACTTGGACACCTTTGGAGTTCCTTCAAGTTAGGACAAATCCACTCAGCTTTTAGGAGGGAAGCACACCTGTCTTTCTCTTTCTCTCTGAGATAAGAGAAAAGGGATTTAGACAATGAACACAGCTCCCAAAATGAAACAAAGCTGTAATGTTGATGTAAGCAGGTCTCTGGGGCCTCGGTTTCTCTCATTCTGGAGGATGGTGCCAGGCCTAATGCTTCAGGGAGGCAGATTTAGATCCATATAAGGACACAACGTTTCAGCAGGTGGAGCCAGTTGGGGTTGAGCTGTACATCGTCGCCGGTGAGGGCTCGTGGAGGCGGGAGTCCCGCATTGAGAGGAGGCTGGAAGGGCTGACCGTAGGGTCCATATTAACTCTGAGAGGCCGTGATGCTTGTTCCCCTGCTGTGCTGCTCCGGTAGTCATAGCCATGACTCTTTGTTCAATGACCTAATCAGCTGTGTATTTAGAAATGATTTAGAATTGATTCGGAGGAAAGCAGGAAAAACAAAGCTCCAGAGGCTCGTGCTTGTTGTTTCTTTGATGTTCAGAGAGAGCAACTGATGCTAAACCCAGAACTTTAGAACACTAGATAGGGAGCCTGGAGGTCTGGATTTGGGGCACAGATCTGCTACCTACCTAACTGGCTGGGTGGCTTTCTGCAAGCCATCTACCCTCTCCTGACATCAAGTTCGTTTATTTGTTTTTTGTGTTTTTTTTTTTTAAGATTTTATTTATTTATTTGACAGAGAGAGAGAGATCACAAGTAGGCAGAGAGGCAGGCAGAGGTTGGGGGGAGCAGGCTCCGCCCTGAGCAGAGAGCCCGATGCGGGGCTCGATCCCAGGACCCTGAGATCATGACCTGAGCCGAAGGCAGAGGCTTTAACCCACTGAGCCACCCAGGTGCCCCAAGTTTGTTTATTTGTAAAACACCGTGTTGGGTTGGGCTGACCTTGAAAGCCCGAAAAATTCTAGATTTTTTTCTCCATAACTTACAACTTTTCATAGCAATCTCACACCTGCCTTTTCCTAGGCTTTGATTGTCCTTTTCCTGTTCTGTCGTTGTCGTTTCCTGGCACATATGATCCATTTAATTATGATTGAAAACCACGTCCAGTACCGCTTGGTTGCTTGCATCTCTATGTGCACCACCATGCCCCTCACCACTGTGCCCCAGGAAGGATGTTGGCGGAAGGGGTCTCCCCTCCTTTCCAAGACCAGCACAAAAGCCCCAAGTTCCACGAAAGGCTTATTAGATACAGAAGGGAGGGGTTCAGTCCTTCTTAGCCGCTGCTTTCCTCATGGCTGCAGGACGTTGTCCAGCTCTTCTCTCTTCCTCTTGGCACAAATGTGTGCCTTTTCTTGATGGACTTGAGGGTGCGCTTGTCCTTGGAGACCTTGAACCCATGGCACACCTCTCCTACTGGATGAAGCCGCACACCTCTCGGATCGCATGAATTTTGTGTGCTTGGTGAGGCGCCTGTGGCGGGCTGTGCCTTGACTTTTCACATTCTTGGTCGCTGTGTGGCCCTGTTGAGACCCACAGCCACAGGGTAGCACAGAGCCATGGCTGCCGCTCCTCACTGGCTTCTGTGGCGGAAGGTTCTTGCCTGTTTTTTAATTTCTTCTGTTCCTAGGAATGCTTGACAGGTGCATGCCCACCATGTCTCTTGCCAGTCTTGCCCTTTCCCCCTGATCTTGTGCCCCTCTTTCCTCAGTGGTTCATGTCAGCCCTACCTTCACGGTCAACACTTTCTCAGTTACTACAGTGGGGGTCTCAGAACTTTGTTACCTTGTTACCTTATGAATCCCTTCGCTTCAAGCTATCATAGTATAAGCATCTAAGCATCTGCTGTTTGTGTGTCTCCTGCTTTTCCAGTAAATTGTAAGCTGCTTAGGAAAACAGCATGGTGTGAAGGAAGAACACTTGAAATCAGAGACTTAAAGTTATTTCCCCCAAGGGCCTCAGTTTTCTGGTTTGTGGCATGGGAATAGTAACATCCACCTCGTGGAGGTACTGTGAAAATGAAGTGAGATAAAACAGGACAAATAAGGGTTTCGGTCGTCATGTTTGGTGATGGTGCAGGTAGTGGCTGGTGTGGGTACAAGGCACTGAGAAGGTGGCTAGGAGAGGCTGAAAGAATTTGTCTTCTCTTGTATTTTCAGGAAGGAAGTCACATGAAGCCAGTCACCTGGCACAGACTTAATGATTGTTCTCAGAAATCTGTTCCTCTTCATAATACCCCTCAGTGTCTGAAGATAATTCCACAGAGTGAGTTTAAATCTTGCTCTGGAAATTTAAGGGCTCCCCCCCCTTTCTTTTCCTTCCTTCCTCCCTCCCTCCCTCCTTCCTTCCTTCCTTCCTTCCTTCTTTCTTTCTTTCTTTCTTTCTTTTTCTTTCTTTCTTTCTTAGTAACAATAGAAAAATCATTCAAATCATTGGGAGTCTTTTGTCCCAACCCTTGGTTGGTCTTAGAGGTGATTATTAGATTACTTCTTCATGATCTCTTCTTGGGTAATTAATTTCAGTTTCCTTAACATCCCTCCTGGTGCTCATCTTCTAAACGTTGAAGTGGGTCTTTTGCTTTCCTCCATCTCCCAGAGTAATATTCCTTCCAGGCTGGAGAACGGTTGTTGGGTAATGGGTCAAGTGAATTAAGAGGCAGGCCATATGGTTCATGGACACTTTGCTTTCAACAACTTGATAAGAAGTGGTTTGATTTTTTTTTTTTTAATTTTAACTATAAAAATGTAAGAACCATCTGCTGTTATTTTTTGCCCATGATCCTGGTAAGTTATTTAGTTAGACTGCTCCTTTGCAATTAGCTGCTGTCTGTGGAGGCTTTTGTGGCAAAGCTGGATTATTTCATTTCTAGTTGTAATGTACATGCAGGGTGTGTGTCCCATTCAGATTCCTTTCATAAACTGCAGCAGGTTTGCTTACATGCAGTGAGTTTTGGGATGTATATGGCTTCCCTCGTAGTTACTTATATGCTTTCATTGTAGTGGCTCATTTGATTGGTTGAGAATAGGTCACACACTAATTGCTAAGAAGCAAACTGAACAGGCTAATGTGATAGAGAGTGATGCTGGGGGTGGGGGGGGGGTGGGACTGCTTTAGTGAGGAGCACGGAAGCCCTCAAAGGAGGAGGAAGTGGAGTGGACATCTGCAGGGTGATCGAGAGACAACCAAACGAAGATGTCGGGTGAGCCAGTGAAGACCCGCGGTGAGAGAGTTTGAAAGGGAAGGAAGTGAAGAGCAAAGGCCCTGAGCCACGGGATCCACTGACAAATGAGCCGAGGAATAAAGAAGCCAGTGGGCTACACTGTAGTAGGCAGCGGAGAATGCAGGAGGTGGGGGTGAAGAGGGTCTCGTCTAACAGAAGCCCTTGGAGGTTTTTAAGGGAGGATTTGATACCATCAGATTTATAGCTCTGGAAAGCTCACTCTGGCTGCTAGGTGGAAGTTGGATTGTTAGAAGCAAGAACGGTATCAAGGAGACCAGTGAGGGGACTATCACTGCTGTCCAGATGAGAAACCATGGTGGCGTGGGCTGAGGTTGTGATCCATTTGGGATATATTTGGGATATGGAATCTATGGGACACACCTGATGATTTGGGTCTCTTACTCAGACATGATTCATTTTTTGTCAGTTAACTTTCGATGGCCAATGGAATCCAAGTGGAAATGTCCAGTGGGTGATTGAATATGTGAATATCTGGAGCATGGATGAGATTTGAAGTCTGAATGTTCATTTAAATTATGTGAAGGTAAAGAATGTAGACAGACAGGAGGCTGAAGTGTCTGAGTCTGGGACACACTGTCGTTTAGAAGTCGGAAAGAGACACCAGCAAAGGACTCTGGCAGAGAGTAGCCAGAGAGATGGCAGAACCATGTGCTGACGAGGTGCCTGGAAAGGAAAGTGTCTCCAGGAGTAATCGGAGCCCTCACCATTCAGTTCCGAGTGTTAGCACTTAGCACCTGTACTAAAACATTAATTGAAAGCTGTATTCCGTAGCTGCACATTTAGTGACAGCTAGAGCACGCTGCGCCCAAGGCTCGTCCACAGAAACCGTCAGCCACAGGGGGATCAAAAACAGGGAGACTCTCTTCTCCTGGGGGCCAGGAGAGAGGAGGTTTCCTGAAGTCTTTTTTAGGGTTTGTGAGATTTTCCTACTTTTGCCAAAGCAGCAAAGAGTCATTTGTTGTTGTTGTTTTGTTAAATGGCCGTTTTATATATAGTTCGAATGGCTAGGCTACAAATCAGTTCTTGAAAAGAATCTGTAACTAAATTTTAATTCTCAATTTTAATTTCAGGAGTCTAAGGTTCACTTAAAAGCCTATATAGCCAACTCAGTGTATGAAAAGACAAAAATACTTACGTTTTTAACTTCTTTATATTCCAGTCCTGATGAGAAGCCTCAAAACAAGTCATTTTCTAAATTTTCTCTTTTCTCAAAGGCAGTTTCTGTTTGGGAGTTAACTTCAGTTTATGGAAAATTGTTGTATTGTGGTTGTCACTTGATAAATGATATTATTTAAATGAGTCATGGAGATTTCTTGCTTTCGGTCTCTCTTCAAGTGAACATATAATATACTCCATCTAACAATTTAGATTGAAGGGCAAAGTTGGGGGGGTCTTCTGTTTTTTGTACAAATTATTACAAATTAATAGGCCATTTTTCTGCTGTAGTAAGTGCATTTTCTCCAAAACCCAAATCATGATTGTTCTGGAAACAAGAACAATTTATTTTGGTGATTCTTATAAGTTTGGAGAAATAATGGGTTTGTTTGAAATTAAGCAAAGCTACAGTTTCTTTCAAGAAGGTTCAATGGATGACAAATACGCAAACGATGTACATGTTTATTCTGACTGTTTACTGACATTTAGTTAATTTTATGAAAAGATAAGGCTAATAAGAATGTAGTAGGCTGATAGTTGGCAATAGATAGGGATAAGAAACGTTCTCTTGGTTATTCAATCAAATACTTGGTTCACTAATGGAATGAGACTTGCTGGGAACAAAACATTGGAAAATAATCCCTTTCCATAATTTTAACAAGATGACTGATTCTGCTGCTTTTTATAGAAATAAAATCTTGGGGCACCTGGGTGGCTCAATCAGTTAAGTACCCAACTCTTGATTTTGGCTCAGGTCTTGATCTTGGGGTTGTGAGTTCAAGCCCCATGTTGGGCATGGAGGCTACTTAAATAAGTTTTTTTTATGGTACCTCAAAATTCTCCATTTCTTCTAAGACCAAACTGGAAGTAGCTCATTTATCTGGCTGGCTCAATCCCATTTTCAAAGACTAAAAGCTCAAACAACGCTTGAAGCATCGGACCTTCCCGATGTGCAGTACCACCGTCATGAATGAGGAAAACGCCAAGCCAGTCTGACAGCTGTGTACCTCTGTGTGAAGATTATAGAATGTAACAAGCCCTGTCCTTGGGTCCCTTGTGTGCAGTTATCTTTTTGCGGCATTGGCAGGACTGTGCTAGGGTAGAGTTTCCTGGTGTCCAAGCACATGTAGGATGTGCAGGGTCAGTCAGGGTGAGGGAGACTCTGGGTTCTCCTCTTTCCTGCCCTTCTCTTGCCAGGCCCTCTAACCACTTGGGGGAAATGAAGATAAAGGGCTGTGTGGGTGATCAGGCTGTGGGAGGGGGCGGGGGAGGGGGAACCACCCCTTGTCTGGGTGGCGATGGTGGTGGGAAGAAGGCACTGTTGAGAGGGGTGGTTCTCCCTGGGAAGTGGTTGTGTCTGTCTCAGCCACCACCTTCCATGGTCCTCAGAACTGTACCTGGCATAGACAAACCCAATAATTCCTCGGTGAACGTTGAGTGGTTGGGGGTGAGGGCTCACATAGACCAGGACAGAGCTGCTTCCGTTCCCTTCTGACCGTTATTGCCCTGAACGGCACACAGCCCAGTGTCAGACCAAACCCCAAGATCCTACACCTGGGGAAGTCACTTGATTTATTGTATGGAAGGGCCCTCTGTGACTTGGAGGCCTCCACTGAGTTAAGCCATCACTTATACATATGAAGAAAACACTGGAATTCTTTGGGATACAAAGCAATAATATCTTCCTATTAAGAACAGCTTCTTAAATTTGATCATGTTGTCTTCCCATTGAATAAAATCCAAGCACATTCTCTTGGCTAACAGTGTCCTGTATTAAGTGGCTCCTGATTTCCTTTCTCACCTCTTTTTGTGCCACCCTCTGGTTCCTTGAACACTCCAGACCCCTTCCTGCCTGCTACAACCTCTGCTCTGTTTGCTCTGTTCTCCCAAGGCTCTTCACTTGCCTCTGTCTTTCTGCGATCCTTTAAAGATCCACCAAATGGGCATTTCCTCAGAGAGGCCTGCTTTGCTCTCCCTGTCATCCCCTCTGTCCCATTATTTTGTACCTAGGCATTTTGTATTTCCCTGGGTGTTTGCCTTCTTGTTTACTAGCTTTCTGCCACACTTGATTGAATGCTTTATAGGCTGCGCTGTTTTCTGATTGGGTTAGCCTCTAGTCTAGTCCCTGGTTCAGAAGAAGCTCTCACAAAATGAATGAATGAAGCCTCAGCCCACTTTTCATCAGGAAGTGTTTTAAGTAAAAAAAAGAACAAAACAAACCTTTTTTTTTCTTTCTCAGATTCTCAATATGCAAAACACATATGCCCATCGTCTGTGTGGATTTGCAATGTAATAATTCCCTAGCCTTAGTACGGGAATGCCTTCAAGGATAGGGTTTGTGATTTAGTACCTGTGGTCTAACTACTATTAGTGCTTTTTATTCCTAAACTTCTAATGTGTTTTCTCTGCTCTTTCCTTTCGTCTTTTTTAGCAAGGGAAGCCATATGTCTTCGATAGAGTGCTGCCTCCCAGCACGACCCAAGAGCAGGTTTACAATGCGTGTGCAAAGCAAATTGTCAAAGGTAAGTGCTATTTCTTTATTTCCTCCCCGGCCTTTCAGAGTAATTGAAAACGTTAAGTGATATTTGCAGCCTAGGACTCAAAGTGCCTTGACTGTAAGCAGAGGCCTGCTAATTGGAAACACTGAATTGTAGCCCGAGCTCTGGCTCTGATTTGCTATGATGTCAAGCAAGTTCTCGCACCTCTCTGTACCTCCTTGCCAAGGAAATTTCTTTATTTCTTTTGTCACCTTTTTGGCAGAGTTATTCTGCCACCTAGAAGCTTAAAAGCTATGGTCACACTATTTCTGTAATGGTTTTAAAATACTGCTGTAGGTATAAGACCTCCTTTTTACTTTGAAGGAGACAAAAATATATGTATTTCTGATGCTCCAGGTGTTTGTTTTTGGCTGATTTATTTTGGGCATCTGTCTCTTCAGGGAGAAGCCTTACACGTGGAAAATTCTCGGGCATCAAGGGATTTTCTACAGCATCATAAAATCACATTACCTTGTTGGTTATCCAGCTCTTCTTGCTTCTCAGCATTTCTTAAACATACTTTTATCTAACCCACTTTCCACCTTTCCACCCAGATACCAACATTGTTCCTCCAAAGAGATAGCCTGAAGCCTAAAATCGTCTCAGAGATCAGTCCTTTTCTCTGGGACTGGCCTTGGCCCTGAAGGATCTGTGTCAAAATAACAGCAGGGAGATGAAGCAATTTACACATCGCTCTACCTTGCCCTTTCAAATCAGGGGCAGGCTGGAGCTTGCCTTGGGGGAGCTCGCCATCTGGACAGAGCTGAGGGGCATCTATCTCCTGCTACTTTGTTTTTCATCTTCATATCTTAACCTTCAACTCTGAATGCTACAGCCCCTGTGCTTTCAAATGTCCTGATGTTTCCACCTTTGTAGGTAGCTGTAGATTTAAAGAGCAAAAAAGCAAAAACAGAATTCAGAAAGCACCTTGTCATGCAAGACGTGCTTGTTTTTGGAAGCTGACTAACCTAAGTATTTGAAATTCCTGAAAGCCAACCCTGGGTGCATCTGTTCGATTAGTTCTGAACCTGGGCACCTGCGTGGGAGAGAGCACGGAATGTTCCTCACTGAGGTGTATGGTTATTCATGTTCCTGTTGCAGACATCAATTGATTTTGAAGGTCTTCACAGTAAGATAATCCAGAAAACAGAAGAGAAAAACATGCCTGAATTTGGGCTCTTCTTGAATTAATACTGTGGACCTGTATCTGGTGGTAATGTTTGTCTTCTCTCTACTTCTATTCTCTTGTATCTCTTTCTGTCTAAAAATGTTTTCTCTCTCTCTCTGGAGTGCATTGTTCTAGTTTGCTGCTAGTCAACCCTCTCCATTAGCAGACTCTTCCTTATTTTTATTAAAGTAAGAGTGATCACATGTGAGCCATAATTTCCTTCTTTTTCTCTCCCCTTCCATTATCAGAACTAAATAGTATTTACCACGTGCTGTGCTAAGCATGAGGTCCATTTCAACACATCTCTAAGTTGATGTTGTAATTAGAGATGGATGCACTCCCTTTTTCAAAAATCCTGTGATTAACAAATAGTCATAATCTTTCAGTCTTCATTACTAGAGAAGTTGGGTCTCTTTCAGTGTTTGGGTTTTTCTGTAGTATGAAATGTCAGAAATAGGCAGTCCTTGGAAAGTTCTTGTGAAGATGTGACCTAACTGGGTCACTTGAGGCCCAATATATGGTGAGCCACAAAGAAAACCACTTAGGGTAACATTAGGCTCTGACATGATATGATAAACAGATAGTTTTCAGACGCTATAAATGTAATGTGAGCATACTCATTTTGTAACAATAAAGAGTTCTTTCTTCTTCCTCGAAAGGAAACTAGTGGGGGATGATGAAGGCCTAATTGAACTTTTTTTAATATCCACTGAGGCTAGCATGAGGGGAAGTGGCCATGTTATTTCTGCATCAGCAAGGTAAAACACAAATGTGTAAGAAAAAACTTCTTAGAATAGTTAATAGGTACAGCTGAGGTTTCTTTTTTTTTTTTTTTAAGATTTTATTTATTTGTTTATTTGACAGAGATAGACACAGTGAGAGAGGGAACACAAGCAGGAAGAGTGGGAGAGGGAGAAGCAGGCTTCCCGCTGAGCAGGGAGCCGGACGCAGGGCTTGATCCCAGGACCCCGGGACCGTGACCTGAGCCAAAGGCAGATGCTTAACCCACTGAGCCACCCAGGCAGCCCACAACTGAGGTTTCTTTTGCCATGACAAGCCCTATTTAAATCAGGAAAGGAAGTTGGTACTGTAGGGGTCTCTTTTTCTAGAGGCCAGAAATTCAATCAGATAACTTCTGAAGGCCACCGCAGCCCCCACGACTCATGGTAATGTAGTGGACTGGCAAGCGTTTCTTTCAAGGCTATCTGAACCCTTAACGTTTTTGAGATCAGGAAGACTCCTTTTAACTGGATAGCTTTATTCTCTCTTGGTTTTTTCATTCCCTTCAACTTCACTGGGTTTTTCAAAACATATTTCAAACATTTGATTGTAGAATTCTGGTACCTCCCACATTCCCATCTTTGTCTGGTGTGTGTTTTTCAAAATGTTGTCTGAAAGAGTATGTACAATTCTTCATTTCTTCCAGAAAAGCTTATAGGATTTGTGACTCTCAGCATGGTAAATAGGAAGGTTTCTGTGGACGCACTAGGAATTAAAAACCATGGTTACTGCTTGCTATTGTTGATGTACAGGGAACTATTTCCCACTCTACAGAAGTCACTCTGGGCATTTGCCTTTCAAATTAGCTTGATGTGGACTGTACAGGGCTAGAGAAGGTGGTTCCTTGTTTTCTAGATCTGATTTCTTTAGGCTTTGTTTGGTTGTTTCTTTTACCCATTCCTATATGCAAAGATAGTAAGTATTTACCATGTAGAGTAAGCACTGCTAGGGATTAGAGTCACCAAGATATATAAGACTGTCTGCAGGGACGCCTGTGTGGCTCAGTGGGTTAAAGCCTCTGCCTTCGGCTCAGGTCATGATCCCAGGGTCCTGGGATTGAGCCCTGAATCAGGTTCTCTGCTCAGCAGGGAGCCTGCTTCTCCTTCCTCTCTCTCTCTCTCTGCCTGCCTTTCTGCCTGCTTGTGATCTCTGTCTGTCAAATAAATAAATAAAATCTTAAAAAAAAAAAAAAGACTGTCTGCAGAAAGCTTCACGGATGTTGAAAGAGACAGAGGCACCCATAGTTCTCGTACCTGTGGGGAGTACATGCTTTAAACTGGCTGTGTGCAGAATGCTGTGGAACCACAGAAGGAAGTCACGGGGGGCTGATTTTGGTGAATGGGGATGAGGATTAGAGAATTAAGGAAGGCTTCTTGGAAAGGTTGGGTCCTGTAGACTGTAGAATATGTCTGCATTCTGTACAAGCACAAGGAACAGCAAAATCATAAGACACAGATTATATGGCTTGTTTGTGCAACTTAGAGTGTTACAAGGTACTGGGGGGCCAGAACTTAAAAAGATAGGCTAGATCAGAGTTTGGTAGAAATGGATGGGCTTTATCCTCCAGGCAGTGTGGACTCACTGACAAGTTTCAGGCCCAGGATACTATAAATATGTTTTATTATATTATATTATATGTGACTCTTAAGAAGAAGTATATTTATTTGGGTACTGTTATCTGTCAGGCACCATCTATGCACTTTACGTAGGTTATCATATTTTAAGTCTCAACAATTTTATGAGGTATGGACATTATTGGTTCCATTGTACTAAAGAGGGACTTGAAGTCAGATGATTCGCCCAGGTCAGTTAGGGGTTGGTGAGGCTGGAATTTGAGCCTGAGTTTTGCCTGTCTTCCTTGAATTTTTCTGCGCTATTCTGCTCCCACTTTTCTGGAGAGCTCATAATGAGCATTTAGTAACAATTTATGAGTTGTTACTTTTCTATCAGGCCACATGGGCTATTAACCAAGCATTGCAAAAAGACAGGGATAGGAATGGCCACGGGAAAAGGGGAGAGGAGGGAGAGTAGAGATTGTGGCAGGTAGCCTTGGGGTGGCCCTGCCTGTCTCCCAGCAGTGAGATGCATGTCCATTCTGAAGATGCAGGAATGCCCTTCCCTTCAGACTGGCTGGCCCACCATTCTGGCTTGCCACTAGGGTTCAGCAGGGCTGCCTCGGGGCATATGCCTACTTGAGTAGTTCTCTGGACAGCCAGAGCCTTAGGATTCCAAGGCAGGGATGACTTGTCTATCGCTAGTGCCACTGACAGGCCACCATGTCACTCGGGGAGTTGGTACAAGGCCATGCCTTCTCAGGAACTTGTATGATTACATCGTCCTCAAATTCTTACCCAACAGTAGAAATAACTTTTCTGCTCTAGGAAGATCTGGATTCAGAACTAGCAAAATCTAGGGTGGAAAACTGGCTTCTGAATCCATAGTGAGAGGCAAGAAGTATTTTCAAGTTTCTCTCCCCTCTCTGGAGGTGAGAAGGCTCTTCCCACCTGCTGCAGAACCTCTCTTTGGGTTTGCTTGGCTGCCAGATGGATGTGTGCTGTGTTTGTGGGTGCCACTAGCTGTGTGGTGTGAGCTGAGGTCATATCACGCCAGAGCCCATCACAAAGCAAGGTTCTGTCTGGCTGAGCTGGTTCCTGGCTCTGCGGCTGGTGCACAGAAATAGTCATTCTGCTACGGGAGAGGCTCTGAAACAAATGCTTTCCTTGGGCCCAGGAACTGTCATTCAGTGTGATGAAAGTGCCTTTTTGTGGGCTGTTTCTGTTAGGGTTGGATGGGGGTTGCTGTGTGGCTCATCGTGGTGCTCTCCCATCCTGCTTTCCTGGGCGTGTGCTCTGGCCTCCTCCATCGCAGCAGTCCAACCCAAATGCACAGTGTGCCCTCCCTTTCCCTCCTGCCTCTCCTCTCCCCTGATAATCAAACAGAGTAGGTAAACACACCGACCCCTACAACTTGGAGTTTGGAAGAAAATCGAGAACACTGGGTTCAAAGAGCTTTTTCTATCTTTTTTTAAAATAACCATTTAAGTCACAGTTGAGTTGAAAGAAGGCATCGGCTTTGTTCAACCTTGAACACTAGAGATAGGTTCTGCAACAATGAACTAATTGTAACATAACTGTAAATAGTACTTTAAAGACTAAGCAGCATTTGTTCTGGTGGAGTTTTATGTACTCTCTTTTCCTTAAAAAAAAAAAAAAGGGGGGGCCTGGGTGGCTCAGTGGGTTAGGCCTCTGCCTTTGGCTCAGGTCATGGTCTCGGGGTCCTGGGATGGAGCCCCGCGCTGGGCTCTCTGCTTGGCGGGAAGCCTGCTTCTCCCTCTCTCTGCCTGCCTCTCTGCCTACTTGTGGTCTCTCTCTCTGTGTCAGGTAAATAAATAAAATCTTTTAAAAAATAATAATAATAATAATTGGACTCCGTGTTGAAATAGCAGCAACAAACAGTTGAGGATCCTCCAAGTAGAGCCTCCTGTGTTCCTTAGCTCCCTGCTCTAAAACAAGTAGTGCTGCCCTGAGCTCTTGTTTTCCCACGTGTGTCCCAGGCCTTACCCTGCTGGAGTCCTGGGAGCAGCCCCTAACTAGGAGTTAGTAGGATTATGCATTCTGCCCAGGGAAGTTGGGTTTAGAGGTGTGGACCACGTCCAGGGGTGCCCAATTTAGGTGCACCGGCCGCACTGCTTGGTGGCAGTAGAGGAAATGTGCTGGGTTTTCTCTTGTCCGTGGGGCTCTGACTCTGAGCTGGGTTTTCTTTAGGGTGCGGCACGTTGCTCAGCGCCCCCTTCTGCGTGCATGTGCATTTGCAGGGTTGCCGGCGGCCTGTGAGGAGGAGCAGAGGGAGCTGGACCCTTGGCCTTGGCCTCCTTACCCCTGATCTAATAATGCCTGGGCTGGTAGGTCCCAGAGTGCCTCCTACACCGGGGCTGGAGGTAAGGAGGCCCTTTGAGTTTAGGGGGAGATGTTTGATTTCTGATAAACAGAAGCTTTAGTGCTGTGACTGTGGCTAGCATTCCAACTGCCCGGAGCTGTTTATGCCACGAATATAGAATTTTAAAGGTACAACCGCAGGATGGGAGCCTCTTTCTTTGTGTCCCTCAAAGCATGTTGCATTCATGGCCATTTAGAGGCTCTCCACTCTGAATCTGTTCTCTGAGCAAGTTGGCATTTCTGTGAAAACTGAAGCTTGAACCTCCAACCCTTACATTGTGGTCTTCCAGTTTTTGCTTCCGTTCCCAAGGAAACCATTGCCAGAAGTTTGATATGTGTGAACATTCTCTCTCTCCCTCCTCTCTCTCAATACAGCTTGACACAAACTCAGGAGGGCTGCTAGGATTAAAAAAAAAAAAAATTCTGCTGCTGAATTTTTCTCTTTTTTTTTTTTTTAGCTTCCTGAAGGAAAATCCCACTTTCTATTCTGACCCCAGTTCACACTCCAGTAACCTCAGATCAATAACATGTAAATTGAAAAAATTTTTAGAAAAGCTGACAAAACAACAAAAATTAACTGGCATTATGAAATTCGGAGAGATCAAAACCACAAACCAACCAGCCTTATCAGGGCCTGAACTAGCTGGAGCTGGTGGCCTGGCCTTCAGGAGCCAGGGACCCTGAAGAGGACATCTCAGTAGGGGGTTCCTCAGAGAGGTGGTGAAGGGAATGGCCACATTTTTTTTTTTTTGCCTCTTCATTAACACATTCTGTAAGAATGTGAGTACATTTCTTATCGCCCCCACTGTCCTTTCAGGAATGAGACTTCCTTCCCTTACGTGGAGCTGTTGGGTCAGGGATATAAATCATGTACTATTTACCTTTTGGTGATTTGATGGAGATAAAGGAGGACTGAGGGAAACGAGTGCTAAATATATTTTAATCACCTCAGCTGCTTTGCAGAAATTCCCACAGATAATCTCCAGTGCAGAGCAGCGTCTGTCCGCATGCTTCCCCTTGTCCCTGTGTGAAACGGAAGCCGGCCTGCCGAGTGGGGGGCTTTGCACAGTGTGCTCATTGTGTAATTAAAAGAAATTCCCGATGCTGATGGGCCTGGGCCATCCTGACGGCATCGTCACTGAAAAAACAGAGGCCTTAACTTTGAGGGCCCCGGCGTTTCTGGGCTGATTGGATTGTCCCTGTGTGGCTGGATTTACAGAGTGGGGCCCTGTCCTTCTCCCCAGCTCTGGACTAGCTCCGTTCTCAAGGGGCTCCAGGCTGCCTTCCTGAAAAACCTCCCCCAGGAGCTTGCCTGCACCGACATTTCAACTGACCCAAATCAGATCTTTGGGAAAAAAATTCTATTCTATACCTCACTCCAGAGAGTCAGGACACTGATAATGTTTTTCTTCCTCCAACTGATCTCAAGAGATCAATTTAGAGAAGAAAACTTGAGTATCTTTCTGCTGAAAAGGAAGTGTACTGCTCGATATCTGTCTTAATATTGATGTTACTGGGAGAGAGTGTCTGTGTCTTTTTCTTTTTTTTTTTTGCCTCTTCATTAATATATTCTGTAGGAATGTGACTACATTTCTTATTTGGGGAACAGTGGAGGCCTTCATTTCTGCTTTTATCTCACAATTCTACTTAAAATGCAAATGTAGTTGAAATACATCATTTGTGTGAAAAATGAGATGGGCCATTTGGAATATGTAATTTTAAAATATGGAACCAACACAAGCATACGATCAAAGTAATGAGTTAATTTTAATTTCTTTTTCTTGCTTGCAGATGTCCTTGAAGGTTACAATGGGACGATTTTTGCCTATGGACAGACCTCATCAGGAAAGACGCACACCATGGAGGTACGATTGCAGCACGCTGGGAAGCATCCTTGCGGGTGGCTCAGTAGCTCTGTATGACCAGCCACATTCAGGTGCCTGCAGCCCCCTGACTGTGATGCGAGAGAGAGACGGTGAAGGGACCAGTCATATCTGACCAATTCATTTTGGCATTGTGGAATTTCAAAATAATGATAATAAAATCCCAGGAGTTCAGAATTTCAAAGAAAATCCTTTGTTGGTGGCTCTCTCAAAATGGTAATAGTACATTCTTTTAAAATACTCATCAGTAAGCTAACCAGTAGTGTGAGTATCCTTATGGACTGTGGCCCTAATCTCACTGAGAAAGTCTGCTGTGAGAATAATTTAAAAAATTATTATTATTATATGTATTTTTTAATTGCAGGCAGTGCTTAAAATGGGATGATTTCATACAATTTTAAGCTTCCAAATTTGGCTGAAAATTCTAAAGATCCTACAACTAGGCAAAATTTCACCATCCTATAAAGCATAGGTGTCACTAGCGCAGAGATCATCATTGTCTTGTTCACCTGTTTATTCACGTTTCTAGTGCATGGAACAGTGGCTGTTCCTCTAGGAGGGTTACAATAAAACACTTGTTAAATTGATAGCCTCGGGGTGACCGTGGCCAACCTTGTGTGTGGGCTGGGCTGTCCAGTGCACCCCAGCCCCCTGCATGCACAGTAGGAACTAGCGTGCAGCCTCCTCTGTCATTAGCGTGCACACCCGACCTCTGTGGGGGTGTGAAAGTGTGAGCCCAGCTCAGAGTGTTGGCTGTGGAGCCTGTGGCTGTCTTCCAGGCTGTCTTCCAGACAAGACACATCTACAGATAAAACTGGCCCCCTTTACCTCTTCTTTTCCTGCTTTTTGCCATGGCCTCCTGTAAGCCCTTCAGGGCCGGATACTCTTCTATAGGCTGGGCCTGCCTGACAGGTGAGCAGAGGTAGAAGAGTGGTTATTATAAGACACTGTGCAGAGGAAGTTTGGGGAATTCAGCTTACAAGCAGCAGGGTAAGATGAATCCTTGATCCTTCAAGCTTAGGATTTTCATTTACAGTACCCTCCTGGGAATGTTACCGAGAGACGTCTGCTGCAGAATCGGTTTAGCTTATGAATCATTCCTATTGAAGAGGAAATTTCAAAGGCACAAGGCTAAAACCCTTGGGGCTCTGATGTTCTGCTCACACCAATTCTAAGTGTGCGTGTGACTCTGGGGGATCTTATTTCTGTTGTGTTGACTCACTTTCAACCGTTCGGGGGGGATAGGGGACAGTGGCTCCAAGATTGCACAGATTAAAGGAAGCATGAGATTTGTTTACCACTGCTTCTGGGTGGAGCAGGGCTGTTCCCTGACACCTGAGCCTTGGTCACGCTCTTCTCTGCATCTCATGTTCTCATGGAATACCCCTCGGAGATGCAGGCACATCCTCTTGCCTGCCTCTCTTACTGGGCCCCAAACCCTTAACCTTCCAGGCACTAGCAAAGTTGTAGGTCTGTATTTCCTAAGTACCAGCAACTCCAGTAGCCATGACAAAAGCTCCTTCATAGGCCGTAAGGCATGGGGGTGGGGGCGCATCTCATGACGATGTCCATCAGTCTCTAGGTTTTTGGAACATTACTAAACAATATACAAAATAACAACAGAAAATGCAATAATTAGAGTCCCCCAAATCATAGGGACTGTTTACAAGAGTTACCTTTTTAGCTTTGTGATTAATTCATCTTTGGAAAATACAAGGTATTTGCTTAATGTCAGAAATTTAAAATGTAAACCATCAAAGGAGAGACCTGTCCCCAGAGTAAAATCATAGTTTGTGGTGTGTGTGTGTGTGTGTGTGTGTGTGTTGGGGAGGGGCAAATCTGTGGGTGTAAGGAGATGGCAAAGACAAATGCCAGCTCTTTAAAATGAAAATAGGAGGCGTTTTGTTAAATGAGGGCGCCTGGAGCCCTGGGCGTCTCACGGCAGGAGACTTACAAGGCCTGCAGCACACTCAGCTGGGGACCTTAGGGGAACTGGCTTCTGTGCAGGTTACTCTCACAGTAAATTTAGGCAAATTTTGTAGTTTTTTCATCCACATCAGTTTTAAAAGGTTGATTGCAAGGGGTGCTTTTCTTTACTATGACTTCTGAAGATCCTAGAAGGAAGGAGTGGGTTGGGAGTCCTTTCCTAGACGCCCCCTTCCCAACACACACACTAAGTCTGGTTCTTTCTCTCCAGTGATTATAGATTGAAGAGAAGGTAGGGGATATGTTAGAGGAAAAGAGGAGCCCCGAGCTGAAGTTGTAGAGACTGTGGGAGACTGAGAAATCCAGGACCCCGGAATGCAATTAAATTAAAAAAAAAAAGAAAAAAGAAAAAACAAAAACCCTGCAGGGCTTGCACCATCTGAATGGATTTTATGTATTTGGAATTATACATTGTGATCTTTCAAAGGCTTTTGGAAGGGGATGTTAACTCCCTGAATGGACAGAACTGTCACATTTTAAAGCTGTTTTTCATTTTAATCCCCTCATTTTTGGTCTGACATCCAGTGGTGATTCCATTACCTTCTATTGAGGAAAACAAACAGATAAGCCTACATAAAATTGGAAAGATTAGCTTCTGAAGATGCAGCATTTAAGGTAGTTTCTCAGTAAAAATAGGAAACACTTGATGGTGCTGATGCCGAGCTTGGTAGGACACTGGCATGCACTGGGCCCTGGCATGTGCGGCCAGTGTTCCAGGGCTGGGTTGAAGGAGGGCTGCTGGGGGTGCTGGCTATATGGGGAAGAGAGGGCTGGACCTTTGTTTGGCCTGTGGTGCTGGGAAGAGCTTCTGTGGGCCTTGGGCTTTGCTTTGTGGCCCTATTTGGCACAGATTTAGATGGATGGAGACACGCTGTTTTTCCTTCTGCCCAAAGGGACACCTGGAGCCCATGGAATGGTGCAACCCCCCCACTGCTGAGCTGAGCCTGCCAAGTGATTTTTAATGAGCCTGTCGGAGTGCATTGGTGCTCGTGTGAGCTGACAGGCTGCCTGCTTTCCCATCTTAAGTGTTTGAGGAAACTGTCCTGCTTGGGAGGTTGAGGAGGCACCTGGGACTAGAACAAAGGGAGTCTTGTTCTGTGGCTGATGGCCTGCGTCTGGTTTCTTCTTTCATACATGCCCCAAGAAGGCCACATTCAGAAGTGGGAGAAGTTTTTGAAGAGGATTATGTAGGATACAAGTATAAAAATGTTCTTTTTGTTTTTTGAGAGAAAAAAGGATGATGAAGTGGGACATTCCTTTGCTACCCAAATCCATCCCAGTCCTTCAGCCAACTGAAATTGTCCTGGCTCTCTGGAAGGGAGCCTCAGTTAGTATTCTTCAGTTCCTGGGCCACACTGCTGTCCTCTCAGGTTCCCTGCTGCTTCCCCTTTGCCCATCCTCATCTTCCTCCTCTCTCAAGATTTATCGTCCCTCAACGAAGCCATCCCATATCACCCAGCTGGAAAGGACTCTTCTGTGCTCTGAATTTCCACAGCTCTCTGCTTTTTTACTACTTTTCATTGCCTAAAGTGACTACTGTGTATGTGTAGATGTGTATTTTATTTGCAAGAAGGAATGAAGACCTTTATGAAACACCTGTCTACCTCATACACACACAACACACACGTCAACACTCCCCCCAACACCACTCACACCCATATATTACATACATCACACACATCCACTCCGTACACCACGTATACCGCCCCCCCCCCCCTCCAGATTGTCTTGACAGGCTCAGTTTACTGAACATAAATGCTCAGTTTTCACCACGCTTGGGCTTATGAGCTAGATCAAGCATCCCAGCCTGGAAACCTGTGGTAGATTTGAGTAGTACTTCTATGACCATGGGAATGGGAGGTATGTATCCTTATGCCTTCTCCAAATACACATGTGCTTCCCTCTCATGTGATTTTTGGGTGTGGGCTTCAGGGAAACGACACAGGGAGTGTCCCAGACTCATCCCTGGTTCTGCCTTGGTTCTTACCCTGACAAAGGCAAACAAAGGGATGTCAGTATTTGTATAAGCTAGGAATCAATTGAAAGATATATCTTTTGGAAGGGAAAGCATCTAGGGAAACAGATTTGAGTCATTTATAAATGACTTTTGGATTATCTCTCATCTTTCTCTGTCTGTGGACCACTGAGTAGAAGCCAAAGGATTATGATGGATTATTGAATGGTTCTGTGGGGAGCATGGGGGACACTCCTCAGATCTCCAAGGTGGATAGGCCCAGTGGTATCGCAACATTTGACTGGACAGAGATCTGTGTTTTCACAGTCCGTGTCATTTCTGTCAGCAATTTACACAGTCCTGAGCCTGTGGGGCCCAATATTTTATGTTTACAATGGCCTATGAGAAGTAAGCTTACCAACATTTGAGAGATTCTGAGTCTCAGTCATTGATGGCTGTTTTCCTGAGATATCTAGTCATGGCCTGGGATAGAAATGTATTTTCAGACTCTTCAGGTCAAATAAACCTTAATGACTGCTTAATGAGAACTTGATATGAGCTGAATAATATAATGCTAACATTTATTGTTTCTAACCCCCTATTTTTACTGCTTAATTTAACTTCTACAATAATTCGATGCAGGAGACACCTTAGCGTTGTAAGCAGTGGGAAGAAATACTTATCACTGGCCATCTTGCCCTCAGGGGCTGTACCGTCAAAAAGCCATATAAATACATCACAGGATTTAGGATCCTTAGCATGCGAGGGCATTCCCAGGTGAAAGAGCTTTGCCAGGGGCCAGATGTATCTAAATTCAGCTTTTCTCTTGCTTTCAATAGAGTAGAAGGTTCATCAGGTGTGCAAAGGAGGATTCAGAACCGGAAAGTGCTTAGCGCCCGAGTCCACATGATTTCTTGCTTTTGGTAATTCAGATTGTTGGCTTCAGAGTCAGCCTGTCAGAGAGGCACTATGTGGTGAACCCCAGAAGGATACAGAAGATCTCACTGAGGAAAACAAAGCAGATCTTCCAGGTGTCGGGCAGATTTAGAACTAGGGTGTGAGTCATACTGTTGGTAAAGTTTGCTGAGAGAAGAGTAAATGGGTTTTGTACTTTTCTTCCAGTTCCATTTTTCCTAGAGCTTAGAACTTTCTGAAGATCCTAGAGTTTTAGAACTTTCTGAAGACTCTTCTTGCCAATGATTACTTTAGACCTGCAGACTTCGTGTTTGTGCCCTGATGTGTAGTTTAACAGGGAACAGGACAGAACTTGAAGCATGGGAGTCAGGAAGGCGCTCTGGAAGTCCTTGCTGAGGCTGCTGTTTAAATACTTCTAGAGCTCTTGTTTGGGAATTGTTTTAAGATACCACGGCATATCTTTTTGAAAGTCTTCAGAAGCAGCAAATCTGGATCTTTAAAAATGGATTTAGTGATAGAACTGAAATCACAGAAAAATTCATCTATCCCTTTATCCCTTAAATGAAATATCCCTCAAATCCCTTAGGGTTGGAGGATGGTTGCTGGCTGCATGGGGAAGGGAGGGCTGGGCCTCTCTGGTAGAAAAAAGGGGGATAAAAGAATAAGAGAATATCTTACAACTGAATTTAAATATTAGAAATAGCAAAAAAAAATTAAAAAGAAACCAGCTAAAATTTTTTTGTAACATTTCAGGCTGGGAATTACAGATTTTTAAGAAATTGATAAAATCGCTTTTCTTGATTAGTTTGTGAGGTGATACTGAAAGTATTCCTAGAATAATTATTGTTAAAATTTTTGAGCAACGATGACTGTCAGTCTATCAATGTCTATCAGGTCTCAAGTTGGCTTTATTAAAGCAAATTAATTTGGACTTATACATTCTGATCAGTTTGTAAAAATTTCAAAACAAAAACCACATTTGGTATGTGATAGTCACCATATAATCCCAGTCCTTCTCCTGTCTTCCTTCCCTCCTCCTTCCTACCCGCACCCTCACCACATATAATGATTTGCTGCCCTGAGTGGCAGTGGGAGAAAATATTTTCAAGCCCTAGAACCTGACAGAACAAGCTCTCTTCTGCTGGGTGAAAAGGAACACGGTGAGTTATTTCCATGAACTTTTGGGCTGTTGGCACGTCAGGGGGACCTCCAAGGATCTGACTGTGTGTGTATGTGTGTGGGTGCTCCCTCTTCCACCGAGTTCTGTTATGAAACCCAGCTTGGTTCCTTCTCTCTTCCACATGTTTCCTGGCAACTCTAGCTGCCTGTGCTTGTGTTTTTCCCTCACTAGGGGAAGCTACATGACCCTCAACTCATGGGGATCATCCCAAGGATTGCACATGACATCTTTGACCACATCTATTCCATGGATGAAAACCTGGAGTTTCACATCAAGGTAAGTGCTATTGATTAAAGAGAAAAACTGGGCCCCAAATCATGTTTTCATTTTCCTTTTTTTATGTATACATAAAAGATTGTTTTTTATCTATTTTAAATGAAATGCTGTGGTAAGTAAAGCCATAGTTATGTAATGACTCAGGTGAATACTGAGGAAATATCAAAGTAAAATAAAAGCCTTATTTAGGATAGAATCATCTTGACAGTTATCTGAATTCTACCCTTTACCCAGTGGATCTCTATAGATATGACTTGAACGTGTCCATGATTGGGTTAAGACAGCATTTCCCAAAGTGTGTTCCATGGAACACAGTCCTCATATTATTAATAGGTGGGCTATCAGGGAAAAGGGTAATGGGGCCAAATAAGCTGGGAAAATGTTTTGTTGAACAATGTTAAATTCATTACAAGTTAAATATGCCATTATGTAATCCAGTTCTACAAAGGGAACATGTAGTAGATTACATTTTCTAGTTTATTTGACTGTGTTCATATTTTTCCCCTCTTGAGGTATAATGGACTAAGTGTTTTGAGGAGTATGCTCTGACAAGTGTTGGTGAAGGGTGTTATCCTTCCTGGTTTTTGTTTTTATTTTTTTATTGATTTTATTTATTTATTTGACAGAGAGAGAGATCACAAGTAGGCAGAAAGGCAGGCAGAGAGAGCGGGAAAGCAGGCTCCCTGCTGAGCAAAGAGCCTGATGCGGGGCTCGATCCCAGGACCCTGAGACCATGACCTGAGCCAAAGGCAGAGGCTTAACCCACTGAGCCACCCAGGTGTCCTTTGTTTTTGTTTTTAAACCAGAACCTCTGTTGGAACTTAAATTTGAACTGAAAGAGAATTTTTTTCTCTCTTAATTACAGCTGTTAATTTATAACATTGGGTAATAGGGATACATTCATTGGAACTCATTTGTTTTCACATGACTGAAAGTCACTTGTTTAAGCAAAAAGAGGACGTTGTTACAAGATAGAAAATTTGTTAGTAGGCATGGGGCATGGGGGTTGTAGAAAAGCAAGAAATCCAGACCCCTCCTTTAAAAAAATCTTTTAAAAAATTGAGATATAATTCATATAATTCATGTACCATAAAGTTCATTTTTTAAAGTGTACAGTTTGATGGTTTTTAGTATATTTCCAAAAATGTACAACCATGATCAGTATCTAATTCCAGAACATTTTCATCACCCCCGAAAGAAACCTCATCCCTGTTACAGTCCCTGCATTTCTTTCTGCTTGCTTTATCTTTTTGGGGGGAGGTAGGTAGGGGGGAAAAGCCACCATGACAGCTCCCATTCCACATCCCTTATTCCCATTTCCTAATTCCCCAGGGAAGGGGCTCATTGGCCTAACCTACAGTTGAATTGCCTCCAGTCTGATAAGCTGTTTGCAGGATACACATGGCTGACTGGATCCTCACTTCAGCGACTGGAAACAGTGTGGACAGGGCGTGAGGAAGAGACAGAGTGAGTTCTAAGAAGACTTGGAGCAGAGCAGATGAGCCAAAAGGCTGACCAGCCCTTTTGAGGCTGGGACCTTAATGCACTAGACCCATCCTTTTAGAGATGAAGAAACTGAAGTTTCAAGACGTAGCGCTGGATGGCCAAAGTCACACATCAGGTTATTGGCAGAGCTGAGATTAGACTCTTGATCTGACCAACCTATGTGCGGCACCTCTTTCATTATCTTAAACTTCCGCCCTTACTTACTTCTGCTATGTAACTTTCCTAAACTATATGAAAACAAGGCAACAGCTGTTTGCCCTTCATAAATTAGATCCAGGAAGTCTTTTTACTTCACAAATCTTTTCCGTCCATTTGTTGGTTAACACAGGTTTCTCCTCCTTGCCAGGGTTCTTCATATCTAAGGATACAGAAGCCTCTGGCTTTGATGGGATCAAGATTTAGGAGCTTAGTACATCTTTAAGGCTGTTTGCATTTAAATACCTTAAACTCCTGTAGGGTTCTTATGGGATAATCCTGGAGTAAGATGTTAAACCAATTACCGCCCTCAAAATAGGGTCTTGTATTAGAATCTTATTAAGATAAAAACTGCCCCAGCATGGTGGGGGGGAGAAGGGGGGGATCGGGAGGAGAAGGAAGAGCACCCAAGTCTTCAGGGCTGAATTTTACACCCTGGCTTCCTGTTCTGCGTTTGTAGTTATGCTCACTTACTTCATAGATCATAATTGCAAGTGGGCAGACTAGCTATTGACTGTTCCGTGTTTTGAACTGAGTGGTGATGGGCTTAATCAAGAAAAAGAGGCTTGATTAAAGCAGTTTTGAAAATCTGTTCCTTAAAGTGAGCCCCATAGAGGCTTTAAACGTTATTTCTGAACGTGTTATTTTCTTAATGCAAAACAACACATATTTATTTTTCTTCCACCTGGTCTCACAAAGTATTTGAAATGACACACACACACACACACACACATGCACAAAACCACAATCGTTCCTCCCCATGCCCCAAAAGCAGCCAGTATCTTCTGTGGTAAAAATAAATTAGTAAATCAGAGGGGTTTTTCTCTTCTCATATTAAATGTGAATAGGATTTTGATTGCCATATTTGCTAATATGTAATTTATGACTGCTTTTTAGTGTAATTAATTTCTCTGCAATCTATGGAAGTAAGGACACATGTGTACATCTCTAAGATAACAGAAGTCTTAATGAAAACTAGACAATTTTGAGATGCACAGAATGGTTGGGAACCATGGTTGAGCTGGCTACCGGGAGGCTGAATTAGAAATGTGTAAGATTAGAGGCCAAACAGACCCTAGGATTCCAGCCACAGGGAGAAGTTTTCAGGAGCAGTGAGTCTTTCCAAGGTCAGCTAGGTCTATCTATGACGCACGCCACTTGGTGACTGGGGAGTTTGACAGATAATCTGGCAAGATCAGGTTGTTAGGCAGACGGGCAACTTGGAGAGGATGCCCAGCGATACATTCCAGTGTTCGAAGCCAAGACCCCAGATCCCAGAGAAACTGGGAAGTCAGGAGGCTCCAGGACACAGGCTAAGTAATGAACGGGGCTGAGGGGTGAGGACTAGTGCTGGGTTGGGGAGGCTTCACTGCCCCTGACCTGAGGTCCAGAGCTGAGATGCAGGGGTGAGGCTGGGATGCAGGGGTGAGGTTTCACCTGTTGAGTTACACCCCAGGTTTACAATTGTTTTTTTCAACTTCTTTTCTTTCTCAACAGCTTGTCGATTCCTTTGTTTAGGTTTCAAAAAAAACCCCATGAACATGAGAGAAAGAAAGTTGATCTGGGAGGTGGAAGGCAGGTGTAGACAGAGTACGGAATCCTAGAGAGAATTTTAGACATCATTAAGTCCAATGGCTTCATTTGACGGGAAAACCGAGGCCTATAGTCCTAGTTATATGTGAATTAAACCTCCACGGTCACATGTCTAGTTAAAGTTGTTCTCAGGTGTCAGGTGGTATAAGAACCACCTAGGGAATTTAGAAGCCAATTCCTTAGTTCTTGGAGATTCTGATTAGGAGTTCTGCAGTTGGGTTCACACCTTTGCAGTTTCAACAAAGGCTGTGGGTGATGCTGATGCAGGCGGGGCTGGGGCTGGGCTCTGCGAATACCCGATTAGAAGGCTTCCTTTTCCTCTCCCAGTCTAGTCTGCCTCTCATTAAATCCCATTTTGTTCCAACCCTTCCTGGCCTCCCCAAAGCTGGCCACCATCAGCAGCTGTCTCCCCGTTGCCCTGGAGCTCTTGCAGCTCTAAGCAAACTGCCCGTATCCCCATCCCCACTTCCTTCATGTGGATGTTTTGGACCTGGTCTGGTAAGGGGGTCAACATCCTGCATGAGGAGATGCCAACTGATTTCAACAATTACTCGCCAAGAACGTTTTCTGTTCCAGGCTTTGTCCTACCTAGAAGTTGGCTTGGTGCTCTTCGAGGGTGAAGGGTAGAGTCCATTTGTAAGTGGTTGTCTAGGGCACAGTGTCAGGAGCACCTGAATCAAGACCACAGACCACAGGACCCACTGTACTGCGGGGCGGGGTCCACTCTGGGCAGGGGCCCTCAGAGCAGGCTGACAAGCAGGAAGCAAGAGAGAACAGAGTCGACTGGGGCGACGCTGCAGGACTCCGAATCCAGCCTTCTGCCTGCTCTTCCTGCTCTTCTTAGCTGTGCATGACAAAGGCTCGTATGAGTTCTAATAATGACATTCTTTAAATACAGCATGGCATTTCTGTTTCAAACTCAATTTGTTTTTAACTAGGTTTCCTATTTTGAGATCTACTTGGACAAAATCAGGGACTTACTCGATGGTGAGTAACCTGAATGTTTGTCCTCTATTTGTCCTTTAACAAGGCCCAGGGAGGTTGAAGTGATTCATAGCTCTTCTGCTTAAGGAATTAATGAAAATTTATAGAGATGTTTTATTGCCTTTAGGCTATCTGCTTATTCTCAACCAAGGCTTAAAGAGATTATTGGATTTGCGTATCTTCGGTAACAATTTCTCTTTTTCCTCCAATACAGAGTCTTTAACTTGTCTTTTCTCCTCTGCGCGTCCTCCTTGTTTTCAGTATCCAAGACGAACTTGGCTGTTCATGAAGATAAAAACAGAGTCCCGTACGTAAAGGTATGAGGAAAACTTGATGATGCCATTGACTTCTCTCCCAGCACTGTTACAAAATATGCCCAGAATATTATTTTAGAGTATATGTAGGTGTTTCATCATGTTCTTTATATTTAATATTCATCTGGATAAAAAATAGACATTTAATTTCTTCAGTCATATCTATGTGTGAATGTGTCACAGAGGTCTAATCACATGAGTAAGAAGTGGAGAAGTGAACAGATATTTATTATTCACATGTAAAGAGGCTTTGATAGTGGAGATAATTGTGTATACTTCGCAGGGAGAGGAAGCCTATCATAGCATTATGCCTAGAACTTCAAAGTGACTAATTAAAGTTGGTGGCTCGCATGAAAAGCAAAGCCAAATTTCAACCATTTCTTTTTCTGTCCCTGATTTTCTTTATTTTCTGTTTCTACTGCTGTTGAGTATGCACAGGTACTTAAACATCTAGGGAAAAGGGGACATGTCTTTTCTGGTTTACTTCTGGGTTTCCTAAGGTTTGAGCAGACTCCTCTTTGATGTAGAACTCAAGCCATAAGCAAGGAGTAAGAGCTGTTGGATCCACATGGCAGCCTTTCTCTTATTCTGCACCTCTTGAGGAAAAATGGGAGACTGTTTAGCTGTCTTCAAATAGAGTTTCTTTCCAGTTTCTAATGGTGAACCCGATCTGACTCTCTTCCAGGGGTGTACCGAGCGGTTTGTGTCAAGCCCTGAGGAGGTCATGGATGTGATAGATGAAGGCAAAGCAAACCGACATGTGGCTGTCACAAGTAAGCGTGGGTGGTGTTTCCTCAAACCCTGTCACTTGGGATACAAGTGTATTTCCTTGGGACCACAAGGAAATAATGCCAGGGAAGGCATTATAAAGCAGTGGCCCGGAAGCAAACACACAGTAGTGTGCAGCACGAGACTGTCTCAGCAAGTTGAGGGAGGCATGCCTTCTGCCATGCAGGAAGCTCTCAGGAATGCTGGGTGAGGCTCGCTGGGCCCTGGTAGCCCCCTCCCTCTGGACCCTGGGGGAAACCATCAATCAGCCAAGGAAAGGGGACTAAAAGCCAGCTTCTAAATGTATTTTAACCACATTATTATTCAGGTTAAAGAAAATGCAAGCCAACAAATTTTATATGCTAGTCATATGTGTGGAAGGGAACCTCTTTAGATTTCTGCCCTCTGTCAAAAAGGAAAAGAAAAGCAAGGAGCTCAGAAAGTGGAGCTTGGAGCCTCATTGAGAACCTCCCTTTGCTGTGTTAGTAACAAACACAGGTCGGCTGGCGTGTTGACTTGCAGTCCCCTCCTTGGCACGCACGCATCTCCGGGAAGCGGGTCGGATGTTCTTAGTGCGGCAGCAGCTCTGGCCCCCCATCTTTGGGCTGTCTGTCTCCTTCTGAGGGATATGAACAAGTCAGAGTGAGTTCATAGGAAGAGCTAGGGATTTCTAGCTTGGAAGAAAGAAAAACTCTGAGGAGAACATAGGGACAGTGTAATATATTTCTTAACATGTTCACGGTGCTGATATGCGTAAAGTCGGTTTGCTTTGTATGAACCACATAGGTAGGCCACCCAGGATTGTTGAAGCTACCAAGAGGCAGGTTTTGACTGACCATGAGAACTCCCTGCTCCTGATAGCTGCCCCAAGGAAAGCCTGCTACCTGGAGGGGCCGGGTTCCCCGTGTGGCATACGAGAGGTGGAAGCATCGACTGGTTGACTGGTCTAGCCTCTCTAAGTCTCTTCTACCAAAGGCTCTGTGATTCCGTCATCCAGTACTGTAATTCTCTACCTTTCCTCTACCCCAGCGTCCTATCAGATGATATTCACATGTGTGGCAGATTTCATAGGTGAGCTTAGACATGCCTACAGCATAGGTTAAATTCCATGTCTTTCTCTTCTGCTTCCATATAAGGCTGATATTCTCATAGTAATAGCATCTCGTTTATAAAGAAGTTATTTGTTTGAGGGGCCCCTGGGTGGCTCAGTGGGTTAAGCCTCTGCCTTCGGCTCAGGTCATGATCTCAGAGTCCTGGCACTCTGCTCAGCAGGGAGTCTGCTTCCCCCTCTCCCTCTGCCTGCTGCTCTGCCTACTTGTGATCTCTCTTTTTTTCTGTCAAATAAATAAATAAAATCTCAAAAAAAGAGAAGTTATTTATTTGATTTCTTAAGCTATTTTTAGTTGTAAATTATTCACAGCATACTTGACAATCCATCTTGGCCCTTGGTTCAGAACTGTAGGTGTAGAACATTAATTATTTTTCTTATCATTCTGGTAAGGTGGTTTTAAAATTACACATAACATAGAACTTACCATTTTAACCATTTTTAAAGGTAGAGTTCATTGGCATTAATTCCATTCACAGTGTTGTGCAACCATCATCACTGTCCATTTCCAGAATTTAATCTTCCCAAAGTTAAACCCCGTGCCCATTGAATAATACCTCCCCATACTTCCTCCTCCCAACCCCTGGTAACTGGTTTACCACTTTGTGTCCCAATAAATTGGATAAGTCTAGGTACCTCATATAAGTGGAAATGATAGAAGTCATCTTGTGACTGGCTTGTTTCATGTAGCATAATGTCTTCAGAGTTTATCCGTGTTGTAGCATGTGTCGGAATTTCCTTTCTTTTTAAAATGCTGAATAATATTCTATTGTAGGTATATGCTACATTGTTCATTCACCCACATATAGACATGTGGATACTTATGTTGCTTCCACCTTCTGGCTATTGCAAATAATGCTGCTGTGAACATGGATGTATAAATATCTGTTGAAATTTCTGTTTCCAGTTCTTTTGGGTATATATACAGAAGCAGAATTGCTGGGTCATGTCAACTGAGTTTTAATTCTTTTAGGAACTACCACATTGTTTAACATAGTTTCACGTTGTAGTTGCATACCATTTAACATTCCCGCCAAAAAGAGTGTGTGTGAGTTTCAATTTCTCTACATGCTTGCCAATGCTTCTTAGTTTCTGTTTTTGTTTTTAATAGCCATACTAATGGGTGTGAAGTGTTATGTTGCTGTGGTTTCAATTTGCATTTCACTAATGACCAGTGATGTCTGGCATTTTTTTCATGTGCATATTGGCCATTTGTACATTGTCTTTGAAGAAATGTCTGTTTAGGTCCTTTGCTCATTTTATAATTGGGTTTTTTTTTTTCCTTTTTGATTTGTAGAAGTTCTTTGTATATTCTGGATCTCAATTCCTTATCAGATATACAATTTGTGAATATTTATTTTCTCTCATTTTGTGGGTTGCCTTTTCATTCTGTTGGTGCTGTCCTTTCATGCGTAAAAGTTTTAAATTTTGATGAAGTCCAATGTATCTGTTTTTTACTGTTGTCACTTGTGGTTTGGGTATTATTTCCAAGAAATCATAGCCAAATCCAGTGTTGTGAAGTTGTCCCCTATGGTTTCTTCTAGGTTTTATTGTTTTAGCTTTTACATTTAGGTTTTTGATTGTTTTTGAGTTAGTATATGGCCTAGCTAAGAGTCCAGCTTCATTTTTTGTGCATGTAGATATACAGTTTTCAGTTTGGTAGAGACTGTTGTTTTCCCATCAAATGGTCTTGATACTCTTGTTGAACATTATTTTACCATTTTTATGTGAGGGTTTATTTCTGGGCTCTCATTGGTCCATCTCTGTGTTTGCCTTTATGCCAATGCCACACTGTCTGATTATTGTGGCTTTATGGTTAAGTTTTAAAATCAGTAAGTGTGAGACCTCCAAGTGTTCCTTTTCAAGATTGTTTTGGCTGTTCAGAGCTCCATGAGATTCCATAGGAATTCAAAATGGACTTTCCTATTCCTGCAAAAAACATGATGAGGATCTTGATACAGATTGCATTAAATCTCTAGATCACTTTTGGTAGTATTGACATTTTCACGATGTGAAGTCTTCTGATCCATAGACAAGGAATGTCTTCCCACATATAGGTGTCTTCTTAAACTTTGTAGCTTTTATTCCTTTTAAATTTTTTAGAAGATTTTATTTGTTTTTAAGTAACCTCTACATCCAACATGGGGCTTGAACTTTTAACCCTGAGATCAAGAGTCGCATATTCTACTGACTGAGCCAGCTAGGCACCCCTCATTTTGTAGTTTTTAACATACATTTCTTTTACTTCCTAGGTTAAATCTGTTCCTAAGTATCTTACTTACTCTTTTTGTTGATATTTTATTTCATTTATTTATTTTAGAGAGAAAGGGAGAGAGTGCGTTAGTTGGGGTGGGGCCAGAGAGAGAATCTCAAGCAGTGTGGAGCCTAATACTGGGATGAGTCTTATGACCCTTAGATCTTGGCCTGAGCGAAAATCAAGAGTTGATTGTTTAACAGACTGAGCCACCCAGGTGTACCTCTTTTTGTCAAAATTTTAAATGGAATTACTTTCTTTTCAGATTGTATATTGTTAGTATATGGAAATGCAACTGATTTTTACATATTGCTTTTGTATCCTGCAACTTTGCTGAATTCATTTATTAATTCCAACATAATTTTTGTGTAATCTTTAATTTTTTCCCCCATATATTCTGGAAAGATTTTTTGGCAAGCCACAAGAGGAAGCAGCCTTTATTCACAAGTTACTTCCAGAAACCAAAAAGACTATGTGCCCACCTTCAGCGCCTCCTGTCCTTCTGGATCTCACATTGCTCCACCTGGGGGAAAGGAAGAGATATAAATTGCCTTTTGGTTTTCCAAAGCCCCAGTCTTTTCCCTCCCTCTGTGGTCTTAGAAATTCAGTAGCAATACTGTTGTTTATTTTTTTCAGAAATGCCTGATGCAGCTACTTAGTAGCAATTATGGGTGAAGGGTCTGAGGGGAAGAAGTTGGATGAGTAAGAGTGATGCACAGAGAATAGGAACATAGTCTATCAAAAGTCCTTCTGTCTTGCCTTAGTGACTTGATCCTTCACTGATTGCATTTCTCTTCACACCAGATCACACCTTTCTGAATCAGATGGGGGATTTCCACTACCAGCCATGGACACAGCCCCAGAGCCATGAGATGAGCTAGTCCAAACTTGGGCACATTCCTGGCCCACAAAGGCTTAAAGTGATTGGTCAGGCACATTTTGCCCCCATGTATATCATTGCTGTTTTTCCATTGAGTTCAGGGGCTGTAATTTCTGGAGCAATAGTGGGATATGTGATGGGGATGTCAAACTTCATGTCAGACTCATAGTTGAGGAGATCATGGATATACCAGCATTTTCCAAAACTCTGAGGCCCTTCCTTGTTGGACTCTAGTTGGAATCAATTTTTGTCTACATTCTTGTTGTTTTCTATATATTGGATAATTATGTAGATAAAGTATGAAGATATTCCTCTTTGAGTCCTGCATCCCAACTCATGATCTTGAGGTCCAGCATTAGTCTTCAGCCACCTTGGACAAGGGTGCCTCGAAAGTTGGTTTTAAGAAATGATTGCTAGTGGGGGTTGAAGAAGACCATCACTGAGATCTCTCCCTGCCTAGTTAACAGAGACCAGGGTCCAAAAAGATTTATATTTCTAGTACTTGGTACTGATGAAGCATATTTAAGCTTTGAGATCTTCTGTGTACCTAGTATGGGTTATAGAACTGTATTTAAGGAAAAAAAAGAAGTTTTAAATCTTAAGGTCATAATCCTTCCTTAAGAAAGCTTGTGATATTATGGGATAAGGCAAGATTGCACACATGACGAAGACGGAATACACTGGGCTCTAACCATAAAAACGAAGGCTGAGAGACTGAAGGTGAGGAGGAAGGAAGCTATGAGCTCTTTGTTCTTTTCTCTTCTTTCTTTCTTTCTTTTTTTTTTTTTTTTCAAGATTTTATTTATTTGAGGGAGAGAGCATGAGCGAGAGAGCACAAGCAGGGGGTTGACAGAGGGTGAAAGAGAAGTAGACTCCCCTCAGAGCAGGAAGCCTGACACAGGGCTGGATTCCTAGGACCCTTAGATCATTACCTGAGCTGAAGGCAGATGCTTAACCGACTGAGGCACCCAGGCACCCCAGGTGTGAGCTCTGTGAGGCCAAGTGTCTGGCTGGAGTGAGATGTTCCAAAACATGGGGCTTCAGGCAAAGCTAGAGAATCTGTTATCTTGAACCATCCACTAAGATTCTTAATTTCTTTGCCATGTGAAGATACTTTAAATCTCTCGTTGTCTTTTTTAAAAGAAACCGTGGTCTCAGATACTTTTTAAAATTGGCTGGACTTACTTTAAAAAGTGGAGCTATTGAGCATGATTTGTTGTGGTTTTTAGATGAGAGGCTTGCTACCTAAACTTATTATTCTTTGCAGAACAGTAAACTATTTTCCTTTTCAGACATGAATGAACACAGCTCTAGAAGTCACAGTATCTTCCTGATTAATATTAAACAAGAGAATGTAGAGACGGAAAAAAAGCTCAGTGGGAAGCTTTATCTAGTTGATTTGGCTGGGAGCGAAAAGGTAATTGGTTCCTTATTTGTATTATCTATAATTTTCCCTATTATTTGCTTCAGCCTGCAATGGTATAATTTTTATACTCTTTCCATTCCCTGGTTTTAAAGAGCTTTTAAAGTTTCTGGTATTGTGCCAAGATAATATTAAATTTCACCTTCATTTCTCTGCTCTCTTTTCTGTTCCTGAAGTCCCCTATTCACAACACAGGAGGTGCTTTGAATGCCAACTCGGATTTATGCTTAATAGGCCCCAATGAGGACATTAGGCAAGTGCTGGTGTGCGCTTAGCCTGGTAGAGGCAGTTGTGCAAATGGGGGAGGGACGTGTCCGTTTGTTGAAAGGGAAGATCCGCATGTTGCACCAGATTCAAATAGGCCAGAAACAGACTTTGCCATTGGATTGTAGCTGTCCTGTCCCCATACGTTTGTTTGCTGACAGAAGATCTGGAACCTGAGGCTGTCCCTGGGTTCTCTGCTTCTGTCTGTGGTGGGTGTGGTCTGACGGGGGTTCCTGTGGGCAGACTCACTTCCTTCAGGCCAGGAGGCCAGGAGGCAGGGGTTTGGTCAAAAGCCCTGCCCCTTCTCTGGTTTTGTCGGGGCTCTCTTTTGGCATCTGTCCCATGCTTTCCTAGGCACTGGCTGAGACCATACTCTATAGCACACAGGGTCCCCAGAACCTCCTAGCTGCCCCCTCCCAGCCTCACCTCCATAGCACTGCCAGAGCTTCCTGCTGCCACACCCTTTCTGGGGGCACTGCTCACCTCCGGCGACCTCACAGAGCAAGTCCTTGTACACAATACCATGTGGCCTCCGGCATTGCTGACACTGTGCTGACTGGCCCCAGAGGCCAGCCCTAAGGCTTGGCTAGTCTCCTGGACTCTGTAATTGATCCCCACTTACTGTTCCCCACCGCTCAGTTGTGATACGCCAAGTTATGGCTACTAACATCTGCGTAAGTAATGGCTACTTGAAATGTTCTCCTGTACATATCTGTAAAGCCATGAGCAGAGTCATGTTCCAGGATGTTCCTGGAAAATGATCTGGCTGGGTATCTAACATTTTATGGGTGCAAGCTTATAACTGTAATTAAACAGACATGCACCAGAATGGGAAGACGGAGTAGCATCATTCAGTTCTCGCCTGGACATTGGCAACCAGGCCTCGCCTTGCTGTCACAACAGCTGTGTAGGTCTGGGGAAAGAGCGTAGTGGCCCCTTTGTGCTTCCGAGTTTGCTCTCTTTCCCTTTCAAGCACAGAGAGGAGCACTTGGGCCTGCGTGCCGCTGGAAACATCTTGGTGCTGGCGGTCGAGCGTGCAGACCTGTCCTCTGCACAGTGTTGTGGTTATTGCTTAGGATATAGGCACTTTACAGTTGTGGTCCTGTACCTTGTTTCTTTTGCTCACATCTGTACTCCTTTGCCCTAGACGTGTCCACATGAATGTGTCACTTGATCTACTAGAACGAACTCTGGGCTTTAATCCCCAGCTCCCCTACATGGCGTTCTTGCCTTGGGCTGCCGGTGGACCTTTCTGGAGCTCAAAGTTTCCATGTCTGTAAATGGAAGGCAGTTGTCCCTGTCTCGTATATTTCGTGGAGTTAAGGTGCTCCGATGTGAAAACACCTTAAAGCACGCTGTGTGAATAGGCTGTCACTGGGGACCCAGCAGCTGTATTATTTCTCTGTCAGCCGTGGTGTCTACACACACACAATTCTCAGAGAGATGAGTATCTCTAGTGTTTGAAAACACTGCCCCCTGGACGCGTGTTCGTTTCTATCCCTCGGAGTCTCTCCTCTATCCCTCGTGGCTGGCGGTCTTTGCACAGTTTGCGATCCCTTCCCTGCTTTCCTCTCTTCCAAGAGCAACTGCTCCTCCTGCCTCGCTTGGCCGACCAGCCGAGCCAGGGAGCACGTGGGTTTCCCTCTCTCCCAAGCATCTGTAAACTGCTCTCTACTTAGAGCAGACGCTGTCAGTAGGAAATTGCCAGGAATAACACAGCAGAGGAGGGACTGTATGTGGTCCCTCTGGCTGCAGAGGAGAAAAGACAAGTCCACCACATAACATACACTTTCTTGACTTTGATGCCCCCAAGTATCTTGCCTTTTGGACGGTCGTTCCCTTTTTCCTTGCTATTGGAGTCAGTAAGTCAGGGAACAGAGTCAGTTAGGCAGGGACAACCTCCCACCACCTCTTGTCTTTGCCTGAAGTTGGAGCTTATAATGTACACTTGCCCAGTATGTCCATTCATTGTGGCCAGGATGGTGTTTTTGTGTCATGCTTCCCCCCTGGGGTCCCTCTGGTGAGGAGGCTGTGGCTCAGGCGTGCAGGGCCGCAGCCTTTCTGTGGTGACAGCACTCTTGGAGCCTGGTTTCCCTCGATGGATGTCCCCCAGGGAAGCATCTGCAGCTCTACCACTAGAGGCATTTCAGCCATTCCCCTAAAACCTAATTGAGAGGAAAATGACAACAAGACAGAACAAATCCCCAGCCTCAGGCACAAGGGAAGGTTTGATCAACGTGATTCTTACTTACTTTTATTTTGTCTTGCGTTCCAGGAGGATTCACATCGGCCTCCCTCAATCCCCAGCCCTGTGCCCTCCTGTGAATTGGAATTTTCTGCTCTGTGCTTTTGCTGCCCTGCGCAGCTCACTGCTTTCTCTTCTCTCTGGTAGGTCAGCAAGACTGGTGCCGAGGGAGCTGTTCTCGATGAAGCTAAAAATATCAATAAATCTTTGTCTGCTCTTGGAAACGTGATCTCAGCCTTGGCAGAAGGGACAGTAAGTGATCCTATCCCCATCTATTGAATGATACTATGAGAAGTCGCTTTTTGGGTCTGTGTACTCTCTTTGCCACATATCCCAGAGATTAGTTTGTTTTTCTTTGGAAAGGAACAGAGGGAATCCTGGCTGTAGACATCCTACTTGCTGGGAGATCTAGTCCATTAAAATGTGTGAATGGTGATGCTAATTTCCCTAGGCCCCAGACTGGGCACTCTAAACTTTGGCCAAATCCAAAGACTGGGCAACAAATTGTTTTACACATGTTTCTAAGTCCAGTGTCCCCATTGCTAACTTGCGTGTGTTTTCTCTGTGAATGGACAATGGCTATAATAGCCAATACTTTTTTTTTCCCTAAATAGAAAACACATGTGCCATACCGGGACAGCAAGATGACTCGGATTCTTCAGGACTCTCTGGGTGGGAACTGTAGAACCACCATCGTTATTTGCTGTTCTCCCTCTGTCTTCAATGAGGCCGAGACCAAGTCAACACTGATGTTTGGGCAAAGGTGGGTCTCTCGCTCCGGTGCTCCGAGTGTGTGGTGAGGGGTTAGTGTCAGCGAGGGAGGGGCAAGCAGTCCGTTAGGAAATTGCACCTAGCAGGTGTTGCCTGTAAACTTGAGGCTTCGCTGACTGAGGCCAAAAGAATAATTATGTTTTAAAAGAATCTGCAGGTATATGCCAGTCAGGGGTATGATATTTTTAAAGAAGTGCTTGAGTGTATTATAGATGTGACTGCTGGTGATTCAGTGGAGTGTTGCTTTTGTTCTTCATGGAGTTAAATCTTATTTTCGGGTTCACAGGATTTCAAGTGTGTGTAGCTCAAGACTGATAGCTACCTTTAATTCCAATATTTGGGATCCATTACAGAGTCGCTAATAGAAAAACCAGAAACTTGGATGAATATGGAGTGATTGCATAAATATAAAAGGGGGCGAAGGAAATCCTCATACAAACTTGGGAGTGGGAGGCACACCGTGGGTACTGAGGAGAGGGCACGGCATGGTGGCAGCCATCTTCCCACCTTCACGAATGTCTGGATCTCTGAGAACTCATAAGTGGGCAGCAGGACAGTGTGGTAATCCTGAGACAACATTCATGTGTGTGGGTTAGTGTGGGCCTTCCTGCCTCTCTTGCCCAGCCCACTCTGCTGCCCAGAGCCCGTCTCCTTCAGCCATGGCCCCTCGGTGCCCGTTCAGCATGTAGGTTCCAGTGTTACCATGCCCTTCAATTCTGAACAGTTTTGTGGTCTTCAGACAAGTCACCAGTTCCCTGCAGGCTTCACCTGGCTTATTTGTAAATGGATGCACACAGCGCTCCCCTTGCCTTCCCCCTGGGAGTGTGTTGTGTGGTCATGCCTGAGAAATAGTTTAAGATGCCTAGAGAAAGGACAAATCGGGGTGGGCATGCCGCATGGGGAATTGTTAGGGCTTGTTTAAACTGCATTAAACCCCAGTCATAGAATTACGCAGTCATGGCACCTGTGGGATGTCTAAATAAATAATAATTACATTGAAATGTTGTAGAACTAATATATCTTTTAAACTGGGTTTGGGTCCTTTACTTCTCAGGTCTCTTCCTTGAGTAGTCAAATGCTTAGGTACGTGGATTGCAGGAGGATAACCCCTACAAGGGTCATGGGATACCTATAAACCAGCACCTGCTTATGGGAAACATGGAATACTATGGTGATCATCTTGCCTGTCCTGTCTTTCCTGGTTACTTCATCTTAAGCATTAACATTTTTCTCTGAAGACATGTTTGAGCAAACTAGCACCAAATGCATTTACGGAGGAAACTTCTCTTTTAAAAAAAAATTTCTGACTTGTGAAGTAAAAATAATCTGAATCATTGCAAGCCAGGGCTCTCCTGGGGCATGGGCTATCTGTCTCAAGGTGCTGCTGTGAGTGGGCATTTGCAGCTCTCTGTAGGAAGAGTCTTATGACAGTCTTTTTTCTTCTGACCTTAGTGAGGCAAATGTCAGCATTGTCATGATCACTAGTGCCCAGCACGTGCCGGTAGTGCCAAATCGTAGGGGTTCCTCTCTCACCTGTGTACAGAGGATAACGTTGAGGCTTAGACTCAAAGCCATTAGGTGCCGCACCTGACCCCACATAGCCAGTAAATGACTAAACGTATAGGATGACGTAGAATGGGGACTGTAGAATATGACCCCCAGCCTCTTCTGTTCAGGCTCCTTGATCAGGATCCTCAATGAGCACGGGCCTCTGGGTCAGTAATTCCAGTTTTAAAGCCAACTTCTGTTACTGATCCATTCCTCTCTCTTGTTTACTTTTCTCCAAGCCTCTCTGTCCTCGTCCATAAGGAAAACTCGAACGCCTACCTCTGAGAATTATTGGGAGGATTAATGAGATGTTTCAGTTTTGACTTAGCACAGGGGTGGGCTGGCATGTGATAGGTGTTTGGTGGTTGCAGGTTTCCCTTTGCCTCCCTTTTCAACAGTGTGCAGTCTGGGAAAGTCATAGAACAAATGGGAGTGCATGGAGTGGAATGGAATGTCTGGGATAGACTGGGGGAGAAGGGGCTGGACTGAGTGAGGTAGAGTGAGAAGTAAGTTCCTGGAATGAAAGACTAAAGAAATAATGATACTAATTTGGGATTCCAGGAAATAAAACTAAAATGTCAATTATCTTTTCAACTAAAATCGGTTAGTCTGTCATTTTTTTTAAAAGATTCTATTTATTTATTTGACAGTGCATAAGCAGGGGCAGAGGGAGAGGGAGAAGCAGGCTCCCCACTGAGCAGGGAGCCCAATGTGGAACTTGATCCCAGAACCCTGGGATCATGACCAGAGCTGAAGGCAGACACTTAACCGACTGAGCCACACAGATGCCCCTGCCTGACATCTTTCATCAGAGTCATCTGGATACTAGGCTCCATGAGAGCAGGGACTGAGTTTATCATCTGCGACAGTCATCCCAACAAGCATCCAGCACAGCTAGTATACAGTAGAGGGTCATTCCGTAAATGCTTATCCAGTGAATGAATGGATGAATTAAATGCTTATTGTGTGGGATTCCTTAGAACATTAGGGCAGGTGTTGAGCTGTGACGCCATTATGTCCAGAAGTTTGGTTAGGTTTAGATCCGGTGTGTTTTCCAGCCCTGTAATTGGGAAGGTGTGAGGTTTGGTTCCTCACCCTCTATCCCTGAGTTAGTTAAAGGACTCTTCAAGGACATCTAACTTCTCTATGGGGCCCATACCTGCTTTATTGTTAAATATACGCATTGAACCCAATTACACAGCAGACATGAGTCTGAACATCGGATTAGACATGGTATCTGATAGCTAATGAGATTAAGCACTTTGAACTCAAAAAAGACTGCTGGGCACATCTCAAATTCAGTGTAACGAGTGTTCATTATGCTCTTGTTGCAGGGGCGGCCAGACCTTAGGGCTGTATGAGGTTCCTTCGTTATTCCTATGTGGTTTTTCAAGGACATGAAGCAAGTCTGTGTTTGTTGCTAGGCTATTTTACTATATTGATGCCCTGAATAGAACAATAGTATATTTTTTGAAGCAGTAGAAACATGATAAGTGTCTACAGATGCCCGAGGGCGGCCTCCCAAGTCAGCACTCTTTAGGATTCTAGATTAGGTACTGGAATTAAAAGGAAAAAATGCACACAGTCTGTTTCTTGGTTTCAGTGATGAATTCTGCCTCTTTTATTTGGTTAGATTTGTGTCTTTTGGTCCCCTGAGTGCCCGGCATTGCACTATTAAAGAAGTAGAAGCCATTTTCTGTGTTCTCAAAGAACTTTTAATCTAGTTAAGGAGGGGACACTTGAATTTCTAGGCAGCCCAGAGTCAAAAAGCTGAACTGTGGGAAAATAGAACACTTCTTGCTTTTAAGGGATAAGATACTCAAATTAGAACACTTTCATTGATTTTTTTTTTCTTTTGGCTTCCAGCATTTTTTTTAAGTCTTTAATTACTCTTCCAAGGTACTTTCATAGCACATTCGAAAAGGATATTTGTACGTTTTAGAAGTGTGAACTCGAATCACGCAATTATCTTGGAAGCCTATTTAATGTACCTTGATGGGGGAGTAATGAAGGAAAAGGGGGCCCCCTGGGGGCAGACTGATCTGTTTGGAGTAGGCCTGAATCAGCATGTCTTTGACACCAAGAGTTTTGACTGACGTAGCACGAATAATTCAAAGGCTTTATTTGTATGTTGTATGTAGAAAGAATCGGTTATTTGGGGAAAGTAATATTATTCTTTTTCTGAAGTGACCTTTTTTTTTTTTTTTTTTAAATTCTGCCAGCTCTTGCCCAGTTTCACCGAAACAGTCCTGAATGGAGTGCATGCAAAACTCAGTTCACCAGATCATGATAACAAGTTATATGCAAGAGTAAGAGTGAGCACTTTGGCCAAGGCAGAGCAGACCCTTAGCTATACTTTTGACATAGAATGGAAAAAGTCTCAGATCACCCTCTGTTGCAGTGCCTGTGGCTGAAACACCAATAAGGTTAATTTGTACTCTCGGAAGGGGATATACTGTGGATGATGGAGGTTTAACCAGGTGCCACATCCTCATCCAAATCTGTCCTTTCTCACTGTTTCTTGGGAGACTAGAGTCTCCCAAGACTCTGTCCAGAAGACACAAAATTTAGAGCTTTTTAGTTTTTCATTCCCTTAACCCCCCACTCACAAGCAAGGAAAATGGGCTCACCAGGAAATGGGAAGGTGCTCTGCAAGAGTCATGTTTCCAGAAGAAGGTTAGGTGTTTTATGTGGAAACTAGGACTCAGAACACATTAGAAGCTGTCATGGTTTTATGTGTCAGCTTGGCTAGGCTGTATTACTCAATTATTGAATAAAACATTAATCGAGGTGTTGCTACAAAGCTTTTTGTGGATGAGATTGACATCTATGTCAGTTGACTTTAGGTGAAGCACATTGCTCTCTTCAACATGGGTGGGCCTTACACAATCAGTTGAAGGCCTTAAGAGCAAAAACTGAGGTTTCGTAGAGAAGAAGAAATTCTGCCTCAAAACTGCAGCATCAATCCCTGCCTGAGTTTCCAGCCCCCTAGCCTGCCCTGTGACTTTTAGACTCTCAAATCCCCATGATCATGTGATAAATACATGTTGTAAGGTATAATGGAAGGAAAATGCTGAAAATAAGAGGTAGGAAGATACCAAGAAAAAACATCTTTCTGGCTCTCTCAGGGAGGCCAGAGTAATTAGAAGAAATTCCTGTGACATGTAGCATGTATATGGGTTAGAACTATGCCCAGAAAATACAAGTAGAGGCAATTATTGAGGAGTTGGGTGGGGGTGGGATTTATCATGCAGAGTGATGTGAACCGAATAGTCCTAGGACGTCCCCTCTTCCAACAAGGGCTTGATTCAAGTGCCAAATTATGAGAATGCCTGTAGTTGTCACCCATGGGGGCTTAACCTCAGTGCTAAAGATGGACGTGATTGGCAGTCCTAGATGCCTGGACATATGCTTCTGAACATGTAAACTACAAATTCAGGGACAGAGAGACCTAGAGGTGCTGGGCAGGAAATAGAATGCTCGAGGACCAAGGGGCAGTGTCTTCCTTCCACTCCTCAGTGAAATATGTCTAAGAGTCCTTTTCTGACTGTCTCCCTGTGGGGATCTCGGTGAAGATGTACTGTGGCCTGCGCTCTTTGCTATGCTTGGTCTGGGGTTAACATTATCTTTCTTTCTTTCTTTTATTTTTTTAAAGATTTTATTTACTTATTTGAGAGCGAGCAAGAGAGAGAGAGAGAGAGAGAATATAGGAGGGGGGAGGGGCAGAGGGAAAGGGGAAAGCAGGCCCCCCTCCCCCCTGCTGAGCAGTGAGGCTGATGTGGGGCTCCATCCCAGGACCCTGAGATCATGCTGTGAGCAGAAAGGCAGATGCTTAACCAACTGAGCCAGCCAGTCGCCCCAGTTAACATTCTTTTTCAAAGGTGGTTAACATTCATTAGCATTGAGGTCTTTTAAAAACTGGGTCCTGGTTCCCTTCCTGTGGGGAAAGGAGGATGTTATATCTGGGGCAAGTCTGGATCATATATTATTTAAGCTGTGCTTGGCTCTCGGAAGCAAACAGAAACAAAGAAAAACTGCAAAACAGAAATCCTGATAACTGTACCCTGAAGATTTGGCTTATTAGTGCTGAGCAGGTCTTGCTAGTAGGATATATACCTGAGGTTAGTTAAGGTCTTCCCCTAAGTAGCCTTGGCTAGGATTTTGCTCAGTGTTTGCTATGGATATAACTGTGGAATGGGCATTTATTTCTATATACAGCTTGGGGGCTCTGGCTGAAAAGCCCGAGTGTGTTTAAGAATGAAGACTCAAGACACTCCTCTGTTCCTTTGGGAGTGATCCGGTCACACTGAGATTAACACATGTTGTCACAGTGGGATAGACATATAAACATGATGAGTGAGCAGTAAATTTATGGCTAGAGTAAGGTTCCTGCAGATCACTGGTTTGTTTCCTATATTGGGGAGATAACATCCCAGGACTGTAGGGGCTGGGTGGTATTGCTTGTTGCTCTCTAGCTTCAGATAGGCAAAATCAGAAAGCCTGCCTTAGGAGCATTTCTCACTATTTGTGGTCCCGTTGGTTTTGCTTCCTTGTAAGGTACTTGAAATTCTTTGGCAACCAGGTTAAAGAGTAAACATATGTGTACACGTGTGCTCACATGTCCCTGAATTGTGTCTAGAACACATCCTTGAGTGCTCATGATCCATGTTGATTCACTGTATTTGAATGGAGTCCAGATCTAATGCTATTTAGTGTGATTATAGCTAGCAAGTATATGGAAAACCAAAATAAAGGAGAAAGAATGTGAAAGTTAAAAGATACTTGGATGTGCTCTACAGTGGACAAGGCAAAAAAGCCAGTGTAGACCACTACCCAACCCACCTGATGGCAGCAAACTGAATGTTTACACAGGAGGAAAGGGAGTTAGGTATGAGTGGCCAAATTAGACAGGACCTAATGATTAGGCTTCTCTATTCTGTAAATTTTCCTGAAGTTCAAGATAAACAGCAGAAGAGATTGTAGATGTTCAACATCTTTTTGCTCTAAGTCTTTTACAGGAATGAGAGACTGAGATACGCTTTATTCCACCTTGTAAGGTTGGTTTCAACATCCTAGATAGAATGTTTGTTCTATCTAAAAGAAATAACTCCAGGCACAGAGATTCAGGTATCTTTCTCAGTGACTCACTCAAGTTTATTCCATGATCTAGAAATTCTTGTATCTGACTCGATTTCTTTCTATATCACTTTATTTTTCTTAACCTTTTTTTGTTGATTATAACATACATATAATAAAATCCCTAAACTCAAATGTGCAACTCAATAAATTTTTACAAATATATGTACACATAGAACTGTCACCCAGCATCCTAGAAGCCTCCCTACTGCATCCTCCCCATCAATACCCAACTCTGAAGGGTAAGTGTCATCCTGACTTCCATCAACATAGATTACTAGTGCCTGTCTTTGAACTTTATATAAATAATAACATACACTACAGTTTTGTGCGTAGCTTCTTTTATGCAACATTGTATCTTTAAAATTGACTATGTTGTTAAGTATAGTAGTAGTTTCATTTTTCATGGTTTTATGTCTTTTATGAATATAGCGTATGTGGTATCTATTTTACTGTTGATGGATATTTAGATTGTTTTCATTTGGGGCTGTTACAAATGAAGTCACTATGACATTGGTTATCATGCTTTAGGTGAATATTGTCCTCATTTCTATTGGTTATGTATCTGGGAGTGGAACTGCTCATAGATATGAGATATTCAGCTTCAGCAGATAGTACCAGAGTTTTCCCAAATGACTGGAATAATTTACACTCCCGCTAGTAGCACCTGAATGTTATAGTCTCTGCACATTCTCTCCAACACTTGGTATTATCAGTTTAAAATTTCTAGCCATTCCATTGGGTTAAGGTATCTTTATTATTTTGTTTTACATTTCTTTGATGGCTGGTGGTGATAGGTGACATTTTGGGGGTATTTATTGACACATCTTTTGTAAGTGCCTATTCAATTGTTGCCCGGTTTTTATATTAGTTTTCTGCTTTTTTTCTTATTGATTTATAGGAGTTATTTTGGGCAAGTCCTTTATCAGATACATGTATTGCTTATATCATCTTCCTCTTTGTAGCTTATGTTTTAAGTTTTTGGTGGTGACTTTTAATGAAGAATGTTTTTTTTGTTTTGTTTTCATTTCATTTTGTAAAGTCAAATTTATCTTTACTTTTATGTTCTATTTAAGAAATCTTTATCTACCACAAAGTCTTAAAGATATTCTCCTGTTTTGTTCTAGAGGCTTTATTGTTTTACCTTTCACATTTATGTGTACAATCCAGAATAGAATTTTTATATGGTATTGGGGGAGTGTATAAATGTCACACATACCCTTCCCCCTTGCCCCCCACCCCATTACCATATATTGAAAGGACCATTCTTTCCCACTGTGTTTTGTGGGCACCTTGTTTAAATCAGATGATTTTGTAGGTTAGTGTCTGTTTCTGGATGATCCATTCTGTTGCTATCCTTTTTTTTTTTTTAAGATTTATTTATTTATTTTAGAAAGAGAGCGCATGCAAGTGAGGGCATGCAGTGGCAGGGGGAGGGGCAGAGGGAAAGGGAAAGCGAATCCAAGCAGACTGGGCACAGAGCTCAGAGCCGGATATGGGCTCTATTTCATAACCCTGAGATCAGGACCTGAGACGAAATCAGGAGATGGACACTTAACCAACTGTGCCACCCAGGTGCCACCATTCTGTTTCTATTCTAAAGTTTCTGGACTATTCAGTCACTTTTACTTAGTGTGACTGTGTAATAAGTGTTGATATTCTCTCCTCTTTGTTTTTCAAAGTTGTCTTAGCTATTCTTGGCCTTTTTGCATTTCTCTTACAAATTTTAGAATTAGGTTGTCAATTTTTAAACCCACATCCCAAACCTCCTGCGATTTTATTTGAGATTATTTAAAATCTATGGAGCAGTTCTGGGGAGGATTGGCATCTTTTCCAACCACTGTTTTCCAACCACTGTTGGCTGGTTTCTTTATATTCTACTTTCAGTGGATGGAAAGGCATGTTCTGTCCCATTTGGGACTAAAATGAAGTCTAGGGCAGTAGCATGAAGCAGGCTTTCCCACCATTGTTCTGAGTTCCAAATTAGAGTTGGGTTTTATATCTTCCAAATGCTTTTGTGGGTCATTTCTGTATCATTTTTTGCTCTGCTTTGGGCCCTGGGACAGTGACCTCTCTGGAAAAGTGCTCCCTTGTCTCCGGCTTCAAGTTAGGTTCTGCCAGTGGAAAGGAACGTGGATCAGAGGAGGCATCAGGAGAGAAGAAAGTGAGGTTAGGGTATAGTTTCTTGGCACTTTCCTTGCAGGGTCACTTGGGGTTGGCTGTGTCCCCAGACTAAAGGCTGTTAGAGATGTCACCAGGCAGCCACCTTCTCATAGGTCCCTGTCTCTGTGCACCCTTCAGCCTACACATGGTGATGGCTCCCCAATACCCATCCCCTGTCTTTGGTACTCTTCCCAAATTATGCAGTTTGAATGGGCCATCTATTTTCTGCCAGGACCTTGATCACTATGAAAGTGGAAGACAAAGAATTTTCTGAACAGCTTAAAAGAACTTTGAGGGGCGCCTGGGTGGCTCAGTGGGTTAAAGCCTCTGCTTTCGACTCAGGTCATGATCCCAGGGTCCTGGGATCGAACCCTGCATCGGGCTCTCTGCTCAGCAGGGAGCCTGCTTCCCTTCCTCTCTCTCTGCCTGCCTCTCTGCCTACTTGTGATCTCTGTCTGTAGATAAATAAATAAAATCTTAAAAAAAAAAAAAGTACTATGGAACGAGGATCCGTTATACCAATGATAACCTTGCTGCGTCTTCTCCCAACACTCGACTTCTGGCTCACCCTGCCTGAATATAGCATGAGGGCTCTATCCTTCTCTTTGTGGTATCCTTGGAAGTCATCAAGAGACTCATTATGGTGTAAAAACTAAGACCAGTATCCTCCCCGTGGAGCCCTAGGTGTCCACAAGCATTTTAGCCATAGATGAGTCGTCACTTCCTGACTCACTCAGGTGATGATGTGGGCTGAACTGTTTGTGCTTGTTCTGCGGAGCAGACATGCCTCCGCCCATGGATGTTAGAAGACGAGGTGAGAATGGCAAGCTGGCATGGACTGCAAGTAGGAAGAAAATTGCTGCTGTTTGAAAAATTAGACTTGGAGCCCTTCTGGGGACAGAAGCCTCAAGCTACAGTGAACGATGGAGAATTTGACTAATTCTTAAGTGGAGTCTCACATTGACTTCATTTCACTCCTCTTTTGACAGTTGGGTTATTTAGTTGTCTGCTTTAGGAATTAATTTTTGGAATGACATCTGTAGCCCTGGTGGGGGGCTGGTGAAATTTCTCTCCCTGAATAGAAATCATGTCCAAAATGTCGTTTCATGACAACAGTAATTAACCTGAATCACGCATCAGATAATGCTGGCAAATATGACAGTACAAGAACTTGTAGGAGTTTAAAATGGAAAAGGGAAGAGCAAATAAATCAGGATATCACATTTTTTAATGACGTTTTCACCTTCTTCAGAAGTAAATAGTAAGTGAAATTCTGTTGTGGTCAGTTTCCTTTGTAATCGTAAGTCTGCTTGTGTGTTCATTTGTGTAGGTCAGCTAGAGCTGCCACCGCCTTCGCTCCCATCACTTGCTCCCTTGAGTAACTTGTGGATCCACACAGACATCCACTGTGGCTTCATCCCCCTCCCCCAGCCATATGCCCTAGAAAGTCGCTCCCATCTCTTAGACTGGAAATGACAAAATGGTGGCCCTCAGACATGTTTGTTTGCCCTACCTGTTATTTTGGGGAAATTGTTTGAAAATGAGAGATACAAATAAAAATATTCAAGTGCTTACTTTCCTTGAAACATGGGATGAACTGAGAGTAGCGGGCCCTCTGCTCCTACATGGTGACAGTGGCCTGTGACGAGGGGGTCATGTGCTCAGAGTGGAGCCGTGGTTTCACCTGGCTGGGCCTGAAGCCATTAAGTGACCCACCTGTCCCGGAAAATATGTGTTGACATGGTTCAGTGCATTGGGGATGATTCTAGGTACCAGATGTGAGAACAGAAACAACTGATTGCATTACTTCAGCCTGTGGTTTATTGGTATGAAAACCTGTAATCTCTGCAAGGCCTAGACTTTGTCTCAGTTGTCTTGGTATATCCCCAGTGTTTCATAAATGTTAAGATAGAAAGGAAACCTACTTAGGAAGACGAACCTTGCAGGGCCATGCAGGATGCTTCGAGGAGGATGCTGAATGCTTAAGACCCACCGTAAGTCAGGGCTGAGAACATAGACTAAGATGGTGGCAGGGAGAACCGAGAAAGAGGTGGCCCTGGGAGACAATGTGAGGGAAAAGCCTTGGGATTTAGACTGGTAGGAGGGAAATGCGAAAAGGGGATGGTGAGCTTGGAGTCTTCAGGGGCAGTGGTGCCAGTAACAGAGTGAGGAGGTGGTAGGTCCCAGGGTCCCCTCTGCTCCCCCCAGTTCCAGTCTTTGGATGCAAAAGCATTTGAGGCTTAATTGTATTCATGATTTAACTAATCTAATAGCCACTCTCAGAAGCTTTCCCTTCTGTCTTTGACCCCAGGGCTAAGACCATCAAGAATACAGTCTCTGTGAACCTGGAACTGACAGCAGAAGAGTGGAAGAAGAAATACGAAAAGGAGAAGGAGAAAAACAAGACTCTGAAGAATGTTATCCAGCATCTGGAGATGGAGCTGAACAGATGGAGAAACGGTAAGGAAGAATGGAGAGGAAGAACGAGGCATGAACGTGCGGTTTCCTTCTCCTGGGACAGCTGGTATCCTGGAACACTTTGGGAAGGACCGGATGATGGCGGAGCTTGGTCCTGCCTTGCAACAACCTGTGTGAATGAGTGATGTTTTCTCATTACGTAGAGAAGCTGCCCACCCGACCCCGTCACTTGGCTGACAGGCGTGCTTAGTGTGGGCAAGTGCTATTTGCAAGGTTGAATCTATTTCCAGTGAGCCGCTCCTCTGTATGTTAGTGTAATTCTCTCTGGTAGCCATGTTTGAGGTTTCGAGTGCAGCGGCTGAGACTTTGAGACTCAGACTACTTTTGATTAAATGAAAAATGTCATTCACTCCTGTGCGAGTTTTATAATTGACTTGGGGTTAGAAGTCACCTCTGGCAAATATTTGCATTTTCAGGGGGCCAGCTGATCTCTGTGCTCCGCTTCCTCAGAGCCAGAAATAGAAGGCTCCTGATAAAGTTCTGTGCTAAAATGGAGTCTTACAGGCTTATTTCGTGACTAGTTTTTTCTTTTTTTCTCCCCAAAAAACATTCTCTTTGGTTTGTTCTACTCAAAGAAAATATCTCAGAGAGCTGACACACACTGGGTGGGTGGGTTGTGGGTGAAGCGTTGAAGAGGGGTTTCCAGATCCAAGTGCAGACAGATTATTTCGGGAATTTTAGCATTGTGATGGAATCAGAAGGTAGAAATCTCTCTGGTTTGTTGTTGTTGTTGTTGTTTTAACTGAAATAGGCAGTTTGGTGTATGTGTAGGGGCAGAGTGGATAGCTGGAGATCCATATTCTTCGCTATTGTGTCCACTATACGTTCCAGGCACTGATGTAGACCTCCGTCTCTTGGGTGAGTGTAGGAGCCTGGGGGCTGCTAGGCAGGATGGGAGTAGAACCTGCCTATGTGTAACCACAGAGTTAGCGGTAGATGGTCTTGTGATCCTGTGTTTGCCACTGTTTTTTTGCTAGGAAAGGTGGGGTGCCAGTGACCTACTATTCAATGGAAAAACAATTGCGAAGCAAAGCAGGATTCAAGAGAAGTTCAAGAAATGACCTAGTAGCCTAAATAACACAATTCTTTTCTTTTTGGGAGATTTTCTAGCTGCACACATGTTTTGAAAGCTGCTAGAATAATTGAATAATTCAGCACCTGGGGCCGGTGGATGATTCCTTGCGATTTGGCAGGAGTTAGGAGAATGGGGAGGGATGGTTGGCAAGGCGGGGAGCGGCTGTATGAAATTTTGTTCTATTTCTGGGATCCTCTTGGGTCAGTTCTCTGCTGGGCAATTGGAACATTCAGTAAAGCCTTTTGGTACAGGGAGGGGGACTGGCCCTAGAACATTGTGCAGTGGGCAACCAGCCTTGTTGTTTTCTCTTCTGTCCTGTCCCTTGCCAAGCTTTCCCCCTGCGATCCTCCATGCCTCTTCCAACTTTGTCCTCTAGGGTCGGCCCGCTGTCCTGTTTGCCTAACACCCTCCTGCCTGGCACTCTCCCCTTTTGGACTTTTAACTTGGCATCATTTTAATTGTTTGCCCCACTTTGTCCACTGTGCAGATCTACTCAGAAATACACTGTTTTCCATGTCCCACAGGGTGAGATCCTAGTAAGCCCTTATGTACATAATTCGGGAAAACTCATGTATGGTTCCTGGCACACGATAGACTTCCGTAGATGTATGTTATGTAAATACATGTTTAATCCATTGCTGGAGTGGAATGGGTGAGCCGTCGATCATGGTCGATGGCTTACAGAGCTTATAGTCCGATGGGGGAGACAGACTCCACAATCAATAAATGTGTCTGTGCTGCATACGAAAAAGGGAAAGTAGAAGGTACTGAAAGTTATTATAACTTTTAGTTATACTGAGAAGTCAGTGAAGGTTTCCCCTGAGAAGCAACCTAGGGAATAAGATCTGAGAGAAAGAGAGCAGTTAGGAGCAGCAAGGGGAAGGGAAGTGGGGGTTGGGGTGGAGGGAGTCACATTTACAACAACCCGGAGGGGCAACCTTTGGCAGCGGCAGCGGCAGGAAGGCCAGTGTGGTGAGCTGGGGAGGGGCAGTACAGGCCTGAGATGAGAGGAGGGGGTAGGCAGACTTGTCCTGTGCAGGGCTAAACAGTTTTTGTTCAGGATTTTGGTTTTTATCTTGCAATGAGAATCTAGCAATGAGAAGCCCTTCAAGGATATTCAACTGAAGATCATATGATAAGATTTGCATTTTTTAAGATCCATTGGTTGTGTTGGAGATGGACTGGAGAGGGTAGGAGGCGGGCCAGGAACAAGGACGGTCTTCCACGGATGAGGTTACAGTAGTTGAATTGAGAGGGGATGGAAAGGGAGAGACATGGAGGGACCAGAGAGGTGTTTAGGAGATAAAACCAGCAGGGCTTGGCGAGGAGCTGGCTGTAGAGAGATAGACTGCCAAGTTTTCCAGCCTGCCATGTTGAATGGAGGGTGGAACGGTTTACTGAAGAAAGAAATACCAGAGAAGAACCAGACTGGAGACAAGGGAGATGAGGAGGGGAGTTCGAGGTGGAACATCCAGGTGAAGATGTCAAATAAGCAGTTAGGTCCAAGGGTCTAGAGCTCAGAGGCCCAGGTTGAGCTAGGGAAAGAAATGGCAGTAGAGCTTTAGGAAGTACAGGAAGGCATAGGTAGGGGTGAGGGCCTCTAGAGAGAAGGGCAGGAAAGAGAAGAGGGAGTCCTAAGACCCGCCTCTACCATTACTGTGTAATCACTGAATGACTGTAATAGAGAAGGGGATCTGCAGAGCACTCCTGTCCTCCTAAGCTAACATTCATTCATTCATTCATTCATTTAATTTATTTATTTAGATTTATTTATTTATTTGATAGACACAGCGAGAGAGGGAACACAAGCAGGGGGAGAGGAGAGGGAGAAGCAGGCTTTCTGCTGAGCAGGGAGCCTGATGCGGGGCTTGATCCCAGAACCCTGGGATCATGACCTGAGCTGAAGGCAGATGCCTAATGACTGAGCCACCCAGGCACCCCACATTTATGTTTCAGGGTAATTTTTTGGAGAACACCTGGATGACTCAGTCGGTTAAGTGTCTTGCCCGTAGTGGCTCGGTGACAGAGCAGGCAGGGATCTGAATGTAGGGCAGCTGACTGTGAGATTCATTGTCTCTCCATCATCTTGCAGTGTGTGCACAGTCCGAGTGGTTTGTGTTTAGGCCAGTTAGAGGAGCATGAAAAACGCCACACCAGAAAGGAAGGGACCAGAATCTCCTCAACAGTGTCCCGTGCACCAGGCCTAATTCCTCGTCATTATGAGGGTATAGGTGGTTTGTTTCAACGGGAGAGCTGGGACTTTGAGAGATAAAGTCTAGAAGAGGAGGTCCCCTCCAATAAAACCCAAGTGGCAGGATATTTCCAGCTTTCTTTTGAAATTTGACACACACATTGGCTCTAAACTTGTAGGAGTCAGCCACTGAGTTCACCTCAGCGAATCCTGGGTATTGATGTTGCCACCCTGTGGGCTGAACCACTGAAGGCAGCACGGTCCACTGTCTGCATTCTCTGCTGGAGAAGAGGGGTCTGTCCTTGTATGGTGTGTTTATAATTTTAGAAGTTTGACTGCTCTTCTCCAGCCGTGGGAGAACAAGAGAGAAGGAGCGGAGCTGAGAAAAAGTGTGCATGTGTACATATGCTTGTGCTTTCCCCTTTTTGCTGTTCTGTAGACTGAGGCAGGAAAGCCAGGAAGTCAGAAACGTAAAAAACACGATGTCGCAGTGACAGATTGGGTCCAGGCAGGTCATGTAAAGTGAAGAAGTTGATATAGTTGGTGGCAATGGGACTGTGCGGCAGGACAGGGCACTCCCTGCCCGACGTCATGCAGACGTTATGAAATACTACCCTATTCCATGCCTAGAGGCTGGTTCTCTTCCAGACCCCCACGCCTCCCCACTGCTACCAATTTTCTACTCCTTATAGCTTCATGGGCTACTTCAAAATGCAAGCCCGGCAGTTTCCTCCTCTGGGCATATTAGAACATTGATTCTCAGAATATGGCCGGTGACTAGTAATGTACATAATTACACCCAGCCGTAATTCATGTCTGCTGTTGGCATTAAGGCAAGGCGCAGGGCATATGCATGCTGGCTTAAGGGGGGCTCATGCCTTGTTTTTATAAAGAAGGAATAAGGAGAGCCACTCCATTCCCCACAGGGCCAGGCTCCTTGGGTTGCTCAGGACAGGAATTGACCCTGCGTAGCTTAAACAAAACAGGAAAGCATGAGAAGTCTGTGAATGACTCGCAGAACCGAAGAACAGCCGAGCAGCCAGCCTCATCTGGCAAAGCTGGGGCTGCTCCAGAGATTGGGCTCCTGGGGGCCGCACCTGGTGTGAGTGCCCTCTTGAGATTTCTCCCCCTTCCTCGCATTATCTGTTTGGGACGCAGAGGCTCCGGAGAGAGGGGAGAGACCGAGCGTGGTGGTGTGCTCCGGCTGAGGAAGCCCAGGGCCCTCTGCCGTGTCCTCTGACCAAGCCTGCGTGCGCCGGGAGAGATCATTCCTCACTAGGAAGTTGTGGTGCTGAAATGAGAATGGGTGTTGCGTGACTGGAAAACACCTGTCCATTCCAATCTGCTAGTGACATCTTGTGGGCTGAAATCGATTGACAGATCCCGGAATCTGGAAGCTCTGTGGGCCGCTGCAGCCTCGGGGATTTTACTCAGCCTGCTTGCTTAAGGACAGATAGAGGGAGTGGGCCGTTGTCAGAAGCAGGGTTGTTTTTTCTCTCTAGCTCTGTGCGTTGTTCGTCATGTACATAGAGAGGACTTGAACAGTCCTATGAATGGGGATAGATTTAGATGGTTGCACTCAGAGTGAATTACGGCTCCCAGTTCACCCTGCCCCGTCGCCCCGAGTCTGTCCAGAAGACCCTTGATGGGCAAGTTGGGGAGGGAGGGCTGAGGGCCCAGGCCTGTGACCCTCAGAAGGGGGATGGGCCCACAGTTTCCTGTTGCTGCCAGATCATTCTTGACACATGCCCTTTTCTCTGATACTTCTTTGAATTTTGTCCTTTAAAAAGCAATATTGTTCTACAGGAGCTTAAGTCAGAAAAGGAGGCCCTGAAAAATCCAGGTGTCAGAAGTGCAGAGAAATGACCCGACAATAGGGCACATCTGCAGTGTCTCTCGAATAATTAAATATAATAGTAAATAACAGAATGGATGTAGATTTACCCCATCTGCTGAAATCATGCAAAGAAATTATTTCATCACAGGCTGGGAAGGCGTGGAAAAATCGGCAATCTCTAGAACAGATTCATTCTCCACAATTTAAAACCTGCCAGGCCAGCAGGCTTGGTTTCCGCAGCTGGCTCAGTCTGCAACCTGGAGTCTGATCCCAGGCTTTGTGGGGCTGTGTGGCCTCTGTAGCACCCGCACAATCTGCCCTTTTAGCATTAAAGATACCCAAGATACTGGCCCGCGCACCGCGCCCCACCCCCGGATTCACGACTCCAGTAGAAGCTCTGAAGTTAGCGTTTCATTTGAGACATCTCATCTGTTAGGCTTTCTTCTTTTGAGAGCATAGCCAAATGCTAATAAAAGTACTGACCGCTAGGAGAATGGTGGGGTCATTCAAGAGGTCAGGACAGTAAAGAGATTTCAGAGTCCTGGGTGACCAGTTTATTAGAAAATTACTCTAGAAAGGATTAGAAAATGTCTTAAGCTGCTTACAATATTTTTAGGAACTAGGGTGAGAGATGCTATTTGTGTGCAAAATAATCCCATAAAGGAATTACCTTTTTTTTTTTTTTTAAAACCTCCCATTTATATAATGACATCTTGTAGCCAGCTGCCTTTACCCATCTGGCAACTTAAAGATTTCCTTTTAGTTTCTTTAATATAGAAATTACTTACCATTAGGTCCGCCACTGGGCCTGTTTAATTGGTATTAAAAGACAGCACCTCCATTGCCAGATCTGTGGTTTGTGACGGAGGCTGTGAGTGACCAGCAAACCTCGGCCCCTGGAGTTGCAGAGAGGATGCAATTACCTTTCTGTGTTCCCAGAGGCTTTAGGGGCTCAATTTATGAAAAGGATAACTAGCTCGTTGCTATTTCATGTGTGAAATTTTAATGAATTACTGGCAGTCTTATGGTTTTCTTTCTTTCTTATTTTTTTGAGAAAACAAAAAACCCAAAAAACCTGTTTTAGAATTTTTAACTAATAACCCTAACAAGTATTTTTGATTAGTCTGTCATTCTTGTTTATTGCAATTGATGGATTTTTACTTTTTGTAGAAACACTATTTATGCCCTCAGGAGGTTTTCATTTTATAATTAAAATGCTCTGCAAAGCTTGTAGGTGTGCTCCAAGTGAATGCTCCCGTGTACACACAAATCTTTTTAGTCCTTAAAGGTAATTACATCTGACAATAGGAAATGCCAGAATGCTTATTTAAAGAAGGGAAAGGTTTCCAGTGGGAGTGGGGGACCGTTCATTGTAGAAAATCAGATGCTTTACAGTATTATAAGCTCTTTCCCTATAGATAGCAGGTATAAAGCCTCAGGGCATGAACCAAGAAAAATTTGCTTTTAATGCAAAAAGGGGAATAAAAATAAAAATAGATGCACCTCTTCATTTGGTAGTCCTTTTCCGGTCCCCCCCACCCCCCCCTCCCCGTTTCCCCACCCACACCAGATTTTACAACATTTTTTTACCTCCAGTGTTTGTTTGCAGCTGTCTGCCTTGTTACAATCAGTTGTTCCGTTATCACCTCATGGGGGCTTCTCTGGAGACTCAGTCCGCTGCAGTGCAGGGAATAGTCTCGATTAACGTGGTGAGATTGCCATGGAGACAGATTGCCTAGTGTCAGGTCTCGCATAGTGTTGGGAATTTACAATCCCCAGACGTGTTTGTGAGCTGGACAGTGTAGTTAGCGGGGACGCTTCTGGAAGTCATTTCCTCGGTTCTTTGAAGGGTAGCAGTGTTTGGGAAAACCAGCTCTCGGTTCCTCTCTGGGCAGGAGCTGTGCTCTCCCACAGATGCCTGCTGCTTTTGTTCCTGCTTGTTGCTGCTTTGTTCTCGGGCTGAACGGCTGTTGTAAAAAATAATCCTGACTGCCCCACCTTTGGAATATAAACTGGGAAGAGCTCCTTGTTTAGATGTCGCTTTGTAGGTGACATGTTGATGCTTTGATTTGTAGAATTGCTCAAGAGAAACCAGAAAGTCTGCTATAGGTTTCGAATATTGTTTTAGTAATAATATAAATAAACCTGAAGGGGACTTGTGTAGCTGCATTGTGTTTTATTTTTGGAACTGAGTACAACCACAAAGGTATTATGAAGACCTCAGGAACAATAATCTCGGAATAAATAAAAATATCTGCACAGCCTGAAGAGTTGACAATTTGTTAGGGAGAGGGCAGGGTAGGAGATGGACCTTAAACGATAATACCTTTTGTGTTTTTTACCTATACTATGGTAATTTTATCTCTAGAACAGTGCCGTGTTAAAGGCATTATTATTATTGTTTTTTCCTTTACAAAAAAGCAAACCAAGAGGTGAAACAGGAGATGGGCTTATGATTAACCAGATCAGCTATAATGTGTGGTGTGGCTCGGCGTCCTGCCATAGCGCTAGGGATGTTAATGTGGTCTGCTGATCACTTTCAGGGTGCCTTGTAGCAGCATTGGCTGGCTTGAAGAACTGTGCTATCTTGGGAAAACTGTGGTACTCAGTGACGCTGTGATTCCTCAGGGGGACAAGAGGGCAGATTTAGGTTCACTTGCCCTTGGTTATAGGGTTCGTCCCTGGGCTTCTGAGCTGCCTCCAGCCTCGTGCTGGCCCTGGCTCTCAGCCATGTGGAACCAAGGAACACAGGGACTAGGTCTCTTGCCCCTGTGTCTGTATCTTGCCTCTGTACTTGGGGCAAGTTGGTGTAGGATAATAGGACCACATTCTGCCTGGTTTCTGGTCTAGTACCATTAAGAATTTTACCTTCATCATGTTTAAGCTGCAAGATTAAGTTCATGCCGCACTGCATTGCCCTGTTCACAAAGTTCAGAAGGTAGTGCTGAAAAATTAGAGATATGCTCATAACCCAAATAGGGGAAAGATTCACGAAAATGTTCGTGGACGATTTCTCTGGAGAAGGAACAGAATTAGGGGGTAGAGGTTCAGGGCCTTTTCAGTTTTTGTGTATGTAATCTGTGGTTAGAACAAGATAGCTATATATATTTAAGCAAAAAAAAAAAAGTCCTTGGGAACTAGAATATGGTACTGTTTTTATAGCCTGTGGATTTAGCAGGCCGTAGAGAATATAGATCCTTTAATTGGAAGAAATCCAGTCTGCACACTAAGGTCGCTGACAGATGTTTTAAACCAGAAATTGGAACTGAATGAAATATTGATTTGGTTCAGGTTCAGTTCAAAGGCTACTCTGATATTCTGGTTTTGTTTCAGGTCAATAATTTTAGAAAAAGCGTAGGTACAGTACAGTCTAGTTGAGCTTCAGAAGAAAAAAGGGTTGGCTCAGCCTTCTATTCAGCAAAGGAATACTTTATTCTAGGTTTTGCTTCAAATGGAACTGTGATGCAAAAATGAAATTACTGGATGTTAATTTTATTTGACGGGGAAGCCTTCCTGCCATTTTGTAATTATCAGGTGAGATAATGAAATCTTGAGCAGCAAAGCTAACCCGTCACAAAGTGTTTTATTTACATTGAGATAAATGTGTACAGTTTCAGGTGGCTTCCTTGAAGCATGATACATACTGTTAATGAAGCCACAGATGAGGGGATCCGGGTTTTTGTTTGTTTGAGAAATTCCCTTTGTCTTAGAGCAGTTTTCGTGGGGACTTTCCACAAAACGCATTTTATGGGCTGAGAACTGGGTGAGGCTTGGGACATTGCAGACATTCACTGACGGCAGCAAACTAAGTATGAAGTTGATGGTAAACATAGTGATGGAAAAACATATTTGGTTTTGGTTTGCTTTCCAAAGTGATGTTTGAGAGACTCAGTTGGGCCACGTGGTTTTCACAGACTCCTTTTAAAGCAGTCTGTCTTTGCAAGGTGATTTTCTTGCTGGGGCCAGGCCACCAACCAGCCTGAGACCTTCGCTTTTCCCCTCAGTTTGAACAGTCAAGTTTGGTAATGCTGCCTTCAAAGGTCTTGACAAGCACCGCTCTGCAGACCGAGAAGTGGTATGTGCTGGTCTGCAAACTGAGAGGTGGTATGCAGGGTCTCTGCACGGTGTTCTGGGTTGGCTGCTTTTTCTTTCCTGGGTCTACTTGACATCATAAGAAATTATTCTATTTGAACTCTCCAGTTGAGCCAATTAATTGTGCCCTCCTAGGGGAGAGGATGGTAGTAGAATGTGTTTTTGTGCTATGTCAGTTGGAGCTCGTGGGTCCGGGGCTATCCTGGTTTTCTCCTTGAGATTTGGAGACTCTCAGATTCAGAGGATTAGGACCCTGCAGTGTTCTCTTTAGTAGTGGTGAATTTCCTTGATTTGGCTGTTTCTCCTAAGGAAACAGTAACCTAATTAATTGGTAATCAGGATGCCTCAGAAGTCTGTTTCCCTGGGAGTCAACCGCTAGATAGAATATGATTATAGTAAAACCCCAGAATATTCCCCAACAAAAGGAAAATGTACACAAAAAATTCTGGATGTCACTGCAAGCTGTATTAGTTAAGAGTGGTTGGTGGAGGGGCTCCTGGGTGGCTCAGTTGTTAAGCATCTGCCTTCAGCTCAGGTCATGATCACAGGGTCCTGGGATCGAGCCCCGGATTGGGCTTCCAGGGAGTCTGCTTCTCCCTCTCCTCTCTATCCATGTTCTCTCTCCCTATCTCTCTCTCTCTCTGGGGGTGGGGGGGGGGAAGAGTGGTTGGTGGAAGCTGTGTACTTAAATGATGCATCATGAGAGAGGGAGTATTACATAGCCCTCTTCTTCCTTAGACTAGTTTTGGTCAATTAACTACAACCTTTCTTGTCAAATAGAGAGAACACAAGCCCCAACTCTCTACAACAGCTCTGATTGTGTCCTCCGTGTCTTTGCATGGGAGTGGCTATTTTTGGAACTCTTCCTGTAGAGTTACTTGCTGAATTTCTTCAATCCCCAAATCCTCTTGTGCTTTGCAGGAGAAGCTGTGCCCGAGGATGAACAGATCAGTGCTAAGGACCAGAAGACCCTGGAGCCCTGTGATAACACCCCCATCATAGACAATATTGCTCCTGTTGTCGCTGGCATCTCTGCAGAGGAGAAGGAGAAGTACGATGAAGAGATCTCCAGTCTCTACAGACAGCTGGATGATAAGGTCTGTAGCCCAAGATTATAGTCCTCACTCTGGCACTGAGACTAAAGGTGGCAGGTCCTAGAGCTATTGGCCAGAAGCAGCTTCAAGCCCCACGGGGCTGATGTAGAGGGGTGCAGACTGATGTTATGTCTGTCTTCCTAATATCTACCCTAACTCTTGATTGGGCAGACTCGGGGAACTTGATTCTTCCAGAATGGAAGCTTTCATGGAAGTTTGATTGGAAGACTGGAGAGTTGGTCTAGATAGAGAGATAGTCTTCACTTCTAGACGTGGGACTGGGGCTTATCACTGCGTGTAAGTGGGGGTGGCGTGAGTGTGCATGATCTTTGTTTGTCTCTTCTATTTTTCTCTGGGCCTGTTTCTCACCTCTTGAAAACTTCAAGAGTAGTGCCAGCTATAGCAACAGTGTGGTGGCTCCTAATGTTAAATATGTTCTGTAATCATGTAGCTCTCAAGCCCTGGGATGAGGAAGCATGGTAGTGGCGTGGGATCGGACAGCTTGTCCAGTATTGGTAAATCTGTTTTCAGAGGCATACTCTTGAATGAAATAGTTTGAACATGCTGTTAGGGTTTTCTAATTTTATGGCAGACTTTTGGGGATCAAATAGTCATGTAAATGCCCAAGGAAAAGAGACCTTGGAGAACACTGTTCATCCCCAGTTAAGGTCGGGCTAGGAATCCTGGAGGCATAGGAAATTAAATTGATGTCTCACGTGACCTTGGCATATTGCCCTTGGAATATTCTAAATCCTTTCAGTTCATTTCATCAAGGTTGCTGATATTTTTAGTCTGATTTAATCTTTTTTGCTGTGGTTTGGCTCAGAGTGCTTGGGGACACTTCTGGTTTAGCTGAAACCACTTTGTTATGTGCACATTGCCATTAATCTTACAGGCCTGTATATTCTGAGTAAAGCTCGGTCTGCATCACCTTTACAAGCAAAATGTGAAGCAAGTTCTGTTTATCTAGGACTCTGGGAATTTGCGTTGTAACCACAGCGTTAAACTGGGGACACTCCTACCCTTTTGGTAGCCTATTTAATGAGATATTCACACCTTTGAGAGCTGGGTTAATTGCCCTTAGGCACTTGACATCCTGTTATCCTTCCATTTCTAACCAGATATGATTATGCAAAACCTCAAAGTAAGAGAAAAAGGAGATCAATAGTAAGTTAACAGTGTATGCAATTTCTTGATTTCTCCAAAGAAATGCTATTGTTTAAACATACTGCGTTTTCCTTTTCACTTTAGAAATGATGAGTTCACGTTCGTAATCCTCAAAGATTTTTGGATGAGGGATGATAACCTGATTCTACACTTTGTTTTCTACGAATAGACTCCTGCCATGGTTGAAATTGGGATCATTTCCTTTGGTAGCATAAGGAGATTTCATGGATCCAAGAGAGACTGTAGAGTCTTCAGTGGAGCTTCTGAAATGTAGTGAGGAGGACTGAGTGATGAGTGAGGAGAATGCCAGGCCTTGGGGATATTCAGTTGGTAGCTGGCAGAGCTGACCCTAGCGTCTCTGCCTCCTGATGACAAGCGTCGGACACTTCCTGTTATATCCTTTTCCAATAGCATGTGCTTTGAAGATCCTCTAAAGCACACATTTTGAGGTTAGCATCTGTGGTCTCTCACAGGGATTGCTGGGATCTGAGAGAGTACTTAGCCCACAAGTCTCAGCCAGGGAGGGCCCCAAAGCTGGTGGTCTGACCCTAGTGACTCTACCCATGGACTGCCTGATTATGTCTCATCAGCTGTCATTCTTATTTGTCTTCCTCTTAAAGGTTCTAGAATGTACTTCATGCTTCTGACGAGATAGGTAGTTTGGTACCTTTGAGAAAACACGAGTTGAGACAGGGCATCTTCGTAGATTATTGAGTGGTGGAGCTGAAAGTATCTAGGTCCCGATGAGGAGCTAGCCCGGGGAGTACGTGACTTGCCCATTTTATGTCACCGTGTAAGCGGCAAAGGTGGAACAAGGCTGTGTATCTTCTGGTTCCCGGGGCTGTAGTCATCCTGTTTTGGTCTTTGTAATTTAGATGAGGAACTTGTCAACCCTAATGAATCTAATTAGAATGTTGTGGGAGAAAGACTGCACAGTCTCCCCCCAGCTGCCCCCTCTGCCCCTCTGTGCTGTCCCTCCAGGGGTCTCAGGATAGTTACCGTCAAAGACAATACTGTGTGATGGAAAAACATACCCTTTAGAGTCAGACCTGTGTCTTAATGATGCTGGGGCTTGGACTGATGAATGGCCTCCCCTGCTGAAGATGTTTTTCTCATTTGCAGCTTGGGGCTCCTATCTGTGTCCTCAAAAAGTCGCAGTGGGGATTAAAAGGTTCTAGTGTGTAGCAATTGCTCAATAAATAGTAGTTTCTTTCTCTTCCGGGTTCTGTTTACTTAAGGGAGAATACCATCCTACGTGGCATGGGGGGGGGGTGGTGCAGAGGTGGGTTGCAAGCAGAGTTCTAAGAAGAGCAAGTTGGTGTTGGCCGTTTCTTCTCGTCTCCTCTAATACTAGTGTTCTATTGGAAATATGTGAGAGGAATTAAGTGCAAGTAGAAATATGTTGAACCTTATTCCACTAATTACCATTGCAATGAGGACATTTTTTATAATTAAAGGTGGCACGTGACCAAGTGACAGTTCACCATTTCACATGCAAGCAAATTTAAGAACAAGAATATTTTCTGACAAGTGCTTTGAAATCTGTTGTCTATGGATTAAGAGTCAGCATCAGAGGGAGCATGTTCTAAGGAATGCACTCGAATGTATAGATATAGACGGCACAGCACATTTTATTATGGAAGTTTTGAAAACATTTTAAGATTATGGTAGACTATGCTAATTCCTTGGAGAAGAGAAGTTGCCTTAACAAAGGCTAAGTGTAGTCTTGGAGTTATCTCTGGTATAAGTCATTCATGTCCTTACAATGTAATCCTTGTTCCTCACATCCTTCCCAGATGGGCTGGTGGCCCTTGGTTTCATACTGTACCTCAAAAATCATTGCACCTGGCTTTTCACCTGTCAGGGAGGGAGCTGTAGCTTCAGGCTTCGAAGCGAACACAGTGTAAGAACAAAGGGCTGGCTTCACCCTTCTGCCTCTCTCCTGATTTGTATCACTTGGAGTTGTTGCTTATGTATCCCAGGGAAAGGGATGGCAGCTCCCTGATGTTAAACTCCTTGAGTCTTTTATGTTAAGATGTTTAATATTTTTGTGCCAAGGAACATAAACACAAAATTGTTCCTGGTAACTGACATTCTAAGTTTATAAAGTAAAAGAGGAAATATGCCCTACAGAATAGTCTCCTCGTTGTGCAAGTACCATTTTTTGGCAGTTTCACTCAGTGTAATTTCCCTAATTCTTCTGCCAGAAATCGGATTTGGGGAGGAAAGTCATGAGCATTTTGTCAAACCATTAAAGAAACATGGGTGTAAAAAGTTCAATAGAAACAGGGTTCCCTGAACAGAGAAGAAATAAGGCCAAAAGATGTTCTACACAAAGGAAAATGAGGTAGAGATCCCGTAATCCTGATTTTAGGACTTTCCTGCTCCATGGGTCAGTCAGTCCGACTTAAATGTATGCATACACACGACCAAATAGGCTAGAGAATAGCCCACGGGGTTCTGTGACCCAGACCCTTGAGTTCACCCCTGTAACCTCACCTCTGGAAAAGCCAGAAGGTGCGGTGCAGGATTTTTCTGGGCTGCTGGGAGAACATCTGAGCGGTACCAGGCATGCAAGAGGACCCAAAATACTGAATCTGACTCTGCGTGGGGTTTGGAGCCTAGAAGTGTTACCAGGTAGGATTTTTCTCCTGTTTTTAAGGGAGGGGCACACATGAAGCCAAGTTGTTCTGCGCAGGCCAGGCGAGGCTTCACATTTGCATTTGAATTCATGAAAATCTTTGTAGTGAAGGCCGAGCACCCCTGGTGAAATGCTGTCCTGCCTGCTGCTTTGCCCAAGCTGGGTGGGCAGAGTCCGGGGAGAGGCAGACGCGTTTGGACAGGGCAGGATGAGGCCGGCAGCTCTGGCTTTTGTGGCGGCGACACCTAGTGGCAGGAAATGAGAGTGATGGAAGCAAATGGCCTCTGGGGAGATCATTTCCCACTTTAATGATAGGCCAGAAAGTAAGCATTATCGTTTCTACATCCCCCACTTCCTTGAGGTTTTTTTTTTTCGTTTTTTGCTTTTTTAGACTGGCAAGAAAATTAACTTCTAATCAAGCGGGAGATCTGCTCATGCCGAAGATTAATTCTCTAGTGAATGTTCTCCAGTCTCTCTAAGTAAGAGATTTGAAGTGGAAATACTGGTCGCTCCTTCCGATCACATGGCAGCATTCCTGGTCATTGATGTGTTTGACGAGATTTGGAACATGAATATATTACAGTGCAGATGGTTCGAAATTCACTGCCTTATTTTTTGTTAGCGTCTTTGAATTGGGAGTGCTAGCTCCAAAGTCCCTTCCGATTCCCAAACCCTAGATCTTTGATTTCTGGATGAGCAGGAATTGAGTTTAATATTTAGGATATTATATATCCCAGAATACCCAGCTATTTCACCTGCTGAGAAAGGTGGGCACAGAGGAACTTTAACCAAATTAAGATCCCAGAGCCAGTCTCTCACCTATGAGGAAGCACCACACCATTCCCTTCATCTTATTAGCAAAGCTTACAGCTGGCACTCTGGTATCCGACTGTTGTCGGGAAACCAGGATATCAAAAATGACATAACTAACCCAAAAACATTAAACATGATGTTTCGTTTCAGGATGATGAAATTAACCAGCAGAGCCAGCTGGCTGAAAAGCTAAAGCAACAGATGTTGGATCAGGACGAGGTAAAGAATGCAATAAATTTTTTTTATGAAGTTCTCTTATTACTCTTTGTTGTTGATGTTTGTTCCAGAGATTTAATTTGCAAAGAATTTTTTCAAAAATCATTGAATCATGTGGACATTTCCTGGCAGATTTCCTTTCAGGGCCTGTTTAAAGCTGATTTTTGAAAATAAATATCTGACTTGGTAGAGCTCTGAGGTTTTTGAGAGTGAGTAGCTGGTTGCTACACGTAGTCTTTGAAGAACAGAGATAAAGGAGTTTGGTGGTTGGGCAAAGGTGATTCTAATTCCTCATTCCCAGTGCCCAGCACTCCTGTTGCTTTGCTGGTTTAGTTTTTTCCCAGCTTTGAAAACCAGCTGGTTCAGGTCTTTGATATACACTATGTTCTCATACTATCTTGTAGAAATTAAATAACCAAAAAAAAAAAAAAAAAAAGTAGAGATGGAAGGGAGGGGAAGACAAAGAGGAAGGGGGTCCGAGTGCTTACATAGTATGTGTTTGGTACAGTAAAAAGGAGCCAAATTGTTTTCAGTCTTTCCCTGGATGGCATTAATATCTCTAGTGAGTGTCTTTATTGTGTTGTGTTTTGCCAAGGATTTTACAAATAGGAACCTAAGCAAAGGGTAGATAGCCAATCTGTCAAGCATAGATGATTAGCGGTTCTCTTGCTGAGCACCATCGAAGTATTTTTTCTCTTTTGTGCTTTAGAGTACTTTCTGCTTTGTTGCTAAACTGCTATGGACTGGATCACATCATATAATTCTAGGTGGCTTGGGTTTGTGTCCCCAGCCCCAGCCTTCCCACAGAGCAAATGCTCTCTTCAGCCATACGTTTCTTTTCCTCTTTGTTTTCCTTTGTTTCTCCAGGACGAGGATTATGGCACTTGTCCAAATACTTCCCTTGGCAGGGAGATCATCTATGCTTTTGCAATCAGATCATTTTACTTTTTTATTTTTATTTTTTTGAAAGACTTTATTTAGGGGGCACCTGGGTGGCTCAGATGGTTGGGCATCTGCCTTCAGCTCAGGTCATGATCTCCAGGTGCTGGTATCGAGCCCCATATTGGGCTCCCTGCTCAGCGGGGAGTCTGCTTCTCTCTCTCCCGCTGCCTCTCCCCCCTGCTTGTGTGCGTGCTCTCTCTCTCTCTCTCTCAAATAAATAAATAAAGTCTTTTAAAAAAATAAAAAATAAAAAAAAAAGACTTTATTTATTTGACACAGAGAGAGATCACAAGCAGGCAAAGCAGCAGGCAGAGGGAGAGGGAGAGGGGGAAGCAGGCGTCCCGCTGAGCAGAGAGCCCGATGTGGGACTAAGTCCCAGGACCCTGAGATCATGACCTGAACCGAAAGCAGAGGCTTAACCCACTGAGCCACCTGGGCGCCCCAGAGCGGTCATTTAAAACTGATTTTTCTCTTAGCTTTGGTTGGGTCTTCCATCTGCTTACTGTTTCCTGCCTTCTTCCTCCCGTTCTATTCCTTTGCATCTCTAACTTGGTACAACTGCCTATGATAAATTTACTTTGTGTAACAGTTAAAACTCAGTATTTTTTTTTCTGTATTGCCAATTTTACATAGGAAAGTCAGAAAATACAATAGGCAGGAAGATAATGAAAACATCCACAAGCCTAGTCATTCACTTTTAACTAATGTTAGTGTTTGGGATAGATCCTTCCCTACCTTCAAGATGAATATAAAGAGACGTTGACAGTTGTCCTTGTATGCTGTTTTGGTTGACTCTGAAACCAACCTGTTTACAATGTGGAATAATGATAATGTTAACAGCCATGCAAGTATTACCATTGTCCTCAGACATGACTCCGTTCATTCTTTGTTCAGCATTTGGAAGAGCCAGAAGCAACAGAGTGTAGAAATTTTTGATTTGTAATCAATTCTTTGAGTTCAGCCTATGCAGCTTTAAACTTAAATAAATAAATGAATAAATAAATAAATAAAAATTAAAGAAAAAGAAAGATTTATGAAGCCTCATGATTTTTTTTAATTATTATCTAATATACAGTAGGATTTCTAGTTATGCTGAGCATGCTATATCTGCTTTTTTGGAGAGTGCTGGGGAGAGCGGGGAGGGCAAATGGAGAGAGAGAATTTTTTTTTTTTTTTTAAAGATTTTTATTTATTTGACAGATCTCAAGTAGGCAGAGAGGCAGGCAGAGAGAGAGAAGGAGGAGGCAGGCTCGATCCCAGGATCCCAGGACCCTGGGATCATGACCTGAGCCAAAGGCAGAGGCTTTAACCACTGAGCCACCCAGGCACCCCATTTTTCTTTTTTCTTTTTTTTTTTTTTTTAAAGATTTTTATTTATTTGACAGACAGATCACAAGTAGGCAGAGAGGCAGGCAGAGAGAGAGAAGGAGGAGGAGAGAGAGAATCTTAAGCAGGCTCTGAGCTCAGTGTGGAGTCCGACACAGGGCTCAGTATCATGACCTGAGCCAGACTGAAACTTGAGGCTTCACCAACGGAGCCACCCAGGAGCCCTCCTCCACACCCCCTACCCCTACCCGTATCTGTTTTTAAAATCACTTTGTTTGGGATAGAACACAGCACAGAAACGCTTGAACATTACGTTTACCAGTTCCATGCCATCTCATTTCCCCAGCTTTTGGCTTCCACAAGAAGAGACTACGAGAAGATCCAGGAAGAGCTGACACGTCTCCAGATTGAGAATGAGGCAGCCAAAGATGAAGTGAAGGAAGTTCTCCAGGCCCTGGAAGAGCTGGCTGTCAATTACGACCAGAAGTCACAGGAAGTGGAGGACAAGACCAGGGCCAATGAGCAGCTGACAGATGAGCTGGCCCAGAAAACGGTTGGGGCATCTGCCTCTGGGGGCGGGACTCTGGGCTGCTGCTCCTGTACTCGATGTTGACGTCTGTTGACAGACACTGTATAGGAAGGCAGCTGGCAGGGTGGTTATTCAGTGTCAGAGGCATTCTCTGAAATCTCCCAATAACTGAAATACCTCACGTAGGTGACTTTTGTCGCTCGTTCCGGAACTGGGAATTGTTTTCTATCCAGGGGTTTTATAACCTTAGCAGGGATGCCTAGTGAATAGTCAAGAGAGTGCAGAACTTCGGAGCCACAAATATCCTAGCTAACATTGTGACTTTACAACTATGAGACCTTAATTGAGACGTTTAAACTTTGTGAGTATTCATTCCCTTATCTGTAAAAAATGGCGTTAATAACAGGCCCCTTTCAATACATGAGAATTAGAGAGCGTTGATATAAAGCACTCAGTGAAGGCCTGTGCCTATGCTATAATACCAATAAATTCATCACAGGTATTATAGTAACAACTGAGCGTGGGTGACTGATGGGAGGTCTGGATTGCGCTTCTTGTTTACAACCTCCTGAATAAACCCATTGTTTCCCCACGACTTCCAGCCCCAGCCAGGGACTGATGGTCCTGGTTGGGAGCTGGTGCTCCCAGGCAAAGACGCGGCCCGCTGTGTGCAGTGAGCTAGCAGCCCCCCAGGGCCGGCACGCATTTGGTGAGGTGGCTGGTGGTGCGATGTTTCCATTTTGTCCTTTTCTGCTTGGAAAATAGGTGGTAGGAAGCCGAATGGCTGTAACCGGTTGCCCTTGGCACCTCGGCCCAGTGGCCTGGTATCATGGGACTGTGCCCAGCTTGCCGCGTGGAAAACATCCAGTCCTCCCGGGCCACGAGTAGCAGATGGTGCTGGAGAGCGCTCATCTGCTGACCGTAGAGCCGACGGGAAATGCTCCGAACTCTGTGTATTCACCTGCACGAAGGAAGGCTTTTCAAAGGGCTTCCCAAGATGGAAACTACTGCTTCCGTAGGCTTTAAAAACAGAACAAAATAAGCGGTGGCAATGCCAAAACAAAACCAAAAAGAAGCAGAAAAACGAACCAGAAGTCACCTAGGAAAGACTTCGGTTTTCTCTGCTTACAGTTTTCTGCCGGATCCTTTAATGAGTCTTTCATTTTAGTTGCATTTCAAAACTGTGACGCATTTTCCCAAATACCGTTCTTATTTTCTGCCAGGCCCAAGAATCACTAGACTGGTTTAGAGTACTGTTTCTAGCCAGACCATGGGAAAGGGTGCTAGTATAATAGCCGTGATGGCAGACTTGCTGTGTGTGTCTTTGCCTGCAGCTCCACAGCTCTGTACTGTAGCAAAATTATTTTCCTTGTTGGCCGAGTGAGTACCAAGACACCAAAGCATGGCTATTGCTCTCACGTGAAGAGTTCAAGTTAGTTGTAAATCTCTACCTTTGGGTAACGTACGTGAGAGACAGAAAAGAGATGGGTATTGATGTTTGGCAGTAAAATGGAGCTACTGCTCTATGTTAAGGTGGAGACTCTCGGCCGGTTTTGAGAAGGGACGAAGCGTGTTCAATTTGGCTTCACCAGGAAGATCACAAGACTTTTTAGAAGTTGTATTCTAAACTCATGAATGGCTCTCTGGGCCTTCCTGACCTGTCTATTATTATGAAGTCAGATGGGAACTTTTGGAAATGGTCCAGGGAGGAGGTTTGCTTGGAGGTGGAAGTGGAGATGCATGCAGGTGGGGATGCTTGGGACCATGAGAACTGAAACAGAACATGTCGAGGGTAGGAAGATGCATTCACGCCTTGTCAACCTGAGGGCTCCTTTTGGACTCTATTTTTAAAAACATTTCACTGACCTGCAAATTATCATGGGATATGTAAACATAACCTATCAGGCCAAGGCCAAGTCTCCTTTTTATCAAAGAAGGTGGTGCTATACTGTAGTTTGACTTAATAGGACTCTTTTGTTGATATTGCATGAAATGATAAAAGAACTCCATCCTGTGTTATGTCACTATTCTTTGCAATGCAGCGGGTATGAATTGATGGGCAGCTCTTTTAATTTGCTGTTAAAATGTGTTTTTCAGACGACATTGACAAGCACACAGAGGGAGCTGAGCCAGCTACAAGAGCTTAGCAACCACCAGAAAAAGAGGGCTACGGAGATCCTGAATTTGCTGTTGAAGGACCTGGGGGAGATAGGTGGAATTATCGGCACCAATGATGTGAAGACTGTAAGCCAGCCCCTCTTTTATCTTGTCTACCTGCTCCTATAATGGTGGGGTCCTAAGCAAGCAGGGTCTGTGTTTTGTTCTCCTAAGTATCCAATACTCAGCGTAGTGCTTTGCACCTGCCACATGCTTGGTAATATTGGAATGAACAAACCAAGGGCTGATTGAATGACTAAGTGAATGACTGGCTGGGTTCGGCAGAGGAGAAAAAATTACCTTTCCCATATAAGAAACGTCTTCAAATTTTGGTGAGCCTTATGCAGATGGAGTTACTTCTCTAACTTACATGTCAATGTCACAGGAGTTTGGAATTGGATAGGTTAAGCAATACTTCTAGTCTCAGAATTGTGTTTCTCTTTTTCTGTGAGAACCTAACAGAATGAAAATTCCCCAGCCAGTCAGTATGAATTAGGAAAGCTTTCAGCTGAAAGTAATAGGATTCTAACAGTGGCTTAAAAATAAATCCACATTTAATTATTCACAATATGAGAATTTTGTGTAGAATTTGCTATTCGGGTTGTGATCTGTATCACCTAGGAGTTTGTTGGAAGTATAGACTCTTGGGCCACTGCAGACCTACTGAAATTAGAATCTGCATTTTAACAAAATGGCCCAGGTCAGTCTAACCTTATTCAAGTTTCAGAAGTGAATTTTGATCCAGTGTCTCAACGACGTCAAGGATTCAGGCCTTTTCTTTATTTCCTTTCTGCTTTCATTAGCTTGTTACCTTTTCACATCTGTAGCCTTTTGTCTCATGATAGCAAGATAGCTGCTGTAACACCAACCATCACTGGCTGCCTTTTCACACAAACACATCCAAGGCAGGATGGGCTGAAAAGGCAGCCAGTTCTCATCAGGAGGAAACTATATCCCATAAGTCCCTAGTAGATGTCCCCTTATACCTTATTAGCCAGAATTGGGTCACATGGTCACCTCAAATTGCAAGAGAAACTGGGAAAGCAAAGAGAAATAGTATTGCTGTCACTGGCTTCAGCCAATCGTGATTGATCCTCTAGAGTTGTGCACAATGGTGCCACTGGTAGCAAGGAAGTAAGGGAGGTGGGGAGAATGGGGGTGGTATGAAATTGTCTGTGAGCTAGGAATAGAGGGACAAGAGAGCGTATAGAATGTTATCAGCCAAGAACAATTATCAGTTACCTGCGGTAGGGAGACATAGAGAGCTAAGCTAGAGGTATTTTTAAAAATAGCTTTATAAGAGTGTAGTCTGAGAAGTTTTGACATATTATACTCTCATTAAACCATAACCACAGTAAGATCATGAACGTATTCATCGCCCTCAAAAGCGTATGGGACTGTTTCTATCCTCTAGTCTATTTTATTGATCTAATTGTTATGCTAAAACCACACTGTTTTGATTCCTGTAGCTTTGTAATCCTAACACAGCACCCGTGTACAGAGTAGCCATCGGTACGTGTGGCGGATTGTGGCAAGCCACGGAATGGGATTATATTGCTCAACTTCCATTTCCTGAGCTCCTAAAATCAAATTCTTTGAGGTTAGCTTTTTAAAAGGCCGAGTTTTACATCCGTCTGCTTTGTGGGAACACTTCGGTTTTGAGCAGGGATTGTTAAGTACTAGAAAAGGCTCCCCCAATTCTTTCTGTTTATAGACATTTCTGGGAAGCCTAGAAATCCCTTCTTAGATAATATCACAGATCTAGTCTTAGAGTTATACGACCTCTTGTAAGCCTAATCATTCTTTCATAGAACCTCTATTGTAACTGAATATTTCATGAATCTTTGCGAATGAATCTAATTTTAGCACAGAATTCTCAGATACTATAAGATTAACCCATTCAGCCCCAGTTGGGTGGCTTTATATTTGGGGATTTAATTTTTAGAAGCATGCGTTGGTACTGAGCTTCCGAGATTTGGGGGATTAAGTGGCCCATGCAATATGAAGGTGGAGTTGATTTATGAGAAGTTGCTGCCTGCTGCTGATAACGATAAAGGAAGATATTTTTGTGCTACATTCTAAAATAGGGCTGATAAGAAATGCTAATGAAATCAAGGAGTGTCTGGGTGCTTCGGCATTAAAAAAAGAGTCTTTACCTTAGGGAATCTGAAGTATGATGGAAATTATTTTTAAATACTTAGCTGGATGTTTTCAAGATATTTTTGGATTCCAGACATTGGATGCCTTAGTTAATTTCATTGATAACTAGTTATTTTCATTGATAATTCTCACTCATAGAGCATCATATTCTTAATCATTATGAGGTATGTTTTTTTTTCCACAATTATTATGATTTAATCGTCAGGGCAATGAGAGCTAATGCATAGGAATTGTGTGACTGGGCCATTCACTATACTTCTCGGGCTTCATTTTCCTGATTTGTGCAATGACAAGATGAGCCCACATTATCTTACAGGTTGTCAGAAATTGCATGAGTTATACATATATTTCTTAGATCTACATTGTGGGCATAGAGTATTGGTTATGACTACTCAACAGATAAAATTCTTTTATCTAAGAAAATGATCAGATCAGGGAGACTGTTGTCAGTGACCTTGTTTTTCTTCCTAAAACCCTATTCAGTTCCCACATGGTGACTCCTGGTCATACCCTGGGAAGAGGGGAAAAGATGCCCTCTTTCCAGAATATAACAGGCCCAGACAGCAGGGTAACAGAAGAACCCATACTTCTCCAGTTCTGTCATGTCTTGAAACATTTTCAGAGCCCAGGCAATACGTTCTTTAGTCTACAAAACAAGATGCGACCACCCAATGATGAGATGAGCCTCGAGTTGACTTTCTCTGGGTTTATTAGTGAACTTCCTCTTCTTGTCTTTTTCCTATGTCACCCGGCTTTCTTTAAAACAAAAGTTTCCAGAAGTCTAGGATAGAAAGTTGAGGCATAGTAAATGAAATGGATTGGATTAGGTGCCAGATTTTCTTTTGACTTTGGGTCTGGGTGAAGTACAGGTGAAGAATTTCAGGCAGTTGAGGGGCCCTGGGCCCCAGTAGCATTGGGGACATTTCTGTAGCTTGGCCAGTGTTGCAGATACATTTCTGCAGATCCTGGGCCTGAAATCAGCCCTCATCACCAACAGCTCACATCCCATCAGCCTCTTCGATACAGTCTTGGTTGTGTTGGGGCTGGGGTCTCACTGCCAAGAAGGCTTGCTTCTCCAATCCCCTCCTGCCTATCAAGCTCTTGGAAACCACCATATCATGCCCGAGCTCTGTACTGCACAAAGAAAATGGACATTTCTGAACATTTTTTTTTTAAATGAGAACAAAAAGAAAAAAAGGGACTTTTCATCCCATTCTGACTTTTAGGTATTGGTGTGGCAACAGTCACCTTACTTACCTTTTACTTGGCATAGAAATGGCACCTTGCACAATCACTCCATGCTCCTGAGCCCTGGGGTGGGTGGGTATGGGGGTGACTCCTATGTAGACAGGATAGGAGGGGCCGGCAGCATCGCCTTCCCACAGAAAGGCAGCCTTTTCTCCTGGATTAGTCAGCTCTCCTGGATCACGCAGCTTAGTGTGTGCTGTTGGAGTCATTGTCAGACCCAGGAGAGAGTTATAAATAACATTTTAGCAACAAACTTGATTCCCCTCTTGAAATAACAGTTTACTGGGATTACTGAAAATTTAGAGTTTACTTTGAATGACTGAATATATGAACTCCTAAGTGGTTAAGACAAAACAAAAACAAAATCAACAAAAACACAACTTTAAAGTAAAACCATTTGTTCAGAGTACCATTTTGTGTGTGTGTTGGGGGGGGTGGTTTCATCAGATTCAAAATCTCCTCTTAGACTTCCTAGGACAAGGGTAGGCTCCATAAGTTATGGTTCTGGTAGGGGAAAAAGCACCCAGCTTGCATTTTGGAGGAAGCCCATTATTGTGTGCTATTTTACTCTTCCCCAATGCACATGGGATTTGGGCATGGAGTACAAAGTGTCCTTGTCTAAAGGCAGAGCTGGAAAGGAGGAGGTGTTTGTTCCCTTCCCCAAATGCTCTACTTATTGGTCTGGTGGTGTTTTCCCCAGGAGTTGGTGTAGGTTGTAAACCCCACATCAAAGAGATGGAAGTCACTTACCTTTCCACAGAGGCCGGGCAAACACATAGGACATACCTGGTGAGCCTAAAGAACAAGCTTCTCCTGTGTGTTCCACGTTGGACCAATCACAAAGGCAGAGGAACAAAACTGCGCTGAAAGATTGGGGGCGTTTCTCAGCCCTTCTCTTCATGCCATTGGGTTGTAAGCAGGAATGCAATGAGAAACTGTTGGTAGGCAAATCGTTACTGGCAGTCAGAATTAGAAGTGGCTCAGCAAGAACCTTCATTAAAATAGGACTATGGGTTTTCTTGCTGTTAACATAGATTCTGCTTTGTGTTGATTTGACACCGGTGTCATTTAACAGATCCTGTTGTGGAGTCCTAGGGGAAGGCTGACACAAAGTTACAGGCACCCGGTGTGGTCTGGTATACTTCCCATCTGCTACCAATTTTCAGGGTTGATATACGATTCCATATTCCTAGCTCTTAAATTTTTACAGAAAAAAAAATCATCATATGATGAGTTAATGACAGCAATAATGACAAAAGTGGGCAGTTATAACGTACTGTGGAACATTAAAACCATATTTGGAATCATTGTCTTAGAACCAATTGAAGCTTCTGTTTGTGGGCTGGGTACTGGACAGCGCTCTTGTGTTCTCCTGAGGGGCTAGGATGCCCTCTGGTGGTTAAAGAAAATATGTGCACGGTTATTTTGCTCCTCTGATTAATTGCCCTTCAGAGCATGTTTGCGTCTTGAGAGCAAACGGGTTTCTATCCCAAGTATCTTGCTTCAGGTTTTGTTTCCCGTTGAGCTCTGAAACTGAGATGCCAAATATGGGATCATGCAGAAATGCTGGCTTTCAGAATCTTTCTTTCTAAAGGTGGATTTAGATTGTTAAACTCTCAGGTAATTTTATTTATTTATTTGAGAGAGAGCTGGGGGTTGGGGCAGAGCAAGAGGGAGAATGAGTCTCAAGGAGATTCTGCACCGAGCACAGAGCCCCGATCCAGGGTTCCATCCCACAACCCTGAGATCACGATTTGAGACGAAACCAAGAGTCAGCTGCTTAACCGACTGAGCCACCCAGGCACCCCACTCAGATAACTTTAAATAATATAAGCTTGATTCTTATCTCCTTGGAAGGGGCAGGCACATAGAGACAGGGAAATATTGATTGGTAGTAAACAAAAAGTCATAGGAAAATCTTCACCTAAAAGGGCATTTGGTAACAGCACGTTCTTAATTCAATTTTGTTGTTATTGTTGTTTAACTGAAGGCTATGTAGAAAACCCTTTTTATTTCAACCCTTGCTTATAGAAGCATATTCAAGACATTAGACTACTCTCTCTGAATAGGAGACCATAGAGAACAGAATTGAAATTTTTTTTTGCTAAGATTTTATTTATTTATTTGACAGACAGAGATCACAAGTAGGCAGAGAGGAGGAAGCAGGCTCCCTGCTGAGCAGAGGGCCCAATGCAGGGCTCAATCCCAGGACCCCGGGATCGTGACCTGAGCCGAAGGCAGAGGCTTTTACCCACTGAGCCACCCAGATGCCCCAGAATTGAAATTTTGATTTGAATTCTTTTTTTTTTTTTTAAAGATTTTATTTGTTTATTTGACAGGCAGAGATCACAATTAGGCAGAGAGGCAGGCGGAGAGAGAGGAAGGGAAGCAGGCTCCCCACTGAGCAGAGAGCCTGATGCGGGGCTCGATCCCAGGACCCCGGGATCATGACCTGAGCCGAAAGCAGAGGCTTTAACCCACTGAGCCACCCAGGCGCCCCTTGATTTGAATTCTTATAGGGACTCAGAGTCACCTTTAAAAACACTAGGCCTTGGGGCGCCTGGGTGGCTCAGTGGGTTAAAGCCACTGCCTTCGGCTCGGGTCATGGTCTCAGGGTCCTGGGATCGCATCGGGCTCTCTGCTCAGCGGGGAGCCTGCTTCCTCCCTTCTCTCTCTGCCTGCCTCTCTGCCTACTTGTGATCTGTCTGTCAAATAAATAAATAAAATCTTTAAAAAAAAATAAAATAAAAAAAAATAAAAACAGTAGGCCTTGAAGCTATTCTAGAGATGTAAGGTGCCGGACATTGAACGGAATACATTTTCAGAGTTATCCTTTTTTAAGTCTTCTTAAGATTAAGAAGAAGCGTATTTCCCTCTGATACCATGTCTTTCATCTTAAAAATTAATTGTAGTGAAAACCCTGGCTGATTGAGAACGATATTTAATAGAGGTTTTTAATTCAGTCTTACCTGAGGTTTCAGAAAACTTGGGATATATTTATATAGTGAATATATAGTAACATAAGGCTATCATTTTCAGCTTGTGGTCCTATAATTAAGGATTCCTAATCAGAAATCCAAAGACATCCTGAGGGTCCATGGACAGATTTTCGGGGCCCCATGAATCTCTGGCATTTGTAAGCAATAGTTGAGTGTATGCCTTCCTGTGCTCAGTTGGCAGACGTGAATGGAGTCATTGAGGAGGAATTCACCATGGCCCGCCTGTATATCAGCAAGATGAAGTCGGAGGTCAAATCCCTGGTGAACCGCAGCAAACAGCTCGAGAATGCCCAGATGGACTCCAACAGGAAGATGAATGCCAGTGAGCGGGAGCTGGCTGCCTGCCAGCTGCTCATTTCCCAGGTAGGTCACCCCTGTCCCCCTCATTTCACTCCCTCGACCTCTTGAAATCTGCTTGCTCGGTGCTCTTACTGGGTCTGATGGTACATGGTAGGGATAGCTGGTGGACTTTGCTTTATATAAGACTTGTCCACGGCCTCCCCAGACAATTACAGCCCAAGCTTCTGCTTAAGTCTAGACTTTGTTGTGTGAATTACATGAATTACCTTCAGTCCGTTTTAAAGGATGTGTCTACATCTCTCTATCTATGTACGGACATGTAGGTAGGTAGGTAGGTAGAGATTACAATGAATGGATGAGATTGGGTGGAAGCTAAAACTCCTATGAGCTAAGGAACATTCCTTCATTTTTTAATCTCTACCACAGGTCCAACTTAATATGTGAAAACAGAAACTATTGCTGCTACTGCTATTATTGATAATCGTAATAAGTAACATTTTTAAAAAAGATTTTATTTATTTGGGAGAAAGAGTGAGCAAGTGCATGCCCACACAGGTGGGGGAGGGGAAGCGGGTGAGGGACAAGCAGACTCCCCAGTGAGCAGGGAGCCCGATGCGGGGCTTGATCCCAGGACCCCAAGATTATCACCTGAGCCAAAGGCAGACGCTTAATCACTGAGCCATCCAGGCGCCCCACTAGTAGCACGTAACATTTTAGTGAGTGTTTACAAAGCTCCCCACACTGCACTAAGCTCTTCACATGCATTATCTCACTTGACCTTTATTTTTTTTTTAAGATTTTATTTATTTATTTGACAGAGATCACAAGTAGGCAGAGAGGCAGGCAGAGAGAGAGAGGAGGAAGCAGGCTCCCTGCCAAGCAGAGAGCCCGATGTGGGGCTTGATCCCAGGACCCTGAGATCATGACCTGAGCTGAAAGCAGAGACTTTAACCCCCTGAGCCACCCAGGCGCCCCTCACTTGATCTTTTAAAAAAATCCTGATGGGCAGGTTTTATTATTATTTATGTTTTTCAGATGAGGAAGGAGGGACTCAGAAAGATTAAATACACAGTTCAAAATCCCACAGCCAGCGAAAGGCAGATCAGGGACTCAAACCAAAACATGTGTGAACACAAAGCCTTGAAGGGATTTTTGAGTCCCAGGGCACTTTTCGTCTGCTCAGTGAGTCAGGCTGCTCCTCTGCCCACTGAAATGGCGCTTTCATTTTAGTGAGGTGGTTTTAGAAAGGAGCAGCCTCGTTTTTGGTCTGTCACTGATATCTGAGCTTGGTGTTTGGGGCTTGAGACTTCTGAGAGTGTTGCAGTGAGGGCTGCTCACTGCCTCAGACCAGGCATTAAAACAGCTGAAATCATTTGCAGGAAACTGATACCAGCAGGGAGTGGTACGTCAAATAATACTGAGAGACCGACAAAAGCATACGTCCTTCTGGTAGGCTTGTAAACAGTAACATGTCATCACAGAACCAGCTCCAGCCTTCTCCTCTCCCACCGTAGCAAATGAGCACATCAGGTTTCCATTTTATAACCAATGCAGTAAGCAAAAATGTACTGTAAAGATTATCCAGTGTTGGTGTGTGATCGTGAAATTTATGTACATTGCTGAGAAAAGTATAATTCGGCCAGTCCTTTTGGAAAGCACTTTGGGAATCAAAAGCCATAAAAATTTAAGTACTTTGATCCAGTAATTTCATTTATGGTATTTTTCATTGGTAATGAAAATGCAAAAATTTTATTTTATATGTTTATTTCCCGATTAAAATGTGCAAAGCCTATATGGAAGATGGTGAGTGCAATTATTACTTGCATTATAATTACATAAAATACCCAAACACCTGTTGATAAGATAATGACGTTGTTACATGAAAGATTGCTATGCAGCGGGGCGCCTGGGTGGCTCAGTGGGTTAAGCCGCTGCCTTCGGCTCAGGTCATGGTCTCAGGTCAGGTCAGGGTCCTGGGATCGAGCCCCGCATCAGGCTCCTTGCTCAGAGGGGAGCCTGCTTCTCTCTCTGCCTCTGCCTGCCTTTCTGCCTGCTTGTGCTCTCTCTCTCTCTCTCTCTGTCAAATAAATAAATAAAATATTAAAAAAAAAAAAAAAGATTGCTATGCAGCTCTTACAAAAAATTTATAAAACATTGCCATTTGGAAAGAATGATTATATAAACGTAAGTGAAAATGAAAATGCTCAATTATGTGTATGCTGTGCCTATCCAGTATGCATTCATACAGTTAAGACTCTATCCAGTATGCATTCATACAGTTAAGACCAAGAATAGTTGATAAGTATGGTTTATGGGTGGGGTACCAGGGTGGTTTGTCAGGTAAATGTCAGACTCTTGATTTTGGCTCAGGTCACGATATCAGGGTTGTGGGATGGGGGCCCGCATCAGCTCTGTGCTCAGCACAGAGTCTGCTTGTCCCTCTCCCTCTGCTCCTGCCACCCCCCATCTCCCAACAAACAAAATCTTAAAAAAAAAAACCAAAACTGCTACATGGGTGAAATCTATGCCACTTCTTTCTGGATTTGCTTTACTACTTGACATTTTTATAATTTAAAAAATGGGAGAAAATGATAAACCTTAGGGCAGTACCGACACCTCAAGTCTGATATCCAGGTCACCTCTTGTTCTGAGAATATGTGCATTTGGATAGTCCTGCCCCTAACGTTTGGAGACCAAGGCAAGAGTAGAAACAGAGGTCCCTCCATCTGCAGCCCACTGTCTTCTCTTTCCATCTGGATGCACCAGCCCTTCTGCCCTTCGTGGAAACTGATAGCACTGTGTAACTGTCAACTCTAATCTGTGTGAATTGATGACAGGAGCTGCAGTGCCAGCCCTAGGAGTTGCCTTTATGGCCACTGGAGCAGGGAGTTTCTGGGTTTCTAGTCCTCAGAGTGTGGTCTGGAAGGGGGCATGGGTTCCATGGGGCATGCCTCCTTGGCCTACACGCTCTTTGCTCGGCGGAGTGAGTGCAGCCAGAGGACAGCCCTAGTGGGGTGTTCACAGTGTGGGGCCCAGGACTGAGGCTCTAGTTGCCCAAGTCTGACAGTGACATTGACTTTGGGTATATGAGATCAGAGTCAAGAGTATCAGCATATTAGAATGTTAAAGGATATATGTGTTAGTGTGTTCTCCATTAGCAACAAATACAGCTTTCTGTTGGGTGCTACTTTGTACCGTTACAATTTACACATAGACAAATATTTAATCATTATTTCTGGGGATTTGAAAGTCAGAGAAACTTTGGCTCTTTATTTTCTGACATGATCTAAAGAATCTGACAAAATATTTCCAGCAAAAATGCAACTATTTTCTTCATTTACACTCATCCTTTTCATCAGAAGCTGTGCTTATAACCTGACTGCTCTGTGTCCCATTTCCCAGAGGTTATTTCACTAGATGAGAGCTCAGTCTCCAGGGTTTTCCTGCTTTCGTGTGAATGCTGTAGATCTTGGGTGGGGGAAGTGCCTACGTATTCCCATCTGCTGGGAGGGCGCCCTGCCTTTACTCAGTCAGTGAGCTTCCATTCATTCACTGGTTCCACTAATATTTATTAAGCATCGACTCCATACCCTCATGGAGCTGGCAAGTAAAAAGAAATAGATAAATCTTGCCGAAGTTGGGTACTGTAAGTTGGGACCCCAGTGATAAGGACTCTGGGTGGGGAGGGCGGAGCGCGTCCTAGGGAGAGGAAAATGTAAAATGCAAGATCTCTCAGACACAGGAATTGGTGTGTTTGAGAGGAAAAGAAAAGACCATATCTGAGTTCTGAAGACAGAACCTAGAGGTGCCAGTTCCAAGAACGAAGCCTCTGCCCTAGACATTTTTCCAGGACACTGTTTTCAATGAGGAGAAAAACCAGCTTGGGCTTTGGCATCTCACTTAGGCGGGTGGTGAGGAGGGCCGTGGTGATGAGAGGGGTCAGTGTGGAGTAAAGCAGCGGAGCACAGGGAGGAAACAGAGGGCCATGTTAGCCCGCGATCACAGATCCCACGCCGAGGGCAGAATATGCTTTGTTGGGGAGTTGGTCCTCGAAAAAGGGACCCAGGAAGTCCTCTGTGACCTTTTCCCATCAGACAACTGCAGGCAAGCCGGGTTGCTTGTCCCTCACGCCTCCTTTTCATCTTTTTGTTTATTTAAAGCATGAAGCCAAGATCAAATCCCTGACAGACTACATGCAGAACATGGAACAGAAGAGGAGGCAGCTGGAGGAGTCCCAGGACTCGCTCAGTGAGGAGCTGGCCAAACTCCGAGCCCAAGGTAAGTAATCGACTCCTTTGCAGGTGTTGAGCTCTTGGCCTACATCAGATACTCTCTAGTTGGCCAAACTCATGACGTTTAGTTTTGCTCATTTATAGCAATTCCAGGTCTCCTGAAAAACAATGGAATAATTGTGGGAAGGAGGTGTGGTAAAAAAAAAAAAATTAGATAGAATATTGCCCCCGCCCGGGATCTGCCCCTCTTCCCATTTCCCTCCGTCCACCCTGCTGCCTGAGTCAATCTTCTCTTCTCCACCTCCGGCCTCCAGTCTGTTCCCATGACCTGCCCATTTGATCTGCCAGATGCTTGTCTGCTTCCGCTCATCTCCACCTTTATTTTCACTATCCTTAATCCTAATTAAGAGTTGTGACTACATCGTCTATGGAGGCTCTCACCCCATCCGCTCCAGGCCAGCCACTGTGCTGCTTCTCAGGGAACTCTTCTAAAATCACCTTCTATCTTGTGCCCAGCCCTATGCCTCTGACCCCTCCATGATGTCCCCCTGCTCTTAATATAAAGTCTGAACTTCTGCCAACGGCTGCCTGCACCCTCTGTCCTTGGAACCAGCTCTTCCCTTTGCCGGACAGCCTCCTGATGCCCTTTGCTTAGGGAAGTGCCTGACACATAGGAAGCACTCCAAAGATATGAATAAATAGAAAAAATTCAAGAGAGGTAACTGGAAATACAGAAACCAGAATAGGTTTTAAGAACATATGCATTGCCGTGAAATGGAACACACATACCATGAATTGCAATGAAAATTGTTAGAGTTCTTTTAGAAAGCGTTTTGAGGATAGGGGCGCCTGGGTGACTCAGTAGGTTAAAGCCTCCGCCTTCAGCTCAGGTCATGATCCCAGGGTCCTGGGATCGAGCCCCGCATCGGGCCCTCTGCTCAGCAGGGAGCCTGCTTCCCTTTCTCTCTCTGCCTGCTTCTGATCTCTGCCTGTCAAATAAATAAAATCTTAAAAAAAAAAAACATTTTGAGGATAAATAGCAATTATCATAACACTTTCCATACCTTTTGATCCTCAAATCTCAGATATTTGTTGTAGAATTCATTGTATTAGTGGAAGGAAGAAAAAGGCAGCCAACCTAAATGTCGAACAGTTAAACCAGCTATGGGATGTTGTTTAAAAGAACATGTGTTATTTTGGAGGTGACGTACGTGCAGGCTGTGCAGCCATGCTTACAAGGCGTCCTTAGAGTAAAGATCGTAATATGTAATCTTATCTTTACTGGGGTTATAACATCCAGGAATCAATGGATACTTGTGTTCCAAGGCCTGCAGATTAATATTTGAACTGAAAATTGTTTTGATGGGGTAGTAGGATTGGTGATGATGCCACCTCTTTTTATTTCCTTTATTGTTAATATAGTTACTTGCTCAGTAAATACATTTTGTCCCAAATGTCTAGGCAAATTTAGAAAGATCGAGAACACCCTCAGCCCTGCTATGACCTTGTCATGTTTTCTTTATGTGATAATGGATGAATGTTAGAGATAGCACGCTCCCCGTAATACTTGGCATCGAAAAGAACTTTTCTCTCTCTCGTAAATGGCTTCTGTAGTGGTGCCCTAAGTAGAAATAAAATAGAGATGAGAAGATCTAAAATAAAGTGGAACAGACTAGATAGCGTAATGACTTGCATGACACCATTCTAAACCATTTTATTACCCGCGGCCCTCCTCCCACCCCCCAGGCTGCTGCTTGCTGGGGGTGCCAGGTGCGTGCCCCTGACCAAGAATAGGCCGGGACAGACTCCCCCTGGAGGTGTGCCATGCACCAAATGTGGGGCCTTCCTTTTTAGTCTGGAGCATGTTATTTTTTGTTTTCTCTGTTCTTAGATTTTTTATTCTTCTGCTCTAGATTCTTAGAGAATAAACAGCATACCGATGGGAGGTAAATAAGCTCTTTCTGGAACTCTAATAGTGGCATTGCTTCCAAATGCCTCTAAACTTCACAGAGTGCTTTCCAATGTGCAAAGCAGGTTATTGTACCCTGCCTCAGGGGTTGCTCACCAAAGCCAGGGGAAAGGCCACCCACAGCCCGGTCAGTTCCCTCCTAGAGTGGCCCACTTCCGAGCCAGCACCCTGGCCCCCGCCGCCGCCCCTCCCACTGGAGTGGGCAGCCTCCACTGGCCTGAAGTCTCGCCCGGGAAGCCTGTCTTGGATAGCATGGTTGTAATTGGTCATATAAGTTCTGTTTCACTCCATGGCCATTCTTCCTTTTTTTTTTTTTTTTTGTCTTTTTAAAAATATGTTTACTTTTGGATGTGAGTCCCGCCAGTTAAATCTTCAATCATCATTTAAAATTCAAAACAGAAAAAATGCATGAAGTCAGCTTCCAGGATAAGGAGAAGGAACATCTGACGCGGCTGCAGGACGCGGAGGAGATGAAGGTGTGTGCGCAGCCCCTGCCCCGGAGCCCAGCGTGCATTTGGACTGCGTTTTCTTACTCTAGGAAAATCTGTCTCCTTCAGAGACTTGTGTGGCCATGTAGGAGGGTGGGGGGAGGAACCGGTGCCGGCCGTGGCACAGCGTGGCCTGGCGCAGGACCGAGAGGAAGGCGGAGGTGTCCAGAAGTCCGGTAGTCCTGCTGCATTAGTCTGTGCTGCTTCCCTGTTCCTGGGGAAGGGGAGGCAGCAGCCCCCCCTGGTCACTGCGTGGGCCGCACTGCTGTGCTGAACTGCCAGAACGTGTCTTCCCTTGACCTTTTTAAAGAAGCACTCCAGATTTGGATTGCCATGTACCATAGAGATGTTTATTTTTGGTCACATGTAAAGTGGTGAAGGAAAATGTAGACAAAATAATTGGGAAAGAAGCTTTGTGGGTGAATAAAATGAGATAGGGGAGGATGTAGGATTTTGATTCATTTTAGGCAGACCGCTTGTCCCTTTGGGTGCAAGGCCACAGGTAAAATAGGGCCCATGTGGGGTGCCTTGGTGGCTCAGTCGTTAAGCGTCTGCCTTCGGCTCAGGTCATGATCCCAGGGTCCTGGGATCGAGCCCTGCACTGGGTTCCCTGCTTGGTGGGAAGCCTGCTTCTCTCTCCCACTCCCCCTGCTTGTGTTCCCTCTCTCACTGTGTCTCTATCAAATAAATAAATAAAATCTTTAAAAAAAACCAAAACCAAAACAAAAAAAGCAGTGCCCACTGCATGAGCCTCTCTAGCCTCACCCTGATGGGCCCTCCTCCGGGTTTCACATCCCTTTGGTGAAGAGGTCTCCTGTAAACATCACCATAAATCTGGGCAGTGCTCAGAGCGGGGACAATTCTCTAAATTTTACAGGGGAAGAAGTGTGGCTCACGTGGGTTATGTGGTTTGTCTGTGGTCTCTTGGGTATATTTAGTAAGAGGTCTGTGCCCTCTGGCTGACCTGGTGAGAGAAGCCATGTGGCTCAGGTGAGCTGTAGGGGGCCACGGGAGAGCTTTTTATTCAATTAATGGACTGACTTGCTCCTAGGATAAAACCCCTGCTGGGTTTTTTCATAGATCTTCGGGTTTTGTTGTGCCAGTAAAGCAAGGCAGGTTCTGGGGGCCCTGGTTTTGGGACCTGACAGCTGAGGGACATAGGGTAGGAGGCAGAAGCAATCCAGGGCTTGTCATGGCGTGGGCTGCGAGCCAACGAGTGGATGACACATTTCTTTTGGCCTGGCTTGCAGAAGGCGCTGGAGCAGCAGATGGAGAGCCACCGGGAAGCTCACCAGAAGCAGCTGTCCAGACTTCGGGATGAAATTGAGGAGAAGCAGAAAATCATCGATGAGATTCGGGAGTGAGTCGGCCCAGGGGCTCTCGGGACGCGGGGGTGGGCATGGCTCTCAGGCCAGCCTGGAAGGATGCAGCTTTGAGCCCAGTTCTGCCCTCCTTGGCCTGCGGGCTCTGTGTCCTGCCCTGTGCCCCGGCAGGCTGGATGCGCAGCTTCCGACGTCTGTTCTCCCATCTGGAGCTGAGCCTCTGGGGGCTCTGGTGGGGCAGGTGGCAGGCGGGCGCAGCCACCCTTCCTCATCCCCCGGGAGTTGGGGTCATGTTGGTGACTCAGCTGGGCAGACACATGCCCTCATAGGTGGCGACACTGTTTGTCTGAAATTATATACGAAAATATACAACGCACCCCCCTGCATGGGTCCTGACTCAGGGGTTCTGATAGGCTAAAACATACTCCAAAGGAGACAGTCAGCCCCTGCTGCCTCCTCACCCAACACGTAAATGCTCCCCGCACAGCCCTGAGCCGCCTGGTCACATGCGCACACTTCTCGGGGGCCCGTGTCTGTGCTCGTGGACCTGTGGCTTTGCCAGGATGGTGTCACTGCAGCTCGTCTCTGCTGTCACCCCCCTCAGGGCCATACTCCCGTCCTGTCACAGCGCCTCAAGAACCCCTGCTCCATAATGACCTCTCCCTCCTCCTCTCTTACCTTCCCGCCTCGCTGTCAAAACAAGGCAGCGAGCCGGTGAGTGCCGTCAGGAGCCTCTCCTTGAGGGTTCTTACGTTTTTGCACAGTGAGTGTCTTGGCAGTTTTTGAACTTGTTTGCAGAATAAGGTTTTTAAATGCTCCCCCCGCAAAAAGATGAGGAAAAATGAAGAAAACCAGTTATGTTGAAATATAGTCCCATCCCCTGACACCCCCACACTCATTCCGAAGATCTAGACTGAAGCCTCCCTCCACCCCCACCTTCTGTAGATGAAGGACTGGATTTTCGTATGGGGAGCAAGGCCAGGTTCCGTGAGTTTCTTAGGGTCGCGCTGCTAAGTAGGAATCAAACTGGAGTTAGAGTTTAATTCTCCAGGCTACTGATCCAAATCTCTCTTCGTTGTGTGCAAGCTGCTCCCACAGCACATTTGCATTTTGAAAGAGGAGAATGGTAATGAAGCAAAGTGTAAGTGGTGTGATCTGGGCTCCGTGCACACTGTCTACCTAAGGCAAGTCCTTAGCATCGTCTTTGCCCTCCTCCTTTTGGACCACCCCCGTGCTGTTACTCATGTTGTTCTTTCCCCTTCAAGCGTGTCCTGTGTTCTTTATTCTGATTAATCACCCTTGACATGTTCAGCCGCAGGGGAACGAGGGGAGGGAAGGAACGAGGGAAGGAGGGTGGGTTGGTGAATGAGTTAGTAGACGAGAAGTTTCCTTGGCCTGCGCCTTTCAAATGACTCTGGGTTTTCCTTCAATTTTGTAGAATCTGTTCCTTTACGGACGCACAGGCACGGCCACACAAAAGGTTTTATAAATACTGCATGCAAGTGTTGGCCAAGTGCCCCCAACCAGATGGCAAGTTTCTTTTTTTTGCTGCAGACCCTGGGCTCTCTTTGTATTTCCTCTCTCTGTACCCCCTCCTTGCAGACTTCACGCAGCGGCACTGTCCCTGTGTCGGCCAGGAATTTGGACTTAGGGGATGTTTTCAGGTGATTGGACCAGAGAGGAAGGGAAGGGTGCAATGGCCAGATAGGTTTCCTGAGTGGGTGCACGCAGGCCGTCTGTAGGGCAGACAAAGCAGAATTCTTCTCACTGTGCTCTCTTTCTCTGTTTTAAAATATCAGCCCCTTTCCTAGCTCATTATTTCACCCCCAAAGCTCTCGCACAAGCCAACTATAAATATATTCTCAAAGCCTTATGTTTCATGCCTCTGAGATGTTCCCAGAAATTAGTTTTCACTTGGGCAAGGAGGAAGCTGTGAGGTTGTTCTCTGATCCCTCAAAATCCTCCAGAATTGCCGCCTTTATTGCACAGAACTAATGGGGTTGGAAGAGGACCGTGTCTTTAGCTGGGTGCCTCAGAGTTTCAGACTCACGTGCAATGTGTCGCTCTTCCCCCTCCATTTCAGTTTGAACCAGAAACTACAACTGGAGCAGGAGCAGCTCAGCTCTGACTATAACAAGCTGAAAGTGGAGGACCGAGAGAGGGAAATGAAGCTGGAAAAGCTCTTGTGAGTGCACGCTAAATGTCTCCCCTGTTTTCTCTCCTCCCCGCTGAGGCTTCGGGGAGTCTACTCTCATGACTCCGGTTCCTCAATATTCTGGTTAGGTTGGGCCCATGTAACGATAGTGCCCGCTCGTGTGAGATGGTTAGTATTGTTGACATATCCGTAGGTGCAGCCGGTATCTGGAACTCCCTGATGCCCCTGGGGTTCATGATTCCTTTTTGCTTTTTAGATTGCTCAATGATAAACGGGAACAAGCCAGAGAGGACCTCAAAGGGCTGGAGGAGACGGTGGTACGTCAGCATGTTTCCCAACTCATTTCAGTCCCAGAGACCCAATTAATTGGTGATTTGTTGAGTTTGTGTATTCTGAAACTTGTTCTGTGCCCACCGTTCTCACATACCATTTTAGACAAAATATTTAGGCAAATACCGTCTATTTAGACATTAAGGCAAATACAAACATTTAGATAAAATGTCCTGTGGAGGGGCGCCTGGGTGACTCGGTGGGTTAAGCCGCTGCCTTTGGCTCGGGTTGTGATCTCAGGGTCCTGGGATTGAGTCCCGCGTCGGGCTCTCTGCTCAGCGGGGAGCCTGCTTCCCTCTCTCTCTCTCTCTGTCTGCCTCTCTGCCTACTTGTGATCTCTGTCAAATAAATAAAATCTTAAAAAAAAAAATGTCCTGTGGAAAAGTGAGGATTGTAGAATTTATTCCCCAGCTCTTGATACTATGATTGTCTGTCTGTCCATCCATCTATCCATCCATCCACCCATCCTTGCATCCATGCTTAGTGCTGTAACTAGAAGCCCTGAGCGAGTATTAAACTGACCTGAAAATCAGGGCCTGAATCTTTACTGACTTTGCACATTGTGACTTATTGCCATTCAACATTCAAGAGCACCTCCTAAGAGCTGGTGTTCTTCTAGGTGCTTGGGTTGTATCAGTAAATCACAAAGATAAGATCCTGGCCCTTTTAAGCATGCCTTCAGCTGGGGGTGGGGAGACAGATGTGAACATTAGGAAGGAAATCATGACCTCCATTACATGGTTATAGAAAGTGCAGAGGTCCCACAAGGTGGTGACATTTGAGCAGGGACTTGAAGCAGGTGAAAGACTCAGCCATGGGAATGTCGGGGGAAGGGCCTTCCAAGCAGAGACAATAATAGCCTGTGCCAAGGCCCTAAGGTGAGCCTGGAGTTGGCATGTTGGAGAACAGCAGGAAAGTCAATGATGCAGCGAGGAGACAAGAGGTAGGCACAGAAAGGTCAAGGCAAGAGCAGTTGTAGGCCAGGTAGGGCCTTGAGGCCTGCAGGTGTTGGGGCACAAGAGTAACAGATCAGAAAGTCTCATCATTTGAGATCCTGATTGGTTTTCTCCACCCTGCATCTGAATTCATGAGGTTTGTCTGCTCTGGTTGACTTCCGTTTCAGCTGCTCTGAGGGTGAGGGCTCTAGAGAGCTCGGCAAAGTGCCACATAGCCTGTGTTTAAAGACAGACTGTCCCAACAGAGCCTCTTAATTTGATAAAAGCATGTCAGGTCACTTCATATGATAAAACAATAGAGAGACTGTTGTTGGGATGTAGTCATACATTTTTTTTTTTAAGATTTACTTATTTATTTGAGAGAGAGTGAGAGCACACATACATGAGTAGGGGTGGGGGCAGAGGGAGAGAGAATCCCCAAGCAGACTCTGTGCCGAGTGCGGAGCCCCACATGGGGCTCGATTTCAGAGCCCCAAGATCATGACCTGAGCTGAATTCAAGGGCCAACTGCTTAACCGACTGAGCCACCTAGGTGGCCCTGATACAGTCATATATTTTGATTCCATTTGTGTTGTGTGAATTTATGTGGGACTGCCTCCCAAGAACCTGGTGACCCCAGGCCGTAGGCAAATTGTTACTTGGGCTGGACCTGATTGTGCACTTTGTTCCTGGGCTGTTGTTAGTTGTCCCTCAAAGCCAGGTGAAAGGACAGAGGGCACCATCCACTCAGGACAGAAGTAAGATGACTGTGGCTCAAAGGGTTTTGGGCCATTCCAACATGGCAGAGAAGATGGTGGATGGCTGGCTGGCTCTAGGGGAAACCAGATGAAGCCTTAACGTTGCCTCATCTATGTCTGTTTTACCGGAGAAGTGATACCCACAGTTACAAATGATTCTAAAAATTCAGAAAAATATTGAAACTTAAAATGTTACTGTGTCCCACTAGCCAGAGATAAGTGACATTTCAGTACCTTCCACCCATGAACTACCCTCACCCAACATCCCTGGCCCTCCCACCTGGTGCATACTCACCCATAGGGGACAGACCCACTGACACGCTGGCTCCCTTCCTCTCCTGCTCTCAGCTCACCACTGGCACACATTGCTCACATCCACATTTGAAACCCCAAATCCGATCCCCACAGCCTGTGTCATTTTAGACTTGGATGTTTTTACTGAACCTGCTTTTGGAATCCACTCCAAGCTGTAAATGTTCTTCAGCAACAGGCTCGCTGCCCTTAGCTCACCTTATTTGAACTCTCTGTAGCTCAAGGCCTCTTCTGGCTTCTTGGGTATTTGGGTGGGACGGCATGGGTGGAAGGGAGGGTGGAACCTGCCGTGCAGGGGTTGGAGTCTGAAGCCCACTGCAGGGGTTGACATTGGAAGATGTGGAGGGTGTCTTGGGGCCCGAGGCAGCCATCTTACTTTAACAGGACACTTGGGACTCTAGGGCTGGACCTCTCTTGCTGTGTTAATGGGCCTTGTGTTTTCACCTCTCTGGGCTCACCCTTGCTGTCCCCTGTGGCAGGAAGCTGAGCCCAGAGCATTTACACAGAGGGCAGTGGCCTGTGACAGGGAACATTTCAGGGAAGTGAGTCAGATGCGGTGAGGAAATGATGATATTGTGGAGGGAAATTCATTGCTGTGGGAAGCCAAATGCTAGCTAGCTACCTAAGCTTAAATGTGCAATTTGCAAATTGTTTTAAAGGTTTTTAACCACCCCTCCTGTACTGCTGAATTCACCTAAGAACAAACAAAAATGAGATAAAGATGCCAAACTCAGGACTCCATAGTATTTGGTATTTAGGCCCCGGGGAGATGCCTGGCCCTTTGACAAGGGACCGGTGTCTTATCTTCTCATTTCCCTTTGGTGTGGTGGCTTTTTTTAATGGAAAATGTTTACTATGGTTACAGTTGAATAAAATCCCTGAGAGAGAGAATTCAGAGCAGCGGCTTGGGGTGGCGGGGCGGGGGGGGGGGGGGGGGGGAGGGGGCGCTGCTGAGATCCTTGGGCAGGGGCTGGAACAGCTTGTCTGTGTAAATGTGAGCATGGAGCTGCAGCCCTGCCCCTGCCCTGGAAGGCGGCTGGACCTCGCACAGGTGTGATGTGCACTGTGCTCAGAGTAACAGGCCTGTTTGGCTTCCTGCACATTTGCCTCACCTGAGGAAGCAATTGACTTTAGGTGCTTCTTATTTCAACACAGAATTGCAGACTGGGACCCAGTAACAAGACTTAAATTAACATAGAAGCTTAGTGTTTCCATGGCTGTATAGCCTGTTTTTTTTCCTTGTGAGCATGGGCGAGCTACATCCCTTGACATTCTGTGTTAAGAGTAAGTCAACTAAGACAAATTGGGAAGTTCAGATGCAAGTTTATCTCTCTTCTCCCTCATGGGGAAATATCTTGGAAGGAACTAATTGTATCTCCAGTAGTAAGAACATGGAGACTTGAATGAGAGGAACTATTTTGGTTTTCTGATCTTGTTAACAAGGGTCACCAGGTTCGATTCAGAGCCTTGTCTTTGCAGTCTAATTCTTAAGGGTTTGGTTGTAGAAAACAACTCAAAATGAAGAAAAAAAATGCCCCTAAGAAGTTGATTACAGTGTAACAATATTATGACAACAAAGGGAAACAACAAAACCTACCGAAGAAATGACTGTCAAATATGGTGCATCAATAAGTTAATACTAGCTAATGTTTACTGAGCACTTACAATGTGCCAGAAACTATTGTAAGAGTTTTATAAGGATTATCACATTTAATCTCGAAGACTGTGAGGCGACTACTAAATTTATTCTCCTCTTACAAATAAGAGAGCTGTGGCACAGGAAGGCAAGGTAGGTTGCCCAGGGTTACGTGGGTAGAAGGCCCACTACCTACCTCATCCATGAGCTGGAGTGACGTCAAGCCAGTGCACACGGCCCAGGGCCAGAAGCGGAGCGTGGAGATATGAAAAATGTTGGTCTGCTACGATGAGAGAAATTGTGGGTAACTTTCCACTTAGACTTACAGGCATTTTGTGCAATGCGTATGTGATAAATTAGAGGGAAAAAAAGAATCCATCCTGATACAACACAGCCAAATAAGAATTTTTGTGAGAACTTTTGTAGTTTTTTTGTGAGAAATGTTTGTGTTAACTTTTGTAGTTGACAGGAGAGGAAAAGTTCTATTTCGAACACCACTAACAAGTAGGTTCTGTTCTATTTTAGTTCATGGTTTGAACTCCCAGTCTCTGCCCCTGGGGGTAGTCTTGAGACAGATGGAGGGGGTGGACATATGTGGTGGGAAAGCCAGGGAAAGTGTCGGAGCCCCGTGGCCTGGATGGCGGGCTCGCAGAGCAGGTGGGATCCATCTGGGTCGTTGGGGCCACCAGACGGTCTGGCGCCAGTGTGTCCTGAATTCAAGGTGTCTCCCCCACTTTAGTGACATTTTCACTATCTTTCCTTCCAGTCTCGGGAACTGCAGACTCTGCATAACCTCCGGAAACTCTTTGTCCAGGATCTGACTGCCCGGGTTAAAAAGGTGAGTTCTATTTTCTGCAACCAGGACTGAGAAGAAAATATGGACAGAAAGAATCATTTTCCATTGAAATATCACTTTCTTTTTTTTTTTTAAGATTTTATTTATTTATTTGACAGACAGAGATCACAAGTAGGCAGAGAGGCAGGCAGAGAGAGGGGAGAAAGCAGGCTCTCCACGGAGCAGAGAGCCCGATGCGGGGCTCGATCCTAGGACCCTGGGATCATGACCTGAGCCGAAGGCAGAGGCTTTAACCCACTGAGCCACCTAGGTGCCCCGAAATATCACTTTCTTAAATTAATTACTTCATGCCAGAAAATGTATTCAAAGAATGTACTGGAGGCAAAAAAAAAAAAAAAAGAAAGAAAGAAAGAAAGAGAAAAAAATACTTGGGAATATTTTTCCATCTGATTTTTTCTTCTTAGTAAAAGGAAGTTATAATCCTTTCCCTGGTCTTTCATTTCAAACGAGCACACACCTATCTAGCTGCAGTGTGAGAGTTGACGTGTGTGATGGGGGGAAAATCCAGGGGATCCTGTCAGGCAGTGCTGCTCTGAAGCTTGGTGAGTAATGCCAGAAACCCAGAGAAATTAGAGGCAGGAGCCTCCCGTTTGCCTGTGAGGGGCCGTCAGGGGCTGGGTCAGAGCGCACAAAGCGCTTGAACCTGTGTCTCATTTGCTCTTCCTGGCAACCGTGTACGTGGTCCTTACTGTTCAGTTCTATCTTAGTGGAGACAGGCTCAGAGGTTAAGTAACCTGCCCAAGGTCACACAGCTGGAAGAGCTGGAGACAGACTGGAATCCAGGGCGTGTGACTTCTGACTCTGGGCTTCGTGGATGCTCGTGCCTCCCACAGGGATCTTGGGGAGTCACTGTGTGGTGAATCCCAGAGCAGCGTGCAGAAGTTTCAGGAAGGAGGCAGAGGTGGGCGCAGCAGGGGACTGCTCTTTTAAATATGTTTAAGTGTGATAGAGGAGGGACGATGCGCCGTAGCCAGCGGTGTGGTAGGATGGAAGGAAGGTGTATTTAAAAGTACGCACGTGTGCGCGCGTGTGTGCAAAGGAGCTAAGGGAAAGGGGTGAGACGTATATAACAAAAGAGGAGGGGCTGTTGGGGTCCGATCTGAGTGGATGGAAGTAATAGCATGGTTGGGTGTGTCTGGCTTGGCAAGGGGAAGGGATACAATTTCCCGGAGAGCAGTAGTAGAGAGTGGAGATGGAGACATTCACAGGACAATACGTAATTGTGGAAAGGTGCATCCGACTACTTTGATCTTCTCGGTTAATGTGGAGGTTCTGTCCTTGATAGAGAAGGCAGGAAGACAATGGGGAGGCCCCACAGCCCAGAGAAGGCTCAGGCAGCATGAGGGGGTGGTGGTGGTGGGGACACTTGTCAGGGATGAGTGAAAGCATTGCTGAGCAGTGCTGAAAGCACTGTTGCTGAGTGTCCAACTGAAGGTCAGAGCCTGGATTTGCCGTGACCCCTGGCAGAACGGTTCCAGGCCTGGAAATGAAAATAAAGAAAGGTGGAGACTAATAGGTGAGTTTAAGGCCTGAATGGCAGCGGCAGGACAGACAGGTAGTGAGCGCAGTCATCAAAATAGGAATGACCATCAGACCTGGATCAGGTAGGAGGGAGAGGCCAGACTAGAGGGTTTGGAGAGGGAGACTGCAGAGATAATGGCAAGAGCTGGAAATGCTCAGTCAGAGGGAGGAAGGGGTCCGAGGGAGCTTAAGATTTTATATCCTGATTTCAGGATATAAAATTCTTGAGTAAGGACCTACTGATAGACCAGTGGCTTTCAGAATGTGGTTATCTGGCCAGCAGCTTTGGCATCACTGGGGTGCTCACTAGACATGCACATTCTCAGAGCCCCCCAGGTCCACTGAAGCAGAGACTGGGGGTGGGGCACAGCAATCCGAGTTTTAACAAACCCTCCTCTGGGCAAAGTTTGAGAACCCCAGATGTAGGCAGAAGAGACATGGGTTTGAGATCTGCACGCACCCGTCTCCTCTCAGAAGGAGGAGGGAAGATGGTCTCCTCTGGAATCAGATGCAGCAAGGACGCCTTGCCATTCTGAGCTCTAGGATATCTGCACATGTGTTTTCTCAGTTGACCTCCTGGCCCAGAAGGGCACTTTTTGTCCATCTAAGATCTAATGAATTTCAAGAGTTGATCCAGCAGCAGCGCTCAGAAGCTGTGGCTAGTTGAGATGGCTTCATTAACTAATTTCATGGGATTGGAAGCTGAAGGGACAAGCAATGGCGACTGAGACTTCCCGGTAGGACCATAGGCACTTGCCCAACAGCTTGGTGACTTAGCTTAGTTAGGATGTTTGAAATCAGGCTTAGATCTTGGGTTTATGTTTTCACGCTGGTTCTTCTTGAGTTTTGGAACAGTTCCTTTTGAAAAGGAAAGTCTATTTACCCTCCTGCAAGGGAGAGGTAAATTTCACAGAGAGAACTAATCTGTATCTTTCAAAGGAAGATTGGGAGTTCTATTTTGTTTTGTTTTGTTTTGTTTTCAATTCTCTATAATGCTCAGAAAACCCTTGACATCAACCAAAGGAATTCACTGGGAAGGTCACTAAGTTTCAACTTTGAGAACCTCTCTTTATTTCCACTTTCAAAATAATTGGTGGTGGGATTGGGGGTAGTGGTTTTTTATAAAGAAGAACTAGAATGTTGTCCAGTTTATACTGGGGCTGGGGCCGGGGGGAGCCTGTAGGCCCATTGACCCCTCGTGTTGTTGCAGAGCGTGGAGCTGGACAGCGATGACGGAGGGGGCAGTGCTGCCCAGAAGCAAAAAATTTCCTTCCTGGAGAATAACCTGGAGCAGCTCACGAAGGTTCACAAACAGGTAGGAGAGTTGTGCCAGCTTTCTGTGCTTCCCTCACTGTCCCGGGAAGAAACCCCACTATATCTAGCCACAGTTCCAGGAGAAGGCTCTGCATCACCAGGGGTGCCAGACAGGTCCTCGGAGTTCTTTAATTAGTCTTCAGTGACTTCCCTTACATATAAAAGTCTTTTATCTAAGCCAGATGGAAGGAATGGAGTTTGAGCTCGGGGTTTTGGGAAGTGGGGTGTTCAGAACCCTGCCTTATCATCCTGCCTCCAGTCCCAGCACTGGACCCACAGTCTGCACAGAAGGCAAAGTGAATTCCACCGAGCCGGTTCAGGCACCTTATTTTTGCAGCTGAAGAAACAGACTGAGAGAGGAAGCGATCTGCTTTATTTTCTCTCTGCTCTGTTGCCCTATTTCCTGGGCACCCTCTTCGGTTCTTATGAGGCTCTGGAGTTTATCGAAAGGGACAGCAAAGTGCATGGCCACATCTACTGGCGATCGAAGCAGTTGTTTGTCTTCTTTCTGTATAAATACTGGAATGCTCATGTTTCCCCTAAATCCTAAAGATTTGGAATGTGATAAAAATGGTCCCACTTGTTGGACTGCATGGCTAAAGTGATGCTCTCTCTTGAGGCTACATCCTTTCAGCATTACCTAGGATGGCATTTTTCCCCAAAGGGAGGATGACAGATTCAATATGGTTGAAGTCATTCAAGCAAATTATTGATGAGAAATACAGAAGCAGAAACTGTAGTCTGAGTCACTAATGTGAAATAGGGCTCTGAAATTCATTCATTATTTTATTTGTGAATCCAGTGAATGTTTTAATAACCATTAAAAACCTGCTCTCTGCCAGGCACTGGAGCTGGTAAAGAAAGCAAGTGTGGCCTCGGGATAGGGAATGTTCATACAGCACTTTCCGATTTTCAAAACTTTTTCTGGATCCACTGGGTTTCGCACAATGGTCTTCTTATATATTCTCCTTTTTTATAGGTGAGAAACCTGAGATGTGTAGGGATTGGATGACTTACCAAGTCAGATGTCAGGAAATAAGAGAGCTGGCTCTTGAGCCTTTTTTTTTTCTTTTTTAACCCAGCGCAAGCCTGTTGCTTCTTTTTCTTTCTTTCTTTTTTTAATTTTTAAAAAAATATTCCTTCATTTTTAAAAAATTTTTTAAATTTGTATTTATTTTTAATTCCATAATTAACATACAGTGCTGTATTATTTTCGGAGGTACAATGTATTAGTTCAACAATCCTGTACGTTACTTAGGGCTCATTGCCATAAGTGTCCTCTTAATCTCCTTCACCTCTTTCACCCATCCTCCTCCACCCCTCCTCTGGCAACCACCAATCTGCAGCCAGACCACCCTGAACGTGCCCAGTCTCACCTGTTGCTTCTTAACTGAGGGTCTTAAATGATAAGAGAACGAGCAATGTCCCTGAGTCACCTGTGAGCCTCTGGATATGTTGCAGAGTGGGTCCAAACCACATGCTGGTGGAGACAGCGCATACTGCATGGGAGGAGGCCTGCAGAGAGCTCTAGAACATGCAAGCCCTGTACCCAGGGCTTCTCAACCTGCCTAGCATCGCTCAACGGGCACGTGGACATCCCGAGCCGACCTAGCGGGGCTGCTTGTCTGGCCGTCCTCCTGTGGCTGTCTGCCCCTCCTGCCGCCCCCCTTTGCCCCTCCCCCCCATAAGTCGCCCCCATCCGCTTCCCCACAGCTGGTCCGGGACAACGCAGACCTGCGCTGCGAGCTGCCCAAGCTGGAGAAGCGGCTGCGCGCCACGGCGGAGCGCGTGAAGGCCCTGGAGAGCGCGCTGAAGGAGGCCAAGGAGAACGCCATGCGGGATCGCAAGCGCTACCAGCAGGAGGTGGATCGCATCAAGGAGGCCGTGCGGGCCAAGAACATGGCCAGGAGGGCCCACTCGGCGCAGATCGGTATGTGTGCCCCTGCCCTGCGGCCCTGGCGGAAGGCAGGGATCTGCTGGCCGGAAGCACTGGTGTTCTGGAACATCTGCCAGGCTGTAATCAGGCCTGCAGCAGCTGGGGTGGCTGGTGCCTCCAGGCCCCCTGCACTCCTCCTGGGAGAATGGCAGTGCCCGGCCCCTGCTCCCTCATCGCGAGAGGCTGCAGCGCACAGTGTGGCCCTCAGAGCTGCTGCGCTGAGCAGAGAAGGTGACCAGCTTAGGCTGTCAGTGAAAGGTATTTGGCTGCTTCTCAGCAAGGCCCAAAGGCTCCTTCTGTTCTGTACCAGGCAGAACGGGAAGGGGCCGGGGTGTAGCCAGAAGCCTCAGGGAGAGCCACTTGCAAGGGCACGTTTGGAAGCACCTTGGGAAGAGCGAGGCTGGCCTTTGTGAGCAGGGTGTGGCTCCCAGCAGGGAAGGGGGCCTGGACGTCCACCCCTGCCAAACCTGGATTTGGGCATTGTGCTCATGCTGACAATGGGGTGTAGCTGCTAAGTCTTAGTTCCCAGGGTGGAGCCACAGGTGGCAAAGGGATTTAGGAATGTTCTCTAAAGAGCTTTTTTTTTTTTTTTTAACTGAAATGCTTCCAACAACGTGATATTATTTCCCATCAGATAACGCTATGCAGATGTTTTGTAAACCAACAACTTCATGTTTCTGGTTTTTAGATCATACCTTAGATTAATGTTTCATTGCATTTATCGGATTTCGTGCTCTTTGTAAATCCAGAAACTATGGAGCTTCTTCCCAGAAAGTGCATCATAGGGAGAAATCTGCACCCAGTTTCAGTGGCTACGCAGATGCCGTTAGAACCCAAGTGTTACTTGCCTTAGATAAAACTGAAAGTCCTTCTAATTTTCCTCATTCAGAGTTAAAGTAATTGATACGTAAGTTCTGCCTGTGCCCTAACCATTGGGTGCCCTGGTTTAGCAAACTGTACTGTCGGGAGAGCAGACATCCTGCTTTCAGAAAGGTCTGGTGCTTGATGAGAATTGTAATGATAAAAACGGTGTGACTTGGTTTTCACACGGGACCCGTGGTCCTGTGGGTGTGGCCATTTACGCCCATCTGAACGCACTGTCCTTTCTGTCGGATACAGCCAAGCCCATCCGCCCTGGACACTACCCGGCATCATCTCCAACAGCCGTCCACGCCATCCGAGGGGGAGGAGGTGGCTCTTCAAACTCCGCTCACTACCAGAAATAAATACGAGTGAGTCCCTGGTGTCCGGGTGGTTTCTGTCTGCAGCAGCCCCGGGGTGGATCCCTGTCCCTGCCTGGTTCTCAGCCCCTGGCATGTGCCCCTGTGAGAGTGAGCAGTTTCGCTGTCCTGGAACAGGTGCCTGGGGGGTAGCTTGCCTACCTCAACTCCGCAAAGAGCCTCCAGGTCTTCTCACTAGGGCCACCTGGTGCTGGGGACCCTCCCAGGGGATGGATGAGGGTGTGGCGAATGACTCACTGGAGCTCTCTTTTGTCTGTGGGACTTCCCTGTGCAGCTGGCATCCAGAAGGGCATTACCTGTTTGTCAACTGCTTTTGCCCAGAGCAGACAGATGTGGGTGGTTGCTTTAAGTTTTAGGAACTGAATATAAAGAAAGGGCCAGACAGAGAAAGTCATGTTTTTATAATTGCTCTCTGAACTCAACAAATAGGGGTTTTTAAGAATGGTGCTAATTTGTATCTAGGTAGGTCAGGACCACCTTTTTTTATTTGAGATGATGGTCTATAAATTTTCTTCTTGCGATGTGGGATTGTTCTACCAGCAAACAAACACAAAAAGTGATACACTTTAGAAAAGAGAAGGAGAGAGCACGAATGAACGGTCCTTTAGTACTTGAGGTGGAGAAAAGAGGTTACTGGTTGGGTGGGGCAGACAAACAACTAGGTGGCCAGAAAACTGTCTAGGAAAACTCCAACTTTGAACCAGTAACCTGTAGATGGGAGCGGGTAGCTCCAAATGTTGTCCAAATGTTGTCCTTGGACTCTGAGCCCTCACTAAGGAAGCTAGCTTGCAAGACAGGCACGCTGGCATGGCCAGGCCACAGTGGTCATGGCTAACTTTGCAGAGCACTGAGTCCTCTCCTGTCCTTTCCGATCAAGGTAAGGGATGTGAAGGTGAGCCCTCCCTCGGGGGATACGACAACACTGCTAAGGCTCACGCAAAAGCTGCCAAGGAGCAAGCTTGGCGGCTGCCCCCACACAGCTCTCTCCGGCGCTGCCCCAGGCAGCATGCCAAGGAGCAGTACAGGCACTGGTCAGATCGGGGAACAGGAGGGAAGGCTGGGGCAGCCCGGGGGTGGATGGCATGTCCACCACCATCTGCCATATCCTAAAAGGGTGAATGGGAAGTTGTCTCAGCAGTGGGCCACCCATTCAGATCCGATCACTTTCCATTATAGATAAAATAATTTGGATGTTATAAAATTGCTTTTGACGGCATGTTTTTGGTGTTGGGGCTGGCCCTCGAAGGGAGCTCTATGCTCCTTTCAGGCAGCGTAGGATAGAAACCTAAAGCGGTGGTTCTTGAACTCAGGTGGGCATCAGTATTCCCTGGGACCCAAAGACCTAGGCTTCGTGAAGCAGCTTCGGGCCTGAGCCTTTGTGTGTTTACTGAGCACCACAGGCGATGTCGTTAGCCACCAAAGTTCAAGGACTCCTGTCCTGAAGGAACTGTGGCGTCTCTAGGGTGGAAGTGAATTTCTCTGTCACTTGAAGGAAACCTCAGGGTGGTCCTGTCCTTGGCAAGTACCTTCCTTCTTCAAGGTCACCTCAGTGACTTCTGTTCTAGTTCTCATGTCTACACACCGTGGTTAACAAGCAGAGAGGAAGCTGGGAAGAGGCAAAAGCCCCTTCTCAGCCGAATCCGCTTCCTTTCATGGCCTTCCTGAGGTCCATGTAGTGCGGATGTCTGCGTCCCTCTGGCCAGAGCTGAGGCACGTGGCCAGGTCCAGCTGTGAGGGGGTCTGGAAAATAGCAGCTTTGAGCTAGGCACATCACTGTACCACGTAAAGATAGTGTTCTTTCTTTCTTTTTTAATTTTTTTTTAAAGATTTTATTTATTTGAGAGAGAGAAGAGGCCGAGGCAGAGAGAGTGGGAGAAGCAGGGTCCCCCCTGAGCAGGGAGCCCGATGTGGGGGTCAATCCCAGGACCCTGGGATCATGACCTGAGCCAAAGGCAGAGGCATAACCCACTGAGCCAACTGGGCGCCCAAGAGTGCTACTGTTCCTTAGCTGAGGACAAGGCGATGGGTGCTGGGTGGGCAGTCAGAGCCTGTGCTGACTGAGCCCCTACTACACAGCAGAGCCGCACTCATGCAGTACCTACCTAACCTCCTTCGGTGTAAGCGTGCAGCGAGGTGGCCATGCTGGGCTCCCAGCAGGCTCTCCATAAGTACACAGGCCCAGGGATTCTGGGGTCCAGAGACTGTGCAGCGCACAGCCACTTCCCTCATGCAGTCCCATAAGGGTCTGTCAGACCCACGTTTTGCGTAAGCTTCATACAACAAAATGTTCCCTTCTCACACTTGAGCTGGAGAGGCAGTAGGTCTGGTGAGACTTCTGAGACCTTAAGGCTAATAGAACCACCCTCACCCATCCTGGTGATCCATTGCTTTCTTTAACTTGAGGTGGTGTAAGGGGATTTGATTGTTTTCTCTGCAGCTGAAGCCCCCTTGAGCCACTCTCCCCATACATACAACTCCTGTAGCTGGGTGCATTCTCTGCATCACAAAACAGAGAGGCGTCTTTCTGGTTATAAGGATGGCAGTGTGGTCAAGGAACCAGGCTTTAGATGGGAGACGGTCACAGTGTTAGCTAGGTCTCCTGCTCTCCCGAAGTTACTTATCCTTAGATTCGCTTCTTCATCCGTGAAGTGGGGAGAATCCTTTCCCTGGGTCGCTGGTTTTGAAATGAGGACTAACTGAGGTCATACCTCTGAGTTGCTTGGTATCTAGCAGGTGCACCATAAAACCGTTGCTGCCGTGGAGAGTAGCAGAGTGTTGCGTGGCCTGCAGTAGGTGGTGGATGAATGTTGGCTTATGGTCTCCTCTAATTCACATAGTCGTTGCAACATAGTTTTTAGTCCCTCGCCCTAAATTCTCACCACGGAGTGGGGAAGGCCCATGACTGAGTATCCTGTTTGATGCTAAGACCAGATATAAGGTGTTTCAAAGATATTATCATTTATTTGTCTAAAAGTTATGAAAAAGAACATTGACTACTTTTACGAAAAAGACTGGGGAGGAAAAAAAAAGATAATAGCCAATGAATTGGGAAATTATCATTGAAAGAGAGAAAATGCAAAATCATTTTTTAAAAAATAATTGGAGGTGCATCTGGGTGGCTCAGTCAGTTAAGCGTCTGCCTTCAGCTCAGGTCATGATCCCAGGGTCCTGGGATCGAGCCCCAGATTGGGCTGCCTGCTTCTCCCTCTTCCTCTGCTCCTTCCCCTGTTTGTGCTTACTTGCATGTGTGCTCTCTCTCTGTCTCTCTCAAATAAATAAAATCTCTTTTTTTAAAAAAGATTTTATTTATTTATTTGACAGACAGAGATCACAAGTAGGCAGAGAGGCAAGCAGAGAGAGAGAGGAAGAAGCAGGCTCCCTGCTGAGCAAAGAGCCCGATGCGGGGCTCGATCCCAGGACTCTGGGATCATGACCTGAGCTGAAGGCAGAGGCTTTAACCCACTGAACAACCCAGGTGCCCCTATAAATAAAATCTTAAAAAAAAAAAAAGAAAGAAAGAAAAATAAATAACTGGAAATGTGGGATTCATTGTTTAGTTGGGATCAAAACCTTTTGAGGTGATCTTTCCTGGTCTTTGGGATGCTCACTCTGAAGTGTGTCTGTTCTAGGGAGAAATGATCTCAGCTGCCAGCTCTTTCCAGCCCTCTTCATGAAGCCAGAGCAGCATATTTGTACTTGGGCAGCATCTGGATATCTCTGGGGTTTCTTTCTGCTTCATTTCAGGTTTCAAGGAATATAGTCACAAGGAGTATTTTGGTTTATGCTAAAAGTTTCAGAGTGACTGAAAATGCCAACATGGAGAAATCAGAAGTCTGGATACTGCTGCTTATCTCAACTAGTTCAAATTTAGGGGGGCTGCCAGAGGGAGGGGAAATCTTTTTCAAGCTGCAGAGCTGGGCATGGAACAGTCCAGTGCAGCAAAGTACAGACATGGGATAGGAGATTGGCTGGCCGTGGGTTCCAGCCCTGGCCTTGGCTGTACTGCTTTGTGATGTTGGGCAGGTTGGCTGGATTTCTTCAGCCTCAGTTTCATCATCTGCAAAATGGGGTCAGGCACAGAGAGCCTGCTCTGTACTTGGTTTAACAACGAATGAGACAAAGGCTCTGTTCTTATGCAGTAATACTCTTTTTGCAGGGAGACAGACAGCAAATAACAAGGGAACATCGAATAGTGGTATGGTTCTGAGGAAAATAAGAACAGATTAATGCGATGGAGATGAGGAACGACATTTAGAGGGGGTGGCATTTGAGCTGAGCAATGAATGATGACAAGTACCAGCCCTGCAGTAACGGAAGAGTAGCACACTGGCTGGAAGCTGCTATGTTTGAGGAATCAGGAAGGCTGATGGGGCCAGAGCCCAGAGAACACAGAGACCTTCATCATTGGGGTTGTCGAGGGAGGGAAGGAGGGGCCAGATGGATGAGGCCTTTGAGGCCAGGCCAGCAGCATAGAGTGCAGTCTGAGTGTGTGGGGTCGTGGGGAGCTCTGGGCCTGGGAGTGGTGGGACCAGGTTCATGACTGGGAAAGACCACCCTATGCTGGACCCCATGGAAAGGATGGGGTGCATGAGAGTCCGAGAAGGGGCTCCCCTAGAGGCTCTTGCGGGGAGATTGATAATGTGGGAAATGGGAGAATTGCATGTAGGGGCTACTGGCTGCCTGAGAGGAGATGCAATCTGGGTGATGGGAAGGCAGAGGAGGAAGGACCACTGTTGGCAGGTGGTAGATGGGGTTGCAGCCTGGAGAAGAGATAAAGGGTGAAATAGACCTCTGAGGCAGGACTGAGTGCTTATTCATGGCCCCACATTTAATGCAGACATCATTTAAATATCTCCTCAGGCTCCCTGGTTCTGCGGGCCCTGGAGTTGGATCTCCTTTCCTTTGACAAGCCAGTGGGTGTTTGTTCAAATGTGTCCACCAGATGTCGCCAGTGGGGCACTGCTGGAACTTCACTAAAAGGCTTTGAGGGAAAAGGGTCTTTTGACTCTCCCATGTTTAGACCATTATTTCTCAGATTTGAATATAAGTAGAGTACTTTTAAGGGGATAAAGTTCTCATATTACCCAGAGGTTTTTATTATTATAATTAGGTATTTGCAAATTTATAATAGCGTACATTTACAGATCTTAAACAACTACCAAGTCCAAAACAAATTTAGAAGTTAGATTGAAATGAACCATAAACCAAAATCAAATTACCAACCTTAACAGAAGTTAATGAAAGATGGCTTTTCTCTGAAAAGAGCTGGGTGCAATGTGACTCCGGTATGCGTTGCTTCTGGTAGAGTCTGGCTTGCCTAGGCTGCTTCTGTGTGTCATGACAGGGCTCACTTCTTTCATTCCCTTTCTGTGTTAAAACCACTGAGGGGTGCCTAGCTGGCTTAGGTGGTAGAGCATGTGAGTCTTGATCTTGGGGTTATAAATTCAAGCCCCATGTTGGGTGCGGAGATTACTTAAAAATTAAATATTGAAGAAAAAAAAGGAAGGGAAGGAAAGAAAGGAAGGAAAAGAGAGGAGGAGAGAAAGAGAGAAAAAGAGAAAGGAAAGAGAGGAGGGAAGGAAGGAGGGAGGGAGGAGGGAAGTGAGACACTGCAGCATCGCTGCATACCTGCAAGCCATTTTGCTGTCTTGTGGCTGGAACGCATCACTGTCCCCTTGCGTCCAGCTTTAGCTGGAGGATATTTAAGCTGCGAGCAGTAGCGTCCACTTGGTCGTAGCATAAAGCGTGTGTGGGGCTAAAGTTGTGTGGAAATGCTTGGTTGTAAGGTAGTCAGCTAGATAATCTAGAATACCCACATATTTTTAAAAAAGATTTTATTTATTTGAGAGAAAGTGTGGGCAGGAGAGGAAGAGGGAGCAAGTGAGAAGCAGACTCCCTGCTGAGTGTGCAGTCTGACACAGGGCTTGATCTCACCACCCTGAGGTCTTGACCCGCTAAAATCTAGAGGCAAATGCTTACCCACTTAACCAGCTGAGCTGCCTAAGCGCCCCTAGAGTATGCATAGATTAATGCTTCAGATTTTTGTGAAAAGAAAAACATGAAATTGAAAATACTGTGAAATGAACGAAAGGCCCAGAATGCCACTCACTTTGTTGATATAGATAAAGACTCTGTTATTTTGAGGACTGTACTTTTATTAAGTCTAGAAATCACAGCCTATGAAGTTTTGGGGTGCCTGGGTGGCTCAGTTCGTTGAGCATCTGACTCGGTTTTGGCTCAGGTTATGATCTCAGCGTGGGGTGGAGCCCTGCCTCAGGCCCTGTGCTCAGCATGGAGCCTCTTTGTTCCTCTCCCTCTGCTCTGCTCCCCTCCCCCTCGCCCTGCCATCTCAAATAAGTAAATAAAGCCTTTTAAAAATATAAAGTTTCAGGGGCGCCTGGGTGGCTCAGTGGGTTAAAGCCTCTGCCTTTGGCTCGGGTCATGATCTCAGGGTCCTGGGATCGAGCCCCGCATCGGGCTCTCTGCTCAGCAGGGAGCCTGTTCCTCCTCTCTGTCTGCCTGCCTCTCTGCCTACTTGTGATCTCTGTCTGTCAAATAAATAAATAAAATCTTTAAAAAAAAATATAAAGTTTCAGTAAACTTTGATAAAGTATTGGGTAAAATCACAGTGGTAGAGCCATCAGGGACTGATGAGGGCTCTCACGGAGACGCAGTCCCATGTTTTTAGACTGTGATTTCATGCAGCCCTGGAAAAGCACGTCTGCGATTTACAGTAGGTTCAAAGGGGTGAGTGCAGCTACAAAGAGCCATCAAAGCAGACCAAGTATACTGTTATGACCTCTGTATCTCTGATGTGTGTGACAGTCACTGTAAGATGGCTCTGTCCTCTTCAGGTTTTACACTTTAAGGCCTTTATTATGAATAGATCCATTAGTTGTTAGCAAAAGTACTGTCTTTACATTCTTAAGTTGTGTGCTGGAAGCAGACACAGAACACAGATCTCCAGGCTTTCACGACTGTTCCCTTTTGCTGCCACAATGGTCATCTGTGACTGAGGCCCTGAAATCCTGGACCCCATGTTGCCTGTGTGCCAGTCACAGTCAGGCTCTTCAGGCTTGGCCCAGACATTTGGAATGCACAAATGGTTTCCTACTCTGAAGTCTGTCACAGGGGCACCTGGGTGGCTCAGTGGATTAAGCGTCTGCCTTCAGCTCAGGTCATGATCCTGGGGTCCTGCATCAGGCTCTCTCCCTCTCTCTTTGCCTACAGCTCCCCTTGCTTGTGTTTTCTCTCTCTCTGTCAAATAAGTAAAATCTTAAAAAAAAAAAAAAAAATATATATATATATATATATATATATAGTCATAGGAAGCTATACTGAATAGGGGAAATTCCAAGTGTACCTTAGAGACAGGAAGTCCAGTATTTTCTAGGCTAGTACTTAAACCTCAGATTTATTTGACTGAATGTCCCTGACCATTTCCCCACATTTACTACCTTCAACTAAAGCCCTAAACTTGAGGTTCACATAAGCCTCTAGCTCTTCTGTCTTTGAACTAGGAAGTTCACCTCTCAACACCCGCACACCCGCCCCCCCCTTCATTGTTTTCCTTTACCTCAGGCAGAATAGAATTTTCTTTTGAAGCTTTTGACTACTAGAACAAAAAGGCAGCCCTTTATTTTAGTCCTTAGTCTACCCTGATGTTCAGGCTGGCACTTCCTCATTTATACTCTATTTGCTTTTCTAAATCTGTCTTTCCTTCTTGTTACTCTCCTCTCTGTCCTGAGTACCTGGATCCAAACCATCTTGCATCATTGCTGGGCTTCACCTTGACCATTCTCTCGGTGATGATACCCACTTAATCACAAATAAAAAATATCACATATACCTAAAATGTACGAGTTGCCTTGTGCCCACAGCAGAAATGGGTTCACTCCCTATGTGAAGGGTGGGCATGAAGCTGCTTTCAGATTTAATCCTCCAAAGTAATGAAGTCAGGAAGTTGTCTTCACAGCAAGCCACGTGGGATCTTTAAGCCACACCAGTGGTCTACACCTGAGCCACTAGGCCGTCCGACTTGCTACTGCTGTTGGGAAATCCTAGCAATGAAATGACTGAGTCACAAGAATGTGAGTCCCCTCTATGCAGGGGGGGTCTGTTACAAGCAGGGGTATATAGCTGAGGGGCTGTGGATTCAGGATATGGAACTGGGCTGCCTGGAGTTGAATCCCAGGTTGGCCATGTCCTAGGTAAGTTACTTCATCTCACTGTGCCTCACTGTCCTCTGTAAAATGTGCCAAATGACTGTACTTACTTACAGGGTGGCTGTGAGGATTCAATGCTTTAATACAATTAATTAGGCAGGTGCCTGGCAGGAGCAGACACCTGGCGTTGGCCCATGTTGACGTTACGCCATCCTACATTTTACAAAGAGGCCAAATGAACTGTCAGGATCACACATCTTGTCTGTGGTGGACCCTGAACTCTGATCCCCTGTGCAGCAGTTCCCAAGCTTCCTGGCCTTAAGACCCCTTGTAGTCTTAAATAAAAGTACTGACATCAAAGAGATTTTATATTCCTGGACTGTGTCTCTTGATATGGTTTATGTTATTGATATAAATTGAAGCAAAAAAATTTTAAGTATCACTACTGTTAACACAAATGCCACTTTTAATGAAACGTAATTATTTTCCAAAACAAAGTGGAGAATGGCAATTGCTTTGCAGTTTTGCAAAGCTCTTTAATATTTGGCTTAGTGGACGATGACCCTGGATTCCCATATCTGCTTCCACATTCTCTCGGTTGCAGTGTCTTGTTTCAGTTGAAGAAAACCCAGCCTTGTCACTCCAGACAGAATTCTTAGGTGTGGAGAAGTTATGATCATAGCACCTTCTCTCTCTCTCTCTTTTTTTAAGATTTTATTTATTTCTTTGAGAGCGCATACGTGCTAGTGTGCCCGAGTTGGGGGAGGGGCAGAGGGAGAGAGAACAGCAGATTCCCTGCTGAGCAGGGAGCCTAAGATCATGAAGTCAGATGCTTAACCAGCTGAGCCACCCAGGTACCCCCATAGCACCTCCTTCATCACAAGCTTCCTCTGAGAATTGGATGAGAGATGTGAAAGTAGAGTGGAAAGTTCTAGGAGAAATGAGAGCCACCCGAGTATCAGCCAATGTTACAGTGGTCACAGGGGCAGACCTAAGCAGCATAGACAAAGCAGGACTCAGGGAGAGGGGGCAGAAGGAAGTGTACGCGGGCACTGTGGCATGGGACTTGGAAGCCAGCGTTGTGCGCATAAAGGGAGCAATCGTGAGGACCTGGAAGGAAGAACGATTCTCCCCCACACAGCAGACTGCACTAATGCTCCTGGGAGATAAACCCACTTCTCTCCAGCAGTCGTACATAGAGTACAATTGGCCATTCTTACAATGTGGGCACTGAATGGTAGAAATGCAAGAGAAAAGGTAAAACTATGTACTATTTGGATTAAGCATAAATCCTCTTGCGAGCAATTGCAAAAGCTGAAGTTGGGGGAAAATCTCTGAATACTTCTTGCAAAACAAAGCCCTTGTATAATTCGCTTCTTTCTTCAGCCTTCTCACCCCTTCTAAAGAAAGGCAATTTTATTTCCTTCTAAGCCTGGTCACACGTTGCCACTCTGAATTACCATCTCCAATTTGGCAAAGGCCCAGGGACGGCCTCATAGCGGGTCACTCGGGCCAGTACCATGCTTTCCGGAGAGTAACAACTCCAAGCCATCCAAGTGGGTCAACAGAGCTGGGTTGTCAGTCTACTTGAGGTGTGTCAGCCTCTCCGGGTTGGCCGCTCTCGGCGATCAGAGCGGTCAGAAGTGGTTTCTGCAGGAGCTAAGCCATTTACCTTTATACGTTCTGTCCATTTTCTCTCCCGAATTTATCAGAAGAGATGAACATTCAGATAGTTGGGGGATGGATGGGAGTATCTCAGCCGACTCCTTTCTTCTTGGGCCTGCTGGGAGGACTGCATTGGCAGACAGGCTGGCAAAATCTGTAACTCAGGATGAAGAGGAACAAGCTCTTGAGATTCAAGGACAATTTATTGGTGGACTCCCTGTGTTTTTCCTTTGGGCAGCCTGTCGACATCTGTCTTTTCTGGCCCTCCTTGAGGTGACTAAGCAGGCTGGATGTCCTCTGGGGCCCCTTGTTTCTTCCGTACTGTTAGCCAGACGTGCTGACTCTTACACATGGAAGGGTGGGGGATTTGAATGAAAGGCCGGCTGGTGGGAATCGTGTGACTTCATGGTCCGCGGGCATTGCTGAGGCCACCCATTGAGTGTGTGTCTAACCCGAGGCTCTGTAAGAGGTGCCTGCTGTCATCCCGGTAAGCCCTAACCCTGCAACTTAAGACATGTGCTCGTACCTCCCTGCCCCCCGGGCACGTAGGAAGACCATCCCATCGGACCAGGGTGACCCGTAAGTAATGATGAGATCGTGTGCTTGGAGAAATGAACCTGTAAGGAAAGCGAAATGGGAATTTAAATGGGGATATTCAGGAAGCATCCCGCTTGGTTTTCAGCTCAAAATGAATTTAGATGACCACTATGACCAGGCTTTTGGAATTTTCATTTCTTGTTCTAATAATAAGCACAAAATCTTACCAAATAGGCTAAACATTAAAGATGCTCTTCCCATAGACAAATCTCTGTGACATCTAAAAATGACATGAATATTAACATATAAGGTTGTTTAAGCCATTTTTGATTGAGCAGCTTTATACCTCTGAGTAGTTACACCATCGGAGCAAGAGATGGTACTTACCAAATGAGCTCTCTGAGTTTTTATATTTTTGTGTCTGGGAGGAGGGGGTATTGTAATTTTTTCTTTCTCCTCTTCCCGCCCCAACCGATTTTGCTCTTTATCTACTTTTATAACCCCTTTCCACACCCTGAATTTTTTATATTTATTTATAATTTACATCCTGCTTACTTATATAAACGACATGAGGTTGCTTACAATATTATAACACACAAGTTGGGAGAGTGAAGAAAAACACATTAGAGGGGGAGAGGGCATTGTAGCAGGAATCTGAGCTGGGTGTTTACCACAGCTGAGCCCTGAACGGGAATCTAAGCCTTCTAGAGGCAAAAAGAGAAAGCACAGTGTGTCAGGTTATGGAGTCCTTTTAAAATCAGAAGAGCACATGGGCTTTTCTTAGTGTCTGTCATATTTCTGTGCTGGGCATTGCCCATGTCTCTCGAGGATGAGGCTCAACATACCCCTGCTGTGGCTCCCTCCCCACGGCAAAGCCCCGTGAGCTCTGCACGAAACGTATAGGAAAACCACTAACAGACCCAGGGCTCCCGGCTGTTGGGAAGCTGAACCTCTTGGTTCCTTCCTGAAAGTGGGTTTTACTGGAGTTGGTCCGAAGGTAACAGAGACCACTCAGGGCTGGCCTCTAAGTCAGGACTAGCCCCAGACTTTTATCCTGCAGACCTGAGTATGATGGGACAGACCTCTGGTGGGAAGTGGGGTGAAATCAAAGGGATGCCTTCTGAGTAACTTCATCAGCCCAGAAAGGGGAGTCCTACATTTCAGTCAGGACCAGGAACCTCTTTCCTGGGTTAGGGGCCATGTGGGACCTCCCTCAAAACCCCTGGCAAGTGCGAGTGGTGTTCAAGTCCATCTGAGGAATGAGAAAATGCGTGGTGTTTCTCTGAATACCACCAGTGTCGATAGATACGGACTTTTGGAAGAGAGCGTTGTCAGGGCGGAAGCAGTAAGTAGGAGGCTGTGCTGTGCACCCCAATAGCCACCAGCCATGTGTGGCTACTGAGCACTCAAGATGTGGCCAAGTCCACATCAAAATGTGCCGAAAGTATAAAACCTACACCACGTTGCAAACACTGTGGGAGACTGAAGGAACCCCATAGTGACAGTGTAACGTAAGATTTCTCAACACATTGTACTGATCCCCCGTGGAAAGGACAATATATTGAATTTCTCGGGTTAAATAAAATATATTGCTGAAATTAATTTTACTTGTTTCTTTCTACTTTTAATGTGGCCACTTGAAAATTTAAATTAAATATGTGGCTCAACTGGTCTTTCTACTGGACAGCTCCGGTCTAAATACCTAGAACGTTTCCCTCAATATCTGATCACTGCAGATACTCCAAATATCGAAACACTTTTCTGAGGAGTGAAATTCCATGATGTCCTCTAACCCCCGTGTTCTCTCTCTGGTTCTCTCTCAACAGATACGGCTCCCCACGTAGCATGTCCAGGACTCCGTTAATCACCAGTTCCTTTATTTTTTGTTTCCCCTCCTACACGGTTTCCATTTTCTTTTACACGGGCTTACCCCAGCCATCTGCAGTACACCGGTTTCAGATATTTGAGCTGTGTAGAATCTCTGTGTGTACAGACGTGTGCTTGGACTTCTCGCTTCCTGAGAAACCTGAAGGGGCCGATTCCAGAAGATCCACTCAATCCTGGGAACGAGTGCCAGGGCCTAGGCCGTTGGGTGGTCTCTGGGCCATCCCGGAGCCTCCTTCCTCTGCAGTCTGCCATCCCAGCAAACGCCCTAGTGTGCCATTCCCAGGGACGGGTAGGGGGTGTTGGAGGGGGTTGGGGGGGTGTTGGGAGGGGGAGTAGCAACCAAGTGCCATGGAGGCGGGGGGTCATGCTCCGTTGCAACTGTCTGGTTTCCTGGAAAACACATTCCTTTATATTTTTAGGGAACAAAAAAAGTGCTGCTACAAGGTTCAAAATTTTCATTCTGAACACTTTTCCGAAACAAATTACCCCAAAGAAGCATTTTGAATACCCCCGTCACATCTTTGGAGCTGTAAAAGACAGCTTTTCGTAGGGCACCCGTTAAAATGCAAAGCAAATTTCTCCGAGGCAGAGAAACAATCTGACAGTAGCTGTGTAGAATTTGTTCACTCAAACACATCTAGGTAAATGCAAAAAGTCATCAAATCCACCAGAGCTGCTTGCTACTAAACCTGCAGCGACTAGTCTCAGCCAGCCCAGTTTGAACAGCCTTCCTTCAGAAGTGTTGAAAATGCTGCAAAGTTGGATGATTGGAATTGGGGCGACCCGCCCCTCCTGGGGTCCTCCTCCCAGATCCTACCAGAGCAGGCACGCTGGGGATGGCCTCTTGCCTCTCTCCACAGGGAACCATCTTAAGCCTCAAGGGGGTACCGCCCATTGAAATCCAGGATCAATTCCAGCGGTTGGAAAAGGAAGCCCTGGGGCGGGGGAGTGACTGACAACTTTTTGTGCCTATGAATAAGTTGTTATTTTAACCCTTCATTGCTGAATGTTTATTTGACTTCTCTCTTTGGCATCAGATAGATAGGTTTCATCTTGACAAGAATGTGAAGAAATTAGTATGGATGGATTTTTTTTTTTTTTTTTTACATATAACTATTGGTTTTTTTCAACATACAAATTTAAAAGCTGAATCAACTCTTTCTTCCAGCTGAGGATTTTAAAAGGATTGATTTCCAAGTAGGAAAGTCTTCAGGGAAGCTGACAAGGATTCAATTAACTTGGTCTTGTGTGCTGCTACTAGTTTTGACAAATTTAAGGGTAAGTCCGTGACAACCAGACCAATGTCCGTGAAAGCACCCATCCCATCTCGGTGCCTGCCCAAGCTGAGGGAGCGGGCACTGTCCCTGCTGCTGTCACCACTGGAATGAAGTGTAGGCCGGGGAGACCTCGAGCTTTCTCTTCACTGTGTGAGTTGTAGTTAGAGAGTGAGAGTGTGTGTGCGCGTGTGTAAAGCACTGAGGATTCTGAATCAACTTCCACACTTTTCTTGTGTAAAATTAACCCGACACAGCAAAGCTGCTTTGACTTTATTTATTTGTTAAACGTTGCACTTTGTTTATATGTGTTTTGTTTTTTGGGGGGGGGGAGTAAGGAGAAAGAAGAGCAATTCTACTGAAGTATTTATTTCACAAAGTTGATGATTTTGCATTCATTTACACTTTAAAAATTCTTCTTTTGATTTTCGTAAATTGCCAGTACTTGCCCAATACAGCTGCTCCATGGCGATTTGCAGTCTGGTAGAAGGGTCCTTGTTGGGCAGGTTTTGCCAACTGTATCAGGTAATAACGTATGCCATAGATTATCATCTTGCTGTGAATATGTTTGGCTCTGATTTTAGAAGCTAAAACATTGGTCTTGGAGAGGATTGCCAATTAATAGCTGTCACACCACTATTGTCTATTATGCAACTGTGTTTATGTGCAGAAATTGAACAAAGGGCAATAATTCTTTTTCGGGGCTCTCTTGTTATTAGATTGTTTTAAAATCTCCCCAAAGTAACTTTTCCCTCAGCACCCCTTTTCTATTTCTAAAGAGTTGCTTGGCCCTTTCATGTTTCAAAAAGAGCCACACGTTTCACTTGTCATTCCGTATTTCTTGATCTCCACAAGGGACTCACAAAATTCACATGACTTTTATTCACAGAGAAAGTTGGCTTTGATGTCCCTAAAAGATAATTCTGCTACTTGCTGATCAGCCAGTCAGTTCACATAGCTTCAATCTTTATAGGACCTCAAAACTAACTTTCCTGCACTTGACTAAAAGGTGGGCAGATGATTGGAATGGATTATACAGCATATTCAAGTGGATCCCTAAATATTACTTTATATGATAAACTAAGACCAGGACCATGTCCTCTATAGGCCACTTTTTAAAAAGCCACATTTATGCAACTTTTTCATTTGAAAAGAATTCTTACTCCTTTACATTTGTACTCTAACTATAAAACCCACACTTCTGAATGGCTGAGCCTATGATTATATTTTTGGTTGTATGCTCATTTTTTGTGGGAGAGAGAGAGAGAGAGAATGTGTGTTTCTCCTGTGAATAATTTTATATCTCATGCTACTTCTTGAAAGTTTACTTTTTGATGCTATAAGGGAATAGCCAGTTGATTTATACAAATAATCTCTACCTGCAGGATGGTGGATTATTAAATTAGAGAAATGCTCTTTGGAATATCAACGTTCATGGTTGGATTTAGTTTAACCAATTGCATTTTTATAATGTAGTATATTCCTTCATTGACTGTATTATCAATTCATAGAGTGATTTTAAAACTTAAGAAAAGGATATATGGTTGGAGACTAAAATATATTAACGCCAAATGTGTTTTGGTCAGTTACTAGAGAATTCTGTACAAATGCATCATCTTTTCAAATGCTGTACAGTTTGCTTGTTTGGCAGGTAGTAGGGAGAATAAGTGTGGAGTAAGACTTGAAATAGTATCATGTGATTACAAAAATTAGAATTTACAGAAATATTGGGATAAACGAAGAAATAAAAATCTTTGTCTAGAATGTAGCATCTAGTGACTTTTGATGCCCTAACTTCACATGAAGGAGTGATATTTCTGTCTAAGGCCAGACCAAGCCATCACCAAGACTCATGGGGGAATTATCAGTCTTCTTTTCCTAGAGGAATAACTGAAAGCAAATAAAAGTCTTAACAGTCCCCTCTCTGAAGTGTATTTATTTATTTATTTTTTTTTTTTTTAGCAGAGCTGAAGACATTTAGAGTCTGGCTACATAACACATTGGGAAAGTTTTTCACTGGAAGTGGGCAGGGGGAGGATTTCACTTCATTGTCTCACCCTTAATATCTTTCGTGAGCTAAAGGAACCATCATAGTCTAGATGGTTTTATATAACACTAACAATTTAGCCTTTCTTAAAGTATTGAACAAGGGCCAGGTAACTGCCAAAGGAAGCCTTGCTCCATAAAGTCTGCTTACACATTTACATCTTGTGTACCAGTTTTAAAGACTTTTCATCGTGTGCAGCTATAAGGGGAATAGGGCATTCTGTAGGATTATACATGTCTAGTTTGTAAAGTATGTAATGTGTACTGCAGATGTGTGTTCTCTGGGCTTTATGTATCTGTACAGTAGCTTTCATTAAAAAAAATTGTGGACAGACTTGTTTGGGTGGTTTGAGGGGGGAAATGGCCATTTATACCAGGTAATGATGCTGTAATATATAGTACATGTAACAAAAGATCTGAAAGTAACCCTCCCCTGGCCCGTGGAAAATTTTGGTTATCCTCTAGGTTCTAAAATGAAGATGTATGGATACTCTGGCAGACTGCATGTTGTATAATTTGAAAAATACTAAAAGTGGAAAATAAAACTGAGTTAAACTTTGTCTGGTCTGTTTTTTCTTGAGTCATCCTGAAGACATTCTCATTGAAGTCCTCAAGGCCAGTATCAGGTAGAACCATTGTTGGCCTGAAAAGAGAGTTCATTTCAGTAGACAGCCACTCAGCCTCAAAGCATGAGTAAAGTCAGCCTGCCTGCCCTCCCCCTTGGCTCAAATATCTGTTTTTATTTATTTTTTAGTGAGGAACCAGAAAACCTGACATTTGTTCCTTCAGCACTGAAATGAGAGCAACTGATATAAATAAGTGTCTTAAACTTTTTTCTAAGGTAAGGTTGAGATGAAGGTCAGCAGATAGCTGAATTTCTTCTTGCCCGAGTAAGGCACTTATTCCAATAATACTTTAGCGCAGTGACTTTCTTCAGCCAATGCGTTGGAGCCCTGTCCATGTTGAATGTTGGAAGATAATTGGCATCTTTTGAGAAGGGTTGGCATGTTTGTGTTCCTGTTTAGCCTACTGAGAGTATTAACGTATAGGTCTGAGATCTTAGGAGAGGACGTTGGAGTGTGAAGCCTTTGGAGAATAATGAACGGCAGGCTGCAGGATGATTAGATCTGCTTGAGCAAGGAGACTTCTGTAGCTCAGGTCACTGGAACCCTGTGGCCACACAGGCATTGTGTATGAGAAATACCCTCATTCGTGGTTTGCTTAGTGTTGCGTGAAAGCCAGACAATAAACTGCCTTAATCAATTAAAAATGGGAAGGATGGATGCCAGGTGAACGTTTGGTAAGTGGAATTGAGGGCATGGCAAATGATGTGCTTTTATGATGTCTTAACCATCTTGCTTGAAATTGTGATTCTCCAAAGAACTCAGAGGAGGCCTTTTTCCAGATATCAGATTGTTAAAGGTGACTTATGTAGTAAAACTTTAGATGTAGATAATATTTAGGCTGAAGCTGTGTATTTAAGATGAGAAGGGAGTCCTCCGAAGGAACCCAATGACAAAGCGAATTTCAGCATCAGTGGGAAATGACCCCACAGGTCCCAGAATGTAGGGGTTCTGCGATGCAGGAGGACTGCACAGACACCCACTGTTCCCTGTGTTCCTGCAAGTCTTTCTCAACGTTTCCCATTCCATGGAGCTCTGATGCTTGGGCTATGCCTGGGAATTACAAAGCCCGTGAATATCTGTGGGAGAATATGAAGCTGGAGCCATAGCCTGCAAAGGTAATCACGGATGACGTGTGTATTGGCGGGTTTAACTGGGGCATTGTGACAGATTACATCTTGTGATTTGTCTTCTGAACATAGTAAATGGAACAGAAGGAGGAGGCATCTCCAGGTGACATGTCAATGAAAATGTGGGCTCATTTGACTAAAGGCATCCCAAGCCATGGGGTTTTTACTCTCCCTTTGGCAATTCCTGTTTCCTTGTCCAGTCTGCAAAGTACTCCCCAATTTCTGTGTGGTTAGTTGGGCTCAGAATAGTCAAAGACTTGGAGGGAACTCCTGTGGATCTTTCCTCTTATGGCGCTGTGGATGGCACAGGCTGGAATTCTCCATTCCCTTTGCTTCCCCAGCACCAACGGCTCTCTCTGGGCGCCCCTCCAAACCCTCCCCCCTCCCCATGACCAGACTGCGCATGATTCTCACAGGACAACTCTTCAAAAACTGTACCTCAATTCCTATTTTACTCCTTCAGAACGTATGCAGCAATTGGCAAACTGGCTCCAGATGCCAGGTGACAGCCCAGAACCTCAAAATGCTCAGAAAGCTGCAGGAAAGAGCCAGTGAATGCTAGAGACTGTTCTGGCTGTGTGCCAGCTACTGTTTTAAGTGCTTTACATGTATTAATCCATCTAATCCTCCTAATAACCCCACGAGGTAGGCACCAGTATCTCCACTTTAGTGGGGAGGAAACAGGCACAGAGAGGCTTGGTCACTTGCCCAAGTCCTCACAGCTGGGAGGAGTCAGGATCGAAACCCAGGCAGTCTGGTCCCGAGGTCTGTGCTGTGTGTGGGGGGGTGGGGGGTGGGGGGGCAATAACCAGCAACTAGCCACAAAAATCCTTTTGCAAAGAATTTATACAAAGTCTTACACCTTTGCTACTTTTCTGTTTTCTCCTCTCAGAGGAATCTGAGAATTCCTTGTTATTTGAATTATGTTAAGCAGTCAGATGCATCTAGGAAAGAATTGTCAAAACAATAATGAAGGAGGATGCCCCACAGCAGGGGTGCCTGACAGTGCACCTCCTAAAGGAAGTCTGTGCCCCAGCAGCTGTCAGGATCTTTCTTCCACTTAGAAGGCTGCAGTCACTCCTGGCGGTTCTGTACAGGTTGCTGTAAGAATTTAACTTCACTCATGTTGACTTTTTTTTTTCTCTTTAGGACATTAATGCTCTCTAGTTGCATTTTAAAATATATAACATTTGTCCTCTGCTGTGTCAGCTCCCAGTAAAGCAGGGTTCTCTTGCCCCATCTGGGCCAGCTCTAATAGGAGGTCTGAGGGGCACTGGGTGGGTTCCCCCTCCCCTGGTCTCTGTGAGGCCTTGGAAGAGACTGCTGAGAGGAGCTGCCCTTCCCTCACCTCCAGCCTTGTCAGGATGATTAATAGAGTCTCATTTTAATGCCTTAAGTTTAGAAGAAGTACACATGCCAACCATACCACACATGCATCTGCAGGTCCAACTACAGAAAGGAGCAGAAACCATACAAGTGGGGTTCCCTTTTGAGCAACCCCCACCCTGCTTTACCAAAGACTCCATTTACTGTGCTTCTCCCGTCTGCGGGTGCTTCTGATGGGCTATCGCAGAGCTAGGGCGGGAGGCTGGTGGTGGATTCGTCTAGGTCACGGGTGGCTACCTCCTCTTGGCAGGCAGGCTGCAGGCCTGCGGACCCCATCACCAGCCTGGCCTCTTTGCTGCCCTGCAGCGCCCCCTTCTGGGACATGCACGGAAAGGCGAGATACCCCGGAGCAATAAGCAATGGCACTGTTCAGTAATTCCAAACGGAAATAACGAGGGACTTGGGACCTGGATCCCACTCTACTTCGCACTGACCAACGGTGACGTTGTTTAGCTGTGCAGCATGTCTGTGAACTCATCCCCATATATGAATTACGGAGACGTTCAGCCCACCCCTCTCTACTCTTCACATTTGGTTGGAGGGTCAGACCAGAAATTGTGTGCAAGCATTCTAGGAAAGTGCTACTTAAATCGAAGAGATTGCTGTGTTAAAAGACAAAATTCAACGGAGTACATTTTAAAGGTCTTACTGGCTTTATTCAGTGATTCATGAATTGGGCAGCATGAATCTAGCAGACAGACAGGAGTTCTGAGGAGTGGTACAGAATGGAAGACTTATGGGCAGAAGGGAGTGGGGACAAAGAGGCAGAAGACAGAGTAGTTCTGGCAAGGTCACTTTCCTTCAGGGGATGGCAGGGGTCTGCTGGACCGATAACCGACCTAGTGCTCACTAGGTGATTCCTAGCTGACTGCTTTAAGAGTCCATTTCTGGGAGACCTGAAACTGTAATTAAGTGTCGGTTTGCACTTAGGGTTAAGTGACTCCTTTGGGGGCCTGTTGTATTGTTCTTCATAGTTATTATCAAAAACTTCCTAGGAGAAGGCATTTTTACCTTGGACCCCAGCGAGGCCTTTACCCATCACTCCTGCTACTTAGTGTAGGAGACCCTGGGAATCATCTGATCTACTCAGTGAGTCAGATCTCTTGTAGCCCTCCATCTAGGGTTCTTCCTTTCCCATACCTTCCCCCCTCCTTCCTTTTGGGGGAAGAGCTGCTCTTAGGCTGTTTCACCGGGATGGAACACTCCATACCCTCTCAGTAATGGCAGTGAGGAGGGTTTGGGGCCGGTGTCCATCTCTGTGCCTGGGGACGGTTCACACCCTGGGCTCCTGTGTGTGTTCTGCACTCAAGGTCCTGACACTGACTCATGAATCAAGTCCACTCTGCATCTCAGAAATCACTGAAATGATTTCTGAAAGCCTACATCCCAGCAGCATCTTTATCGGAGTTTAACAAGCTCCCCAAAGTGAGATGAGGCACTCAAGGAGTCACTTAGCAGAGCCAGAACACAAAAGCACACTCAGCTTCTACCAGCATCTGGAAGCAAGCCATCTGCTGCCTCTGCTAGGAAGAGCCTGGCATCTGAAAGCTCTGCCCTGGCCCCACACGGGAGGCAGGTACTCGCTGTGCCGCGTGGACCATTCTGTCCTCTTTGGCATGTGCTTCAGCTGCTCCTAAACACGTGACTCGGGGTCATGACCTCTGCTTTCTGCTCGTCTTTGTTCAGGCCATAAACCTAAGAGAAAACCGAAATCCAAGAGGTGAAGTCACCTGTCTAAGGTCACGTGGTTAGTTTTGGCTCTAGAGCCCACATTCCTTCTATTACAGTCCTCTGTTTGCCCATCTCAATTTTCTCATTCCTGATTTCCCCTATGACTTGTAAGTCAATAGTGCCTTTTATTTATTTTTTTAAAAGATTTTATTTATTTATTTGAGAGAGAGCAAGAGCAAGAGAGAAAGCGCATGAGTGAGGGGAGGGGAGTGGGGGGAAGCAGGCTCCCCACTGAGCAGGGAGCCCAACACGGGGCTCTATCCCGGGACTCCAGGATTATGTCCGAGCCAAAGGCAGACATCCAATCAGTCGAGCCACCCAGGTGCCCCCAAAGTGCCTTTTAAAGTGGCTTTCACTTTATTAAGCCAATAAATTGGGGAGTTCTTGGAAGAAACAAGTGTACATCACCAGTACTAGGAGTAGACTGCAACAGACATTAGGAATCACCTGTGTCCACCTGGCAAGGTTAATTGACCCCCCCTCACCACACCCACAGAGAGCGGGAGCCTCGTGCACCTGCTCTACCTGGAGATCACCAACCGTCAGGACTGTGTCAGACCTACCAGTGCAATGATGTCAGAGAGGCACCCACCGCCATTGCAGAGGTGACAAGCCTCAGGCTGTATGCCCGGAAGCTGGTGATCAAGAGTGAACTCCGGCAGTTGATAGAACGGAGTTCTGGTAGTTCCCACCCTTCCCTGTATTAACCGAAAGCCTCTAGTACTATGCATGGCTCATGATAGCAGCTAGTTCTTCAAGTGCATTCTGGAATCTTTTCATAAGGTATGGGTGAGAGTGGTACTGTTATTCTCCCCAAATACAGATGAAGAAACTGCGGTATGGAGAGGTTTAAGTGCCCAACATCACAGAGCTGGGGAGTGGTGGAACTATCTTGAGAGTCTATTTTCTTAACCAGGAGGCTAATATCCCTGGGTTACATGGTTACCAAGGAGCATAGAGAGACAAGGCTAAAATCACATGAAAAATCACTCATTGACCTAGCAAATTAAAAAGAGGATCAATATGTTTGTGTTATCTTCAAAAGTAAGAAGTAAATTTGGAATAATCAAGAACTTCTTTCCTGGGTTCAGAAATACAACACCAAAGACATTTGGACATTTTTGTAGCCAGCAATTTTGTAAGCAGACCCATAACTTTATAGTCCATGTTTCAGTGCTTGCTCTGAAACCCAACTGAAAGAGGGCAAGAGATCCCCAGCTGATGTGTTATAGAAAGCCAAGCAGATTCACACTGATCGGTGGGCCCTGAGACTGTAAGGAATAGTACTGAGGAATAAGTATGGAAAAACTGATTTGCTGCCCAGCTTCAAGGTCAAGCACAGGCCTGAAGGGGCCACCTACATCGTTTTATAGTCTTCTTCTCAGGGAAATGCAACTTCTACAGTGTGCCACTCAGGAAATTTTGTGTGCTGGCCTTGTATGTGAAAGGTATGCCCAACCTGCTTCGGGGAGGTTATTTCAATTTTCTGCTATGTTAGGATTCTGTGATTGATGAACCTCAAAAACTCCAAGAACACCTATGTATTCTTGGCTGCTCTTGGTAAGCACGGAGAGAATTTCACCAATTGAAAAGAAAAGGTTCCGGATTTTGTCTGATCGTTCTTGAGCCCACATTTTTGGATGTGCCTGAAATGTAACTTTGATAACCATTCTTGCTGCCTGCAGCAGCTGCCTCTTCTGGTTTGTTTTTTTTTTTTGTTTTGTTTTGTTTTTTTCGCTTCAGACTAATTTCTTGCCAAGATCCACCAGGAAAGACGTGGTTCCCACCATGGGCCTCACACAACTAAATGGCACCAGACTGAAGTTCCCTGTTCAGTGCTTAATTAGCCTGTGGCTGTAGGAAGTGGAACAAAGCGTCTACATTTTTGTAGGATGTCACTTGAAAGTGTTCACTGAATAGCCTCAGCTGTTCAAATAGTAAAGCTGCATACAGTGGGGTGTGTGGAGGGGGCGGGTCCTGGGGGAGCAGTTCTGGCAAGAAAGGTCTAGGCCTCCTTGAGATTTAAAGGGCTAACACAGAAGTGGCTACACATTTTTTTTTTCCCTCAAAATAGAAGGCTGATTTCCAAATGGGTGAAGGGGAAGGGGAGGTACAGGCTTCCAGTTATGGAATGAATAGGAATTAATATGGAATGAATAGGACGTGGCAATATGCACGTTAATGGGATTGGAATAGTTGTGCACTGAGATGTTTGCGACCCTCGTGAGTACAGCTTAATGTGTGGACTTGTGGATTCACTATGTGGTACACCCGATACTAGGGACACACTGTGTGTTACCTGGGCTTCAATTAAATAAATAAGGAGGAAAAATAACTTTGGGGAAAAAAGCCTTCTTTGTACTTTGTGCAGCTCACGGGAACCTGGGCTGTGGAGAGAGGAGCATTTCCCTTCCCTTGTTCAGGGGAGGTGAGGGCTTGACTCAGAGGGAAGGGAGGCTGGTCTGTGGTTGTGAGGAGGAAGCTGCTTCAAACTGAATGGGTCCCCAGGCTGATTTCTGCACCTGAGAAATGAGAAGTTGGATGAGATCAGATTCCTAGGCTTGCCTGTAGGTGAGTATGCTCTTATTCAAAACCACTCTGCTGTCCTGACTCAGAATTCTCAGGCACAGTGACCTGCGTCTCGAGCAGGCATCCCCAGTGATCCCCCTCCTCACAGGTGTCTGGGAGCAGTGGCCTGCACCCCCTCTGACAAGTCAGTCTTCCACCTGGAAGACTCTTTGCTAAGGCTTGAAGGTAGTGATTCCTAACCAGTTTTGAGACCCAGACCTATTTGCAAATTTAAGGAGAGCTGTGGATGCTCTCGTCCGGAAAAATGTATGTAGACACAGAATGCTGAATCCAGTTCCAGGGTCTATGGATCTGGGTTAAGATATAATACCCTGAAGTCAGCTCTCAGAAGAGACACTAAGCATTTAGAACTGAGCCTGGGCTAAAGTAGCAACTCACTAAAGGTTGTTCTATGTATGCCTCCCAGCTCCTATGATACACTAGTACTATCTTCATTTTATAGACGAGTGAACTGGGGCATAGAGAGATTAACATACCTGGTTAAGTGGTGACTGGATTTGAACCCAAGCCCACCTGAACACAAAGCCAGTGAACTTAAAATTCCGGGTAACCTAATAAAGTCATTATCAGATTTGCCTACCTGAATTCATGGCTCTTTCTTTCTATTGCTCACCGCTCTCCTACATCTCTCCCGTGCGTGTTATAGTTAACTGAGTAGCTGCTATGTGCCAGGAACTATCCTAGGCACTTCATGTATATTGTTTCATTGAAAAAATGTGCTCAGAAAATGATGTATAGTATTGGGGGCACATACTGAGTAGGCAAAAGTAGGGAGAAAAAGATAAATAATATCTCAAGGCCCAGAAATTTTTTGGTTATTTTTTGGATGGTTTCTCTTTTACTGCGCAATCAGAGGACCAGAGATAGAGAAGAAACCGAAGATTTCCTAGTTCAGATATTATTTGCCTAGGGACTGGCAGAGAATAGTAATATGCGTGGTCATTGGCAAGGGTTAATTCATTCTAGATTCTTAAGAAGTCTATCAGCGGTTTCGTCCTACTTTCAGCACTTAAATGTGTCACCAGATATTAGCTGGCTCCCTTTGCACTGACAGTCCGAGCCACATTAAAGGAAGTACAAGAACTATTTACTGAGCAGCTGCTTTGTGCTGGCTCTGTGCTCAAGCCCTTTAACTGCATTCTTTCACTTAACCTTACCATGGTATCAGACCTTCTTATTTCAGATCCTCCTTTCAACCCAAGAACTTCCAGCTGAGATCTTGTCTGATTTCATGCCTGCAGGTTTTCCAAGTGGGAGAAACACACAATTGGACAATTAGGGAACTTGCCCAGGGCTACTCAGCAAGCCCTGGGTTGGGTGGGCAGAGGAGAGGATGTAGATGGGGAGAGAGAGAAAGAGAAGGCTAGAGAGAATGAAGGGGCGCCGGGGCAGAACGTGTGCCTTCCTGACGATCATTCCCAGGCCTGTTTGCGTGGCATCACTTACCAGACTGGCCTGGCCAAGATCACACACCTAGTGGGAAGATCCTCAATCACAGGGGCGCCTGTGCTCCTCTGAGTGAAACCAGTACACAGGAAGGGCCAGGCCCACTTTGTGTGGGTGAGAACTGCAGGGACTCCCAAGCCCAGTCCCATGTGCTGACGCAAGTGGCTGTCCCAACCGCAGGACCCTTCACAGCCCTACCCTGGGACACGAGCCTCCCCACCTACCGCATAGGGGAGTACAGCTGGAGTAGGGCACACCTAGGTGGGGCATTTTCTGTAACTTTTTACCACGCTGGCCTTGCCCAGTGTGAAGCAACTAACCAGGCCCTACCACTTCTTAAACACCCATTTGCGCCAGACTCACTGATGAAGCAGGATCAGGGCGGGGGAGGGGGGGTCCAGGCCCTAAGAATGTTGAGCCTATTGTTGGGGGTATGGGTGGAGCAGACCACTTGGCCCTGACCTCACCTTAGCAGACAGCATCTAATTATGGCTTTGAGGTTTAATAGACAGAGAAGTATACTGAAATAGTTCTAAGCAGGAATGTTCTCCATGCAATTTTACAGTTGTGCAGTGTTTCCTATAGTGTGCTTAGAATGGGTTTCTTTAATGAATCTTGATATTAATGTGTGAGTAGCAGCATCACACATCATTTTGTGTGTGTGTGTGTGTGTGTGTGTGTGTTAAGGCCATTCATTTGCCCAGTGGAAAAAATACACCACACTCTTTGTATCCTATTCTGATACCTTTTCTTTGTTTGTTTGTTTAAATGGAATTTATTTATTTATTTAGCATAACCTCCATACTGAACGTGGGGCTCAAACAACTCACAACACCAAGATCAGGGGTCCTATGTTCTACTGACGTAGCCAACCAGGTGCCTCACACTTTTTTTTTTTTTTTTTTTTAAACCGTCAGGGCCTCAGTAAGTGTGAGTGTCTCATATCACACTTGCCCTCTGAGAGGCCTGAAGAGACCACCAATTAGAGATCTCAGCAGAGGACCAAACGCAAGCCCCCTTTCTGTAGAAGTTCTATCCCCACTCAAGGCTTCCTGGCTACAGGACCCACCATCACCACAAACACCTGAGGCTTAGCTCTGCTACTAGCTGGGGGTTCCTGGGTCAGTGTTACAAACTCTCAGCTGTTTCCACAAGTGCAAAGCTGGCAGGACAGCATTATATTTCTATATTTCTGAGTAACCCTGCCTGTGACATCTTCGGAAATTAAAAGATTTGCTTCACAGTTTACAAAGATGCCCAGGGGATGTAGACCTCCCTCAAGCCAGCTGCCTGGCAGGCAGTGTGAGGGGAGGCAAGCGGTACAGAGAGGATCGGTGGTGGCTTGGAAGCCTGGCCTCTTGACTCTAGGTTCTCACTCCTACTGGAGAGATGCTGGGGCAATTCTGGCCTGTAAGGACCAGCAGAAGGCTGGACTCAGAAGACCGGCCACGCCTCATTTGTGCACCAAGTATTCACTGAGCACATGCACTGTCTTGGATTTGTTCAGGTCTCTGGTTATTTAACAGTGGACAGAGGAGATTCCGCCCCTCTTGAGGGAGGATATCATTACCTGAAATGATCTTATTTATAGCTTATTTTACAGAAGGGTTGGACGTCATCTGAGCCCACTGCGCGTGAGGTGCAGATGGCTTAGTGTGGGATGGTCAGAAAAGGCCAGAGTTCTTACAGTTCTGAACTAAGTCACCTGTGCCCCAACCTGAGGGTCTCAGTTCTGGGTTCTCTGTACATCCCACAAATAAAGGGGTAGGCTTCCACTCTTCGCAATGGCTTGGTCGCTTGGTCTGGTCAGGCACACGCTCTGTGTTCCATTTCCTGAGCGGGTCAGGCTGGAAACAGACCGGGCCGTGGCTCCCTGCCGCCTCGCAGGCACTAAGCGACCCTGTTGTCACCTAACATGAGGTCGCCCGGGCCTCCCTTCAACCCGGCGGAGGATCCCTGAGGTTCCCAGAGGAGCCGGAGGCCCCGGGCGGCTCGCTCCCGGGCGGGGCCCACCTGTCCCGGCCGAGCCCCTCGCGGGCGCCCCAGGTGGCTCAGGCGGGGAGGAGCCGCGCCCCGCCCCGCCCCGCGCGGCCGGAGCCAACGCCGGCCCCCGGAGGGCGCGCTCGGAGCCGAGGCCGGGAGCCGGGCTGGGGTGCCGAGAGGCCCCGCGGGCGCGGGCGGCTCAGGTGAGCGGGGAGGCCGCGGCCAGCTGGGGGCAGTGGTCGGCCGGGGCCGGGGGACCCCGCGCGGGGGACGTGCGGAACCGCGCGGCTGCGGCGGGGCCGTGGCGGGCCGCGGTGCCGTGGAGGGGCGGGGGTCCCGAAGCCGCCAGGGGGCTAACAGCTGGGAACACCTGGACGGGGCGGGGGCGGCGGAGGGTCTCCTGCTCCGCCAGGGCACCGCCGAGCGTTTGCGTGGCGCTGGTGCGGAGCGGAGAGGCTGGGGGGCCGGGCTGCTGGGGAGAGCCGGAGCTGCGGCGGGGGTTCGGGCGGCGGAGGAGCCCAGAGGAGCTCCCGCCTCTCTCTCTGCGGTGCCCCACACGGGCCCGCGTCCTGCCGCTGCTCTGCCCGGCTCTTTACTTTTGGTGGTGGTGGTGATTAAAGGACCTACACGCCCGGGTTATTTTGTTCCTTGGGGCTCCCGAGGCGCTGAGTACGTTGGGCTGCTCTGACTCTAGGGGCCTTTGGTGGGAAGACTGCAGGTCTGTGTGCCCTGGGGCGTTGTGGAGATGAGGGTGGAGGTGGAGTGCCTCCATCTCCCAGGACCCAGCCATCCAAAAGAGAAGGAAAAGGTCTAGAGTGCTCTTTAAATTCTAGTTACTAGCTGTGTGAGCTTGAGCAACTTGCTTCACTTCGCTGATGCTCAGTTTCCTCAAAGGCAAAATGGGTATTATAGTCATTAAAATAGCTTTAAGTTATCTCATGTTCATTAAGTGCACGGCACGAAGCTTGGTGAAAGTTCTCTCCATTTTTTCCCTATGTGATAGTGTAACACGTTATGCCTCCCAGAGGTCTCCGCACATTTCTTAGATTACCCTCCCTTAGGATGAAACCCTCGTGGGTGGCGGTGGGGTGTGTGTGTGTGTGTGTTTTGGGGGTGGCATTTCTTTCTTTCTTTCTTTCTTTCTTTCTTTCTTTCTTTCTTTCTTTCTTTCTTTCTTTCTTTTTTTCTTTAATCACTCTGACTTATTCACTGCTAGGCTGCTTTCAAGCTCTTTTACTTCCTGATGCCATCCTAGAGGCAGTAGACCGAAAGGTGCGGATAGAGGGGTGTTATCAGCCTGCTTTCATCCTTATCAACTGTGTTTGTCAGAATTCTTTTGAGTTGGGTGTTGGTCACTTGAAAATTGCCTGATGTAATATAGAAATTGGGTCACAGAAATGAAAAAGGCTGAGGGTTTTAGCTTCAGGCATGGCTACATCCAGGGGCTTACATGAGGTTGCAGGGATCATTCTCTCTCATACATGTCTTAACTCTTTTTGCCTTCTGTGTTGACTGGTTTTTAATATAAGGTGATAAATAGCACCTTCAGGTTTATCCGCTCCTTGGGGTGGGGGGCTGGGGGGAGAGTCTCTCTCTTCTTCCAGCTTTTTTGTCCTTATAGCAAGTCTTACTGATATGCTAGATCAAAGCTGGGCCAAGTCATCTCTGTGCATAGGGAGTGGTGGTAAGAGTGATATGGATATTCACAATAGGAGTGAATACTTTACCCAGGTGTCACCAGTGCCTGGGGGATTTGTTCAGCTCCACTTCAGCTGCTGGCGGCTGGAGAGGAGCAGTTCCCAGTGAGAAGTCTGAGTTCTGGGCAGATAAAAATAGTACATGTCCATTGCACTATCTCTGCCTTTGCTCACCACCACCTAAACGAAGTCTATAGTAGAGTGTAGACCGCCTGGGTGCCATATTCAGTCTGTCAGTCATCAAGTCTTTATCCAAGGCATGGAAAGCATCGGATGTGTTCATCCTTCCATGCCTTGTTTTGTTGATCATTCATTCAATAGGACCAAAATGGAGTCACTTATGCTAAGCCCAAACTGAGTCTTAATTTTGTATGCCAGGGCCTCTGCCAAGGGTGAAAATGCTTCTTTGGAGAAGCTCACAGTCTGGTGGGAAAGGCAGATGTGCGGATAACAGTGCTTGGGACCGTTTAACTGTCTGGCATAGTGTGAAGACTTCCCAAGGTGATTGTAGTGGTGCTCAAAACTGGAGACAGTAGGACTGCTTGAGGAGAAAAAGCCGGAGGGACTTCCCAGGCCGTTGTAGTGGGGAATCAGTGCTTGCTGTTGTAAGTTACGGATTTAGGTTACTTTACTGTCTCACTTAAGAAGTCTGCAGGAGGTGGTTCACGGTGGTCATGGCCCTCTTGGTTGGATTCGCTTGCTTTTCCCTGCTCTGCCACAGGTTGATTATGGCTCCATCATGGCTGCGGGTGATAACATCCAAAACAGAATGGATGGTGTTTGTCTAGAAAACAAAGGACAAGATTTCCCAGACGTTCCCTAGATCATTGGCCAGAATGGTCACATGCCTACCCTAAATCAGTCACTGGTGAAGGAGAAGAAGGTGGGCTATGATTGTTTTATCCATGCCGTCTTCTGGAGCTGAGAGAGGGGCTCAGCTTCCGCACACGGATGCCCCTTATCTGAACAAAGCTGCAGTTCTGCTAGCAAGGGAGGAAGGGAGACTGCCTCTCAGGCTGTTAGGTAGACAGTCAGTCCATGGTTTTTCCCACAGGCAGGGACAGATGGTGAAAGGGCTGGCCTGTACGAGCAGTCGGGAGAAGTTCAGGACAATAAAAGTACAGGGTGTGGCTGAGGGCAGAGAAGAGTGAGGCGGGAGACACCGGCAGAGACACAAGTAGAGAGTCGACTCTTAACACAGAGTACCCAGTGCGAGATGTCACTCTGGCTGTTGCTAAGAAGCATAAATCTTGGTCCCATTCTTCAAAGAACTTACACTTAAAAATTTTTTTCTGAGTCTTTCATATTCCTCTTGGCAACAGCAACAGTGGCTTACTCTATGGTGATGATTTGGTAGGGGTGGGTTAGGGTGGAGGAGTTGGGGTTGGGGGGACGCGTATAGTTTGAAAAAGCCTCACAGCTGGTTCTGGTCTGTGTCTCAGTCGCCAGCACCTCCCCTTCACCATCTCCCGTGCTTCCTGTTGAGAACACTTGCTTGTTCCAAATCATGGCTTCATTTCAGTATTGTTACCTGTCTTCAAACTAACAGGCTGGGACTTGGTGAAGATGCAGTTAGTGGGAGATCCTGGGCAAGAAAACAGTTCTCCTGACAGTAAATCAGTGGATGAATAGTCTGTAGTTGTTTTGGTAGGAAACCGGCCTCAACTGCCTATTGCTTTTAAAGCATTTAGCCTGTTTTCATTGGAAGTGTGAAGTGAGTGCTGCTTTTTGTTTCCATCTGATATGGCAGATGTTGGTGGACATTTGGAGTTAGATTGTGAAACAAGTTGTGCATCCTCCATGTCTCGTTGGCACAGAAATCAGCAAAAAGACTTGGTCACTAATCCCGAAGGAAAGGAGGGAGTGGAGGGCAGCATATTTTCCATCAGCAGTGCTGTTATGGGATGTCCAGGATCACTGGAAAAATATGAAGGAATGGGAAGGGAGAGATGTCTTGGGAAGTCATTGATTCACAAATATTTATTGAGCATCTACTGTGTGCCAGACCCTCTTTCGGGTGCTGAGGATAAAAGAGTACACAAGAAATACAAATCTCTCTGCTCATCACACTTACAATCTACTAGAAGGGAACCTATTTATTTATGTTTTGTCTCATATTTCAGGTGAAGAGAAGTACTGTAAGAGAAATAGGTTGTTGTCAGAGGGGAGGGTGGTGGAAGGGTAGGCAGAATGGCTGAAGGGGAGTGGAAGATACAGGCTTCCAGTTATGGAATGAATAAGTCACCGGGATCAAACATACAACATAGGGAATATAGTCAACAGTATTGTAACAGCTTTGTATGGTGAGGGCAACTGAATTTGTGGTGAGCATAGTGTGACATATAGACTTGTTGAATCAGTCTGTTGTATATCTGAAACTAATGTTACATTATGTGTCAGATATACTCAAATTTAAAAAAAGACTCTAAAAAATAAAACAGGGTAAGAAAAGAGTGCGATAGTTGGAAACAAGCTGGGCATGGTGCTGGAAATCTTCAAGGTTTATTCTTTCTCTGGTTTCCAACAGAGAAGTATGGCCTGAGCTGGCATGATATTGGGGAGGAAAAGACATTCACTTGGAAGAAGAGGGTTATATATTGAATAACTTGATTTTAAAATATTTCTTTCACACAGAATCTCTTTGTTTCTTTGTTATACTTCACATTATTCCCAAACATGATTTACAGTGACTTATAAAACGTGGCACCAGGTGGTAAGAAATAAGTGAAGAAATATGAGCAAAGGGAAAATAAGAGTCATTTCTTTCATCATTGGGTTCTAGAATTGTTTAGTTTTGGTATCAGGGAGAAGGAGGAAGTATGGTGATTAAAAATGTGATTCATGCTCAGGGTTCATTATTTAAAAGGTGAGAAAATAATCTTTTTTTAAAAGATTTTATTTATTTATTTGACAGACAGAGACTACAAGTAGGCAGAGAGAGAGAGGGAAACAGGCTTCCTGCCAAGCAGAGAGCCTGATGCGGGGCTCGATCCCAGGACCCTGGGATCATGACCCGAGCCGAAGGCAGAGGCTTTAACCCACTGAGCCACCCAAGCACCCCGAGAAAATAAGTTTTTATGCCTCAGAAAGTTATAACTTTTTTGTTTGTGTGTTTAAAGAGACAATTTTATTTGATGGGAAAATTAGTCTCTTTATGAAGGGCTTATACAAAATTTATCTCCTGAGTTCAATGAAAACTAATAGTTTCTTTTTTTTTTTTTAGGTCAGTATAAACTACATCAAAGGTTAACAGAGATCAAAAGGCTAGTTCTGGGTCAAATGATATGGTCCAAAAAAAGTTGGTGAGGAGTTTTGTTTGGACCCTTAATGGACCAGAAAAAATACACAAATTCAAATAAAAATTTAAAGCTTTTAAATGTTATACAGTGGTAATTTTGATTGCCTATTTTTATTGGGTTGTTTGTTTTCTTATTGTTGAGTTTTGAGAGTTCTTTACCTAATCTGGATGTAAGTTCTTTGTCAGAAACGTGTTTTGCATGTAATTTCTCTCAGGCTGTGCCTTATATTTTTATTCCCTTAAGGGTGTCTTTCTCCAGGCAAAAGTTTTCAGCTTTGATAAACCAGTTTTTCAATTTTTATTGAGAATCAAACTTGTTGCTAATATATAGAAATGTAATTTTTTAAAAGCTTTATTTATTTATTTTAAAGAGAGAGACTGAAAAAGAAAGCAAGTGGGGGGAAGGAGGGAGAGAGAGAGAATCTCAAGCAGACTCCCCACTGAGTGTGGAGCCCAGTGTGGGGCTCTACCCCACAACCCTGAGATCACGACCTGAGCCAAAATTAAGAGTCAGTCACTCAACTCAACTGAGTCACCCAGGCACCCCTGTAATTGGTTTTTATATATTGACATTATATTTGGTTACCTTCCTAAAGTCTCTTATTCTAGGGAGCTTATTTGTAGATTCTTTGGATTTTCTACACAATCATGGCATTAGTAAATAAAGACAGTGTTATTTCTTCCTTCCCAGTGTGGATGCTTTTTATTTATTTATTTATTTATTTATTTATTTATTTATTTATTATTGCACTGGCTAAGAATTCCAGTACAATGTTAAATAGAAGTGGTGAGAGAGAACATTCTTGCCTTGTTTGTTGTCATGGGGGGGAAATAATCAATTTTTCACTATTAAGTATGATGTTAACTGAGGCTAGATGCCCTATGAGGTTAAAGAATTTCCATTGTATTCTGAGTTTACTGAGAGTTTTTATTTTGGATCGATTTTGAATTTTGTTGAATGCTTTTTCTCACATCACAAGATCATGTGATTTTTTTTCTTCATATTTAATATAGCAAATTATACTGATTGATATTCACGCATTGAACCAATCTTGTATCTCTGGGATAATTTCACTTGGTTGTGATGTATTTTTGGAAGAGGCTGTGCAGGATTGGTATTATTTCTTACTTTAGTGTTTGGTAGAATTCATTAATGAAACCATATAGGCCTAGAGGTTTTTTTGATAGGTTTTTAACTACAGATTTAATTGGTATAGGTGCACTTAATGTTGCCTATTTCTTGATAAGTTTGGGTAGTTTGTATTTTTTTTTTTTAAAGATTTTGTTTATTTATTTGACAGAGAGAGATCACAAGTAGGCAGAGAGGCAGGCAGAGAGAGAGAAGAAAGCAGGCTCTCCACGGAGCAGAGAGCACGATGTGGGGCTCGATCCCAGGACCCTGGGATCACAACCTGAGCCAAAGGTGGAGGCTTTAACCCACTGAGCCACCCAGGTGCCCCTGGGTAGTTTGTATTTTTTAAGGAATTGTTCTACTTCACCTAAGTCGTCAAATATATGGAGATAGAATTTTTTGTGGTCTTCTCATATCTTCCACTTAATGTCCATGGAATCTATAGTGATTTTCTCCTTTCGTCCCTGATACTGGTTATTTGTGTCTTCAATATTTTTCTTATTCTATCTAGAAGGTTATTATTTTATTGATCTTTTCAAAGATCCAGATTTTTGGTTTCATTAATTTTGTCTGTTTTTTTCTGTTTTCAATTTATTGCTTTCTGCTCTTTTCTTTAATACTTCCTTCTCCTTGCTTTGGGTTTAATTAATTAATTAATTAATTAATTTTGTTTTCTTAATAGCTCATTTTACTGATCTGAGATTTTTCTTCTGTTTTAATGTAAGCGTTTAGTGCTATACATTTCCCTCTAACCACTGCTTTAGCTGCATTCCACAATTTTGTTATGTGTATTTGCATTTTCACTTATTTAAAATTAAAATATTTAAGAATACTAAGAGAATTCCTCTTAATCCACATGTTATTTGACTGTATATCATTTGATTTTTAACTATTTGGGAATTCTCCAGAAGTCTTACTGTTACTGATTTCTAATTTAATTCTGTTATTGTCTCACAATATAATTTGCATGACTTCTGTCCTTTTAAATTTGCTCACCTTTGTTTTATGCCCCAGAATATGGTTTGTCTTGGTGAGTGTTCAGTGTGTACTTGAAAAGGATGTGTATTCTGCTATCTTTGGGTAGAATGTTCTGGAAATTTTAGGTCTTATCTGTCCTGATTTTCTGTCCATTTGTTTTATCAATAACAGAGAGGCATGTTGGAGTCTCCAATTATAAATGTGGATTTTTCTATTTCTCTATTTTTCTATTTCTTCTATTTTTGTTCTATCACTTTTTGTTTCATGTATTTTGATCATCTGTTCTTAGGTGCATGCACATTCAGGACTGTTATGTCCTTTTGGAGAACTGATCCTTTTATTTTTATGTACTATTCCTCTTTTTCCTTGTTAGTATTCCTTGTTCTGGGTTCTACTGCTTTGGGTGTTAATAATATAGTTACTCCAGCTTCCTTTGTTTAGTGTTTGTTTCCTGTATCTCCTACTTCTAGCCTGTCTGTGTCTGTATATTTAAAGCAGGTTTCTTATAGAACTCAAGAGTTTTACTTTTTTCACCTATCTGACAATATCTATTTTTCAGTTGGTGTGTTAGACCATTCACATTTACCATGCTGTTAAACTTAATTAAAATCTGACATTTTGATAGCTGTTGAGCCACCCAGGCTCCCCTTTTCTTTTGTTTTTGAAATTTATTTCACTGGCTCTAGAATTTTGGGTTGACAATTTATTTTTTCTTTCAGCACCTTAAAGACACTGCTTTATTGACTTCTTACTTGCATGCTACTGACAAGATATCTTCTATAATCCTTATCTTCTTTTATATTTAGTGTTTTATTTTTCTACCACTATGTTCAAGATTCTTTTTGTTGGGGCACCTGGGTGGCTCAGTGGGTTAAGCCTCTGCCTTCGGCTCAGGTCGTGATCTCAGGGTCCTGGGATCAAGCCCCGCATTGGGCTCTCTGCTCAGGGGGGAGCCTGTCCCCCATCCCCCCGCCTACCTCTCTGCCTACTTGTGATCTCTGTCTGTCAAATAAATAAATAATATCTTTTTTTTTTTCCAGAAAAAAAGATTCTTTTTGCCTTTGGTTTCAGCTGTTTTAATATGCTATACCTCTGTGTGCGTGTGTGCCTACACACATGTACATATATGCACATTCTTGCACATCCTGCTTGATGTTCTTGAGCTTCTTGGATCTGTGGTTTGGTGTCTGTCATTAATTTTAGAAAATTCTCAACAATTATTTCTTCAGATATTTCCTCTGCTCCATTTTCTTCTCTCCTTCTGTAAGTTGATTACACCTAGTTTAGAACATTTTATTTATTCCAGAGCTGTTGAACACTTTGTTTTGTTTCATTCTTCTTTTTCTTGTTTCTTGTTTTAGTGTGGGCAATTCTGTTGACCTACTGTCAAGTTCACTGACTCTTTCCTTGGCTGTGTCAAATCTGTGGAAGAATGTTGAAAGCCATCTCCATTTCTGTTACTGTGTTTAGCCTTTCAAGTTTTTTTCATTTCGTTCTCCCTTACAAGTCCTATCTTTCTGGCAAAATTAAGCATTTAATCTTTCATATTGTCCATTCTTTCTGTTAGGGTCTTTTACAATTAATTACAGTTACTTAAAATTTAGTGTCTGATACCTTCAACACTGTTTTATATCGGAGTTTGGTTCAGTTCATTGCCCTTTCTTGGGAGTCTTGTTTCTTTCTTGCTTTTTGTATGCCCTGGGTGTTTTGTTGAGCACTGGACATCTTGTGTAGAACATGAGAGACTGAGATAAATAGTTTTTATGTCTGGAAATGGTAGTGCCTTTCTATTTCTGCTAGACCTTTAGTGTGGGGTTGATCACTCTAATCAGGATTTGAACTGGATTTGATGTTTGTTGTTGGTATGGTTATTCTCATTGCACCATACACTTCAAATTCCTCTTGTGATAGTCTGAGTTTGGAGCTGGTTGGCCAGAGGGGTTTTCCTAATGTCTGTCTCAGTGTCAGCCTTAGGTTTTCCTTTTGCGCTGTACCTCCGAGTGGTCTGGCTCCATGCTCTGTCAACTTTTCTAGCAGTATTCTGTTGTTGTTTGTTACTTGATGCCTATTAGCCAGTGTCCAGGTGCATCAACCTCAGGTAAACAAGTACTTGTTTTCTCTCTTCCTGTAGGCATCTGCTTCTCCTTAGATTTGGGGCTAGTTTATTTCCCTATGACCTCAGCTTTCCAGTGGATTCAAGAAAGTTCTGGACTTGCCATTTACCTGGCTTTTTATTTGTTGTGAGCATGGCAGTGATGCTCTCTTCAGCTCTCTGCACCCTGAGCAGAAATTAAAAGCCTTGATATGATGCTTTCCAACCCTTTTTATGATGTTTATATAAATCCTGGGGCTGTTTCCTTTACCTCTGTGTTTTATACAGTGTCATTTATACATTTTATACCTATAAATCAGTGGTTCTCAACTCTGGCCTGAAGAGCAATAAACAAAATACAAATTTTTGGTCCCAATGTTTTAATTGATACGTGTTGGGATCCAAACATGGATATCTTTTAAGTGCTCCCCAGGTAATTCTCATGTATATCTAGGCTGAGAACTACGGTCTAAGTATCCCCTATAACTTCTCCTTTCACAGAGATGCTCTTCCAGCATAAGCAACCAAATAAAATTTCAGGCTATATACATTTGCCCTTGTGACTCCATCAAATTATTTTCTCCTAATTGTGCCTTCAATGATAGTTAATTGCCTGTGATATAGACTGATAGTCTCATAGAATGGGGAGGAAACAGAGTTCTTCTCATTTAACTTTCTGCTTAATGAATATCCTCCATGGCGGTCAATGGCTTTAGCGCTGCTTGAAGTCTTTTAGGGGCTGGAAACTCTGCCATTCAAAACAGTAAACCTCAGTGTGAGATCATTTTCCTTGTTAGAGGTGTTTTCCTTCTATTGAATTGAAATAAATCCTTCTATAATCTCCCAAATAACTTGCCTGATCCACAGCCTTGCAGACTGTTTTGTAAACATCTGTTTTCATGACCCAGTATGTGTTCACTTGTGCACATACATGCACACACACACATTCATATCCACGACAGTTTATGAAACAGCATTTACTCTAAGTCTTGTACTTCTAAATTGATTTCATGACCTGCCAGTGGGTTATTTTATTTTATTACTTTTTTTGCAGTATGGGAAGTGCTTCTGCAGCCCATCTTTCACTAGACAAGCTCTCATTCCCAAAGGTTTCAAGACAGCTCTCTTGGTACCTCAGCTTTGCTGTACCCGGTGTGATGCTGCTTCCTTCAGCTGTGTTTCAGCTAACCCCCTCTCTGGCCAGTGTCACGCACTAGTTGGGCTGCACTGTGTGGTGTCCTCTGCAAATCAGTGGCTGAGTTCAGAAACCAGGGCTCCTCACAGGGGGCAGATCTGTTCAGAGTAGAGAAAGGGAGGGTTCCTTGTCTTTTTCTAGACACTATTTCTAGTCGTGTGGCCCAAATTCAGTGGGATGTAAATTGCAGCCATCTCTTGAGGAACGTTGTTGATGGCTTTGTAATTGTTATGTGTCCTCCCACTTTTTCCATATTAATAATGCATTATCCTAATTAGCTATGTGTGCATCTTTATTTTCTGAAAGACTGTGAACTCCTTTGAGGTCAGGAAAAATATTTCATTCTTCCTGTCTGTAGTGATCACACCAACAAAATTAGTCTGTTGAAATAAATTTAAAAAACTACATTCCTGGTCAAGTAAACTTTGGCCTTTTAGCATTATTGTCTTGCTGACAATTGTGCTATCAACCTTATTTGCTTACCAACACAGGGCTTGATCGCCATGTATTTACTTTGGGAAATAGACAAACTGGGTAATTTAGTTGAACCTGTCACCTCAGTACTCACGCATAAGACACTGTAGTAGGTGCTCGGTGAGATGCCTAATATTTCACAGTCTACAACCTGACTAGGGTCATATGACATGCGAGGTGTGTGTCGGTGAGTCGTGTGGTGGGTGAGTGCTCTCAGAAGTCACGGAGGGAAGGAAGGCCACACGGGTGGTCAGGAAAGACTTGGTTCCAGCCTTGAAGCATCAGACACATGGAGTGAAAGGTGTTCTGGGGTGGGGGGATTTGGAGGGACAAGTAAGCTATTTTAGCATCTCCCAGACTCTACAGAATCTCTGCTGTGGCTTGGGAGTGGCTTGGAACCATCGGATCTAAAAGAAACTGCAGGTAAGATATAGAAGAAAACCTAATTTAAATTATTTCTGTAGCAAGGATTGACATCCACGGAAGGTCATAGGCACAGCTCCCCTCATCCCCACCCCTCATCTCAGCCCTCAGCCTCAGCCTGACTCTGACCGATGTGGTTTGTGTGTATTCTGGAAGCTACTTCTTGTTATAGCAAGGTTCAGCTGTCCAGCAGTTTCAGGGCTGGTAGCTTTATTTATTTATTTTTTTTTAAAGATTTTATTTATTTATTTGAGAGAGAGAGAGAGGTCACAAGTAGACAGAGAGGCAGAAGCAGGCTCCCCACTGAGCAGAGAACCCGATGCGGGCCTCGATCCCAGGACCCTGAGATCATGAACTGAGCTGAAGGCAGAGGCTTAACCCACTGAGCCACCCAGGCGCCCCAGGGCTGGTAGCTTTAGTGCCAGGTCACAAAGTGCCTCTTTGTGACCTCCATCAAGTTTTAGAGCAACTGTCCATAGCCACTGACCTAACTTTTTCTCTGCTTTCTCTTATCCAAGACTCTTACGCAGATGTATTATTAAGAAATGTACATTCTCCAGGTGCCTGGGCGATTCAGTCAGTTAAGACTTTGACTCCTGTCATGATCCCAGGGTCCTGGGATTGAGCCCTGCATCGGCTTCCCTGCTCAGCGAGGAGCCTGCTTCTCCCACTGCCTGCCGTTCCTCCTGCTTGTGCTCTCTCTTTCTCTATGTCAGATAAATAAATTAAATTTAATAATAATAATAAAAAAGAAACGTATATTCTCAAACTATGCTACATCTACCACTCTTCAAGATCAACTTCATCTATGGGACCATCTTCTGAGTATCCTTGTTCAGAGTAAAATGGTGACACCATCAAAATGTGGCATAAAAGCCAGATATTAACATCATCAGTGTCTTACTGGAAGCATTCATTTGGGGACTATCTTAACTGTGGTGAAAAATAGGGATGGTACTACATTATGAAAAAGGCATTGTGTGTGTGTTAGTTATCCTTTAGCAAGGGGTGGGGACTACAGTTCTTAAGCAGTAACAGTAAGGGAACAAAAGTAAGGGCAATGAGTCAGCACCTGCTATGCTGCACTACAGGGTGGGTATTCGTATTATGGAGAAGCAGTGCACACACGTTTCTCTTAGGGTCTGGTGCCAGAATGGTAGTTTATCTCCTGGGAAGAACTGAGAAATAAAATAGTAGAGATCTAGATAATTCTTCCTATTTCTCTTTTTGCCTTGGCAGCCAGGAAGCCCAGAGCTAAATGTAAAAATACTCAACCATGTGATAACTTTTTTTTTTTTTAATTTTATTTATTTATTTGTCAGAGAGAGAGAGGGAGAGTGAGCAAGCACAGGCAGAGGCAGAGGGAGAAGCAGGCTCCCCGCCAAGCAAGGAGCCCGATGTGGGACTCGATCCCATGACGCCGGGATCATGACCTGAGCCGAAGGCAGCCTCTCAACCAACTGAGCCACCCAGGCGTCCCCCATGTGATAACTTTATTTCAAATTCTAAGTACAGAGACATCCTATGTTAAACTATATGATTTCACCTTTTTTTTTTAAAAAGATTTTATTTTATTTATTTGACAGAGAGAGACACAGTGAGAGAGGGAACACAAGCAGGGGGAATGGGAGAGGGAGAACCAGGCCCTCCACCAAGCAGGGAGCCAGATGCAGGGCTTGATCCCAGGACCCTGGGAGTGTGACCTGAGCCAAAGGCAGACGCTTAATGACTGAGTCACCCAGGCGCCCCTGATTTCACCTTTTTAGAAAGAGTAGCTGTTGCTTTTTCCTTATTACCAGGGTGATACATGTTCATTATAGAAAATGTGGAAAATAATAGATTGCCCCACCAATCAGATCTTTTCTCACCACCCAGAGATAGTCGCTGTTTGAACCATTCTCATTTCTTCTAAGCATGCATGTCTTTATATGTGTGTGTATGTTATGTATATGTATTTATAAAAATGAAATGATACCTTTCACTCTGTACTAAAACTATTTTTTAGCTTAACCTTTATAATCATTTTCCATGTTGTCGTATACTCCTGTGCAACATTAGTTTTAATGGCTAGTATATTTCATCATGAGGCTGTATCTTGCACATTTCATTTGAACTAGGCTTTTTGCTATTATAAACAACTCTGTCATGTACCTTCTTGGAGCTAAATCTCTGAGCAGATCCATAATTATCTCCTTAGAATAGAATTTCTAGAAGTGACATAAATACTTAAAATAATTAATACTTTCAGGCTCCAGATTTATATTTTTGTGTTGCTTTCAGAAGACATGAACTAATCTATTTTATCACCTAAGGCTTTTATTTATTTTTTATTATTTATTTGTCAGAGAGAGAAGGAGAGGAGCAGAGAATGCACACAAGCAGGGGGAGTGGCAGAGGTTGAGGGAGAAGCAGGCTCCCCGCTGAGCAGACAGCCTGATTCCTGGCTCAAACCCAACCCAAGACACTGAGATCATGACCTGAGCCGGAAGTCAGACACTTAACCAACTAAGCCACCCAGGCACCCCCAGAAACAGCGTTTTTGTCACTCTGGTAATCTATCAAAAGCATGTAACAATCTGAGAAAGGTTTGTTTTTGAAAAACCGCTGCATTTGGGGTAAGAGCAGTAGGAGTCTGTAGCGTTCTTGCCTGGGGCTGGCCCAGTCTCTTCACCACTCCCAGCTCAGTGGACTCAGAGGTGTCGGCTCAGCAAGGGAGGCCATGTGGACCAGCCCCGGTGCTGCCAGAATCAAAGGCACTCACCAGTTTGCACTGGGGAGCCATGTGTGCACCTTCAGGGTCTTTCCAATGTTCTGATCTTACAAACTACATTGCAAGCAACCTTTATAACTGAAGTGGTGGTATTAATAATTACTTAGATTCTCAGAATTTGAATTATGGGATCAAATTGGATCCCTGTTTTCAAAACTGTCTTCCAAGATGTTCTACCAGTGAACATTTTCACTGGCAGTATACAAGTATCTCACCATAATTGTTATCTTTAAATTGAGATAAACACGAATGCCATAAAATTTATACTGTTAAAATATGCAATTCAGTGGTTTTTAGTATGTTCACTAAGTTATGAATTATCATCATTATTATGTAATTCCAAAATGTTTTCAAAACTTCACAAAGAAATCTCTTGTCCATTAGTAATCATTCCCTGTTGCCCCCTTCTCTTGGTCCCCAGCAGCCATGAATTTACTTTCTATGGATTTGCCTGTTCTGGACATTTCGTATAAATGGAATCATTCAGTATGTGACCTTTTGTGTCTGCCTTCTTTTACTTAATGTAGTGTTTTCAAGATTTTAAGGTTAATAATGTTTTTAAGGTTATAGCATAAATCAGTCCTTCATTCTTTTTCACGGCTGAAAAATACTCTGTAGTATGGATATAGCCCATTCTGTTAATCTGTTCATCTTCATGGAGGTTTGGGTAGTTTCCATTTTTTGGACTATTATGAATAATGCTTCTGTGAACAATCACGTTCAAGTTTTTGTGTGCACTTGTGTTTTCAGGTCTCTGAATGTATATACCTACGTGTGGAGTTGCTGGATTGTGTGGTTATTCTCTTTAATTTTTTGAGGAACTGCCACATTGTTTCCAAAGCTGCTGTACCATTTTACATTCCTACCAGCAATGTTGTGATGGTTCCAATTTCTCCACATCCTCACCAACACTTTTATTATCTGTCTTTATGCTTATGGCCATCTTAGTGGGTATGAAGTGGTATGTCTTTGTGGTTCCAGTTTGCATTTTCCTATGATGTCGAGTCTCTTTCATGTGCTTATTGCCCATTTGTATATCTTCTTCGGAGAAATGTTTACTAAGATCCTTTGCCAATTTGAAATCAGGTTGTCTTTTTATTGTAAAGTTGTAAGAATTCTTTATATATTCGGGGTACTAGACCCTTATCAGATATATGATATGCAAATATGTTTTCTCATTCTATAGGTTGTCTTTTCATTCCCTTGAGAGTATCCTTTGAAATACAAAAGTCTTAGTTTTGGTAACATCCTATTTATTTTTCTTTTTTTCACTTGTGCTTTTGGTGCCGTACTTAAGAAGCCATAGCCTAATCCAAAATTACAAAGGTTTACACCTATATTTTCTTCTAAGAGTTTTACAGTTTTAGCGCTTCCATTTAGATATTTGATCTATTTTGAGTTCATCTTTATATATGGTGTGAGTTAGGGATCCAAATTTATTCTTTTGCATGTAGCTATCCAGTTGTCCTGGCAACATTTGTTGAAGAGTATTCTTTCCTCATTGATTGTCATAACTTGTCAAAAATCAGCTGACCATAAATATATAATTTCCTAATGTATTCTCAATTATATTCTATTGATCTATAGGTCTGTCCTTATGCCAGTATCACACAATCTTGATTAATGTTGCTTTGTACCAATTTTGTTATTGGAAAGTATAAGTTTTCCAACTTGGTCTTCTTTTGCCTATTCTGGGTCCTTTATATTTTCATACGAATTTTAAGATTAGTTTGTTAATTCTGCAAAAAGCCAGCTGGGATTTGATAAGGATTACATTAATCTATAGATCAGTTTGAAGATTATTGCCATTTTAACAACGATGAACATGGAATATTTTCCCAGTTGTTTAGGTCTTCTTTAATTTCTTTTAGTGGTGTTTGGTAAACCTTGTATTTCTTTTGTTAACTTTACTGAGCATTTAATTTTTCTGGTGCAATTGTCTTAATTTCATTTTTAAGTTGTTTGCTGTGTATGCTTATGTATAGCACATAAAAATGCAGTCGATTCTCATGTTTTGATCATGTATCCTGAAACCTTGCTGAACCTGGTGACTAGCTCTAATAGTGTTTTAGTGAATTCATTTGGATTTTCTAGAGAAGATAATATCATCTGCAAAGAGAGATAGTTTTACTTCCTTCCAATACTGATGCTTTTAATTTCTTTTTCTTGCCCAATTGTCTTGGCTAGAAGCAACAATACAACATTGACTAGAAGTGGTAAGCTCAGACATTCTTATTCCTATGTTAAGTTCTGGATTAACAAGGTGGCCAATATTATTTATGATACTTCTTGTGACCTCTTTTATACTCTAAGAATTTGAGTAATGGAGCAGGAGTTGCTGATTGGTTTCTCCTAGGAAAGGAACAAACAAAAATTCCCTTTTGCCTGTGCATTTGAAGGTTTGGCCTCATAGTTAATGGGGGAAAGAAGTATTTTTTAAAAATTTTTTAAAGATTATATTTATTTATTTGACAGACAAAGATCACAAGTAGGCAGAGAGGCAGGCAGAGAGAGAGGAGGAAGAAGGCTCCCCACAGAGCAGAGAGCCGGATGTGGGGCTCGATCCCAGGACCCTGGAATCATGAACTGAGCTGAAGGCAGAGGCTTTAACCCACTGAGCCACCCAGGTGCCCCGGAAAAAAGTATTTTAATTGAAGAATCTACTTATGTGACATCTAGGTGCCAAGAACTTTGATTAATGCTTTCTAGGATATAAGCCTTCATTACTTAAAAATAAAACTTAAATTTTCCCTACTAGTTTTTCATTCTGCCTTTCCATATTTGGCTGCCCAGTATATCTGATCCCAGTATGTGCTGGGATCACAAAGATGAATTAAACACACACTGTGTCTTCAGGGTCCTCACGGAGAGTGTTGGGGGAGACAGATAGGAAACAGGATGTTAAATTTTCTGACAAGTGATTCCCATGTAGGGTAACCTATCGGAAGGAAACAGGTAAGAGATGTGGGTTTCCCCTTTGGGGTTTTTAGGTCTCAGTTTGATGATGGAACATTCAGTTTTCACTCCATAGAATTAAGGAATTTTAGGACTGGAGGCTTGGAAATCCTCTTATGCAGCTCCTCATTTTTCAATAGGAGTAACCTCTTACCTTGTTCAACAGTTGCTCTTCTCTCTCATCGGCAGTTCTTTCTCTGAAATGTTTTATCTCTCTCTCTCTCTCTCTCACACACACACACACACACACCATCATACAATGTTTTCTCTAGGGAGGTAATCTATGTTTAGCCCACTTCTTGGCTCCATTTTTTGTGTCTGATAGTAACATACCAGCCTCGGTGCCCCTCTTCAGTATGACTCATCGAAGAGTCCTGCTTTCTCTTGACCGTGAAGACTACTTGGCTTTGTCCTTTCTGTGGGTCCTATGACATGGACCTGAGAAAGATGGAGACATTACCCAGCTCCACACCCCCGTTACCCAGAAAGCTTGCAGGGGCCCTCCTGCTCTGTTTCATTGTACTTTGAATTTTCTTTGTAAAGAGCATATTCCCTTTTAATCTTGTCTGTTCAGAAGATTCACTAGGATGCATATAAAGTCCTACCTGTATGCTTGCTGTGAAGTCATCTTTCCGGAAAAGAATGAAAGTGGTATTAGCAAAAGCGATGAAATAGGCACACACCTTAACAAAGTTTTACAGTTTTTATTTTATAAGTCACGTCTGAATTGCATGGTACATATGCTTCCATTTTTATTTTGCCCTTTAAAAATAAACCTTTTATTCCAGCTTTATTATTTATTATTACAATTAAAATAACATCAGGTTACTTTTTATCATTCCACTGGTAAAATGGAATGCAAACCTTATTGTCTTAAGCTACAAAGGAAAATGAATCGACCCTACAAACCTTTCAAGTTTAATTAACTTTTAAACAAATATGAAGTTCTCGTTCCCTTTTTTCTTTTTTATTACAATGCACTTTTTTCTTTTGATTACGTGAGGGGCTGAGATAAGGATGCAGAGCCGCTTTCTGGTTCACACTGTTTACTGCATACGATACAGCAGCCAATTCAATCAGAAGGGAAATAGGAAAATAACTACTCTATTTGTGCCTTGTAAGCGCTTTGTATAGTCCCCTCCAGTCCCTACGATTAAATGTTGGCTTCTCTCCTTGCAGGCTTCTAAAATGAAATTAGAAAGTGGTGCAAGCAGCATTTTAAAGCCAGGCGCAAACAGTGTGTAGGGACAAACGTAGCCAATCGAAGAATCACAGCATCACAGGCAGTCATTTGATTCAGTGCTGAGGGAATACAGCAGAAAAGGAGAGCGGGTGCCAGCGGGTCCCGAGAAGGTTCCAGGTCATGGAAAAGCCTCTGAGGATTCGTCCCTGTTGAGGGCCAGTTGGGGTGGGGAGAGGAGGAGGGGATGGATGGGTGTTTAGGGCAGAGCTTTCCCTGGTGTGTGTGATAAATGCACCCGTAAAACATACTGTCATCAAGTTACCCTTTATCTCAGTCTGAGCGCTAGGGTGGCTCTGGGACTTGCTAATGGGGAAGGGGGGAGGTTAGGGTGTAGAGGGCCCCTTCTAGAAAGGGGAGTGGCACTGTGTAGAGGAATGATTGTTTGGACTGGCATTTAGGACCTGAGACCTGTTCTTAGTCCTTCTGCCTTCAGGCTGTGTGACCTTGGATGAGGTCACCTCACCCCTCTGAACCGTGGCTTCTATACTGCAGGAGGCAGATTTGGCCTATGCCTGTGATGCCCAACCCAAATCCCCAAGCCTCCACCAACTCATCTCAGAGGCTGTCCCTGCATCTCAGGGGGGTTCCTGGCCCCTGCTTCCCAAAGGGAGCAGCCTCAGTTTCCCCTCTCATATTGATGCTTTTGGAAGCTGTTGCTTGAACCACCGAGTGGTCCCTAGAAAATGTCTGAAAACTCCTAAATGGTCTGATCTCAAAGATCTTCTAGTTCTTGCATTCCAGGCATCTGTTACTCTGACATCCAGTCCCAGGTGCATGTGGCAGGGATCCGGACACACCCATTACTTGGGCGTCTCCCACCTTTCTAATGAGACACCAGCAACAGAAACACCACTCTTCAGGGACAGCGAAGCTGCAGTGGGGAAAGGGGTCTGTGCCTATAGATTTCAGCCTCAGGTTCCAGGAGCAGACCATGTCACCCCTATTGATAGAGATGCCCTGTGGCTCCAAGAGTAGGGTCCGGCTCCTGCACATGGTCTGGGAGACCTGTGATTTTGAGGACAGCCATCACGTCCATCTTATGGCCCTTGTCAGCTCTCCACAGGGGCTGTTGGGTTGCCCAGCCCTGAACTTTTACTGGGTGCCCCTGAGGCTAAGGAATAATCACCTTGTCAGTGGCAAGTTGCAATTCTGAGAGCTGGGCTCTCCCAGGGACCACTTGCTGGTTCTGATTAAATAAGCCTTTTCTCCCCACATCAAGTCATCCCCTCTCTGTGCCCTGTCTTGGGAGTCTTTTACTTTCACTCCTTAAGAATGTGCCTTCCTCTGCCACCAACTTCCCTCCATCTCTTTGGAAATCAGAGCGCGTGTACTTTTGTGTTGCCAGGAGTGAACAGTGAGGGAGTTAGTCTTCAATTTCCCCTCTGTTTCAAGCAAATATCGTGCCTTTTGTTACTTGTCCTGAGTCGCTCTGGTGAACACATAAGCCTGGGAGGAAAGGTTTGGCAGAGGAAGCCGTCATGAAAGAACTATTTTAATTGAAGAACATATAGCTGGAGACCCAGGGGTGTTAGGCAGTTTAATTAATGTTTATTAGAAATGAAGACTCGCTATTTAGAAATGAAAACTTAAACCTCCTGTCTCCGTATCCATTTCTCCCTCGTGTCACTGCTCCTTTTGCCAGCTTTTTAATTTAGTCAGCTTTTATTGAGTTCCCAAGATGAAACTGGGTACCTTGTTACATACTGGCTCACAGAGACGAGTATGACCTAGGCCTTGCCTTTAAGGTGCTCATGGCCAGGCTGTGGGAAGGACTAAGTTGATGGTAATAGTGCAAAGCGGTCCGTGCCTTTTTGGAAAAGCTCCTGGAAGTTGGGAGAACAGTCAGGATGACCAACCATGTGCCCTTGGCTGGGGACAGGAAGTAGTTACTGCAGGAGGAACCCAGGACCTGTGTCCTAGAGGATGACCTTGAGGTGGTCAGAAAGGAATGGGAGGGCATTCTGGGCAGAGGAAGTGGTGGGTCCAAGGTGCGAGGGAGTTGGGGAGTTTGGTGAAGTGTAGGGGCTCAGTGTGCTTGGGGCAGACCTTGAGGGAGGAGTGAGGGGGAGAGAGAGCAGGAGCCCGGATGGGATAAGCAGGGACCAGGCTGTGAAGGACCTGGAATATTTTACCAGTATACTTGTCAGTTTGGATTTCAGCCCAGGGTATGAGAGGCCACAGATTTGAGGCAGCTTGGGACAGGAGGGTTTGCCAGGCTGTTTAGCGTGGCAGTTACAGGCAAGGGCTCTAGATGCCAGTGACTGGTGACTGGGGTTCGGTCCTGCTTTACCAACTTCCCGGTGTGGGTGGGTTACTTAACTGTGTCTCTGTTGCCTCATCTTTTAAAAATACGGATGAAAATCCTATCTGTCTTCAAGGGTCCTTGTGAGGAATGAATAAGTAAATAAATTCACCTAAAGCTCTTACGAAAATGGGTGCATAGGAAGCACTTGTTAAAATTTAGTTATCATTTTTTTGGGATGCGGCCTATTGTGCCTTCCACAAGCAGTCTCCTTAGACCGTGTATCAGTTACCTGTTCCGTAATAATGCCAGATAAAAAATACTCTAGAACCCAGTGGCTCAGAACAGCAATTACTTATTAAGGCTCTTGCAGTTGCGGTCGGCTCCGGGGTTTGGCTGGAATTCACTGGGCTTGACTGAGCAGCTGTGCTTCCAGCTGGGACCCAGCTGGGAATGCAGGTTGGGTTTTCATCTGCTTCAGGTGGGATCCAAGCTGAGGGCAGCAGCTACTTGCGGTGGCCCTTCCCAAGGCCGTGGCGGAGCCGGAAGGGGTAGAAGGAAACCTGCCAGGCTTCTTACTGCCTAGATTCCTTCCAGCCAAAGCCATTCCCAGGCCAAGCCTCCAATCCAGAGGCAAGGGATGATTTGATCCCCATCCGTGGGAGGAGCTGCGAGGTCACTTGGCATGAACCCAGGGAGGGCTGAAGGATTGGGGCCAACAGCGTGAGGTCCCACGGGCCGCTCTGGTGCCTCCTACAATTGCAAGTTCCACGAGGGAGTTCCATGAGGGGCAGAGTAAACACTCAGTGTGGGCAAATCTGAACCCCAGGGGCCTGGCTTCAATTAGTGACTTTCCTGCGCTTGTCCCAATGCCCACCTCCAGGCCTTGCGAATGCGTTCTTTGTCCCGAGTCACTGGAGGAGACCGCACCTTTTAGGGGTAAGTGTACTGGTGTGGGTTTGACTGTAGACTCTGTGGAATGAAATGGGGATGATAATATTCTCTCATGAAACCCACCAGAAAGGGTGCAGAGGAGCAGAGGAATGCTTGCAGCCTCTCTCAGACTTCCCCAGGCAGCAGTGCTCTTCTCGAACATGGTTTGTGGCAGATGGGAACAGCTATGATAAGACTTACTGTGTAAGCCCAAGAATAAACTGTGTGTTTGTTTATATGTGTTTTTAGATATCTCTCTTGATACAGTGGAAGGAATTGTATCTTTTCCTGGGTTCCCTGACATTTGCTTTTCATTCCCTGGGAACCTCTTGGGAGGCGTGCCTGCCTCTTCAGTGGAAACCCCTGGGCGAATGTTGGGAGAGAGGCCAGGGAGAGGTAGCCTGGTTAGTATTTATGGGTGTGTAACTCTACCTTGTTCTCCCAGCTCCTCAGGAGCAGGATGGGGACAGGGATGGGAGGAGTCAAATACAGCTGCTTTGCCAACATGTAAGATAATCTCTCTTGCTGCATGACAAACACATCCATTCTTCAACAGAAAAGAGGGAAGCAGGGTCGGGGGAGATGTTCTTATAGGTTAGACTTCTCTGTTTTATGTGTGAGAATCCAAGTATATTATGAAATTAAATAACAAACTTCTCAATATGCTAATCATTTCTTAGATTAAAAAATTAAGCAAGATTTCTAAAATTACACTTAGGTATAATATTAAGTTGGGCAATTTTTTAAGATAGGGGTTGGAGGTATATTCCAGAATTTTCTGGTAATGGAAATAACAAGTGAAACATTTAGCAGTGTGACTGACATATAAAGTGCTCAGTAAATTGTAGCACTGAGGATGACAGTGATGATGATAGTGCCTAGAGAACTTGTCCATTTATGGGTGGAAAGGATTACAAACAGGTTGCAAGGCTGAGTTCTCTCATCAGCTGCCTTGCTCCAGAGGAACCTCTCTCAGACAGTCCTCTATGTGGAAAAGCAACAGGCAAGTGAACCCAGAAAAGCTCAGGTTTGAAAACCAAGCCAAGTGTATACTTTGGAAGTTACTTTTTTTTTTTTTTTCTTAAAGTGGTTGCTTCTAGAAGGCACAATTCAAAATAGTCACTGCAAGAACAGACATGCTGAAATCCTAATGGTGCAATTCTATTTTGTTGAGTCAAAAAAATAAGACTGGATAATGACAAGTCGTAGCTATGCAAATGAACAGAAAGATCATCATGTCTTGTGCTTCAGGGTGTGAGTTGATGGCAAAAATCTGTCCATGTTACTTAGTAGGAGAGATGAATTCAGATGAAAACATTTAGTGAGATATCTATACATATGTACACACACATACACATATACATATGTGTGTGTGTGTGTGTGTGTGTGTGTGTACGTATGTTTAGATAATTTTTTTTCTTTAAGCATTGTTTATGGCTGAACTGCTTAAATGTTGTTGATTTGTTGGCAGGCTTTCCTGGGTGTCTGTTGTGGGCAAGGCTCAGCAAATGTGCCTGTCCGTCCATCTGTCCGTCCTTCCTTCCTTCCTTCCCTAACAAGCACAGCCTTTGCTTTCCAGGAGCTTATATCTTAATGGGAATGGGAAGATGCAGACATTAGAAATGGAAAGAACAAGTCTAAATTTGTATAGTACATATTGTGTATGGTAGGTTTCTAATATATCTGGAGGAAAAATCAATAGAGTGAAAATGACAGTTCTAAATCTTGACTAAATTAAGCAATGAATTCTTCAACTTCTTTTTAGTGTTTTCAGGCCAAGGGCCATTATCGGGTTTGGAATAATATCGCTTGCCGCCCAGGAAGTTGCCCATCTCCAGATAAGCAGGGGGGCCAAACAGCAATTGGTGACTTAGCCACCATATACTTATATGCCCTCCAAATACATTCTCAAAGCCTTCTACTGAATGGGAAGAATTGATTTTAAGTAGGAATTATTGCTTAACTGACTGATGCCTGAAATAAAGGCAAAGTGGCTTCATCATTTGATTTGTTTATAAACTCTTACTGAGATTTCTTATGAGACTACTATGTATATTTGGGTTTTTACTTTGAGGTTTTTATACTTCTTTTTTAAAAAATGAACTGGAATAACTTCCTAACTACATCTAATGCCAGTGTGCTAACGTTTTCAAAATAAGTCAATGAAGAAGAATTACTTAATAGATTATTTAATAAATGCTTTTCACATAAGAAGATATTACTTTTGACTCCACCAAACATACCATGTCTTACGAATAAACTCTACAGAGAGCTGAATATTGCAAATCAAGTTATAGAAAAACTAGCAGAAAATATTTATTAGGTCTGCATAGAAATGACAGTTTTCATGACTTTACTGCAAGAGAAGCAACCAGTGAAGAAAAAACAAATAGACTTGAATATATGAAAACTTAGAACTTATGTATAAATGAAGAGACAATGGACTGGGAAAATGTGCATTAAATTTGTGACACATAAGTGATTAATATGTGTTATAACTTGTATATATAGCTTACTCAAATACTTAAGAAAAGGACTGGGGACCTAATAGATGTAAAATATAATTTATTGAGTATTTTTTTATACCCGGATAGATTTACAAAATCAGATTATACTGATTGTTTTAGCTACAGAATATTTTGTAACCAGCTTTTCTCACATGCTCAGACTATGTTACTAATCAACCTTCTAAAACATGGTTTTCAGAGGTAGCAAATTATTTCACTGGAAAGGAAGAACAGCCCAAATTTACTTAACTAAGTCTTTGGTGCTGGATGTTAAGGCTATGGAAATATCACTCAAGGTGGTTTTCCTAGTATCTCTTCTACTTGTGAAGCCATGGTCTGTCGTTAGAGCTATGATTCTGGAAAAATACATCTCAGTGAATGAAACAGTGATTTACAAAGAAGCACATTCAATACTATTTTTACCAATAATTTTATAGGTAGCATCTGTCACCAAAACCTGTTTTAGCAGAAGAGGAAATAGCATTTGAGATCCCAGGCTTTTCACAACTTTCCACAGCATGTCAGCGTATTTACTGAAGGCCTTCGTAAAAGAGACACGTTAATTACCATCCCTGTGAGCTTCTCTAGGGTAGCGATGACTGTAGTATTCTGTGAGGGTGCTTTGTCAAGCACGTCATTCCCTTATCTTGTTTTTATAGCAGAGGAAATAAAGGCACTAGAGAAATATCTTTGAGGTCACACAACAAGTTAACAGCAGATAAACATTAGAACCAGCAGCTCCAGAATTCCCACTGTGTGTAATTAGTTCACTGCGGGCAGGAAATGACAGCATGGGGGGATAAATGGCAATGGTGGTGTTTGGGGAACGTGGAGGCTGGTGGGAATTCTCTGTGCTCCTCTGCATGGTTGATTAAGTCAGTTTCTTGCTGAGGTTCTCGCTGCATAGAACTTGGAGGCCTCTCAGCCAGGTGCCTTCTTCCTTAGGGTGAAAGGAGTCCACACTGTCACCCTCCACCGCTTTGATGCATTGTCGATGTGGAGGATATTGGGTGTGGGCCTGAGTCATATCTCAGGCGTTGCCGTCTCTTACTGGGGCAGCATGGAGTTTGTGAGCGTGGTTTTTGCTGTTAGCTCCTGATGGATCCTGAGGAGGCGGCAAGTATGAGGTTGGGAGTAAAAGGGCCGGCTCTGTTCTGACTCCTTTCAAGTTCCCCCCTTGGCCTGTGCACCCGTGTTCTCAGAGTCGCCTGGATGCCCTCGGTAAGCTCATGGAGGGCATGTTTGCCTTGTTTTGTGTCCTTATGAGTGATAGATTCTGAATTTGTGGGTTGCCTCCTATTCCTAGGCATCTGACAAAAACATTGTAGGGAATGATGTGCTTGAAAATTGCCACAAAGAGATTCGGTATTTTGTGAGTTCTAGGGTGTTCAGAGACTGTCTGCCAGAGGCTGGTTCCATTGGAGCCTCCAGCAAACTCATTAGGTCCTGCAGTCCTGATTGTCTTAATTGACACCCCCCTTTTAAAGAACATAACAAGTGTTTAATAACCAAGGGTTGACAAGAGAGAGGACCCTGTGCCTTTGCTTTAGAGCTTTGAAAGGAGGTGGAATTCTGAGTTCATTTGCTCTTTTGCCCTGTCTAGAATGAGCAGGGAATGCTTCCTAGGAGAACACAGGCTGGAGTCTACTCACTTCCCGTGGCTTCAAACGTGGCTGCTCAAAGTGAGGTCTGCATGTCGGTAGCACTGTATCACCTGAGAGCTTGTTAGAAGTGTACCTTCTCAGACCACAGCATCTGTGTTTTAACACACCCTCGAGGTGGCATAAGAACTTGAACAGAAGATGTGCTCAAGTATGAGAAGCGCTGGTATAGAACGTATAAATTGTTGAACTGTGAAAGGTAGCTTACTCAGTGGTGAATGCTTTTTCCTGATCACATTTTCTGTTTATACGTTCTGACCCTTAATAAACATTTTAGTTCTTTAACACTTTAATAATTTGAATGTCTTTTTAAAATTTGCTCTTTCGGGCACCTGGGTTGTTCAGATGATTAAACATCTGCCTTCAGCTCAGGTCATGGTCCCAGGGGCCTGGGCTCGAGCCCTACATCGTCTGTCCGGTTTCTGTACATCAGTTTTTAGAACTTCATAGTTTTTTTTTTCCCTGATTGTAGACATTGTTATTATCCTTTTGGAAAATCAAGAAAACAGGAAAAAACTTTAAAACAGAATAGAAAGCATCCTTTCTATACATAAGCAGGTATTTGGGTTTTATGTAGAGTTATAAAGCAGTATTTCACATGGTCTTTGTTTCTTTGGTTTTAGAGGATCTTCTGCAATAGCCGCTGTCTTTAGTTCTCATGCTACTTACAGGTTCTGTTTCTCCACCTAATTTTTAAAAAAATTTTATATAACTTAAACAGAATTCTGGTATAATCATTAGTGTTTCCAATAGTTATTTTATGGTTAGAATGGAGAATTTGTTAACTTCCTTGTGCACTTGAAAAATCGACTACTCACCAGTAGGGCATATTTTATATTATTTATGAATCCTTTTTGATCAGAAACTTCTTGGTGGATAGAAAAATCTTTGCTTTTAAAGGGTGTGTGACTACCCTCCTCTCAACTTGCCTATTAGGTTGTCTTCAGGAGGGGAAAAGGAGGGACTGGTTAGACTCATAATCCCAAGAAAATCCTTTTTTTCCCCTTAGGTCAACTGGGTGGAAACTTCTAGATGATTGGGGAATACCACTGCAAGGAAACAGGTTTTTGTTACCTAGGCTCTTTGCCGAGAGTGGGGAAAATGCAGGACAGAATGAATCTTTGTCCATATTTCTGCTTTTTTGGGTCATTTGGGAGGAATTTGGCTTGTGGTTTTTAACATCTGTAGAATAATGGGCTTCAGCATTGGAAGCGGGGTAGGGGACATCTGGTTGTCATTTTTCCCTGTAACATCTTTGCCATGCTTTGTTTGCCCTTGATAATGCAGAATGTAGTCTGTCAAGTGAAGTATTCACTGCATTTTTTCTGTCCATGGACTCTTTCCCCAAGTCTACTTGTGCTTTTTTTTTTTTTTTTTAAAGATTTTATTTATTTATTTGATAGAGAGAGACACAGCGAGAGAGGGAACACAAGCAGGGGGTAGTGGGAGAGAGAGAAGCAGGCTTCCCGCTGAGCAGGGAGCCTGATGGAGGGCTCGATCCTAGAACCCTGGGATCATGACCTGAGCTGAAGGCAGACGATTAATGACTCAGCCACCCTGGCACCCCCCAAGTCTACTTGTTCTAAAAGTACCAGGTGTACTTTACCATTTTGAAGAACCCAGTTCAGAAGCTAAAGTCACAAACAAGTATTTCCACATTTCAGACTTTGCCCTTTTCAGAGAACATTAATAGGGATTTAATGTATGTTTCTAAAAATGCTAAGTAATATCCCTAAAAATTCTCCTGCTTCTCTGCCAGTGTGCGCTGTCCCAGATCACCTTTCCGCAATACTCATTGTTGCTCCTCTGGTCCATCCTTTTCTGAAGTTTCGGTCACTTCTTTCCTTGCGGTCCTTTATTCTGTAGATCACTTTAGTCCCACTGACTTCTTTCAATTCTCTTCCTGGTAATTTCCAACGAAGGATAGTCTCGGAACAAGTGTTTGTCAATTTTGTTGGCGGAGAGGTGGGCGTGGCCTCACAGAACCTGATGGGGAGGGATTGTGACTAGTCATTAATAATGGCTGTTTTCTGTTCCACAGGGTTCAGAGTAGGCCCTGTGAGGTCCATGTCTTTGGCCTTGGTCTTTGGTGACACAGACCCTGTGTTCTGAAGAACAGTGGAGTCACTGCACTGAACTGTTTAGAATTTATGAGTGTTCGTTCATAGGAAACCTGTTTACATGATTCATGAAACTGGTTGATGAGGACTGAGTGGAATTGGAAGATAGCAGAGCTTAGTGGACCTCCCCAAACCCTGCTGTGTTGCAGATCTTGGCTGATTGCATCTTATTCATGTTGAGAAGCTGGTTGGGCAGGAAGGATGTGTGGTCTGGATATTGCATTAGCCCGCTTGGCATTCAAATTCGCCACAGACGTTTGGGGCATTGCAACATTTACAGAAATGTCCCTGTGGTAAATTTCAGTGCCCCGTCTCTTGTAATTCTGCATGTTATTCTTTTGTACCAGCATGATATCTTTTTATAGCATTGTTGCTCATCCAGTTGCCCGTGGTGCTAAGCTGTGTTCTCTATTGTGATGGTTGGTCCCAGTTCTATGGAAGCTGAAGCTCAAAGCCACAGACAGTTTTCATTTTTCTTAATGGAAGTTTGGGATTTTTCCCCAGGCAAATATGCTGGCTTTCTTTTCCCTTTCTTTTGTATGTTGGCTTTTTTCCCTTTTTGTGTGTGTGTGTGTCTTTTTGTTGTTCTCTTGAAAATATAGAGATATGCATTTTTTTTTAAATAACCACTACAGCATTTTGAGTATATGAAAATTTGGTAAATGGGTGACTTTTCTCTGTGATTGACAAAGAGGTATATGTTTTGGAGGCATACATCTTAGTACCTGCTCCTCTCGGATTTTATTTCTGAAATCTATCCCCATGAATGCTGGCTCCAGCCACACTGGCTTCCTTGCTGTTTCCGCAACACGCCAGCCATGATCCGCCACAGGACCTTTGTATTTAATGCTGAATGCTCTTCCCCATCCTTCCGCAAGGCTGTCTTCCTCACACCCTTCAGATTCAAATATAAGCTTCTCACTGAGACTATTCTTGGCTACCCCTCTGTAATTTCACCCCTCCTTCTGGCCCTATAACATTTTATATTTTTATTTTTGTTGTTGTTGTTCTCTCTTCCTTTGCACTTACCAGTATTTAATATGGTACAGTTGACTCTTGAACAATATGGGGGTTAGGAGCCACAAGCCCTGTGCTGAAAATCCATGTGTAACTTCTGACTCCCCCTCAACTAAACTACTAATAGCCTACTGTTGACCAGAAGCTTTACTGATAACATAAACAGTCAATTCACACATATTTTGTATGTTACATGTGTTATATACTATATTCTTACAGTCAAGTAAGCTAGAGAAAAGGTCAAGAAAATCACAAGAGAAAACACCTGTATAGTACTGTACTGTGTTGAAGAAAATCCACATGTAAGTGGACCCAAGAAGTTCATACCCATTGTAGTTCACAGACAAACTGTATACATTTTACTTATTGTTGACCCCCCCTTCTCTCTCTCACTCTCTCACTTTCCTGAGGGCATGGTAGGGTTTATTTCCTCTGTATTCCCGGTGCTTAGAATGGTGCCTGTCCCGTCGAGGAACTATGATGTCATCACGTAAAGCACTTGATAAATAAGGCTGGAGGGAAGGAAGAAGTTTTGTGAATGATTTTGTAGGCTTCTACCCATCATAATTGACCTCCTCCACATTTTAGACAACCCAGTGTAAGCTAGCAATCAGTCCACTCCCCTCACAGAACACTATGATTCTGAGGTGAATTTTGAAGCTCATGGTTGCTGGCAGGCTTCAGGGTTGGTGAACTCTCATATTTGGTGTAGACAGGCGTGTTCCATGAAACCAGTGAATGCCCCATCTCTACACCGGTCTGCTATTTCGTACATTTCTTAAGACGTCCACAGGTAGTAATAGATGCAGCCTGATGGATTTCTGGGAGGCTAAAGACAGAGTGTATTTGCTGTGAGATAGGTAAATGGAATCTTTGGGACTGAAATTCCATTATCTTTTGTCCACGGATAAAAGGTGTATGATTTACTTATCATTTAATCCCACATATAGCATTGGCAGTAGTGCTAGGTGAGGGGGTGTGAGGAGAGGGACTTGTAAATAGTGATAAGATGATGGGAATGTAAAACTCAGTCTGGCAGGGTCTGCCTGGGATTTTGCTGAGACCACAGCAATACTTAATTAACTGCAAACATTCTATTCAAGATAAGACTATAACAGTTGCCTTGGGGAAAATTCTTTTGAGTCAATATTTGTTTGATCTTTCATATAGTATTTTGGCTCTGCTATTCATGCAATAGCAAAGTTCCTATTACACATGCCATTTTCAAGGATTTGCTGTATTTACCTACCCGGTCAGTCCTGGAGGAGGGAGAGGATTAGAATCACTGTTTAAATAGAGGTTTGGAGGGGTTTCAAACAAATCTTTAAAAGTGGAAATCCTTCGTTTCAACCAGTTGACAATTATTAAAAACCAGGTTAAATACTCCAGGGGATTTCAAAATACAGAATGAAATCTTTGCCCTCAGTTTGCTTATCATCTAGCTGTAGAAATAAGACTTTGGTCAGTATATGTGACATGATACATATGCTAAATGATGACAATGACTGTGATTTACTGGATAAGTAACAGCGCCCAGCGCTGTCTTGGAGCTTTTCTAACCCCAAACTCACTCATCTCATCCCCCAGTCGCCCAGTGAGGCAGGTGCTATTGGATTAAAGTTTTGCATAAATAGACAGTGCTATGGCAGCTTGGAGAAAGAGGATACCAGGGAAGCAGAAGCAGGTGAAGGAGAACTTGAAGAAGGATGTCTCTCAATCTACATCTAACAATTGAGAATGTCTGAGTAAAGTGAGGAAGGGGACATAATGGGCATTTGTGGTTTTGCTTGTAATATCACTTTTCTCTCTTAAAAGTTCTTTAAGTCTTCCTAGACTCTCAGCACACATGTTTCTGTTGAAGGAGACAATAAACAATATGTCGGTAAAGTGTACAGAACATCAGTGTGATAAGTGCTTGGAAGAAGAATAAAGAGGGGGCACCTGGGGGGCTCACTCGGTTGGGCGTCTGACTCTTGATTTCGGCTCAGGTTATGATCTCAGGTTTGTGGGACTGGGCTCTATGTTGGATGTGGGTCCTGCTTAACATTCTCTCTCTCCCTCTCCCCACAACTCTCTCTTAAAATAGGGGCACCTGGGTGGCTCAGTGATTAAGCCTCTGCCTTCAGCTCAGGTCATGATCTCAGGGTCCTGGGATTGAGCCCCACATCGGGCTCCCTGCTCAGGGGGGAGCCTGCTCCCCCCAACCTCTGCCTGCCTCTCTGCCCACTTGTGATCTCTCTCTCTCTGTCAAATAAATAAATAAAATCTTTTTAAAAAAATAAATAAAATAAGAAAAGGAAAGAGTACTGAGGTGCTGGTAGAGGGGATTTGTAATTTTAAATAGGGTGGCCTGGGAAGGCTAACAGGCATTTGACTGAAGAGTGGAAGAGAGAGAAGAGAGCTATAAAGGCACCTACGATAAGAGCCTTCTAGGCAGAGGGAACAAAGGTCCTAGGCTGGCAACTCATCTGCCTTGTTCAAGGCACTTCAGAGTGGCTAGAGAGGAACAAGCAGGGAGAGTGGTCTGGGTGATGGCTTTAGGTGCAATGCCTGCCTAGTTACCATTGCTTTGGGGGGGGGGGGGTGGCGGCTGTGGTGTGGGAGGGGCTCATCAGACTTGGGAATGAGGGGAATGGCCCTTTGGCAGCTGTTACTACTTTCTCCAGCCCTATGCAGCTGTAGCTCCTCTTGCTTTTAACCGGCAGGCCCAGCTTGGTGCCTCTCCGTTCCTGATCCATTGCTGATTGGGCAGAGGCCCTCACACCCACCGACTGGCAGGTAAGAAACCAGCCACGCATGCTCGAGCCCTGGGCGAGAGCACCCATGTGAGCTGAACGGCACTTCCGCCACAACCCTCACGATGTATTTTTGGCCTATAATTCTGAGTGTCTTGCATTTCCTGCTTGGCATAGACATTCCTGCTGGAAACGCAGCCCTCTTGGCGGTGTCTAGTGCTGTGCCCGGTTCTCAACATCCTCCCCGCCAGGCCCACACCTGTGTTGCTGGGAGTTAGTGCTGGTTCTGGGCTGTATCTGTGGCTCTTGGGGGGCTCTGTAGAGAGTTAGGAAGAGCTACTGTGCTGCTGTAGCCTCCTTTACTCCAGTGTTTCTTGGTTCTCTCCCTACCACTGCCTTGTCAACTAACAGATGTGGAGACTGGAATTAGGCATGTTTGACTCTGGTTCTGCAGACACTCTGCTGGACTGTTGGCTTGCTCCTTGAGGCTGAGCTGGGACATGGGTTTGTCTGTCTCTGACCGTTCACCTTGCTCCCACACAGCTGAGCCAGTCCGTTCTAAGCACAGGCTAGACCTGAAAGCAAGAGGATGGGGCTCTGGAGCTGGGGGGGTGGGTGTGGATAAAGATCCCCACAGGGTGACAACTGTGTGGCTGGAGGAGGAGGGTGAAAGTGAGCCATTGAGGGAAGGAAGCCTCGGCAGAATGCGGGATGGTCTGCTTTATGGTGATGTGGTAAAAAATAGAGCCCAGACAAGCATTTAAGGGTGTATGGATGAATATCAGTTTAGAAGTTGCAAATGCCACACGTACTTTCAGAGCGTCCTAGAGCCCAGTCAGGTTACAGAAGAATGTGTTTTCTGCAGAGCCCCTGCCTGGGAGGGTGCGGGCGGGGACAGAGTCAGTATGGGTTAAGATGAGAACAGACGTCGGAGTTAATGTTTACTCTAAAGGTCAGCCGTGGGGTCACTCCTGTGAGGACACACCCAGGAGCACACACACACTGGTACACACATTCCCTCCCTTTCCTGCCTATGGTTTCTGATTTCAGCTGCAGTTGCTTCTAGACAGATCTAAAACGCCAACTTGAATGATGTTTGTAGGAACAAAGATAGTGCGAATAGACCTGATTCTCAAATTTACAGGCCAGAGATTGAGGTGATCAAAAGTTCTCTGCATTTGCCCCCTGTTCCCAGCAGTGGGACCCAAGTTACTAGGGTGTACATAGCTTTTTTGAATCTACTATGAATCATGGTATCCTCTGGGGCCCTTCCAGGGCTGGAGAAGAGTAATTGGGTTGAAACATGTTGTTATAATAAAAATGTAGTATTGGCATGGTCCTAGAAGCTGGTTGAACTAAGGGATATTCCCTCTTTGAAGAAAGATGCTAACTTATTTAAGGTAAGTGGTCTCCTGGGCCTCCCACTTACTTTCCTGGGAAGGGATTAATTTGATTTAACGTTTATTGAACTTCCAGAATATCCTATGAAATGCTTTAAAATTTTGAAATACGATTTGTTTTCTGAATAGGTAATTCACTCAGGCGGTTCAACATTTATAGGTTGCAAAAACACTCTCCAACTCCTCTCCTCCAGTTGGCCAGTTTCTTCCTCAAGGCAACCCATGTTACCAGTTTCTGATGTATTTCAGAATCTATCAGGGTTTAAGCTTTTAAAGAAAAGACACCTTGTTTTTTCTTAAGAACTTTGCCTTTCATAAAAACAAAGGGAGTTAATCATTTATAGCTGCATTTTGGGAACTTTTGTGATGACAAAATTCCCAGATGCTGAAATCTTCCCAGAGTGTGGTCCTCAGACTAGCAGCAGTAACTAGTCCCTGGGAGCTTGCTGGAATGCGGGATCTCAGGAGCTGCTACCCCCAGCCCCCAAAGCAGAATCAGCCTTCCATAGATCACAGGAGATTCAGAGGCACATGAGAAGCCGCTGCTGTGTATCCTTTTCATACCATTGGCCTCACGTGGCGGAGTGACTGAGGTCCAAGTGAAATGGAGAGAGGGAGAGATGGTCTTAGTAGAGCTCTCCCCACGTTGTTCTTCACGATTGTTGCTAAAGTTAAATGATGGTGATCTCTTCTTAATTTGCAGCACAGATCTAGGTGGTCTATAAGCTTAGTGATTTTGATTGCGAAATTGAAAATCTTTCTCTCCCTTTCTCTCATTTCCCATGAATTGTTCTTAAATCTTGGGCATTTGCTGGAAATTCCTTATGGGGCTGCAGGTCCTGAGTAAAGAAGTAGTAAACAGGTGATAGAAAAACCTAGAAACGGCCAGTCAGGTTTAGGTTGACAACTTGTGTTTTGATGGATACGTATGTTTCTGGCTGTGGTTTTTATATTGTGTTTTGCAGTGTTTATGTACATTTGATCACATCTCAATGTTTCTGAGCATCTGAGCCATTAAGTGTATGTTTGTGCTAATTTCAGTGTGGTGGAATTAAATAGTTTATGGGATTCTGAAAAAAGACAAACTTTTAAAAAGTTGTCAAACTTTTGACAGGAAAGAAGGAAACTTGTTTGTTCTGTGTGAATGGAGAAATAGAGGGCAGAAATTATTGAAATGATGGACGAACCTGTAAATTAGTGCAATTTGACTATGACTGAGTGTGACTAGGAACTTGAGAAAAAAATTCACAAAAAGGAAATTAGAAATTATCATAAGACTATATCTTTTATAATTAAATATTTCTAATCACTAAAGGATTTACATTTTAAAAAGCAGGTGAGATATACCTGTATTCTATATGTATCCACTGCTAATGAGATACTTTTTGGGGAGTATTGTGGCAGAGTTAGAGGAGGAGTGAAAATAGGCAGAAACAAAAGCAAGGAAGAACAAAGTCTGACCCTCTTCTAGGTGAGACAGATAAGCCTAGGGTCCGGGCCAGTTTTGCACAAGGAAGCAGGAGGCTGAAGGGAGGGGCAAGTCCAGGAGAGGATGGGATTCTCTCCCATTCAAAATGGGTTTTGAATATGGGAAAGTAAAATGTCAGGATTTAACCCCGCAATGTATGAGAACCCTTTTGGTAGTCCATTATTGACAACTTTAAAATTATTTGCTCATTTGAATAATTACACCAGGACAAATTCTAACTCTAGAAATCTATTTTCAAGGAATGTCTGAACTTTAAAAAAAATCTTTGGCATAAAGATGTTCTTTAATGTGTGATTTATAATAAAAATGGAAAGTGAGTTAATTAACAAAAGGGGAGGGATAAGTAAGTTCTACATCCATAGGATGGACATTTTATAGCTACTGTAATATTTATGATCTACAGTAGGTATGAACCAGGATAAGGATTGTTTGGAAAAGATAGGAAGCAATGTTGATTATGAGATGGGAATTTTTTTAAAGACTGTTCTGGATCTAATAAATATACTATATTAAGGATGTACTACCTGAAAAAGTAGAATAAAAAATCCTCACTCTAATTTTATTTTTTAAAGATTTATTTAGCGAACGAGTTTGAGAGCGTACATATACACGTGCCTGTGCATAGTGGAGGGGCAGAGGAGGAGGGAGAGGAAGAAAGAATCCTTAAGCAGACTCCATGCTGGGTGCGGGGCCTAATGCAGGCCTTGATCCCAGGACCCTGAGACCATGACCTGAGCTGGAATCAAGAATTGGCCACTTAACTGACTGAGCCACCCAGGTGCCCCCAAATCGCCGACTCGCATTAAAAAAAAAAAAGGACCAAGAGTAGAAAATGGACAGAAAACTTGAGTATCCTTATTCAGTGGAAGATGTTATCATGAGTATTTAAAATCTGAGGTGTTCAAGGCATTTTTGTAAATTCCTTAAAGGTAGCCTAAGCTTACAATATGCTGGGGTTGGAGTTACTTGTGTAGGGAGGAGAAAGAAACCCTTAAAAGGGAGAAGTGAGAACATTACTAACCTAGGCTGTGCATAGTTTGCAGGCCTCCTCCACCCCCATGTATGTGCTGCAGGCATTTGTAATTTGTGGAGAGAACAACCTGTGCCTCTGGCTATAGATCGCCAGGCCGCTGGCTGGAAGGAATGGCTGTGGCCAACTTAGTGACTGGTGTCCTGCTAAAGGCCACAGGAGGCCTTGACAGCTCATCTTTAATTCTCAGGAAGTCCCTTGCAGTCTTGAAATAATAAGGCAAAAAATCGTGTTGGGTATGCACTGGGAGCATCAGCTGCCCCTAGGGATGGTCTGCAGAAAGCTCTGGAGAGTGGGGCAACTTCCCAGCAGCCTGGGAAGGAGAGGGCTTGGGTTTCTAGCGTGGCTTAAAGAACCACCTGGACATAATTGATTAACTTAAAAAAAAATTCCCTTTGTATTAGGAAACCATTTTATTTCTGTAACACTTCGATTTTTTTTTTTTAAAGACCATGTGATCTATAGTAAGAAGTGGTGTCTGCTGGAGTAACTCCTCAAAGGGCTGTTTTTAAGTGATTTGAAGGGAGTGGCTTTTAAGGTTTTTGTCCTTTCTTCAAGTGCTAGGTATCTTTTTAGTGGATAAATTGCAAATTTAACAATGGGGAACTGGTATTAATCACTCTGGCCTGTACCTTTCAGCTTGTCATTTGCCAAAAGTGATCTGGTGTCCCTGAGGAAGAAGGGGAGTTGGATGGGCATCAAGTCTCAGAGGGGTAGCCCCCTGGGGCTAACACGGAGCCATTGTTCCCTGAAGCAAACCACTGCTGTTGGTTTGAGAGGCTGTTTCTGAACTGTTCTGTCCTCCCTAAATAGGAAAGGTAAATTCTAGAATTCACACGAATGTGACTGGGAACACTGCTAGTTTGCCTGGTAGGCTGACTGGTAAATGTCTGTCATAGTGCCACAGTGTCGGGCCAAAAGAGCATACTGGGAGGACTGAGGGAATCCCAGATGGAGTGGGGAGTGCTGCCCTCCCCAGGCACCCCTAGTCCCTACCCCAGGTGCCATGATGCCTGGATAGAGGCCTGTTTCCGGCTGTAACCAGATCTTCATTTGTATTGGCCTTTGTTTCCCTCTCTGTTCATGAAATGCTTTGCCCCTATCCTCTCTCTGTGTGTTGGAGGCCCCAATTCCTTTCTGTAAACCAAAGATTTGAAATGTGGAAGTTACCGTGGTCCTTTTTGGGGATTAAATTGATGACCTTGGTCTTCTCAAGCTATCGACCGGTCTGCTTCCAAGGCTGGCACGCACATGGAGGGCAATACTCCTATGCGTTATACCGGAGAGGAGCCTAGAGCCTTTGGTACTCATTTCAAGGGTTGTCCTGGGAGTCGGCTAGTTTTAAAATTCAGAAGAACAAATAGAAATTTCTAAGCTAGTTGTTACTAAATTTTCACCTTTAAAGACCAGGAAGTATTACCACTGAGTGGGGTACCTTCGAACTCCACTTTGTACACTGCATGCTGAGCTCTGTGAGGACAAGGCTAGGCTCATTTCATCCATGCCTGGATTGATTGTCAGCTCTGGACTGACATTTACAGGTGCTCAGTATTTCTTCCATGAGTAGACTGCCATTTCATAAAATTTAACTCTAAGCATATTGTTGTAGCAAATACTAAATTTAATCCAGATACTACTGATGTTTGCTACAATTTGGACTTTGGCCATAGCTGGCACATACCAGAGATCAATTCATAAAACCCATCCCTAACGCTGACTGCTTGGAGAGGCTCATTTTTCTTTTCTTTTCTTTTTTTTTTTTTTTAAAGATTTTATTTATTTATTTGTCAGAGAGAGAGAGAGAGAGAGAGCACAGGCAGACAGAGTGGCAGGCAGAGGCAGAGGGAGAAGCAGGCTCCCTGCCGAGCAAGGAGCCCGATGTGGGACTCGATCCCAGGACGCTGGGATCATGACCCGAGCCGAAGGCAGCCGCTTAACCAACTGAGCCACCCAGGCGCCCCTCATTTTTATTTTCTATGGCCACACTTGAAATGGACAATATCATGCAAAGTTTTCGCTAGACGGATGTTTTTGGAAGAGATTATAGATGACTTCCATATTACATTCAGAAGTGAGTCTGCACTAGCCTCCCTAAAAGTGTTATTACTTATTAAAATGCCATTTCTATTCATATTCTTTTTTTCCCCTTGCCTCATTTTCAGTAGCTACATTCTTTTTAGTAGATTTAGTCCTTTGAAAAGTAATTCATTCCTGCAGTGGGAATTAGGAGTCTGGGGGGAAGGTATGCTAGAGTTGGCTGAGATTTGTAGGATGGGGAGACACCCTTGAGGACAAACTAGCCACCTTTTAGACAGAACCATCCTAAGCCATCTCAGAGGAGCTAGCAGGCTCCTAGGGAGGGAGATTTTGTCATTTCTTTCATGCTTTGACTTCTCACAACTTTTTTTTTTTTTTTAAGATTTTATTTATTTATTTGACAGACAGAGATCACAAGTAGGCAGAGAGGCAGGCAGAGAGAGAGGAGGAAGCAGGCTCCCTGTTGAGCAGAGAGCCCGATGCGGGACTCGATCCCAGGACCCTGGGATCATGACCTGAGCCAAAAGCAGAGGCTTTAACCCACTGAGCCACCCAGGTTCCCTTCTCACAACTTTTTGCAGCAGATATTTTTTTTCTTGGTTTCTGAATTCTAGTGAGGGCTTTGTGTCTTAAAGCCATCCATTTATTTCTCTGTACTTGTTTCTTCTTCTCCGACATAAAGCTAGAACTGCCCTGTTAACTGACATGGCCAGGCCTGCTGGGCTGAGGAGATGGATTCATTTGCTAGGGCTGTCGTCAAAAACTAACAGCCAAGTGGCTTGAACAACGGAAATGTGTCTCCTCCCACTTGGGAGGCTGGAAGTTTGAGATGTTGGTGTCCATAGGCCCCTGTTCCCTTTGAAGGCACTTGATCTGTTCCAGGTCTCTTTCCCAGCTTATGGTACTTCCTGTGGCAGTGTAATTCCAGTCTTCACACGAGGTCCTCTGTGGTGTGTGTGTGTCTATGCGTCTGTGCCCAAACTTTCCCTTTTTATAAGGATGCCAGTCATATCGGAATAGGACCCACCCTAATCCAGAATAACTTTATTTTAACTAGTCCCATCTGGAAGGACTCTATTTCCAAATAAGGTCACATTCTGAAGTACTGGGTGTTAGGACTTCAACATACAAATTTTGCGGGGGCGGGGAGGGCGACACCATTCACCCTATAACATGAGGCAAGGAGTTCAAATAGGATCAGGGGGTCTGAAGTAGCAGGCTGTGTCCTTTCTCTCAAGTTCTCAGTTCTTCCTTTTATAGAATCCAGTGTCTTAGGAGAAGTGCCAACCTGGGACACATATATTTGCTGTCTGACTGGGCTCCTATCTAAAAAGACCAGACTGAAGTTAACATCCGTGGAGTTTTGATTTAATCAGAATGTTTTTCTGTCAGGACATTAGTCACCTCCAGTCTCTTCCTGAGTTCAGCTGCCACCAGGCCAAGGTGCAGGATCCGGGTCTGCTACTGTGGGCAGACGAAGACATGGCTGCCTCTGCTGACTGCTGCTGGGCCTTGTTTGTTCACTGGCTTCTTTGAGATCCCAGATAGAAGGTGTAATAGAGGATCAAAGGCCTTTGTAATTACCCCCCCCCCGCCCCCGCCAGCGATTCTTGCTAATGCCTGTGGAGTTATTTGTACAGCTATTGCAGGGATTGGGTCTAATTTCACTTTACATACGGACTGGGATGTTGGCTCCTTGGTGCCCTGAACTCTCATTTGCTTTAAGCAGATGACTATGTTACCACAGTCTCTTGAGGGGGTGGGGGGGTGTTACAGAAGTCCTGTCTCTTGGTGAAGGGAAGATTCCATTGTCTTCCTATTTTTTACCTTTTTTTGAGATCTCCTTGACCTATGACATTATATTAGTTTTAAATGGGCAACAGAATGGTTTGATATTCATATAGATTGGAAAATGATCACAAGTCTAATTAATATTCACTACATATTGTTACAAATTTTTTTTCTTGTGGTAGAAACTTTTAAAGTCATCATGCTGTATATTACATCTCCATGACTTGTATATTTTATAACTAGATGTTTGTACCTTTTAACTCCCTTCACTCATTTTCCCCACCACCCATCCCCTGCTCCTGACAGCCACAAATCTGTCCTGTGTATCCGTGAACTTGGATTTTTGTTTTTTAAATTCCACATATAAGTGAAGTCATGATATGGTTTTTGTTTGACCGGTTTCACTTAGCATAATGCCCTGAAGGTCAATCCATGTTGTTGTAAATGGCACGATTTCATTCTTTTTTATGGCTGAACAATATTGTTATATGAAAAATATATACCGTATTTTATTTGCCCATTCACCTGTTGATGGACGCTAAGGTTGTTTTTCTGTCTTGGCCATTGTAAATAATACTGCAATGAACATGGGATGGTATATATCATTTTGAGTTCCTGTTTTCATTTTCTTTGGATAAATACTCAGCAGTGGATTTGCTGGGTCATAAGGTAGTTATATTTTTAATCTTTTGAGGAACCTCCATACTGTTTTCCATAGTGGCTGCACCAATTTACCTTCCCAGGATGGCACAAGGGTTCCCTTTTCTCTGCATCCTTGCCAACACTTGTTATTTCTTGTCCTTTTTATAATAGCTTTTTTAAACAAGTGTGAGGTGATCCTGCATTGTGGTTTTGTCTTCATATTTTTTAATTAAACTTTTTATTGAAGTATAACCTGAGTGCACAGAGAAGAGTGCAGTTCAGTGAATGTTCACGCACTGAACATCCCTGTATTATCATCGAGCAGAGACACTCCCTGCCCATTGTACCCCTTCCTACTCCCTAGTCCTCTTTCCAAAAATAACTACTATTTTAAATTCTAACAGCATTAGTTATTCTCACTTGTTTTGAATTTTATTTATATATCTACATACTTGGAAATATATTTAAATTAAAAAAATTTAAATAAAGTACTTGTTTTGTATAGTCTGTATTTTGTATAGTATGTACTTTTTCAGTGCCTGGCTTACTTTGGTCAACATTATATGAGATTTAGCCATGTTGTGGCCTCTAGGGATGACCATTTATTTTATAGGGGAGGAAATAGAGTTTTTCCCTTACTCTTCTGGGTTCTTGACTGAGAACCTTTTAAGACAGAGTAAGTGGGTGGCTGGGTGGCTCAGTCGTTAGGAAATCTGCCTACGGCTCGGGGTATGATCCTGGGGTTCTGGGATCGAGCCCCGCATCGGGCTCCCTGCTCAGCGGGAAGCCTGCTTCTCCCTCTCCCACTCCCCCTGCTTGTGTTCCCTCTCTTGCTGTGTCTCTCTCTGTCAAATAAATAAATAAATCTGAAAAAAAAAAAAAAAGAGTAACAAGAGAAAAACAGTAGTTTATTAACATGTATACCTCATGTATACATGAGAGACACTGAAAGAAAAGTAATTCCTTGAGGCAGTTTAGAATTTAGGATTAAGTACCATCTTCTCAGGGAAACAAGAGTGGGATGTAGGGCTCCTAGGGGAGAGCAAATGATTTTTAGGAAAGCCGAAATAAAGGGCCCTTAGAAGAACAGAAGAGAAGTAGGACAGTTTGTGACAAAGTCTGGGTGTGGTGTTGTTGACTTTCGGTCGTCTTTCCTGTGACAAGAGTCTGTCTTCCCCGGGTTGATGAAACTCCTGGGAGGATATTTATGATAATTGAGCTACTTATGGAGGATATGTCTTTAGGCAGATTGGGGAGTTCGGAGATGGCCTCTCCCGCCGTTTGCTGTTTTTCAAGTGCCTCCAGCTCATGCTGTTCGATCCCTGCTCCCTAAGTGGCCCACTTTGGTGGCAAGTCCTGAGCGCCTGTGGTCCTCTTTTGGGGTGGCATATTCTGCTACTCTTCAGTTCCAATCGCTGTATGATTTTCAGGTGTAGTTTTCCTATTGGGAGGAAGTTACTGTCTTCTACATAGTGACCATGGACGTAAGTGCTGCAGTCACTTGCTGGATGGTTAGCCGTGCTTTTTGGGTACATGTTTGTGTAATTCAGCTGCTGCCCTTCCAGATTCGGATGCCTGCCTAGCTTCCTTGGGGTTTGAAGGTCTTTTTTCCTCTTTATTATATCCCCATGGCATATTTGAAGCTTAATTTTACTCTCTTAGTAACTTTCTGCAGTAACTTTAAGGACAGAAACATCTCCTTAAAGTCTTCTGAATGTTCTGCCACTAATGTGGGAAGAGCTGTGAGCAATGGCAAGTGGCTGGATTCGCCGTGGCCAGATTCGCTGTGGCCTGAAGGAACAACTCAGTGAAGCAAGAGATCTTTGCTTCTTTTGCTCTGATTGCTATAGTAAACATCAGGAAGCAAGCTGGGATTTTAATTGTAGTACATTCTTTCTGATGATAAATGATTATGGGTGTCTAACCAGGCAAGAATTTGAGGGGTGATTTGCATTAATGGTTTTTAGGGGAGGAAGGGTGAACCTCCTTCTGCCCCCAGTACCAATTACCATTTTTTTAAAGCAAAGATAACTGACTCTCCCTTCCTTGAATGTGAATAATATCACAAATTAGTTTTTAGCCTTGGCTTACAACGAGTGTTTCAGTCAGTAGTTGATTGTAGTATGTAACGATTTGCGAAAGATTGATCACATCTGGAATTCCATACACTGTGGTATATGTCAGACTCTATGTCTGGTGCATAGTAAGTACTCAAGAACTGTGGTTATCTTTGTTATTGGAAATTATTTGGGATTTTCCTTGTGGCAGCCAAAGGCCCAGGCTGGACTCCATTGTGTGGTTAATAATTACCGTGTAGTTAGGCCGCTGGAAGAGCTTGTCAGCGGAACCTGGCTGGGCAAGGCCATAATTCAGGCCTCCCTTTCTACCTCATTGCCTGTAGGAAATAAGGAATCCAGGGTGTGGAACAGCTTTCTCTCTCCTTGCCTGGGTGCACCTGGGTGTGCCCTCCATGAAGGAAACCAGATGCCCACACATGGAGCAGAGGCAGACAGGCCTATCTCCCAGCTAGAGTCTGGAGACTCTGGGCAGAGTATCCTTGAATGGGAATAAAGTAGCACAGCTTGTGGGGTGGGGTATCACAGCAGAACTGTTAGGACAAAAAGAAATAGCTTCCCCAGACCGTGCCACTATGCCACACCCAGCAGCAGCATTTTCTTTATCTGCTGTTGCTTCTCTCATGTTTCAGACATCAGAGCACTTCATCCCTAAATATTTCAGAAAGCATCTTCTAAGAGTAAGGACCTTTTCCCTTCATTACCCGAATATGATACTACACCTAAGCAAATTAACAGTGATTGTTTTATTATGCTTTTCAAATTTTCCTGCCTATTCAAAAATGTCTTAGAGGTTTTTTTGTTGTTGTTGTTTTGTTTTTTTAATGGTAGGATCTAATCAAGGTTCATTCATTGCATTTGTTATGTCTCCTTTGTCTCAGAACATCCTGCACATCAACTTCTTTAACTTTTTGGAGAGTCTAGGCTAGTTGTCTTGGAGTATGTCTTGCATACTTTATGGGTTTCTTGATGGTTTCCTCATGTGTCATGTATGTATTCTATCTTCTGTATTTCCTTAAACTGAAAGTTAAATCTAGAAATGGGAATAAATTCAGGTGAAACATTGTCTTGGTCCATTCAGGCTGTTACAACAAAAATTCCATCGACTGGGTGACTTTTTTTTTTTTTTTAAAGATTATATTTATTTATTTGACACAGAGAGACAGAGAGAGAGAGATCACAAGTAGGTAGAGAAAGAGGGGGAAGCAGGCTCCCTGCTGAGCAGAGAGCCCAATGCGGGGCTCGATCCCAGGACCCTGAGACCATGACCTAAGCCGAAGGCAGAGGCTTAACCCACTGAGCCACCCAGCTGCCCCTCAACTGGGTGGCTTTATAGACAGGAATTTATTTCTCCCACGTCTGGAGGCTGGAAGTCCAGGGTCAGAGAGCCAGCATGGCTGGGTAAGGGTCCCTTCTGGTCTGCAGACTTGTCATTGTAGCTTCACATGCTGGAAGGAGTTAGGGAGCTCTGTGGAGCCTTTTTTTTTTTTTTTTTTCAACAAGGCACTAATTCGTTCATGGGATTAGCTCCACCCTCCTGACCTAATCTCATCCCAAAGGCTCCACCTCCTAATAACTAACACCCTAAGAGTTAGGATTTCAACATAGGAATTTTGTGGGACACAAACATTTGGACTATAGCAGACATTTGCCCAAACCCTGTGGTGGGTGATGCTGTGGGTTGCCTACTGCCGAATGTCCTACTGTCTCAGTATTACTGATGTGGAACTGCCAGATCTTTCTACTGCAAAAGTACATTTTTCCCTTTGCAATTAGTAAGAATTTGTGGGGTGGTTTTTGGCAAAGTGCAAATATCTTGTTTCCTAACAGCTTTTCAACCAAGCTTCTGAGCTTCCTTTGATCCCTGCCTCAAGCTATTACGCTGGTGTTGCAAAATGGGGGTTTTGTAATTCTTTCGGTGCTTCCACAATGAGCTGCTGGCCGCCTTCTTCTTTTTTTTTAAAAAAGATTTTATTTATTTATTTGACAGACAGAGATCACAAGTAGGCAGAGAGGCAGGCAGAGAAAGAGGAGGGGAAGCAGGCTCCTTGCTGACAGAGAGCCCAATGCGATGCAGGGCTCAATTCCAGGACCCCAGGATCACAACCGGAGCTGAAGGCAGAGGCTTTAACCCACTGAGCCACCCAGCACCCTGCTGCTGGCTGCCTTTAAATAATTTTCCTCATTCACCCTTTTTGTGAGTATCAGTATAGATTTGTGATCTTTTTTTTATATCTAATACATTGTAAGCAATTATGGCTGTGGTTCTTTTTGATACTCTGGTAATCCTTCATGTTGAAGGACACACATTTTGCTAAATGACAAATTCTGCTTGTAAAAAAGTGGAGCCCTTTCAAATAGCTTGTTAACCCTAGGCACCTGGCTTAGAAACTGGGATGTTTCGAGTGTGCCAGCACTGGGTTGTGTATGTGTTGGGGGAGTTAGTTCTCTTTAAGGATCCCCTTTGTTCAGGGCAGTTGTAAAATTGTGGAACCCAAGAAGAGCTTTGATGCTGAGAATTGCCAAACTGAAGCAAAGAGGAGAGTGAAGATTCCATCTGGTAACTTCTGTGTTAAGGTGACTTAAGTCTTTTTCTAATTGGAAGCATTTTATTAGTCTATTTCCAATTTTTTTTTTTTTTTGTCCCGGAAGAAAAATGAAGAGTGGCCCATGGGAGAGGACAGGAAGTTAGCTCTGTTCACAAGGCTCATCAGTGAGGACTGGGATCCCCCCGCCAAGGGAGGAAGTTAGGCTCTCCATGCGTCTCTCTTAATGCAGGCAGCGGCAGAAAGGTCCATTAAAAACAACTCTATCAAAATCCAGGACATGGCCAGGAAGCTGTTCTCAGGGGCAGTGCCTGGGCTGTTTCAGTGCATGCATGGATGCACCTTAGCTCAAGGGTTTCAACCAGAGTGCAATGCAGCCCATTTTTTTTTTCCTTCCAAAATGAAATATTTCTAGACTATACTTCCCCACCTGCATATACATAAACACCTGATGTAAAACAGCCTACCCATATTTACATACATTTGATGACAATAAAGTCAAAGGCAGCTACATCTAGAAAATGGGAAGGAGTCTCCTCGCTTGCTGTCTGCCTGATAGAAAGGCAAGGAGAAAGATGGTTGGTTTGGGTTTGTGAAGAGTGAGCTTTCTTGGCCGCGCTCCCCTCCACACATTGCACTCCTTTCCTCCCAGCCCTTGGAGGGGAAAAGAGCCTCAGAAAATGAGCAGTAGTGGTACCACGAGCTTCAGGGTATCACAAAGTGCTAAGTTTAAAATCTGGTGCTTCCTCTCTCCTTCCTTTTTTCAGTCTTACTCCAGAGTAGTAGTAGTCCCTTTGTGCTCCTATTCTACCTCTTTCTTCCTCTACAAAATGCACCCAACAGTGTGTGATAGGAATGGAGATGACCTATTCTGGGAACCTTCAATCTGTGACTCTGCCTTGACTTATCTATTGGAGGGGTCAGGGAATTTTTGGTTCTCTTTGCATGTATTCCCGTTTCTGTGGTGAGGATTTTGTGTCCTCACAAGATGTTGAGTTAATGATAACAGGTGTATCTTGAAAAAAAGTCTTTATATTTCAGAGCTACAGGAATCCATCCTTTAAAGAACTTAAATTTAGCCGAAGGCATTAACATAACATAGATTCATATGCAATTATATGGGCTTTTTAGCAAATGGACTGACCTTTGGAGAGTGGTTCAATTTCCAACTGACCACTGGGTCCTAATGACTTACATGGCAAAATGAAATCATTGTGCACTTAAATAATATGGCTAAATCGTCTTTCTGGATCACTTCTTTCCATTTTAGACCTGCTTTGTTATGGCTCAAGCCAGAGGTCAGAGGTATTCACAGAATGTTAGGAATGGAAATGATCTTTATCAATGCTGTCAGTACTCTTAACTTCTTCATGCAGGATTATGCATATTAAACCAGACATAACAAAATTCTCTATATAAGACTTAAATATGTGGTCCTACTACAGAAATCTTTTATTTTGAAGGAATATCCTATTTCTTAACAAAGGTTATCTCAGACCATTGGGGAGATAACTCAGGAGACCCAATGGTATTGTTTATATAAGGCAAGGCAAGGCATGTTAAATCTTTAAAACTTGATACAAAAACACTAAGAATTTCTTTATTCATGTAATTATTTACTGATTTCTACTAAGTGCTTGGTACATGACCGGCATTGACATTTTGAAACCCGCAGGCTGTAAGACCTGCATTCAGCAAGCAAACATCAGTTGAAATAACATAAAGCCTTATGTATATTTTCATTTACACAATTGTGTTGATTCCATTATAGCTCTGCATCATGTGAAGTTGAGGTTTCGGATCTAAATGAAGGACCTAAATGAAGGGCTTTATCCTTATATGAATAAATAAGTGAGCAAATGAATAAATGATTTAAAAGACTGTACCTAACTGTCTATCTATGGTAGATTGATTTTGACCATCATTCTGTCTTACTGAAAGTCTTTGGATCTTGTTTCTGGCATATTACATTTATTTCTCTTTTTTGGTTGCAAGTTTTTGGTATTTTTAATAATCATACCACCTATAGCCTCATTAATGTTGTTAGCAGGACAAGTCTAAGGATAATGTCTTGAGCTATGCCTTTTATGAGCTTCCCTTGGCATTCTTTGTTTCACATTGGGACAAATCTACCTAAGTGTACTGTGGTCCACTTTGTATTCTTCTTGTCATCAAATCATCTTTCCATCATTTTACCCATAAACCAACCAACATTTACTAGTGATTCCTGTGAGTCACATATTGTGCCACTTCTGCAGTGGAAACCTAGAGAAGACATAGGTTGTAATCTGATACAGGAGAAAGTAGTATAAAAGGACAGTTTTAAGACTATGTGACAATTTTAATCCAATTTTGAGGACCACTGGTTTAGCAACAATTGGTTCAGGATGGTGATTTGCTTGGAAAGTTGGGTGATAATTCATGGAAGCAAGTGTGGTGTCCAGAGTAGTTGAGGGAGGCAAGGTTGGGAGGGAAGAAGAGTAGGAAGGAAAGAAAGAAAGAGATGAATAGAGAGAAAGCCCGTCAGACTGGAAAAAAATGCAGCTTTCAGGATCTAGCTGTTTTAATGTGTGATGGTATAGGAGGAAAGTAAGAAAGCTGGAAGGACTGGAAGTTGGGATTGGTGTGGAGGTTTGAGTTAAGGTGTCAAAGATCATGCTAAGATCTAGTATATGGTTAGAGGTGATAGCAGAACTGGAGGGAAGGTGAAAATGTTGGTCTTGAGGTCAAATAATTGCGATCCTAGGGTGTTGAGTAGGCTGTCTGTATGTGTGAAAGTCATCTCAGATGACAGTGGGGCTTGGGATGTCATGAAGACCATGAATCAATGTTGAAGTGACTAGGCAATCTTTATAAATTAAGACAGGTGTACAGTTCTGGAAGTGGCCTTGAAATCTGGGATTCATGAGGCAGATACTTGTGAGTTAAAATCCTGTATCTATTCTTCCTTGACAATATAATCATAATTTTTAGCTGAGAGCATAGCTGCCCAGATTAAGACTACATTTCCCAGCCTACCTTGTAACTAGGTAAGACCATGTGATTAAGTTCTGACCAATAGAATATAAGTGGGAGTGGTGCTTACGGTAGTTCTAGAGCTTCTTTAGAAGTCTTCTCTCTTCTGGCTAACTTTAATGTGCTTGTTCTTTTATGAAATGACAGTCCTCCTGTTCCATGAGGTAGAAGGTACTTCTGAGGGTGGTGGAGCAGTAAGTTAAGAAATAACCTGGGCTCCTCCTGACCTTGTGAAGCCCGCCCCTAGTAACTTTTCGTGTGAGAGAGAAATGCAGTGTCTTACTCCAAAGGCCATTGCCATCATGGGATTCTGGGGTTCTGTCCCTTATAGTCAAATGAATGCTTCACATAGCTCAGGACTGTGGGGAGAGGATAGCTAGCATCAGTGGGGGAAATAAGCAACAGCTCTAAGAGAGAGCCAGATTTCAGTTTAAGTCAGAAGGTGGAAACTGTGTTCTGATACGAGTTTATGGATGCCAAAGGGCTATTTTATGTGGAAACAGGGGTGCCAAAAGGTACAGTGAAAAGCTTTGAGGAAGATAGCTACCAAAGAAAGAAAGGATGGAGAATAGTTCTGGAATGCAGAAATGGGAATTTACATTTTGGCAGAGATTGAAGAAGTCAGGGATGCAAGGCAAGTGGTAGAAGCTGACTTCAAAGACTTTAGCAGATATTTGATGTAGTGTGTATTCGTCCAGATGCAACTCACCCTAAACAGGTAGGAGGCCCGATGGCCATAGCAAATTGGAAATAATGTGTGTTGGTGCTGATTCCTGGGACAAAAATACGCCCTGGTCAGATGGGATCTTGTGATGGACTGTGTCAAGATACCCTTACAGCATTTCTGTGAATAAGACTGGGACCAGTGTTCAAGAAGGAAATCAAAGTAATATACTGCCTATTATTCTGGGACAATCCCTGGTGGTTTCGATGATCTCTACTTTTTCTCTAAGTGCTCTTAGGCCATCTCTTTAAAGATCAAGGTTAGGTATTTTCCCTTGGATTTGACATTTTGAGGTGCACATGGCTCACTGTTCATTATCTAGACACGAACTGGATATCTTTAATCTCTTTCCACATGTGTATTCTCACATCGCATTTTGTTATCTGTGGCTCTTAGAATTTGTGATTTTTCTCTTTCCTCAAGACTTTGCTTTCTTGTATGTATTAGGAATCTGCACTTTACTTCTTCAGCTCTTGTGGGTGAATAATTTTTTTTTCCTGATTTATGACTGTCACTTTAAATTATTTTTTCCCACTGACTCCAACCTCTAGTGGTTTGGTGATGCATTTCCTGCTTCATCTGTGGCTTTTTTTTTTTTTTTTAAGATTTTATTTGAGATAGCGAGTGCATGAGAGCAGGAGGAGGGGTGAAGGTAAGAGAGAGAGGAAGCAGGATGCCTGCCTGGCTGGATCCCTGGTATCATGACATGAGCCAAAGGTAGACGCTTAACCTACTGAGCCACCCAGGCACCCCCTCATTTGTGATTCTTAACAGTTACTCAGACTCCTTTGCATCAGCTTTGTCCTTCTAGTTATGATGGAATAAGAATTTTCTTGACTTTTGTTGTTGTTTTTGGTACCTGATCTAATGGAATATGGCTTTGGTACCATGGAATTGATATAAAGTGGTGAAACAATAAATGGGTAAAATAAACATGTATAATGATGAGATTTCTCCCAGCAAATAAGAAAATAATTATCTACTTAATTTTTGGTCCGGATTTAATTATTTTTGGTCCCTATGTGTGACTGAATACACATAAATAAATAGTACATAGAATAAAGCTCATTTTTTCTTCCTTTTTAAATGTTTGTTGTGAAGATTTTAATATCAGAATGTAATTTTACTAAAAGTAAATGACCTCTGGACCTGAGAAAGATTGGACTCTGGCTCCCATTTGAAAAAATGGAAAAAAGCTTTGTAACTTCATTTCTAGAATGCCGGGGACATACTATAATCTTGAGGACATACTGTACATGTAAAGATCATAATTAGATTTGTTGAATGAAATATCCAAAGGATTGTCTGAAAAATACCTCCTCAACCCCAGGCAGATGGAAATGAATAGTTAGAGGAGAATGCTCCTCTGGGGTTAACCACTCGGGCATTAAGTTCTGGATATGGTAGCTATTAGAGCAGGAGAATAATTATACATTTCCTGTAAGACTGAAATTCTTGAAAGCATTCATTAAGTCTCAGATGGATTCTTCTTTGGAAAGAAGAATGAATAAAATTAGATTTTACTTTAAACTTCGTTTAAATGAAGGGACATTTATGGACAATAAGACCACAAGCACCATTTACAATTCCTATATTTTCACATCTGATCCTTGTCAGTACGTAGGCCTAACTTGTTCATTGTAATGAGGGGTCTTCAAATCATCACCATGTTGTTGTTCCATGCTTGGCATTGCTTAGCCTCTTGTCAAAGGACTTCTAAGGAGGAATGGGCTTGTATCAAGTAGCAACTCCAAAAATAGCTATCAGAACAATAAAGAATCAGCAAAGTCTATGTCCTTGTTCTGGCTCATGTGACTTTTAATGTTAAGAAATATTGTTTTTTTTTTTTTTAAAGATTTTATTTATTTATTTGACAGCCAGAAATCACAAGTAGGCAGAGAGGCAGGCAGAGAGAGAGACGAAGGGAAGCAGACTCCCTGCTGAGCAGAGAGCCCGATGTGGGGCTCGATCCCAGGACCCTGGGATCATGACCCGAGCCGAAGGCAGAGGCTTTAACCCACTGAGCCACCCAGGCGCCCCAAGAAATATTGTTTTAGAAGAGGACAGCAAGGACACCATAGGTGGTAAAGTAAGACAAAGACAAAAGCTGAAAGGACATCTCTCTTCTTAAAAGGATAGTGTGCAGTCCTGTGTGATAGCATTCTGCCAGATAAATAAAGACATTTCATTCTTGCAGTGTAAATTAGTGTGTGTGTGTGTGTGTGTGTGTGTGTGTGTGTGTCTAACTGGGCATTTTATCCCCCTCCACCCAAATGGGAGTTTGGTGAAGCTCAGCAGTGATTTGTATGTACTTGGTTTGAACAATAAAACTTATTTACTCTTAGCTAATCGAGGTAATCATTGCTCTCTGTTTGATGTTCAAGACCCTGGATTCAGACTGAGAGCAAAAATAAAAATGCAGGCCCTGCAAGAGAGCACAAGACCAAGCAAGAGATGTCAAGGGACTGGAAGGGAGGGAGGGCCAAAGTGACAGTGAGAGGGTGAGAAAGTAATGGATCGATCAATAAAGGACAGTAAAGGACACCGAAGGGACAGACAGATGAATGGGGGTGGATGGGGGAGGAGATTATGCATGGAGGGAGGGAGGGAGGGAGAGAAAATGCAGAAACAAGTAGGAGCAGGGGAGAGACAGGGAGAGAGAAAAATGGGAAGTAGGGAGTCAAATAGTTTGTGGAGGTCTTGTGTTACTGCCTGAAGTCCCTCTTGGTGAGTCATCACAGAGCAAAGTTTATTGGAAGCCAGTTAATGAATGGAAGACCATTGGAGAGAAAAGTAGCCGATTTACCCCTGTGGGTTAAATTTCTTTGTTTCCACTTAGTCCCTGCTTTCACATCTTGAACTTGGGCTCTGAGCTACATTAATCATTACCGAATATTAATATGGAAATGAGTTTACTCTGTTGCAAGTCCCAGTTTCAATCAGTAAGTAATTATGAAAATTAGTCTTAAAGATGTTGTGAAAAGGTGTTGCTTTCCAGGCAATAATTAAACCTCTCAGCCATCTCTGGATGGTTGATTTTTTTTTTTCTTAAGGTGTTGTTATTGTTGTTTTCTCCTAAACTTTGTGCAGGTGGGAAAAGACTGAGTTGCTGCTAAGTTATTCATTAATGGAGGTAGGTAAAGTTTCCATCAAGAGGAGAGGGGAATGAGCAGAATGTTTTAGGACCAAAGATTAAAAGATCAGCTGCTTTTTTACCCAAAGGAAAGAATTTTAAGTTTGAATAGAACCTTTAAAACTCCAGATTTCATAGGTGTATTTTTGAGCCAGATCTCAAAAATGGAGCTACATCTCCATCCTCAGTGGGAGCCAATCAGACATGCTTGCCGATTTCAGTTTCTGGCAATTTGTAAACAGGTGCTCAAAAATAGCAACATACTATTGTTATTATCAGCATCTATGAAGTGCTGTGGTAGCTGTGCATTACTGCAGAAGTAGAGCCTGAAAGTCTTGGAGGCATGCTGCTCTGGTGGCTCCCTGCTCCCCCCAGGAGAGAACTCTCCCGCCGGAAGAGCAGGACAAAGCCCCTTCAAGGCTTCTTCACGTATGAAGCCTTTGAGATCATGGTATAGACAGCTAGGTACCGGTCTTCAACTTTACATTTGCAAAAGTTGCAGGATCAGCAGGGTGTTGGGAAGGTCCTTTTCTGCATGCCAGACATGGAAACGCACAAGCGTGGGGGGAAGGGATGCCAGATAAAATACAGGACATCCAGTTACACTTGAATTTCAGATAAACAGTGAGTGAAACATTATTTGCTGCTTATATGAAACTCCCAATAAATGAGAAAAAGTAACTCGACGGCTTTTCCTTTCTCAGTAGAAGGCAATGGCTGTTGATCCATCTGGATGGAATTTTAACGGCACATCCTGTGTTGATTCGCTAAACTGACCAGCCAGGTTGCATCACCTTGTCTGGGGAGTGCCAGACCCTATTAGACTGGACTGGGCAGCAGTTGAGCCTATAGTTCCCAGGCCTGTGGTGTGTGGATTTGTCCTAGAATCCTTGTACCATAGCGTACATATAACTGGGAATGATGTAAAAGGGAGAAGGCAGAATTTTGGAACTAGATCTCATCAGAGATTTATACAAGTTAGAGCAGGCAATAAAACAACCGTCTTAAATTAGGTTGCTTTCCTGACTTGAGGAAAAGTCCGTGGCTGTTGATTCATCAGTGAGAAATACAAGTGTGCTTATATCTAACCATCAGCACTTTTCTTGGGCTCTTTGGTCATTCCGTCACGTACCCTACATGATTTTTAATGCACAGACACAAGAGTTATTTAATGAGGAGAGAGAAGGGAGTATAATTCTTAAAAACCGTTGAGTCAAATACTGCTTTTTTTTTTATTACTTTGAGGCAGTATCTTTTAAAGAACTTGCATATAAAAACTGTGAGTAATTGCTCACTTGTTGTAACTTTGCCTTTTGTTTGCTTTTTTGAGGGAGTGAACATAGAGTGGTGGAAAAATCCTAGAAGTTAAGAGGCCTGGCCCCAGTGCTCTTTCTGAGTTATTTCCTTAGTGATCAGCTATCAATGTTGACATGTTATGAATTTCATTGTGAACTCCGGAGACTTAAATCTTCTGAGGTTACTCTAACTTCTGTGTTCCCAAACTGATTTGGAATCATGTTGTCAAAACCTATTTTCCCTGTGTGAGTTGTGTCACACATGCCCAAGGCGGGTTAAGCAAGGGCTTGGTTTCTTTTTGCATGGATTCTCTAAGTTAAACTTGTTGGCTTCTTGAGTCCATGGGAACTTTGACATATCTATTCTGTAGACATAGATGTAGAGATACATGTGAGTGTATATATAGAGATATACAGATTTTATAAAGTCACACAGCCTCAATGGTGAATAGTTGAAGACAAACGTGAGCTGACGGGACTTGGATGTGTTGCCATGTCCTGCACATCCACAAGGCTCTCATGCCTTTCCTACATATTGAACTGTCACAGCGATGATCAGTGGCGAAGAATGCCTCCTGAATTCCTGACCAGCTGCCAGAACAATTGCTTAAGTAAATGTTTCCTGATGTCCAATGACTGTTAACATCCTCTGTATACAGCTGGTTGTACACAGAGATCCTGGAGGTGTACTGTCTATACTTTAGTGAAATCTATAGAAAAGTGTTGTTATTGTTATCCACTGGACTAGGGAAGTCAAACAAAGCCCTTCACAGGGGACAGAAGCCCTTTCTATTTATTTATTTATTTATTGTTAAAAAAGATTTTATTTATTTATTTGACAGACAGAGATCACAAGTAGGCAGAGAGGCAGGCAGGTGGGGGGCGTGAGGGGGGGGGAGCAGGTTCCCTGCTAGACAGAGATCACAAGTAGGCAGAGAGGCAGGCAGGTGGGGGGCGTGAGGCGGGGGGAGCAGGTTTCCTGCTGAGCAGAGAGCCCGATGCGGGGCTCGATCCCAGGACCCTGGGATCATGACCTGAGCCGAAGGCAGAGGCTTAACCCACTGAGCTACCCAGGCGCCCCCAGAAGCCCTTTTTAGACATCTGTTTCCTTAGAGATCAGAGTGGGTCTCTGAACCGCCCGGAGACCCATGCAAGGATCACCCACCAGTGCCAGTAAGAGGTAATGCATGTTCCAAGACCCCTGTCCCTCCCCACCCCAAGTCTGGAACCCAGTAGAACTCTAGGATGGTAGAATGCCATACCTCTGAATAATGAAGTGAGTCCTCGTAACCAGGATGCAGCCATGCCCATCTCAGGCTTCCCAGAGATCCCCAAAGCTGTGTGTGTGGTGTCAGTAGCAATGTTAAGTCTAGGACCGAATGCCTCTTTTTGTGGTGGCTGGACTTGAGGAGGAATACAGTGTTAAACCCAGGGACTTTTAAAACCTTGCTTTCCAAAAGATGGGAAAGAGAGCTAGCACTCAGGGTGAGGTCACACCTGATTACCCAGCTGGAGTTCAAGCGCTTGTAAGCTTATTGGCACAGCAGTGTGATAGTTCCTAACTAAATGGCCAGGGCCTTTGATCAGAAGTTACTTCCTAGTTACATGCAGGCCTCATAGAGCTGTTCTCAGTAGGCATTGTCCCTCCACTGTTTCAGTGCTATTGTTCTGAATGAAAGGTTTGTCCTCATTATGTTTAGTATGAGGAGTTTTACCTTTTTGTTGTGAAGAAGACCATTTACACCAACTTATTTCCTGTTAGGAAAAGATTGATTCCATCTGCTGGGGGCTGCTGGGAGGGGATGGGGTGTGGCAGAGTATGTGATAGGCTGAACTGGATCCTGTATTTTATTAAGGAGTTGTAGCCTCTTTTCTTTGGGCCGAGGTGTGTCCTCAGAATGCTGCTCAACTCAGTGTTCGACACCGTCCTGCTAATTAGTTGTCGTTGACACCTGGGCTGATACCAGTGGCCACTTCCAGTTTAGAGGGATTATTTTCTCTGCTAATTTCTCTAGAAATTTGCCTTCAAAAACAGCTCTGTGGGTTTTGGTTTTTGTTTTTAAAAGTGGGGGCTCAGGTTGGAGTCGTTTGACCTCAGCAGAAAAAAGGCCAGGTTTTGAGACAGAAGGGTGGTCTGAAAGGGATTGGGCATAAGGAACCCTTGCTTTTTACCCCAGGGCGCCTTGCCCTGTCACCAATGGGCAGTGGGCCTTTGGATGAGGCTAGAGGACCCTGTAGAGGCTTAGCTCCAACTAGAGCTAACCAGCCAGTATATCGTCTTCTTGGGTAAGTTCAGTTCCTCCTCACTACCCTTTCCCACAGGGCTTTATGAATCTAATCTGTCTTAGTGTATGGACTTTAAAATGGCGGGGTTTGTGTAAGCTATTGAGAAAGGCTAAATGAATCCATCATTGAACTTAGTAACAATTTAGAATCCTCCTTTCAAAACTACCATGTAGGCTAGGCTGTGAGTTACCCAGAATCTGGAGTGTAAAAAGCAAAGCAAATAAAAATCTGCTTCCTGTCTGAGCTCACACTAACCCAGAGCCCTCCTGCTGCCCACCTCTTTGTGGCATTTTTAATCCACAGTCTTGTGGCTTGAACCAACCCTGATCCATGTTCTAATCTTGAAGGGCAGAGTTGTGTTTTCAGACAGCATGCATTTACTTAAACAATAGACCCTCTTGTTGTCGGTTCTGCTGCTTTCACTAATTTATCTTGACTTGATGTTCATTAGCACACGCCATTGGCAAAAGCGCATTCCTCTAAACTTGGCTAATTCCTTGGCTTCCAGTATCAGCACAGCTGAGGGGAACCTAGCCATCTTCCTGAATGTGCTTTTCTGCCAGAGCCAGCCTTGAGTGTGGCAGGTGATGCGGACTGGTCTAGCAGCGATGAGCCAAAACCAGAGGAAATCTGGAACCGCCAAGGGAACTGGTGGTGCTTCCTTTTTCTCCATTGTATTCCCCTTCTGCATCCCCGTGGAAGCCATGGCACAGTCCAAAGGCTGGAAATTAAAAGCAGTTTGGGTGGGGAGACACCACAAGTAGCCCTAGAAATTCAGCCACTGGTTTACAAATTGAATAGCAACGCGTGGAAATGCCGAGGCTTAGGGAGAACTTGGCAAACCATCAAGGATAGCTGTGCCTGTTGTTCACTGCACAAGGGCGCTGAGCCAAAGGGTTAAGTGGGGCCAAAATCCAGCCCTTGCTCTATCTGGCAGAAGGCGGTGTTGGCATGGAGAGAGGGAGGCCTTGTTCAAAGGCTCTCAGGTATTGTCCTCTCACCAAGCCATGTGCACACACAGGACTCCTCTGCCCATGGTGAGCTCCTTTTCCTGATTTGTATAATGGTGCCATTTGGGCTAATGGGGGCCCTAATGCTTGCTCCCGGGCCCCTAGAGCACCTCAGACTTTTATGGGAACTCTGAATCCATCTTGGCCTCAGGAGCTCAGGAGATGGGCTCTCGGAGATCCCTGAGGACAGGAACCCCATGGCATGAGATAATTTCAAGGTTCATGTGACAACACATGTAAGAGGCTGCAGGAGATTCTTGTAGGCACTTAACTTACAGCTTTAATTCTCGGTGCGTTTGTGTTTAGAATGACCTGCTCTTTGCCAGTGAGTTGATTCTTTGTTTTAGTCAAAGCCAGGTTGTCACCAGCACGGACTGAATTTAGGAAGCACTGGTTTCATGTAAGAAGACCAAATGTAAGATGGGATTATTTTAGTGTGACAAAGAGAGGTCTTCACGGTAAGACACGTTTCTGACAGCTTCTGCTAATTAAAGAATGAAACATTTGCACTGTTTTGGGGAGGATTTGGGCTTCAAATGAGCAAGTATGCACGGGTATTTCTGTGTTTGTGTGTACTTGCTCCATAAACGAAACCTGAGAGACTGCGGGCTTGATGAATTCCAGAGAGTGGGCTAGAAGATGGAGTCACTTAGATGTCAAGCAACATTTTTCTTCTGTAGGGAAGAAATGGCTGGATTGAAGCCAGAAAGTTCCAGAAGAGGAACCCTGCTCTTGATACTTGACTCAAGGTCTTCATTCTTATGTCCCTCTGTGTCTCCTTCATTTTGTCTTTCTCACACGTGTGTGTACACTGCACCTCCCCCGCCCCAGCCAATCCACTAGTGATTCAGATCTGCCATCTCCCTTGTAGGATTCCCTACAGAAGTGATCATGTAAAGTTCCAGGCATGACACACAGAACGAAGGGCATTGTTTTCAGCCCTCTTTGGATGAAAGAACATACTCAGCCGTGGGTGTGAATATGGCTGCGATTTCTGCAGTAAAAGCATTGTTTTGTATCCAGTGGCAACATTAGCTTATGTTTACATAAAGAAAAAAAGTGTCATCTGATATGAGCTCAGAAAACTGCTGCCACAGGCCTTTGAAACAATTAGTTGAGACTATTTCACAGAGCATTAAGCTTAACAATGTCAGTCTGTTCCTAAATGCTCTTCAAGAAAAATTTTTGCAATGAGGCCAAAACTTAGGTTGGCAAAAGGGCAACCTCAGATATGCAATCTCATTCTTCTTTTTTTTTAAAGATAAAATTGACCTACAACAGACTGCACGTATTTAAAGTGTAATTTGCTAAGTTTTGACATGTATGTATCTGTGAGACTGTCACCGTAATCAAGGTAATGAACACATTCATCACACCTAAATGCTTTCTTGTGTTTTTTGGTAATCCCAACCTCCTACCCCTCTCTGTGTACCCCTTCCCCTGATGGGAAATGCCTTCTGTCACTGTAGATCAGTTTGCATTTTCTAGAGTTTTATGTTAAGAGTACAGTTGTATACTCATTTTTGTCTGGCTTCTTTCAGCATAATTATTTTGAGATTCATGCATGTTGTTCACATCATTAGTTCATTTGTTTTACGGGTGAATAACATTCCATTGTGTGGTCGCTCCACAGTCTATCTGTTCACCTGTTGGTGGACACTGGAGTTGTTTGTAGCATTGGGCTGTTACAAGTAAAGCTACTATGAACAATTATGTATAAATCTTTGTAGGGATGTATATTGTCTTTCCTCTTAGGAGTGGATCATGAGGTAGTTGTAGGTTTAAGAAACTACCACGCTGTTTTCGGAAGAGTTATACCATTTTATGTCACCACCAAAATGAGAGTTCCATTTCTGGTGGGAGTTCTAGTTCCTCTGAATCCTTGCCAACACTTGATGGCACGTGAGCCATTTTATTTCTTTGTGGTTTTAATATTTCCTGAGTAATAATGTTGAGCATCCTTTATGTGCAATTTACCACTTGTATATCTTCTTTGATGTGTCCATTTACAAAATGGGGCTGTTTCCTCATTATCTACTTGAGTATCCTTATATAGTCTGAATGCGAATCTTTTATCAGGTATATGCTTTGCAAATATTTTCTAGTCTGTGGCTTGTCTTTTTATTCTACCAGTTAATCTATCAGTTTTTTCAGTTCTCCTAAAGAACTGAAGTTTTAAATTTTGATGAAATCAAATTTATCTTTTTTTTTTCCCAACAGATCTTGTTTTGGGTGTCACATCTAAGAAATCTTAACCTAAAGCCACAAATATTTTCTCCTGTTTCTTCTTCTCGCAGTTTAAAAACTTCAAATTTTGCATTTGGATCTGGGATCTGTGTGGATTTCATTTTTCTCAACTGGTGCAAGTTATGAATCAAAGTTAAACTTTTTGCAAATACACATCCAATTGTCCCAGCACTATTTGCTAAAAGTATTTTTTTCCCCATTAAATGGCCATTTGTCAAAAATCAGCTGTTCATATATTAATAGATGTCATTGTTGAGCTCTATTCTGTTTCTTTGATCTGTGTGCCTTTCCTTACTTGATTGCTCCTAACTGGGTAATCTTGAAATTAAATAGTTGTTTCTGTTACTCTGGTTCTTTTGCATTTTCATATGAATTTTGGAATCAGTCTGTCACTTTCTGTAAAAAGCCTCTTGTGATTTTGATTGGATAGCATTAAATCTTTGGACTGGTTAGGGGAGAATTGCCAACTTAACAATATCTGCCTTGCAATCTATGAATAAGGCTGTAACCTTCCATTCAAGTTTTCTTTTCTCTGTTTCAGTAATGTTTTATTTTCAGTAATGAGTTTCTTCACATTTTTGCCAGATTTATCCTTCAGTGGTTTTTATTTTGAATGATACTATAAGTGATTAAAAAGATTTTAAATCACTGATTGTTTGCTGGTATGTAAATATACACTTTTTTAAAAAAGATTTCATTTATTTATCTGACAGAGGTTGAGAGACAGCGAGAGCTGGAACACAAGCAGGGGGAGTTGGAGACGGAGAAGCAGGCGTCCCACCACTGAGCAGGGAGCCTGATCTGATGTAGGGCTTGATCCCGGGACCCTGGGATCACAACCCGAGCCAAAGGCAGACGCCCAAAGACTGAACCACCCAGGTGCCCAAAAAACCTTACTAAAATCATTTATTCATGCTAGTAGCTTCATTGAGACTTCTGTTAAGTTTTCTACATACATGGTCATGATATCCTCCATTAAGTTAGTTTTACTTCTGTCTGGATGCCTTTAATTTTTTAGATTGACTTAGTTTATTGGCTAGATGCTTCTGTACAGTGTGGAATAGACGAGATGAGAGGGGACATCCTTGTACTTGATCGCAGAGGAGTATATGCAGTGTTTCTCTGTTAAGTGTGATATTAACTATAGGTGTCTTGTGGATACTCCGTCAAATTCAGGAAGTTCTTCTGTTACTAGTTTGCTGAGGTTTTTTTTTCCCCCTCTTATCAGGAATAGATGTTAGATTTTTGTCAAGTGATTTTTCTGTCTCTTGAGATAATCATATGGTTTTTCTTTTAAAGTTTCTTAATATAGTAAATTGACTTTTATTTTTCTGGTGACTTTTACACCAATCTTGCATTCCTGTAGAACACCTATGTGGTCTTGATGTATTATCCTATATATTAAGTTCAATTTGCAAACATTTTGTTTAGAATTTTTGCATCTATTCATGAGGGATGTTGGTTTGCAGTTTTCTTATAAGGTCCTTTTCTGCTTTTGGTATCAGAATAATGTTTCTGATGTGATTTCAGAGTGAATTGAAAAGTATTTTCTCCTTAATTTTTCTGGAAGCGCTTGGGTGGAATTTGTATTTCTTCAGTAATATTTGGTGGCTTCACCAGTGAATGCATCTGGTTATTTTGTTTGTGGGAATGTTTTTAAACTACAAATCCAAGTTCTTGAATAGATACAGAGCTATTAAGTTTATTAATTCTTCTTGAGTAAGCTTTGGTACCTGTGTCTTTCAAGGATTTTTTTCTTTTAACCTGTGATTCTGAAATTATTGCCATAAAGTTCATAATATTCTCCCATTCTTCTAACATCTTTTGATTTGAGGCTTTCTTGAAGCATTTGGCATTTAGGCATTTAGTGCTGTGTATTTTTCTCGAGAGTCCCACATACTCTGTTTTCATCTTCATTAAATTCAGAATACTTTCTAATTTTATTTTTAACCTTTTCTTTGACCCCATGGTTGAGGTTTATGTTTTAGTTTACAAATATCTGGGGAGTTTCCAGAGATCTTTATTTCTGATTTCTAATTCTGTGTAGTTAGAGAACTAGGACTTGAAATACTGTTTATCTATTTAGATTTGATTTATAGCCCAGAATAGGTTCTGTCTTGTTAAATGTTCCATGAGCATATGAAGAGAGTGTATTCCACTTTCGATGGGTAGAGTATTCTATAATTGGCAAGTAGGTCGTAGTGGATTCTTAATGATTTTCTATTTGTTGGGTCAATTGTTGAGAGAGGGGTATTGAAATCTCCGATTATAATTACGTATTTCTCTAATTCTTATAGTTCAAGGAGTTGTTCTTTTTTTTTCCCTCTTTTTTATTCTGAAGTTCTGATAATAGATTTTAGATGTTTAGGATTATTCTGTCCTCTTGATTAATGATCACTTTATGAAATGGCTATTTTTATTCCTAGAAATATAAATATATAAAATATATTGCTGTGAAATGTACACTGTCTGGTATTGTCACTCCAGTTGTTTATTTTTTTTTTTAAAGTAGGATGCTGTATCTTCTATCATTTTGGTTTTAATCTGTTCAAGTCTTTATATCTAAAGTGTGTTTCTTGTAAGCAGCATATGCTTGGGTATGTCCTTATCCAGCTGACAGCCTTTGACTTTAATTTGGGGTGTTAGATGGCTTAAAATGAATATGCCTATGTGATTATTATTTTTTAAGTAGGTTCCACACCCAGCATGAAACCCAACATGGGGCATAAACTCATGACTCTCAGATCAAGACCTGAGCTAAGTTCAAAGGTCAGATGCTTAACTGACTGAGCCACCCAGGTGCCCTTGAATGTGATTATTGATATAGCAAAATGTAAGCCTTTCATCTTGCTGTTTGTTTTCATATTGGTCCTTTTTTTTTTTTTCCTTTCCTATTTCTCTGGCTTCTTTTAGGATTGAGGTTTTAAAAAAAGTGATTTCATTTTAGCTGCTTTGTTACCTAAATAAAACTTATTGCTCATTAGCTAAATCAAAGCTTATTTTTTTTTAAGATTTTTTTTTTTAATTTATTTTTTTGACAGACAGAGATCACAAGTAGGCAGAGAGGCAGGCAGAGAGAGAGGGAAGAGGAAGCAGGCTCCCTGTGGAGCAGACAACCTGATGTGGGGCTCGATCCCAGCACCCTGGGATCATGACCTGAGCCGAAGGCAGAGGCTTTAACCCACTGAGCCACCCAGGTGCCCCTAAATCAAAGCTTATTAAAGCTTATTAGCTTTATCTGTTTGGGTGGTTGCTGTAGTTTATATTCCACGTCTTTAACTTCTGATCTACTTCAAAGTGATATTGTTTCACTTCACTCACAATATAAGAACTTTACAATAGAATACTTTTATTTCTGCTCCTCTCCTCAGCCTTTAATGCTATTTTTCATACATTTTAGTTCTGTGTGTCTAAGAAGCCCCACAGTATTTTGACAAGATTTTTGTTTAAACAGACATTTAGGGGCACCTGGCTGGCTCAGTGGGTTAAGGCCTCTGCCTTCAGCTCAGGTCATGATCCCAGGGTCCTGGGATCGAGCCCCGCATCGGGCTCTCTGCTCAGTGGGGAGCCTGCTCCCTCCTCTCTCTCTCTGCCTGTCTCTCTGCCTCCTTCTGACCTCTGTCTGTCAAATAAATAAATAAAAAATCTTAAAAAAAATAAACAGACATTTATTTATTAAAGGGACTTAAATAATAAGAAACAGTCTTCTCTGTTTATCTGTGTACTTAAAAGTTTTGGTGTTTTTCATTCCTTTGTGTAGATCCATCTTCCACTTGGTATCTTTGTCCTTTGATTTGAAGGACTTCCTTTGACAGTTTTTGTAGTGCAGGTCTTAAAGCTGTTTCAAGCTATTTCAAATAAAGCTTATTTTTGAGATGTATTTTCACTAGGTATAAAATTCTCCGTTGATGGGTTTTTTCCTCTTTCCGTACTTTGAAGATGCTCAGACATCTTCTCACTTGCATTGTTCCTGGTGAGAAATTCACTGTCCTCCTGATCTTTGTTCCTCTGGACATAATGTGTCTTTTGTCTCTGACAGGTTTTTAACATATTCTTTTTTACTACTGGTTTTGAGGAGTTTGATAATTATGTGTCTTGCTATAGTTTTATTCATGTTTCTCATGCTCTGGGTTCATTAAGTGTTTTAGATATGCAAGTTGACTGTTTTCATCAAATTTGGAAATTTTTTTAGCCTGTATTTCTTTATTTCTCCTACCCTTATCTCTTAAAGGAATTCTGATTATATGTATCTTAGGCAAAAAAAAGTTGTTTTGTAGTTCATTGGTGCTCTTTCTGTTTTTTAAATTTGTTTCATTTTGGACAGTTTTTATTGCTATGTTAAGTTTCCTAATCTTTTGGTCTGGAAGGTTTAATCATTAATTGCATTCAATGTGTTTTTCATCTCAGAGGTTGCAATTTCTTTTGTAGAAGTTTGATTTGGGATTTAAAATTTTTATTTTTCTGTTAAAAAACTTAAGTAGAGCTAGACTACAGTTAAAATAGTTTTAATATCCTTGTCTGTTAATTCTAACATCTGCATCTATTCTGGGTGGTTCTGAATGATGTTGTGTTCTATTGCTTCTTATGTCTTGTAATCTTTATTTGCAGACATTGTGAATTTTACCTACTTGGGGTTAGATATTTTTGTATTCCTGTAAACATTTTTTTAAAAAGATTTTATTTATGAGAGAGAGAGAGCACGCATGCAAGCATGCACGCACAAGCTGGGGGGAGAGGCAGCCTCCCGCTGAGCAGGGCACTTGATGTGGGGCTCTATCCCGGGACCCTGGGATCATGACCTGAGCTGAAGGCAGATGCTTGACTGACTGAGCCACCCAGGTGTCCCTCCTATAAGCATTATTGAGCTTCATTCTAGGATGCAGTTATTTTGGAAAGTTTGACCATTTTTGGTAATTTTTGTATTTGCTAGGTGAGACCAGAGTCTAGATTTAAGTATTCCCCGCTATTGAGGGAATACCCTTCTGAGGACGGTGAATTCTATGAATTATCTGCCCATGAATTATGAGGTTTTGCAATCTGACTAGTGGCATCTTAATGTAAAATATACACATGTGTTTCCCTTATTTAGTGATTGTTTTATGAATACATAATAGACATCAGGTAGGGATGCCGGGGTGGCTCAGTCGGTTAAGCGTCTGCCTTCGGCTCAGGTCATGATCCCAGCGTCCTGGGATTGAGTCCCACATTAGGCTCCTTGCTCCGCAGGGAGCCTGCTTCTCCCTCTGCTTCTGCCTGCCACTCTACCTGCCTGTACTCTATCTCTCTGACAAATAAATAAATAAAATCTTTAAAAAAAAATAGACATCAGGTATAGAGTAGCAAATAAAACAAAATCCTTGCTCTTAAGGAGTCTACATTCTATGGTTGGAGACTTATAAGGCAATAGTTATATACTATGTCAGGTAGAAATAGATGCTTTGAAGAAAATAAAGCAGCGTAAGGAGAGAGAACATGACGGGAAGTAGAATAGGATATAGTACCATGAGTGGGAATAACTTCTTGAAAAGATGACGTTTGAGCAGAGACTGGAATATGAAGTAAAGAAACACACCAGGTGGCTGTCTGGGGGAAGGACATTCTCGATATTTGAATAAGTACTGAGATGGCATAGTAAGCCAGGTGAATGGGTTTGACTTGTTTGAGGTAGACCAAAGGTAGTATGGTTGGGAGCTGGTAGAAAGTAAGGGAAGGAACAGTGAGGATGAGGGAGGAGAGAGAACACAAGGACAGCGGGAGACTATGTGAGGCTTTGCTGCGTGTGGCAAGAACTTTGGGTTTTGCTCTGAGGGTGATAGAAATAATTTAGGGGTTTTGAGAAAGGTAATGGCATGATCTGCTTTAACTTTTTAAAGGTATGCTCTGTAGCCATATGGAGAATTGAATGTAGGTAAAGGGCAATAACAAGACCAGGTTGAAAGCTGTATGATCATTCAGGCCGAAGTACTTGGTAGTGGTAAAGGCAATGGAAAAATAGATTCAGGATCTGGTTAGAAGTTAGAGCCTGCAGGGCTTGTTGTTGGGTTAGATGTAGGGTAAGAAAAAGAATGAAATTAAGAATGGCTCATCGGTGCTTTTGTTTAGTTTTTACCCCTCTCTTTGCATTCCTTATACACAAGAAGAAAAAAAGTTGCCATTAGTAGGATGGAGAAGACTGGGGGTAGAGAATCAAGAGTTCAGGTTGGATATGTTGAGTTTGAGATTCCCTATATAATTTCCATTAAACATTGCACGTCTGAAGTTCAAGGACGAAGTCTGGGCTGGAGACCCATTGACATGTAGAAGGCATGTGAAACATGGGCCTAAATGAGATCACCCAGGAAGTAAGTAGAGTTGGAGAATGAAGGAAGGCTGAAGATTGGATTATCGTACATTTAGAAGTCAGGAAGATGAGGAAGAACCATCAAAGGAGACCAAAAAGAAATGGGCAAAGAAGCAGGGTGATACCTGGGACAGGGACATCCTGGGAGCTAAGAGAAGAAAGTATTTCAAGAATAGAGGGTGCAATACACTATGTCAATTGCTATTCAGAGTTGAATAAAATGAGGTCTTAGAATTGACTTTGGGACTTGACAATGTGGAGGACACGAGTGACCTTCACAAGTGCAGTCTTGTGGAAGTGGTAGGAATGAAAGTCTGACTGGGGTGAATTCCAGGGAGCCTGGGGAGAGGAACTGGCAGTAGTGAGCATGGATGGTTTTTGGAATCAGGTTGTGTAGGGGAACAGAGGACTGGAGTGTAAGCAGATACATATGCCCCACCTGCTTAGATGTCTTAAAGAAGTATAGGAGAGGGCACTCTGTGGTTACCCCTGAGAGAGACTGAGTAGACTTGGGTACAGAGGAAATGAAGGAAACATTGTGTATTGTTTTCTCTTCATCATGCTTGCAGTGCTCTTAATGAGAAGCAGCCCTCACAAGTTTATATCAATACATTAATGTACATGTAAATATAGAATATGGCATACATAGTATGATTAGGTCAAACAGTAAGAAAAAACTATGCAGGGAAAAGGAGGAAAATGTATAGAATATTTAAAATAAGGTATAAATGAAATGAGCTTTGGAATCAAAGTACTAGGAGTTTTCATACAAATCACTTCATGTCTCTTAGCCTTGGCTTCTTTATTTGTAATATATAAAAATACTATCATCAAGGGTTAGTGTGAAGCTTATCTGGAATGATGTATATTAAGTACCTGGAAATCAGTAGGTTCCTGGGCCATTATTATCGCTTGAATTTTTCATATTGTCTCATGTTTTAAAAGGAACAAAATATTCATGAATTACTAGTGTAATTAAAAGTCAGAAACATTGAAAACAGATGGGAACAGCAGTTAGTAGTGTTTGGTTCTAGGTTATCTCCTATCCAGTATAATTTCTGTGCTTTTAAAAACCAACAGGTCAGGGGCGCCTGGGTGGCTCAGTGGGTTAAGCCTCTGCCTTTGGCTCAGGTCATGATCTCAGGGTCCTGGGATCGAGCCCTGCGTTGAGCTCTCTGCTCAACGGGGAGCCTGCTTCCCCCTTTCTCTCTGCCTGCCTCTCTGCCTACTTGTGTTCTCTCTCTCTCTCTCTCTCTGTCAAATAAATACAATCTTTAAAAAATAAAAATAAAAAAATAAAAACCAAGAGGTCAACAAATAGTTTCTTTAAGTAGAAACATCAGGTGATTTTTTTTTTTTTTTCTTGCCCTGGTCACTGACTGTTTTGAACAAGAGCAGAAGGTGTATTGGGGGTGGGGAGGACTAAAAGCTCGGAGGGCACCTACCATCTGAAAAATTAATTGGAGGAAATCCAGTGCATCAAAAAATAGGTTAATGAAAACGTGATTTCCTTTATAGATAGCCTTCCAGGCCTCCATCTGCTGCCTGGGTTGAGGTCTTTGATGTAGTTTGTGAAGAGGGTGGCTCACAAGGACAGTTCCAGTTTAACTAGTGTCCTGGTGTCATTACTTATGAAGTCCTCTCTCACTTCCAGAAGTGTCACAGGGTGGATGACAAATTATAAGGTCCCCCTACCTAAGGGATGTGGAACCTGCAGAAGTTTTCACAGGACTCAGTACTGCTCTTGGATGGTTTTGCTTGAAGATTTGTATATTAACATAGGGAGTAGGCTGGTGTGCCAATAAGATTTAAAGGCTATCCAAGTCAGCTTCTAAACTGAAATTCTGTGGTGAAATGAAGAAAGATAACATTTGGGTCTGGAAAGTGACATTTTCTGTCCTGGCTACATGGGTGGCATAAGTGCAGGTTCTTTATGTAAGCCCGCGGAAGCCCTATTAAGTATAATGTGTTGCAAACAGTAAGGCTCTATTGAAAATGTAAATTGGTTTCATATGTACTCTTCCCTGTGAGTCTCACCATAATATCTAGTTTGGTTATTTATTTATTTAAAAAAATTTTTTTTAAAGATTTTATTTATTTATTTGACAGAGAAAGACCACAAGTAGGCAGAGAGGCAGAAGCAGGCTCCCTGCCGAGCAGAGAGCCTGATGTGGGGCTCAATCCCAGGACCCCAAGATCATGACCTGAGCCAAAGGCAGAGGCTTTAACCCACTGAGCCACCCAGGCGCCCCTAGTTTGGGTTTTTAAATAGATGTGGGAATAGCTGGTAATTGACTTGGGAATAAAATCCAAATCTCCTCATGCTCTTTCCATTAACACACATGTTGGAAAGCCTTTGCCAGAATCTCCGGGGAAGGCTTTTTCTGACTGGGACAAAAAGTGCATTGAAGGGGCCTCCTGGAGTGAACTGCATGGTTACTTGTTTAGGAGACCAAGTTCTCTTCACTCTTGGCAGTAGTTTTGCTAGAAGTAGAGTTTTGGACGGGAAGTTCTTGTCTATCTCCAGTGTTTTATTTTTACTTTTGTTTAATTTAAAGATTTGTTTATTTCAGAGCACAAACAATGGTAGGGGAAGGGGCAGAGGGAGAGAAAATCAAGCAGACTCCCTGCTGAGCATGGTGCCTGATGCAGGGCTCGATCTCTTGACCCTGAGACCATGACTCCATGATCCCAGCCAAAATCAAGGGTTGGCCGCTCAACTGACTGAGCCACCCAGGTGCCCCAATTTCCAATGTTTTTTGTTTGTTTGTTTGTTTTAAAGATTTTATTTATTTATTTGACAGAGAGAGAGATCACAAGTAGGCAGCGGAGAGGCAGGCAGAGAGAGGGGGAAGCAGGCTCCCCGCTGAGCAGAGAGCCCGATGTGGGGCTCGATCCTAGGACCCCAGGATCATGACCCGAGCTGAAGGCAGAGGCTTTAACCCACTGAACTACCCAGACGCCCCTCCAATGCTTTTTTTGTTTTTGTTTTTATTAATATATAATGTATCATTAGCCCCAGGGGTACACGTCTGTTAATGGCCAGCTTTACACACATCACAGCACTCACCATAGCACATAGCCTCCCCAATGTCCATAACCCAACCACCCTCTTCCCCCTCCAATGTTTTTAATACCAAAGCCAACAAACAGCATAGCAGTTGGCTGACTACTGTCAGATTGGAAATTCCTTTGCCTCCTTTTCCCCTCTGGAAACCCACTAGAGCAAAGGGAAGGTAAGCCGTGGACAGAACAGTTAAAAGAGCTTCAAGGAGTTGACCTGATACCATTTGAGGCTCTTGCTTAGTACTTAACTCACATACCAATTTCTGAATTAAGCATTACAGTATGGAATTTAAGGAAGGAAAGAAAAAATAGAAGCTTATAGCTAATTACTCCTGCAACTACTTTTTTTCCCTAAATGTACAATCTTTGGAGAAGTCTTATTGTAAGTAATGCTTTTATCTCAATGCCAAGTGATATTTCATTTTGATCTAGGAATCCAGGGCTTGGATATGCATTTCTTTCTGCAAAATATTAGCATTTTGTCTTGCTAAATTAAGTAGTGATAAAGGAAAACTCCAATACAACTCTTTCCTGCTATCCTGAAATCCTATCAAGACCCCACATATGTGAGAAAAGGAAATTGTACCAAAAGGTTTAACACAGAAGTCGTAAAGGCTGGTCTCTGTTAAAGCCGGGCTGTCAGCAGCCTGCAAATTAGAACTCTGGGGAATGTTGAAACTTAAAGTTCATCTTTAACATAAAGGGGGTTCACACAATGCTATTCTGAGGGCTAATCTTTAGTGACAGATGTAGAGAAAGGAGCCTCAAGTGTTATTAGGAAAACCCCAATCTTCCATCCTAAGCACTTTTGACTTTTATTTTAGACATCAGCTAGTCATTGCCAAGAATATGTCTGAAGGGACTGATCCCAGATATTTGAAAGGGCTTTCCTTTTGTATAAGGTACTTAGAAAATCATGTAGTATTCCGTTCTGTGGCATATTTTATGTATACCATGACCACAAATTATAGTGATCCTAATGATTTTTTTCCCCTGAGTTGATGGCAGCATGGACTTGTGAAAAGAAAGCTCATGGAGCTGGGAGGCAATCTTTATTACAGCAATTTAAATTAGATCTTACTACTAATTAGATAAGTTGTTTAAACCTTTGTTACCTCAATTTTCACATCTGTAAACAGATTCAAATAACTTCACTATTTACCTTATTGGAATAGTTTCATGGTCAAATGGATGATTAGATGTCAGATCCTTTGAAAAGTAGAATCCTGACTGTGGTAGACTTACAATGTTCACCTGCATCTAGTTCATCTTCAAGGGAAAATTTCTTTTCCTGACTCCTCTTGCAATTGGGCAGGTCATGTGACTCTTCCTGGGCAGTGGGTTGTGGCTGGACGTGAGTCATTTCTGGGCCAGACTAATTAGTTGGTGTAAGACCCTTTAGGGCTCTCTTTCCCTGTTGTGGTAATTGTGGAAATATGTTTCCCCATTTACAAATGTCTGGAATGCTAAGACAACACATGGACGATAGTTACCTCAGAGAGGTACCTGGACCCACAGTGGGCTTTGATTCAACAAGAAAGAGACCTAGTGTGTCAGAGCAGAGACTGAGGGATTGTTGTTATGGCAGCATAACCCAGCTGATCCAGACAGCCTCTCGGTATAAAGCAGTTAGAAAATTATCACTGTGATGATTAGTCAGAAGTCTCCCAGATTCCTCCTAATATTTCTGAATAATTTGCTGGTGTTTCATATTCTGACACTTCATATTCTGATTATTGTAACTCTTTTCCCATCCTCCCACCCCCAAGAATCTCCACTGGCCTTTTGGATGTAACCCGAAAGAATGAACTCTGTTGGCACTTACAACACACAAGGAGAGTGGTAATTCCAGGAAGTAATGTATCTGGCATTTAATGGCTATTAAACAAACCTTTATTGGCAGTAGGAAGAGAAATTGGATGATATGGTCATTACTAGTGATTCCATGTAGCAAAATCGAGTAGCCAACACTCAGTTCTCCTCGTGGTTGCCTCAGAAGCAGGATTTGGCACATTTCATCCCTCTCTTGCTTGAAATCTTTTTGATTCTTGGCTTTCTAGATGCCAGCATATTCTAGTTTTCTTCCTGTCCTAGTGGCCACTCCTTGGTCTCCTTTGCTGAATCCTCTTATTCCTGATATTTAAATACTGGAGTGTTCTAGAGTATAGTCTCTGAAGCTCTTCTTTTTTATCTGAATCTCTCAATCATATCTGCTTTTTGTTTTATTATTGAATGGTTTATTTTTATTGATTTATACATTCTTTTATGTAGGTTTTAACCCTCTATCATACATTGCTGGGAATTTTCCTCATTTGTCATTAGATTTTTACTTTCTAGCTTTTCCATGTAGACATTTTGCATTTCTATATAATCAAGTATATCATTTTTAGAAAGGTTTTTGGAATTAGTATGGGATTTGAGGAATTTGTTAATGCGTGAGGTGATGATGTTTAAAATATGACAGTGATCTCTATATTAAAATCATTGGTTTGGAGATGTTCTCTGGGTTGGTAGTTACATGGTGAAGGGTCAGGTCATTCCATTGCATATTCTTGCTAAATTACACTTGTTACCATAATAATAATTCACTTCTGTGTAACAACTTCAAATTTTAGTTGCTTAAAATAGCAATAATCATTTATTATCTCTCAGGGGTTTCAGTGGGTCTGGAAATCAGAATTGGTTTGGTTGGGCAATTCTGCATCAGTGTTTCTCATGAGGTAGTCACATATTGGCCTGAGCTGCAGGCATTTGAAGGCTTGACTGGGGCTGAAGGATTTATGTCTGAGGTGACTCATGTAGCTGGCAAGTTGGTCCCTCTTCATGTGGGCCTTTTCATGGGACTGCTTGAGTGTCCTTATGACCTGATTATTATTTTTCCCCAGAGCAACTGATCTAAGAGACCCCAAAATTCCAATGTCTTCTAAGATATAGCCTCAGAAGTCAAACATTATCACTTCCACCTCATTTCATTGGTGGCATAATAGACCAATCTGACTTTAGAGTATGTGTTGGGCGTAGGGGAGAACACTACTAAAGGCATGGCCACCAGGAAGTGAGATCTTTGGGGCCCATTGTGAAGCCTGGCTCCCACAGTAACCAAAAGGTATTCTGTATTTTAGATGTTTTCTTGGGTTTGACACATGCTTTTAAACTTAAAATACAGGAGTGCCAACTGATGAGTATTGGTTTTATCCAAAGCATTGTTAACCTTATTAAAGTAGAAGAGAGATGGATGAATATTTGCAGACTGCTTGAGTAGGCCCATCAGGACAGAAGGTTTCTGGGAGAATCCCAGTGCAAGACCCCTAGTACAATTTCTGGAACTAATGTTGTTATTCTTGATTTTCTACTTCCTCCATACCTCTCTGAATTCAAATATTTTGAAGAAAATAAGGCAGCTAGGGGCAAGACAATGTCTAAGACAGAGGAGGGTAGCTGCTAATATGCCAGCCAGATACAGAAGAGACTCTTTTTTTAATAAATTATATCTTATTTATATAAATTATATCTTATAAATTATATCTTACAATAGCCATTGATGGAAGTGGATATTATTATTATTTTTTTAAGATTTTATTTATTTCTTTGAGGGGGGTTAGGAGTAGAGGGAGAGGGACAAGCAGGCTCCTGATGTGGAACTTGATCTCACAATCCTGAGATCATGACCTGAGCTGCAATCAGGAGTTGGATGCTTAGCTGACTGAGCCACCCAGGTGTCCCAGAAGCAGATATTATCCTTATTGTAATTATGGCAAAACTGATGATCATAGTAATTCACCCAAGGTCATGGAGTGTTGGTAGAACCGAGATTTGAACCCAGGCTTTTTGGTCTCCAAAGGCTGTGGTTGGTTATTCTACTACATCTTATTGCATCCTGTTGATATAAACATAGGCACATAAAATGTCTGGGCATCAGAAAGTTGAAAAACTAGAGTTGTGTGTTATCTGGAAAAATCTGTCAAAGGTAAAAGATCCAGGAAAACATAATCTCAGATAAGAAGGCACTCTGAAAATGAAAAGTGCTTTATAAGTGTAAGTGGCAGTGTTGTTAATATTTTTCAGCTCAGAGAAGTGAGAAAATGAATCATGTATAATTCCTCTATTTCTTCTTCAGAGTATAGTAGAACACCTGCCCATTAATCCTCACCCCGTTAAAACAATAACTGCCTAGCCAAGTAGTACATTGGAATTAATGTGTAATTAAAGAAAATTATCATCCGCTCAGCTATGAAATAGGAACGGCAATATTTCAAGTTAATATATATTCTAGACAAATAAATGTTTTAGATTAGGAAATTCTGCTAAAATGTATAATTTAGGAAGATAGCAAATCATCAGTTTAAAATTAAAGCATAAAGAGCTTTATGTCTGTAAAAGCATTTTGTTGTAATGTTGATACGGTGTCATATTCGTCTTCAGTACGAAGACATTGTCTTTCCGACAACCAGTGTTTAAAGGATACAAGCCTTGGGAATGGGGAAAGCGTGTTTCTCTTGGATTGCCCCTCTTTTGATGTGTTTGTTGGTCGCATTAACACATTAACAATGAACTGAGATGGCGGGCTTGAGCAGGGGGGAATGATATGTAGCCCTCATTACCGTGCCTTGGCACCGGGCCTGTAGACACCAGCAGCAGCGAGAGCCTTGATTTCATTTTAAAAGGAGTTAGAAGAATGTGAAGAAGGTCATAGCCATCAATCTGTTATCACTCTGCTAGATAGGATCTTTTTAAGGAGAAACGTGAAACATATTTTAAAACCTCCAATGAAGGCCCTCAAATGACAGTGTTCGTCTTACCACTTACTAATGAAAGCGCTCGTCTCAGAAACACAGCTCACAAACACTGCACCACAAAATTTGTCGAAGAAAATGATTTCGTTTTAAATTGTCCCAGCTAGAGGCAGCTTATGCAGTCAGTATAGACAGTGAAGCAGGTGTACGAAAGCAAAAATATGTATTTTTTGCAGTTTTATTGGGTTTCATTAACTTCACATTCTTGTGAGGGGGTCCATAGTCCTTCCACTGCAGAGTAAAGAAAAGGCGGACGTTAAATGTCCTGCTGAAGGTTGCTTATTGATCGGAAGGGAGGGAATAGTCTGGAAGAGCTTTGATCTCTCTAAATGCATCTCTCCTGTCACTGGCTGGAGCCATGAGGCCTCTCGATATCATGCCCTTTGTTTTATTTCTGAGGAAATATTTTATTTTATTTATTTCATTTCACTTTTTTTTTTTTTTAAAGGTTTTGTTTATTTGACAGAGAGAGAGAGAGAGAGAGAGTACATGCCAACACAAGCAGGGGAGTGGGAGAGGGAGAGGCTGGCTTCCTGCTGGCCGGGAGTCCAATGCGGGGCTCGATCCCAGGACTCCAGGATCATGACCTGAGCTGAAGGCAGACGCTTGATGACTGATCCACCCAGGTGCCCTTCCATAAAGTCTTAATACTAGCTCATGGTAGCATCCTAGTCCTTCAAATTGTTGGTGTCAGAATTTATTTTCCTACTGGAGGATATCTAGGTTGTTTCCAAAATTTCCCCTGCTATAGATGATGATGTAGTAAACTTTTTCACAAAGATAGCTTTTTTATTTCCAAAAGGTATTATTATTTTTTAGCTAAATTTTTTGTGAATGGACTTAGAGGGTCAAGGCTTTTGTTTATGTGATTATCTTCATGGTTTTGCTTTCCTGTTGGTGATTTTTCTTGTTTATATTGTTAATTTTTGAACGTCTAATCTACACCTATGGGTTTGCATAGTTCTTTTTTTTTTTTTTAAGATTTTATTTATTTATTTGACAGACAGAGATCACAAGTAGGCAGAGAGGCAGGTAGAGAGAGAGGGGGAAGCAGGCTCCCTGCTGAGCAGAGAGCCCGATGTGGGGCTCGATCCTAGGACCCTGGGATCATGACCTGAGCGGAAGGCAGAGGCTTTAACCCACTGAGTCACCCAGGCACCCCTGGATTTGCATAGTTCTGATTGGCCTGACCAGATTTGATGACTGTATCCTCAGTGGCCCCAGCAGGACACAGAATTCACCCCATTAGTTCAAATGAGGAAAATTCAGGGCATTCTACCTGCAGAGTGTGTGCAGGGTGACAGGACAGGGGCGTACAGCCACAGAAAGCCATGGGAGCCCTGAGCAGAGGGGACGAGAGAGAAGGCATGTTCCGGGAGGGCTCATGGCCAGCTCTGGACGGAAGAGACAAGGAAAGGAAGTAGTGTCTCAAGAGCACTCAGAACTGCGGCTGTGGAGGAAGCAGTGCCCTAGGGCTGGGTCTGCAGAGGGACGCCACTTGTATGGGTGATGCTGGGCTTGAAACATGTGGGGCGGGGGGACTCCCACCCCCACCCTCCCTTCCATCCCTTGCTCTGGTCTCCCGCCACTGCCTCCATTAGCCAAACCCAACACAAGTCAGTTGCCACAGGAACCTGGGGATGCAGTCTGCAAGGGGTCACCCCCCTGGTGGCACAGAAGGGCAGACAATGGATCTCAGGCTGGTGGAGGTGCAAAGGCTAAAAATAAACTAGCATAGCAATGACGGGAAGTTTGTTTCAGCGGCCGTTCGGAGCTTATTTTGTAGAATCTCAGGTTGGGATGATATTTAACATCTCTCTGGAATACAGTCTCTGAGAAAGACCTTAAATATTGCATTTCCTTTACTATGAAAACTAGGTCACAGAGAGCGGGGATGGGGGGGCTCCGAAAGAGCACTCAGCACTGGTGAGAACAACCCCATGTCTGTAGGCTGGGTTTGCTTTTTGGCAGTCTCTGTAGTTCTCTTATGTCTGCTCTGATGTTCTTCCTTACGCCTGCTACTCCAGCTCTCCTCCAGCTCCGGCTCTCACCCCTCGAAGTTTTGATCCAAGCATGTTTCTACTTTCAAGAACACACTAAAGGGAGGTTCTCTGTAGGAACCTGGTCATAGACAGCATTCCATGGGGGCAGTTTCTCACATTGGCAGCTGAAGACCTTTGGGCCTTGGTGACCTTGGGGGAGGAGAGTAGGGGTGGTTTATGAGTCTTATGTAAGAATTTTAAAAAGTTGCTTTCATGTGCATGGCAAGAAAAATTTTATCCAGGCCTCTCCTGGGTCTTTGGATACCTGTCATAACTAAGCACTGGCACATCATTTCCAATATACATTTAGGTTTGTGTTCAAATAAGTGTCAAGCACAACCTGTTGAAATGTGGAGGGTTATTAAACCACAAAAAACCCTAACAAAAAAAGAAAAAAAAAACCCAGGGTAGAACTAATTGACACCAAAGCACTATTTGCATTTAAAGACTGAATGCCCACAGAGCAGGCTGATGAAGAAAGCTTTCACAGCACTTCTAGAAGGGGAAGTGGTGGGAGAATCCAGTCTTCACCCGGAACACGGAAGGGCATGCTTGTGGAGCTCAAAAGGACCCAGGCCACCACAGTCGGTGGCCAGTACCATATAGATCCTCACTTGGACAGCAGCGTGGTTTCAGCTGAACATGAGCTAGCATGTGGAATTGCAGTTAATTTGAATGCTCTTGGTTCTGTAGTTTGGGTTATGTTTGCTTATACATGTGCTTTGGTTTGTGTAAATAAAGGGTGATACATCTAAAGATTTTGTACCTGGTTTTATGTTGCTGTTTTCTAAGGAATACACTAAAAACAACAAAGTTAAAGTTGGGAGATTTGAGGGAACATTTTTCTTTTGCTTTTCCTTCCTTCCTTCCCTCCTTCCCTTCTCGCTTTCTCTCTCTCCTTTTCTTTCTTTAAGAGTTTATTTCTTTAAGAGTTTATTTATTTATTTGACAACAGAGAGAGCATAAGCAGCGGGAGCAGCAGGCAGAGGGAGAGGGAGAAGAAGGCTCCCTACTATAAGGAGCCCAATGTGGGGCCTGATCCCAGAACCCGAGGATCATGACCTAAGCCAAAAGCAGATGCTTAACCAGGTGCACCCCCCCTCCTTTTTTCAATAAGTGAAAATAAAATTCACTTATTTTGAGAGCAGGAGAGGGAGGCAGAGAGAGAGAGACACTCTTCAAGCAGACTCCCTGATGAGCTTGGAGCCCGGGAAGGGGTCAATCCCATGACCCATGAGATCATGACCTGAGCCAAAACCAAGGGCCCCAAATATTTTTCTCAACAGACTGAGCCATGCAGGTGCCCCAAATGTTTTTCTTTTTTGAAAAAAAGTCTGGATATAATTTAAGTTGGACAATTACCATGGAGTTAACACCGGATTGGTAATCCCTGCCTCTGTGAATTAAAGGAGGAAGGAAGGTACACATTTTTTCTAAACCTCTCTTTTAGTGCTAAGAAGACTTTGAGTCTTCATATCAAGAATTCATGAGGCTTTGGATGATTCTGTGGTACATATTTAGGAAATCTGATATTAGCCAAAAGAATCCCTGTGGCTCATTTGCTCCATGATTTTCTTGTTTAGGACTCTTTCCTGTGGAATCCAAAGCTGATTCTTCCTATTTCTGCCATTACCAAGTAGCATAGTGAACTCTTATAAATGTTTGGGGATTAATTTTCTGAAGTATTAATCTCATTGTTTGAAAATATCGAAGAATGTCTTTAGGGGTGCCCTGGTGGCTCTGAAGGTTAAGATTTCAGCTCAGGTCATGATCTCACGGTCCTGGGATTGAGCCCTAAGCCCCTTATGCCAGCTTCATACTCAGTAGGGAGTCAGCCAGAGCTTGCGTTCCCTCTGCCCCTACCTCCCTTGCTCATGTCCTCTCTCTCTCTCTCTCCAATCTTAAAAAAGAAGAAAATATGAAGGAATGTCTCTTAATTTCTCACTACAATACCCCCACCCCCGTGTTGTGTGGATTTTGAATGCAGTACTTCTTGGGGGGGGGGGCGGTGTGGATATCCATATATAGTCCTCTTTGGGGCTGGGAGAAACTGCCTTGTAATTATCAGTGACAGTTTTTCTGCTGGGCATTGTTTTCTCTATGCATAAAGGTAGAAAATTTATATTAATACTCAAGGCAGTTATACGCATGTTGAGAAAATAGGTAACGGGTGTTTGGTATTGAATGCACGGGTCTGTTTTTTAGGTAGGGTTGTAAGACATTATGTAACGGAGGCATCGTATGATAGTAGGAACAGGTGTGCGTGCTGGAGTAGCCGGGTATTCTTAGTGGGGCAACACCCCTTGTCCTTAGCAGCTCTCAGGAGTAGAATCACTTCTAATGCTTCTGAAGTTGTAGGAACAGGGTGGTTATTCACGGTTGTCACTGCTCCCTGATTCTTCTAATGGAGATCTTCAGAGGTAGAGATAACCTAGGTAACAAAGTCTTAAATAACTAGAACTGGCACTGAAATGTGTTACTCAGTTTCTCTCTTGCCCGTTGATGTGGTGCTGTTTGCTTTAGGCTTAGGTAAAAAGGACCCTGCACGTTCCACAAGTTACAGTGCAGCTCCTTACTGGCTTCTCCCCTTACCAATCCCATCATCCAAATTACGAAATGTGGTGAACTGGCCACAGGAAGCTTCTCTGGGCAATTTTCCTGGAGGCTGACCCTGACACGCAAGACCTGAACTGGGTAACTAAGTTGCAAGGAAGCCTTTGAAGACCGAAGACTTTGGTTGTGATTTTTATTTTCTCAAGAAGGAAGTTAATGTGGGTTGATGAGGTCAGATTGCACCTAGCAGAAAAATTCCAGGAGGAAATTGGACTTCCCCAGTCGAACATAGACCTTTCACGTCCTCTCTTCCCTGCCACCCCAAAACTCTGGAATGGTGAGACCCAGGAGCTCAAACACGTCCTCACCTACCAGGCAGCGAAGTGACTTCACAAATCCCTAATCCCCAAGCCTGTTTGCAGAAGTCAAACAATGCACAGCCCCAACAAAGCCCTTCACAAACAAAGCCACACCTAGTCTGGTCTGCAGGTGAAGAAAGTGGATTACTTTCTAGACACAGCTGAAAGTGGCTGCAAAAAACGCCTTTCATCTGCCTCCAGGCCCTTCCTTGGCTCCGAGGTGTTCCTTCTCTCTCAGGGACTGACCCAGAATCCCCTTGTGTTAGGAAACATGTCAAATCTGCTGGTTCTACCCCACATCCCAACTCTTCCCCACAAACTGGAGAGGTCTAAGGGGAGTGGGAAAGTGGGGGGTCCTGGTGTGATCCAGGCCGATTAGGGCCCTCGTGCCATTTTCCCCCTTCGTAAATGCAGTTCATTAGAATCATAACCCCTTTCTAAGCAACACAGCCTCTGGGAGTACTTTAATCATTCTCATGAATTCTATTATTGTTTAACATTTTAGTTCTGGCTTTTTACCACCATGAGATACACTTTAGTTTTAGCATTGTTTTACAGAGTTGTAAAAATACCTGTATAAAATAACCTATGTATTTACTGTCTTTTCTGCTTATCATTTCTTGCATATCAGATATTTCTCTGGGTTCATTTTCTTGCTTCCTAAAGTACATCCTTTGGGTGCTTGGGTGGCTCCGCTGGTGAAGCATCGACTCTTGGTTTTAGCTCAGGCCATGATCTCAGGGTTGTGGAATCAGGCCCTGCATGGGGCGGGGAGGAGTCCTCAAGCATCGGGGAGTCTGCTGGAGATTCTCTTTCTTCTCCCTCTGTCCTTTCCTGCCCCCTGCGCTCATGTGCTTGCTCTCTCTTTCTCTCTTTCAAATAACTCTTTAAAGCACATCCTTTAGGGCATTTCTTTAGGGACATTTGTTGGTGGTAAACTTTCCATTTTTGTTTAGAAGAATGTATTTATTCCATTCTCCTTCTTTAAAAAAAAAAAAAAGGCTGCATTGGGCGTTGTAGATGTTAAAGAAGAAAAATTCAACTGAGTAAATTTGAAGATCTAATTGGCTTTGTTAATGGGTTCATGATTTAGGCAGCAGCCCATCTGGCAGGTAGAGGGGAGCCCTGAGGAGTTGTACAAAATGGAAGGTTTTTATAGGGAGGAGAATGGGGCAAGAAAGTTATTAGCAAAAGAAAAGACAGGATTGTTCCCAGCGAGATCACCATACCCTAGGGGAATCCAGGGGCCTGATTAGATAATTTACCTCTTCTTCTGGGCCCATGTGACACCTTACCTCAGGGGTGTTTATCAGAAAATTCCTGACTGACCTTTTAAGATTTACATTTTTGGGGGAAGTTCAAACTGCAGTTAGGTTAGATGTTAAGCCCCAGTTAGGTGACTTGGCCTAAGTGATGCCATTTTGAGACTGTGGTTTCTTTTACAGTTAACAGTTCCATTCTCCTAACACTTTGAAGATTGGATCACGTCTGTCTTCTGACTTCAGTTGTTACTTTTGAGAAATCTGTCAGTCTAACTGTTGGTCTTTTTTTGTGGGTGATATTATAATGTCATTGTCTTTGGTACTTTGCAGTATCACTTCAATGTGCCTAGATGTGGAATTCTTTTTATTCTGCTTAGTATAGAGTGTTTCTGTGTCTTTGGATTGGTGTCTTTCATTAACCTTGGCTGTTAGGTCTCAAAACTGCCTGTCCTCCAATCTTAATTCTCTCCTAGGACTTCAATTTTCAACTTTCTTACTCTGTGCTTCATGCCTCTTAATATTCTTTTAATATTTTCTGCCCCTTTTTATTGCATTCTGGTCACTTTTTTCCAGAACTCTTATCGGTTCAAGTGACTTTAACTTCAGCTGTGGTAAATATGAGGTTTAACTTGTCTATTGAGTTTTTAATTTGAATGATTTTTTGTTGTTTCTGAAAATTCTCTTGGGCTAATTTGTGAATTTTTCTGGTCATTTTTAAAAGTCTCATTCATTTTTTTATTCCATATTCTATTACATGAAATATTTCATGTTTAGTACTCACTAAGCATGAAATATTTCATGTAATAGAATATGGAATAAAAATCTATCTGAGAGTGCTAAAGCACAATCTAATTAAGAGTGCTAAATATTTGGAAATTAAGGGTGTCCTTCTGTTTCTGGCAACTCTCATTTATGTTGCTTTATTTTCTTGTGTGTTGAGGAAATTCTTTTTTGAGAGCTTATATTTGATTAAATTCAATTTATAGCAACATTAAAGACTTAAATTGAGAGCTTTTCTCCAAAAAGATTTGCATTTCTTGTGTGGGGCTTGGGGGCAGGACTGACCTAGGACTATGTTAGCAACCTTCAAGGGTCTTGACTTCACGAGTGTCAGGTTCAGCTACCCAACCGTGTGAGGGACCCAGCATTCCATCTTTAAAGCTGGAGCATCTGCTCCTAGGGTAATCCTGACTTACATGTATGCTTGCCACTTACAATTTTGAATTTATCTTACATTTTTTCCTTCCCTCCCTCTTTCTCTCTCTCTCTTCTTCTCTACTTGTGCATACACTCCTTTGGAATACTTTTTGTACTTTTTTGGTGGTCAGAAATGCAATATGAAGTTTGTTCTACTTATCCAGAATTTTGTTATAGCAAAAGGGCCTCTTAGAGTATGGGCTAGAAGCAGAAAATTTGATCTCTTTAGAGGATGCCGCACTTCTTTGTTTCTTCTCCGTCACAGCTAACTCGTGCCTGATTATAGGCTGAGTTCTGGAACTACTTCTGGCTTATGGGGTATGATGGTGTCCTCATCACCCAGCATTTCACATACTGCCTTCTCTATGCTCTTCTTTACTGATAACCCTGGGGTCATTGGTCAGAGGTGTTTCTTCAAAATACAGTATTATGTATAAGTCTATTTCTTTTAGGGAAAAAAATGGACCCCATATTTAAGTATTTAATTTCTTTAAAAGATATATTTTCAGCTAACTTGTGTCATGCAACTGATTTCTTTATTTAGAAGAAAAAACATAACCCATTATCCAAGTGGCTCTTTCCATTTAGATAAAGTATTGGCATCATTTGCTTCTTGAAAATTAGGTTTGTGTCTCATTTTTCTTTTTATACCTGGCTATATCTACCATGAAAAATTTTTCTGTAATTGAATTATATTTTTTTCAGCTGATTTTTCAGAGATTTGGATATAGCATGTAGGGTTTTTTTTTTTTTTCCTGCAAGATTTTGTTGAATGCAGACACAAAAATTAAACCTTCGAATAGCATTTGAAATCTCCTGGTAGACCAATCTAAATAGAGCAAGTTGTTCAGTTTAAGTTATAGATCTAAATCATGGACTTTAGGGATATTTTCTGGAAACTGATTTCTTGTCCTGGTTCTAATCATTGGTACTGCATCTCCCTTCATATTATTGATGAGTAGCTGCTATGATTACATGAGAGAGTCTCACAAGGATGGGAAGCGGAGACAGAACAGTGTTTTATTTGGTGTTAAGGTAATACTTAGCATTTTTGCCTCATCTGGATATAGACCTTTGAAGGAATGGGTAAGGTACTCTGTGTTCTTAGTGAAGAGTAATAGGGTCTTTGAATGTGAAACATATCCTAATTTTTTTCTCTTCAAAAATAACATTTCAAAACAAGTCAGAATTTCTGAAGGCAATTACAGAGCCACTTGTATTGACAAAATAGCAACAAGATGGGTTGTAGAAGGTTACATATCTATTCATTGCTCAGATGCCAAAGAACATAACACCTCCCTTTTCTTTTCTCTTGAGAGATGGCTCTATTTTTAATCTTGACTAGTGTTCTGATTCTTTTGATTGTATTCCAGAAGAAAATCTGATGAGAATCACATAGGCCACCTACCTTAACCTCACAAATGAGAGGAAGGGAAAACTCACCAGGGGAATCTCATCTCTTTCCTGATGAAAAATGATAATTCCTGATTGATTGAAATGTCATACTGAGTGGGTGAATAGCAATCTGGGGTCTGTTGCATGCTTCCTGAAACTCTGGATATGTTCTTCAACACAAGGAGGTCCTCTGCTGGCTATCTACTAGGGACATGCAGGGCAAGAATGACCAAGACCAAAATCTATGTTTAGGAAAGTTCTAAAAAAGCTATCTCCTCTAGACTTCTAAGATCCCCATAAAGAAACAAATATAAGAATTATTGCATGTGGGATTACTTAGAGCATTAATGATTAATGATTAATGATTAATTATTAATTAATGATTAATGATTAATCAAGCTTGAGAATATATAAACTATAGCAAGCAGGGTATTTCTTAAGAGCATGGCCTGAAGGAGTCAGGACAGTGCCGGGCCTGGGCTGCTCTCTGCATACCCTCACATTCTCTGTCTGAAAATCTTCCCTTTGGGATGGGTATAGTTAACTCTTTCCTTCAGAGGTATAAATCACTGAGAATCATGAGTGTCTTCCTCCTGGTTTTCAACTGGAGATAATCTTTGAGTCAAGGGAATGCAAATCCAGTTGTGTAATAGGAAGGTTCTCTATTGGGGAGGGGAAGATACCTTTGAAAGGAGGAATGGGGAGTGCTGAGGGCTTGACAGAGCCACAGCCCTTTCCTGTGACATTGGCAGGGATCCTTTGCTGGTGGTGCTCATGCTGAAATAGAGGAGACCCCAGTGGGATTTATCCAGCTTTTCTGTTGGACTTTGTATCTTCAGAGCAGAGAACCCATAGAATTCTTCCATGTCCTTCATTGTTTTTTTTTTTCTTTTTAAATTTTTATATAAATTCTAGTTAGTTAACCTGTTGTGTAATACTGGTTTCAGGAGTAGAATTTGGTGATTCATTACTTATATATAACACCCAGGGTGCATCATCACAAGTGCCCTGCTTAATACCTATCACCCATTTAGCCTGTTAACCACCCAACTCCCCTCTAGCAACCCTCATTTTGTTCTCTCTTATGTTTGCTTCCCTCTCTTGCTCTTCCCGCCCCACCTTTCCTTCCTATATGTTCATCTGTTTCCTGAATTCCACATCTGAGTGAAATCATACAGTATTTGTCTTTCTCTGACTGATTTCACTTAGCATAATATACTCTAGCTCCATCCGTGTCATTGCAAATGGCAAGAGTTCATTCTTCTTGAAGGCTGAGTAACATTTCTCTCTCTGTGTGTATATATCACATCATTATCCATTCATCAGGCTGTGGACACTATGAACACTGGGGCTCTTTCCATAGTTTGGCTCTTCGTGATAGTGCTGCTGTAAACCTTGGGATGCACGTACCCCTTTGAATCTGTATTTTTTGCATCCTTTGGGTAAATAACTAGTAGGGCAATTATGGGGTCATAGAGAAGTTCTATTTTTAACTTTTGGAGGAAGGTCCATACTGTTTTCCAGATTGGCTGCACCAGTTTGCATTCCCACCAGCAGTGTAAGAAGGTTCCCCTTTCTCCACATCCTCACTGACATCTGTTGTTTCCTGTGTTGTTCATTTTAACCCTTCTGATAGGTGTGAGGTAGTGTCTCATCATGGTTTGTTTTGTATTTCCCTGATGATGAGTGATGTTGAGCATCTCTTCAGTGCCTGTTAGCCATCTGGATATCTTCTTTGGAGAAATGTCTCTTTGGGTCTTCTGCCCATTTCTTGACTGGATTTGCTTTTTGGGTGTTGAGTTTGCTGAGTTCTTTATGGGTTTTGGATACTAACCCTTTATCAAATATGTCACTTGCAAATATCTGCTCACATTCTGTTGGTTACCTTTTAGTTTTATTGTTTATTTTGCTGTGCAGAAGCTTTTTCTCTTGATGAAATCCTGATAGTTCATGTTTGCTTTTGTTTCCCTTGCCTCCTGCGGCATGTCTAGTAAGAAGTTACTATGGTTGAGGTCAAAGAAGTTGCTGCCTCTGTTCTCCTCTAGGGTTTTGATGGTTTCCTGTCCCACGTTTAGGTCTGTTATCCATTTTGAATTTATTCTTGTGTATGGTGTCAGAAAGTGGTCCAGTTTCATTCTTCATGTAGCTGTCCAGTTTTCCCAACACTATTTGTTGAAGAGACCATCTTTTTTTCCCATGGATATTCCTTCCTGCTTTGTCGAAGATTAGTGGACCATAAAGTTGTGGGACCATCTCTGGCTTTTCTGTTCTGTTCCATTGATCTGTATGTCTTTGTGCCAGTACCACACTGTCTTGATGATTAGAGCTTTGTAATAGAGCTTGAAGTGTGGAATTGTGATGCCTCCACCTATGCTTTTCTTTTTCAGCATTGCTTTGGCTATTTGGGGTCTTTCGTGGTTCCATGTGTCCTTCATTTCTAACTCTATGCCTGGTGCCAGTAGGAGCTCTGTGTGTGCTGACTCTTGAGTGGATGTCAGCTCAGGACTTGGCAGCAAGGCTGGGGTAACAGGGAAGGAGGGAGAAGGAGATAGAGAGACAGGTACCTGACACACTGAGGGCTAGCATGCTGAACAGAAGCATTGTTGGATCCTTCTTTTGTCATGGTCCCAGTGCTTCTCATTACTGTTCTTCCTTTGGTGAAAAAAAAAGTGGCTTTTTGGGGCGCCTGGGTGGCTCAGTAGGTTAAAGCCTCTGCTTTTGGCTCAGGTCATGATCTCAGGGTCCTGGGATTGAGTCCCACATTGGGCTCTCTGCTCAGCAGGGAGCCTGCTCACCACCCCCGCCCCCCCCCCCGCCCCCGCCTGCCTCTCTGCCTACTAGTGATCTCTGTCAAATAAGTAAATACAATCTTAAAAAAAAAGAGTGGCTTTTTGTTTTTGTTTCTTCTTACTCCCCCAGGTTTCCACTTCTGCTCCATCCCAAGCCCTCATCTTTGGTCCAGGAGCCTGGGTGCTGTTATCCTTGTGTTCAAATAGAGTAAATGCATCCCCCTCTTCCCTGGATGCCCTTGAGAGATCTGTCAGAACAGGACTTCAGGGGCAACCTTCTCCTTCACCCCTTACACCTTGCCTTTCTCTGCTTTGGATTTACCCCAGACCCAGCCAGGAGCTTAGGCTCTTGCTCAGGATGTAGTTTGTGCTGCTTTGTTGATCTGTCCTCCAGACCCTGCTGCCAAACTGGCAAATTTCCAGATGTATTATGATCCTATTGTTCTAGGGAAAGAAAAGTTAAATGCTTTTTGAAGGTGGGCGGGGGGAAGTCAAGTGCTTTAATTTGGACATCGGAGTGGTTTGGCTTGTGTCCTGTATCCATCCCAAGGAGTTTACTTAGGCAGACACCCACAAAGGGATTGATCGAGGAGGGACAGGAGTTAGTCATCCATCCTAGGCACCTGGCAAATTCTGTTGCACACCTGGAGACACAGTTCAAGGTGCTTGCCAGGAAACCAAAGGTTTGTGCCTCTGGAAGAGGAAGGGGGCCTGGTCCCACTGAGTTACAGCAGGGCCAGATGAAGTGATTCTCCATGACTGGGGAGAGGAGCATCCCCTGTGTTCCTCCTCCCTGGTCCTTCCACTGCTTAAAATTTGCATTCACATCATCTGCATCCCACCAGATCTTTCTGCCTGGGGACAGGAGGATGCTGTATGAAGTCTATGTCCTTGCAAAGGACACAGGACACAATGTGTGTGTGTGGCTGGGAAAGGTTATTGAGCCTAAGGACTACCTTAGGACTCCTCCCCTGCCTAAAGTTTCCTACTTTAAAAAACTTAAATCCCAAATGTCTGCAACTTCAGTTATAATGACACCTTTCCATGTTCGTTTGTTTAGATAGGCCACATTGCTGCCTGCCGTTGGCAACCCTCCTGGACTAGGCTGCTTTGGTTAATCACATGGATGTTGTGAGTATTATATTCACAAGTGGATGTAGAGAGGATAATTTGATTGAACTACAAATCCTCACCACACGAGCCACTCCTGCTTAACAAAAATATGTGAACCGGTTGTGATCTGGAGTTTCATTAATCTCTGGGATTATGCTGCTGGCACATTGGTTAAATTCTGTGATTTCTGTATCTTACTCTAATCATCGACTTTCTATCAAAGAATTTTGGGCACAAAGCAGTGTCTTAGAATGTTTCAACATGAAGGTAGTTGTTGCTGTCCATTTGCAATCCAGAATTCATTTCATCTCCTATGGCTTTATGTTATAGCTTTCTTAATGTCGTCAACATGAATGTGCTTCAAATAGCTTTTAGTCCTAATCTCGTGGTTCTGTTCATTGAAGATAAGCAGCGATTTCTTCTCTTCCTCCAGGTTCCCAGTGGGTCTAAATATCTCTTTAGTTGGGCTGGCAGGACCAAGTGAGAAAAGATGAGAAAGGAGGAGGGAAAAAAAAAAAAAGTAGACAAGAAAATGCAAGAAAAATAAAGAGAAGGGAGAAAAGAGCAAAGCATTCTGGGAAGGTCACTAATGACTTAAAGGCTAGTCTGTGTACAAGATTAGGAGCCAAGGGTTAGAAAGGACCTATCTGCAGGCTCCCCAAAGAAAGTATGCATGTGATTTGAAGAGTCACACAGAATATTCTCCAGCATAAGGCAAAGGACAGCTGACTAATAAAGTCTCTAGGGATGAATACAGGCTAACCAGAAAGGCCAGAAAGAATGGATGATGAAAATACTACTTTCAAAGAGAGGCATCCCAGAAAACCCCACAGAACCAGAGGATCTGAAGGTAGACTGCAGTCTCAGATATCATTTTGGTCTTCCTTTGTTGTCTTAGAGCTGGCAAAACTGAGACCAGGAAGCGAGAAGTGGGAGCCCAGAGCTGTGGTGAGTGGCTGAGCAAAGCCGTGCGTCATGGGGGCTTTCCATACAGTTGTGCTGCCTTTTCTAGAAACGTAATCCTAGGCAAGTCAGAGCTGTGTGGCATAGAATCACATAAAGCTGGCCAGACCAGAGTTTGATTCATTACATCAAAAGAATATCCATGTCTAAAATGGAGTTCATCTTTTTGAGGTCTTGAAAACTCTTTTTTCAGGGCTGCGCTGGACTCTCCCCATGCACGGCAACTAGAAGCATCTTTCTCAGGGCAGCCCAGATGGTCTGGCACAGACTTACACCTGAGAGCTTGACGTGGAAACGCGCTCCCCATCCATGTGATTCCATGATTTGATTTCCATTTGGGCATGGAGAAGGGGATTTAGGGAAGGTATATAGGTTACTAACATGGAGAACAGGAGTCCACGCATTTCTTCAGGGATGGGATCAGATGGGGCTCAGATGTCTCAATTCACCGAAGCTCCAGTGCGTCCGGGGCACCCCTCCCCATTTTGATAGCTTCTTTTGTGCAGAAGGAAGTGAACTCATTGGCAGCTGCACACCGAGAAGGAGAAAGGCTTCAGAACTCCTGGAAAGCTACTTAGTGAGGAGAGTTACTGCTAAAGACGAGGACAACGTATTTCCATCTTACAGATGTGTGGTTTGTTAAGTGCACTTGGCCCTGCCCCATTAAATTAGCCTTCCAATCTCAGTAACTTGTTGGAAGAATTACTAGGGCTCTGCTTCATTGCTCCATGGCAGGCAGTTTAGTAGAACACTTTGGTAGCAAACGTCAAGACAGAATACCGAGACAGAATTATGGTCTGCCCAGAGCCCCTTAGCTTCTGTGGACTGAAGCTTTTATTTATTTACTCATTCTTAAAATTTTTTCTCTGGTATGTGTACTTGTAGCAACAGAACCAAGAGCAATTATGGATCAGACACTTTACTGCTTATTTAGTTATATTTCATGGTTTTGTTTTTAGTAGGTTCTAGATCTCCTGTGATTTAAGTGATTCACAGCCTCTCATTTCCTGGCATATCTGGGTTGCTTCCTCTTAGCTACACTGAAGACTTCAATGGTCTTACAGTCTCGTATTCGGGAAGGTGATGTGTGCTGGAGAGATTCTCAAGTGCCAAGTAGCATTCGTGAACTGGTGCTGTATGGTGCTGTGTGGTCCATTTAATGAAGTTCATGCGTGCCCAGTGTCCACGGAAATCACTGATCTTAGTATCTACCCCTGTCCCTTTAACTTAGATGGTGGACAGGAGCTGATATAGTTGGTATACATTGGTCTCGTTTTAAGGTGGTAAGTAGATATAGTGGTTGATTTCTCCTCTTTTGGATAAACTCTTGGAGAACATGTTTGGGAACCATGCAAAGTGGGCACCTTTCAACAGTGTCAGAGCCACTAAGTCAAAACTCATTCACTTGTTGCTCTGTAAGGTACATTTCTAGATGTATTGCTGCAGGATTCACAGATTCTTGGGGCATTTGTTTGGATCAACTTTGCCTTTTTCATAGAGTGCTCTTCTTTGCTGGAATAAGGGAGAAGAGGATGTTGGGAAGATTTCTACCTTCTCTGTGTGTTGGTTTCACTATTGAGATGCTTGGATGGAATGTGAGTGATTGGAAAGAGTTTTAAAAAGAAATGATTCATTCATCAAGTATTTATTGAATGCCTACTTGGTGCTAGGTGTATTGGAGATACAATATTGAACAAAACCCAGCCCCTGCTCTCTGGGCATATGTTAGATTCGGGGAAGAGAGAAAATGAACCTGTTTCTGGTGGTAGTAAGTGTTATGCACAAAAAAATAAATGGGGAAAAAAAAAGCAACAAGCAAGTAGAGAAGGGGCTAGGGAATGCAGGGATTGCTGTTGTAAAGAAATATGGTCAAGAAAGACCTTTCTGATAAGGAGACAATTGAGCAGAGAGTGGAAGGAAGGGAGGGAAGCAGGAAGCCCTGTGGATATCAGATGGAGAATGCCTGGGCAGAGGAAATCCAAGGATGTAGTTAGTCAGCATCTCCCTGCAGCCTTCCCTGAAGGCACAACTTATTTTTCTTGCTGCTTCTGATACACAAACTGAATATTACCATTTTTACCATAGGTTTATGCAGTACTTACTATTAAGTGAGAATTATGCATACAATATACTTTATTAGAGCAGTTGCTGTTAAGCACCAGATTCGTTATCTTTCTATTACACGGAATTCTGATTTAAAAACAAAAAAAACAATAAACAAACTATAGTCAAAAAGGAGACTCCAGCCCATGAAACTCTTTATTGCCTCTTAGGTATTTGTAGGCCTAGAAAACTATTCCTCTGGGGATGGGAAAGCTACATAAATGTATAATTGTTTTACTGCCCCTGCACTTCAGATCACTAGAGAGTGTTCATCTGAAATCAAAGCAGGTTTGCTTGGGGATAGATTTGAATCAATGATATAACTTGAAATTGTGCCAGCAACCCCATTCTCTCACAATGTATGCTGCGGCACAGGGAAATGTTGCTATAGGGGGAGGCAAAGGAATGCGTTGGTTTAGCATTAGCCAAATCTGGAAGTAAGCCAGCATCCATCTAGAAACCATATCGTTAATCCTTGTTGTCAATCACTGTCGACCGGCCCAGAGCTATCAAATCAAGATCTTTGAGGTTGGCATACTATAGTCAACAGTAGTGAAGCAGACAAAGTTAGGGATATGATGAATTAATAAGAGGATACCTTCATATTTTTTTAAAAAATATTTTATTTATTTGACAGACAGAGATCACAACTAGGCAGAGAGGCAGGCAGAGAGAGAGGAGGAAGCAGGCTCCCCGCGGAGCAGAGAGCCCGATGCGGTGCTCGATCCCAGGACACTGGGATCACGACCCGAGCCAAAGGCAGAGGCTTTAACCCACTGAGCCACCCAGGCGCCCCGGATACCTTCATATTTTTAAACCAAAGTTATTTTGGAATCCTGGAAAATATTCACAAGATATTCAAGAATCAACTCTTCAAAGCAGATTACTCCTAGTTACATCCGATTTTCCCCCCCCCAGGGTCCCTTGTAATACCCCCATTATAAGCTGTATTTTGTAAATATTGAGGGGTCCTCTAGGTAAAGGGGATATTGTTCAGTTAAACATGCTTATGAATGAGTAAGTACGGATTTTTCAATCTATTTCTATGAAAGTTTAAAACATTTTAAAAGAATCAAACATCAGAAATCAAATGAGAGCTAATTTACCAAGAGCAGAGCTAATATATCATTTTTAAGGGGCACCTTTCTTGATTTCTTTTTCCTTGCCGTCTTCCAAACCCTGCCCCTCCCCCCCTTCCCACCCCACCATTCCTGCCAACCGGCTGCATGGGGTGCAGTTCCTCTGAGCTCTGACTGTACTGTGTATGTCTCAATCATAGTTGTGGACACTTGTGAATTCAGTATCTGTCCAAGGCTTTCTGGAAAAAAGAGACCATGTCCTTGAGCTCAGAATTGCCAGCACTTTGTGTGATACTTGAGTTGTAATGGGGTTCTGTGTATGTTTATTGAAGAGATGAGTGAATGAATGAATTAAGGTATATATCTGGTTCTGAACTTCCTGGTAACCAAAGCTAAAAGAAAAATAAATCGATTACACAGTTCTCATAGGCATAGATTAAACTGAGCAGTCCTTCAGAAGGGACAGTTCTCGTCTTGGTGCTAAGTTCCTGAAAGTATCTGATGAAACATGGTATAAAGGTAGTGAGTTATAAGAACTGTTATTTTCAATACTCCATAAGCTCCTCTGGCCCTGGCCTCAATGAAAGAAATCCTGTGGCTTTTGGTAGAGCCTTGCAGCTGGATGCTAACTCTGGCTCCCATAGGCTCTGGGTTTTCATTAGCTTCTTAGCAGATTCCCTGCTAGAATATTCTTTTTCCCAGATGGCAGTGGGCCCACAAAAGAGCTTCCTTTGTGCTGCTGCATTTTATTTTCATGATTGCAACTATCTAATAGATACTATACTGGAAGATTTTATTGTGCTATGAAGCAAAGTGTGTGAACTAAGGGAAAAGCTCCAGTAGAAGCAAGTTGTAAGGTTGCTGTAGTCAATTTAAGGTTTGCAGCCTGCCCTGGCCAGTGGGGTCCTCCAGTTGCCTCAGACAAGTTGCACTTGCTGACCTTTTGGGCTTTCTTTTTTCTTTTTTTTTTAATTTAAAAAATTTTAAAATAAACATATAATGTATTTTTAGCCCCAGGGGTATAGGTCTGTGAATCGCCAGGTTTCCATACTTCACAGCACTCACCACAGCACACCCCCCCCAATGTCCATAACCCCACCACCCTCTCCCGACCCCTCTCCCCCCAGCAACCCTCAGTTTGTTCTGTGAGATTAAGAGTCTCTTATGGTTTGTTTCCCTCCCACTCCCATCTTATTTCATTTTTTCTTTTCCTACCCCCCCAAGCCCCCCACGTTGCATCTCCACTTCCTCATATCAGGGAGATCATATGATAGTTGTCTTTCTCCGATCGACTTATTTTGCTAAGCATAATACCCTCTAGTTCCATCTACGTCGTCACAAATGGCGAGATTTCATTTCTTTTGATGGCTGCATAGTATTCCATTGTATATATATACCACATCTTCTTTATCCATTCATCTGTTGATGGACATCTAGGTTCTTTCCATAGTTTGGCTATTGTGGACATTGCTGCTATAAACGTTCGGGCGCACGTGCCCCTTTGGGGTACGTTTGTACCTTTAGGGTAAATACCCAGTAGTGCAATCGCTGGGTCATAGGGTAGCTCTATTTTCAACTTTTTGAGGAACCTCCACAGTTTTCCAGAGTGGTTGCACCAGCTTGCATTCCCACCAACAGTGTAGGAGGGTTCCCCTCTCTCTGCATCCTCGCCAGCATCAGTCATTTCTTGACTTGTTAATTTTAGCCATTCTGACTGGTGTGAGGTGGTATCTCATTGTGGTTTGATTTGTATTTCCCTGATGCCAAGTGATGTGGAACACTTTTTCATGTGTCTGTTGGCCATCTGGATGTCTTCTTTGCAGAAACATCTGTTCATGTCCTCTGCCCATTTCTTGATTGGATTATTTGTTCTTTGGGTATTGAGTTTGCTAAGCTCTTTATAGATTTTGGATACTAGCCCTTTATCTGATATATCGTTTGCAAATATCTTCTCCCATTCTGTCAGTTGTCTTCTGGTTTTGTTAACTGTTTCCTTTGCTGTGCGAAAGCCTTTGATCTTGATGAAATCCCAATAGTTCATTTTTGCCCTTGCTTCCCTTGCCTTTGGCGATGTTCCTAGGAAGAAGTGGCTGCGGCTGAGGTTGAACAGGTTGCTGCCTGTGTTCTTCTCAAGGATTTTGATGGATTCCTCTCTCACATTGAGGTCCTTCATCCATTTTGAGTCTATTTTCATGTGTGGTGTAAGGAAATAGTCCAATTTCGTTTTTCTGCATGTGGTTGTCCAATTTTCCCAGCACCATTTGTTGAAGAGGCTGTCTTTTTTCCATTGGATATTCTTTCCTGCTTTGTCGAAGATTAGTTGACCATAGAGTTGAGGGTCTATTTCTGGGCTCTCTATTCTGTTCCATTGATCTATGTGTCTGTTTTTGTGCCAGTACCATACTGTCTTGATGATTACAACTTTATAATAGAGCTTGAAGTCTGGAATTGTGATGCCACCGACTTTGGCTTTCTTTTTCAATATTCCTTTGGCTATTCGAGGTCTTTTCTGGTTCCATATAAATTTTAGGATTATTTGTTCTATTTCTTTGAAAAAAATGGGTGGGATTTTGATAGGGATTGCATTAAATGTGTAGATTGCTTTAGGTAGAATAGACATTTTCACAATATTTGTTCTTCCAATCCATGAGCATGGAACATTTTTCCATTTCTTTGTGTCTTCCTCAATTTCTTTCATGAGTACTTTATAGTTTTCTGAGTATAGATTCTTTGCCTCTTTGGTTCGATTTATTCCTAGGTATCTTATGGTTTTGGGTGCAATTGTAAATGGGACTGACTCCTCAATGTCTCTTTCTTCTGTCTTCTTTTTTTTTTTTTTTTTAAGTATTTTATTTATTTATTTGTCAGAGAGAGAGAGAGCGAGCACAGAGTGGCAGAGGGAGAAGCAGACTCCCTGTGGAGCAAGGAGCCCGATGTGGGACTCGATCCCAGGACGCCGGGATCACGACCTGAGCCGAAGGCAGCCGCTTAACCAACTGAGCCACCCAGGCGTCCCTCTTCTGTCTTCTTGTTAGTGTAAAGAAATGCGACTGATTTCTGTGCATTGACTTTATATCCTGACACTTTACTGAATTCCTGTATAAGTTCTAGCAGTTTTGGAGTGGAGCCTTTGGGTTTTCCACATATAGTATCATATCATCTGCAAGGAGTGATAGTTTGACGACTTCTTTGCCAATTTGGATGCCTTTAATTTCTTTTTGTTGTCTGATTGCTGAGGCTAGGACTTCTAGTACTATGTTGAACAGCAGTGGTGATAACGGACATCCCTGCCGTGTTCCTGACCTTAGTGGAAAAGCTTTCAGTTTTTCTCCATTGAGAATGATATTTGCGGTGGGTTTTTCATAGATGGCTTTGATAATATTGAGGTATGTGCCTTCTATCCCTACACTTTGAAGAGTTTTGATCAGGAAGGAATGCTATACTTTGTCAAATGCTTTTTCAGCATCTATTGAGAGTATCATATGGCTCTTGTTCTTTCTTTTATTAATGTATTATATCACATTGATGGATTTGCGGATGTTGAACCAACCTTGCAGCCCTGGAATAAATCCCACTTGGTCATGGTGAATAATCCTTTTAATGTACTGTTGGATCCTATTGGCTAGTATTTTGGTGAGAATTTTCACATCTGTGTTCATCAAGGATATTGATCTGTAATTCTCTTTTTTGATGGGATCCTTGTCTGGTTTTGGGATCAAGGTGATGCTGGCCTCATAAAATGAGTTTGGAAGTTTTCCTTCCATTTCTATTTTTTTGAACAGTTTCAGGAGAATAGGAATTAATTCTTCTTTAAATGTTTGGTAGAATTCCCCTGGGAAGCCATCTGGTCCTGGGCTTTTGTTTGTTTGGAGATTTTTGATGACTGTTTCAATCTCCTTACTGGTTATGGGTCTGTTCAGGTTTTCTCTTTCTTCCTGGTTCAGTTGTGGTCCTTTTCAGCTTTCTGAGGAAGGGACTGTTTTCCCAGTCAGAATACAGGTGAGAATCAGCTATGGATATCTGCTCAATTAAAAAAACAAATATTTTAGGGGGCGCCTGGGTGGCTCAGTGGGTTGAGCCTCTGCCTTTGACTCAGGTCCTGATCCTGGGGTCCTGGGATTGAGCCCTGCATCAGGCTCCCTGCTCAATGGGGAGCCTGCTTCCCCCTCTCTCTCTGCCTGCCTCTCTGTCTACTTGTGATCTCTCTCTCTCTCTGTCAAATATATAAATAAAATCTTAAAAAAAATAAAAGGTAGGGGGGCACCTGGGTGGCTCAGTGGGTTAAAGCCTCTGCCTTCAGCTCAGGTCATGATCTCAGGGTCCTGGGATCGAGCCCCGCATCAGGCTCTCTGCTCAGCAGGGAGCCTGCTTCCTCCTCTCTCTCTGTCTGCCTCTCTGCCTACTTGTGATCTCCATCTGTCAAATAAATAAATAAAATATTTAAAAAACAATTTTTTAAACGAGTCGCTTTTGGGAAAAGAGAATCATGCTGAGAAGAATGAAGATAGTGTTGCAAAGGGAAAGAAGATTGATTGCTTTTTGTGTGGGTGGGAGAGAGAGGAGAGATACTTGAGAAATTCTTTGATCCAACAACAGTATTTACTGAAATGTTTTTAAAGGATGTATTTTCTTGTAAGTTGGATAATCACTTAGGAGAGAAGACATTGAGAGGTGAAGTGCTCTGAATCCCAAGGCATTCTGAGGAGAAAGGGCAAGAAAGATCTTTATTGAGCATCTACTATTTTCCAGGCATCTCTTGAAGAGAGACATTTCTCTCTCTTCTCAATGTTTGAGACAGTTTTCTTTTCCTTTGGACTCTTATGGTCGAGGAAGGGGAAACTGCATTAATGATGTTAAGTAAATTATTAAGATCATTCAGTTAGCATCTACTTTCTCAAAGCCAGTATCAAATCCACTTAGAGTGTCCCAAAGTTCAGGCTGGTGTTGTTTTTTTTTTTTTATTTTAAAAGTGCTCTAGTGGTTTCCCATTTGTTCTGAACCCATCGAGGCTTCAGAGCTGTTGCAAGGCGGGTACGTTTGAGGACACATTGAGCATTCTCTGTACACAAAAATACATGTCTTATAGATAGGTATATATATTTCAAAAATATGTAGCCATTTTGGAATCTCTCCTTAAACATTTATTTAAAAGCATTACATCTAGAACATAAACTCAACAAGACCTAGGTTTTGTTTTTTGTTTTTGTTTTTGTTTTTGTACATTTTGTGTAATGTAACTCACGTGCGTCCAACCAAGCTCAGCATCACAGTTACTCAATACATGCTTGTGCATGCAGGAGTGAAAGAATCATTATAGTTCTTTATGTCAGGCTTTAGTTAGTCAACTTTGTATTAGTAGACATTTAGATTGTTTCCATTTTTTCTTCTGTAAACTATACTGATCCATTCTACAATTGAGTCCTTTATCTATACATTGTTGGTTTTTATAAACAAATACCTTTCATTATAATAGATTCCTGGGAGTGGAATTGCTGGGTCAAAGGATACATATTTTAGATCCTGATACTACCTTTTTGGATGCAGTTCAGCACAGTGGATCAGTGACCCTGTCTCTCTCTCTCTCTCTCTCTTTCTTTCTTTCTTTCTAAGATTTTATTTATTTATTTGACAGAGAGGAAGGTCACAAGCAGGCAGAGAGGCAGGCAGAGGGAGGAAGTAGGCTCCCCGCTGAGCAGAGAGCCCGATGTGGGGCTCGATCCTGGGACCCCGAGATCATGACCTGAGCTGAAGGCAGAGGCCCAACCCACTGAGCCACCCAGGCGCCCATCTTTCTTACAGTGTGTAAGATGATCTGTTTCATCTCAACTTGGCTGATACTAGGAGCTATCGTTCTTACATATACATGTATATATGTATGTGTGTATGTATGTATGTATTTTTTAAGTCAATAAATTTTTGTTTAAGGAATGTTGCATGTGATTCTTTCCATTGCCTGTCACCTTGGTTCCTCCAAAGTCTGAGTCCTCATCTTCAAGGTAGCTCTTTTAAAAGAACTTCTGCTCCAACCACTGTTGTCATTGTCAGTCAGTCCACAGTTCTTTTCGTTGTGCTTCTTTGATCTCCAGTTGACTGTGGACATACTTGAAAAATTCCCCACCTGAACTTATATGAAATGCTCTCTTATCATTTACTCCAAAGGCAGCGACCCATGTTTCAAATCACTTTTGCCGTAGAACTTTCCTGTTTGAAAATCAGATCTCATTTGGATGGATGTTCTGAAAGGCTGTTTTCATTCAGTGTATTTGCTTTTTGTTTTTTACGGTATCCTTAAATTCCAGAATTTGGAAGGCTTACAGCTTCATCTAAGTTTCTACTTAGCCTGCTTAGGAGCTAGGGCAATAGAGTGTGGTTTTTTTCCTCCTCAGTTGGGAGAGACTGTGGGATGGTATTATTCAATGAAATTATCTTTTTAAACCTCAGTTTCTGTTCTCTTTGTTACTCTCTGCACCCCCTGTTTGAATACATGGACTCTGTCTCTGGTCATTGGTCTAGAGTTAACTGTACGTCATTAGCAAGTGGAATCTGCCCGCTCTCTGACAGACCATGCCTGTATTTCTAAACCAAATTTAACCCTCTGGGAGTGATCTGCCATTGGAAACATGTGCTCTCTTGTCCCCAGCCCAGCCAGCCAGTGTGAGTGACTGAGATGCCATAGGCGGTTCTTGTTGGCTGTTAAGGATGTCTGACCTTGATCTTTGCCCCATAAGCCCTGTGGATGGGAAAAAAATCTATGTGTGACCAACAGATAGCTCTCTTTACAGTACTTGCTAGATAGAAATGATTTACTGTTGGTCTCTTTCATGGGTTTTCAGCAGAGGCTTTTACGGAACTCACAGAGGCTTGTGCGCAACACTCTTCAAAAATGGTGTTACCAGTACTTTGTCTTCTGAAGGAGTGTTTTCTTCTCTTTGGTTCACACATGTGAACTGTGTAAACCAGTACATTCCTTTTTGCTTTGGTTACCAGGAAGTTCAGCACCAAATGTAAATCTTAATCACTCATTCTTTTGTTTTACTCAGTAAATAGACTTGGAGCCTCTATTACATGTCAGGCCCCATAAAAGTGGCGGGGATTCTGAGCTCAAGGACACAGTGTCCACCCTCCGGCAAAGTGGAGAAGGAATGTCCTGCCTCCTTGAGTCTTGCTTTGGATTCTTGCCCTAGACGGGGAGAGCCCACCTTTTCCCATGGAACATAACCCCTCTCCACTAAACTTATTAGCACTAGAAAGAAGGCAGCTCATTTTCCTCTCAGGTGTAGACAAAGGCTGCTGTTGTCCCAGAGTGAAGGGCCTTCCATGAGCTGATTAGCACACAGCCTGGCCTGTGCTGATTTTCAGATGGAGACCATCAGATATAATCTGCCACCTCATTAGGTTGACACTGTTCCTGCCCCTCTTGTAATAATGTCACTGGAGCACTTTACGGTCTTAGGTAAGTGCTGTAAGCATACACTACCCAGGTAACCCAGGGTCGGGGTGGCAGATGCTTGAAAAAGCACTTGTTTTCTCATTCCCTGCTGTGTTTAAGGTATAACAGGCCAAGATGTATAATAATTGGGCAGGTTTAAATAATAGAGGAGCAGAACTTGCAGCAATATAACTATTTTTATCTGTGATCCAAACTTGTACTTTTTCAAGATCAAGGGGACAATGAAGGAAATTAGATGATTGCTACAGACTTAAAGAAGTAAGCTCATTTATTCTAGAGAAGAGAAGGCAGAAAGGAGCCCTCAAGTATTTGAAGATATATAAGATAGGCAATAATTAGGAACTCCTCTCCTTTTCAGTGAAAACAAGAGAAATATAAGTCTTATATCGATTCATAGAAGAATTAGGTTAGGCTGAGAGCTCGCTGACTAGAGACTAGAGAAGCCCGTAGGCAGGGGGGAGGGGGGAGGGGAGGTGGTGCAGGCTCACCTATTTCTAACTTGTTTTGGTCTTTTAGTAGGCAGTTATTTTCTTGGCCGGAATTGGGTTCCACAAGCTGTTTTGGAGGGTGGTATCAGACCGTGTGCTAATTCATAAAAGCATATAACCTGCCCTCGGAGAACCATGTGGGTGTGGTGGGATTTGGGGTGTCCTTTCTCTGTTTAGTGGGTTACAAGGGTGTGGTGAGGAGGGGCTGGGGAGAGTGGACATCTGGCTCAGTGTCATAGAGCTAACACCATCTTCTCTTTGGGTCAGAACTCAGAGACCAGGGTGCTGGGTGAGCTTGTGACTCAGTGCTTAAAAGGGTAGGGGGCTCCCTTAAAGAACCAAAGTGGGAGGGGGGGTGTCTTAAAGGGGACCTGTCCCAACGCAGCAGGGCGGAGAGACTTCTTTCTGTCCCTAGGATTCTGACATAGATTAGTGCCCTTTCTCTGATAAGTGAAGCCTAGAGGAAGTAAATGGGAGAAGTCTAATAGAGAGCAGATTTGATAGAGAATAGGGGTGTCCCTCCAGGGGACAGGCAGCTAAATCCTTGACTCTCCAAAACTTAGCTAGATCAGATTCACCTGCTGGCCATGAGGGCCAAGGTCCCTCCCACATGCTTAGATTCAAATAACTTCTTTAAACTCATCTTTCTTTTGCGGTACTTCTGTAGCATTGCATTTTTACTCCCCATACTGTATGAAAAGATTTCCCCTAGCTTTTATGGTTAGATGACCAAGAAAGTAAACGCTGATTCTGAACTTCTAACATGTTAGCCTGGTGAATTTCAACAAAATCCAGCATCATGGTATAAGTTCTTTCTTTGTTCTTGAGTCTGCTCTTTCTCCAGGAGAAGTCTTCTCTCTTTGCCCTACTTCTGATGATTGGCTAGGGCAAAAGGAGAAAAAGCTGCAGTTGGAAAAAAATAAACTTATGTGAAATAGGCTTTGGCCAAAACATAAAACTGTGCTATAGACTTACCATGTGCAAATCTTGTTTAAACTGTGATGTTTATTTGGTGTCTACTGTGCACTGCAAGGAATTGTGGGATAGTAGTGAACACTTTTGTGGGGGCTTATGGTCGTGGGAAGCAAACAGACAAATAGTGAAATCCTATCAAGTAGTGATAAGTAAGGAAAAAAGAAGTAAAGCTGGTAGGGAGATTGGGAGGGTCTGGGAAGGTCTAGTGTTTTAGATCAGCTGGTCAGGGGAGGCCTTTCCGAAGAGGTGACGTTGGAGCAGAGATCTCCATGAATCCAGGGAATAAGCAATATGACTATCTGGTGGGAGTGTGAGGAGAAGTGTCATTCCAGGAGACAGGATAGCACATGCAAAGGTCCGGAGGCTGGGCCAGAAGTTACTTGATGTGTCCTTTGGGAGGAGATAGGAGAGAGAGATTGGAGAGGTAGTGAGGATTCGCCAAGCTGGTTTGCAATGAAAGGGAGCAGTCTTCCATTTGTTTGTACTGGTTTGGCTTTGAAGTTTTTGACTAAGCACCTTTACATATACTGGTCAGGTAAGGAACCTCTTGGAAACCTTGCTGAACATGTTTGCTGGTTTAATTGCTCAGACATGTTAGCCTGACAGTTCATCAAAAAAGGAATTTGATGGGAATGTGCAAAGGAATCTGGAATTTCTGCCGTTTATTAGGCTTATCACTAGAGACTTCGTTTTATTTAGATGCTGTATTTTAAATGAATAATGCGACTAAAAGCTTTCTATTTATTTGAATAATAATATATGAACATGGTAAAAATGCAGATACTATCTTTTAGTGAAAATAAGGCTTCCCTGTCTCCTAGTACTTGAGAAGCAACTGCTGTTAGTACATTGTGTTGGCAGGGTGTTTCCAGAATGTAAAGACTGTAGCAGTGCTGACAACACTGACTCCCTTGTTGACCCTCCACCTTGTTCTCCCCTCTGGTGTGCAGATGGTGCCACTTGAGATAACTACTCCGGGACCTCCCCACCATGCCCCTAGCTCCATGAAAGTTGGGAATTAAGGTGTGGAGAATTAGCTGCCTATTACTTCTTCGATCCTCTGTCTGCCTGCCTGTCCACCCACCTGCCCTATTGCCCCTGTCAGTGAAGTACCTGAATAAAATACTCTGTGTCAATGGGATGAAGAGGCTTGCTTTGTTTCTTTGGTTTTAAAGTGACTTCTCAGTCTGGAGGATACTTACTGACCCCCTCCACCTTCTAACAAATGCCCTTCCCTTTATTTAAAAAAAAAAAAAAAAAAAAAAGGAACTGTGACCATACACATTGTTGCAGATTTTGCAGATCTTCCATATCCTAAGCATCATAGACATCAGGTTGCCTCATTCTTGTTAATAGCCACTTACCTGACAAGACCGCAGTTGACTCATTCCTGCATTGATGGACGTGAAAGTTTTTGTATCTTTTGTAGTAACAGTTTAATACTGTGATGAAAATCCTTGCACATTCTTCTCTTTGCACATTTATAAGTGTATCTATGGGGAAAATTCCTAGGAGTGGATTGGGGGGGCAAAGGGGAAATGTGTATTTTAAATTTTGATAGGTATCGCCAAATTTTATCTATCTGTGGTCACCCTGGGTGAGAAAACCCTGGGTTTTCTCACATCCTAAGTGACACCTTGTAATTGCCCTTCTTTTGTGTTTACGATATAAGTGAAGCATGCTCTTTTAGTGTAGTCTTCTTTGGATGTCTCTTAGAGTGAAATTTAAATCAGAGATAAACAACAGTGTGTTTTGGTCAAGGACTATTGTCTGTATGACCATGGTTCTTTGAAATTTGTTGAGACTTCTTGGAAACCTAGTACATGGTTAGTTATACAAATCCTCCCAAGTGCTTTAAAAAAATGATTTTTATTTGTTGGGAATAGAGGGTTGGTTTTTTTTTTAAGATTTTATTTATTTATTTGACAGAGAGGGAACACAAGCAGGGGGAATGGGAGAGGGAGAAGTAGGCTTCCAGGCAAGCAGGGAGCCCAATGTGGGGCTCAATTCCAGTACGCTGGGATCATGACCTGAGCCGAAGGCAGACGCTTAATGACTGAACCACCCAGATGCCCCTGGGAATAGGGTTTTGAACATGTTTTTAGATTAATCTTGCTAGTTACGTTCTTCTCATGATCTGTAACCCTGCTAGTTTTTTTCTGCATACTTTCTAAGATCTTTCAGAAGAGAACATCTGCAACTCTGTGCATTTTTCCATTTGTCCTTATAGTTGTCAGCTTTCACTGGATGTTTTTATAGGCTGTGTTGTTTAGAAACACTGTAGTTATTTCTTGGTGCATCATAAGCATGAACTTGTTCTTTTTTGTCTCTGATATTAATATTGCTACACCAAGGGCACCTGGGTGGCTCAGTCAGTTAAGCATCCAGCCCCCTGATTTCGGCCCAGGTCATGATCTTGTGGGTCTTGGGATGAGCCCTACCTTGGGCTCCACATCTGCTTGGGATTAGCTCTCTGTCCCTCTACCTAGATGTGCATGTATATGTGCCTGCACACCCTCTCTTTCAATAAATAAATTGTTAAAAAATATTGTTACACCAGCTGTTTCTCTTTTCAGGTGGTTTTGGTATATCTTTTTCATGTTCTTCATTTTTATGTATTTTCTATGATTTTGTTCTGTGATTCCAGAACTGTCATTGGAAGACTATAAATGAATTAGATTTGTCAAGCCATTCAGCATTTTGTATTCTAACAAATGATTTTAATATGTCCATAATTTTTGAACTACCGATGTATTTGAATATATTCTGCTATGTTTTGTATTATATAAACCTTTTTCCCCTTTGCTACTTAAAAAATAGTTCCTACCTTTTGTTGGATTAATCAAATTTTCTCTTATTTTTTCCCCCTCCTTCTAGCTAATTAGAATCTCATCTAGTTTTCTAGGGCTACAATAGCAAAGTGCCACTAACTGGGTGGCTCAAAACCCTAGAAATTTATTCTCCTACAATTCTGGAGGCTAGAAGTCTGAAATCAAGGTGTCAGGAGTACCACGTTCCCTCTGAAGCCTGTGGGATGATATGTGTGTGTGTGTGTGTGTGTGTGTGTGTGTGTGTGTGTGTGTGTGAATCTTTGCTTGGTTTTTAGCTTCTAGTGGTTTTCTGGCAATTGTTGGCATTCCTTGGTTTGCAACTGCATTGCTGCAATCCCTGACTTCCAGGTCACTTTATGTTCCTGCATGGATCTCTGAGTGATTTCTGCTCTTAGTTTATTATTTCCTTTCTTCTGCTTGCTTTGGGTTTATGTTGCTCCTTTTCTAGATTCTTGATGCAGGAGTTTGGAGTACCTTGAGACCCTTCTTTTCTTTCTTTCTTTTTTTTTTTTAAGATTTTATTTATTTATTTGAGAGAGAGAGTGTGAGTAAGAGAGAGCATGAGAGGGTAGAAGGTCAAAGGGAGAAGCAGACTCCCCGAGGAGCTGGGAGCCTGATGTGGGACTTGATCTCAGGACTCCAGGATCATGACCTGAGCTGAAGGCAGTCACTTAACTAACTGAGCCACCCAGGTGCCCTGAGACCCTGCTTTTTTAATAGGTGTATTTAGTGCTACGAATCATCCTCTTTGCACTGCTTTATCTGTTTTATGTATTTTGATAGGTTGTATTTTCATTTCTTTTCAGTTAAATATATTTTAAAATTTCCTTGAAGACTTGTCTCTGACCACTGGATTTTTTAAAAGTGTATTATTTCACTTCCAAGAATTTGGAGATTTTCCTGTTATCTTCCTGTTACTGATTTCTAGTTGATTCATTGTGGTTGGAGAATAGCCTCTGGCTGATAGAAAGTCTTATAAATTTGCACAGGTTTGTTTTATAGTCCATGATATGCTCTCTCTTGGTCTGTGCTTCATGAACATTTGAAAAGAATGTGTGTTCTGCTGCTTTGGGGTGTTCTATAAATGTCAGATTCTACTGGTTGATGTTGTTCTTTTATATTCCTCTGTATCCTTGCTGAGATTCTGTCTGTTGCTCTATCAGTTTTTGAGAGAGGGTCCCTGCTTTTTAAAATTAATTTTCTCCAGAATATATCCTTCCTCTTTGAGGACTTAAAATATTATCTGAATTCATAGGGAGCATTTCTTATCTGACCATTCAGTAGACCTTGGGGATTATGTGACACTGGTGTCCCCCCCTTATACCCTTAACACTTAAAAGCAGACTATACATCTCAGCTGCTGGAGGAAGAGGAAATAGTAATGATTTGAAATTCCCACATCTGTACTACTGTAATAAGAAGTTAACTGATTCTTAATACCCAGGCTTGCTCTGGTTTAGTTTGCCTTAGAGACTTATCCGATATACTCAACCATGCTGTGTGTTAGAACTTCCTTGGGGAGCTTTAAAAAAAATACTGATGTTTTGGCCCCCACCCAGACCAATTAAATTAGAATCTGTTGGTGTGTCACTGGGCATTGGTCTTCATTAAGAGCTCCCCAGGTGAGTTCATTGCCTAGCCAGGGTGTTGCCTGGCTAATCTCTCCAATTGTGAAGCACCTACAGTCTGCAGATCCTGTGCTAAGTGTGTGGAGGCACAGATGAGGAAGGTCCTTGCTTTATTGGGGAATGTGGTCCCATAGTGTTTTCTGAGAGTCTTTTATTGGTGACTCAGTTAATATTTCTTAATTGGTTGACCTAATCACAGACAGCTAATAAGCTGCCTGGGATAGGAGTGAAAAATGTTAGGAGTGTGAAGGGAGTTGGAGGGTAGCAGCCCAGTATTTGTTCACGAAAATAAGAGATACCACATCCTTGGCACTCAGTCCTTGTTTTTGCCACTTTTGTATTTGCTGTATACTCGGCTTACTCATCGGTACCCCCATTGGTATTGTTATTTACTGCATTTTCTTTGACCAAAATTCTTGTTTATCCTTTCCCTCTCTACCTGATTGATTATAAGCTACTTTTCTTAATTTTATTCTTTAGGAACTACCCCTGTTTTTCAAAATTAATAAACTTTTTACTTTAGAATTGTTCTAGATTTATAGAAAAGTTGAAAAGATAGTACAGAGTTCCCATACACCCCACACCCAGTTCCTGCTATTATTACCACCCTATGTTAATGTGGTAGATTTATAAAAATTAATGAGCCAATGATGATACATTATAATTAACTAAAGTCCATATTTATTCATGTTTCCTTAGTTTTTACCTAACGTCATTTATCTGTCTCAGGATCCCATCTAGTATACCACATTGCATTTATGGACTGTCTTTGATTTTTAAAAAATATTTATAAAATAAACTAAATGGAAAATAAATTAATTGGTGGCTTTCTTTGTGATAAAGCAAGAACATTAACATAACTTGATTCCCCTTTATTTTTCCTTCCCAGCTTCTTGGCTAGTAAATTATGTAAATTTTGGTTCCAGTTTGTGTTTAGGAACATAAAGGCCATGGAGTTTTTCCATGGCAAGGGTGGTCTGCAGGAAATGGCTGTTCTTGGTCTTCCTGTGCTGAGGACGTGGGTGAAAACCACAAGTCTACACCACCAAGTTTTGGATATCCCATTTGACGAATTTAGAAATCTGTCTTCTGAAATTGTAGAATGTTTTCTTAAATCACCCCACTCTCACCCCAGAAGAATGACAAAGGAAATTAACTGTGATAAAAACTTGTCCTTTCAATCCTGGTAGTTTCTAGTACTACCAGGTATCTCCATCCAATTCTCTTTTGAGGAGCATAAAAAACAGAATCATCATGAGATGCAGTAAATAACACCCACGGAGTTTGATTGTTTTTAAAATTGCAATTATAACTAATTAAATGCTAAGATGTGAACAGCTGCACAAGAATATTTAACAGCTTTCTTGGAGCCATCCCCACGTTTGATAGGACTTTTCAAAAGGCTACTTTATGGAAATACGTAGTGAGTGGTTATTTTATATTTCACATAAGAAAGTAAGGAATCAGCCTGAGAGTTGGCAAGAGACGAATTCTCTGGGTTTTCTGCGTAAGCCACTTGTAGATCTCTTCAGCAGGTGGACAGCTGCAATACGCAGCATAAGTAGGGGCCTAAGGCTGGTCTGCTGGCACGGGCAGGTGAGGAAAGATCCAGTCAAACTGGAGGACAAGGGCCCTCTCTGTGGAGGGTGTCACTTGAGCTCGGTCTTGAAAGATGAACAGGACTTTTTCATTTGATACGCATATATTAAGCTTGGACTCTGTATGTATCACTGTTAGAACTGGAACCCCTGGGTGAAATAAGTTAGGCCTTTCACCATGGGGAAGCTCACAGTGTGGTTGTGGGTGGGGGGGAACTGATTCATCAGTGGCCGCAGTCCAGGCCAGGGGATGGCCGACTATGGCCCATGGGACCCAGGTCATCCTGCCACCTCACTTTGTGCGGCCCATGAGCTGAGAATGAGTTCTTTCTTTCTTTCTTTTTGAGATTTATTCATTTTAGAGAGCACACAGACAGGGGTACAGGAGTTGGGGGAGGAGCAAAGGGGGAGAAACTCAAGCAGGTTCTGGCTGAGTGCGGAGCTTCATGAGGGGTGGGGCTCCATCCCATGATCTTGAGATTGTGTCCTGTACAGAAATCAAGAGTCCCTTGGTTAAATGACTGAGCCATCCAGGTGCCCCAAGCTGCGAATGATTTTTGTAAAGCAGAGAGAAAATGTAGATGGGTTATGGGATCTCCTACCACTGTCTATTTGAGTGTGTGTGTTTCTGGCCAAGGTGGTGCCTCTATCTGGCCCTTTGGATGATGGCCTAGAGTTTTATGGGTTAGAACTGCAGCATGCCCACAGGCTACAAGAACACAGCTAGATCTGACTGGGGAAGTCAGATAAGTCGCCCCCAGACGAAGAACTGCAGGAGCAAACATCTGATACCTCTCCTTGATAGGCCTTCTAATATACCAGCTTTCCTATTATCCTTCCTTGTTTTTTTTTTTCTTTTAAGATTTAGTTGTTCTTACATCTGCTTCTTATAAAACATGGCTTCAGTTGCTCTTCTTGTCACTGTTTATTGATTATGTTGTTCTTTGGCTCTGTTTCTCTGAAGCAGAGTTTCTTAACATGAAATCTATGGATGGGGCTTCAGGGGTTCTTTGAACCCCTAAACTGAAAGCAAACTGACGCACGTGTGTTTCCCTGGGCAGAGGGCTCATTAATCTGTCATCCGATTCTTAAGAGGTCTGTCATTCAAAACTTTTGAGAGAAACACTTTTTTTTTAAAAAATTTTATTTATTTATTTGACAGACAGAGATCACAAGTAGGCAGAGAGGCAGGCAGAGAGAGAGGGGGGGGAAGCAGGCTCCCTGCTGAGCAGAGAGCCCAATGCAGGGCTCGATCCCAGGACCCTGAGGTCATGACCTGAGCTGAAGGCAGAAGCTTTAACCCACTGAGCCACCCAGGTGCCCTGAGAGAAACATTTTTAATTGGGTTTCTCAGAATGAAAATCAGGGGGCGCCTGGGTGGCTCAGTGGGTTAAAGCCTCTGCCTTCAGCTCAGGTCATGATCCCAGAGTCCTAGGATCGAGCCCCACATCAGGCTCTCTGCTCCGCAGAGAGCCTGCTTCCTCCTCTCTCTCCCTGCCTGCCTCCTCTTTCCCTGCCTGCCTCTCTGGCTACTTGTGATCTCTGTCAAATAAATAAATAAAATCTTTAAAAAAAAAAAAAAGAAAATCAGTACTACTGATGGTGGTTCTAGCCCGTGCAGAATTAAGCAGAGGTGTTGTGAATTCCCTTCTGTCGGTGCAGGCCAAGATTACAATAGCTTCGGTTACTCACATGACATTGCGTGAGAAGCTCCCCTCAAAAGCACAATGTGCTTGGGCTATAGAAGCAGTTTCTGTCTTTAGGGGATACAGGCGATATCTGAGGGTATCAGCCTGAATGCTCAAGAAAGCAAGGTAGAGGAGAATTGAAGTGCTAATAATTTATGTGGAAGATGCAAGCTCCAGGTGTGAGTACGAGGTGGGGAGAAGGGGCCCCGGGAAGAGGGGCTGCTTGAGTCCTGGCTGGCGCCTTTCCACAAGCCATGAAGAACCATGTCTATCTCTTAGTAGCTTCTTCTCCTGGCTCAGCACCTCTCTAGGAGGGTTGCAAGGAGGGGCTATACCTCCAAATAGTCCCAAGTAGGGAGAAAGGAGGTGGATTTATCTGTTGACCTCACTCCCACGTCCTTTCCTGTTGGTGGTTTTGTCCCATGAAGCACCAGCTCTGCTTCCTCTGGAGCTGGCATCCTCCAGCCCCCAGGGCCTGCTCAGGAAGCTGGACACCGCACTGCACAGCGTGGTGCTACTATGCAAGTGGAGGGGTGACCAGCGAAAGTGGAGACGATAGTCAAGGAGGAATTGGGGATGTACTTGGTGGAATTAGAAAAGGTGCATAGGCTTTGTTTCTAGTACTAGGGGAGGCAGAGCTCTGAACGAACAGCAGGTGGAATGGGGGGCAGAACCTTCCCGGCAGAGGAAAAATAAGAGAGCGGAGAGGCAAGAAGACAGTCCTGCTGAGGTTGTGTGTTCATCCTTCCATGCGGCCATCTGATATTGTTAAGCCTCTAGTCTGTGCCAAGGCAGTGTAATGGGTGAACAAAAACAGACACAGTCTCATCTTTCACAGAGCTTAAGATCCAGGGCCGGAGACAGATATTAATCACTTAATCATACGAGCAAACGTAAAATTGCCTCTGTGTTAAGTGCTCTCGGGAGAGCGAAGAGTCGACTGCTCTGAGAGCCTTTATTAGATAGAGTTAAACACAGTGCGAAGGTCAGAGAAGGCTTTCCAGGCGAAGTGGCTCATGGACCGAAGTAGAAAAGATGGGTAAAAGTTAAGGGCAAGAAGGAGAGACAGGCAAGCTCTTTAGGTTGGGGGGCACCGGGCCCAGAGGCTCTGTGGGAGGATGGAACATCGGGAATGATGTGGTGGTGAATGTGAACATCAGGAAGAAGGCCAGTGCGGCCAGAGCAGATAGAGCGCCGAGGAGAATGGTTGGGAAGGAGGTCGGGTATATGGGGCCAGGCCATGCCAGTCTGTATGAAAGAGGAGTCCCACCTGTTTCTGAGGAGCAATGGAAAATTGTTAGAGAAATTTAAGTGAAATGCTGTAGTCATGCTGGCAGTAATTTGGAAGACCCAGGCAAGAGGACTGTAAGATATTGTAGACCCTCTGAGCTTCAGACTGTTATATGAGAAGTGTGGCTTTTTGGGGGGGTGGGGGGAAGGGCAGAAGGAGAGAGGAAGAGACTCTTTTTTTTTTTTTTTTAAAGATTTTATTTATTTATTTGACAGAGAAGTCACAAGTAGGCAGAGAGGCAGGCAGAGAGAAAGAGAGGGGGAAGCAGGGTCCCTGTTGAGCAGAGAGCCCAATGCAGGGCTCGATCACAGGACCCTGAGATCATGACCTGAGCTGAAGGCAGAGGCTTAACCCACGGAGCCACCCAGGTGCCCTGGAAGAGAGAATCTTAAGCAGGCTCCATGCCCAGCACAGAGCCTGACTCTGGGTCAAGCTCATGACCCCAAGATCATGCCCTGAGCTGAAATCAAGAGTCAGACACTTAAGGGACTGGGCTACCCAGGTGCCCCAAGAACTATAGTTTCTGGAGCCATTACTGAGAAATCCCCAATATTAACCACCCCAAGGATATGTGAAAGAAAAGCAACTCCAGGAAAATCCCTCCAGTAACAAAGAATAGGCATTAGAGACCATTGGGCTAGTAGCTGTGGGAGACCCTCATACTTACTTGCTGGCCCGAAGGGCATTTTTCAAAGTGATGCAGAGCTTTTTCTAGACTATTTTCTCTTAGATTTCCTAGTAGCATTGTCAAGTAGGGCAAGAACCTAGAGGTGCCTACATAGAAAGTTCTGTAACTTGACTCTGGAATACAGATCTCTTCCTGAGGCCCTGCCCTGCCAGTGGTAACCCCGGGTGATGTCAGGTGAAGGGCTTTTCCCATGCAGTCCGGGGCTAGGACTGTACAGAGGAGGGTGCACAATCCCACATTCTCAGTGGTTCCTCCAGAGCTCTGACCCAAATTCTGTTTGAGCCTCACTGTGCCCAAGCCCTCAACACGTATTCTGCTTCCAGGAGCTTTGGGGATCTTTGTGTGGCTAAATATTCTGCACATTCAAAACCAAACAAAGCAGAAACCCCACGGTAAAGCAATTTGAGAAAGACCTTTTATCAGTCCAACTACCGAGTTACCTTTGGCTTGTGATAAACAGAATAACCCAAGTCATTAACCCAGGAGAAGGTATCTCTCAAGGGCAGCCTTTCTGTCTCTTGAAAAGCTTTGAGAGGAATTTAAATTAATTCTTATTTGGCAGGAACTTATTTATGTCTTGTGATTACCTCTAGTCAGAACAAAGTGTCTGATGACTACAGGAAGCCTTGGGATTGGGTACAGCAGGTTTGGCTGATTACAAATGTATGCATATGAGCCAGCGTGTGTATGTGTGTGTGTGTGTGTGTGTGTGTATGTGTGTATTTTCTTTTCTAATCAAGTCAGCGATTCTAGCAGTCACGTGTTCTGAGCTGCGAGCAGTTTTGATTCTTCCTTTTTTTCTCAGGATATTTCTAGATGGCTGCAGGAGCACCGCTCCTGACCCATTAATCTATGCAGTTTCAGTGCACCAGCAATAATAGGGTGATATCTACATGCAAGCTTCTAATTCCTCACATTCCCTGGAGTGCTCAGCTTTTTCCTTTTTGAACTGGGCAGCCACATGCGAGAAGTTGATTTAACACATCAAGTCTTGGATGTTCCTTCTAAAAGCTTTTAGGTGCACTCTAAATTGTTACATCTTCCCCGGAAGACGGAGAAAGGAAGAAGGCTTTTATCTTCTTTTTGGGTCATGGACCCCTGTGAATCTGGTAATACCTCTGAACCCTCGCCTCAAAAGAATGTCTGGGCTCACCCTCTCTCCGCCTGTCTCTTTCTTGCTCTTAGCTCCAGGGTCCCTGTGATTCTGGAATTGCTGGACCTTTTGATTTTTCAAGACAAGTTCAGAAATGGAGATACTTGTGTGATCTTTTTTTTTTCCCCCCTTTACATTTTTTAAAAAACCATGCAGCCAAATTAGTATCTCTCCAGGCTGTTGTAGCTTCTAGAGAGTCATAAAATCTTCATCTTCTTTAGGGTCTCTGAGTTCCATGTGACTTATTTATCTATTTGGTTTGGCTTCACTTTTTCACGTGGGAGACTTTCCTCAAATGCCTGGTGATCCTTGGCTGTCCTTGGCTAAAAATTCTGTGTCAGTGGGTGGGGTTTTCCTGTAGGTGATGGATAGTGAGTATATATGGGTGTTTCTCTTTTCCAGAGAATTGCCCAGTCTCCCAAGGGAGGAGGGAGTGAGGTGGGGTATGAAGGGCAGCAAGGAGGGAGAATGTATGTCTTTCCATAGTTGGGTGCTACTGTTATAGGAGCAGTTGGTTTAGTGTGGTTTTCAGTTTTACACTTCATCCCACTGCTCCATTGTGCCCATTGCTTTTTGAATCCAGAGAATCCTCTTGTTCAATGTTTTCCAAAGCACATAGTGCTTGTCTCCTGTAGGGTTAGATGCCTTGCCTATGCAGGGATGAGGAGAGGCTCTGGAGGTCTGAGTTGCTCTGTCTCCTTTTAAATAATCTCCATTTTCAACCTAAGACCTACCCTTGCCTTCTTGCCACCTGGTGTCTTTGGATTTGAACCTCTCAGGGCTTCTGCAGAATAAGTATCTTTTCAATCTCTTTACCACTGGTTCCTTTCTCACATTCTGCACATTCAGATCTCCTGCCCTAAGCCTGAAAATAGTTACCCCCCAGCTATTCTTTTAGATGTCAAGTTTCAACACTAAAGAGTAGCTTAATGTGGCTGCTCTATTCTTCAGGCACGTCACATGTGACTTCTCCTGCGTGACTTCTCCTGCTGTGATTGCTACTACTCCTTGAACGCTCCTGATTCTCCCGTCTTGTGATGTCTCTCAGTTCTTCTCTTTATCACACTCAGCTCCTGGTGGTGGATTCTTGACCCGTGATCCTTCCTGTGGCTTCCTGCTCCCGGTGGCCCTTCCCCCGCCTTCTCCCTTGACTGAATCCAGCCTCTATAAATACCTGTTGGAGATGCTTAAGATGCCACAGAAACTCCAGGTTCACGCGTCTAAAACCGAATCCATCTTCTCTCCCACAGCCAGCTCTTCCACCCGAGTTTTCCATGTTTGTTAAGGGTATCACTGTCCTCCAGCTCGTTCAATTTAAAATCCTTGGGGCCATGTATTAGTTACTACTTTTCACCTCAGATTCTAATTCGTTGTAAAGTCCTCTTGCTCGAATCCTCACAGGGCTTCAGAACCTGTCCCCTTTTTGCATTTGCACTGTCTATCTGTAGGACCACAGCCCTGCTTGAATTATCATTCCTGCTGGCTTTATCCTCTCTCTAGTTGGTCTTTTAAACCCATGACACCCCCAGTCCAGGTCTAGTGACAGCAAAATGAACTGAAAGTTATTAAAAACTGCGTATTTCTGGATACCTCCACTCAGTGATTTAAAAAAAAAATTTTTTTTAAATTATTTGACAGAGAGAGTCAGTAAGTGAGAACACACAAGCAGGGAGCAGCAGGCAGAGGCAGAGGCAGAGGGGAAGGGAGAAGCAGTCTCCCCACTGAGCAGGGAGCTTGACAGGGGGGCTCCATCCCAGGATCCTGGGATCATGACCTGAGCCAAAGGCAGATGCTTAACCAACTGAGCCACCCAGGCATCACCCCACTCAGTGATTGTGATTTGTTAGATCTGGGTAGGATGCAGGAATCTGAATTTTTAAAAATGCTTCCAGTGAGTAAAGCAAATTTAGAGCAATATTTGCTAAGTGTATTATTTATGATTTTAACACAAAAACCAATGCTATAGGGCTTTTACAGATGTATATGCCTATCTCTGTTTCTTTCTCTGTATAAACATGGACTAGAAGGATCTTCCCTGAAGGGTTTATTTCTGGGGGAAGAGAACAAAATGGAGCTCAAGAACAAAATGGTTTATTTCTCTTAAAAACTCTAAAGCCACAGTGGCAAAATACCAACATGATTTTATCATGGTTGGAGAATTGTTATATTGTTTGTACTTTTCCTTCCATATTAAGCAGTCTTGAAACTCGACAGAGGACTTTGATGTATCCCCAGGGCTAGGTTCCGCAGCACCATCTAAGTGCTCATCTCAGAGTGCAGGTGTGCCCACATCACACCTGTCTGAAAGACTTTCATATTTCCCAGCTCCTGCAGCGTCCATTTTGAATTCCTTGGCCTAACACTTGAGATGTTGGCTTACCTTCTTAGGCCTGCTTTCCCTTACCCTCCACTCACTCTGTCAGGGGGCCAGAAAGCTCTGCTCTTCATGGAAGTGGAAAAATGCATTTTTGCTTTCACTTGGTTCTTTTGTAGATGCTGCTGCTTCTGTATCTAGATCCTTTCCTGACTTACGACTCTGTGTTCATCAAAATATTGTGTATCCTTCAAGATCTCTCTTAAGTTCTACTTTTTCAGGAAACGTTCACCCTTTTCAAAACTTCAGTTTCTGTATTTCCTCCAGAATTTCATCTATACTTCTTCTAGGAATCTTATAGTACTGTATTAGTTAATGTTATTCGCCTTCGTGCTTATCCCATCCTCCCTAACCCCAAATGTAAGCTGCTTGAAGGCAGAGACTATATTATTTACTTATTCAATATACCTCTTATTGATCACTATTTCTTTTTTCCAAAAGATTTTATTTATTTGTTTGTCAGAGAGAGAGAGAGAGCACAATCAGGCAGAGGCAGAGAGAGAAGCAGAGTCCCCGCTGAGCAAGGAGCCCAATGCAGGACTCGATTCCAGGACCTGGGTTCATGACTTGAGCCAAAGGCAGCCGCTTCACTGACTGAGCCACCCAGGTGTTCCTTGATCACATATTTCTGAGCACATGTTGCTGTGCTAAATATTGGAGAAGATGTACATATGAGTGAAGCAGGGTTCCACCTAGACTCGGTCATGAGGTTTGTGACATGCATTTGAATCACTAAAGGGAGGAGAATACAAGAATGCACTATCTGAAAAAAAAAAATAAAAATTAAAAAAAAAAAAAGAATGCACTATCTGTCTGGCAGGCTTCTAAGTTTAAAAAAAAAGGAATCCACTGTGGTTGATGAAACTCGTCGAAGACTTAGGGAGGAGTTGTCTTTTGAGTTGGGCCCTTCTGTGAAGACACTGACAAGGGAATATAGGTCAAGATAGAAGCTTGTTGAATGAATGAATAAATCCTAGGCAGAGGGGCTTGAAAGTCTTGGAGACCTTTGAGGATCTACTTAAGAACACTCAGCAACTCACTTTGACTAGGCCCTAGACCAAGTCGAGGTAGCTGTGGAAAATAAGGCGGGGCTCATTCTAGCGGACCTGGATGCCAGGCCACCCCCGCGACTGGCCTTCATTGGGCGAGGTGCCACTGAAAGTCTGTGGATGGGGTTGTGGCAGGATTGGGCTCTGTTTAAAGCAGCAACATGTAGCATGTTCTGTTAAGGAAGCTGGCAGAACAGTAGGAGACAGGGAATTCAACCTGGGGCCACGGTCGTCAGGCGGCAGGCCTAGGAAAGAGGGGACAGGCATAAGCACTTTTGTAGGATAGAACTGAGTGAACTGTACTTCATCACTACGGATTATGGAGCTGATGGGAACCAGGGAGCAAGTGGGTGAAGGCCCTTGAACGTGACTCAAAGAGTTCAGCCTGGGTCCTGAGTAGGAAATGAGTCTGTTAATATGAAAAAGAGCATTGGGAAGAAGAAGGGTTTTCTGGTACAGATGATGTGTTCTGACTTTGGATATTTAATGAGATTAATAGTATCCCCCAAACTAGATATATTTTAAGTCCTAATCCCCAGTACCTGTGAATGTGACCTTATTTGGAAATAGGGTCTTTGCCCATGTAATTCAGTTAAGGATCTCTGGATGAGCTCATGCTGGATTTAGTATGCACCTGAGCCAATGATGGGTGTCTTTAGAGGAGAGAGGGAGATTTGGACAGAAACCCGGGGAAAGATCAGGAGCAGACAGAGGCAGAGATGGCTGTTAAGTAGCTCCACACTGAGGAGTGTCAGCAGCCACCAGAGGGTAGGGGGACAGAGGCTCTCTCTGAGCTTCCAGAGGGCATCGGGCCCATGGACACCTTGATTTTGGATTTCTGGTCTTCAGAGCTGTGAGGAAATAAACATCTGCTGCCAGTCACTAAACTTGTAGTACTACTATGGCAGTCCTGGGAAACAGCCAGATAGGCTCAGATTTTAGAACAGGACAAGAATTTACCAACCTGGAAACTCCATCTGTAACTTTGTTGTTTGTATGATCCACTGGATCCACTATGGACATTCATTGTGAAGATTCTGTTGCTATTTTGAGTTTGGGAAGAGGGTGTGTGGGTCCAGGGTGGGGAGGGAGTTGTGTTTTTGATTAATTGAGGCAGATGCAGTGGATTTGATTTCTTTCTTTTTTAAAAAAGATTTTATTTATTTATTTGTCAGAGAGAGAGAGAGAGTGAGAGCGTGCACAAGCAGGCAGTGTTAGGCAGAGGCGCAGAGAGATGCAGGCTCCCTGCTGAGCAAGGAGTCCGATGTGGGACTCCATCCCAGAACCCTGGGATTATGACCCGAGCTGAAGGAGTGGCTTAACCGACTGAGCCACCCAGGCGTCCCTGGATTTGCTTTCTTACAGGGAATGCTATTTCAAAAGGAAGAAGCAATCAGTAATTGAGCCTTTGCCAAGTTTCTATTTTGTGTCCGACACTAAGCTAGGGCCTGAGAGAGATAGAAGAGTAAGATTTCATATGGACTCTTGAGGTGCTCACAACTCAATAATTGAAACGGAGCCATTAGCAAGGGGAATGTGTCATCAGTTGTTAAGCAGTGTAAGGAAGATTGCACTGGATAAGGAAACTTACTTTATTTTTTTTTTATTAATTGGATACTTAAAAAATTCATCACTGAGTTTGAGGTTCTGTGACAAAGTCAACAGGATATATCCCTCAATTCCATTAAGGTCAAATTACCCTTTGGTTGAAGGCATAACGCGTGCTGATTTAACAGCGGAGCCCTGGAATTTGTAGGCCGAGAAATCATCCTTTCTTTTTTTCACTTCCTTGCTAGGAAAATGCTGTGCAGCCCACAGAATCAGTGAGTTGGGGGTGGGGCACAATCACCCTCCGGTAATGGGAACTGAATAAATTCAAGTACTGTCTTATCTAAATGGTTTGACAAGTTCCCATTTGCCTGGCTAATTGCATCAGTCTGCTCTCCTTTTTCTTCCAGGGGCTGGGACTTGGCAGGCTCTAGTGTGAGCTTGAGTGTTAGTGGTCCCTGCTGCTGGAATGCACCCTGGATGGAATCCCCCACCCCATCACTGCAGTCTGGAGAGGACCCCAGGAGCCTTGTCTGCTAACCCTGGAGTGCTCGGCGATGTTAGTTCTAATAGGAGATTTCACATTTGTTTCTGGACCTTCCAGGCAAAGCCATGTCAAGCTTGTGTTGGCTTGGGAAGGTGGCCAAAGCAAGACTGAGGAGCTTGAGGAGGGTAATGGAACTGGGACATGAGGACAAGCTCGGTGATTCCTTGTGCTTCCTCTGTCACTGGTGACTTAAGCAACAGTTCAGTCCATCTTGTATGACTGCCCTGTCCCCCAGTGAGTACAGCACAGCCCCTTTCAAGCCGTAACACCTGGAGCCAGACCCAGTGCCTACCTACTACAGGCCAAATGTTATCTATGCAGAGTGGAAATTTAGCTATGGTGTTCATGGCTCCCAGTACTAACAAAGATGTCAGTCGGCTCTCCTGTATGAACGTCTCTAGGGAAGGAGAAAGTAATTACTGGTGAATCATGTCTTAAGGCAACTGGGAGTCCTCTTATCCCTGATAATCTCTTGCTCCGGACTCGTTTCTGTAATGTGCAAAGCTCTCTGGCCCCCAACCTCTCCTTTTCTTTTTAGGAAGAGAGGGAATTAAGGTTGGTTAAGGCATCTGAGCCAGCCTTGGGTATTGAGGCAAGAGAAATGGAGACTCAGTTTCTGGACACAGTATTCCCAAGATTGTTTGCAGGGTGACTTCTGGTTAGCAGAGAACATTTGGGAAAGACAGAGAAAGTTCCTATAGTTTTGGAGGTCAGAGGTCTTGGGGCAGGCACTGGTGCCCTGTTTTAGAGTAGGGTCTTCAGGGTATCTGTGAGGTGTTCCTACTTGTCACTTCTTTGGATTTCTAGATCACCCTGGTTGGAGATAAGGAAATGAATGAAAACGAGCCCCGTGGGAGGTAGGAGACAGAGTGTCCCTGTCACCCGTACAGGGTCCTCCCTGGAAATGCAGGCATTCAGAGAAGGAAAAAGGGAAGGGCTGCCGTAGCAAGTACCAGAGACTTGGTGGCTTAAACGATAAAAATCTCTTACTTCACAGTTCTGGAGCCTAGAAGTCTGAGATTAAGGTATGGGCAGGTCTGGTTTCTTCTGAGGTCTTTCTCCTCAACTTGCAGATGGTCGTCTTCTCTCTGTGTCCTCACATGGTCTTCCTTCTGTCCTCACATGGTCCTCCCTCTGTCTTCACATGCTCTTCCCTCCGTACGTGTCTGTGTCCTAATTACCTCTTATAAGGCCAGCAGTCATATTGGGTGAGGGTCCACCCTAAGGACTTCATTTTAATTTAATAACCTCTAAGGATCTTATATCTAAATATAGTCACATTCCAAGGTACTTGAAGGAGGGGGGCAGTCAGGATTTCAACATATGAATTTTGGAGGGAAGAGTGGAAATTAAGCTATGGTGTTCATGGCTCCCAGCACTAACAAAGACCTCAGTCAGTTCTCCTGTATCTGTGTTCTGTGTCCACACAGAAGAGGATACAATTCAGCCCTTAACAGAAAGGAATTGGCATTCTACCAGGTTCAAGTTTAATTTTATAACTTCTGATGAACCCTGATTGTCTTATCAGGGTTCTTTTTTTTAAAGAAGACTTTATTTATTTGAGGGGGCAGCTGGGGGCAGAGGGAGAGGGAGAGAGAAACCCAAGCAGACTCTGCACTGAGCACAGAACCTGACCCAGGGCTCGATCTCACGACCCCAGGATCACTACCTGAGCTGAAATCAAGAGTCAGACAGTCAGCTGACTGTGCCACTTGGAACCCACCTTATCAGGATTCTTGATTTGATCCATTGGAAAATGGATCCAAGCTATGGGAAGATATTTTTGAGGGTGTTTGTGGATGTGCATGAGAAAGGTTTAATGAACTTAACCCAAGTTGGAGGATCCGAATGACTATCAGAGGCGAGATTTTCATACTCCATTGTGCCCCTCATCCACTTCCAAAATGCCTATTAATGATGCCCTGAGAAGAGGGGTAGAGTAATGACTTGGGACAGAGACCTAAGTGTCTTCTCCTTCTGAGGTTTCCCAATTAGGCTAATTTTGTGATCTTTGTATTAGCATCCTACTTTTAGCCTGTTTGGGGCTGACTTCTACAACTCATAGAAATGTCTCCTGTTTCAGAGACAATGGATTCTTCAACTGTATACTAAAAAGAACAATCTTTTTTTTATTGTGTTATGTTAGTCACCATACAATACATCATTAGTTTTTTTAATGAACATATAATGTATTATTTGCCCCAGGTGTACAGGTCTGTGAATCATCAGTCTTACACACTTCACAGCACTCACCATAGCACATACCCTCCCCAATGTAGTTTTTGATGTAGTGTAAAAAGAACAATCTTAACGGTGTTCATTTTGTTTTGATCTACAAAAAACTCTTGCTTCAAAATCGGTCTTAAAAAACGTACAGGAGGAACTGAAGGCTAAATTCTGTATTTTTCTAAAACCACTTTGGTTGGTTGAATGACATATTCTCAGTTAGCTGAATACAAAAGTAGTAATGAAGTTCAGCTCAGCCAATTGTTAACAGTCTGGGATGACAGCAGATCCTCCCAGCTGAGAAGTTTATGCTGAACAAAGTGACCCAAATCCTCTCTGGCTCTTGATTTTTGCTTGCAATTCCCTTGTCAGTGTGCAGAAACGGTGGTTTTTCATCAACTTCCTGCGGACATCTTTTGATGACTCACACTGGGCCACTTTTGTGAATTCAGGTGTGTGGTGGCAACCCCCCCCCCCCCCCCCCGCCGCCCCCGGTTCCCGCCATCTGCTCTTTTATATGCTCTAAAGGTGAAACCCAGAGTGGAATGCACGTTCTCGAGTTCTCTTTCAACTATTAAATCGTCTTGCTGGCAAGGTGGGCTGCTTATGACCCATATGTCTACACAGAAGACTTGTTCCTTTAGGTGCATGTCTAGGAATAAAAAGCTGATGGATGGCAAGCCAGTTAGAGGGAAGATGTTCTTCTAGCTGATTCGGTCAGGGTATTTTATCTGTAGGGACAGAAAGTAGTGCTTCACAGGACTGCAGTTTCTCTGACTTCTTCACATCAGCTGTTTAGATGGAAGCTCATTATCTCTGGGAGAGGGGTCAAGAATAACACTTGGTAAGCTTTAGGCACCGGGATATGAAGCGTTACAGAACACACTGGCCACATAGTGGGGATATTCGAATCTCGCTTTAGCTTTACACATGAAGAACAGTAATTAAGATTGTGGGGGAGATTTATCTAACCCTTAGGGAAGAGAAACTTAGACTTTTATTTTCTTGTTGCTGCTACTGATTCTGAAGGTAGGATTTATACAATTAATTAATTCCTTGTGGAGTAGCACTTCTTGACTCTGGCATAGTACTGTTCTCAGAATAAAGTGAATGTCTAAATAATCAGACTTGTCACACTGTAGATATTCAATAATTGTTGAGTTAATTACATTAAAGATCATTCCAGGATAAACACAATGTGGTTTATACTAGCAATGGACTATTACTCAGCCATGAAGAGAAGGGGAATTCTGGTACATGGTACAACGTGCATGAACCTTGAAAACATTATGTTAGGTTAAATACAGGCACAAATGGGCAAAGATTACATGATTCCACTTACATGAGGTTCCTCAAATCAGCAAACTCAGAGACAGAAAGTATAATAGTGGTTATCAGGGGCCACAGGGGATAAGGTGCTGGGTTATGGACATTAGGGAGGGTATGTGCTATGGTGAGTGCTGTGAATTGTGTAAGACTGTTGATTCACAGACCTGTGTCCCTGAAGCAAATAATACATTATATGTTAATAAAAATAAATAAATAAAATAAAGTGAGCTAAATTTAAAAAAAATAGTTAAAATAGTAAATTTTATGTATATTTTACTGTCATAAAATTTTTTTAAAAAATTGATTCTAGGGGCACCTGGGTGGCTCAGTCGTTAAGCGTCTGCCTTCAGCCCAGGTCATGATCCCAGGGTCCTGGGATCTAGCCCTGCACTGGGCTCCCTGGTCTGTGGGAAGCCTGCTTCTCCCTCTCCCACTCCCCCAGCTTGTGTTCCCTCTCTCGCTGTCTCTCTCTCTCTCTGTCAATAAATAAATAGATCTTTAAAAAAAAATTGATTCTAATGCAAGAAGGCTATTTAAGACTTCTACAAATGCAAACCTATAAAAATGAAACCTTATCTTTCTCAAATGTGTGACCTGAACTTATAAACTTATATGAGTGCAGTTTTACTGTGGATCTGCTCCCGATCAACAGTAGAGAAAACCTTTGTTTCAGGCAGTTGCCAGGGACCACAGCCTCAGACAGTGTAGCCCACTTCTTATCTGGCTTTTCACTGGGAGAAATGATATTTCTGGGAAATATCTCAAAGGAGATAGGGTTCACTCATTCTAATTTTTAATCCCTGGATCAAGCCAAATGATTAGACTGTTGTGTGCTTGGGCTGCTTTTTGGCCTTGCTAGATCACTTCGTGAGTTGTGCTTTGGCCTCCTATCTCTCCCTGAGGGATGCAGTAAGAAGCAGTATAGCAGACTCCCTACTATATATAGTGAGAGGTACTTCTAATTAATTACTTTCCCTCCTGACCCTTCAGTGTGGGTGATAAAGGCTGCTTTAAGGATTTACCCTAGGAAGGAAAGGTTAACCCCTTGGGAGAAATTTCTTAATAACAAGAAAAAGCTAACACTCTTGAAGTGTGTATGTTATACTTTATATCTTCAAGTCAGTGTGATTGTGTCTCTTCATTGCTTTGGCCACTAGGATGCTCAGAACCTAATTTATGAACCACGTCAAGTAATAGTTTGATACTTACAAAATGCATTTCTGTGGACTATTCCTCATGCTTTGGCCTCTTTTTTGTATTGTCTGCTTCACGTCGTATATGTGTTTTATAAATTAACACATTCTTTCTTGACATTAGATGGTGTATTAAGGTTCTCCAAAGAATCCTGACCCATAAGGGGTGTGTGTGTGTGTGTGTGTGTGTGTCTAGCGATTGACCAGTAGATAGATTGATTTTTTTTTTTTTTTTTACAGATTTTATCTGAGAGAGAGAACACACACAAGAGCAAGCATGAGCAGGGGCAGAGGCAGAGGGAGAAGCAGGGAGCCTGACGTGGGACTCTATCCCAGGCCTCTGGGATCATGGCCTGAGCCAAAGGCAGACCCTTAATAGGCTGAGCCACTCAGGCACTTGATTTTTAAAGAATTGGTTCCCATGATTATGGAGGCTGGCAAGTTTAAAATTTACAGGGCAGGCCAACAGGCTGGAGACCCAGGGAAGAGTTGATGTCACAGCCTTGAGTCCAAAGGCTGCATCAAGGCTGAATTCCATCTTCCTGAGAGAAACTCAGCCTTTCTTCTTAAGGCTTCAACTGGTCAGATGAGGCCTGTGCACACTATGAGGGGTAATCTCCTTTACTCAGAGTCTACTGATTTAAATGTTAGTCACATTTAAAAAATACCTCTACAACAATATCTGGACTTGGGTTTGACTGAACAACCAGGCATCATAGCCCCGTCAAGTTGATTAAACACAAAATTTCCATCACAGATGAGGGCAATAAAAATACAATAGAATTTCCTTAAAACAGGCCATAATTGGGGTCTTTTACATGTGCTGCTTTGAGTGTATGTAGAAGAAGGTTGCATTTCCCTCCCACCCCCTCATCTAGGTTCAAGTCTCATGTTGTCATCATTTCATCAGCTGGTAGGGCTGTCTTCCAAAGAGCAGGGTTAGTTTCATGGCATAGAGTCTTCATTGTGTGTGGATGTGTGGAGTGTGAGAATGTGTGAATGCTCTGACCTGCCGGCCTACCCTGATGTATGTAAGTGTTACACAGAGTTCTGCCAGCTCCTTGGTAAACAGCCATTTTTGTTGAGGGACGTGATGAGGTATATGATTTCACCAATTATTACCATTCCCAATTAGACGGCCCCAGGTGTGTGTTAAGAAAATGTTAGCTCACTCTCTGCAGCTCAGACAGCCCCACCTGACTTGATTCCAGGGATTTCACACAGATGATATTGTGCAGTTGATTATGTTGCTGCTGTTGTAGCCTGAAAGGTCTTCAGACACCCAGAGACCTGCTTTGGACTAGGAAGCATTCCAGTTGTTGAGGAATGTAACGCACGGCCCGCCGTAGTTCTTAGCTTATCTTTTTATCTTTGGTAGGCTGGTTACCTTGTGTGGGCAAAGACCTCTTCACGGTCAGTGGGAGAGAGGAGCCGCGCTCTCTCTGGAGGTAAGGATGGAAGCGATTACGGACATTGGCTTTTCATTTGGGAGCTCTCAGTAAGGTGATCGGGGATCTGGGCAGACTCTGGGAATCTTGGGACTCTATCCTTTACCTGTCTCCTGGGTGATTTGCCAGACTTTCTAGCCCATTTTCACCATGTACTGCTCACTGTGGTCCTGGGACTTGGGAGGCAGACTTTGGCTCAAGTTATATTTCTGGTGAACCCAAGGAGAGAGTCCCCATGCCCAGGGAATGATCAGTGGGCGAAAGACTCCTCTGTTTCCCACATAATACACTAATTTGGTTAGTTACAAGAGAATGTTCCAGAGTTACTATCCCAGCGATGGGGGCAGGAATATGCGGGGGATAGGGAGTGAAGCTCAGAAGTGTCTAGATCGGATGAAACACATTGCTAAGTCTACTTAGGAAGTGCATACACTCATTATTCAGCATTTGTAATTATAGGACATTTGAATGTTAAGGATTAGAACATTTTTCCTGATCCAAAATAGAATGAAAGTGTTACTCCAACAGAGAAGAGGAAACAGCGTCTATTTGGGCATGTTTAAAGTTATACATTTTACTGATGACTGCTTTTCACTTCATTCATGTGGCCTTTCTGTTTTGGGTGAGGTGCTTAATACACATGTTGACCAGATTCAGTTGTTGGACCTGTCTCTCTTTTCCCAGTGAAAAAACTGTATCCGAGGTCTGGTTTTCGCTGGTCAGGCTGCCACGGCTGGGGAATGTCTTTTTGAGGCATCAGGGACCTGAGTCTGTACCGCTAAGAAGTCTTCTTGCTGGTGTGGGCTATTGGCTCCCCGCCCAGAAGCCCTCTGCTTTGCAAACAGACCTCCCACCTTGCATCTAATGGGTGGGAGAGGCATCTTGTAAAGGAGGTTGTCTGAGCTGATTGGGTTGTGAGCTGATGGGCCCAGAAATCTTCTTGTTTCTTGTCTAAAGAGTAGGTAGAATTATTAGCACTCATGTTTGTTAAAGATAATTACCAGTTTCAAGCACAAAGCAGAATTCTGTAGGATATCTATGGAGATGGTTTACTGCTTGCCTTTTTTTTTTTTTAAGAGGATGACATTGTATTCTCTTAATTAGGCCTAAAAAAACAAGCAGGAATCTGTATGTTATCACCATTTCCCTTTGGGCATATTGGGTGGTATGCAAGCTGTTACTTCCACCCAAGAGTCTATTATTAATAAACCCAGAGAGTGTGGAGCTCAGAGAAGGGACGGTCCAGTCATGAGATGTGTGGAGAGCACTGGGCTATCTTCCAAAGCAAGGAATCTTAATGCCTTTTTAGTTACAGTGTTAAACACAGTGCTAGGAACGTCCTAATACGGATAATCATAAGAATGATGATAACAGTGGCAATAAAAAATAATAACTGAAATTAGCCATCTTTATCACCACCATCATGACAGCTATCATTTGCTGGCTCCTACTTTCTGCCAGGGACTGGACTAAACATTTCATTTGCATTATTTTCAATCTGCATGGCATTCCTATGAAAATCTACCTTTTAGGGTTGAGGAAACTGAGGTTTAAAGATTGATTTGTTTGAAATAGAGAAAGAGTGTACATAGGCGTGTAGGTGGACAAAAGTGGGGCAGGAGCAGAGGAGAAGAATGTCAGGCAGGCCCCCCGCTGAGCATGGAGTCCCATCTCACAACCCTGAGATCAGGACCTGAGCCGAAATCAAGAGTCAGGCACTTAACCGACTGAGCCACCCAGGCATTCCCAGGAAACTGAGGTTTTAAAAGAAAGAGTAGGTATGTTGCCTAAAATTAGATCACCAAGCCAAAAGGGGCAGATCCGGAATACGACCGACTAAACAGTACAGAACAGGGGCCAAGCACTGTGAGGCTGTGATATGCCGATATGCAGGGCTGGCACTCTACTTGACTTTCACACTTGCACCTGCTCACATGCCCTCTGCCCTCTGACCACCATTGACATTGTGTCTCTTCTTCATCGATGTAGCCAAAACATTAAAAACTATGTAAGCAGGGGCACCTGTGTGGCTCAGTGGGTTAAAGCCTCTGCCTTTGGCTCGGGTCATGATCCCAGGGTCCTGGGATCGAGCCCCGCATTGGGCTCTCTGCTCAGCAGAGAGTCTGCTTCCCCCTCTCTCTCTCTGCCTGCCTCTCTGCCTACTTGTGATCTCTGTCTGTCAAATAAATAAATAAAATCTTTAAAAAAAATATGTAAGCAGTTCAAGAATGTTGAAGGATATTTGGCATGTAGGGAACAGCAGAAATAATGAAGAATAAAACTTACCCAGTGATGGGCGCCTGGGCGGCTCAGTCGGTTAAGTGCCTGCCTTCAGCTCGGGTTCTGGGATGAGTCCTGCATCGGGCTCTCTGCTCTGCTTTTCCCTCTCCCCCTGCTTGGGCTTATGCATGCTCTCTTTCTCTCTGTCAAATAATAATAATAATAATAATAATAATAATAATAGTTAGCCAGTGTTAAAAAATGCCAGCTTTATAGTCATGAACATGTTAGTGTGTTTTGCTGCTATTTTTACCTTTGTGTAGTTTGTTACTACAAACTTTTTGTAGTTTGTGTAGTTACTACATATTTAAGTTCTGAGATTTAAATGTAACCTAAGTATTTTCTTGTGCCTTTGTCTTATAAGCATGTTTTAATGGCTCCTTGAACACTCAAGTGTATATGGTTAGAGGGCTCTTAAGTTTTTTCTACAAGAAGTTGTATCCTTGAGTTGCTCCCATGTGACAAGTGTAGAGTTGTTGTTGTTGTTTTAAAATTTATTTATTTCAGAGAGAAGGAGAGAGAGTGCATGCGTGTGTGCATGCATTGGGGGAGGGGCAGAGGCAGAGGGAGTGAGAATCTCCAGTAGACTCCTCACCGAGTGCAGAGCTTGATCCCACAACCCTGAGATCATGACCTGAGCCAAAACCAAGACTTGGAGGCCCAACTGAGTGAGCTACCCAGGTGACCCAAGCACAATGTTTCTCTCCACTGTATTGGATGGTCAGTGACTGTCTACTGCCAGAGGGGTTGGAATTGTACGGTGTGTATGCCCCCTTACACTGTAAACACCTTGTATCTTGAGAGGGTCTCTATGGGGTTGGTCCAAGTCCTGCTGGCCTGTAACCCAGAAGACCCAGATTTGGGGCTGCATTGAAACTGGTTGTTGAGTCCTTGTGTAAATTACTTCATTTTAGCATCTTCATCTGTGGGCCAGTTATATCTAGTTAGCTCTGTAATTCCATTAAAACAGGATTTTCTGTAGCCTCTTAATTTATAACCAGATCAGTTCCAATTGATGCAGCAATTTGGGTGAGCTCAGCTGGGTTACTCTGAATTACTTCGAGCAGGGAATTTTGTTTTTCAAGTTGACCAGTCCTGTAATCTCTTGGAACATGAAATGTCTTGACTATTTTATATAATCCTTGCTGTCTTCACTTCTCTGCTTTCCCCCCGCCCCCACTTTCTCATGCCTAGATACCCACAATACTAAATGGTACAAAGTATGTGCTCAATAAATATGGGATGAATAAACAAATACACGGACAGATGAAAGCTACTGGTCTTCACCTAAGAAACTTTAGCACTATGGGTCATCCAGATTATCAGATTAATAAGATTGTTTTCATTTAGCTGTGGTGGCTTTGGTTTTAAAAGACAGGAATTTAAGCTTCCAGAGTTTCTCATAATGTATTTCAGGGTGATTTTCCTACAAAGTTAATTATCACTTCTTCCCACATGTTACAGATGATAGAATACTGATCCAAGGAACTTGGTATTTTTTTCCCTTTGTGTTGTGGGTTGGGAGTGTTTTTTTGCTTAGGTCACAGCAAAATCAAAGCTTGGAATGTAATCATTCTTTTGATGTGAGCAGCAGAAAAAAATGAAGATGTTCTGGGCTCCCTGCTTTCTTGGAGCCACATAGCTGGACCATGGGGATCACATGGTTGGTTCTGACTGGCTCTCCCTGATTCTCAGTTGGTGAGGTGGACCCTGAATCAGTTTGCTCTTGCCTTGAAGGCATCTACCTACCTCACTGTGCAGTATTTAAGACACATGGTATAAAGCTACTTCCAAGGAAGCCAAATCTTGCCATTTTAGGGCCTGGATTGTATTGTGGGCTAAAAGGAACAAAATCTTCTGTTTCCATACCTACGCCCCCCCCCCTCACCTCCAGAGACCTAATTTGGCACCTACCTTGGCACGGAAAGCTTGCCTCTCTGTCACCCCAGATTTGATCATTAATCAGCCTTAGCTTTTCCCAAGTTTGTAGGCTGACTGTGGTGGCCTTAGTGGGCCTAGTTGAGTGGGATGAGAGCTTGGCAGCACCAAGTCGTAGTTGGTAAGCCTGCTGACAGACAGACAAGTGGCTTGGTTTCCTGTGTATGTTTGTGTTGGAAATTGCTGTTGGTAATAAAGCCTCATTTGTTTGGGGCTCTGTATCAGTTATCTGTTGCATAATAAGAAACCACCAGAAACTCAGTGGCTTAAAACAACAACCATTTTATTTACTCATGATTTTGCAGGTCAGCAATTTGGGCTGGGCTCTGCCAGTCTTGCTTGGGATCCCTCATGCCAAATAGACTTCACCTCCTAATGGAATAGCTGCAAAGAATTCGTGGCCATGTGAAATTTACCCTAGGTTCTTAACTTTGGTACAAAGCCAATCTGAAATTAATTTAGTTTACAATTATTTTGTCTTAAGCCATCCTGGAGTAGGGGTGGTGGTGTCAGCCTATCTGAGAGAGTTCTGGAAAATGGAGGTCTGCTGTGTAACATGTTCAAGAATATAATGATAATAATAAAGATAATAATAACAGCAAATATTAATATTGTTCTTACTAATATCAAACACTGTTTTAAATCCTTTACATGTAATAACACAGTTGGTCATTACGCAGTCTTATGAATATGTTTTTATCCCCATTTTTTTTTAAGATTTTATTTATTTATTTGACAGAGAGATCACAAGTAGGCAGAGAGGCAGACAGAGAGAGGAGGAAGTAGGCTCCCCGCTGAGCAGAGAGCCCGACATGGGGCTTGATTCCAGGACCTTGGGATCATGACCTGAGCCGAAGGCAGAGGCCTAACCCCCTGAGCCACCCAGGGGCCCCTATCCCCATTGTATAGGTGAGAAAACCAAGGCACAGAGAGGTTAAGTAACTCCCACCAATGCTATCAGGCTACTAAGTGGCAGAACTGGGATTCTACCCAGGCCAACTGTCACCAGAGTCTGCATTAACCCCAAGTGCCTCTCAGGTTAACGGAAGTGAAATCCTCCTGACTTTTAGTAGAGTTCTCTCTTGGGCCATGTACTATTTCTAGAGGCAGGGGATTGGCTATTTGGAGAGGGACACAGCCTTTCTGGGTATACCCATGTGGCCCGAAGTGGATCTGGTTACATTGTAGGAGACCCTAATTAGAAAAAGTAAAGACACTCAGATCCCACGGAACAGAGAGGGGCTCTGAGTGCGCATGTGTGGAGGTGTCCAGTAACGCTGGCGCTCAACGGCCATGGTGTCACTCTGTTCATTTTCTGGGGAGATGTTTGAAGAATGAGAATATTTAATAACGTTGTTGCTTCAGGTGATCAGAGAGCCTAAGCTCAAAAGAAAAAATATATATTTAGCTTCTTGTTTAGGGATGACCTCAGGGAAAGGGTGGGCTCACAGCTTTTTTACATAGTGTTTGTGGAACAGCATTCAGTCCAATCTCCAGGGGGTCCCAGGTGGCACAAGGAAAGTAAGTGACAAGTCTCACCAACATTTATAAGGTTACCCTTGTTGCCACAGATGAAGTGGCCCATAGCCCCTTCCTTAGTCTGATAGGCGTGGGGCACATTTAGGGGCCAGGACACGCAGTTGCCACTAGAATGGGAGAGAGACTCCCAGTCTAAGATGGGAGGCAGTTATTCTAGCCATCTAGCATCTTCTCTCCATCAAATCTCCTTGTTGCCTCTGGGCTCCGCAGGTAGCCTCTTCCTTCTGATGTCCTTGTCCTCCTCCTAGGACTCAGTTAACTTCAGTGACTCTTTCCCTTGCTGAGGGGTATTTGCCACAACTTCTGTGTATGTGAGAAGCTGCATGTTGGCCCTAATACGGACTCCAGCTAGAATCTAAGCTGGAATATGGGCAGTTGAAACAGGTACAGCCCCACCAGGTAGGGCAGAACACAGGGTAGGGGTGAGGGAGAGGCCGCTTTTGGCTGCCCTCCCATTCCATCCCCCCTTCCCACACCAGGAACTTCCCGGAAGGCCAGATCTCTTGATTGTCAAACAGGAAATCCTAGGGATGCTTTCCCCATCCTGGTAGAAACCGTTACCCTTATAATCTTTTCCTTCCGCTAATCTTAAAGAGTTTATAATCCTGTCCTGCATGGAGTACTTGCTCTTTTTTGGATACTTGCTTGCTTTTTTTCTAATTTGAACCAGCTGGGACAGTTTATCCCCTAGCATAAGAATGAAAACCTGGCAGGCAGGTCTCTGAGCAGACCTTCTCTAAACAGTGCCTTACTGTCCGCTGTTGCAACTGAATAGTTCAGCCTGTCTTTATGGCAGAATGAGTGAGCAGAACACAGGCAGGAAGCTTCTCTTGTTTCCAAGGCCTCTGGGGCTGTTCTTTCCTGGCTGTAAACTTAATTGCTTCCCGGGATGGGTCTGTCCAGCAGACCAGTACCCCTCTAGCTCCCACCTGTTTGGCCAACCAGGGCTACCAAAGCCTGCACTTCTGTTGTCCCATAGGCTTGGTGGATGAACATTACTTTGCCTTTGGCTCTGGCTAACACTGCCTGTGCCGGGGGACTGGTGGTGTTCGGGAGCGGGCGGTGGACACAGGGGACGGAGGAGGTGGTGAGAGGCCTCTGGGCCTTCTGCGCCGGTGGTGTTCATGATGAACCTTGTAGACTGGTTCACCACAGGGGCCTTGAGTGCCTGCAAAAGTCCTCGTGTTTCCTGAAGGGGAGGTTGAGTCACCTTAGCCCCACAGAGGCCATTTCTGACCTGGTGTTTACTCGAATCCACTGCAGTTCTGACTCACCCTAGGACTGCTGGGTTTCATTGTTCCCCCTTCTCATCGGTTTTGTGACCAGTGTTGTAGGACAGCAATGCCTCCAAGTCTGTGTGAGCCCCTCCTTTTTTCCCCCCAGCAGTGAAGAGGATTGCTTAATAATAAACACAGAAAGGGAATTTAAAAAAAGAAGAAAGGATTTTGCTCTAGGCTGGCTCTCCGCAAGGAAGTCTGAGCTGAGGAAGGCCTTTTAAATGGTAAGAATGTGTGTTTACCCATCTGCACACGCATCCCTCAGCTTCTAACACATGGCGCCAGGTGCTTCGGTGACTTTCTTATCCTCAGTGGCTCTTTCTTGGAAGGTTGTTATTAGCGAGCCAACGAAAGCACAGCTTTTCAAATGGAACCTTAAGCAGCTCTTGAAATTTCATCTTCAAGAAGTCTTTCTAGAATAGACATGAAAACTTCCTCTATGTCTGAGCACGGCAAGCCTGTGCACGATTCTCCTGTTTTCACCATGATCACTTTCCATATTTATCCTGTGAACATCGAGTCCTGACTACTTATTAGCCAGGCTCCCCGCGCCCCCCCCCCCTCCCGCCCCGCTCCTGTCATGACCTTTTCCCAAATGTGGATAACTGCTAAGAAAAGAAGGGCAGAGAAAGATGGTTACTCCAATGTGGGAGGTCTGCACGAGCCACAGTGTGGTACCACTGGACAGGGGAGGAGCCAGCGTGTGTGGACAGTGACGTTACCTGCTGCGGCCGGTACTCAGTCACAAGCCCTCGCTTCTCTCACGCTAATAACCTTCAACTATGCTTTGATCACGTGTGTGGTCAAGCCTTTTCACTTAGGTTTACTTTGTAGCCTCAGCACCATATCCAATCAGATTATTACCAAAATCACACATAGTATAAGTCTATTCAGCTATTATCCAGAGGAACTCTAAAATGAGGGAATAATGTGGAGGGTTACTTGCTGTCTATTAAATCAGTTTATTTTTTGTCTTTCTTTAGTAGCGTTTCGTTTGGAACGAAATCATAATGTTAAGTTTTTTTATTGAAATATGTTTGACATATAACATTGTGTAAGTTGAAGGTACACAACATGTTGAGGCATTTGTATATTGTAGTATCACCATTGTAGCGATAGTTAGCATCTCTTTCATGTCACATAATTACCATTTCTTTTTAGGGGTTGGATACAGATTTAGTCTTTTAGCAAGTTTGATTATAATATAATATTGTTGTCTGTATTCACTGTACCATGCACTGGCTCCCCAGGACTTACTGGTGTACTAGTTGCAAGTAAACTGTACTTTTTTTTTTAAGATTTTATTTGTCAGAGAGAGAGCGAGAGCACACAAGCAGGGGGGAGTGGCAGGTAGAAGGAGAAGCAGGCTCCCCGCTGAGCAAGGAGCCCAATGTGGGACTCGATCCCAGGACCCTGGCATCCTGACCTGGGCCGAAGGCAGATGCTTAACCGACTGAGCCACCTAGGCATCCCACAAGTAAACCATATTTTAACATATGTCCCCATAGGGTAAATTGGAGTAATGTGACATGGAAAATAGTGGGGAGATGCAGATAAATTAGGAAATGAGAATCCCTAATGCATTTATGGATTTACTCCTGAGATTGGTTTTACTCTGAAAGGGACACATTTTTAATTTTCAAGTCTTTAAAATGAACTGCTGTGTTAAAGGCTTTTATGGGTCAGCATGTGTGTTCCCCCTGTTAGAGTTAGGCATCGTATTCATTTTATATAAAGGATCCCTAAAATAACCGAGGCAGTGACCAAGAGCAGAGAGCCAGATGGTGTTTCTATAGGATTTTTCTCCACAAAGGTTACAAATGTCCTCTCTGCCACCTCTACCCTATTTCCTCAGTAAGGGAGAGGCCAAATGGATAATTCTGTGGATAGATTTTCTTGAACTGAGAGCTGAAATGCAGACTTTAAATAGAGAGTTCTAAGGTGTTAGGGAGGAAAGTGACATTGATTTATTTGTTCTGTTTTTGGCCAGCTTGAGAAACCTGTCCTGTCAGGTAATGAACAAACTGCTTTTATCCTAACTAGTGACTTCAAGAGAACGATTACTCATCCCATCATTACCGTTCCCCTGAGTCATCCAGGCTGGCTCATATTGGTTCCAAATGAGTAAGAATCTTCAGGCAGTGGACTCTAGGGCCAAGGTGAGCTGTTTAGTAATATTAGTTATCTAAACGTACCTTGGACATGGAGTCATGTTGCATCCTGGAAAAATACTTCATAAGTGTAGGTTTGCAGTTGTGCGTCTTTTTGAGACCTTGGATTGTCCGATATGGTCAAAAGTGGCCATCCTGATGGTCAGCGTAAAATGATTCTGTGAATTACCAGATCTCCAGCCTGCCTGGTGTGGCTCTAAAGTGCAAAGATAGGGCGATGAAAATGGTGATTTGGGAGCACATTTTTTGGCCTGCTCCTTGTTGTTGTTGTTGTTGTTGTTCTTCTTCTTCTTCTTCTTTTTTTTTTTTTAAGATTTTATTTATTTATTTGAAAGAGAGACAGAAATCACAAGTAGGCAGAGGCAGGCAGAGAGAAAGGGGGAAGCAGGCTCCCTGCTGAGCCGAGAGCCCAATGCAGGGCTTGATCCCAGGACCCTGAGATCATGACCTGAGCTGAAGGCAGAGGCTTTAACCCCCTGAGCCACCCAGGCGCCCTTAGCCTGTTCCTTCTTAGTAGCACTGCAGGTTAATCATGTTCAGTGACGGTCTCAGTCAAGCCACTTTAAGGCCTTGTCCTTGTGGTGGTGGAGAGAGCACCTTGAAACTTAAGATGTGGGGCATCCTAGATGGGTACCACTGTAAGGCAGCCGGAGTTGTTTCCAGTTTACAGATACTACCTGTCCCCATATGGTGTCGCTGTTCTAGGCACTGCTCTCCGGTCCTGTTGTAGGTGATTTGGATGACAAACACGAGACTGAAGTGTCCCAGATCGAACTTGGATATATGCGTACTTGTGGAGATGAATATTGACTGGCATGCGTGTTTAGTTCCAGTTCACTCCGAAGTTCAGATTATTTCTGAGTTTTTAGTACGAATATTCATTACAGCTCTGGAGAAACTGAGTTTTGAGTCTTAACTTTTAAGACTTAGTGGAGCCATCACATGCTTATAGGAGCGCTTGACATATAGAAGAGAGAAAGAAAATATTCAAGGTAAAAGGCTGAATGCAAGTCTGTGAGGTAGCTGAAAATCCTACCTCTTTTCCAAATTCTTAACTAATCCTTCTGGGGTTTAAATAAAATCAACAGTTGCTTTTATAATGGCTACTCTGTCACCTTTCTCAGCCTTTCAGGCACTTGAAATGCATCATTAAACAATATCAGAATTCATCCAGGGCCCCTTAGACTGAGCTGCTTGGGGAAGGAGCCTTGCCTTCTTCATCCTGACTTCCTAGGACCAAGAAAAATAAGGACACCCCCTCCAACCCTGTTTTATAAGTAGGTATATATGAAGTAATCAGTAGTCATGAAAAGAAACCCGAGGCCCTGGCATTTGACAACATGTCCCGTAGCATCCGTGTTCAATGGGAACCTGAGCTGAGGTGGGGGGCAGCTTCTTGGGGATCCTTGGACAGGGCCAGCCTGGAAAGGCAATAATGCCTATGCATGCCCTGTGGCTGATGGACTTGAACCATTGCACCTGATTCCTGTGTTGCAATAGGAAGGCTCAGCCTGACCAATGCTAAGGAAACAAACCCAGCTCTTTTATTACTCTCTACAACATTTATAGCCAAGTCCTATTCGATGCCCTTCTCCTTGAGGCATTCTGATAGTCATCTTAATGATTTATTTTCTTTTTCACAACCAAAAAACAAATAAAATATTTTATAACCTTTTGGGTTATAAAATATAACCTTTTGGGTAGACTTGATGTCTTTTGGGTAGACTTGATGTCTTTATCTTCATTTCATCACTTTCTGGGTCTATAAAATTTCCCGTACCTTTCAGTTTTTATAACTCAAGGATAGGAATGCTGTTTTTCTTATTTCTCATGTGAAGCCTCCCCTCGCTCGCTGGGCCTCGTGTTTTTTTTTTTTTTCCTCCTGGGACGTTCTGTAGCCTCAAGCCTTTTGTTGTGTGTGGTGGGGGTGGGGGGCAGAGGATGGGAAAAGGGGGACTCAAGAAAGGCCACATGTTTGCAATAACACGTGAATTGCAGGGAAACATTTTGAACAGGAAAAAAGTATTTTTTCAGAGCTCCTCTCCTCCATTGAGAGGTATGAGAACATTAGAGCCATTGGTGAAGTGGTGGTTGTGCTGGTTTAAGAAGAAAATTCTCTACTACTGAAATTTGCTCTGTGGTTTCTTCCCCAGATCTACAATAAAAACCAATGATGTGTGTGAGCACCCACAGCACTGTGATTACCCCTCTCTGTTCTGAATTGCAGGTCCGCACCCCAACTCCCTGCTTTATAGCTGGCAGGCTCGGCTTTTATACTCTTTCCCCTTTTGCTCCTTCCTGCCTCATTTTCTGTATGGCTCCTGACATTAAGGTGTCAGCAGCAGGATACTCAGACCAGTCATCGTGAGCCACAAAAGCTACTGGACCACGTGTGGATTCCTAAGGCGCAGGCTCTTCTGGGGGAAGCAGTTTCCGGTCTCAGCTGACGCAGCATAGAGGGCGTTGAGTTTAGTGGTGCAACTGAGTGGTCTGAGATCTGTGTCTCTTGTCCCTCTGGTTCCTTCCCATCAGCTCCAGTAAGGACCAGAGAATTGGAAGGCACTTCAGGGTCCTTGCCATCAAGGATCCTTCAAGGAGTTATGATTAGTTTTACAAGGAATTGAAGAGCACTCAAAGGAATAAGGCTTCCATTGATAAGTGCTCGGTATCTCGATCCCAGATCCTGGTATGCATAGGCCCCTCTGTCTGCCACCGTCACCTCCGGACTCCCACACCTGTGACTTGCACTTGGTCATATTAACTACTGCTTTTTGCCCTTACCTTAGCTATTTGATTCACAGACTTCCAAAGTATGTCTGATTCTTGGCTTTGGAGGGGCAATTAGGCTAATCAGGTGACTGGAGACAATTTCCAGGACTTGTCTGGTGGTTACTTATGTCCTAGCATGACGGCCAACCCATCGGTTCTACGGAAGGCGGTACTGTTAGACCCTGAGGGAGGTCACACACAGTCCTGTAGGATCTGCACCCATTAGGATAGCACCTCTGCTTTAAACCAACAATAGCTCTTCTATGGGGAGACTTTGCTCTATACACACACCCACTACCCCCATGCCTTAAGACGCCCAACCATCTTCACTTTGAAATGTCTGCTCTGCTTTCATCCTCATTTGAATCGTGTGGGGGAGATTTGAAGTGGATCAGTTGAGCTGTGTTTGCATTTTTCTGGAGCATGAAGATAACGTTTCCATTATTACATGTGGAGAGAGGAGGGAGCAAATGGGCAGCCCGGTTTTTAGATTACAAGGTGGAATTGGCAGCATTGGTAGTTCAAGAAACAGACCCCAAGCATGGGAGCTGTGTAAATGCATTCTGTACCATGTGGAGAGAATAAATTTGGGACCCTGTGACAGCAGTTTTCTTTACATGTATTTCTGACCCCTCCCCATTTGATGGGAAAGAGATTTCCTTTTTCTATTGTTGGACCTCTGTTTCCATCCCATGCATAGCCAACTGGCTAAGATAGCAACTTACAAAGCTGGCTGGCCTCCTGTTTTTGGTGTGCTGGCAGGAGAGAGATGTTTGTTGTAATTGGGTACCTTAACTGTTCTTCCATCTGGCCATTTCCTCCTTCCTTTTACCCATTTTCACCTCATTTTTTTGGGAGTCAGTCAGGTCGCCTTTTCTGTGATAAACTGATGTGAATAAGCAAGGGCGATGAAACAGCACATGCATTGCTTTCTGGTTTTGAGGGCAGACATTTTGGGAGTCATCAGTAGGAGGAAGCTTTGCCATGGGATCCATGAGGGGTTGGGATAGATGGCTGATGCTCCAAACAAACCTTCCGCCACGTCAGGCACGTCACGGTGCCTTCCCCGTGCTGAGACACTTGAGCGGGTGGTACAAAGAGCCTGTTTGGAGGACTGAGAGTGTGGTTCGGCCAAATCCACCACCCCAGCAGGGAGAAAGCTCAGACGGTGTCAACTTCCTACATTGCCTGGCACTCTCTCCTCCCTCCAAGAGTTTCTTGGACACCATCAAAAATGAAAACAAAACAAAACGGGAAGGGAACTAATGTTTATTGAGCACTTACTCTAGGCCAGGCATTGTGAAACATACTTTACAGTTAATTCACTTCCTTCTGTTTCTTACTGTTGACGTCTCACCACAGCCCTGCAATTTAAATTATGCCTTCGTGATTTACAGATGAGGAAACAGAGGCTCTAAGAAGTTCACCAACTCACTCAAGTTCATCCATTTCTCCCGGTGGTGAAGAGAACCTAAACACAGGATCTGAACAAGGGTTTCCTGGCTCCAGTTAAATCCAGAACACACTGCACCTTGAGAAAGTCTGGTGTTCTGCTGGGAGTTAGGGATTTAAGTAACTCTGGCTGAGAAGCAACTGGGCTTCCAGCGCAGGCTTTTAATGAAGCATGAAGTGTAGAGGCGGTGGTTCCTTGTTTTTCCCTTCCTCGCTAGGCAGTGACGTGGGAGCTTTATTGAAATTGTCGAGTAGTATAAAGACAGCGTCTTGTCCCCGTTGTGATCTAGAGGTCAGTGCAAAATTAACTCTGTTTCTGATCATTTTACCCTCTCCTGCTCTTCTCCAATGAGACCAAACAGGGCTCCCTCTAGGTCCTGTTCTTTAGCCCATGACGGACCCCAGAGTAAGGAAACAATGCAGAGGCTAACCCCTGTTCACACAGCAGAGTCTGTCAAAGTTAAAGGCTCCGCATCTCCACTGACTTCAGGCACTGGCAGCTAGCTCACTTTGCTTTTGAAATTTTGTTTTCCTTTAAACTTGAGAAATGCCTTTAATGCTTTCCTCCTGATACTAATACATTGTAGACATGATCTTCTAAGCCCAATGACTGTTTGATGAGGTCCCGGAAGCCCGTCGGTGGTATACATTCCTCTTTCTTGGACAAAAGGTATGTATCTCTGTACTTCCTGTAGCCAGTAGGTCTTGTCAATAAATCCATCAAAGGCCAGGCCAGTCGGCACGAGACAGGCTTCCCATCTTCCCCAACGGGATGAAAGGCAGCCCTTTAGAGCTCCGTGGGATGGAAATTACTTTTCCTATCCAGCTCTAGAATAAAATTGTACATCTCTGGGTGTTCATTCTTGTCTGGCTATCTAAGGGTCAGGAGATGGTGATTTCTTCATTAGCCAGCTTGTAAATACCCAAGTTTGGAGGTCAGGAAAGAGAGTTCCAGCTGTGCCTTGTGATTTTGGAATCACTGACTGGTGAAAGGTGAGAGAGGGGTGCAGGGGACCTGCTTCCCCTTCCCACACGGATGCTCGAGGGCCGTGGTTCAGGAACAATTCAAAGGGAGATTTGTGCATCCAGTTACTGGACTGGGGTTCAGAGAGCCTTACTTGATCCTGGGACAATTATGGATCTTCGGTTGGGATTAGAAAGCTCTGCAGTTATGTGGATGACTTTCAAAGGCATCAGGAGATATTTTACCAAGGCCACCCATCTCAGTAACCCTCCGTGAGCAGACCGTGCCCATAACTGCTTCATATTGTACGGTCCGGAGCTTTCATGGCAAAGTGCTCATGAAGCACAGAGAGCTGCATTACATGTTTTAAGGAGATTTTATATTTTGAACAGGGGTGCATTAAAATAACAGGCTCTGTTGCTCAGATCAGCACACATGCCACCAACATCATTTTCTCCCCCAGATTTCCAACTGGGATCTACTTCTCTTTGGAGTGTTGGTGAGTGCTGGAAAGGTCATTTTGATTTGTTATTTTTTAAAAGTGGGCATTCTGAGTATGGAGGCGTTAATCAGTTCCCAGAGCACTCTTGTTAATTCATAACTTACAGCCCCTTTTGGAAATGTCTCTTGACACTAATGTCATTGCAAGCAAAGTCACAATCCTCTCAGGATCCTCCACCCTGAAACAGTCCTGGAGGGGAAAGCTCCTCTAGCACTGCTGGATTATATGCCATCTGTGTTTGCTCCAGTTTTCCTAAATTTACAATCAGCAGTATAGTTACTTTAGGGGTTCCTTTAGTTAGGTTAGGTAATACACAAAACTGGTAAGAAATAGTCGAACCTAAGTTAAAATGGAAACAGCTATATCTTCAGTAGACATTTTCTACAAAATTCTATCACCTTTTTTTTTTTTTTTTTTTTAAAGTAGGCTCCACACCCAGCATGGAGCCCAGTGCTTGATCTCAGGGTTTTGAGTTCAAGCTTGAGATCAAGCCCTGAGCTGAAATCAAGAGTTGGATGCTTAACTGACTGAGTCACCCAGGCGCCCCCAGTTCTATCACTTTTATTTATTTTCCTTGACAATAAGAGAATTGTAACTACCAGCACCGTAAAGTCTGTCCTGTTGTGCCTGGCAAGAAGGTGGATTCTGGTCTGCCGAAGTTTTCTCTGGGAAGATTTAATCAGTGTGTGCTGTCAGAGAAGAGAAATGTTCCAGCTTTGGTGAAGACACCTGGTCTGTCTTGATGAACACAGTTAAGGTGACATTAGGCCCTGGGTGAGAAAGTGAGGGGAATACTTTTTATGATTAGAAAACAAAAAGACAGATTTACTAGGGGCTCTGCTGGCTCTTCTCCCTCTGAACTTCCTGATCTAGCAAGCACTGCAGAAATGGGTACAGTGTTATGTGCTGTTGTACATGTGAAAGCAGCGGGTTTAAGGATTCTCTACTTCTGGGTCATAATTCTTCTTAACCGCGGGAATTCCAGACCTGTAGTCCTTCTTGATCTTCCTTAGGGCACACACATCCCTTTTCTTAAGGTGGCTTTTTTTGAGTGGTGGTGGTCGGTTGTTTTTTTGTTGTGGGGTATGGGGGGCGGCTAGCTTTAGATAGTCTTCAAAAGGTGATTAAAGGTAGGGTGCCCAGGTGGCTCAGTCAGTTGCGTGTCTGCCTTTGGCGCTGGTCACAATCTTAGGGTCCTGGGATTGAGCCCCGCATCGGGCTCCCCACACAGCGGTGAGTCTGCTTCTGCCTCTGTCTCTGTGATCTCTCTCCCTCTGTGACTTCTTTGGCTCTCTCTAAAATAAATGAAATCTTTTAAAAAAAGGTGGCTGGGGGGGGGGGTGGGAACAAAAGGGAAGGAAAAGGAAAAATAAGCAAATATTGAAATATGAATGAGTTGGAGAAAAGTTATTAAGCAGACCCTTTGCTTAAGTTTCATTTGTTGGTGGGAGGCTTCCCATGGGAACAAGCTGCTGCAGCTCTGGCCCAGGCTGGCCACGTGTGTCTCCACGTGTCCCTGTCACTGCCCTTGCTGCCTGTGCTGGACTGCTGCGGGCCACAGGTACCGCTCTGCCATAGGCACAGTAAAGGGCCTGAGGGAAGCCTGGGTGTGAAAGGCCATGGAATGAGTTTTGTTTGCCGAGTTCTCAGTTGCCCCAATTCTTCTCCCCACCACCCTCAGCCTTATGAAGGTCAGATCAGCAAACGTAATTGTGTGTAAAATTGGCAAAATTGTGTCAAGGTACACAGCGTGAATGTGATGATTTGATATTTGTATCCATCATGAGGTGATGACCACAATCCAGTCAGTTAACCCCTCCATTGTGACCTTACAGTTACTTTTGTGTGTGTGTGTGTGTGTGTGTGTGTGTGTGTGTGAGAAAACAGTTAAAATTGACTCGATCAGTATGCACTGCAGTATGATCAACTCTGGTCACCACACTCTACATTACAGTCCAGAACTTATTTCTCTTATCACTGGAAGTTGGTGTCCTTGGACCAGCATCCCCCCATTTCCTTATCCACTCCCCCACCCCCAGTCCTTGGAAACAACCATCATTCTACTCTCTGGTTCTATCATTTTGACTTTTTTAGGTTCCATGTGTAAGTGATGACATACAAGATTTATCTCTTTCTGGCTTATTTCACTTAGCAGAATCCTTCCACTTCCATTCATGTTGTCACAAAGAGCAGGATTTATTTTTTATGGGTGAATAATATTCCGTGCATATACACCAAGAAAACCACATTTTTTTTCTTCATTCATCCATTGATGGACACTTCGGTTGTTTCCTGATCTCGGCTGGGTGAATAATGCTGCAATAAATGTAAGAGAGCTGATGCCTCTTCAAGGAAATGATTTCATTTCTTTTGAATATATTCCTAGAAGGAGAATTACTGGGTCCTATGGGAGTTCTATTTTTAATTTTTTGAGGAACCTCCATACTGTTTTCCATGGGGGCTGAGCCAATTTACGTTTCCACCAAGAGTACGTAAGTGTTCCTTTTTCTGTACATCCTCATGACTCTGGTGATCTCTTATCTTTTTGATGAAAGCCACTCTAGCAGGTGCAAGGTGATATCTCATTGTGGTTTTGATTTGTATTTCCCCAATGACCCACTTTCTTAATTGGAGTATTTGGTGTTTTGCTGTTGAGTTGTAGGAGTTGCTTATATATTTTGGATATTAATCCCTTAGCAGACATTGGTTTGCAAATGTTTTCTCCCATTCTATAGACTGCCTTTTCATTTTGTTGATTGTTTTCTTTGCTGTGCAAAAATGCCCCTCAGGTGGCCTCCTTGACCTGTGACCTTGGAGAAGGCACTGCATGGGCCTTTTTCTGCTGTTTTCTCTGGGCTGAGATTAGACTAGATCAATGGCTTTTCAGATGTTTCAACCTGTGGACCCCTTTACCCACATGAAGTGTTGTGATCTATCGATAAAAGCAATTTTGCAAAATCTGACCTATTCTCGTTTGAGTGTGTGTGAGCGACCCAGAGTTCCCCCTACCCCACTCAAATCCCCTTCATCTGCTGGAACTCCAACAGGCCTGCAGTCCACCTCCAGCTCTCTTGATAACAGAATGCAGAAATTCGCACTAATAGAAGGCCTAAAAATGGAGGTGATTTTACCTTTGTCAATCCAGAAGACAGCATATTTTACAAATTTTAAGTCAACCAGCCTAAAATGACTTAATCCATCGTAAATTTGAAAACATCAATCATTCTTCTCTTTTATATGCCCTGTTCCTTATAACCCAAGTATTTTTAGCTTTGCTGTTGTTCAGTGATGTGTAAACAAATGTGGATGATGAATTCTGGAAAGCATACCCACCTTAACATTTCAGAACTATGCTGGCCCTTTGCTACCCTCTCCTGGATTTCAGAAACCCTGACTCTCTGCTTCCCCTCCTCCCACCCCTCTAACCCTCAACTATACAAATACCATATCAACTTTCTTAACCTCCGTATTTATCATGTCTGTCTCTTTCACAAAATAGCCCATTGTTTGAAAGACCAAAACTCAGCTCCTGACACTGACTTTCTGAAAGTTCCATGATTATTTAATTTCCTTTCAAACCCTATTCCCTGCTTTTTCTAATATAATTCCATTTCAGTAAGCCATTCTCTCCTTCATCTCTGCCTCCAAGCCTGTGGTCATGCTCTTTGCCCATCGCTCTTCCTTTCCCCATAAAAACCCTTCATCCTTTTCGTTGCCTACCTGTATCCTCTGTAGCTCACCCTTCATGTCCTTCCACACTCCCTCTTCTCCCTCCCATGCGACTCGGCAAGGAGGCAGTGTGGGGTGGCAACAAAATCACACAACAGGACTACTGTCCTGGGATTTTCCCACTTATTTGCAAGAGGCCCTTGGCTAAGCCTCTTTGGGTCTCTGTTTCCTCATCTGTAAAGTGGGGTTAATAAAATATTATCTCCCTTGCCTACCTCACCATGCAATTGTACAAATTAAGAGAAGAGTTTTATGTGAATGTGCTTTGTCTAATTAAAGACCTCATTTTTCAGGTTTTGCTCTTACATAGTAGTAAGGTGGTATTATTCCTTATTGTCTCCTCCTAGAGCACTTGTTTTCATTACTAATCAAACTCAGCCCCGTCCTCGCTGCAGTCATTTCACATGTGATACCGAGTCTGGCCAGTTTAGGTTAAAGATATTTCCTAAATTTAAAAGTTGACTTCAGTACAACTTTACAGTGTTTCTCACAGTGCTCATCCCATATTAGGTAGCTCGTGGGGATTTGTTTAATAGAATTTTGATCTCTGACATTTTCCAAGACCTGACCATTTTTGGTGTGCTAGCCGTAGAGGTTACATAATTATCAGAAGGGAGACTTGGATTCTGGCATCCTCTCAAAATAAGACTAAAATTGTAAGAATTTCGAATGGATGTGGAAGGCCTTAGAAACAGGCTAACTATATTATCTGAGTGAGATATTCTCCTGAAGATTGATTTGAGGCAGAAGTCTGGTCTGGGACCAGTTGTAGTGAGCCTGGCAGTCAGTCCTTGGTCAGCATAGCCTTTTAAAAACTCTGGATGCGAACTGTGGAAAAGAGCCACGATGCCCTTCAACAGATGAGTGGATAAAGAAGATACGGTCCATATATACTATGGAGTATTATGCCTCCATCAGAAAGGATGAATACCCAACTTTTGTATCAACATGGACGGGACTGGAGGAGATTATGCTGAGTGAAATAAGTCAAGCAGAGAGAGTCAATTATCATATGGTTTCACTTACTTGTGGAGCATAAGGAATAAGACGGAGGACATGGGGAGATGGAGAGGAGAAGTGAGTTGGGAGAAATCACAGGGGGAGACAAACCATGAAAGACTGTGGACTCTGAGAAACAGACTGAGAGTTTTGGAGAGGAGGGGGTTAGGGAATGGGCGAGCCTGGTGGTGGGTATTATGGAGGGCACGTATTGCATGGAGCACTGGGTGTGGTGCATAAACAATGAATCTTGGAACACTGAAAAAAAATTACCAAAAAAACCCCAAAAAGCAAAAAACCAACCTCTGGATGCTCATAATGAGTAAGGAGAAGCTTCCAGTGAGAGAGGGGCTTCAGAACCGCACTGGGATGCGCCGAGGAGGCCGTGTCGGTCCAAAATAACAAAAGAGGGCCTTGCAGGCTTCAGATGATGTCTTTTAGCAGCTCACATGACTTTGCAGCCAACTTTTTCCGAGTCAAGTATGTTCCGGGAAAGTAAGTTCTTATGTCATATTCATTGTTAAGAGTGAGTGCTCTTAGTGTCTCCGTAAGTGGATGGCAAATACTTCTTCAGGTAAATGAAAATTACTTCATTTTGAATCCTAGGGAAAGATACCATTTTTTTTAGATGACTAGAATGCCTTCAGGAAGATAAGGTGGACATGCTGTGATAAACTCTCAGGGGGCTGGCAGGGGCATGCCAGGTGGCGCCAGGTGCGTCTTACTACACTGGAGGCTTAATTTGGGCTAAACTGGCCATCGGTAAAACTTGATTTCCCCCCTTTCAAGCTTGACTTATCTAGGGTATCGCATGCTTCTGGAAGAACTGAACTTGTTGACAGGTGAAATTGCTGAGCCAAGAATAGGGACATGGGAGCTCTAAAATTTGTTGAAAATCCTCAAAGTACCAGGCTATCCAATTCCTAGTTTAGGGTGTGGAGACAGTGTTCATCTGCACCCATTCATTTATTCTGGGGATATATGCAGAAAATCTTCACTAGCCTGCTTTTTTTTCTTTTTTTAAATTTTTTTTTTTTTTTTAAAGAAAAAAGTTTTTCCTGGGCGTTTCCTCTACTTGGCCAAACTAAACATATGTAGATCTGTTCTTTTCAGATTTGCTTGTTTCTAGGGTCCTCCCTACACGGTTTCAGTGTAAATAATATGCTTCCCTCCCTACTACAAGCTATAGGAATCACTAGCATTTTAGAAAAGTAAAGGTGGGGGGCTCCTGGAAGGCACAGTTGGTTAAGTATCCAACTCTTGATTTCGGCTCTGGTTGTGATCTCAGGGTTATGAGATTGAGCCCTGGGTTGGGAATCTGGGCTCAACAGGGAGTCTGCCTGAGTTCCTCTCACCCGTTCTCTCCCCTCCCCAACTCGGGCTTACACATGAACTCTCAAATAAATCTTTAAAGTAAAGGTGGTAGCATTAGTAACACTTCATAATCCATTGTTTCCATAGCAACTGGCACATGTTTGCTGTCTGTACATGAGCAGCTTTTATCACTATATTCAGACCACTTTAAGGCATGGACCAAGTCTTAAATTTTTATTTCTGGTTCCTCGTATGGTACACAGTAGGGATTCAAGAATGCTTATTAAATGAATAAAAGGAGTGTACATATTTTTGTGTGGATATATGTGTGTGTGTGTATGCATTTTCCATTTAAAAAGTTTATTTGATTAATACTTTCTTAGCTAAGAAAACCCCCCCCAAATAAATGTGGGTTGATGATATCAAAACATGACACTTCTAGGGGCGCCTGGATGGCTCAGTGGGTTAAAGCCTCTGCCTTCGGCTCAGGTCACGGTCCCAGGGTCCTGGGATTGAGCCCCGCATCGGGCTCTCTGCTCAGTGGGGAGCCTGCTTCCTCCTCCCTCTCTGCCCGCCTCTCTGCCTACTTGTGATCTCTGTCAAATAAATAAATAAAAATCTTAAAAAACAACAACAACAACAACAAAACATTTGTAACCCAGTGTTCAATGTAATTGCCTACATGAAAGGAAGCCTAATAAATGAGGACTCCATTATGCGGCCATGCTGCAGCTGTAGGACATTGCCAGATTTTCGTAGATTTGTCTGCAGGGCCCAGTGAACCCAGACCCAGAGGAATTCTTGTGACAGCTCTCTCAACTCTCCATCATGAGTTACCATTGCCAAAAGCTATAGGGAGATAAGCAGAAGCCTAAGCAGGGTAGCAATATTTAAATATACAACCATCCTGTAGCCCTTATTTAGCTAGGAGACTCCTGAGGTTCTGGAATTTTCCTTGAAGGCGTTCATAAGCAAATCAAGCTTGTTAGAATGTTGATTATTCTTGCCACTGCTTTTTTCCTGATGAAAGTTCCTGATTGGATGTCAGTTTGGTCTTCTGTCTCTTTCTCATATATACTTGAACCCTTAACTGTTTCGAGTTCATGGTGAGAAATCAGATAATGTTTGCTGTAAAGTATGTACGAAACACTGGCCATGTCTTTTCTACCTTCTCACTTTAGTGTAGCATATAAGGTACACATACCCCATGCAAGTATTTTTTTCTTATCAAATCCATTGTCTCATAAAATGATCCTTAACATAAAATGGGACTCTCACACCTCCTTTCTCCATTCCACAATATTCAGCAAACATTTGAACACCTGCTCTGTCCACGCCCATTGCTGGAGATGGAAGATGACTCCTGTCTTCAGGGAGCTTGAATTTGGTGAGAGAGGGAGGTAGGAACCTCCCTTTGCATACACATTCTTTTCCTTATTGAAGAATCTGATGTCGTGGTCTGAATGGTTGCATGGGCTCCTGGAGCATTCAGGGATTAGCCAAGCATTTTTCAGTAGACCAATTAAAAGAAATCATTGAGAAGAATAATTAGGGTCCAAAGCCCCAAACTTAATCTCACATTAACCTGGAAAAATAGCCACAGTGATTGCCATCTGCTGACACACCACTGCCTGACAGGGAGTGAATATTCTAGGCCAGCCGGGTCTCCCTCACGCAGGGCCAGGGAAAGCACCCCTGATTAGAGCACTTAGAGTGACTCCCTGAGCCGGTTCTTAATTTGCTTAATCACACTCACTTGACTGGACTATGCTTTTGGCTTAGGGAGTTTTAGAGGAAGAAAAAAAAAATGCAAGGTTTTGGGAAAGGGAAAAGAATCAGTTAGGGAGAGAGAATCCAAATTCTCCTCCCTAGTCAGTTTCAGGTTGGCAGGAAAGGAGAATGATATCAATGTCCAGGTGTAAATATGAGGAAGCTGATTTGGGAAATGGGTCCTCTGAGTCTTGTTTGGGCGAGAATCATTGAGATCACAAAAAGAAGCAGCTGGTAAGTTCTGGAAACCTTTTTGTGTAAGCCCTGAATCTGAATAATGCACTAAATGGAGTGTAGTGCATATATTTAAATATTTAGTATGATTGGCTCTTCTTAGCCTGTTCTGCCATGGTCCCATGACTTGATACAATTGCTTTTAAATGATCATTTTCTAGATGGTAGAAGGGGATTGTACAGAAGAGGCAAAGAATCGTAGCAAACCAAACACGGAAAATGCAGAGGAGACCATTTTAAGCCAGAAATCCATCATAGCGAGCTATGTTTAAGAAGTTTTGAAGGCACTGTCGTGTAGGGATTAAAATGGAGGAGTTTGGAATTGGAACCTAATTTATATTCTATCCATGATTTCCTAACTTTGTAGTCTCAGGCAAGTTACTGATCCTCTTCTTAAACTCCAGATTCCTCGTCTGTGAAGTGGGGATGATAAGAGGAGTCCCCTCACAGGGATGTTGTAAGAATTAAATAAACTAGTGATGTTATGTACCTTACACCCAGAAGCCTCTTGTAAATGTTAGCTTGGAAAAGGAAGTTATCCTGCATGAGGACACATGGAGAAAAGCCTCAGCAAGTCATTGGAAAGCCAGATCTCTGAGAGTAGGAACTTTATTCTAGGGACAGAAGCATGGCTGTGAATGAAGCCGTCCCTGGCATTTGGTAGGTGCTCCATAAATATTGATTGAATAACTGAATAAATGTAGTTAGTCTAAGTAGAGTGTATAAATTGGATTATTTTATGAAATTAATGTGCATTAAAAAAATAAAGTATAAGGAAAGAAATAATGGGTGAAAATTTCAAATGTGGCAAAGATGTATTTTTGAAACCTGTAGCCAGGAAAATATGCACCCTCTCATTGCCCATCAGGGACATAGAGTGAGATTCCATTTTCTTCCCTAAGACCAAATGATTTGGGGGACCATTTTTATACTGTTCTAGATTGTCTCTTCAGGGGAGCAGAGTCCCAGTTCTTCTGCTCTCCTGTTTGGATTGTGTTAAGAGGAGACACTGTAGGAGAGAGAGAAGCACTACTGATTATAGACACACTTTTCTCCAATTTACTTCGGGAGCATGACTCTTGAGTATCCTCTTGTGATGGAGAACAGAGGCTCAGAGGGGCTAGATGCTGGGGGGAAGTCTTAACTGCATCACTGCTCTCTCATTTGTAAATAGAGCGGGACCATGACTAGTTGGTTCTGCCCTTGTCTGTGGACAGTGTCTTCCTCTGCTGCCCAGGGTTTCAGGCCCTGGCACAGAAGGTGGGGAAAGAGATTGGCATTCTCTTCTAAGCCTAGCCTGCAGTCCTTTCTCAGACAAGGCATGATGAACAAATACTGCCTTTGGAGGAAGGTGTACACATTTGCCAAAGAAAGGAATGCAGTTCTGGGACCTCCTAGCTACAGGATTATGTAAATCATTCAGCATGAGTGAAGTTGAAGTTATGAGAGTAATTTCCATTTGTACCACAACTAATTGGTTGAAGGGAAATGGTGACAGGGGATGCGTTCTGTAACTTCTCAGGAGGTAGCCTTGGAAGGCCGGCTCTAAAGAGCGAGTTTTAAACATCGCTCTAAGATGTAACATGTGGGTAGCTAATATTTACTAAGTTCGTACTATCTTCCAGACATTCTATGTGCTTGAAACATATTAACTCACACACTGAGGTCATTATTGTTTGTCATCTCCTTTTTACAGTGAGGAAACTGGGCACTGGGAGGTGAATTGACTTGCCCAATGTTAGCAGTAACTTTTAACATTTTATTATATCCTGAGAAATAGCCTAGGTATGGCAAGATACGTAGCTGGTCACTCAGCTAAATACAGGGGCATTTCCCCCTTGCTGTAGGTGCACAAGGAGCCATTGCTTCCTTTCCTGCAGGAGTGAGTCCTAGCCCCCTCTTACCATGAAGCCTTGACATTAGGGGCTAAGAGAAAGGCTTCCTAGGCCACTGCCCCTTTTCTACTTGAAAGTTGGAAATCTAGGATCTCAGAACCACTAATGGAGTCACAGGAAATGAGCTTTTTCTAACATTTCAAAGAACCTAATAGAAATTGTTCGTATAGAGAAAACAACATATGGGCTAATGAGTGTATAAAAACTTTTTTTATTTGTCAAAATTATATACTACATTGATGTAATTTATTTTTTGGTAATTGTACATTTTTAATCTTAAAATAGGTAATGAATTATCTCCTACATACAGTTTAGATAAATCCTTCTCAACATGGAATCTGGGGTCTGGAGTCGGAGCAAGATAGAAATGGACTTTGGAGATGAAAACATTAGCCACTATTGGCCTGTCGTGCAAAAAGATGGGTTGCTTACACTCAACAATCACAATATACTCAAATGGATAGAAAACACTTCTCTTCTGCAGAATGCTTCTCTTCCTTGTCTGCATTCTCTGCTCTTACTGCAGACCACTGTGACTGTGTTCTCACCAAGATCTCAGGGTACTTTGCTGATGGAATTTGTAAAGTATAATCAGGGTGTCGAATTGTCTGGTGCCTCCATTCCTACCACGAGATGAATCATTTCAAAGCCAAATTAAAAAAAAAAAAAAGTGCTGTTCTGTGTCATCTCTTCTTTCCAAGCCCTGGGTCCACAAGAGAGAACTTGAGCTTTAACTATATGGCACATGCTTAATCATAAACTATAGAATCAATTGAACTTTTTTTTTAACTTTTAATTTTGAATAGAGGCACCTGGTTGACTCAGTTGGTTAAGTGTCCCACTCGTGATCTCAGCACAGGTTCTGATCTTATGGTTGTGAGATGGACCCCCGTGATATACTCTGTGCTGGGCATGGAGACTCTTTTTTTTTTTTTTTTTTAAATTTATTTATTTATTTGACAGACAGGGATCACAAGAAGGCAGAGAGGCAGGCAGAGAGAGAGGGGGAGGCAGGCTCCTTGCTGAGCAGAGAGCCCGATGCGGGGCTTGATCCCAGGACCCTGGGATCATGACCTGAGCCAAAGGCAGAGGCTTTAACCCACCGAGCCACCCAGGTACCCCTGGGCATGGAGACTCTTTTTTCGTGTTTTTTTTTTTTATTTATTTTTATTTATTTTTTTTATTTTATTTATTTGACAGAGAGAAATCAGAGCTAGGCAGAGAGGCAGACAGAGAGAGGGGGAAGCAGGCTCCTGCTGAGCAGAGAGCCCGATGCGGGGCTCGATCCCAGGACCCTGAGACCATGACCTGAGCCGAAGGCAGAGGCTTAAACCACTGAGCCACCCAGGTGCCCCGGGCATGGAGACTCTTAAGGCTCTCCCTCTCCCCACCTCCCTCTCTAAAAATTTTTTTTTAAATAAGTTATGATTTATGTGGGTCAAATTTCAAAACAACAAAATGAGGTGTACTCTGAGAAGTCTTCTTCCTACTTCTGTCCTCTTTTTACCATTTTTTACCTTGTTCCTTCACCTACAGGTCCTCAGTTCTATTAGTTTCCTATATATCGTTACTGAGTATATTTATACTTATATAAGTAATTACATATAGTAATTTTTATTCTGTATTCTCTCCAACATAAACATTACATTATATTCATATCTCTGTATTTTTTTCCATTCATATATGTATCTGTATTCTAGAGCTTTTTTCATAGCAGTATATAGGGAACATCCTCACTTTTTTTTTTTTTTTTTAAGATTTTATTTATTTATTTGACAGATACAGATCCCAAGCAGGGAGAGAGGCAGACAGAGAGAGAGGGAGGAAGCAGGCTCCCTGCTGAGCAGAGAGCCTGATGTGGGGCTTGATCCCAGGACCCTGGAATCATGACCTGAGCAGAAGGCAGAGGCTTTAACCCACTGAGCTACCCAGGCGCCCCACATCCTCACTTTTTTAATGACTATGTTATATTTCATTGTGTTGTGTGTGTGTGTGTGTGTGTACACACACACACACACACACACACACACACACTCCTTTTGATGGACTTGGATTATTTCCAGTCATTTGTTATTATAGCGCTGTGATGACTATCATGGCAATGTATCATTGTGCATGTGTACAGGCTATCTGTTGAAAAAATTATAACAAGTGAGATTTTGGGTGAAGGGTAAATGCATTTGAAATTTTAATGTTACCAAATTGCTCCTAAGTGGTCACCTTTCCACCAGCAATATATGAAAACAATTGATTTCCTATGGTCTCCTTAAAAGACAGCATTAGAAAATATTTTCACCTGTCAGACTCATCAAAATCTGGAAACCATACAGTATACTTTCAGTTTGCATTTCTCCTATTTGAAAAGATGCTTAACTTTTCTCCTGGTGTTTCAAGACTATTTATTTCCTATATCCTATGGAATGTCTATTAGTGTTCTTTGGTTATTTTTCTGTTAGGTTGCTGATAATTTTCTCACTGATTTCCAGTAGCTAGTTCCATGTTAGTGAGATTTTCATTATTTTGTCTGTGATATAAATTGAAAATATCTTTTTCTAGGTTGTTGTTCTTTGACTTTGCTGATGCTATTTTTTTTTATCATACAGAACTTATTGTTTAATGTAATTGAATTTATCAATTTTAATTTTATACTTTCTGGATTTTGAATCATAATTGGAAAGGCCTTCTCCCACTCCAAGGATTTCACTCATATTTTCTTCTGGTACTTAAAAATAACAACAACAACAAAAGCATTGTTATAGGAAATTTAAAGCATATACAAATTAGGGAAAATAGTATAATAAACCCCAACTATCCATCCTGCAGCTTCATCAATTAGGAATATTTTGCAAATCTTTTATTTTACCTATTCTCCCATCCATTTTGAGAGTACTTATTTTTTATTGACATATAATGTATTATCATTTTGAGAATATTTAAAGCAAACCTCAGGTAACATATTTTCTTTTTTTTTAAGATTTTATTTATTTATTTGACAGAGAAAGAGGGAGTGAGTGAGCACACAAGCAGGGGACATGGCAGGCAGAGTTGGAGGGAGAGGGAGAAGCAGGCTCCCCACTGAGCAGGGAGCCCTATGTGGGACTCAAACCCAGGACCCTGGGATCATGACCTGAGCCCAAGGTCAACACTTAACCAACTGAGCCACCCAAGTATTCCAACGTATTTTTTTTTTTAATCAATACATGTCAATAATATATAAGGACTTTTTAGAACATAACTCTTATGTGATTATTACACCAGTAATTCCCTTATGATTATCTAATGTCATCCTGTGTTCAAAATTTTCTCTTGTGGAACTTTAATGGCTTTGGTTTTTTTTGTGTGTGTGGTATAAGATATGTATCCAGTCTTATGCTTTTCTTGGCTAGCCAGTTGTCCCAACTCATTTTCTTAAAGTAAAATCTTAACCTTACTGGTTCGAGGAGCCACCTTTACCATATAAGAAATTCCCACATGTATTTGAGTCTGTTTCTGGACTTTCCATTCCATTCATCTGTCTACTCATGTACAATTACTATGCTGTTTTACTGTGGCCATAGCGAAAGTTTTCATGTCTGTCAGGAGGAGTCATTCTTTAAAAGAAATAGTCATCTACTCCAACTCAGGCTATATAAAAATGGCAGAAAATTATAGTTGGTAGACCAGCCTCCTCAGGTCAGGGATGGGCCTGATTTAGAAACTGACAAGGAATGGGAGTTGAATGCATGAGAGTGAATGTGGTCCCTAAGGAGAGTAGTGGTAATAACACAGTATAGGGAGGTAAATAGTAATTACAGAAGAGCATGAAACTCAAGGCAGGTCCTCATCTAGAAGGTGGGAGGAGGAAGATGAACCTACAAAGGGAAAAGGACATGATTCTGATGGTTGAAGCTTTGCCCTCATAAATAGCCAATCCTGGTTCTCTTTGCAAAGTCACGAAGGCTGATAATTAAAAAGGTTGAAATATATGCTGTGTGCGTGCTCTGGGGAACTGATCAGGGACAAGAAATGTGCTGTAGAGTAGCAAAAGCCCAGGTGAATGAAGCGTGGAGAGGAGGCCATGCTGTCATTCTGCTCTGGGCACTTCAGAAACTCACAAGGGCAGCAACGTGAATGCCACAGCAGCCTGCGCGCAGACTTGTGTCTGTGAGGGTCCGAGGGTGAACCTCCCTGTGCATTTCCCAGGAAGAGCAGTGAGGATGTATCTTCTCAGCCTTCTTTCCAGGAGACAGTATGAAATCTATCTAACAGCATATCTTTGCTGGAAAAGATCTGAATGTGAAATGACTTCAGAGAGGTGTTCTCCTCAGAAAGATATCCAAAAGTATTTATTTAGCAGGGCCAAATCATGATTTCTTTCCCCCTCTGAAATGCACATATCTGCTAGATACTGTCTACACCTTCCTGAGAGCCCAGAGAATGAGAAGGTGGTCAAAACACGGGGAAAAGGCCTGGATCCGGAGTGGGTAGAGGTGCTGAACTTGGATCCCTGCTTTGTGACTTCACTCCCCAGCAGACACCCTTAATAACCTTTGGCACAGCCCCAAACCTTCTCATCTCCAATTTCCTCTTCATAACCTGCATGTGAACACAGGGCACTTACCTCACAAGAATGTGTGGGCAAGATTAACTCGTTTCAGATGGGAAAGTTCTTTGCCGATGAGTCATAGGGGATGGTTGCTAATTTGAGGTTACACAGCCACAAGCTGGGGTCATCGCCTGCTGCCCAAGCCCTGACACCAGAGGGGAAGGGGAAATCAGTCTTCCTCAGAGTTAAGGAAATGGACTTTAGAAACCGAAGGAATGGGTGAAGCCTACCTTAGTCAGGCATTTATTCAACGACTACTAACTGTCTACCCTGTGCACACATACAGGCAGCTGTGGGGAGTGCTGGGGGGTTGGATTACTGAGTGGTTACCCTGAAGTGCAGGCACTGTGCTCACTGCTGGAGTGGTCATCACCCACGGTGGGATGTGGCAGAGTTGTAACTCTGCGCCAGAAGTCCGTCATCTTTGCCATCAAAAGTGTGAGCTCGGCATCAGTTACGGCAGGCTTCATGTTCTGGAAAACTCTGAATAGTAAGTAGGGTCATCAGTGCTTCCTTAGTCCATCCACTTTCTGGTTGCCACCCTTAACTCATCCCTAAGCTAGTCTTCTCTCTCAGGTGCTTTCAGCGAAGGGAGTCTTTGGGTCCGCTAACAAGAAAGTACTAGAAAAGAGAAGACTTCCTTACTTGGCCTCTTTGACTTCCTTTGTTATATGCCAGTGTTTTAAAATCTGCATTCAAGGTGTACTTTAAGTACAAGGTAAAAGGGACTCTTGTAGGCATCATCACAGAACACTTTCTCTGCCAATAAGGAGTTTTATGGTCTGGAAATTGGTATAGAATATGGATGAGATCTCAATGTACATTTCGAGCTGAACTTTTTTCTACCCTCTTTCAGTTGTCCTTGAGTGAGGGTAGCAGGGAATGGAAGAGGAGGAGGAAGGAAAATTAAGAAAGGTGGATATGAGTAACCTTGGAAGGTGAAGGAAAGTGTTTTTTGGGCAAACAAGGCTACTAAAACCATTATCTCTGTAGAAAGGTTTGGGACTGCACAAGATGAGAAGTAATCAGGAGCCTAACCAAAGGGGGGCAGGTTGAGAAAATTTCTTCAGTGAGAAGCCTATTGTCATGTAAAAAATCATGGTGTTTCTCAAAATGTAAGATCTTAGGAAGGAGACTGCGGGGCAAAGCACCATTGTATTAATACAGGATTCCAGTTTATAGTGGATTTATTATATTTAAATAAGCTTACATCTCTGTGCAGATATTTGTAGGTACTATAATGCAGTAAGAGGGTGCAACCTGAAAATAGTAAAACTTCAGTGGGCTTCAGTACTATGAGCATAACAACATGTGTTCTGTTTTCTCAGCTCTTTTATTGACGTTCGAGAATTTGCCTATCTCTTTACTTATTTAATGTTATTTCTCAATGACAGTAGGAGCAGATAAAGCTAATTTTGATGGACTTGTGATATTTGCCTGAGATTATAACATTCTTCAGATAGATTTATCTTCTATATAATATTCTCATTTTCTTTCTACAGCCTTCATTCTTACCTAGGTTTATAGAATAAATTCAAATGTTGCTTTATTATAAGCCAATAGTAATACTTGCTCTTACTCTTACCTAGTAAAGGAGTAATGTTTATTCACAATAGCTGTTCCTATAAGAAGTATAATAAGTCAGAAGTGCCTGGGTGGCTCAGTGGGTTAAGCCTCTGCCTTCAGCTCAGGTCATGATCTCAGGGTCCTGGGATCGAGTCCCGCATCAGGCTCTCTGCTCTCTCTCTCTCTCTGCTTGCCTCTCTGCCTGCTTGTGATCTCTCTCTGTCAAATAAATAAATAAAATAAAATTTAAAAAAAGTATAATAAGTCCGGTATAATAATAAGCCATGATGCTTTGGTCCAAAGAGAATCCTGGTATTTTAGGACCAGATTCAAGGCTCAGTCAGGGTCCTGGCTGGGACTTGGCAGGCAGACATATTCAAGGGCATATTCAGACTGGTATAATTTGAGAGAATTAATAGGGTGCTGTTTATAATGTTATGGGTAGATTTAGGAAAACCAGCAAGAGATAGTACCATGCTCCAGCGTCTGCAACAGAGAAGAGTTTATTCTATAGGCTCACAGGACAAGGAGAGAGAATGGCTCTCAGAACCCAAGAGAAGGTAGCTGTGGAGTCAGCTATGAGACGGAAGCTGAGGGGTGTGATAACAACCAGGCAGGAGTGAATCAAGGGAATATGTACCCCACTCTTAACTTCTTCCCAACCTCCAACCTGCCGGTTTCTGCCATTAGTCAAACTAAATTGGAAGTCTGTGGAAAAAGGAACTGTGTGAGTGGTCTTTACTTGGCTTTGCAGGGCACAGAGCAGGGTGGAGAGGGATAGAGGGTAGGTCTGGAAGGACACAAGGTGAAAGCCTGGAAGGTTCATTTCCCTTCCATCCTGTGAGGATAGCTTGGGAAGATGGTGTGGTCATAGCATTTTCTGAGCTTGCCGTAGTGTGTGTCGAATAACACATGAATAGACTAGGTGGTAGTTGGGTAGACTTACATTGCTGAAAAGAGAGTTCTCACAATGTCCACAGGGTTAGCCTAAAATCTACAGAAACAGTTGAAATGGGAATTCTATGGTCGAGATGAAGAAAAAGTTTTTTTTTTTCCTCCCAATGTATTTTTATCGGTAATGCCTGCAATTGTGTGAGACCTTTAGAAACTCTCAGCTCCTCTAAGAGCAAGGACTAAAAACTTGCTGTGCTTAATCCAGTGCTAACCAAGGAGGGATATAGTCTTCTGTCCCCAAACAAACCTCAAGCCTTTTTCAGAGTAGAGCCTAACCCATGGGCTGGAGCAGATACAGTAAGGTTGGATGAATGAGAAATATTTGAACTAGGCCTTTAAGATTTTATTTATTTATTTGACAGAGAGAGACACAGTGAGAGAGGGAACACAAGCAGGGGGACTAGAAGAGGGAAAACAGGCTTCCCACTGAGCAGGGAGCCCGTGGGATAAGGGACGAGGGATGTGGGATGTGGGGCTCAATCCCGGGATGCTGGGATCAAAGGCAGAGCTTAACGACTGAGCCACCCAGGTGCCCCATGAACTAGGCCTTTAAAGACGAGTGGCAAGTACAGGTAAGGACCCATGTGAAGCACAGAGCTTGCTGCTTTTGAAAGCAAACTTTGTTAGAGCAACTGCCTATCGTGTAAGTAAAGGCTAAGAATATAGATTTATCAGAAAACAGATAAGTGAAAATGCTACACTTAGGCTTCTTGTTCCCACATATATTCTAGAGTAGTTTTCCTAAAATTGGTCTTCAGAGGAATTTTACACCCTTCTCTCATATATGCTCAGACAATCATAGAATTTGAGAGCTGAAAAAATGTATATTGAATTTCAGTCCTAATCAAGTAGGTGTTGCATGAATTTAATGATATTTGCCAGCCTGTAATCTATAGAGGAACCAACCATAAATCTCTACATTTCACTTCCCATTGATAATTTGACAACAATGACAATGGGTAAGGACTTATTTATTCTCCAATTTTCACAGCTTTCTGCAAAACAGATATTTAGTATCTCTATTTTACTTATAAGGAAACTGAGTCTCAGAGAAATAGAGGGATTGGCTAGAGATAGTAGATCCAACAAGTGATGGGTCAGAATTCGCACCCAGTCCAGGCTGCCTACAAAGGCCATTTTTCTACCATTATACTCGGCAACATTTACACTTGACTTTACCCTTGTGCAATCATGAACTATTGCTTAAATGCAATTTTTCATGTTGCAATTAAAACACTATTTAATGCACATAATTTTTCAGTTTCCTCTGGGAATATGAAATTATGCACATATATATCTTTATATATGTACATTTCCTTCTGCTCCAAGTGGTAATAGTGACAATTTATAGAGCAAGTGACGTGCTGTAACTTTGTTATGTGTGCAGAATGCAGATATTTTTTATTAGGATTGCTTTTATAAGCCTGTTGGCTTCCAGAGAGTTCTTTGACTAATCTGCCCCGGATTTTGTGACTATGCAAAAGTCAGCATGATATTCTTTTGCCATAGCGTGCAGTTTGTGGTTTTTTTAAAATGCCCTTCTGATTTCAGAATGATATTCACAAACATGTTGTTTACTTGTGTGAACTATTTCAGCTGTAGAATCAAGAATGAAGTTGAGTTAGTGAGGGCTCTATAAACAACGGTCAGTGACATAAAACCCTAGTGCAGAAGAACGATGACAGACCAGACATAGAATAACAGTTTTGCATCCTAACCCTCTCCCAATTGGAAGATAACCGTGTGGGTGCTGAAAACAGCTGACATGGTGGGTAGTACAGTCTTTCATACAGAGTTCTAGGGACACTTTTACAACTTGGCACATAGTTAACACTTAAACAATCAAATCATTCAATAAAATGTATCTGTGTCTGTGGGGCGCCTGGGCGGCTCAGTGGGTTAAGCCTCTGCCTTCGGCTCAGGTCATGATCCCACGGTCCTGGAATCAAGCCCCACATCCGGCTCTCTGCTCAGCGGGGAGCCTGCTTCCCTTCCTCTCTCTCTGCCTGCCTCTCTGCCTACCTGTGATCTCTGTCTGTCAAATAAATAAATAAAATCTTAAAAAAAAATCTGTGTCTGTGTATATGCACACACGTACATGTATGTGTGTGGGAGTGCATATATGCATGCGCACATATCCAGATGAATTGATTGCCTAAGACTTCTGCTTTGTAAAGACATTCTCTCCTGTTAGAATAGATACAGAGAGATTCAAATGAGGAACACATCTCTATGCACACTTTGTTTTTATGGTCCCTTTTCTATGTCAGCTGAGACCAAATGAAGTCAGAAGTCTTAGCCGTCATCTACACGCTGACCCTGAAAGCTACATTTTCTCAGTTGAGTTGTGTATGCCATAAATATGAGAATGCATGCTTGGCAAGAAACATCCCTCCAACAAATGTAGAATAATGGATTCTTAGCCAGCTGTTGGACATTTCAGCCTTGATTTCTATTATGAGAGCCTTGATTGGTTATTAAAAGAAACGGGTTCAGTAAAGCAAACAAGGGTATGGGACATAAGAACAATGTCTTCCATGCCCAGCCTGTGCTGCCGCTTAGTTTATGTCTGTGTAGTTCTGCCAGTGGAATTGCTCATTAACAGCACTAAACACCTGTGTGCCTGCAGCTCTCTTGCAGAACGCCTGTCCGCTGGTATCTTTCTCTCAAATTTAAAGACCTGCTTCTCCCATGGAAAAGAAAATAATCTCTCGCATTTGCCTCCCCGACAGCAGAAATATCACTGTAGAATTATCTTTTAATATTATGCCCTTGGCTTTTTTTTTTTTTTTTAAAGAAATGGCCAATTGAAGGATGCGTCTGGAGCTCTTTGAAACAAATTTCAGGCATTGTCCATATGTTGTTTGGTGCTCTCTGTATGATGAGACATAGGGCCCATCAGTTTGAGAATTAAGTATCAGAAAGAGTTTGCTTTTAACAAATAATGAAAATATGTGTCCCTCTTAGTCCCTAAGAAGTACAGAGCAAAAGGTAATGCACAGTAGATGAACGAAGTTTAGCGGTTAAGATCTTTCTCTCATCTAATAAGGTTTTTACTCTGCATTTTGAGAGCTTCAATGCATAAGTGATTTGGCATAAGCCTCCTAAAAATCATTTATGGATATAAACTGAGCAAAAATTATTTCACCTGTATGAAGGATACTCTCAAATTTAATCAGTTAACATCTATTTATTAGGTTCCCACCGTTTGTCCAAATAGTTCAATAAAACCTGGCAAACCAATCTTGATTCTTTTTAGAAGGAGCACATTATCCAATTCCTAATCATCTAAGCTTTTTAATCTTGTTCATGTGGAGTTCTTAACCATCTCTTCCAGTGTCATCAAAACCTTCTCAAAACATGTAAACTCATGTTTTTGACAAAAACTCAGTAGAAAAGCTATTACGTGGGAAGGGTGTTATTTTTTAGTTTTTTTTTTTTCTTAAAATTTGAATCACGTTTAGATAGTTGTCTTTAGAATTGATTTGACTATTTTCCCACCCAAATTGCACACCTATTGCCTTGTATTAACTCACGATTAGATTTAAGGTTCATTTGCATAATGTTATTTTAATATTAGCACTGTTTTAGACATTTTATCAGGTTGCATGTAGTAGAAAAAACTTTTTAGCACTGTAAAATGTGCAGCCTGCTATTTAGAAATGAGATATTCATTTCTGTGAATTTTTGATCCTATGATTGATGAGATTTTAAAAAGTTTTTATCCTTCTACACATTATAGCAGGAATCTGAAATATGGGAATACTGTATTACATTTATGACTTTTTATGGTATAACTGGAAATCTTCATTAGTATCCTTCCATAAAAATCATAAAATATTAGAAGTGGAAAGAACCTTGGATTCCTTCCAACTTTTCATTTGGTTGCAAGAAAGATAATTCCTAAATATCCTTTAGAAATTAGTGCAAAGAAATCAATACTGTTTACCAGATTTGGTCCAGCTAGTATGGAACAGAATTGGACAGTTATATCCCTTAATCTTATCTCTGTTCTCCTGCTAATGATGTCTGAAGAAATGGGGAGAGAGGGTAGGATCTAACATTTCTTCAACGCCATCTAAGTAAAAGCTGCTTTACCTGCGTGATTACACCCAATTCCTACAACAGCTTAAGAAATTTACCTACATGGCTCTAAGCCTCCCTTATCTTATTGACAAATGGAGACAGTATTTCTTAACTCTGTGGTCACCTGGTTAGTAAACGTAGAAGCAGGATTTATAGTTTTCATAAGAAATTGAACATGACACAAAGAAATGAAAATATATTCCATGCTCATGGACTGGAAGAACAAATATTGTTAAAATGTCAATACTACATAACGCATTTAAAGCAACATACACAATTAATGCAATCCCTATCAAAATACAAATACCATTTTTCACAGAGCTAGAATGAACAATCCTACAATTTGTGTGGAATCACAAAAGACCCCAAATAGCCAAAGCAACCTTGAAAAAGAAAAGCAAAGCTGGAGGCATCATAATTCCAGACTTTAAGTTTTATTATAAAGCTGTAATCATCAAGACAGTGTGGTACTGGCACAAGAGTAGACACATAGATCAATGGAACAGAATAGAAAACCCAGAAATTGAACCCACAACTCTATGGTCAACTAATCTTTGTCAAAGCAGGAAGAAATCTCCAATGGGAAAATAACAGTTTCTTCAACAAATAGTTTTGGGAAAAGTGGACAGCTACATGTAAAAGAATGAAACTGGATCACTTTCTTAACCATACACAAAAATAAATTCAAAATGGATGAAACATCTAGATGTGAGACCTGAAACCATAAAAATCCTGGAAGAGAACAGAGGCAGTAATTTGTCTGACATCAGCCATAGCAACTTCTTTCTACATAGGTCTCCCGAGGCAAGGGAAACAAAAGCAGAAATGAACTATCAGGACTTTATCAAGACAAAAAGCTTCTGCACAGTGAAGGAAACAGTCAACAAAACTAAAAGGCAGCCTATGGATTGGGAGAAGATATTTGCAAATGACATATCAGATAAAGGGTTAGTATCCAAAGTATACTATAAATAACTTAAAAGATCCAACACCCCCCAAATGAATAATCCAGTTAAAAAATGGGCTGAAGACATGACTAGACCTTTCTCCAAAGAAGACATCCAAATGGCCAACAGATATATGAAAATATGGTCAACATCACTGTCAACATCATGCCAGAGAAAGACAGATACCATATGATTTCACTCATATGTAAAGTTTAAGAAACAGATGAACAAAGCGGGGAAAATAAGAGGCAAACCAAGAAACAGACTCTTACCCATAGAGAACACACGGATGATTCCCAGAGGGGAGGTGGGTGAGAGGGTGGGTTAAATAGGTGATGGGAGTTAAGGAGGACATTTTGGGTGATGAGCGCTGGGTGTTGTATGGAAATGTTGAATCACAACATTGTACACCTGAAACTTATATTACACTGTATGTTAACTAACTGGAATTGAAATAAAAACTTAAAAAAAAATGCTGATCCCGTAAAAAAAAATATATGTAGAACCAGAATTTTATTCTGGGTGCCCTTTCTGAATCTAAAGTCTGTTGTTTTTCCTCCTTTTTAAAATGATTATATTAATCCTTGACGGGCACATCTCACATTGAGTTTTTGGCCCCAATGATATGCGTGAGTACTGGGATTATGTCTCTTATTTATTATTTTCTAAGTGCTCAGCAGAGTACCTGGTATAAAAACATGACTTATAGTCCTACTACTTTTTAAGATTTGGGTAAGCTGGTAATGAGAGGTTGAGTCATGACCCTATTTTTCCTTAGTGAATGTTGTTGTCCATGGAGATTTTGTATTTTCTGATGAAAATAATAGATTGGGTATAAGGTTAATTTCTCTCCTGTATTTTGCTCCAGGCACATAAAAAGGCTAGATTAAATATCTTTAAAGAGATTTATGTATTTTTTTTTTAAAGATTTCATTTATTTACTTGCGAGAGAAAGAGAGAGAGAACAAACAAGTGAGCATGGGTGGGGAGGGGCCAAGGAAGAGGGAGGAGCAGGGTCCCTGCCGAGCAGGGAGCCCAACTCGGGGCTTGGCCCCTGGACACTGGGATCATGACCTGAGCCAAAGGCAGACACTTAACTGACTGAGCCACCCACGTGCCCCAAGGAATTTATATTTAAACTTAGGGGGAAGAAAGATTTTTCATGTATCAGAAATAGACTACTGATTAGAGAAGGTAGAAGCTCTCGTCTTAGGAGTGGGGCTCTTGATGGCCAGGCAAGGTTAGCAGTTGAGAACTCAGTCCCCCTGCAAAGAAGGGAACTAGCACAGAGTCTGGCATAAGTCCCATGAAACGCTGTTCTTGAATTTAATGAGAACCAGAGTATCTCCATTGGCCCACCTGGCCCAACAGCCAGAAACAAGTAACATAACCTTTGTTGCGGATGGTAAAGTTTTCTGGCAAGTTTCTCCTTTTGAGAGCAGTGTTTTCATCGAGTCCATTCTTTCTGGGTAAAATTTCAGCACTCATTTTGAATTTCCACTTTGCCTTCCTTCTTTTTACAAGAGAAGCCAGGCCTATTAAAGTTTGTCATTAAAGTGTCTTACTGCGGGATAAGTGATGCTTTCAGGAAGGTGTGAATGTGAGTGTTGATGGGCATGTTGGACTTAGCAGAGCTGCCTCCTTTAAATTATCCATTTCATTTGTTTTATTGGCAGCTGGAGTTAGCCTTGGCTTGCTGACTCATTTTCAGCAACTGTGCAGGAAGTACCAGTATTTACCACATCTATCTGGACTCTTCTTTTTCATCTGTCCTTGTGAGTCCATTTCTTTATCTTTGGACATGCTACCAATTCCTTACTGCCCACAATCTCTGTCTTACTTGCTAAGGGAAGCGTTCCTTATAGGTCATAGCTAAGATGTTGGTTCTATTCAAAAAGGTGTTTATAGGGTATTTACCATGCCCTGAGCCTTGACCCAGGTAATTTAAAATTAACATAGGTCATGTTCCTGCCCCCAGATTATTTATGGTGTCAAGGGCATGCTGCTTCTTGAAGCTCCCATCAGTTTTGCACGTTTTCTGTGGATGCATAAGATGCCATGTATAGGACAAGATGATGATGACTACTCAGACCTGAGACATAGTCATGCTTCTGGACCAAGTGCTGTGTAGGTCCTTTACTCTGGGCAATAGTAGGCCAAAGTCTCAAGCGGGTTTTGTAAGTTTATAAATCTGGCTACCTGCCATTTCCTAGAAGGCCTGAGAGTTGCCCATCCCTGTGGTATCCCTATAAAGGTGCTTTGCAGAAAGCACCCCATCTTTTGGCAAAGAAGCACACTGCCTTCTGGAACAAGAATTAGCATACTTTCCAAAGAGAAGATCATAAAACAAATGGAAGGGCAGCACCGCAGGTGAGGGGTTTCTGACCAGGCCTACCATCTGGGAGAAGAGTATAAAAATAATGTGCTCTGTCTGGGGAGGAATGTTTTTGAGCTACCCATGAACTTGAGGAGTGTATACCACATCCCTGATGTATGTACGGAATTTTCTTAGTGCCAAACATATAAACATCTAAGTCAAAGGAAACCCAATCATGACAGCTGTATCCTGAAACAGCATGCAGCCTCTCTTCACTATCATTTGGGTCTGATTCCTTTGAGATACTCAGCCCAGGGAGAAAATATGTATAGACACAAAATTTTGCAAATAACCCTAAGAAGCTTACAGGTCACCCCTCCCCCCTATGAAGAACTCTGCTTTATGTGATGGTCCTGGAGAAAGTAACAGAATGAAGATTTTTTTGTTTTCCTTTTGGAGCAAAATACAAGCTCTGCTGTAACCTTGTTCTGTAACCGAGACCGCACTGAAAGCCCACTCAGCAGAGTCCCAGCAGATGATTTTTAGTTCAGAGTCTCTGTGAAATGATTCTAAATGTAAAACAACTTTCAGATACCATACTTAGTCATTTGCTTTTTCATTATCCTAATGTCTTTTGGTTGTGAAAGATGAAACAGTCATGTTAACACAAACCTACCCACTGCAGAGCAGATAGAGATGGATCTGGGCACTTAGGGGAGAAGCAGGATAGGGGAATGGGTTATAGAGCCGGCTCTGGAAAACAGGCGATGTTTTTATTTAGTGTTTTTCTCATTTGACAGGTAAAACTTCTGCAGTTCTAGAGAATTTTGATGGAATAAGGCTGTGCCGTTTTAGCTGAAAACAAAATGAAAAGACACCAGTCCATTTGGAAGCAATTTTCCTACAGTTTGTTTTTCACTACTGCTCAAGGGTAGTGGGCTAGAGGAAGCGATGTGGGAATGTTTTGAGGGGATGTTCCAGGCAGGGTGCTAGGGTCTTTATGCACAGTCTCTGAACCTCTCTTGTACAACAGTAATGAGGCCACCTTCCCTATGGTGGCCTCATTACCCAAATACAAATCTAATCCTTGGGTGTGTTGTTCCTTTGGTTGATTTTAAGTCGTCTGCCCATCCACTCTTTTATTCAGAGATGACTTTGGGATTCCCAGATAGGTGATTTCTACATTCCTCTACATTCTCTATTATTGGCATCCCTTTATTCTGGGAGTTAGAAATAAGGCTAAGGGTTTGGGACTTATCACTCTGCAGAGACAAAGCATTTTTTCAAAATTAGAGAAATCTAAAACCAAATAATTCCTTGATTTTCGTTAGATCCCAAATCCTTGCCATGGCCTGTAAGTGCTTGTATGATCTGGGACCCCCTTCTGGGAACACGCGGGTCACACTGACCACTTTCTGAGTTCCTCAACAAGGCACACTCCTTATCTTGGGACCGTGGTATCTTTTCACTTCATTCTTTGCTTGGATGCTTTCTTCTCATCCTGGGCCCACCATATATGTAAAGTAGCTCCTCCTGTTGTAACACATCTCTTTATTGTATTTATCTCAGAATTAGGATTATCCGAAATTATGATTTTCCCATATTTATTGCCTATCTTCTTCTAAAATGCAGACATGATGAGAACAAAGACCTTGTTGGAGATCCAGTAATAACAAGGTCTTTCTATGCACTACATGTCAGTAATGCCATGTTGAATGAAGGAATGGGCTTCTGTCTCACATAGAGATTACATGGGGCAAACCAGGGATTCTGGCTTGTGATTTCTGGTTCATCAGAGGGAATGTTTACCTGGGGAGTAGTAGAAAATGGCGAACATAGCTGATGAGATAGAGTGCTTCACAATATCAACTAATTTAATTCCCACAGCCTTATGAGGTAAATGTTATTACTTCCATTTTATAGATGCATAAGTTGTTGTATGGGAGGTTAAGGAACTTGCATGAGGCTGTGTTTGGAAAGATGTATTTGAGCCAATGCTGTTTACTACGAGATAGAAAGTGCCCATGTGCCAAGCACTCGGTAGAGTGCTTCATACACGTGGTGTCATTTAGTCTGTGCTTCAACACCCTGGGGTAGGGACTGTTGTTATGCCTCTTCTACAGATGGGTAAGCTGAGGCTTGGGAAGTTTAATCAACTTGTCTGAAGTCCCACCTTTGCTTAGTGATGGAAAAGGGACTGAATGTAGACAATATGCCTCTTCAGTCTAGAATCATAGACATCATACAGGGTGGCTATTGGAACACAGTGAATTTGAGGTTTTTGAAAGAGAGATTAGTCTCCCCTACTCAAAGACTCCCCACTGGTGTAAAGCAGGGGTCTTCATTCCTGGTATCCAGATTCATAATGAATATGGAACTGTCCAACTCAGAGAAATGAATAGGAGAAGTAGAATTTGTACCAGTGTAATGACTTGTTTGTAAGGAGTAATACAGTTAGCTGTAAGAAATGTCTATTTCTTCAGAAAGAGCATATGAATAGGATTTGGAAATCTGATAACTCTGAAAGGTCAATTTTGGTTTCTAAAGTGGAACCAGGAAAAAATATATATATATATTTTTCTCATGTAAAAGTTATATAAAAAATATATAGAAACAGTAGGTCTCATTCTGTCCTGAACTGAAATGAAATGCAGTATATAAAGTTTAGCACTATTGATTTTTGAAGCTTGCCAGGTTTTCCTTTACACTGAGTACTTCCTTAGAGACTCGGTTCTCAGTGGCAGAAGCTGTCTGTAGGGATGGAGGTGCTGTGGCTGTATTTTGTCTGTTATCCAGTTCCATCTCCATAGATAGACCTTAGCCACACATGGAAAACCAGTCTACTCCCAACACAAGAAAAGTAGAATCCCCAGATTCCATGCATTAGTAGCCTGGCTTCAGACAAAATCTCCATGTGAAGGATTATGCTCATAGGTGCAGAGATCACACTTTTCTTCTTTGAAAAATTCCCTAAACCTACTGAGACCAGCTGATTCAGCAAGAAGAAAATGAACTCAGGCAATATTATCGAACTCTTAAGATTCTAGCATTTTCACAGACTCATATTACAAGTGCTGTTACTACACTACCCTATGTGAGTCTACCTGAGCCTATATTTGATGCTTACAATTACCCCGCCATGTGGGCAGAACAGGTGTTATTAAGCCACATTATAGATGACGAAATTGAGGTTAATAGAGCTTCCAGAGCTTGCCCAAGTTCAGGCAGCTAATAGAGAGCAAAGCCAATACCTGAACCGAAGTCTTTGGACTCCAAGTTACATTCTTTTCCGCTTCCCACACCTCCCCCTTGCCAAAGAGAACAAGTTTGTGGTGACACAGTAGGTTCTTAGCATCTCTCCTGAAGAGCTTCTTACTACCAGGTTGCTTCTAGAGGGTAGGACCTCTGGGAACTTAAGATGAACCATCTTACTCAGTGCTCTGTGGACGTCTGTTGTTTCATGGGTACCAAGCCTGCCTACTTTAAGTCTTTGAAAGCTGCGAGTAGTATTTGTGGGCTGGGACTAACATTATATGGTTTTCAGCTTTTCAAAGAACTTTTATTCTGCTTCTTCTAGAACCTACTGGCAGCTTCTTGCACCAGGTATGACAGACACAGGTGGGGATGGTGTTCTTTTTTTTTTTTTTTTAATATTGTATTTATTTATTTAACAGAGAGAGAGAGAGAGAGAGATCACAAGTACGCAGAGAGAAAGGCAGGGCGGGAGGGAGGAAGCAGGCTCCCCCCGCTGAGCAGAAAGCCCAATGCGGGGCTCAATCCCAGGACCTTGAGACCATGACCTGAGCTGAAGGCAGAGGCTTAACCCACTGAGCCACCCAGGTGCCCCTGGGGATGGCATTCTTACAGTGACTCCTTTCTCTTCTCCATGCCTTTGTGCTCTGGGATCCAGCAGAGACTCACTTTCTCAAATTCACTGTTCTTTTACGGACCGTGCTTCCCACTGCTCCAACTCTTATGAGTCCTTCCAGGTTCTGAAAATGTTGCAGAATTTCTCAAACTTGAGTGTCTACTCAGGGAATGGTGTTGACAGAAAGGTGGCTTGGTATAACTTCAGGGAACCATGCTCTGAACCCTGGTCAGTAAGAGATTGGGTGATTCAGCACAAAGCACCCCGGTTAGCCTCAGGCAGTGAGAGAATGGGGTGCAGCCATACCCCTGCAGCTGCTTGTTCTACTGGAGCCTGGAAGGCTTTTGGGTGTCTGGCTCCAGCTCTGTTGGCTGGTGTCAAGGCCTGACCAGTAGAAGGCAGTAATCGCTTAATTTTCACCTGTGTGGGGGCACCTGGGTGGCTCAGTCAGTAAGCGTCTGCCTTCAGTTCAGGTCATGATCCCAGGGTCCCAGAATTGAGCCCTACCTCAGGCTCCCTGCGTCTCCCTCTGCCACTCCCCCTGCTTGTGTCCTCTCTCTCGCTGTATCTCTCTTGGTCAAATAAATATATAAAATCATTTAAAAAACCAAAAACAGGGGTGCCTTGGTGGCTCAGTGGGTTAAGCCACTGCCTTCGTCTCAGGTCATGATCTCAGGGTCCTGGGATCGAGCTCCGCATCGGGCTCTCTCGTCAGGGAGCCTGCTTCCTCTTCTCTCTCTGCTTGCCTCTCTGCTTACTTGTGATCTCTCTCTCTCTGTCAAATAAATAAATAAAATCTTAAAATAAAATTAAAAAAAAGCAGCAACAACAACAAAAACTTTCCCCTGTGTGGGAAGAATACCGTTTACCAATAGGTATGGGCCCTACAGAACAAGTAGATGGTGGAATATATTTGAATAATCAGGATTTCCAAAGGAAAGCAAAACACTCTCCTACTGATACACAAAATGCAGATAACTGTGACCAGTCTCTCTCTTTCTTCATCGTAGAAATGTGAGTCTGGGATTTTCCCACAGCCAAGGTCAGAATGCTGCCCCTCCGTCATGCTCTGGCTGTCGCTGCTGTCCAGGTCTTCATCTTGTCAGAAAACTGGGCATTGGGCAAGAACATCAACTTCTACAATGTGAGGCCTCCTCTGGACCGTAAGTACTGGTCAAGTCATAGTTCACGGCTGTGGGGTCAGGGTGACCATTCAGAGACCCTCTTTCCACCTATCGTAACTTTGACTGCTCTGGAACGTTTGGTTTACACCTAGAATAAACGAGGAAGTCCTCCCTGCTTCCATGGCGAGGGGTAATTCATGGTGACAGAAGTTTGCTCTATTTCTTTAAAATGGTTTGGCTTTCTGCTGAAGTTTCCAAGGGGTTCTTGTTTAAAATAAGCTCTTAAATATTGTTCCCAAGAATGGCTTAGCAGAGAAAATTCAGTGTTCTTTGTTGATCTGTTCCTTGTAGAAGGATATTGGCTGTAGGAAGTTTCTCCATAAATGATACATTATTTTTTTTTTTTTTAAAGATTTTATTTATTTATTTGACAGAGATCACAAGTAGGCAGAGAGGCAGGCAGAGAGAGAGGAAGGGAAGCAGGCTCCCCACTGAGCAGAGAGCCCGATATGGGGCTCGATCGCAAGACTCTGGGATCATGACCTGAGCCGAAGGCAGAGGCTTTAACCCACTGAGCCACCCAGGCGCCCCTAAATGATACATTCTTTCAAATGGTCATTAACAATTTTGGAACAGATTAGTTTATTTGAAATTTAGAGGGACAGATTACTTGGATTTGTATTGATACTGTGTAGTCACTATTAGAAAGAAAACTTTCCCACTAATATCTTAAAAAAAAAAGTATCAGTGAATATCATCTATAGGATAAAATAAATATATATATTTAAAAAAAAAAGATGTTATTTATTTTAGAGCGAGAGCACATGAACACGGAGGGGCCAAGGGAGAGGAGGAGAGAATCTCAAGCAGACTCTGCACGTTACATACATATATGTGCATATATGTGCTTGTATACAGATATCCTCTGTCTTCCTTTCTCTTCAGACAAGTAAAACTTCTCTGATAATGTTTTATTAGGGAAAGATTGTTGTAGACAACAATTATTTGATTGAAACACCGATGCCTGGGGTTCTCACACCTGGAAGAGTATCAGAGTCATGATAAAAGACTTTAAAACTACATATTCCCTGGTCCCTTCTGCAGAGATTCAGTCGTCAGAAGGGTGGATGCAGATTATTTTTTTCTCTTCTTTGTCTTCCCAACCCCCTCTTCATTTTAGAAAAGCTTTCCTGATATTATTAATGCACAGCCAGGTTTAGGAACCACTGTATTTATACTACTACCTTTTTTTTTTTTTTTAAGATTTATTTATTTATTTGAGAGAGAGCATGCATGTGGGCAGGGAGAGGGCAGAGAGAGGGAAAAGGAGGGAATCTCAAGCAGAATCCGTGCTGAATGCAGAGCCTGATGCAGGGCTCGATCCCATGACCCTGAGACTATGAACTGAGCTGAAATGAAGAGTCAGACATATAACTGACTGAGCCACCCAGGCACCCCTATACTACTTTTAGATGAAGCCTATATCATTACTGTTCTTTACTTTGTTTTTTTATTATTTAGGACATTGTGTGTGCATGTGCATATACATAAATATCACACACACATGTACACAAGTGTACCACACACACACACCTTGACTATCATTTATTATACATTTCTAAATTAGCAACGATTATATTATGATTATATTACATTATTTATGACATGGCACAGACATAGTTTTAATAAAATCTAAATTATACATTTTCAACTTTTTAGGTCTAATACAATTTTATGATAAGAAAAAAACACATTTAAAAAAATGAAAAAAAAATTTTGACCAATGCGTGGTCAGGTTACTAGGGTGGTTTGGGGTTCTCCTTGATCTTTATCTGCCTCCAGAAATGGAAGAATTGAAAGTTTTACACAAGGCTTTGTATCATGGCTTGTAAAGAAATGTCAAATTCATTATACTTTTGACTTCTTGCTCATTAAAACAACAAGGTACAAGGTAGGAAAGAAAAAAAGGATAGAGACAAAAAGGACATTCTAGTTGCTTTCAATGCAGATAGCCAGCAGTCATAATTCCCGCTTTCTGTAACACTCTAGCCTGAGCATAAGAGCCTGAGAATTACTTCCATCCTTATAGGAAATGTTACGTTCCTGACTGAGGTCTAATGCTGTGATAATTGACATATATCAAGTGAGATTGCTGTAATGGAAGGGCGTGTGGACAGAAACTAGCATGATTTGACAGGGGGGCAGGGTCTCTCCTAGATATTTTCATTGCAACCTCCTGTTTAATATTCAGGATTCCTCTGCATGTCCTGGGGATCTTTATTGTCAGGGTTACTGTAAATATTATTATTTCTTGGAAATATAAAAACCACACAGCTACTTAGTGGGAAGAGTAGAATTCAAGCTCACACTTATCTGCCTCTAGTTCTTCTCAGGGGCCACTCTGTACCAAGTTATTGGTTCTGACACTATCCCCACCCTTGCCCGTTCTCTCAATTCGCACTTATTCCCAAGTTATAAATTGTAATGGAGCGATATTTCAGAATGGCTTGTGGAATCATTTTCCGTACTCTCTAGTAGATAAGTAGGCAAAGTATTTAAAGAAAAGGGAATAAAAAACATGCTCCGAAGTCTGGCAGTTACGTCCAGCTCGCTAGCAACAACAGTTCTCAGGATGATGGCTTGTACGTTCTGTTTGATCTAACAAAAGTTGCTAATTTTGTGCCATCTTTGATGTTTGAAAGTTTGTCCTTTGTAACCTTTCTGTTTCACCGTGCATTTTTCTTTAAAGCTACGCCATTTCCAAACAGCTTCAAGTGTTTTACTTGTGAAAATGCAGGAGATAATTATAACTGCAATCGATGGGCAGAAGACAAATGGTGTCCACAAAGTAAGTGTGCTGAGTTTGGAAGACGCTCTTGTGATCCTACCTTATTTAGGCCTCTCATGTCTGGCCCTGAGCAGACATGCCATATATAATGGGATTAGCATATCAACAGGCTGATGATGTTCTGTAGCAATCAGAGATTTAAGAGACTATGCAGATATTAGACTATTCTGACAGTATTTGGAAACTGATGGCATACCCTCAATTTGTCAATGTGTATGTGTCTCCAAGGAGAATTTCTTAAATAGTGTTTATCAGGCAGAACAAATAAACCACAATATTGTCTAAGGCATTCTAGGAATTTCAGAAATGCTTGATGATACCTCTAGGAAAGTCATATGAACTGGCTGAAACAAAGAAAGGTTTTTATACTCTTGAGATACATTGATGCTTTGGTAACTCATTCATTCATTTGACAAACATTTGAGTATCTTCTTAGTTTGCTTAGTTCACTGAAATATCCCTAGTGCCCAGTCCAGTTGCCTGGCCCATACTAAGCACTCAGTAAATATTTGTTGATAGAATGAACACGTGCCTTTGATTAGGTGGTCAGGAAAATCTCTGAGGAACTAAGACCTGACTGACCAAAACAAGGCAGCCATGCAGAGATCTGTAGAAAGAACATGCTAGGAAGAGGGAACCCCAAATGCAAAGTCTGCAAGAGAACGAGATTTGGCCTCTTCAGTTAACAGGACGGAGACGGGCCGTTAAAACTTAGTGGGAGATAGAGAAGGGGTCTCATGGAAATAAGGACCAGGGCACATAGGATCTTCTTTTTCTGGTCGAATTTGGATTTCATTATAAATGTGATGGGAAGGCAGGAGGGGGTTGTATGCTAGGGAAATACAGGATACTAGTTGTGTTCTAAAATACTGCTCTGCTGCTATGTGAAGAGCGGGTGGTTGGGGACAAGAGTAGAAGGGGACACCAGATGGGGTCTTTCATTGTCTTCAGGCAAGAGAAGATGGCACCTGGGGCTAGGGTGGTAGGAATCGAGGGACAAGAAGTTCAGTGATTTATTATATACAGACTTGGCGGTAAGGCAGACCGGATATGCTGATGGGGGATTTGGAATTGGAAAGCTCTACTTAGAGCTATAAGAAGATCAGGTTATTCACATTTTTTTAGGAGGTACTATTTTTTTTTTTTTAGGTTTTCAGACCTAAAAGCCCGAGAAAAGCCAACCAGCCAACTGGTTAAAGATGACCAGTTTTCGTGTTCTATTACCTTGACTCTTTTGGAAATTTCTGTATCATATTCCATAAAGCAGTGAAATAGCCTCACCTCTTCCAGAGAAAGCCAGTGTGTGGCCCCAAGAAATAGTCCACACTGCAGACCTTTCTGGGGCCTGGGACCCTGATTCTGTAAATTAGCACAAATGGTTATGACATCTACTTGGACAGTATTTGTCATGATTTCTTTTCAAAAATAATTATTATAATTTTTTCTTGAGGTTCTTTTATGTTTCCGTAGAGTAACCCTCAATTGGGTATGTGCTTGTGAATACATGAATGTATGTTATGCATTTGGAGACTTCTACATTTTGCACAGAAATGTATCTTAGTTATTTCACAGTTTTCAAGATTGACTGATGCTTGCTTTATTACCTTATTTCAGAAGGTGGGTATCATTCTTTTGGTATTTGCTTTAAATTCCCCTGAAACACTTGGTGGTAAGGATGAACACAGTAGTAAATTGGTGTCCAACTTCTTGTGCTTCATCTTCACAGACCGTATTATTTTGAATTGTATCAGAACACTGTTCCCCCAGGTCTGTGCGTAACGCCCCAAATTGTCATTTATTCATCAAAGCCATTTTTAATGGGAACGTGCATGGATATTTGGGGTTTTGGAGTTTTATCTCTGTTGAAATATGTGAACAAAAGAGGAATGCTGCAGCTTTCCACCACCAAGCAAATGTCAGAGATGGGAAAGCAAAGCCAGTGGACTCTTCCAGGTCCACCCTGAACACCTGCTGTTTAAAGAGCTCACCATGAAATAACCCCATGTTCCAGTGTGCATGAGGGTACATTCTTGACTGTTCTCCAGTCAAGCCCCAAAGATACTAACCATCTGAAATTCTAACCGAGGGTGTAATTTCGTACAATTTGACATTATTTAGGGGAGTGATAGTCAACCATTTCTTGGGGCAAACAGGCCCACAGCCATTGTTCGATGTCATCTCAGGTTTCCTTTTCACCTTCGAGTTTTCCTTCTGTGGTCTGTCAGTGTTGTTAAGAGCGGTTCTCTGTGTAACAGGATATGACAAGAATGACATTTCTTGTTTTATTTACCCTGGCTTCTGTTCTGACTTTCCAGGGCTGCTTTAGCACGGGTGACATTTTATATGAACAACACAGCTACCAGTTTTCAGCTCTCCTTTGTTTGAAGTCTAAGTTGAAATGCCTTTCCAAAACATTACAGTCATTCCTTTTCCTTCCGAATGCGGAAGTCAGCTACTCCTGTCGAGCGCCCCACACCACCATCTGGTTTCATACTGAGTGTGCTGAGAGGCAGAATAGTGTTCTGGGGAAGAGTACAAAACCCTAGAAAACAGCCCAGGTTAGAATCCTACCTTCCACCACCTTCTACCCGATGGAACTGTGGGCCTTGGTTTTGGGTTGTTATAGTTTTTAATCTGTACAATGGTATTAATATGACTTGTCTTAAAGCTTATCGTAAGGATTGGCTGGGTGAATGCATGTTAGAGTGTGTAGCTGCTGGTACCCACTTGGTAGGTGTTAGTATTATTTGAAGTTACAACAACCCTATCGAAATATCAGCATACTTTTTATTTAACATCATTTTATTTAAAAGAGAGTGAGCGTGAAGGACCTGAAGGGGCTCACTTGTGACCGAGGCCGTTCTGTGAAGCCAGGTGTTCTCCGTATTAAACAAGTCTCCCCCTCCCCCCATCTTATGATATTGCTGTTGTCATCCCTTCTCAGTAAACTAAGGAGCATTGCAGTGGCCTGAGATCACTACGGAGAGATGCGAAACTAAAGCGGAAGGTCCTCGGATAGTGAATGAGATCACTTTCTTTCAAAGTAGTAAAACATGAGTGCTTAAAGCCCTAAGGAAAGTTGTAGAAATAAGCTAGGCTCGTGGCAGGGAGGGGACAGAAGGAGTACGAGTAAAGAAAGAGGAGAAAAATGGGACGACTCAGGAAAAGTCAAACATGCTGGGGGCATTAGAGTGTGGGTAGGAGCGTACATCAGGAAGCTGGTCTTGATGTATACTTTGAAATATCTGCTTTTCATTTCACCTCTTGCCTCTTGGTCGACAAGAAACAAATGCTGAATAATACACCAAAGTGCTCTAGCCCCTTGCATTTACACCGTTCGTTTCATAGAGTCCTAGAACCTGTGTTTCATAGGGGGAGAGGGAGATACAGGCACTTTGATACGAAATAGCAGACCTAAGGTCAGCTTTAGCGGACACCCAAGGCGAGGTGTCCGCGCCTCCCATTAACCCTCTTGCCTGGAAACCTAAGGATCGTCCTGAAGTTTAGTCCTTTCTGAAGTGATTTTCGAGTCTCTCTTTTGCAATGTGACACACGAGGTTGCTTTTTTTCTTCTTGCCTAGATACACAGTACTGTCTGACAGTTCACCACTTCACCAGTCATGGAAGAAGTACATCCATCACCAAAAAATGTGCCTCCAGAAGCGAATGTCATTTTGTTGGCTGCCACCACAGCCGAGATTCTGAACATACAGTAAGGAGTTGTGTGTGTAAAGTAACTGTCCTGAGGTTTTTTGTTCCTGATGGCTAGTTACACATAATGGAAAGGCAGGAAGGATGAATGAGATGGTGTATGTGTTTAGTCTTTGGGGAAGGACTCCCTGACAGTGATGCAACGGAGACCACAGAGAAGTTGCAAACTCTCTGTCCTTCAAGGAAAAATAACATTACAAAAAACAACCGGTAATTCCCAGGCCACACAACTACACCCTAGACCTCGGACTTTGGGTAGATTGAAGTCTGCTCTGGAGGCCTGAGAACAAACCATCCATGAGAGAATGACAAACCCACAGAGCCCCACTCACAGGTTTTGCTTTTGGCCAGGTATCAGCAAGCACACTGCCCAGGGAAGCTGGAAGGTGGGGAGAGGGAAGTGGGGACACTTTGACTAAGGAGTTCCTGGTCTTACCCCCTACCTCAGCTTAGATGAGGAAGTGAGAGTCTGAAAGAGTTCATCTGTTTAATAGGATGAACTATAGATAGATTTTATATCACCCTATCTCGACTTTCTCGTCCTAAATGAGCAATTTTCCTCTTTTATATGCCTGGAATTCTGAAATGTTTGTGAAAAAAAAATTACTTGAAAAGTGTGTTAATTTCACGAGATTGTAGAGTTTGATTTAGTCGATGTGTATAGAAAGTGGTTCTGACACCAGTGGCTTCCGGCTCTGGCTCCGTAGGATAGTCTCCCAGGGAACTTTCACAGCTATGTCGTGGGGGATGGGGATCCCAGATGGGCCAAAACGGAACTTCAGGCTGGGGTCCTGGGCATCAGCATCTTTCTTTTTTAAAGCTCCCCAAGGAGATCCTCCTATGCACCCAGGGTCGAAAGCTGCCGATAAAGGTACTTCGGAGCTGCTGCCTTTTCCTCAGCTGGCCAGCCTGGAAGCCTCTGTGAATGGCTGGCTAGGTTTATCAGGTTGAAGCATCATTCCAGGTATTATGACAGGAGATTGCTTCCCCTGAAAACATCTTGTGCTGGGAGGGAGCAAGCCTTTTTCACCACCCAGCAGCTATAATTAGCAAGCCATTGCTGCTGTAATGATAGGAATCAGGTGTTAGTATAGACAATAGAGAGCCATTACTATCCCCTAACAAGTAGTATGGAGAAAGAAAATCAATGACCAGTCCAAAAGGTTCCTCGCTTTCATTTTTGTTTCAGTGTGTTTCCTTACAAACCTTAGAGGATTTGTTGACTCAGTCAGGCAGTCTTGTTCAATTCCCCTTCGTCTTCTTTCCAACGTGCTTATGCTTGGCTCGCTGCAGATAAATCTCTGTTAAATGAAAAGATTCGTCCTTACTTCAAGATCATCCGTACTGCCGGGTCAGTCGGGGGGAAAGTTACTCAAGGGGGCCTGACACTCTCGTAGACTGGATGAGCTGGTGAACTCTAATTCTGTCCAGTCTCAGCGCTGAAGAAGCTTGCTTCAGTGGCTCTTTGCTTCAGCCTTTCCTCTCTTTCCCATTGCTCACTCTCTCTCCCCTGTCGTCTTGCTTTTGTGACAGGAGTGCAGGTCCTGCTGTGAAGGCATGATCTGTAACGTAGAGTTACCCACCAACCACACGAATGCGGTCTTCGCCGTGATGCACGCGCAGAGAACATCTGGCAGCGGCGCCCTCACGCCCTCCTTACCGGCGCTTGCCTGGGTCTCTGTGCTTCTGCTGATGCAAAGCCACTGTTCCTAGGAGAGCAGAAACCGCCTCCTGAAGCACAGGCCAAAAACTGTGTGAACTCTGAACATTTGAGTGAAGACCATTTTCGTACTGGAAGACTGCAGCTTGGACCCCAAAGCGGAAGCCAGTTGTTTGCTGGGCTAGAACACTTCTGCATCAGGCCACGGGATCGAGGAAGGGGACGTGGCAGGAACTGAGGAGATCGTCTAGCTTCCTGGACAGAGGGGCTGCATTTTGTCACTTGCAGCCGGAGGAGCCTGCCAGCATCTGCGACGGGTGGGTGGCGATGAGCCTGTGTTGCTCCTGCCTGCCCAGGCTGTTAGCTGAAGGGATTCGTCAACTCCAAGACTTTTGGAAGCTACGGGGCCAGACCGTCTCCTTACTGTGCATGACAAGCTCAGAGCGTCTCTATGAAATCTCACCCTTCCCCCGTGAGAATGCAGTTTTCCCACCAATGACATAGTCAATGAGAAAGGCAACTAGCTATAGGAAGAAGACTTCTACTTGAACTAATAAGAAACCCATTTGCTCATGTTGGGGGGGAAATAAAAGCTTTTAAATTATACAATGTAGAATGCATGCTTGTGTGTTTCTTGACTGACCTGGTGACCTCAGATAAAACATTTACCAGTGTTGTAAAGAAGGTCACTGAAGTCATGTTTCCATGTACCATGGGTGATATATTCTGGCTTAAATTATAAACTTCCATGCCAAAGTGACCTAGCTTTTTTCTTTTTTGGAAAGGACACTTCCTGGGATGTTCAGTGTGAATTAGTTAATTGAGAAAGTCGGGAAGCCTTTCCTTTTTTTTTTTTTTTTCTTAAAGATTTTATTTTATTTGATAGAGACACAGTGAGAGAGGGAACACAGCAGGGGGAGTTGGAGAGGGATGGGGCTCGATCCCAGCCATGGGGTTCGATCCCAGCCATGGGGCTCGATCCCAGCCATGGGGCTCGATCCCAGCCATGGGGCTCGATCCCAGCCATGGGGCTCGATCCTAGCCCCCTGGGATCCTGATCTGAGCCAAAGGCAGATGCTTAATGACTGAGCCACCCAAGCGTCCCAAGCCTTTCTGATGCAGAAGGATAACAACTCCTCCTAAGAGGCCTCCTCCCCAGTAGCAGCTAAACTTCAAAGAAACTGTCAAGGGGCCCCCTCCCCCATAGGGTCAACTTTTCTCTGAAAATGTGCTAAAATGTTTGGTCCCTTTGTCTCGTCTTTCCCTTTTTTAACAGTCTCAACAACTTCTATTTCCAGAATCCTGAATTTCCTGCCTTTGCAACTGGGGTGATCTTCAGACTCTCTACCCTTGTATGTTCTGGGGATGAGTAAATGGAGTTTTTTGGTTTTTGTTTTTGGTGTTTTACTGAGCATCCACCCTCAGAACACTGAGCACTCCATAGAATACATTAATGATGCTATCCTTGCTGCGTGGGCTCACCTATGGTGGGAGTCAGCAAACTATGGTCCATGAACCAAACATGTCCTACCACTTTTTTTTTTTTTTTAATTGTCCTACTACTTATAGTCTGCTGGATTTCTGTAACAACTACGTTGTTGATTATGTGGCTTAAAAACATTTAATCCTTATAGTTCTAGAGGTTGAAAAGTCCAAGATTAAGGTGCTGGCAGGTCAGAGATCTGGTGAGGGCTCTCCTCCTGGTTTGAAGACCACCATCTACTTACATTCATACAGGGCAGAGAGAGTCTGGTCTCTTCACTTTCTTATAAGTGCTCTGGTCCCATTCATGAGGACTCCACCTTCATGATTTAATTAGCTTCCAAAGACCACACATCCAGATACCATGAAATTGGGAATTGAAGTTTCAACATACGAATTTTGAATGGACGCAAGCATTCAGTTCACAAGAACCATGTATTTTTGTGAGTAAAGTTTTATTGGAAGACAGTCGCGTCTTCATTTACAAAGTGTCTATGGCTGTTTTCACGCTCAACAGTAAGAATGAGTAGATGCAACAGAGAGTGTATGGTCCATAAAATCTCAAAGATTCATTATCTTGTCCTTCACAGTAGAAGTTTGCTGATGACTAACCTATGAAATGGCAGAACAGCATCAAGAGAAATTTGCTTGCTTTGGAGTGACCGTGGTACTAATGGTGGTTATGCAGGCTATGTGGTGGTTTGCCAAATAACTTCCTTTGAATTCTTTGTCTTCTGCATCAGTGAATTTTTCTTCTCTGTTTTGGTTTTGTTTCACTCATTCGACTCATTTCTTGGTTATGTGCTGATGTCAGGTGCTGGGCTGTATGTTTGTTTCTTCTCGTCCTTGATGCCCTGGAAGCATCTCCTCTTAAGGCTCTTTAGCTTCCAATAAAACAGGGAGGGAGCAGACATCATTATCTCCCTGTCTCTGGCTTAATCTTGGACTCACCTGGGAGCAACAGTTTTGAAGCTTGATGTAGATTTATCCCTCCTTTCACTCAGCACCTTGAAGTATTTGAGTTTTCATAGCTTATGCTTGTTTGAAATTAATTATATATGGCTTCACTTGGAACATTTTAATAGCATCTTTGGTGTCTTTTTATTCCCCAGGGTTTCTTTTGACTGTATAATTGACAAATCGTCTGGTAAAAAACCATTAACAGACAGTAGTTTTTTTCCTTTCTGATTTTGTTTCTGCTGTCTAGATTAATGAATTTTCCTCTGTGTGTGTGTGTGTGTGTGTGTGTGTGTGTGTGTGTTTCTTTCCTGAGGAAACATCTTAATTTTCTCTTTTTCACCCAGTACATCATGTTTACATGGCTTTCACTCCTTACCACCGCCCCTGAGCATTTAAAATGGGGCTGTGTTGCGCAAGAGATGGAACACACAGAGGAAATAAATTGTTCACAAATACAGCTGAGTAAGGGTGCCAGATGCACAACTGAAAATGTGGGATGCCCCATTAAAATTTAATTTCAGATAATTTTTAGTGGAAGTTAGTTTGGCTTGTCTAAGGCCATGTTCTCAAATCCATGTAATCAGAATCTTCTGGGTAACTTCAAAACCATACAAATTACCAGGGCATTCTGGAGACGTTGATTCAGTTGTTCTGGGGTGAAGCATAAGCCTAATCCCAGTAATTGAATGTTAAATTAAAGAAAATAAAAGCTCCTGGGTGATTATGATGTTCAGCTGGGTGTGTTACCCTTGATCTGAAAGGATAATTCCTTCCTCTGAAGCCCAGTCCTTGGCTACATAATTAAAAAAACCTAATGACTAATAAACATGTGTACAAGTAACCTGGTTTAGAGCTGTGGTTCTCCAGGTGTGGTCCCCAGACCTGCATCGGCATCACCTGGAAAGTTGTTAGAAAAGCACAGTTCTCAGGCTCCATCCCAGATCTGTTGAACAAGAAACTTTGAGGGTTCAGTCCGTAGTTTAATAAGGCCTTCAGGTGTTCCTGATGCACATGTAAGAATCAATAGGGCCAGAGAAGTGCTTCCCAAATGTCTTCAGTAAATGAGTCCTTGGGTGATTGTAATGAGATTCACTCAGGGAGCTTGCCAAAAAACAAAAATGAATAAATAAAAATAAGAAGGAAGGGAGAAAATCAGATTTTTTATGTTAGACTTGTGTCAGAAAATCTATTTTGAACTAACTCCTCCAGTGATTCTGATTCACATCCACTTTGGGAACTACTAACCTAGAGAATAGAGATGGGAGTGACATCGGTGATCAGAAGGCCCAGATGGTAACACCTGAATTTGAGTTCTAACATGAAAGCTCCGATTAACTCTGGTGTTTGCAATGTAATTTAAAAACTAGAATCTAAGAACTCAGTCCAGGATTAGAATCCATTACATGAATTTTTTAGACCATTGCATAGGGCTCGAGAATGGGGGGCAAGTGTGACCTCAGACTGATTTGCCCCTAGTGAGCAAGAAAATGAAAAATAGTTTTGGTGTCAAAATATCTAAGGAGGAGGCACCTGGGTGGCTCAGTTTATTAACCACCAACTCTTGATTTCAGTTGAGGTCATGATCTCAGGGTCATGAGATCAAACCCCGGTGTGGGGCTCCCTGCCCAGTGGGGAGTTTGCTTGAGAGTCTTTCCCTCTGCCCCACCCCACTGCTCATTCCTCCCTCCCTCCCTCTCTGTTGTCGTCGTCGTCTTCTTCTTCTTTTTTTCTAAAGATTCTATTTATTTACTTGATAGAGAATACAAGCAGGCAGAGCAGCAGGCAAAGGTAGAGGGAGAAGCAGAAGCTCCCATGGAACAGGGAGCCCAATGTGGGACTTGATCCCAGGACCCTGGGATCATGACCTGAGCCAAAGGCAGACACTTAACCAGCTGAGCCACCCAGGCACCCCCCTTCTCTCTTTCTTAAAAAATCTTTAAAACAAAAAATATCCAATGAGAACGGGAGTAGTAAGGGCAGGGAAGAGGATGTAGGTTTGTTATAAAGGAGAAAAGGGGATTAATTCTAGGTATGGGGAGCATCTGAGAGAATGAACTGTTAAATATCTATTTTGAATCGACTCCAGAATAAACCGATTATAGAATAGAATGTTTCAATTTCCATTCCATTATTTTCTGAAAAAGAAGAAATGGTGCTGAACACTTTTTCCCAGGTGTGTCTACAGTCTCCCTAAAGCCAATTCTGAGTGAAGTTAGCAGTCAGAAGTTATAGGCGTTATTCCCCATATAATCTGCTTTTTGTTGTGTCAGTCACTGTGTAAAATATATTTCATAAGAAAAAGGAAGGAAGTGGGTGGTCTTCTCTTTTTCACTGGGAAAGAACTTATAAAGCCACACAAAGTGCGAAATGAGCACTATGAACTGGCGCGGACTTGGGAAATGAGGTGTGCTGTGGAACTGGGAAATATATTTCACATTTGTGAAAGTACTAACTCTCATGCAAAACTTTTGTGACATGTAGATTGCCATTTTATAAAACTTCGCTTTGACCTTTCGGTCTCGGACATTTTATCCTTCACCTAGTTCTTTGTCATCAGCTCTACGATTTGTGGAGGGATACATCGTGATGCTGGGTATGTCTGGGTGCAAATCATGCCAGAAGCAAAAGCTAGTAGAGCATGCATGAAGGTAAAAGTCACGGAAACTGGGAGGCAAATGACTGTTGTAATTTGCATCTGCCTCCAGGCACAGTTCCACTCCGAGTTTCCAAAATTGTCTAGCATCTTCCCATCACACTTCCAGGTTGTCCCTTTGACTCCTAATTCTTTTCCCAGGCTCCTGCTCTCACTGCTGTGGTCTCCGTTTCATCAGATGCTGAGGCTGGAAGCTGAGCTGTCTTTGGGGTAATGCAGAATGTGAGATAACCATGGGCTAGGCTGGGAACCCAGGAGCACTACTCAGCATGCCTGGGAACCTGCATTTCTAACAAGCATCTGATAATGAGACTGGAGATTTGGATACTGGTCATCTGAGGGCATCATATTAGAAACAATAACTAAGGTATAAGCAGAGACCACCATACAACTTCTAAAAACCTCCAAACTTGTACTTTTTTGGTCTAGGAAAATTGGTGTCTGCTAAAGGGCTGGGAGTACTTGGACCCTGAAGCTTGGTAGAGCTGCTGTGCTGGGAATGGTCCTGGGAGGCTGGGATGAGTGGGAACTCTGGGAAAACTGGGGCCTCTTTCTTACAAGCAGGATGTCCAGGCTTCTGACTGCTGTCTGAGGCAGGAAGAAGTAAGGCAAAGTCAAGGGCAAGGTGAGCTCATCCACAGTGGCTAAAGATTAAAAACAAAATCCAATGCAAATATTCTTATACTAGGATAAGCAACACCGGGTAAGTACGTCCTAGAGACAGATTCTGATAAGGTTGTTGAGGGTCCCCAGGTGTGTAGCTTTTATAGTGTGTCTTATCCATCAGGATGACCTCAACTATGACTGACAGGGTCCCAAGCAAATTGTCATAAGTATGTGTATTGGCTTGCACAACTGAAGTCCAGAGGAAGAGTGAGTTTCAGAGTGGGCTTAACCTAACAGTTCTAGTTCTGTTCTCTGCTGTGCCTTTTTTTTTTTTTTAAGATTTTATTTTTTTTATCTGACAGAGAAAGAGAGATCACAAGTAGGCAGAGAGGCAGGCAGAGAGAGAGGGGGAAGCAAGCTCCCTTCTGAGCAGAGACCCCAATGCGGAACTCGATCCTGGGACCCTGAGATCATGACCTGAAGCAAAGGCAGAGGCTTAACTCACTGAGCCACCCAGGTGCCCCCTCTACTGTTCTTTTAACTCTCACCTCCCACCTGTCTTCTAGCTGTTCCATACAGCCCTCCTGGTGTCCAAAAGGAACAGTTGGAGGGAAATTATAAGACAACTTCCAAGGAGAGAAGATGGTCTTCACCCAGGCTGCCAGCAAATCGCAAGCAAGATATGATGACTCTTGGCTTAGTTCAGCTAAAGGGAGCTCAGTGGATCGAGTCCTGTGTGCTGCCTGGCAGAGGGTAGCTCTCTGAACCAAATAGGAGTTTAAGAGGAGGATCCGGTGGGCAGCCAGAAATGTCTGCTCCAGAGTTCTGCAGTCAGGCCATGTCTGGAGGCAGTTGTTAAGGTGGTTGAGAAAATACCATCACGTCAGAGATGAGAGAGCTGAGCCCTCCAGAGCTGTGCAGACTTGCCCTAACCACATGGCCAGCTAGACAAAGACCCAGACAGAGAAGCTCTCCTACCTACTGCAATTTCCACCACAGTTTTAGTTAATGTACATTGTAAATCTGCAAGTAGTGGAGATCCTGAACTGTTTTATGAGAGAAGCTTTTCTTCCTTGAGCATCTGGGTTCCATAGAACACATTTTGTTGAGTCAATAGTACTTTGCAAATGTAGAGAAATAGGGGAAGAGCTGCAGACCATGGCAATGGGTAAGATATAACTCCTAAAATGTGTAGTACATCCTGGGGACTTAATGAATGTGTTTTCAGTGCAAGAACCTGGAACCCTTCAGAAACACCCATTTCTCCAAGATTTTGGGCTCTGTCCTGTACAGATGTTTCTAATATCCTTTGGTGAGCAGAAGCAGAAAATTGAGAAACCCACCTTAAAAGGGAATAGCTTCAAATACTTTTTCTTTGGTATTGTTCTTATATTTGTTGAGTGATTCAGTGTCCTGAATGGATTTTAATCCCACTCATGGCATTTCTCATTAGGTCTGACAGCCTACTGCTCCTTACTCCTTGGGACTCAACTCTAAATCAATCTAGAAGACAATGTTTTCTGAGGAGCATGCTTTCTTGTTTTTTTCTCTTTCTATATGCCCTGTGAAGAATCTAAAGTAGTCATTTCTTATTTCTAAATATTTTAAGACTTATTATGAAATCAATCTTGAGTTAGAGATGGTCTTGAATATTAATTATCTTCATTTCAACTAATTAAACTAGAATTCATCAGTGTTCCAAAGAGGCCTTTTTGTCAGGGATATGATCAAATTCACAAGGAAGGTCTTTCCATATGTTTTCCAACAAACAAACATGAAGATATAACCGAGTTGAAAAGTAGAGGAAGAACACAGTGTTTTGCCTCCCTTATATATGCCTACATTCCTTTTGGTGGATCTTTTCTTATAATTAATCAGAAATCCAAATGTCTGACATTGATTTTGGAAGATGATGTTTTTTAGCAGTGTTTGCGATCTGGGTCTTTTATACTTATTTGGCTTTAAAAATTCTGGAATTTGAAGAAAGATATGAGAGAGATTTTGATCAACAATGTCTCATCTTTAACTACCTGGGGGCAGGGAGCAATTATTTGATTGATTTAATAGATTAGTAAAATAATTCTACATGACATCTGTATTTTTCTTTTTAATACAAAGTTTCAAAGTGAAAAGTGAGTTTAATTAAGTGGAAAGATAATCCATGATTAAATAAGATAATGAAGCACATGTTGCAAACAAAGGAACGTGGTAAAAACTTAAGAGTTCTTGGTTAGGGAGAAAGCAGTCAAATAGTTTGAGGCAAAAATTTCTCGATTTTTTTTTTTTTTTAACAGAAAGAATGCTAGATTTTATCTAGTTTGGAGCAAGGCAAGGAGTAAAGCCAAGCCTTCCCCATTTCAGTATCAATTGCTCTGGAAACGCAGTTACCTGAAGTGGTTGGGTGTCGCCTGTCAGACGTGGATGCGTGTGTGTGCTAACGATGCAAGGACAACACTGAGGCATGCGGGTGCAGCTCTCAGTGCACATGTGCAGAATCCTACTAAGCCTTTACCTCTTCTACTCAGCAACCTGCAGTGCCTTGAGGGAGGTACTGTCTGAAATCTGCACAGAAAACCCCATGTGCGGAGGGGCTTCACAGTACTTGCTCTATTGGGAATCTGTGCTGGCGTTCAGTGGCACCTGACCCGAAAGGTTACACATGCCTGGGGAGCTGCAGCCATTGTGGCTCTGTTTGGAGAGTTGAGCTCAATCGAGGAGCAATCAGGGTCCGAATGACGTCGGCCCTAACATCCGAAACATACTCAGGACCAGGTTGTTGAATGAGGATGGCTCTTATTCCCTGCGGTTCTCTGTGACCAAGAGTGAGTGGATGGTATTGTGTGGGTCGATAGGTGTGAAGGTGAATTATTTACAAGACAGGAGTAGGAGATGGCATTGCAATCTAATATATTATCCCATTTGAGAATCAGATTCTTCCCACCCCTTGTTTCGCTCCATGAGACTGAAGTCCTGCTAGATTTTTATCATAAATTTCTAAGAACTCTGATATTGTATTTAACTTTTGATGTGCTTGTCTTTGTTGAGAGTAGGTAGAAACCAACCTCTGGTAGAATCCTTAACAAAAATGAACAGGCAAGAAGGGAGGAAGAATAGAGAAAGAAGCCTAGAGCCCAACAGTCCTCAAAGCTTCTAACTTAGCTCTTAAAGAACTGAAGGTGGCCTGGGTGTGTGACAAGAGATATGATTATAAACAAAAAAATGGACATGGAAGGTCCTCAACTTCCTTCCCCTCCCCCACACTGGATATTAATTCCCATTAGAGCCAATGGCAGGCAAACCATGGTGGGTCCAACACTAAACACCTATGGAAATGAATCATGAACTCCTTTTCACATAGTACTTCATGTTACCAGTATTTGATGTCCCATTTGGGCTTATTACTTATTCCTCCCCCTCCTCCTGGGCATGGCAGGGGAATCAAGTTATGACCCCTAAGTATTGGTCATCAGCAAAGGGCTGCAAACAAATGTGGACATAGTTGTCTCCGTTTTATTTTCAGTCATTCAGTTATATTAAATACACTACTCTTTATATTTTCTGCGGTTTTGAAGTCACTAAGATGCTCTTTCTGATCCCCCATCAAACTAGTTTCATCTTACTGGCAAAGGGATTCTCAGTTTTCAAGGACTGGTTAGATTTCCTCAAACGTCAAGTGCTTGTTTTCATTTTTAAAAACAGTAGGACATGTATGCTGTCTGTTATGCAATGTGCGGGGCTTCCATATAATTAATTGTTTGGTAAATTTTCTTTTCGGCAAATAAGCAAATTAATTTATATAAGCTATTAATACCAATTATTAATGCTCTTCATTTGGTTGGTTTCAGCAATCTCTGCATGACACACACTGCAACAAAATGGAAATTGATTTCACCAAGTTTGGCATGACTGCAGTGTTTTGTAACCTTTGCAATGATGCTTATTTGAAAGGCTAGTTTTAATTATCCTTTTTTTTTTTGGCCTTCATCTCAAGATGCTGATGGGTAACAGTTCTATCGCACTTGACAGTTAAAAGTAAATTCATCTCAAGTGTTCCTATACTGTCCTTGATGCTTGTCACATAAGGAGACTTTAATATGCCTACCACCAGAAGAGCATTAGGCTAACTCATCTGTTTCTTAGCTTTTAATATGTGGGGAAAAGAAAGCTTCTCACCTATAAGGAGGGTGGGAAGCAGGCCTCTTGGCAGAATATAACCTGGCTTAACCAGGTCTCTTTGAGACTGGAACTAAGGCCCACTGGGATTCAAGACCCTTGTAAATCAGGAGAATTTGGATCTCCTCTCTACTGTGTTGCCTTTTAATGTGACTTTCCAATTATACCACTTTTTGATGTCTTCTCATTCTGCCCCTCCTCCTAAGGACTGGCTCTCTGGCTCACCCTGTTGTGTAGCTTCTGCCTTATTCAGACATTTGAAGCCTTCATGACTCTGGCTCTCTGGGCCCTTATCTCTTCTTGACCTCATGACCTTTCTGCATTGACTCCTACTGCACAATCTGAGTCATTCAGCACTTCCTTGCTCTGGAGTCATTTCTCTGCCAGACTCCTACACAGGCCCTCATTCTTTTAAAGGTTGGCTACCCCGGTCCAGGAACTGCAGTCCAAATGTGGGTAGGGGGAGTTTGGTTCACAGGTGCAGGAGCAGTGCTCCCTGGGACTCTCTTTCTGCAATGCAGTGAGGCAGGGCTATTTCCCTCATAAGCTGGGTAGGCTAAGAACTCTGGTCAGGACCCCCAGGAATATGTGAGGACACACCTTGGAGGACCCTTATAAAGCTAAGTATGACAATACAGGGACCTCTTCCTCTCTTGGTCTTTCTTCTTACCTCCACATCCCAACCCTTCCAACATCAAATTTATTCCACCAGCAGCTGGATTTCAATTAAGAAGACCATGACTTGCCAGCTACCGCACTTCCAGTGGCTTACAGTTTTGAAGTGGTGTGGGAAACATTCTGTGTCCTAATGTTCTGCCCAGGGAGGGTTGTGTTTGTAAAAGGATAAAATCCACAGAGACCCAAGAAAGATGATAGAGGTGACAGCTCAGAATGCTTGCTTTTCCTTTGGGTCTGACCCTTTTATTAGTTGTTCTCAGCTTTCAGATCGACACCTAGTCATGCAATAGAGCAAGAGGCTGCAAGCCCAGGGTTACTCTGACTAAAGCAGGGAATTAGAATGTGTCAGATTATTTATATGCATAGCATTTAATTAAGTCTCATGGAGGTGAAGTCCATCTTGAATGTATTCAAGCTGTAACTCACTGCCTGTTTGCTGGTATTGCCATTGTGATAATTGATTATAACATTCATTGGTCTCTCCAAGTATCCATACTAAATCGGGAGACAGATGTGGTTCTACTTTTGGAGACTTATGATCTAAATATTTTAATGCAGCATTTCCAATTTCCTGTTGATCTTGCTGGTGGGTCTTTCTAACTGAGAACAAAAGCCAGACTGATAAGGTTTGCTTTAAGAAAGAATATTAAAATAAGGAACAAATAAGATAGCTTTGTTTGGTCAATATTCAATTAGGCCTTTTTGCCTCTATCCTGAATTTTTTGACAGTGGGGTTGCATTTCTTTATTGTGCTCAAGTAGGGTTTAGTTTTCCTAGGAGGAGATTTCTGAGAATTATCTGGCTGCAAGATAACCAGATTTTTGAAAAACAAACCACAGGGATAAAGGTGTTCAGTAAAATGATAGAACTAATGAAAATCATAACCTGATTATAAATGTAAATTCTTGTCTCTGCCTGACCCTGCGCTGTATGCTTCAGTAAAGCGTTGGGACAAGGACCCGAGGAACAGCCTGGATTCTAGAAGTTAAGTTTGCACCAGAAATGATCTAAGTAGCATTTCTCATTTAAGGGGGAAGGGTCTCTTTCTACTCACACCATGATATTATTACAAGGTCTCCATGTCACTTACCACTGGACATGCCTGGCTGGCCCTCTCCCCTTATTCTGCCTGGCCTTGCTCTCCCTTATAATGGATGAGGGTCCTCCCTGTCTTTTGGATTTACCAGTGGGTTTGGGGGGAGTGGCAGTTCAAGTGGAGGTCTCATATAATACCAGTTTTCTGGATCATTTGATTTATTTAAGTACCTACAATGCCAAGGCCCCTGGGCATTCATCCAACCAACTGCTTATGTTTCAATAAATAATGTCAGCTCTGGGACTCAACAGAATTAGGCCAAGGGCTGGCTAAAGGGTTGTCTCTTCTGCTCTCTGAAGGTTAAGAGATTTGGACTATCCATGAATAGGACCTTTTTGAGAAAAACATTCCAAGATCAAAATTTCAGAAATGTTGTCTCATTCAATATTCAAATTCCAATGCATTTCAAAATCTATGGGTAGGTTTTGTTTTGGATGGTATAGAAAAAGAGGATCTAGAAATTGATCAAGAAAATTAGAATTTAACACCCACTAACTAACCTTAACAGATGTAAATAAAAGGTAACATCCAACAAGCTGATGTCCAAATGGCAGTAAAGAATTCATGGATTGATGAATTACATTATCAAATGCCAAGGTCAAGGAGAAACTCAAGTCGATGTTTGAAAGTTCAAATTCCTTAATATTTACTCCTGGACCATAATGGTTAATACAAACACATCATACTATTTAAATGAACAAATCATTAACCTTGGTCATTGCAATGAACAAGCACCATAATCAATAAATGATATTTGTTCTTTCTCACCAAATAATTGGGAGATGAGAAATGTCTAGACAATATTTGCAATGGACACTCAAGAGAGAGAACAACCCCTTCTAGCTTGCCTGCTTCTGAAGGTTTCTCTTGAGTAATATTATGTGCACATTGCCATTCAAAACAAATAGCTGTGACCACATGTAATCAAAGACATCCATGAAACGCTCAGCACACCCACTTGGAGGGGACTTGGGGATCAACCATGAGAGAACGATTTTAGCTATTTCCAAGAACTCTCCTAAAGTGCTATTTTCTGTAGGAACTGGTTCTCTAAGTCCTTCTGCTCTATCTCCCCTTTGTCCCCCACTCCCAAAGGAGTCTGCTCAACCACCTGATCCTCTTAACACCACTCAGGACTTAGAAAGCAGGGCATGGTCGCCAGACGTGAATCCTCTTCCTTAATCCTCCAGAGCTAAGACCATACTGACAGGTGTGAACAAAACTTCATTGCAAGTTAGATGATCTTGGAGAAGAGGTACAACACAGAATAACTGACCACTGATACTCAAAGTGGCTGCATAGGGTCACACCATGGGGTCCCAACATGCCCCTGGCTTGCTTTCCTGGGCCAGCAGCCAGCTGATGGGCCCCGTCCCATTCTCTACCTGGCCCACAACATCTCAGCCTCGAGAACTCCACTGGATATGTCCATGCTTTAATTATTTGAGGATCCATTTGTACCTGGCACAGAGAAAGGATGGAGTCTTTTCTTTGGTTTATAGTCTGTTTCTTGGGACTCCATGCCTACTTCATTGAAGAGACTCTACCCCCACCTCCTATGGCACATTATGGTTGACTTTAAAAGTCATTATATGAAACATAGTGTTAGCTAAGGCTGAAAAACCAAGAATGTACTGATGTTGGACCATTCTTTAACCTATTCCAGATGTTAATCTGGGAGAGTGGTAAAAAGAGAAAGATGCAAAAATGAGGAGAGCAGGAAGGGATAGAAATTATTTTTGGAGCTTTTTATTGTCTTTTAACACTGGGTCTGAGACATTTCTCCACTCTCATAGCTGCCAGTCAGTTGAGAGGGCGGGTACTACCTGCTAGAACATTCTCTCTGAGTGTCTTCCACCAGCCAGCATGGGCTTTGCTGAATGTTTCTGTATGAAATGAAAAGGCATTTTGCCTTGGCTGTGTTGTATGCCTCTATTGCATGCATGGTGTTGGTGTTGCCTTGTACAACACTGGAAGGTTGTGTGTGTGTGTATGTGTGTCTGGTGTGAGAGTGTGTGTTGAATAATCCCTGAGGGAACTCTTGGTAGGTCTAGACTCTGAGGTCAGCTTTGCTTTTTTCATTATAAAAAACTAAGTGGATGTCTTTTTTCAAAGTAGCGACCACTTTTCATGGGCTGCAATAATTATCACCAGTTTGCTTTTACCCAATAAACTGAGCATTGTGCTTATCAGAAGGGAAGTATGATAGCTTATCCTTTCTTCTTCCAAGTTCAGAGGGAATCTTTATGACCATTACTTTAAAGTCTTTATCGGGTAAACTACTTATCTTCATTTCATTAAGTTTTCTTCCTGAGGTTTTACCTTGTTTTTTCATTTGGAACATATTTCTGTGTTTGTTTGTTTGTTTCCTTTTGCTTGGCCCTTTGCTGGTTTCTGCACAGTAGAAGAAACAAACATTGCCCCCAGTCTTGAAGTCTTGAAGGGGCGGCATGGTATTAGAGGTGAACCCTGTCGTTCAACCCACCTCAGCTCTTAGTTGTCTCTTGAATGTTTGTGATTGTCCAGGCAGCCTACTTTATTTTTAACAGCACATTCCCAGTAGTTGAGGATATGCTAAGACCTGTCGGTATCCCCTAGGGGAGGATCTCAGCACCTCGATTCAGGCTAGGTAGACGCCAGATCCTCAGGAAGCAGGTTTTAAAGTCTGCAAATATCTACATTCTTGTGGGGCCGCAAGCGTACGTCCCTTCGGTAACCTGAGCCAGGTGATCTGGGTGTGCCCCCTTGGGTGGCAGTCACAGAAATCGGGGCTGTGGGTGAGTGTACAAACTTCTCTCTGGGAGATACAGGTGAGCTCTGGCAAGGCAGAGGATCATGGGAAGGTAGCGTCCACCAGCCTAAGTTCCCAGAGAGCAGCGAATTAGGCCCTTAGATGTGAGCCATGCTAGAGGCCTGCCCTATAGGCCAAAGCTCCTGGACAAGCAAATGGGCCTCTCTCACAGGAAGACAGAGGGTGTGTTTCAGTCTCCTGTCTGCGCCCAGTGCCCTGGGGGTGGTAGCCTGCCAAAAACAGTCTGTGATAGATACGGCCCCTGGGGACCCAGAATGCAAGTCCACCTGGCCCCCAGAGAGTGGCTTTAATAATGGGGTGTCTCTGGGTGGCTGCCCCAAAAACCAGGGCACCAGACATGTGTAAGAGGTCCTCTCCATGCGACACCAGCACTCTGGAGCGCCGTGAAAAATGAGGTCATGAGGGAAAGCCCGGCACTAGCTCCCCTCTCCGAGGTCTCTGGAAAGGACTGCTGCCAGCCCTGAGATGATGGGTTAATGAGAAGCCTGCCCCACAGGTGCAGGCCGAAGCCCTGAGGATCAGCTAACAGGCCTCCTTCCCAGGAAGGCCAAGCCCCTCGGAACTCGGCCTCTCACTGCGTCCTGGAGTGATAGCATTGTGAGAACTCTTTCTTCCTTCGTTATAGTCCTGTGGGACCTGCAAGCAAACCATGCCAGCCTCTGGAACCAGGCTAGGTAGAGTGTTCCCCGGCGGCAGCTGCGAAAGTCCTGGTACCAGACAAGGGTGGAAGCTTCTTTCCCAGTGATCCCGATTGTTATATAGTCCTGCAGGACCAAGAAACACCAGCTTCCCTGGCCTCCACAGCCAGGCAATCTAGAGCTGTGCCCTGACTGCAGCTGCAAATATTGGGACACCATATGGGTGTCGGAGCTTCCTTCTGGGAGATACTGGTGCTCTGGAGCATGGCAGAGGGAGTGTATGAAGATGGCACCCACTGGAAAAAAAAAGAAAAGAAAAGGAGAGAAATGAAAAAAGAAAAAGAAAGTATTAAGGGGAAAAAGATGGCGCCCGCCAGTCTCTGACCTCCAGAGAGCTCTCCAGCAGGCTCCTGTTAAATGTGAGCCAATTCAGTTGTCTGCCTCTCGGGCTTCTTCGTGTTAATAATATAAGCAAACGAGCCTCTTTCAGTGTATATTGGGCTGACTCCTTTGTCTGAGTTGGGCCCTGGGGCAGGTTTCCTAGATGGCTATAGTCTTAGGGGGCCTTGCAGTTCTCGTGGATGAGAGCCCTGTTGGTTTTCAAAGCTAGATGTTTTGTGGGTTCGTTTCTCTGGTGCAGGTCTTAAAAGATGGGGTGCCTGAATCGGGGTTCAAACTTGGCTCCATAAGGAACAACTCCAGGTTTTGAGTTCCTTTCCAACTGACGGTTGCTGTGCCAGGGGTGGGGTTTATGCCAAGATTGTGTCCCAGCCTCTTCTCCCTTTTCAGTGGTCTTTAGATATTTTTGTTTGTTGTTGTTGTTGTTGTTTTCCCAGAGGAAACTTCCATCTCTATCAACTCACTGTGGGTGTCTGTGAGAGGAGGTGAGTCAGGCTTCCAATGTCATCTTCTTGAATTTGTGCTAGCTTAAATGGATATTTTCTGGTACCTCATTCATTTATTCAGCAAATATTTAAGAACCTGACAAGTATGAGGATATGGGAGGTGCAAGAAATACAGACATGGTTCCTTTCCCCAAAGACCAAAGTCTTGTAGAGAGCTAGATGTATAGGGAGATTAAACAGATACATCACTTTCTACTGTTAACAATTGTTTTAAATTTTATTTCCCCAAGTTTTAATTGTTTTCCCAAAAGCAAACTCTGAAAAAGGAATTTGGGTGGTAGTCTCTTCTCTCTCCCTTACCAGCTAGTCCCAGGAAACACTGAGTTCAGGGGGGAAGCAGGACAGGAAGAAGGCAAAGCCACCCAGGAGAACACGAAGAAGGAGGTTACCACTTGGGCAACTGGGACGCAATCTCCCTGGGACCTTGTGATAAATGGTGTGGGTCACACCTCAGAATGGTCTCCTTGAGGAGTGAGGAACCTGAGGCATTTTTCCAATAATTCCCACCCTTCGTTGGCTGAGGTCACCCTTGGATGTAAACTTGAGCCCTTCTGGGCTGCCCTGTGCACTGACTGAACATGTTCCTTCTCCTTCCGGAGAGAGCTGCCCGGAGCTCTGCTGTGGACAAGATTTGTCTGCACGTGACCTCTGGGCCGGCCAGGGGCTCTGGTCTGGGCAGCCACAGCTTCAGCTCAGGCCATGGAATAGCAGCTTGTTACTTTAAATATTCATATTAAATGCCATGGAGTCTCATTCTGTCTATCACAAATAATATCATTCTCTCTCACATGCTCTCCTTCCTGGGATCTCTCCAAGAACTCCAGCCATAGTCACTCTGCCCAGGATGTAAGCCTAATTGAATAATCTTTTTTTATTTTCTTGGATAATCTCCTATTTGACAGGAATCCAGGAAACCTGTTCAGTCCACTAATAGGCCTCTTAGTTTGGGGGTAGTTGTTGCTGCCTTTACACTGCTGAAACACTGATGACCAGGCCACTTGGTGTCATGCCAGCTATTGCTTGAAGCTGCTGTGATGTGGAGGTGTGCGCAGAAATGAAGTCCAATAAGCTGGCAGTCTGGGATGATAATTTCCCACTGAGGAAAGAGAGTTTGGGTGATCTAGGGCCGCTGCGCGTATCTTCATCTTCATCCTCTGTCATATCTTTTTCTGAAGTCTTTATTTTCAATTGTTTTCCTCATTTAAGGTCGTTCCAAGCCTACCCAGAACTGGGGTCCAAAAGTTACCAGCTCTTTGGGGTTTTAAACACATGTTTCCTCAGGCATTGCTAAGGTACCATGAGGTAGACAGTTCCAAGGGATTTCTAGTCTTGGCTACATGTGACATCTAGCATGAGCCCTTCTTTTCCCACCTTTATGAGAGCAGGTGTGATCCTTTGTTTTTCAGTCCATGGCCTGAGACTCTTTTCCTGCCCTGGGGTGAATAGCATTTTAAAACAAAACCACCATTTCCTCATAGGGCGGCACTGAAGACGACCTGGCATTAAGGAACTCCTACCCCTTCTCTAAGATCAATTCTTGCTGTTCCTTCTGCATGAAATGCTTTTCCCTTTATCCAATAAGGTCTTCAGATTCTGAGAGCACCAGGAAGTTCAGAGTGAGGATGAGGATCTGGTAGTAAATAGAGACAGGAGTTAAGACAAGCTCTTTGGAAACTAAATAAAGAGAAAGTTGGAAAGAAGGCTGGAAAGACAAAGGAAAGGCAGAGACATAGAGGAAAGAGAAGAAGAGGAGGAAGCACATTGCCTCCTTTTGTAAATTGTTATGATAATGAGAAAAACAAGAGTCATGTATGTGAAAATATGGTGATGTCCACTAAGGGAGTGCACAAATCAGTACAAAGTGCTGGGGCTGCAGAGGGCCACGTGGGGAAATACTCGCGATCATAGCCGTGTGGTTGGGCACAGGTGGTGTTTTACCACAGCTGCTACGTGGGCAGTCTCGCTGTATCATTTTTGGAGGTAAAATCTGGATTTTGTCCTTTACTATTTCTGATACACTAATTTCTGTATGTTGACTACATTGCCAATTCACAACATTTTTTTCCTTTAAAAGTGTATGTTCATACACCAAATTCCTCCTTCCCCTTCAACTGAGATGCAATGTGTCTTTTTTTGTTTTCTGTTGAAGTGGAAAAGCCATTAGTAACACAGCTGTATGAAATGGCAGCCACGAAGAGAGGACTGAACCAGAAACTCCTAGTGGTGCAGCTAGTGCCACCTGGGACATCTCCATTTTGTCACCCTGGAGCGAATCTCTACAATACGCCAAGACATGCTATGCTCAGTGTAGTGTCCCTAGAGAGAGTTATAGACTGAATATGTCCCCACTGTGCCCCAGATTCATATGGTGAAATGCTAATGGCCAGTGTGATGGTGCTTAGAAGGGGTTTTTGGAGAATGATTGGTCATGAGGGTAGAATCCTCATGAATGGGATTAGTTATAATTTATTAGTTATACTTAGTTATAAACAGGTAAGATTATTTAAATGTTAGTTAGTAGTTATTAAGGGAGCCCAGAAAGCTCTCTCACACACTGCCATGTGAGGATACAACAAGGATACAACCCCAGTCCGAAGGGCCATTACCAGAACCTGACCATGCCAGCTCCCTGATGTTGGACTTCTAGACTCCAGAACTATAAGAAATGTTTGTGGTTTATAAGTTAGTCCGTGGCCTTTTGTTATAGGAGCCCAAGCCAAGACGGAGACCAACTCTCGAAGGCCTCCATATTTCTACAAGTCTTGCAAGAACTCTTACAACATTTTGATCTAGTCAACACCTTAGCACATTGTTGGGAGTCAGTAAATTCTCTTCATTTTCTTTGTCCAATAGCAGTAAGACTCTCTTTTTCAGGGCAGTGCTGTTCAAAACTTAGTTTTAAGAGTGGAACTGACCGTTTTTCTTACTCATGGCATTATTTTAACTCTTACTTTTTATGAGAATCAGATGGAGGAGGCGAAATATTATTCTATCAGAGATCTTGGATTTAAGAGGTTATAGCTTTAGTTTCCTTCCCAGACATTAGTTGTCTTCTTTGCTTGTCTACATTCAGTCAGTCAACAAATACATGCTTACAAATACTTTCTTAAATGCATGCTATAGGTGAGACACTGAGGCCATGAACAAGGTTTGATTAGTCTTTGTCACAACAGGTTCTGCCCTAAGGTGGCAGGGAAGATGAAAGAGAAAGAAAAGAAAAGAAAAGGAAAGAGAGAGAGAGAGAGAGAGAGAAAGGAAGGAAGAGAGAGAGAGAGAGAGAGAGAACAAAAGAAAAATCTAAATACAAATTGTCAAAATAGTTGGAGTACATGGAATAAGCACCTATCTTATTATAAATGTGATTGGTTTCACTTTCAGAGCATTCTTTCAGGCAAATGAGATGATGAATTTATTGTTCCTTTGTGTAATAAAGAGATTTTTAAAAAGCAAGTTTGCTTGTTTAGCATGCAAGCATGAAGGAACGCTGGGCTGTTTTCTTAAGGAGCTGCACTGGACATGTTAAGTTCAAGTTTCAACATATATGTTCCTCTTTGATTTTACTTCACTGCTCCAAAATAAGAGTACAATAAGTTTCTCCAGACTATGTTTGAGTGCGATATTCTCACTGTGATAGGGCTTCTGGGTACATTCTGCTGCTTTATTCCTGAACAAACCCAGATATGTGCTGATTGATAAAAATAGTTCTAAGACTAATTTCTCCTTTATTTACATTTTTAAGATTTTATTTATTTATTTGACAGAACACAAACAGGGGAAGCTGCAGACAGAGGGAGGGGGAGAAGCAGGCCCCCCACTGAGCCGGGAGCCCAGTGCAGACCTCAGTCCTTGGGATCATGACTTGAGCTGAAGGCAGACACTTAACTGGCTGAGCCTCTCAGGCACCCCTAATTTCTCCTTTAAATAGAAAAATCTCCATCTGTACATTTATTGAATTTATTATGTTACCTGGTTTAGGGGTGGTTGGGGAACCTCAAAACTAGATACAGGCCATGAGTTAAAAACAAAAACAAAAACAAAAAAACCTTTGGTAGATTAGCTATCACTATCGAAGTAGAGTTTATCACCAGTTTACTCAAGCCTGTGTCAGAGACCTCCGGAAGAATTGCTCATTGTTTTCACAAATCATTTTGCTGCCAGAATGCTTTTGAACAAAAGGAACAAAATGTTTAGGTATATAATTCTAGAAGTGAGTTCTTACCTTCTTAGGGACCTTCAAAACCTGTGCTGTCATGTTTCATCCCTATTTATAACAGATTTTTCCAGATGTCCCATTCTCTTTTTCAAGTATCCATTATAACCTGGACTCTTCTACACACTGTTTGGTACATCTAGCATCTCTCCTCCACCCAACGTCCTTCCCTGGTACCCAGTTTACCTTTTGCCTCATAGTTCTACCTCCCCAAGCCCTATTATCCACATACCCCCCAACAGCTCAGTTCTTTGATTTATTCCACCACAAACACCTCTCATGTTCATAGCCTGAATGTCTTGTCACTAAAAACTGTACCAAATTAAAATTCTCAGTTTTAAATACCCCATCCTTTGATGGCTCCCAAGGCTTCCTGGTGCCTCCACTTTCCACTGCCCCAGGTCTTTGAACCCAGCATGACTTTCACTTCAGTGATCCTAACACTTACCTACAAGTGGTCAGTTCCTTTGTGTCTTCATTTTGCTCTCTCTCCATTTTTTAGTTTATCCCTATCCAGGGTATCAAGTGCACTCAAGCCTGTTGCCACTGTCTGTCTCTGTCACACCTATCTGCAAAACTTTCGATTCTCTCCATCCATGTAGCTCAGTACTATGAGAAAATCATGAGAACAATCTCCATATAGCAAACTGCACTCAAGTGCCTAATAAAGAAAACTTTCTACAGTTGAAGATAGCAATTCATTACCGTCTTCTATCTCAAGCTTCTCCCTTCATTTCCAGTTGACAACATGCTTCATATTCCACTGAGAAATCAGAAGCTATTGAACAGAGTTCTGAAATGTCCTTGTGATAGAAGCTAAAATTCAATTTTCATCTGTACCTGTCTCCTCTTCTTACTCTCTTTCATTATGGAATTGCTAAAGGTAAATCTCTCCTCTTTTTCACTAGATCCCATTTCCCTTCTCTTCTGCACCTTCCATCTCTTATTCTATATTATATAACTTTTGAAAATCTAGAACTAAAAAGTTATAATAACTTAAATAAAAAATTCATTGGGTGGAATTAATATCAGATTGAAGATAGCAGAATAGAGAGTCAGTGAGATTGAAGACAGATCAATAAAAACTATTCAATCTGGAGAACGCAGAGAAAAAAGGGTTGAAGTCAAATGAACATAGCCTTGGGGGGTACACAAAACATATCAAACGGCCTAATATATGTGTAATTGGAGTACAAAAAGGAGAAGAGTGTGTGATAGAAAAAAACATTAAATAATGGTCTAAATTTCTCAGATTTGATGAAAAACATCAACTTAGGTATTCAAGAAACTCCATGATTTCCAAGCGGATAAATACAAAGAAAATCACACCTAAGCATATCATGGTCAGAATGCTGAAACACAAAGATGAAGAGATAATCTTGAGAGCAGCCAGAGAGAAATGTCACATTCCAGAGGAAATGAGAAAAATGACAGCTGGCCTTCATCAAAAAACAATGCAGACTGCTATATGATGAAATGCCATCTTGAAAGTTCTGAAAATGAGGAGGGGGAACCCCCTATTTTTCTCTGTCTCCCTTTTTTAAAAGATTTTTTATTTTAGAGAGAGAGTGAGTATGTGTGGGGGGAGGGGAAGAGGGAGAAGGAGAGAGAAACAGATTCCCCATTGAGTGTAGAGCCTGATGTGGGGCTCAATCCCAGAACCCCAAGATCATGACCTGAGCTGAAGCTATGAGTTGGAGGCCCAGCTGACTGAGCTACCCTGGCACCACACAACCCAAATTTTCTACTTTGTATCTTATATCTAGTGAATATATTTCTTAAAAATGTGAGTGGTGGGGCACCTGGGTGGCTCAGTGGGTTAAAGCCTCTGCCTTCAGCTCAGGTCATGATCCCAAGGTCCTGGGATCGAGCCCCTCGTCGGGCTCTCTGCTCGGCGGGGAGCCCACTTCCTCCTCTCTCTCTCTCTGCCTGCCTTTCTGCTTACTTGTGATCTCTGTCTGTCAAATAAATAAATAAAATCTTAAAAAAAAATGTGAGTGGAATAAAGACATTCTCAGGTAATTGAAAGCTGAGAGAATATGTAGCCAGTAAATTGCATAATGAGAACAGCTAAATGTTTCTGACTGAAGAGAAATGGAATCATTTGGAAACTTGTGCATAGAAAGGAATGAGAAGCACACAAAATGGTAAATGTGTACATATAAAAGAATATGACTTTTCTAATTTTCTTAAAGGACATTTGACTCTTGAAAGCAAAAATAGTAACATTTTAAGGTAGAGTTTATGAAGAATGTAGAAGTAAAGGATGGGTTAACAATGGCACAACGGGTATGGGGGCAGGCAAATAGAATTATACTGATACAGAGTTCTACACGTATCAGAGCTGAGATGTGGCATGATGCAATATTAACTCTAATGAGCAGTTAAGTTTGAAAATGCTGTTCTCAAGTCTCTCCTCCCTGGTCTGATCTGTTTCCAAAGCTCTAACAGTCATCTCCATGTTGTTTCAATCCCAGATTTTTAACTCTGCTTCAGATCTCTCCTCTGAAACCTAAACTTACATTTCCAGTTATGTACTGGACATAGTATATGGTTCAATGGCTTTTCGAGTGTAAACAAACTAAAATGGAATTCTTGATTCACTTCCTTTGCTCTCTCCTCAGTCTTATTCACCCTATTAAATGATGCCACCACCTCCTCAGCTCGAGCCAGAAAGGAAGACTTACTGTGTGTTCTGCCTTGTTCTGCATTCTCTCCAATCTACTACTCCAGGAAGCCTTGTTTCTATCTCCGAATATACACTTCTACCACATCTAGCTAGGGCAACGCCTGTGTAAGCTCCTCTCTAGTTAGTCACTCCACTTCTGCTCTTATACCCACAGCACATCTGATCTTGTAAAATGCCAACAGAAGCTTGGCTTGCCGTTGCTTAAACCACTTCCTTGAATTCCATGGCTCCAGGAGTAAAATCCATACATCTGCAAGGGCCTGGAGCTTGTGGACCCTGCTTCCCTCCCCTTTCACTTACTACCCTCCAGCCCCACTTCCTTGCTTTTATTTCTCACTCCCAGGGCTGGGCCTAGTGTGAGGTGAATGACTCATAAAATATCAAAAATTTAAAGATAGGATCAGTACCAGTGTTATGCCAAGTTCTATTGGAGCTTCTGGCAAAGGGAAGTCAGTAATACTCAACCTGTCTTTATTTCCCATACTGATATTTTGTTCATCATGGGTTGTTTTTTTTTTTTTGCATTAATTTTATTTTGAAAATATTGCATTAAAATCTCATTTATTTTGATTACTGAGGTTGTTGGCACTCCCTTTAATTCCATAACCTAGGTGAGTGTCTCATGCGAGTCCTTGCCCTGCTCAAACCACCAAGTTCATTCCTGCTTCACGATCTTTGTTTATTCTTCTCCCTCTGTATGGAATCTCTTCCATCAGCTCACTGCATGGGTGGTTCCTTTCTGTTCTTCAGGTCTCAGCCTAAATGACACCTCCTTAAGGAAAGTGATTACCGTGTTTTAACACTAATCCCACCCTACCCCCATTTACTCTTCATCATAGATAGCACTCTAATTTTTTTCCTAAAAGGATCTTGCTTTGCTGACCTGTTAGCTTGTCTGTTCTCTGTCTCCCCTACTAGCATATGCTCCGAAGGAAGTAAGGAGTCCAGCATTATACTCAGATCACAGGAGCCCCCCAATGCATTCTTTTAAATACATATTGTTAAAATGAATTAATGAATAGGCCAAGTTCACATTGAATAACACTCCACTCTTCTCTTCCTGGCCATTGCTTTTCTTCTCTCTTATGATCTCCCTTTCTAGCCCAGGAGAGAAAGAGATCTTCCTGAAACAAATACCCTTAAAGTTTTCTCTAAAAACAAAACAAAACACAAAGAGTTTACATGGAAGCCAAACCAAACTACAGAAGGGAAGGTGGATGATGGTCCTCTTAGGTCTGCCTCAGATTTTTATTTGTTCGGGATTTATGAATTAGTAATCATTTCCATGATTGCACAAAGGCTTATAGTTATAACTGTTGAATCCAATTAACTGCTGAGACGATTTGGTACATTCAGTGATTTTTTTTTTTTAATTCAACCATAGAAAGAAACTCTTATTAAAATTTCAATATATGGAAACTGGCTTTTAGGTTTTCCCTTTATGTTTTGAAGATAATAAATCTAGCAATGGTTTATTCATTCGATAAATATTTATCAAATGCCTACTATATTCCAGGCATGCTCTCAGGTGCTGGGCGTACAGCAATGAACAAGTCATAGTCTTTGCTTTATGGAATTTATCTTCTAGTGCAGGGAGACAGTAAGCAAGTGAACAATCCAGGAAGAGAGATTGTTAGGAAGAAAACTAAAGCAACCTAAGGGGAACGGAGAGGGGCCGAGTAGGGGTGAGTGATGGAGGGAACCTGTTCTGGGGAAGGGGGGTCAGCAAAGTCCTCTCTGAAGACCTGACATTTCTGCAGAAACTATAAAAGTGTTTGGCCTTGAAGTCTGCTTTGTCTTAGATTTTAGTTCCAGGCATTCGTGGGTTGAATCCTCTGGAAGAGGGTGTTAAAACAGGCTTTGTGTACATGATGTTGATTTGGGGTCGACACCTGTGAAAGGAAGGGAGCGGAGCAGGACTGGGGCAGAGGGAGACATTGAAATGTCACGCCACGAGTAACCTGTGTCTATCAAACAGTGCTTTTTAAAAAAGGCTTTTCTTGTTACAGCTTTGTTCATCCCAAAATGCAAATAATCAATACCAATGTGAAGTGAGTGATTGAACACATAATTTAGAATATCAACTGTGCACTAAGCACTCTGATAAGGACTGGATGGGAAGGAGAAGCAAGGGTTCAGCCCTCATGGAGCCCTCATGGAGCCCTCATGGAGCCCTCATGTCTCAAGGGATAGATACCTGTGAATAATTTCAATTCAGTGTGGAAACCGTATTTAAAAGAGGCTCTTGGAATGCATTGAAAGGCAAATCATTGGTTAAATGATTTACCTGGAAGTACCTTCTGTAGCTCACTGATGTGGCAGCCTCGTTGGTATGCAGCCTCTCTCAGAAATCAGGTGTTGTATGGGAACACTATTAAAGTTATATTTTGGAAGAGGCAGAAAGTTGATAATCCCTGCCCTCAGAATCTCACAGATCTAGAACATCTCTTCCACACTTTATCATTCAGGACTCTGGGGCTTCAGCTGATTAGTTTTTGGAACATTTGGACAGATAATGAGTAAATAAAATTTCCAGGTAAGAGAATAGGACCTATATTATTTTTCCACCTAAGCCCTCATAGTTACAGCTGCACACAGTGCATAGAGCAAATAATTCCCCTGCTTGCAAGACATAGATGCAAGAAGATATTTATATGTTACAACACAGTATATATAATCTATTTGTATTCAGCTAATGTCTAAGAGTTCTGTTAAAGGGGCCCAAGGAGACAGCTCTCCCCAACCCAAAATAAACTTAATCTGGAAAATCTAAAGAAAAAAAGTGAAATAAGGAGCTGAGTAGAAAATTAACCTCCTAAAGGGAACTCCATAAGATTTGCATTAAGAAAAACCTAGACGCTTTATTTTAGAAAGAGACTATATCAACAATACAATTATTGTGACTATTAGTTTTCTGTGCATTTTTAAAAAGATTTATTTATTTATTTATTTATTTGAGAAAGAGCACATGTGCCCAAGCAGGGGGAGGAGCAGAGGGAGAGAGAGAGAATCCCAACCTGACACCCCAGTGAGAACAGAGCCCATGGCGGGGCTTGATCTCAGGACCCTGTGATCATGACCTGAGCCGAAATCAAGAGTTGGACGCTCAACTGACTGAGCCACCTAGATGCCCTAGTTTTCTGTGCCTGTTTTATGCAAATAATACACTTATTGAAGAACTCTAAGAGTATTTGAAAAATAAGAGGAAATATAAATACCACCTATAGTTCTACAGCCAAGAATAACTACTCTTGTCTTATAGTGTTATTTCTATGTATCATATTTTTCATTTAATTAAAAAAAACCTGACTTTTTTCACTATGTAATGGAGACGTGAAAGAGGAACTCAAGTTCTGGGATGGAAGAGTCCCACAGCAGCAGAGGACACTGTGTTGGAAGGGTAACTTGGCTATGAAGCTCTTAAATTAAGTTTTGGCATTTCTAGCTCAAGACACCCCAATCTATGTTTAGTCTTCAATCCTGTAGGAGAGACTTCATTAAGAAGAGGACCAAGTGAACTAGCGTACTGAGAACAACTTATTTAGGGATTTTAGTTTTTAATATATGGGTGGAGGAAGCTCAGGAAGGAAAGTCTCCTGGTTACTGGAATTGTTTTGTCTTCTAACCCCTGCCTCCTCAGGTGCGTTCCTGAGCCAGGTGTGCCTTAATGGAGAACCCCATAGAGCGGACTGCTGCCTGGGAAGCTTGAGGCAAATCCTCCATTGTCTGATGGAATTTGTCCTTGGGCTAAAATAATAGGCCTGTTTGCCAAGCAATGCACAGTTTTAGGCTAGATCAATGGGGCATGTTAAAAGCACACACACAGAGCATGTTCCTGTGACTTTCTGAGACCATTATTGAAGAAGAGGAAAGATTTTACCTGCAAATCTGTTTGACTGTCAACCCTCTAGTATGCTTGGACAGGATCCTAAGACTGCTTTTTACTTCTGTGTGCTTCCTGGGATGACACATTTGATGTGCGATCTTTGCATGAGGAACTACAAAGTGCAGAAATCAACAAGGGTTTCCAAGGTACACGGTGGACTTTAGCTGGTAAGATTAGGGTTCTCTCTGGGACCTTAGCAAGAGACTATAATGAGTTCACTTTGTAATGTGCAAAATGAAACTCCTTTTGTCTGATATGTACAGAGTTGCCTTTCTTTCTTTCTTTCTTTCTTTTTTCCCCCACATCGGCAAAGATTTAAGCCCAGAAAATCACTTTTCCTGGAAAGCACTTTCTAAATTACTATCTTTCTCTATATCATTTCTTTGTTGTCCCATGGAAAAAATCAGCCACAAAGGGGATCACTATAACGGTACAGCTGTCTTTTTCTTCCTTTCATGAGGGATAGAAAGGCTTCTGATGTGTGAGCTGATTTTTTGTTTCTGAGCAATGCAATATGGACAAAAATAATAATGAAGTAGTATAGCTTTGGTTAAAAATAGACTAGATTAATTAGAGTATATACACTATCATTTGGAAAGCACATTTATGAGAGTACCAATTCCCCTTGGTAAATGGTCACAGGAGTCAAAGTAAAAAATATAGTTAGGTCTGTCTTTTCCTGGACATTTTATACATTTGTGGAAAGGGAGTTTATTTATTTATTTATTTATTATGAGAATAATGGGATTATAATTCTGCCCAAAACCCAAGACTCTTGTCTGATTTCCATTGCCTTCTACTTAATTAGAGGTTTTCCATATTTCACAAGGGGAGAGCCTCAGCAGTTGACATATAGATTAATTTCCTCTCCTGGGAGATTTTGGAAAGGATGCTCGTAGAGGTGTGGAGATTAGGTCTAATTCTCCCCGAGTGACCATCATCATCCCCCCACCAACACATGCATATGCAAGCAACACAGCCCAAACCATTCTCCATCTCCATTTGCCCCAGCAACTGGTCTATGCTGTCTCAACTTCCTGAACAAAGTCAAGCATGAGACTTAGGCAACTCCAGGAACGCCTTAGTCCTTAAGCGCCTGCCTTGGGCTCAGGTCATGATCCCAGAGTCCTGGGATTGAGACCCCACATTGGGCTCCCTGCTCAGTGGGGATCCTGCTTCTCCCTCTCCCACTCCCCTTGCTTGTGTTCCCTCTCTCTCGCTGTGTCTCTCTCTGTCAAATGGATAAATAAAATCTTGGGAAAAAAAAAAGACTTAGGCAACTCTAAAAAAATTTCTCTTCATCCATACTTTTCATTGTCAATTATTCCAGATAGAAATGAAGATTAAATAAGAAGTATAATAAGAGTTTAAAGGATGTTTTTTCATTCTGAATGTCAAAGCCTTGGGTATTGGACCTTAGCCATCATTGTCAAAATCTGACAGTGAGTATTTCTTTTTTGGTTGTGAACATATTGAACTTGAACTAGGTCAGTGCCCCCAGCACTTAGTTTTTAGGGCAGGTTTCATATGTGTTCCCGCCATAAAAACAAACATCTTGGAACAGAATGTTGACTTTGTTTTTAGATGTTTCAGATGCCGTCAAAAAAGGATGACAAAGATTCTAATTGCACATCTATTTGACTGCTTGCCAATCTTCTGAATAACCTTTTGGGACTCTGAGGCATTTTGGTAAAAAGTGCATCAACTGATTTAAAAAATAGAATGGCTAGAGATTATATAAGAGGCAATACTTCATTGTTATGACTTGGAGAATGAAACTAAAGTCTCAAGGTATTTATTCTGGAAATCTTGACTTTGAGAATATAAATGCCATTCAACCCAACACTCAGTATGAAATATGTCTCTTGGTGTGAGGATCCTCACCTGTATGTGGATGTCTATGCTTTGGAATAAGGAAGGCCCACTTATTGAAAACCAGTTCAATACTTGTGCCAAGTATGGGGCACTGCTCTGTGCGATTTGGGAATACCAACTCAAGTGGGACAGTAGAGAGTTTTGTGTCTAATGATAGGATTTGTGAGGATGTAGGTCTGGAGGAAGAATGGTAACCACCAACAACAGCTCCACTTTCTAGTGTAGCTGTGTTCTCAGAAAAGCGAGCCTCTCTTTCCATTTCTAAGATCTGAAGAAGAAATTCAGTTTTAGTATCATATACCTAGATTGATGACAGATATGCTTTGTTGCCTACTCAACAGCTAACCCACCTTCTTCCTTGCTCACGTAACAGAAGTCTATGTGGGTGGCAACATGCTCAGGAAAGGGGAGCTCCTTTCAGACTGCTGGGACTTCTGGGAAATGCTTTGGTCTCTAATTAAGTAGAACCAGCATACATCCCAGTTTTTCTGATGGTGCTGAGATATGTGTATTATCCTAGTGAAATTATTAATAATGTTCTCTTTCACTTTGAAAAATTCTAGTTTAAGTGATAAATTATAATGTCTACCTATGAATATGAGAGAAATCTCTGCTCTCCTCTCCTCCAGTCTCTGGCCACATAAACTGAGGGTGTGATGCTTAGAGGTGAGGCAGCCATTTTATGACTATGAGGATGAGAGCCAAGATAGAATCAGAGACTCAGATCCAAAACTACAACTGATGCTAGAGCTCCAGTGCCTCTGGATTTGGCAGTAAAAGTGAAATCTTGTTTTTCTCACTTAAAACACTGCGAAAAACATTCTGTTACTTGTAGAGGAGAATATGGAAGAAGGGAGAAACAGGGATGAATTCTTTCCATGAAAAGGATTTTGAGTCATTTTGGATAAGATTTCTGAGTTATATTAGTATTATTTTCTCCATTTCTCCTTAAGAATTCTGGAAATTAAGTTCAGTCAAACAGAATGGTAGAGAATAGTCCCATGGTCTGCTGAGTGAAGAGGAGTGGAAATTGAAAAGGAGTAACTGTTTTTCTCACCCATGGTGGGCCCCTCTCAGGACCACTGGAAATTGGTAGCAGTATGTCTAGGACAAAGGTTCTTACAGGATTGAACCACCATCAGCCCTGCCCCAAATGTCACCAACTAGATCTGGGGACTAAAAAATTTGACTTGTGCATCATCAAAATGGCTATGTGCAGAATTTATATTTACTTTACAGATATGACATGCCTTGTACACTATTTCAGAGGAAGGTATTTGTTGAGAAACTCTGAAAACTATTCTTGATTCTCTTTAACTATATGGAAAAGAGAACAGATTTCCATTCGCTTACTTGAGATTACTTTAGGCAAATGATGACTGAATCCCAAGAATTCCATATGGCTTGGATTGAGCACTGATTCATTGCATAACTAACCTGTGCTCACCCAAAGCAAACCAAAAGCCCATTTAAACGTTGTTTTAGTGTTGATACTAAACACCAAATTGTTCAGCTCTTCTCCAATATATATGTAGGTAAACATCTATTATAATTTACAAAACAAAGCTATTGAGTTTCAAGGGAGAAACTTGCAGGGAGAAGACCACTCACTCCATACACAATCTCTGGGACTATGGCTGGCCTGTAGTTTAATGGGGGCATTCCTATCTTAGTCTCTACCATACCATAGTGTGTGATTCCTTGGGGTTTGGCTGGAAAGACCTGGATATTTACAGGCTGGTTTTCTTTGCATCCTTCTTAAACAGGACAATGTTCTTTTTGTTTCCTCTTCTCCAGACATCCGCAGAGAACGCTGCACTTACAGTGAGTGGAAGAGTGCTATAGTGGGTCATTCCTAGGCTATTGGTCTGTCTGAATGAGTTCAGCATTTTAAATATCTGTAGTGATCTGCAGCAACCAAAGGATTAATCTTCTCAGGACCATTTCCTACCTTTTCCTGGATGCTATGGTTATCTTGGGCTAACCTCTGCAGCAGGACAGACCTCACAACGGAGAGTCTCCTCCAGAGATGAGACGGACTGAAAAGAATGTCTAAGATGTGACAGTCCCACTAGCAGCACATAGAAGTGTTCATTTCACTGCACATGCCCCAAAATGGATATTGGCTCTTCATATCCTAGTGGCAGAGATTTTAAAAAACTGGTATCTCATGACTATTTTAGATTTATTTCTTTAATCACCACAGAGGATATATGTTTGCTCTTTGTTATCTTTCCTTTTAATTGCCTATTCCTGTCTTCTCACTTGTTACCAGAATATGTATTTTCTCTTTTTAGCTTGAATTTTTTTGCATAAGCAAAATTGTGTGTGTGTGTGTGTGTGTGTGTGTGTGTGTATGCACACACGCACATATGCACACACAAGACAGTGCTTCTAAATTGGGCTCAGGCATGGGGAGTAATGTCAGCGTCACCCCACCTCCACGACAGTATGTCTGATGGCTGAAAGAAAGCCCAGATAGTAACATTTTGAAAAAGCAAGATCTTTTGATACCCCAGCTATTAATTATTGAACCAATCATCTTACCCATTGTCCTTTCACAAATCTCCACTGAGGGCCTACTGTTCTAGGAGCCATTTTAGAGGAGCCGGCAACAGAGCTGCGGTAAGATGGCACCCCTGCCGGCGTGGAGTTTACATTGCAGAGAGAAGGTTCATGGCAAACAGATAAATAATACATGCTAATTTCTAGAAATGGATGAGCACAGTGACAAAAAATACAGCAAGCATAGAAGGATAAAATATGGCAGTGGTGGGCATGTGTTAGACACCACACTCTGAGCCTCACCACAAACATCATAGTGTCTTTCGGACAAAGAAGGAAGAATTGTCATTCCTTCCCTCTCTCCTCCCTCCCTCCCTCCCTTCCTTCTTTCCTCCCTTCCTCTCATCCCCTCTTCCTCCCTCCCAACCCTCCTGCTCTCCCCTGCCTTCCCTCTTCCTTTTGGACAGGTAAGGCAGACTGAATGAGGACTTCTAGGATTATGTTCTTCATTTCCTTCATGGAAAAGCTTATTTCTAGTGAATGTTTTGTTATCACTTCCAAGGAGATAGTTCAACCTTGGTGAAACTGGCGTACACTTGAAATGAATAAATATCCTTCAGGCCCCATCAGCCCTCTTCCTTCATTGCCCAATTCCCGAAGGTGAGTGAAGTCTTCACTGAGTAGTACATGACCTCAGTGCTTTTGCATCAACACACTCAGCTAAAAAGCCTTTCCAGGCCTGTGCATATTGGCTCATCTCCATTTTTGAATATATGTGTAATTAATTTTCAAGTGGTCTTTTTTTTTTTTTCCTTTGTTTTCCCAAGTGGTCTTGATTCAGTCACAGGGCTAATGATGTTGAGGATAAAAATACTTCTTCTAAAATGAAATTCCTGCCCGTTCACTTCTGTATAGTAGTTCTTCATAATCAGACTTCTTGCAGCTCATTTCAGATGAAGCCGTTTAAAATCTCCTTATGGTCATTTGAGCCTGTTCAAAGGAGCAAATTGTAGTCACTCTCACAGTGACCCTAACTTACCCTACCTGTCAAGTTTAAAGCTCCCGTTTAGTAGACTCTGTTTATATGTATGTGTATACATTAGAATAATGTTCTTAGTGACTCCTTGGCCCTTAACTTTTTCTGCTTTCTTGAGATTGCTGCCGAGTCCTATCTATCTGGGCATTTATCATAGTCTTTTCAAATTAAAGCACAATCGATACTATTAACATTAAAAAATGTGGCTGGCACACTAATCTTGTTATCTTCTTACTTGGGACGAGAGAATAATAGGAAAAAATAAAGTAAAAACATAATTGAAGGTACCTGATATGTCTGCCTGCCTGTTTGTTGGCAAGCAGTAACGTCAGAGCAGGATCACACGAGCTTGCAACAGTGAAGTTGGACCAGAGGGGAGACTTTTCTGTTCTTTTCTTTGCACCAAAACTTTGGGCCAAGTGTATTTTCCAGCTACTCTTTAAATTGCTACTGTTTACATTCAAACCTTGATTAACAAAACTAATGGTGGAAGAGTAATCTAAGATTACTAAGAGTAATCTAAGTAATCTAAGAGTAATCTAAGAGTAATCAATCCAAAAATAAGTTAAATTTAGCTTCAACGTGCATTTTGGTGCTTTCATTTTAAGATAAGATAATTATGATTCATAATATTTCACACAATATGGTGAATCGAGTTTAATTATTTAAGGAAATTAAATAGGCTTGGGGGGGTAGTAATATGTTGAGAGTGTGGACAGTGGCAAGCACTCCTGAATTCATATCAAGTCTCTGCCATGGGAGAGGTAGGTGAACCCAGCCAGGTTGTGAAACTTGGAATGGTGTTAGTACATAACTCCTGGGATATTTGAAAGGATTAAATGAGACCTAAGCAGGTGATCACTTAACATGGTCCTTGATACGTGGTAAGCTCCTGATGTTATCATTGTCCTTATGTGGATAAGTGTCAACTATTGGGCATATGTATTGGATTTTCAAAGGTCATAGACCAGGTTTCATGTACAGTGGGTGTTATATGCAACTAATGTATCATTGAACACTACATCAAAAACTAATGATGGTTAACTGAACATTAAAAAACCCAAAAAATAAACAAACAAACAAAATCTTGCTGCATATTTTCCCAACACATTTTCTATGCGTAAAAGCATATATTCTAAATTAAAAAAAAATCTTTAAGAAATATATTATTATGGACTTTGGAAATTATGTTATCAAGGAAGGAGGAGAAGCCAGACTAATGCCAGGAAGTGTAAACTTAGAATTATAGACCTATATCTCTGGATCAACAGGACTGAATGTGGGGTCATGTATGGAGTCAACGCTGGGCCCATGCATTTGAAACCACTTTATAATGATTTTGAAGGCAGGGATACACACTGATGTTGTCAACTTTGCAAAAAGAGTTAAGAAACTCCAAGAATCTCTAGTAGTGGTTATTTTAGAAATCTAATGGAAGGCTCTGTGAAAGTTCCAAAATAAGGTAGACAGATGAGTTTCAGTGTGGCAAATCCAAATAATACATTTCCTTATAACATATATGGAAGGTGAGCTAAGAGGCCGGTCAGACTGGCTGCTGTTATCTTCCTTGAAACTGTCAAATGGGCATAAGGAAAAAGTGGGATGCTCACCGGCTCCAGGGCTCACCCACGTGCTATAGGAATATTGCATATTGAGATCTTAGGAAAGACATAATCTACTTGGAAAAGGTCCAAAGAAGGCAGCTAAAATGCTCAGGAACCCAGAAGGACGTATGTAAAAAGAAACTCCAAACATGAGGTCAACCAACAGAGATTAAAACCTTAGAACTGTTGACTCTGAAAATATGAAAGAATGTACCAAACACATTGATAAAATTATGAAATATGAAAGTGAACATAATTGATACAAATTTTGGTCTACTAGGATGGGTGGGATACCACTTGAGGCTTAAAAGACATCATTTGATACATACAGGGAAATATTTTTCATAGCAATAATAAATATATGAAGCTTATTAAATCAGATAAGTAAAAATAATTTAGCTTTAAGAAGTAATAGTAGATCATTATATTAGAGCTTCAGAACAGGTTATTTGGACTAAAGGAGGAGGTTTAACTCACTGATGACACCATAGGTAGCAACTCCAACCCTCACCTCCTAATTTATTGTAAGAAAGTTAGGTTAATTGTCCATCAGTCTGATCCAGTAAGGCAATTTCTCCATTATTCATATTCATCAATTTAGGAAAAATCTATTTTAATACATTTTTTAATTAAAGTACAATATGCATCTAGAAAAATGCCCAAATAAGAGCGGCAGTTTGATGAATTAGCACCAAGTTAACCCACCCATATAATGACATCCTAGATCAAGAAATAGAACATTACCAGTTGGGCACTCTCCCAATGACTATCCCCTCTCTCCCCCATAAATGTGATCACTCTCATAATATCCAACATCATAGATGAAGCTTGCCAGTTTTTGAGCTGTTAGTAAAAACAATCATAATGTATATATTCTTTGACATCTGGCTTCTTGACTTACTGTATTTGTGAGATCCTTTCATATTATTGCATGCAGTGGTAGTTCAATCATTTTCATTGCTGATTATTATTCCTTTACATGAATATACCACAATTTATTTTTCCATTCCAATTATGGACATTTGGGTTGTTTCCACTTTGGGGCTCTTATGAATGAAGCTATCTTGACTGTGTGGTATGTACTTTTGGTACTCATATGGATAATAGTATTGGGGATACACCTAGGGTTTAAATTGCTGGGGCATACATTGTGCCCATAAAATTCAAACTCTGGAAAAACAGGGAAAATTGCATAAGCTTTCTTCCTGACATTGACTCCTTGATGTTTTCTATCTGTTGGAAACTGACTTTTGTGCCAAATGAAAATGAGAAGCCAACTGTGGCTCCTGGGTCGATACTAAGAAGAAGAAGAACCTGTATTTGGAAGCTGCTAGGTGGGAGGCATGTTGAGGAGTTTCAGACTCTTAGAATTTAGTTAACTGTGGGTTTCCTGCTGTTTTCATGCCACTTGCCTTCCTCAGACCACGAGATTGGCTTTCACACTTGGATAAACCTACTTCTCATTAGCAGCTTTAGAAATATTTTCCATTCATCTCGAATTTGTGATGTATGGATGTGGACTTCAGTATTTTCCTTTGCTAATAGATACTGCTATCTAATTAAAGATGAATTTCAAGGACCTGAGACTCCAGATAGGGTTGGCTGCTATACCGCTTTATTAATGCTAGAAGGTTGGGCTTTTGGAAATAGTACATCCTTTACCTTGCACCCAGGAATCCAGTCAAGGGTTTAGAGTAGGAGAGATGGGTGCCATCTTGCTACTGACTGAATGCAGCTTTACTTTTTAAAAACAGTCGATATCCTTATAAAGAAACTGAGTTGCCACTCCTCAGTTGCTGATGTCTGACCCTCACAGGGTTGCTATGCCTTGAGTACTCCACGGAGATGTCATTTAGCTTTACCACCGTGCATGTTTAAGGTCTAGAAACACTGCCAAATTTAATTTTATAGGTATGATTTCTGAGTACTTGCTAAGTGCTTTATGTATATTATCTCATTTAGTTTCTCAAGCCAACTTATGAGTTATAGAGACTACTGTCATTGCTTCTTATAGATGGGACAACAGAGACTTGTGGAGGCCAAGCATCCTTCCCAATGATAAGGAAGCAGCACTAGTTGGTGGCAGAATCAGAACTCAGACCCACATTGTTGAGATGCTGCTGAAGTCATGAGTCACTCTGCATACTGTCTCCTACTCTGGGTTCCTTACTTGACTCTTTCAGTCTTTCACTCGTGATCCATTTAGCCTTGCTTCTCTGTTAATAACTTGGCAACACGGAGGTGTCTCTCCGCAGGACTGTCATTCACCACGTTCAGCATTTCTGTCTTCCTCAGGGTATTGCCTCAGGATTCTCTCAGTCAAGAAGGTTCACTCCGCCTCTGTTCCCACTTGCATGCGATTCTAGCCTGCTGCTTTTGTGCAAGGGCATAGCTAGCACAGACATTAATCTTGAAAGGTTTCTGTGTCTTGGTCAATATTTTCAGACCAGGGCCTAGTGAGGAATGATGCTGCGAACTACAGCATGTTAGCGGTTTGCAGTAACAGAGTTTATAGGGCATGTCAGTGCCTGAGAATGGGGTATGACGTGAAGTGAGAAAAGCAAAACATCAAGTGGTATGCACGAGCTGATTCCAGTACAGAGCTGTGCACGCATTAGTCAAGATTGGAAGATAACTTGCATGAGATTGGTATTGTTTATTTTATTCTTTGCCGTGTGCTAAGTTGCTTCAGTTAATAGAACTACTAAATAACAGATTGACTGGGACAAGTGATATAAAAATAATTGAAGCAACATAAGCCAAGGATCATAAGTGGGAATTACACTAAATACCTTTTTTGATCACATCTTATAGTTTATGACATGTATTTGCATATATATATATATATATATATATATATATATATATATATATATTTGAGCTTCATAGCAACACTAGGAAATAGAGAAGAGCTATTATCGTCCCCACATACATCTTATACATCTTGCCCTCCTGGGTCTGTTTGTCTTTGATTCACCACCCTTCCCTCTGCTGTTTTGCACGTTCCCAGACCGGTTGGCTTCTGGCTCGGTTCAGTTGATGGGAGACACCGGCTGGAGGAGGAAAAAAGCCAGCGTGTTTCTTCCTGTTCTTTTCCGCCTTGGATAGTCTCTCCCCTACTTGTCTGCTTCAGACAGGGCTCTGGATCGACAACCTTCCCTTAAAGAGTACGTGGACTGAGGGGTCATCTTGTTCTGTTCTCCTCCAAGGAGATTTTGGAAGAGTCACATCCTGGGACCCTCAGTGGCCAACTTAACCTCTTTACAGCCTAAGGCTGATGCCTGCCTCTCCCATTGTTCTTTTGGGAGGAGAGGGTGTAGGATGGTCCTGGCGGCCTGAGAATGACAGCCCCAGGAGCCACTGGTTGCCTGCCGCCGTGGCAGTGGCTCTGTGTGTTTAGCTGTGTGTGTCTAGGATGAACAGGCTTCAGCAGTGTTCATGAGGCCTGGGCTTTGGGCAGGGGAGGTCCTGCTGGGAGACAAGCTGACGTCTACCCCCAAGATCAGAGAGCAGGCTTGTATAGGTGAAGGTTTCAAAGCCCTGGCTTTGATTACATTTTAATGACCAGAGTCATAATTTATTCACAGAACTCAAGCTGAGCACCCTGGAGTTAGCCAAACACAAGGCTTCCATTTTACCCTCAGGCCAGCCCGTGAAAAAGTTTGAAATAGAAGGGAAATTTAGGGTTGGGCGTCCTCATTAAAAATGAACATAAAGGATTTTTTGAGCATCCATAATAGCATATGTGGGGTCACGTTACTTATGAAGGCTTGGATGGTTCATGTGGACTGTGTCAGGAAGTTACATCTTTTTGGCTAGAGACCTAACCTCCTATGAACTTGTATTCTCAGACCAGCACAATACACGGGTGGTAGGACGTAGCTGTCCCTGAATTCCTCTCCCACTTTGAGTTTTGGAACAATCCGTGTTTTACCTTTTCCTTTTTGAGAGACAGAATGAGAGAGAGAGAGAGAGAGAGAGAGAGAGAGAGAGAAGTAGTGGGTTGTGATCTATTTTTACATAAAACGTGGAGAAGATTGAGTGAGGTCCTAATTCATTTCGTAAGAAAGAATGAAGAAGAATTTAATTTCCTCTTTACTCTGCTGCTAGATGCAAGCCATGATAGGGGGTGATTAACTTTTATGTTTCTGAAGCATTTTCACATGAAATTCATTTTCAAAGAAACAGCAAGTAATCCTGGTAATTTAGGGTTTGTTTGAGGCACTTTCAAAGTGACCCCGGTGTTTGGGGGGAGGTTAAGACAACACCCATGGGGGTGAGACTCTGATGGATAACTGGCATCTGGTTGGGAATGATTGGTGTGTAAATTCACCTTGGACTCTCTGGCCGGAAGACAAAGCCCTAAGTGTGGCCAGTGTGGACTTTTGTCCTTCTTTGTCACTTTCTGTGTCTCTACTTAGAGATCAAAGGATGGCTCTGGAAGGAGACCCCGAGGTGAATGGTGACAGCAACTGCTCAACATCAATTCAGCATCACAGTTTTCCATGATCTACCTCCGCTGAGGGCCCAATTCCCAGGTACTTAACAGGTTCCGTGTAATTACGGAGTGAAAAAATGAACGAGCAGAGGAAAAGGGAATAGGAATGAAATACTTTCTAATAGCAGATAATCTAAAAGCCATTTCCTTGGACATTGCAAAGCATTATATGGTTTTTTCTCTGTTGGAGATTTACTTCCTTAATTACCTTTTGCTTGAGTTAAACTGAAGTTCATGTTTTTTTTGTGTTTTTTTTTCTGTGCTTTCACACTAATTATGTGGATTTACAAGCCTAGAGGGTGCCGAATAGCAAGGAGGCATCAAGAGTAAATGAAAAATGTTCTAGTGATAACTCTTAAGTAGGTAAACCAGTGAAGTTTTCTCAACGCCGGCATATGTCACCTATGTGTTTTCCAAGTGCTGCCCCTCTGAAATGTCTGGACTCCAATGGAACCGCTTCATGTGTGTGGCTTGCACATTGTCAGTGCATGGCCTGAAAAAAAGAGACATTTAATTTCAAATGTTTTCAAACGACTTTTTTAGACTCCTTTATTCTTGAAACACCACAGTTCTGGAGATTCACCTTATTTGATGAAAGTAGGTCTCATTCTCAAGCTTCTGTTCTCTTACATGTAAAATGGAAATAAATGGATCACTGCGAGGACTAAAAGAGGTAATCCGCATAAAGAGATTGGGACAGTTCGTGGCTCAGTACAAATGCCCAACACTACTGGGTATCTTTGTTATTACAACCTTTCCCTGCTCAGAAGAATAAATTAGTATCCACTTTGGCTTCCCTATGAAACTGTAAGTGGTAGAGATATCTTCATTGATAGTGAGCACCCAGGCTAGTGGTTTGCAAACTTTTCATCACTAAGACACTCTCCATGCTTTGCAATACACTAAATGAACACCTTTAATTAAGTAGTTAAAAAAAATTAGACAGGCTTAACTGCCAACTGGAGCTTCTGATTGCCATAACGTAATCACTGGTGTCATGGATTGATAGAATTCCAGCTTTTTAGAAAATTCATCTATACTTTCTTTTAGGCTTTAAAAGCTGTGACTTACTAGCTCAAAGACCTTCATTTTTACCTACTGTAGATTATAGCCATATTTAAAGACCCTGATTTATCTGTTGGTTTGTATTTCTCTGGGGCCGAATGTTGGACAGAAAGAAGGAGGGCAATCAGTAGTTCACCTACTCTCTTTAACAGATGGGCAAATAGGCCCAGAGTGGACATGTGATCTCTAATGTTAGTTAGGGGTGGAATTGGAACTAGGACCAGATCTCCTAGTGCCAAGTGTTATGCTCTTCCCAGTGTACTACACGCATACCTACATAAAGGGAAACTAAATCATCCTTTGATGTGTTGGCACATTTTTATCCAGAAGGAAGGGAACTAAGGTCCTTTGCCCATAATGGAGGTAATAGCCAACAATTACTCAGTAGCTGCTAAGCATCAGTCACAGTACTAAGTGCTTTGTAGGTATACTCTCATTAAATATTCCAAGCAATGCTATAAGGTAGGTACTATTGTTATTCCTATTTTATAGCTGGGAAAGTAAGGCTCGGAGACGTTAAGAACTCAGATTGTAAACTGGGAGCCAGGATGAGGTAGCTCTAACTCTAGAATAGTCTAGGGCCTCCTCTTTGTCCACGTCACTGAACTGCCTCCACACATCTGATCCCTACACCAGAGAGATGGAAGACAGTGTTTGGTGTCTGTGGCTGCTTACCTCAGGAACTTGGGACCGGTATGTAAATGAGCACAAAACCATGGTTTCCAGGCTGGCAAAGCCAAGAAACTTTCATCTATCTTATTTGCATAGTCTGCATTCTCAGCTCAAGCTATTTGTTTTGTAAGTGTAGTCTTGGCTTTTGGAAGCCCAGTGAAAATGTGGCTCCATCAGGGAAAATCATTCTATATTCAGGAGAATATAGCTAGCAAACTCAACCATTCAAGAAGCAAGAAGGGAGGCTGGGAAGACCATAAAATGACCCAAATAGCAGTCAGAAGGCCTGCGTCCACTATGGCTCCTTCAGGAGAGTCCCTGTAATACTTTACTCTCGGCAGACACATTTCCTATGTGAATTGTTTTTGCAAGTTCTTTGTCCATTTTCCATTTTTGTGATTTTAAGTTGGTTGGCTGGATCTCTTTACATACCAAACCTATCGGTCCTTTGGCTGTCATAAATATACAGCAATTTTCTGTTGATTGCTTTATAATTTTATTCATTCTTTACATGTAAAATTGTTGTAGTATTACATATAAAATGAGTCTTTTTCTTTATTTTTTTTGCCTTGTATGATAATAATAGTAAGGGCCCTCCCATCTCAATAATATATTAATATTCACATCTATTTCTTCTTTTGTTTTTATAGTGTCTTTTTTGTACTTTTAAAACTTGGATCAAATTGGAATTACTTTGGTGTTTGGTGTAGAATAGGGAGACTTCCTCATTCCCCCCAACTTTTAGTCTTTTAACCTAACCACTTGGTGAAAATCCACCCCTTTTCCACCTACTTGAAATATCCTAATTTCTTTCTTTCTTTCTTTTTTTTTTTTTAACGCTTTGAGAAGAAGTGTATTAGTTTCCATAGCTTTTGTCAAAACTTGACCTCAGACTTTTCTGGGGGCCATCCCACTGCATGTTCCGTGGTACACATCAAGTGGTTTCACAGTGTCATTTTACTGGTTTGAACATCTTTTTTTTTTTAAGAAGATTATTTTTTTTTAAATTTTAATAAACATATAATGTATTTTTATCCCCAGGGGTACAGGTCTGTGAATCGCCAGGTTTACACATTTCACAGCACTCATCATAGTACATACCCTCCCCAATGTCCATTTCCCCACCACCCTCTCCTGTCCCCCCTCCCTGAAATATCCTAATTTCTGATATTTACAAATTTCTTCTGTGATTTCTGTGATGTTTCATCGATAGACTTTTGTATCAGTATTATAGTAGCTTTGATTATGATTTGGTATGAACTTCGTTTACACTTATTCATGTAATAGTGGACTCAGCTTCTAGTTTCCTGGCCCTCAGCAAGTTCTAGATGGAACCACAAGGCTCTTAAAGGGAGCCTGGGGACATGAAGAAGTGACTGTGGTCAGCCGGAGTAAAAGGTGGGAGGTAGAAAACACCACAAAGTAGTCTTGAAAACCTAGTCAGTTATTTGGGAATATTAAATATAAGTCAAAATTCTTTAAAGACCTTGATAACCTCTGTGACTTTCCCTAAGTGACTGATATCCATAAAGAACTCAAATTATAAGAAATAAATATTCACATCTTCATGGCCACGTTTCTGTAGTGTAGTGGTTATCACGTTCACCTTACACTTCTTCACAGACTCAGAGCCAGTCTCTTGGACTGAACTGGGTCACAGTGAAGTATGGAGAAAACCCCAATGCTGCTCTGCCAACTGCCTGTCACGTGATAGATTTCAGCCCCTACTTACGATCTGTGCAAAATATAAAGAAATAAATATGAATTAAAATTTAAATCAGCTCACAAAATGCTCAAATCAATGATTTGGCCAGTGGGCATTTTTCTCTTCAGAAACTACTCATGTGAACATTCAAATTTTGTACAGATTAGACAATGCATAATGACTTACACCAGGTTATTTGAACCTTGGGTACAAGTGATACAGCCAGAGTCCTGGAAGAAACAACTCAGCCACGCCGTGTCCATAACAACTCTTTCTACCTTCTCTTAAAATTCTTCCTTCCTCTGCCTGCATCAGCGCAAAGTCTAAGAACGAGTAGCAACACCCAATTAAGGGCTTGGGAAGTTCACACTCAGCTTGTATAATTTTGATTGCTCTGAGGATAATCTTCTGATAGTGCTGAGAGCACAGAGAACTTTCTGTTTCTGTGGAAGAGGAAGAGGCTGACCCTGGCTGGTTTTATAGTTCTATTTTAAAATAAAGGAGTATTTTTCATTCCAGAAAACAAGCAGATCTTTAGTGAAGAATTTGATGGGTTTTGACAAGTACATATAGCCATGTAACCAACACCCAACTCAGAATATAGAACATTTCGTCACCTCAGAGAATCCCCTCATCATATGCAGTGACCTCTACCTCACTAGAGAAGCAATCACTCTCTCTAACATCATAAATTTTGCCAGTTTTTGCAATTCATGGAATTGGAATCATAGTATGTACTTTTTTGGGAGGGCAGTCTGGCTTCTCTCAGTTTGCAAGATGTTTCTGATAGGCATCTGTGTGGTTGTGGGTGTCCATTTGTTCCTGTCTATCACCGAGTAGTATTTTGGTGTATGAATATGCCACCATTGGTTTATCCTTTCACACGTTAGTGCAATTTTGAGTTGCTTCTAAGTTTGGCTGTTGCTAATCAGGCTGCTATGAATATCTTTATACTTGTCTTTTTGTGAACATATATTTTCATTTCTCTTGAAAAAATGTCTGAGAATGGAATTTCTTGGTCAAATGGAAGATGTATTATAACTTAATAAACTGTTGTCGTGATTTCTCATAGTGGTTGTCCACTATGGACATCTTCATGTCTCAGTGGAAATGTGTGAGAGTTCTTGTTATTGCACATCCTTCCCAGTATTCGGTATTATCAAATTTAATTTAATTTTAACCATCCTAATGGGTTTAAAGGAATGTCTTATGGGTCTTATTGCGCTTTCCTGATGACTAATACTGTTAATGACATTTTCAGGTGCTTATTGATTATTTTTGTGTCTCTTTTTATGAAGTCATTGTTTGACTTTGGTCCATTTTGAAAATGGTGGAGTGGGGGCACCTGGGTGGCTCAGTTGGTTAAGTGTCTGCCTTTGTCTCAGGTCATGGTCCTGGGGTCCTGGATCAAGCCCCACATCGGGGTTCCCTCTCCCAGCATTCTCTCCACACACCCCTCACATGCTCTCTCTTGCTATCTCTCTGAAATACATAAATAAAATCTTTTAAAAAAATGGGTTATCATTCTTTTATTGATTGCAAATATTTTCTTCCATTCTGAAACTTGTTTTAAATTTTCATAATGGTTGTTTTAGGAGCAGAACTTAAAAATTTTGATGAAATTTAACTTATCAATCTCTTCTTGCTGCCATAAGTGTTTTGTCTGTTTTCATTTTATTTTATTTTATGTATCCAGTCTAAGAAATCTTTACCTACTTTAAGGTGGTGTAGATATTCTGCTATGTTTCTTCTAAAAGATTTCAGTTTTAATTTTTACAATTAGTTATATGTTGCATCTCAGATACATATATGGGCATGGTAATTGTTAGGGATATAGGTTTACTTTTTTCCCTCATAGACAACTACTTCGAGGAGCATTTATTGAAAAGATTTTAATTTCCCTATTGAATTATTTTGTGCCTTTGTAAGAATTGACTGCTAATGTGAGGAGCTGTTTCTGAGATCTTTCTCCAGAACTCCACACTCAATATATTCAAATACCTTACTTGACATTGTCATTTGAATGTCTAATAGAGATGTCAAATTCAACATATCCCCAAACTGAACTCCTTCTTCCCCGTTCAGACCTGTTCTACATAAGCTTTCCCCATCTCAGTTTATTATAACGTCATTCTTTTAATCATGCAGGCCAAAAATCTTGGAGTCATTATGGATACTCTCTCTTGCAACTTACACTTGCATACTTCCAAAGTATGCAAGATGACTTCCAAACTACATCCAGAATCTTACTACTTCTTTATCTACCGTCGTGACAATACTGATTTCTGCTTCCACCCTTGCCCCCTAGAGTCGACTTTCAAAGAGTTGAAGTTTCAAGAAATTTAGAAACTTTGGTCTAATCACTCTTCTGCTCAAAACACTCTAAGCGTTTTCCTTTTGTGCGGAAGATAAGGCACAGTCCTGAAAATGACCTTCCTATCCTCCAAACCCTTTCTAGCCTCATTTCCTATCACTTCCTTCTCCTCTTACTCATCAACAGCCCCCTGCCCTACTGCTGTTCCTTGTCTGTTGGTGGCCCTACCTCACAGCCTTATAGTTGCTCTTCTGTCTGCCCAAAATGCACTTTCCCAATAATTCTACATAGTTCCCTCCTGCAGTGCCTTCATGGCATTCATCAAATGGCACCTGACCAGTGAGAGCTCAGCTGACTATATATTTGAAAGCATAATCCCCCCAACACTTATTAATATCTTTTTAATATCTTATCTAATAGTTATTTTGTGTATTGCCTGAATTTAGCTCCAACCAGAATGCAAACTTTATGAGAGCAGGGATTTTGTCTACTTTGTGTCCTGCTCTTTATTCAACATGTAAAGAAATTCTGGACCTTAGTAAATGCCCAATAGATATTTGATAAATGGAAAAATTAATTCCTTCCCTCCAGGGCTCGCAAGATGTTTTAGGGGTATGAAAACAAAGACTCAGACTGAAACAAACACGGTATTAATTTTGAGATGCTTAGTTCCTGTCAGAGTCCTTTTGGGATCTAATTTCTGAAAACATATGGCAACTGAAAATCTAGAGCTTAAAGTGCAAGTTCAACATCCTTCCCACAGAGCTCCCTATGCTCTGTTCCTAGAACAGAACTTACTCACTTTAGGAAATTAAGAAGAAGACAGAAATGTACGAAGCATATTTTAGAAACACTTTCAATAAAAACAATAAAAAATTGGGGTTTTAACACAGAATTAGGCTTTAGTTACTTGCAAAATACACTATTATTTCCAAACAATGTTGCAAAAGTAAGGAGTTATTGTATATGTTAACAATATATAGCTGCTAATATTAAAACACTCACTGGATGCCAGGCAATATGCTGAGGACACTGACTGAATGATCTCATTTAATCCTCACAAGAATATTATAAGGCAGACTATGACTGTAAGCACATGCATTTTAGAGTTGAGGAACCTGAAGCTTAAAGAGGTTGAATAATTTGACAGCTATGCCCATACATCTCCTCAGGGGCATCACACTGAAAATAAACTTGTGCTGAATTCCCAATGCTGGTCACAGACTCCAGAGGCTCTTCAAACCTCCTGTTCCAGGTTTGAGTGTGACCAGACCTACAGTGGTTAAGATGTAGTATTTGCTGACAAACCTCTGACCCCAATGTTCCCTACCATAGAAGATGTTGCGTAATCATATGAATAGCAATTTTAGGATTGCCTTATTACCGTACAACTACTCCTAAAGGAAAATCCTCTTGGCACTTTGGAGCCCAAAGGAACATTAGCTTCTACTCGTGGATCTCCAGACTCACATCAAATTGAACGAAAGATGCATGAGTTTCAAGAAAAAGAGAGGAAAGAATTCCCAAGACATGGGTCTAGCCTAGCTATGCTACCTTTAGGATTTATAATAACGAGCCCACCATTACCACCCCCACCACGCATACACATAAGTGGAGGTAAGTTGCACATAAGCCTAGAAACAGTTCCTGCAGTTACACAAAGATGCTGGGCATCATGAGATTGAGCAGATGTGCCCTCTGTAAAAGGAGGAAGTAGTCTCATGTTCTGGCCTTCTTAAAAGCTGTTGAACCAACCCTGGGAGTTTCAGTGCTATGATGCTCTATTTGGTGTCCTGACAGTATCATTTTCTGAACTTTGTCGTCTGAGTTACTTCACCCACAGGTACCAGAAGACCACTCATCAGCATCTGTATGTCTACTTTCATGCGAGGAGACTAGAACTCTCTCTACTTGGTTCAGTGTCTTCTGATGATCCCTAGTCACTTCTCAAAGTCCCAGAAATAGGCTTATGCTTTATTTTCCTAGGACCTCGTCTCTCTCTCTCTCATCCTTGTTCCAATAATTCTAACACTGGTTTAACACTTTTGCATCAGTTTTTTCCTCCCCTACCCCCTTTCCACTCCTCATCCCTTCTGGGCTTGTCAGGTCCTATGGCATCACAAGTCCCATGGGTTTTATTGGGCCTTCTTCAGGCCACCAGGTGTCTGGTCCTGAGGTCTTGCTATCCACCAACAGGCCATCCCATTGCCCACACATTCATTTATGAAACTTGAGTCGGATGGCAGAAGCCACACAGTTGTACTGTAGAGCTGGGACCCAGGCTACGCAGCACAGGCTCCAGGGGAGACCAATGAAAGAAACTGACCTTCCTGGGGTGACAGTTTTGCTGGAGAATAGTGAGAAAGGTCTTTGATGGAGGCAGAGCTCAATTTCAGAGAAACCTGGCAGTTAGACTGAGGAATTTTCTATCTGATAGAATAGACGATGCTCAGAAATGCCTGTGCAAGGGGGTAAAAGGATGAAAGCAAAGCTTTAAAGAAGAGTAACCTGGCTATTATGGTGTGTTGGATGCATTGAAGACAGAGAAAGTGCATTTAGAAAGGATTTAGAGCAAGAAAAAATGAAAATCCATGGACTGGGTCTATAAGAATGGACAGAGAGAGGCAAAACCAAAGAATTCTTTGAAGGAAGAACAAACAAGATATGATGACAAACAGCATTCATATTCACAATGTTTAATAGCTGGGAGAAAATGGAAGCATGGGGTCGAAAATCCAGATGTTCTCAAATACATGTCCCATTATTTAATGTCAGGTGAGCCACACATCTAAATTGTAAAAAGATTTTTTGCATTCTGATGGTTACTGACTATTTCGTAGACACCAACATCCTACGTACACTCAAAGTCAACAGTGGTCAAGAACAAGCGAATAAATTTTGACTAGATTTTGGAGCTGGTTAGAGATGATACTAAATTGCAAGGGGATGGTTTAGACAGAGGTGTAAACAAACTTTAAGAATTAAAGATAGAAAATGATTTTATAAAGTCTTCCTATCATGAACCCTCATGGATTGACTTACTTGCCTCCACTCGCCTGGGAATAACATATGAAAGGACATTAACAAAGAATGTGAATTTTATTTTATTATTCCGACTGGCGGAGAAAGCGGGTTGGTAGGTCTTACTCTTCTGTTTGAAAAGGTAGAATTTTTGTTTAGAGACAGAATGATATGGTGTATCGTAGATAAAACAGCTATTTTTTTTAAGATTTTATTTATTTATTTGACAGACAGAGATCACAAGTAGGCAGAGAGGCAGGCAGAGAGAGAGGGGGGAAGCAGGCTCCCTGCTGAGCAGAGAGACCGATGTGGGGCTCGATCTCACGATCCTGAGATCATGACCTGAGCCGAAGGCAGAGGCTTAACCCACTGAGCCACCCAGGTGCCCCCAAACAGCTATTTTTGAAATCAGGCCGACTTGGGTATTAATTCCGCTGTTTAGCAAATATAGTTTGGGCAAAGTCACTCCACCTGTGAGATGATTGATTTCTTAATTGCAAAATCGGGATAATAGTACATAATTCATGAGACTGTTTGCAACGCTTAAACGAGTTAATGTGGTAATAATGACAGCTGCATGAAAGGCACTCAGGAAATGTTAGGTTCCTTCCTTAAAAAACTTCAAGGTAGGCCCATTGGCTTTGCCAAGGACTAGACAGTTTACGTTGATGAAACCTTAGAGAAGTAGTGCAGAATTTATTGGGGCTGGAAAAATGTATGTGTAACCAATGCTTCCTGACCCTTACCGAATTGCTCTAGGGTGTTGACTCTAGTAGATACGCAAGGACAAAGAGACAGTGTGTAAAGTCATTCTCTACTCTTCAAGAAAAGTGAGAAACTAATCAAAGAAGTCAGCCAAAGGAATAAATTATAATTCCATCCCAAGTTTGAGCAGATTTATTTCCATTTCTGAAGGAAAGTAATTGTATCAGTGAGTACATGGAAGGGTCAACAACACAAAGATGAAGAAGGGACCAAATCATAGTAATGGGGCAATAAATCCAGAGCTGCTGAGGAAGCCAAAAAGTAAAATATAAAAATCAACAAAAGTAATATGTCTGCCTTTGTTTTTGGAGACAGACGTTATTGTGGATAGATGGCAGATCCTTAACACAATGTGAATAATTGTGTCTATTGCAGCACAGGAAATGCTGATTTAGTATTTGGGAGATTTTTATTAAGAAATTTAATCTAAGTTTGGTGGAAAACAAGGACAAGTGATTAATAATCAAACTGAAGGATGAAAAAGGAACAAAGCAAGTTTGAATAAAGGAAGAAAAATGAGGCAGAAACTTATTTAAGGAAGCTAGACTAAATTACGTCCTTCAAGCCTGCATAAGTAGCTCCAAACAAGAATAGCAATTAGTGAGGTAATGGTCTAGTATTTAGAAAACCAATAACTTTTTTCTGTGTGTTTTCTGAGTGTGGACATACCAGCACTACGATACAAAATAGTTAGCTGTTACAACCGAATGAGTTTTACCTTACAATGAGGACAAAAGCCAAATAGTTTGTGAATATATATATATATATAGTTTGTATCATCTAGTTTGTTCATGAATCCAGTTTAAGAGAAAGGAAGGAAGGAACAATATCAAATGACTATGGAAGTTTGTGGAAAACTAAAGAAGCAGCACATAAAAGGAACAATGAAGAGATTTAAGAGGGAGCAATTCTTTAAAGACATTTTAAGACTGAGATGAGAATCTCTGACCTCATACAGATTGAGGGAGGAAGCCAGTATCACCCTTTGAGAATGGCAAATGAGGGCTGAGGAATGGAAGGGGATGATTTTTGAAGACTCTTTTATGGAAAATTGTCCAATTATGTGTTCCTTGAGAGTAGAAATCATGTCTCTTTAATATGCATCAGTGATGTGTTTGGGGTACTCATTTGGTGCTTTTTGAATGATCCTAATTACAGAAATTGAAACCTGAAAAGAGATGGTATGGATTTGAAACAATGCCAGTTCTCTATTTAAAATAATGGCCTTTAGGATGCCAAAGACAAAATTAGGCCAAGTCTGAGGAACTCAGCTCTCATATTCCAGAGCCTTGCCCCATGCTATTGATCCATTCTTCTTTCTACTTTTTGTCCACTTGAAACTAAAAATTGATTAAGAAGAGCACTATGCAGTAAAATAGATGTGGATTTGTCCACAGATATAGTGTTCTATCTGACAGATTTTATTTTTAGAATTTCAACGTGGGATTAGTAGGGGAAGAGATCTGGAAAATACTAAGGAGTTCATCGTAAATGGACTTAGTGAATATTGAATGCATGGCTGGCAATATCTGGCTTGGCGCCGGTGCACACGCCAACCTCCGGTGCCTTCCCACTCTCCTCCCACCTCCTATCTGGTCGTCTTGTGCTGTTGGGCGGACTGCTCCATGGGCAGGTAGGGAGTGGGGTGCAGCCCCACGTAAGCCCCTCTCAGGCCATGGAGAATTGACCTTCACAATCAGAGTCCATTTCTAGTTCACAAAGTTTATGGGTATTAACTTAGCTTGAGACCAAACCCTCCAAAGAACTGAGCTGAAATCATCTCGTAAATCCTTTAAGGTAAGTTAGGAAGCCAGGTCTGAAGAGATTTCATGAAGAGCAATAAAACACAGGTGTCTGCCCTGCATGCCCCCGAGGAAAGACCGTGGAAGATGTGGCATGAGAATCGAATGTTGTGGGCCCCTAAAGGGTCACAGCAACAACCACCACCCCCGCCCCCGACTCCGGTCATTGTTGTTTCTAATGGCTTGTTGATGGCGGTCCGCGTTCCTTATCATTAGGTACAGAAACTCGCAGACACCTTCTTCTCAGCGAAGAAACAAACTTCCTTGCTACAATGCGGTAGTTTTGCCTGTCATCAGGTTACTGAAACCAGTCATTATTTTCGGGGACTGCTGAAATTATTGAGGAATCCCCTGTCCCCGGGCAGATAGACCTGAAGTTTTCAGCTGACCTTCACTGCTTCTGCCATTAGAGCAGTAAATCTCCCTTGAAGGCAGACAGCACTTGGGTAATTTTAGAGAGGGCAAAGGAGCAGAATTATAGGTTGTCTGGGAAGGGTTGAAAGATTAGACCTCTAGAGGGAAAAAAATAAAATGAATCATCTTGAAGGGCAACTACTACTTAGGGTCAGAGTTTAAATGTCTGTAACCAGTGTTTTAGTATGACTTGCTGCTGGGATAATTAATGCACTCAGTTCTTGAAATAATTGAAAATAAAGCGTCACATTTAGAATAGATGAATTGATTTCATCAAACAAAAGGGACATTCATTAGAAAAAACAAACCTGCCTATCAGTCATTGAAAATATGAAGACAAATACAAATGATAGAACTTTGCTATTCTGAAATGGGTAATTTCTTTTTTTTTTTAAATATAAAAAGAAACGATGGATTTCTTTACCGATAGGAATGGCGAAATAATATTGGGGTATATCTTCAGCTTCTTTCAATGCCTCTCTCTGCATGTAGTTTAATTTGTATACTTTTTAAAGCTTTGATGAAAAGAGCCTTGGATTTTGAAAGGAATTAGAGGCATCTGATCCTGTTGTCTAGGGAGGTGGTTACAGACACCAAGCTTGAGGCAACTTATTGTAAATGTATGTCCTGTACTGTCTCATGTACACATAGTTTAACCAACCAAGATGGTGCCTTAAAATCATGCTTCTTCTTAGTAGCAAGAAGCCTGGCATTGCACGTTTAACAGTTTACTTTGACAGACCTTAAATATTTCTTAAATAAAAAAATAATATGATGCCTGTTAACTGGAGAGCAAGAATGCAAAACATTTGTTATATCAGAAAAAACAAATTTTTCTGTGGTCTGCCAACAATATGGGTATTTGGATCCTAGTGTTATCTGTGAGTCTGACTGAGTGATACTGGGAAGATAGATTTAACATTCAACCCTTGAGAATGGGAAACTTAAAAATTTGAATCTTCCAGATAGTCCATCCAGTATTCTCTAAGCATTTTAAATCAGTTTGATGATATATACATATAAAGTCTGAAATAGAAATCCATGACCAAGGAAGGTACTGGTAAGTCCCAGAAAGACTCACAAACATTGGTTGTCATTTTCAGGTGTTTGTTGAGAATCCATTTGATGACACAGTGTGCGTCTTTGTGAGTGGCTGATCCCAAACTCTTCTGCTGACAAAGATGTACCATGGCACCTGGGATAGTTGGCTCAACTATTTGATGTGGGGCAAATAGCTCTTCAACTCTGCCTTAGTTTCCCCATCGTTCACCTTCTCAGAACAGTTATATTTTTCAGTGTCATGTGGGAAAGTGCAGTGAGAATGAAATCTCTTGTTATAAAGGCTTTCTCGGGGACTGTCACTCTCTGTAAACCAGAATAGCAGAGGAATGTGTGGCTTTGGTCATAGTCAAACTAGCTGCTGCCTTATCAACCCTGGGTTCTAATGAGTTCCCTCTGGACCCTAAGAAGGGACCCAGATGTCTGGTCTGTCACCACCAAGATCTGGCAGATGGAATCAGAAGCAATTATGCAGATAAAGCTAAAAATAATAAATAAAACAAACAAAAAAAAACCCCCATTCCTCATTTTTGCCAGTTAATTTCATCAGATAGCTTGAAAGGAAATATTGAAAAGTTTTTTCCTCCACTATTGCTCTATTGCTTCAGTTCTTTCTTTCTTTCTTTCCTATTTTTTAACAATTTTCACAAAAGTAAGCAATGGGGAGTGCCTGTCTTTTAAGGGTCAGTAGCCGAAGTAGAGTTTTATGGAGGCTGCCAAGCAGAGCTGTCATTCCCTGTGTTGAAGACCGATCTCTGGGGAAAGACATGGCCAGCACAGTGATCCAAACCCAGCTATCATGAAATGCCTGGACGATGACTCCGCTCTCAGTCCATCCACAGACTAACTCATCGCTTGAATGTATGTGTCCGATTGGCAGCAGTAAAGTTTCATCGTCAGGGACTCCATGTGTGTTTCTTATTCCATTTCAATTCTTTCTTCATCTTGTTATTGTAATAACCTTCCAAAGAGATTGTACCTTTCAACAATCTAAGAGTTAGATCTCCAGCTCTGAGTGATGTGTGATCGACTTTCAAATTATGTTTGTTTGAAGCTTGCAGAGTTAAGCTCTCTACACTCATTAGAGCTAATTGTACACTGATACCTCACATGTGTGGTGCCTGCAGCCCCACGCCAGGCATGGCATATTTAAATCCTTTGATAACATGATTATTGAGGATTAAAAAGTAATTAAAATGACAGCCCATGACAATCAGTTCATCGACAACACTGAAGGAACCCTGCCTTCTTATAGGCACAGAACTATGCAGCAAGAGCCTGCAACCACCTGATGTTAGGGATTTGCTGGAATGACTAAACCCTCTTCCTTCCCAGAGCAGGGGGTAATGTCATTTGGCTGCAAGTGGATCTTTAATTATGGCGAGACTGCTCAGCGCACCCCAACGGCCTTAACTGCTTGCTCTTTCCCATTAATTTTAAAGTTGTAACCCAAGTCTGGAGCTGCTTCAGTGTGACCCTGAGGTTGCTTGAGTTTTCTATTTGTGTTTAAGTAAATAATTGGGATCAGTAATTTCCCTCTGGAACTCTTAGAGTATGGCAATTACATGAAATTTGCTTGACTCTTTCATGCATGCCAAGAGAGAGAAATAAATGCATAAGGCATTTGGAATGATAATTTCCAAGATATGCCTGAGCCTGTCAATAGCTCTGTGTTCCCTCTCTGGCTCATCAATATTCTCATTGTGACTTCTAACTGCACAAACTCAAGGAGATAAGGCAAATGGAGGGTATATTCTTTAAAGCCACAGAGAAAAGATGGTTTCTATTCTCTCCCACTAAGCTAAAATAATATATTTGCTCCAAGTAGAAAAGCTAAGCCTTAGGGCAATGTTTTCTTGTTTGACATTTTTTTTTTTTTTTTTGGCTGAGAAAAACATATTGATATTTCTAAAGTAAACTATGCTGTAGTTAGCTAGGAGACAGGCTGGGTTTGGGAAACGAGTTAAATAAAGTGTTATGTCTGAGTACCCATTTGGAAGAGTTTCACATTCTCAACAGCTCTTCAGGAAAGATAATACATAATCAATAATGATGTACTGTTTGGTTTTTCCCAAAACCAAACCCTTTGTGAAGCGAATGCACAGTTTTCTGAGAAATCAATGGACATTAATTTTGCAGAACCACAAGTCAAATTTTGAATAAGTGGAGAGACATATCTTGATATATCAACTTCACAGAAATGAGGTAATGTTTAATTATGCAGCTAATTTTGTTCGATATCTTGTAGAAATTCTAGAAAGTCTTGCATTCCAAAATACAAATTGTACTACAGAGTTTTATGATGACTAAGCCATAAACTGATGGTATAAACTCTAAAAACTTAGAAAATGACAAAACATGATAAAGTGGATAAAATAGGCAAGAAAGCAGAAAAGCTCCAAATGTGCTAAAAAAAAACAAAAAACAAAAAACAACAAAACCTGTCAAATCTTCACTATACAACTTAATAACTATCAGACATTGAGCAAGTTCCTTAATATCCCTGAACTTCAGTTTCTTCATTTATAAAACAGGGATCCCAATATTTTACTCAGGTCACTGGGTTACTGTGAAGACAAACTATTTTATGATAGTGTATTATAAACTATTATGTGCAATGCAAATATTATTGTAATAGTAGTTAATATCACATGGCCACATTTCGTTCAGGTCGTAACCTTAGCGTAGTAAAGAGGTTACTAATGTCTTTCTTGCTGTATTAACTTGCTCTGTGATTTCTGCTAAATCCCTTCTGATTCTCAGTTGCCTGTGAAGCTTGATGAAGACAGGGGGTCAGGGCTAGGGAGGTGTTCTTTAGGAAAAATTTACTAGGAAGAAAGTGAAGAGGGGAGATTCAGCCAGGATGCGGTTTCTGGTAGAGTTGAGCCTTGGCCTCAGGTCTCTGGTGTAAACCATTACACCATGGGGGAGGGGTTTGGGGAGGTGTGAGATGGGGCAGCTGGGGGCCCTTAGTAGACAACAACCACTTAAAGCAGCTGTGGTGGAATGTACCAGCCTGGTTAGGGCATCAAGGTGGGGCACCAAACAGTATTTATGACAACTGGCCACATAGTTTCTTAATGAAAAGCTTTTTTTCTCTAACAGAAAGTCAAGTAAATGTCCATTATGAATAAATTCTTCCTGAAAGTGACTTTCTGCTTTCTGTCTCATGTTTTTCAAACCGCTATAGACTTTGCCTTAAAACCTGGTAAGTATGTGTATCTTCCTCAAACACATCTACCCATGGCCATTTCAGTATCATCTCGCCTTATGGGGTAGAGGCTAAGAAGAGTCTATGCGGCAAGGAAAATGCTAAGTTGATTTAAGTGGCTTTGACAACTAAGATATTGCTTCTCCTTTTTCACGTTATCTTCCCATTACCCATTTTCCATAAATATCAGATTTACTCTCCGATTGACTGCCCAGGGCCCGCGGGGTGAAAGCCGTCATCAAAAACTAGGTATTAGGCATTTAATTATGTAGATTTCAGATCTAAATATGTAAGTGATAGTCAAGAAAAACTTAGAGTGGACTCTCGGAAAGAGAGCCTTTCACTCCCTAAAAAATATCTAGAAACAAAGATTCCCGAAGCTAAATACTTTTGTTTGAGACATGCTGTACATTTTAATCCTCATCTGGGAACTTCATTATAAACACGTTGTACTTAGCTTTTCGTTTATTGTTTATTGTCTGCTCTCCATTTGATTGCACGTAATCTAAGTGTAGGTGTTTGTCCTGTTCGCCATTGTATCCCCAACACCCGGCCTGGTACCTGGCCCATCATAGCTCTCAACAATTATTTATTGAAAAACACGACAGACCTTGGTATACTGCAGCTTTGAAAACTTTTGGAGTAGTGAAGCTTGTTTAAATGTGTTAATCCTGTGTTTCCCAAGTGAATTTATGCACAGACCTCCCCCACCACACATACACAGAGCCCCCATCTGGACTACATTTGGGAACAGAGTATCTTGATAAGACCAAGAAAAGACAACTCAGTGGAGGTTGGTTTTTGGTCTAGATCTAGGTGGTGACTGTGCTGGTCATTCACTTTTTGTCCTTCCCCAAACCCATTTTCCACCCTCCTCTATCCTGACCCCTATAGGCTACACCCTATGGGCTCTATTGACCTCTGGTTTCTGGCTGGATTTGGCCAATGGGGAGGCAATGTAAGAGATCAAAGGACAGGAAGAGGAGGAGGCAGAGTTTGCTCACCTCACTCCCTCTACTTTTGCATTGTGGTTCTGTCTTGGCTAAATTCCTCCACAATGACTGTTCCTTCCCTGTGGACACCTTTGCATTCTTTCAGCTTGCCCCGGCTCCAATACTATGTTCCCTCCCCCCTCTCAGGTGTCAGGGTGGTAATGACTTCCCCTGGTACTGTCCTTAGAGCCCTCGACTTTGCCTGTAGGTTTCCTTAATCACATCCCAGCATCTATAAAGAGTCCTTTCACACTATAAACTCTCCAGAATCTACCCAGAGCATGCCTTCTCTTTTCTGTGAGCCCCTGACTGCTACAGTGACAACCTTTTGAGTCTGGAATGGACTGCCAAGAGGAAATTAAACACCCTCTTGGCAGAGGCAGAGTTTCATTTTGTGGTTTTGTTATTTTGATTGAAGTTTTACAAATTCTCAGAATTTCATCCACACCTGAGCAGGTTAGTACAAAAATAAATCCCAGAAACAAAGTAAAGTACTCTTATGAGTTATCCATCTTTCTAGTTCACAGCTGATATGTGAACTACGTACTCGGTGGTTTTAATCTATTCCTTACCCAGATTCTGAGCTTCAAAGAAAATAGGACCTTATTCCTTGGGGCCATCACTCCTCAGTTTTAATATAGTTTGGGACACTGTAGGCACTCGCTGCACATTAATTTAATTCATATATTCATTTAGATGATGGTCACAGCTGCCGAGAGTAGACAAAGTAGAGGCTTTATCCATTAGCTTCAGACTAAAGGAGAACATTTAGCAGCACTGTGAGCAAAGGGAAAATGGGACACATTTGTGAAAAGAAGGCACCAAATTCCCAGGTGTGATGTTTAGTATCTTTTTATGTGGTACAAGGACTGGACCAATATACTTACTTTTTATTATAACAGACTTGGTGATAATTAGGATCTGTCCAGTGGGAGTAGATAATGAGAGTGTCTTTTGAGCCTAAGAACGTATGCTCTGTAAGTTAGGGGTGATTATGTCACTGCATGACATAACTAGCTTTTTCTAACTAGCTTTAGTAGATGTATTTGCCTTGGAAATCAATGGATCTGGGATACAGCATATAAAAAAACAATGTTGCAAAATAAAGTTCCCTAAGAGGCGTGGAGAGAAAATTTCCTATCCTGGTGTTGGGACGATAGCTGTCCCCACCGGATCTCGTAAGCAGTTGAAGAAGGTTTGACTATGGGAGCCCCAGTCATAGATATGTCCCTCCAAACAAGGACCCAGGCTGGTCAGGTAATAACTTATTGTTTAGTACTTTAGGAAGCCTCCAGCAGCATCAATATAAATATGTGACAGTAGATTAGAGTCAGTCTTATCAGAGATTTTGAGAGGAATAAACCTAATATAACCACTGCTTCTTTTTTTATTCTTTTTTTTTTTAAATTTTATTTATTTATTTGACAGACAGAGATCACAAGTAGGCAGAGAGACAGGCAGAAGCAGGCTCCCTGCTGAGCAGAGAGCCCGATGCAGGGCTCGATCTCAGGACCCCGGGATCATGACCTGAGCCGAAAGCAGAGGCTTTAACCCACTGAGCCACCCAGGCGCCCCCCACTGCTTCTTTTTTTAATTCTTTTACTCATTCTTTTTTCCTAGGCCTTAGCCCAATTCTTCCTGGCATAGTTTCCATCACTTTGGACATTATTTTGCAGGACAAAATGGTTGCTTTCTAGTTGTGTGGGTCCTTAATATGGGTTGTGTGTTTCCCTTTTGTGAAACTGATTCATAGGATTTCGGGCTAAACCTGTTTGGGCAGCTAAATTATAATAATAATGATAACCCAGTTCTCCTGTTCTTACTTATAACTGCTTATTTTAATAATCATTTGTTTATATGCTTATTTCCTTTTCAAGGTATTAGTTTCTTGAAAGCCTGTCTCTTTAGTCTTTATCTTGTCCTAAAGCTGGCCCTTTCCTGGACCACTGAGATTAGAAGTGGCCAATTCTTCCCAAGGAAAGCCCTTATCCTGGCTTTTTATCTTCACCAAAGAAATATCAGAACCCACAACTATATTCCCCAAAGTCTGAGGTATTAAGTCTTAACACCATGCATAGAACACCGACAGTCAAAATTAAGCTTTATTCAGCCTGGTTCAGAGGTGACCAAATTACTCCTTCCTAGTGAGATTAGGATCTAGACTTGTACCATCCTCATTTCACATTTTCAGGTTTTGGCCCCATATCTCTTTGGTGTTCTCTGATTCCAACAGAGGTAACTTTTTATAGTTTAGCAACATATAGTCAGAGACTCTCAAAACCCTTATTTCTAATAATGGTATCCATCATTTGCATGAATTAATGATCAATTCTGATATGATACCAATCATGCCAGTAGTCTAGTCATTAGAGAAAGGAGTTAGTAGAGTTCCTGATGCTGACATCTTGAGAGGACGGGTTACTGCTATAACAGGAGGGCAGGGAGAAGTATATTTGAAACATGAGAGATTGACTGGGAAATCTCTTTGTTGCCCTCCAGCACTTGTGACTCCATGAAAGGATGTTCCCTGCCATATCCCTAGGCATTCAGCATTCCCTTAAAATCTTGTAGCTTTCTACTGCAAGCCCTGCTGGTTTTTGCTGAGGGTTTTCCTTGGTGAAAACATTCTTGGTCCATGCATGGGGCTGGCCCAAATGCCAGAGAGTCAGTGCTCCTGGAGACAGATCTCAAGCCATGATGGATGGGGACTGGAGGATAAATACTCCAGCTTTCTCTCCAACGGAAAACAAATATTGCTTTTGACAGGCAACTGCTGTAAAAATTTAGAGTGGGAATGACCGAAGTGGGATGGACGGAAAAGGCTTCAAGAAAGAGGTTGGAATTTGACCTCCTGAAAGAAAGATTGGATTTTGAGAAGTGGCAAAGAGAAGGGAAAAGATTAAATAGCAGGAATGGCCTGGGCAAAAGTCAAAAGAATACAGTAGCTTTTATTTTATTCCAAGTAGGTAAAACAAGTACTTCCTATCCTCCCTTATGTGCTAGGTTCTTTATCTACTCTATTTGAGGAGAAGCAGATTGATTTGATTGAAATAGAGTATTTGAGTCAAGGAGCATTCAAATTGGTCTTAAGAATATGGCCTGGAAATGTGAATTCCTGCAACAAGAGTTTGAGGTATATTGGTGGGGTTTGAGTAATGGGAATGAAACACACACCATTTTAGGAGCTAATTAGGTAGCATAAGGAACGAAGACTAGAGTAAAACTATATTGGATGGTACAAGACCATCAAAGGATCCTTGCAATATGCCAGATAAGATACGACAGGATCTAGCCTCACTAGGGTAAATGCTGTGTGGAATGGATAGGAATGGTAGAACATGAGACTGTCAAGGCTATGCATTAGAGAAGAGGAAGAAATCAAGGTTGACCTCAAGGTTTCCTACCTGGTGTTAGAGAAAGTGGGGAGACAACAAATGATGGAGAAGGAATAGTCTGGACAGTGGAATAAATAATTAACTTGCTTTACCATTCTCCTCTTCCTTTTTCTGCAAACTCTCATGGCTAGGAGCTTCTGAAACCTAATATTAAATTCAATCTCTGTGGACTGGAGTCACTAAGGGAAGAAATGTTGAACCAGATTCTAAGCCTTTCTCAGCTCCTGCCTTTTGTGTTCTTCAAGTATCATAGTATTTAGTGGAAGGGGAGCTGTGCTATCTAATTCCCATTCCAATTTGCTGTCCTCATGGAGAATCTTACTTTCACAACGCCAGGGATGATAGACCTCCTAAATTTGGAATTTCCCAACTCCCATTAGGATAAGTGATATTTTTAATATTTCTTAAATAGAGTGTTTGGGCATTTAATTATATTATGCAAAATTAGTAAACAGCTATTTCAAGGTAGCGTTGATTAAAATGAGTTGGCAAGGTGTGGTATTTATTAGTATTTTGTTTTCAGAACCAAATGAAATAGTGTCCTAGCTCTTGAAGTTGAAAAATGAGTGGCACCTAGAAAATGATGTAACAGAGATGTTGGCTAGTGTTTAAATTTCAATAAAATAATCTTTTTGATGATTTGTAATGGAACTGATTAGTTCCTTGAGGGGTGGACTGACAGGAAGACACCTGTACTCTTACCTTTCTTCTTTCTGTCATTCACATAGCCCCATGGGTATTCCTTACCTCTTCTAGACTTTTGCTCTTTTTCACATGGCTGGATGACATGTTAGATAAAGAGCTACTGACCTGGGAAAAATCCCAGCACTGTGGATGCTATAGATGAAGGTGGCTGTAGACAAGATACTGGGGGACTGTGGAGGAAAGATGAGTGGAAGTGCTGAAAATAAGATACATCTTTCTGTGTCTCCTCCAGCTAAAGCCATGGTGATCACCCTTCTGTCACATGATTATGGGAAACACAGTCTCATGGCTACCTGTGCCTTAGGGAATTCAACATATGTTACTATGTTATATTGTGCGGGTTTCTTTCTGAAAATAAGATGTCAGTTGCAATATATTCTAAAATCTTTCTCTTGTTCTCTGTATGGCCCCTCACTATTGGCGTGCCCGTTCTTATTTTTAAAGGGATTCAGAAGTGAAGACACTTATATGCTTCTACTAGATGGTTTATGGTTTATGAAATCTGCCTTGATTTCAGATATTAATCTGTATAACAGGATTCCACAGCCAGGTTGTCATTCCAGAGATCAGTTTTGATGGAACTAATCAGTTTTGATCAGTTGGACCTCATCAAAAACTTTTGGTAAGATTTCTTCAGACTGTATCAAGATCATTACCAACATATAGATTGATTTTTTTCTGTCTTTAGCCATGCTGGGTATTGCATGGAAAATACCGTATTAGTTTCAGCATATATTGATCCCACTGGTAGCCTACTTCAAAGAAAGTGGCCACTGTTGGCCTATTTCCCTTTGCCAGAACTCCTGTGATTATTTTAAAATACAGGTCCCTGGCATAGAAACTTAATTTACAGGAAATAACAGAGGACAAATTAAAAACCTGTGAATTTCTTATGGCCACCTTTCCTCTTTGCATATCAAAATGCAGTCTCTGAATGGCCTTCATTTCTCCTGTAAGACTGAAGGGGATGGTATTGTCTTGGGTTGTATATTCCAGGACCTCACGTCTGAGAATCATTTCTGTATCTTCAGGAAACCATGAGTACCTATACAGCTTATGATGTATTCAACTTCCGGATTGGCTCCTTGAAATCAACGCATTTTCACCACCTCCCCCTTTTTTTTTGCTTTTCTCATCCCTTTGCTTTTTTTTTTCTTTTTTTTACCTCTAGCATTTTTCCTTTCTTTCTAGTTATTCCACTGTATTCCCTGTGCCTACACATCCATATATCTTCTCCATTTCCCACTAGTAAAGGCCTTTGGTTAAATTATTAGCTGATTATGTGCTTTTCACTGAAAGGGACATAAGTTACTTTTTGTCACTTTGGCATCTTTTCCTTTCAGGAGCTAGCTGCCTTTCCCCTATGTGGTGGAGCTGTTCAATCACATGGCCTTCACCTCCTCTGGTACCCAGCTCTGTCCACCCAAAATATCCTATCCTTTTAGCCTGAACCCTGATTGATTCAGCTGTGGGCATGTGACCCAAGCCAAGCCAATCAGTCTTCTCTAGGATTTTTGTGAGAACTTTTGGAAAAGTGGCCCTTTCTTTCTTTCCTTTTTTTTTTTTTTTAGATTATTTATTTGTTTGTTTGACAGACAGAGATCACAAGTAGGCAGAGAGGCAGGCAGAGGTGGGGGGGTGGGAAGCAAGCTCCCAGCTGAGCAGAGAGCCCAATGCAGGGCTCAATCCCAGGACCCTGAGATCATGACCTGAGCTGAAGACGGAGGTCTTCGGCTTAACCCACTGAGCCACCCAGGCACCCCAGAGTGGCTCTTTCTTATACTTCATTTGGGATTGCTAGCTGTAAGTGTTATGAAACACAGGACTGGCCAAGGACTGTCTTTGCTACAACATAGGGGAGTTTACCAAGAGTGAAGCCAGTAGAGAGAAAAGCAAAGCCAGGAGAAAGAGGATTGTGTTGAGTCCTTAAGACATGTTTGAGCTCCAAGCTCTTAGCTACTTCCTTTCAGACACTGGGCCAGTAAGTTCCCTTTCTGCATACAGTTGGGTTTCTGTCACAACCCCCGAGTGATTTCTGGCTGAAATACAAACACAAAATGCCAGTCATAAGTCAAGGAATGCCACCTTAAACAAGAAAAGGTCTCACCAGCCTAGACTAGAAATATAATTTCACATATGTTAAGTAATAAATTATGAACGAGAGGGGCTAGATTCTAGTCATCCTGGAGGTGAAGACAAAATGTCCTGTTAGGTTGGGTCCTCCAGTGTTCTCTCGCCAGTGTTCAGAAACGGGTCCCTCAAGGAGGCCCCTAGTATTCTTTTTTCTTTCTCATGCTGCCACACCAATGCTTCTGACACTTTTTTAAAGTACCAGGACTCTGCCTCCCTCAGGTTACTGACTGAAACATCATTCTGGTCTTATGAAGTGGGGCAGGTAGCTGCTCTTCTCTATCATTTTCTAAAAAACAAATTTCAACTGAATAGATTTGAGGATCTAATTGGCTTTATTCAATGATTCATGAATTTGGCAGCATCCCATCTAGAAGCTAGAGAGGAGCCCCACAGAGCAGCACGAATGGGAAGCTTTTATAGACAGAAATGGAGGAGGGGCAAGGAAGGAGCAGATTGTTGCACATCTCCATCCTGTGGGGGAGAGAAGGGGTCTTCTGGGGGGATTACCTCATTAGTGCTGACCAGGTAATTCCAGACTGACTGGTGGAAGGTTACATTTCTGGGACAGACTGAAACTGCAATTAGGTTAGGTATTACGTCTTGGTTTGCTTATTGCAGGGCTTAGCACAACTTTGCTTGGGGCCTGTTGACCCTTTTCTCATACATTCCTTCTCAAATTGGAGAGAAGTTTCTTCTCTTGATTTGGACGCCACAACTGTGAGCAGAGCATAACTTAACTGCTCTGTTTCAACTGGCTGTACTCAGAGCCCACTGGCCCAGATGTAGAGAGGCGAAGCCACTCCACATTCTCCAAGTCTGCCCAGCCCTCAGAGCCAAGGCCCAGGGAATGGATAGACTTTCTAGCTTCTTTAGTCTAAGGGCCACCTCGCCAAACCTTATGTCCTGTTCCGGAAGCAACCTATTTCCTAGACAGTTGACAGTGGAAATGCACTCTCCATAGAGGGAAAGCTTGCCTCACCCACAAGAGCATGGCGTTACCCACTGGCACCAGCAGGGCAATGACTCAGCAGGTATTGGCCAACACCAGTGCTTTTGGCCTCCAGTGACACCTTGCGTGGGAGGACCCTTGTCCAGTCCAGTCCTGCTGAATCACTTCCTCTAGTGCTTTTGTCCTAGCAAGAGGTGAAAATCACTGCTTCCCATGGTCCACCACATTAATGCTGCCTAGTTAAGACACACCCCTTGACACTGCCTGGAATTAACTTTAAATTCTGACTCTGCTGCTAAGTAGCTGCACCCCATGTCAGAAATTACTTAATCACTCTGAGCCTCCTTTTCTTCAAATGTAAGATGGAGACAAAGAAAGATAACTGAGACAGTATACGTCAGGCTCTTAGCCAGTGCCTGACTCACTTGCATTAAGTTCTTGAGAATGGCAGCTGCTACTGTTTTAATTCCTACAGTCTTCAGGTCCCAGTGAGATTTACATACCAAAATATGCCATGCATATTCCAAAGGACAAGAGATAATCACAGGTAAAGTGCAAGATAAGGTCTGCATGGTAACACAGTTTCCCTATCTGTTAATGAAGGGGAGCAAAATACAAATACAGGATCTGCTAGTCAGTCGTTCAGATCACCCAGAGTGCTTCGCATCCAGACTAAAATATCTGCCTTTAGGTAAATTACCACTTCAAAGTTTACTCAAAGAAAACTTGGTTGGTACTTGCTTTTTTTTTTTCTTTTAAATGTCAAAAAACACTCTCTACCCCTTGAGAAATGGAACATTTCTTGCAAATTTAAAGCATTCCCCCCAGCTTTTACCAATTCTGATTCCAAAAGTCTTTGCTAGGTCACTGGGTTTTTTATATTTAAATTGTTGGGGGGGGCACATGTTAAGCAGTCCTTTTTTTGTTGGAAGGAAGGAGATAGTTTGACAGGTAAACTTGTTTACTACACACTTACTCTGTACCTGGTGCTGTGTGAGGTATCAGATTCATATCGGAAATAAAGCAGGCACAGTCTCGTAGCTGACCTTACAGTGGGTAGGCAGGAAAGTCAATATGCACATATAAGTGCTATGAAATAAATAGGATGCAATGAAGAGACAGGAAAGGGATAGTACAGCGGGTATTTAATATGGTGATCAAGGAAGGCCTGTCTAAAGAGGAGACATTTGAGCTGGTCTTTGAAGGATTAGAAAGAGCCAGGAAGAGAAAACATGAAGTTACCCTGATGTGCAAAAGACAATATTTTCAAGGAAGTAAGGGGAAGCCGAGTACAGAGGGAGAGAGTAGAATGGCAGAGACATAGGAAGGAATCACATCCTGTAAACAGTTTACGGATATTTTCGTTTTATCCTAAATGCAATAAGAAGCCATCAAAGAGTTCTAAACAGGTCGGGTACCTAATCGGATTCATACTTTTAGAAGATGAGTTTGGTTTCCGAATGGAGAATAGATTAGAGGAGGCTAGAATGAAAAGTAGGGAGCCCAGCTAAGAGGATTTTGTGGTGGTTCAAGTGAATGATGATAGTGGCTTGGCTAAGATGGTTAAGGAGAGATGGAGACTGATTTGAGATGTATTTTGGAGACAGAGGAGAAAGCTTTATTGATTGTAGGGAGTGAGGGAAAGAGGCATGGAGAATGACTCCTAAGTCCTGACTTACAGCACTGGATGGAGGTGGTACCATTCACTGGGATAGAGAAGAATGAAGAAGAGAAAGCTTTTGATAAGACAGGGTCAGAATCCAGAGTTCAGTTTTAAACGTGTCAGCTTTGAGATATTTACAAGATAGCCACATGTAAGTACCACATAAGCAGATGAATGGACCATACAGCAATTCAGAGCCTACAGATATACGCTTGGGGAACGTCAGCATTATGGTGATCTTCAAAGCCTTGCAATGGCAATGAGATCACCAGAGGATGTGGTCAGGAAGAGGTCCAGGATGAAGCCTTAAGAATCCCAATAATTAGTGGTGAGGTAAAGGGAGAGGAATTGGCCAAAACATAACTATGGAGGAGCCACTACAGAGGAAAGAGGAAAACCCAAAGAATGCAGGGTGGATACGGCCAGTGTGAGAATCCTTACAGAAGGAGTGCTCACCTGTGAGAGATCTGGGAGAAGCGATCAAGAAGTGAGCATTGGGTTTTGCTTCCTGGAGGTGATACATGACCTCCACAACAGCTGTTTTGGTGGAAGAGAGGAGACAGAAGTCAGAAGGGATCAGTGAGTGAATGGGAGAGGAGGAAGTAGAGGCAGCCTTCATGAAGGACTGACCCAGGAACATGGTAAAGAAGGCAGGGAAAGGGAGTAGTTATCGCAAAAGAATGCGGATCTTAGACCATTTTGATCTTCTCAGATAAGAAGTATTAGACAGTATTTGTTCTGATAGGCATTCATTATTATTGCATCAGTAGGGAAAAGCAAATGAGGACTCAGGAGAAAGAGAATGACAAAGAGAACAAAGTTCTTAAGAAGGGATAAAGTCAAGAGTAGTACTTTTCAAATGTTAGTGTCCTTGCTCATGTAAAACCCCTGGGGGGCCTGTCCCATGGCAGACTCTGGTTCAGTAGGTCTGGGGAAGGACCTGAGACTCTGCATTTCTAACAGTTCCCCAGTTGATGTCGATGCAGCTGGCCCAAAGACCACTGTGACTAGTAAGGATAGAACAAGAAGGGATCTATATTTAACTGGGATGGGGGCGGGAAGCTATTTCTTTGACTGTGGTAGGAGGTAGTCCTACCTGGACTGCTCCTTTACAATTGCTAGTTTCTGAGTAAATTATGAGAGTGAGGGAGAAGGTTGAATAGGAAACTTGAGAAGAGAACAGAGGGCATGGAATCCATCTCTGTGAGTGGAGAAGTAAGCCCTAAAGAAATGTGGTTAGGTTTTTGGGCAGAGCTGAAGGCCCATTTGAGGTTTCCAGCTATGTACTTAATGTCAAACCACTCTACAACACTGGGCAGCTTGGATGTCCACAAGCAGAATGGGGATAGTTGGATTTCTAGAGTGTAGGGGTTTTGTCAATTGAGTGTGAGAGTCGGAATAGGGGTTAGAGAGGGGAAAGTCTTTTCAAAACTGATTGTAACGATCACCATGGACTCCAAGCTGGCCAGGAATGGAAGTGGACTTACTGTTCCTGCCAAATGTGTGTCAGTTGAGATAACAACATTCATTTCTTCAGAGAAACATGTCAGGGTCATCCTGGAAAAAAGTGCTGGTTCATTATATGAGCACATGCTATTATCTTAAAAATGCAGATTCTAATTGAGAAATGAGAGCTATGGAAAAGCTGTGGGTTTTCTGTGATTCCTGTGTATTCGTTAGGAACACACTTAGCTGTAAGAACAGATTACTCAACAAAAGAGTAGCCTAAACAGTATCTAATATAGCAAGAAATCTAGAGTTAGAATCATGGTTATTCTTTAAACTGCTCAACTATGCCATTTTGGTTTCAGGCTCTTGGTATCCTTTTTGTCCTCAGAGTTATATCCTCTGGTTTACAAAGTGGCTGCTGTTGCTCCAGACAGCCCTTCCATGTTAAAGTTAGGAAGAAAGGAGGAAGGGATGATGCCAACTGCAATTGCCCCTTTTTATCAGAAATGCAAAAGCTTTCCCAGAAACCCCTCAGCAGACATCCACTTACATTGCATTGGCCAGAATCTCATCACAGATCCTTCCTTTAAGGAAGTGGGTAAAATGAATATTTCACTTTCCTACTCCCCATGATAGAAGTTCACAAAGGATAAAGGGGTTGGGAGTGGGTGTTGTCTCTGCCCACCTACAATATCTGCCTCATCCAGAGCTGGCTGGAGGGCTTATCCAGGTATCTCTGTTTTTTTTTTTTTTTTTGTATTTTATTCAACTGTAGTCTTGAATTTTTTTTTTAATTTTTTAATTTTTTAAATTTCTTTTCAGTGTACCAGGATTCATTGTTTACATGGGGAGATGGACAGGTATCTCTGTTTTAGAGTAGTCAGTCCACCAACAATAACCTATTATGTTAAATACGTTGTGCTCAATAGCAAAGAACTGTCTTCTCTTGCACTCGATTCCCCTTCTCGTCTCCGAGAACACGAAGGTCGGAGTTTGAGAAAGAATGCGAAGGTACCCACCCCTGTATTCTCTGGGCTTGCAATCACTCTCGCCTGGCTCATGTTCCTGGGTTAATTTGGTGGTTGTTTAGAGGAAAGATAAAGTGAAGAATAACAACTCTTTTTAATTCTAGGGGAGCAGTCAACTCTGGATCATCCACCAGCAGATGATTTGTTTAAGAATTTTCCACATCGAGAGGGGAACTACTTCCTTCACCTAAGTCCCATGTTTTCAATTCTAAGAGTAATTCACAGGGTTTCTCAGCACCACACAGAGGGAGTTCTATTGCCTCTCAAGCAAGTTATTTGAAAGCTTTATTCTGTATTTCAGTGGGAGGGCAGGGCTTTTAATCCAAAGCCATGAATTATATGAGATTCTGAAGAATTCTGAGGAAATCACCAGAAAGCCAAATACATAAACCCCAGTGGTATTAGCTGGGTCTGTGATAAGGTTGCTTATCCCTCTCCTTAGCAGGAGGCTCCCTGCAGCCTGGTCCCTGAGAGCCTCTCCAGCTGCAGTCCCTCTCTCTTTGCTTCTTGCTTTCCACTCCCAGCCATTGGAGCCAGCGGCAGTTCCTGAAATGAGCTGGGCCATTTCTCATCTCCTCTGCACACAGGTCCTCTTGCTGTGAGTGCTGGCTCACGTAGGGGCCCAACGAGGAACAGAGGTGCCCATGAAAAGTGGACAGTTCTAGAGGTGTAGACAGTAAGAGAAGATAACTATCCTGCCATCAGCAACAGCCGGAAGCTGCTAAACTCGCTCCTTTTGGTAGCTGTTCCCTTCTGTGCCTAGAACTTTGTAGGGTGTTGTGGTCTTAGATGGAGGAACACAGTTCCGCCGAACCCTGGCCAGGCAGAGTGGGAGCTGTCCTCCCATCTCTTGCTTAGCACAGAGAATGAGGGAGGAGGCAATGTATAGAAGTCCAGCTCCCAGCCTACAGAGCAGAGAAAAGGACCCTAGAAATTATGCTGGGCACTCTCCATGTGCTCCTACAGATGCAATGCCCTTCCTCCTATTTGTTGTCAAAGCAAACTCCTCAACCCTGTTGAGACCTGTGTAGCACATCCCTTATGCTGCTACCTTTCGTTACCCCCAAGCCCTTCCTTTGAATCAGCCTACACACAGCCATACTTCTTCTGCGATGCTTCTTACTTACCATCATGTTTATGAGTTAATAGTTCAGTTCCCCTAGCAAACTGTGGTTTTGAGGTCAGAGACTCTAGCATATTTATTTTGGTGTACGTATTTTTGTATTCTCAGCCTCTGGCCTACTATCTGGCATACAGTCGACATGCAATAAAAGTTTGCCAGAGGTGCCTGTGTGGCTCAGTGGGTTAAGCGTCTGCTTTCAACTCAGGTCATGGTCCCAGGGTCCTGGGATTGAGCCCTGCATTGGGCTCCCTGCTCAGTGGGGAGCCTGTTTCTCCCTGTCCCTCTGCTTGCAGCTCCCCCTGCTTGTGTGTGTACTCTCTTTCTTTCTCTGTCAAATAAATAAAACCTTAAAAAAAAAAAAAGTTTGCCAAGTTAAGAAAGATGGCAGAGTATGAATTAGAGGCCTCCGAAGACCAGTCTACTGAAATATAACTCTATCAGTACTCCTTCCAAATAACAGAGACGGCACATTCGTGTGGACAAGATGTCAAGCGTTATCTACATAATTTGTAAGTCCCGGGCTTCACACAGTGATGATTATATGTGTGTCATATTTGCAATTGTAGCTGGAACCTCTGTGTTCCAAAGTCCCTGCCTGACTCATGGGCAAAGTATCCGATCTTCTTCTATGATCCTCTCTCCCCTAGTGGCAGAGAATCTCTGAGTATATTACAGGTGTCACCTGACTGTCCCTAGTTCCCGCCTTGCTCCTTCCTTAGGATTTAAGGGCACAGAACAGTTACCCCTCCTCCAAAAGTTCCAGGCTGGAATTTGTCCACTGGGGATCAGAGACACCATGAGCCGCTTTGGGCTCCCAGCACTTCTGCTTTGACCCCTTCACATTCCTGCTGTCACTTGGCCACCTGGACATGGCCCTTGCTGCTGCCCACACTGGTGCCGGTTCTCCTCAGGGCTGTCTGCACCTACACCACCACCAGAGTTGGGACTCTCCCGCTGACCACGCCCAGCCTGCCCCAGACCACGCCCAGCCTGCCCCAGAGACCACCCACCTGCCGGCTGCCCACCGGTCCTGTTCAGACAGCTCTTGACTCCGTCTAACTCGCCAACACTATTGCTTCTCTTCCTCACCACTGACGAGGGAAGTACTTTCTGCCTTGCCTGACCAGGGCTTCCAGCAAGGCTTCCTAACTCAGAGCTGTGGGGCCTCTAAGGACAAGTTCTCTTTTCCACATCCCTGTCTTTTACAAAGATCTCAGGCATTCTGGGGTCATGATGGCTTGTACCTGGGTGGGCTTGTGAGGACGTTAACCCCTACTCAGAACCAAAGTCTCAGCCCTTCTTGCTCATTTGGCCAGAGTTGACTTCTTCCCTCAAGGGGATTTTTTTTCTCCAAAGGTTTGGTTTTCATTTCCTATAGCTTTCTTCTTTTTGAAAGATGCCTAGTCCATCCAGTGGGTCTGGAATATCTAAGGCCTATTGCACATAGGATTCAAGTTCTTTAATGTGAGTCTCCAGGGTCCCATAAAAATCAGGGGAAATTAGTGGGCACCTGTTTTAAATATTTTCAAGTTCTCAGGTGATTAAGAAAGTCCCTGAATTTCTTCGACAGGAGGCTTTATGTCTAGAAAACCTCAGTTAATTAAAACCCAGATTTTTAGGGAGAAGTGCTGTTTCACCCAACAGTCTATCCATGGTCTCTCACCCAGCCCAGAAGAGATACCCAGTGACATCTGGAAGGGACAGCACTTTTGAAGCCCATGCAGTGACTTTAGTGATTTTATCTGTTGGCACAGTAGGCCATGCCCAGGCCTGCTACAGGCCCAGTGACACAGCAAGAAATAGAACTCAGAAGTAGGATTGGGTTGCAAGAAAGTTCTTGCATAGTACCAGGATGGCACTTACCTGTGGATCTGGCCCAGCACACAGTACTGCTATATTATAAATCTACAAGCCTGTGGGTCCAGGTCCTTCAATGTGACGGATTCGAGTCGTACCACTGATTATCATGGAAAGAACTACTCATTTTGTTTTTTAATCGCATGTATGTTATTTGCACTTCTTATTTGCTGGTTTGATGGGAAAGAAAAGTGGAAACCAACTTAAACTGAGGCAGATTCATAATTCTTGCCCAGTTTCAAAACTGGCTCAGCCCTTCTGGTGTGACCTGGATTTGTCATTTCCTGTTGGTTCCCGCCAAGTCCCCAAAGCTGTGTGGCTCATTTTGATGAGTGAAAGAGATCATAAATATTCAGACATTCGGAATCTTCTGTGCAGACCAGAGCTCAGGGGTTAGGATGAAGGAGTAGAAAACCACAGGCTTTGGAGTGCACAAGTCTCCAGCCTTGCCACTTTATCTCTTTCATGACATTATGATGTAGGGAGAGAAGCATCTGCCTTCTTCCACGTTTCAGGCTTTCGACAAGCGATGGTCCCTAAGTGAAAGGCTATAGATATGCTTTGCCAAACATATACACAGGTGTAAGGATTACCTGGGGAGGTAAATAGTACAAAAGAAGGAAGTTGGAGAAAGGGTTTCATGGCATTAATAACACTAATCAGAGGTATCCATGAGCAACTGACCATCTCCCAAGCAAGATTGGCAGCATAGGGAAAAGTGTTAGAACGTGGTCTTGGTAGTCACCTGGGGTGTGAGTCCCAAGTGATACTTATCAGTTATAGATTGGTGAGCAAATTAGCTAATTCCTCCAACCCTCCCTTCTTTCATTGATTAAAAATATATACTCCAGAGACTTTGCTTGTGTGAGGTAGGGGATAGATGGGATATCTCTGTGCTTTCCCTTCAATTTTCCTGTGAACCTAAAACTAATCTAAAGAAATTGTCTTAATGAGAAGAAAATCTATTCAGAAAGACTTATTAATGATATTGATGTATAAAATACCTAACAAAGAATAGGTATATAGTGAATGATCTGGAAGGGAAAGATACAGTCTTCTCACATTGCCCGCACTCTTTTATTAAGTTCCCAAAAGGAGAAGACCTTTGAAGCTCTAGGAGCAGAAACATCTCTTTTTCAGCATAGACAATAAGATGAATGAAATTGTATTCATTCATCTTATTATCTATAAAGACATAGCACATAAAGCAAACATGCTCAAAGCACACATTCTTGAGACTGACTGCATGGGTTCAAATCCCAGCTCTTCTATTTGCTGGATATGTGACCTTGGGAAAATTACATAACCTCTATGTGCCTCAGTTTCTTCATCTATAACTTAGAAATAATGATCGTATCTTTCCTAAAATATTGTTTAGACAGACGAATGACTTAATAATACATACAAAGAGCTTCGGGCAGGGCCTGGCACTTAGTATACCATATATAAGCATTTGCTGTTACTGCTACTACTACCATCTTTGTTTATTATTTATTATTTGTATATTTTTAATGACTGACCAGACAGTGTCTTGGACATGGGAGGCATGCAATCAATACACATCGGTTGGCCTGTTTTCTGAAGAAAGGAAGATGAGGGCAGTGAAATGGGAGGTGACGGAAGGTGACTTGTGCTATTTATTAAAAGCAATACTAATTTTGAGCCCAAGAAGCCAGAGTGAGTCAGAAACCATACATGAGTACATTAGAGAGGGTGTCTTCTTGCCCACTGACTTACACGATAGCCATCTGTATTCAGAGGAATTAAATCCCACGCTGCCGCTTGCTGGATCACTAAAACCCTCTAGCGTGGTAACTTCAATGCCTCCAGCTCTGCACCTGCTTGAACGCTTGCTTGTCTGGGCAGCTACAGTGGGGAGAGGAAGCCCTGTGCGCAAGACCGACTGTCAGCTGCCTTACATATTGTGGTTCCACTGCCTTCAAAAGTTTTTTGGTTATTTGTTTGTGTTTTAAATTACCGCAGTAGATGCATCAAGAGAATAGGCAGCTACCATTTAGATTTCTAGTTCTGCTGGCTGAGATCTAGCACACGATGCCATTTTCTGGTAGGTGTGACATGTGAATTGCCCTGTGAATTGGAAGCCGAGTGAATGACATGCTTCTCTAATGGCATGCTCCCTCTCCTAACTTTTTATTTCTTCCTGCTCTTTTGTCTACCAGTTATGCTATGCATTTTCTTTTTATGTTTTTATGGCTGCTGGGTTGCTTTCAGAGGGATACTATAAGACAGCAGAGAAATTAATGCATCAGGGGACCTCAAGCAGAAAAATCCATCTGACCTGATGACAGTTGGTAAGCATTAGAGAAAATCTCATTTACTTGAGAACCATAAGTTTGGCAATTTCATTTTGGCTTACTTCGCTGCCCTTCCCAAAGCTCCGGTTCAATCAAAGAGAAAAGGAAAAAGCAACTTCACTGAATTTGGTCAGAGAAAGAACTTTGAAGTCCGCAGGAAGGCTGTTCAAGAGGAAAGGAACTGTAAGAAAAATATCTCATTGTTGTTGGTCCAAATCCGACTTCCTGACGCCCTATTGCATTTTAATGAAAACTTTAAGCCATGTCCCAGATTTTCCTTTTCAGCTGATGGATGGGGAGTATTGCTCCGTAAGAAGGCACACATTCTTTCTGCCTTTTTCTACTTCCAGCTGCTTTATTGGGTGCTTTATCTCAACCACTTACAATTGTTTTATGATGAAGGCTGCATTCCAGCTCATCTTGAAGTGGAATGTGCTCTTCCACATGGGCAGGGCTGAGGAAGAATGTCTTTCTCAAAAGAGGAAAAGTGGAATTTGTCAGTGATGCAAACCAGACAGGAAGGGAAGTATCCTTTTGTTCACAAAAGGATACTAGGACAAAGAAAAGCAAGCCCGACGGGCTCACTCAGCAACTGAGGTCATCTGCCTGTGGTTCAGCGATCTTGTCTCTGAAACACAGAGCAGATAGGACCAGGGACTTTGAAGGTAGTGACAGACACTAGGCTGTCAGGCTCATCAGGCTGAGTGATGAAGCCTCTGTCTCAGGAGGACCTTTGACCAGGGTCATGTTTTTTGTATCTGTAGTCTCCCGACTGCCCCAGATTTAACTCTTCCAAATAGGCCTGAGAAATGATTCTGTCTTTATGAATCTAATCAGTCTAATTTAAGAATTCAAATGAGAATGGGAACAGTTTCATTCCTGTGAGAAAGTCCATTTTAACTTCACCCTCCTATGATGTCACCATCTCTCTGGGATATTGTACTTTCTTGACCAGTGTTTTCCAAAAAACACTCTTAAAAGAATAAAAGAAGATTTTATATGAAATAATCTGTTATTTTGCAGGACCTGTGAGGCTATATCTAATCTGGGTTTTGGTTCTTTTTTTTTAAATGTGTGGTTTAAACTGAAGAGTCAATTAATGATTGATTGTATGATGTGTAGGTCTTAGATACTTAGGCCTATTTTACTTCGGATGGTACCAAAAGTTTCAATATTTTTTGTTTGCAAGAAATTTAACATTAAGTTGGGGAAAGAAAATAATCTCAAACAGTAATTAGTGAGAAGACAATGTGATAATTAACTATACTTTATGCTGACAAAATAAAGTGTAAAGGAATCAAGTGTAGAGAACAGAGTTGGGCAGAAGTGGTGTTAATTACATACTTTAGAATAAAAAGGCGAAACACAGACAACCATGCACCTACTTTGTTAAGAGCTACTGAGGACACAGCTCTTTGGCAACATCGAAAAACTCTTTTTCTTGGTTGTATTGCATTGCTCTGAAAATAGTTCATGATTATTGATATCAGATCCTATTAGTTACCCTAAAGTCTGGGAATAATAGAAAATACCAATATTTCTATAATGCCTTAGACTGAGTTTGAGTATTCTTGGGAAGGTTTACCATGGGAAAAGAGGTGCTAATTTAAGCTTTTGCCAGATATTAAGCTTTTGTCCCTTGTACTAAACTCTTATCTCTTAGAAATTTCCCTAGTTTCTCCTAAAATGTCTAACTATATTCACAAGGACTCATGACAGGGGCTTTTTAAAAAAAAAAAAATTTTTTTAAGATTTTATTTATTTGACACAGAGAGTGATCACAAGCAGGCAGAGAGGCAGAGAGAGGGGGGGAAGCAGGCTCCCCGCCAAGCAGAGAGCCCAATGCGGGCCTGGATCCCAGGACCCTGAGATCATGACCCGAGCGGAAGACAGAGGCTCAACCCACTGAGCCACCCAGGCACCCAACAGGGGCTTTTTAAAAGAGTAGATCTTATAACTTGATATTATTTGCCCTCCATCATGTTACTTTAAGTGGCATAAGGCTGAGCTCTAAGCCCTGAGGTGTGTTAATATCTCCATGTGAGTCACAAGGGCTGTTTTTCAGTCTATTTAGTGGGGGAAACTGAAGAAAACAAAGAAAACATTCTGAGTGACATTACTTGAGGAGGCTCTTCCAGCCTTCGGGAAGAGTGCTCATTAGTTAATGTTCAGTGCTACTGACCAGACCACCAAGGACTTATTTCTTATACTAGTCTTTTCTTAGTTTCTATCTCTTTGCATTCCCTTTGGCTCCAGTCCTATCAGGAGCTTCTTGGTAGGCTTGGGTTTGTTATAAAGGATCTAATGGCATTTCTGTAAGAGTCATAATTGATCTGACATTTCCAATTTGTGAACTGGAAGAGAGCAGAGTTGGTGCAATGCTTTTGTCATCTGAAACTGTTAAAGCACATGCCGATTATTTGATGGGCTACCTGGCACCACCAGTGTTCTTTGGATCTCATTACAAGAAACACTGCTCTGGGTCCATTGATAGAATGGGCGGCATTGTGTACAAGAACAAGCATGGGACCTGGTGCTCTGTGGGTGGAAGAAGAAAGAAATCTGACCCTGCAGTGTGGTTGGCTTCCCTGAAACTGGGCAAAGGAACGAGGTGGTTGCAATGCAATGTTCTGGAAATGGCAGAACCTTAGAGGGGAGTGACTCCATATCTGCAGAACTAGGAGCCAAGCAGCATTGATGTTGGGGCCCAACAAAGTTTCCCTTAGCTGAGCTTGGTGAGGGTGTGAAGGATTGTTTGAGAGACTGTAAGCAGTATTAGTTTTTGTTTGTTTGTATATCCTTAAAAGTCTGTGAGATAAGGGAAAGCCTCCATCCCATCTAGGTTGTTCTCCACTTTCTGGATGACCTAAGCCTGGAATAATTCTTTTTTTTTTTTTTTTTAATTATTTGTCAGAGAGAGAGAGCGCGAGTGAGCACAGGCAGACAGAGTGGCAGGCAGAGGCAGAGGGAGAAGCAGGTTCCCCGCCGAGCAAGGAGCCTGATGTGGGACTCGATCCCAGGGCGCTGGGATCATGACCTGAGCCGAAGGCAGCCGCTTAACCAACTGAGCCACCCAGGCGTCCCGGCCTGGAATAATTCTAAGACCTGAAAATGGCAATGAAGTCTTGATAACCAAACTCATTAACTATGATGAAGGAGTGTTGGAAACAGGTTTAATTTTATTTAGAAAAATTAAGAAATAAAATGCTATTGCATTTCAGAAGCCATGGATGCAATTCAGATCTGTTACAAGTCTTCAAAGGAAGATCATTGAAAAAAGTCTGACTTCTGCTGGGATGTGGATTTCACTGATCCTGTTTGAGAACTGGCTTCACAAAGTTAACAAAAATGCAAACCAGTTAGGAATTACCTAAGCCGTGCTCCCATTTGGGAAAATGAAAAACAAAAAACCCTAACTAAACTTGTATGTAGTGGGATTTATCACTATGTCTAAGCAAAGGTAACTAGCAGCACTGAATGCTTCTCTGGAATTTCAGTAACTGAATCTGGACCATTTTAAAGTCTTTTAGCCCTTTGACCCTAAGCACTCTTGTGTACTTCCTACTCACATCATATCAAGCATATTAAAATGAACTGACAACCCACATTTAATTAAATGCAGATTGAAATACGGAGTTGAGTTGTAGTCACCGCTTCCAATGTTACAATTTTAGAAATAAAGGCATTCGTCTTAATTTTGTGATTTTCTTTTTTCTATTTGGAAGCAATCAATTTCTTTTTCCACATCTCAAATATTTCCACAGGCCCTTGGAAATCTTGAACGTTTCAAGAGATTGTACCTATGGTGCCTAATGGATTAAAGGACCTGCCGAGATGGCGAGCTAGTGGTCAGGTGTATGCTTTCTATGACAACTGACTTGTCCTGTTCCTCACGAAAACTGTTTACAGTCGGAGATGACTGAGACCATTGTCAGATTCAGTCACTTAACATGATATAATCCTTTGCCTTTCCAGATGAACTGCAAAAGTATTTTATTTCAGTGGAAAGAATGTGAACAATTTTGTCCCTGAAGTGTCTATAAGGCTAAAAAAAGTTTTTACTAGTGTACAAATAAATGGAACCCGTGGTTGCTTTTTATGGCTTCTGAATGCAAAGGCATTACAATGTTTTTTTAGAGATTTTTTTTTTTTTAAATTTATTTGACAGAGAGTGCATGTGCACGAGCAGGGGGAACAGCAGGCAGAAGGAGAAGCAGGCTCCCTGTTGCAGGGAGCCCAATGTGGAGCTTAATCCCAGGACCCTGGGATCAAGACCTGAGCCAAAGGCAGAGGCTGAACCAACTGAGCCACTCAGGTGCCCCACAGGATGATTTGATCAGGTATATTTTACAAGAATATGATATTTCTCCTTTTTAATAGGGAGGATTGGGGGCAGTTTGAAACAGCAAAATGTAGGGGTGTCTGGGTGCCTTAGCCAATTTAGTGTCTGACTTCAGCTCAGGTCATGATCTCTGAGTCCTGGAATCGAGACTCATATCTGGCTCCATGCTCAGCAGGGAGTCTGCTTATCCCTCTGCCGGTCCTGCTGCTTGTGCTCTCTCTCTCAAAAATAAAATAAAATAAAATAAAATAAAATAAAATAAAAACAGCAAAATATTGACAAGAATACTGCACACATTTGAGGAAAAGTGAATTTGGTTTTACTTCTCTCACTAAGGAGATATATGAATTTCATTACATCTCTTGCCTCAGTTACTTCCCCTGTGTAGTAAATGAGTTGACATACACAGGCATTTTATAAACTTCAGTTACTTATGAAGCACTTTAATGGTTTTTGCCATATTCATGTGAAATCAGGCTAATAATTTTGTAATACTTTTGTTTATATAAATTCCAGTTTTTATTTTTTAAAAAGATTTTTAAAAATTTATGAGAGAGAGAGAGAGAGAAAGTGGGGAAGAGCAGAATGAGAGGGACGAGCAGACTCCATGCTCAGCACAGAGCCCAATGCAGGGCTCTCATGATCTTGCGATCATGACCTGAGCCAAAACCAAGAGTCAGATGCTTAACTGACTAAGCCACTCAGGCACCCCATAAATTCCATTCTTTATACTAAAAATGTATTTGAGAAGACTTCTGCTTCTGGTCTAAATGGAATAGTAGGGGGCAGGTTTACCTCCCACCTGAAACAACTAAATATACAAACAAAATATATGAAGTAAACATTTTCAAGATGTTGGACATCAGGCAACAAAGACCAGTGATATCTGAGGGAGAGGAAAAAAATGAAGAGAATCCTACAGTTGATTCAGCTTTTTGCCCAGAATGAGTTTCCAGATCTTTCTAAGTAACAAGTTGGGGGAAATTTTAGGGTTTGTTTTGTTTGTTTTTAGATGTGGTGCAGCAAAGGGAAACCTCAATAGATCCTGGAATTCTCCTTAAGTTGAGTAAATAGAGCTGGGAGTCAGGAGGCCAGGAAATAGCTACAGAAAGAAAATGCTAGAGATCTGAAGATTTACTTCCATTAGTCAACTGAGTATTGATCAGGGCATGCATGTGAGGCTGGGGAAAAAAGCCATCTGAAAGTGTTAGAGGGAACAGGAAGGGTGGAGAATGATGCCTCTTCTCACCACTCAGACCTCATGATTCACGAAGCTTCAGGTAGTCAGTTGGGTATTGCTTCAATAATCAGAAAAGTTAGTAGTAAGACTAGTAAAGCTAGTAAGACTAACTGCTCTGGTCTCACCTAAAAAAGCTTAAAACCAATATCTGATAAGATCAGTTATTTCCAAATAACTGCATCCCAGCACAAAATTCAATATAAGCGCCAAACAAAGTAAAATTCTAATTTCTGGTTCCCAATCAAAAATGACCAGGCATACAAAGAAGCATAATGAGAAGGAAAAAAAATCAATTAAAACAAATCCAGAACTGACACCGTATAGAATTTGCAGACAAGGACATTGAACCAGTTATTATTAATATTCCGTATGTTCCAAGTGCCAGTGAAAGACTAAAGATTGTTGGTAGAGAAGTGAAAGAATGAAAGAGATGCAATTTGAACTCCTAGAAATGAAAACTACAATGTTCAAGGAAAAAAAACCATGAGATATGATTAATGGCAGATTGGACATTACAGAAAAAAAAAAAAAAGAAAAACACCTGAAGACAAGGAGAATCAATTCTGAATGGAACATAAAAGGTAGGAAAAAAAGGAATTCAAGTAATAAACAGATCTACAGTAATTAATGAACAGAGGGTTGTGGGAAAGCTTTAAGCAGTCTAATATGTGTGGAATTGTAGTCCCCAAAAGGACAGAGGAGGAGACAGAAAAAAATATTTGAAGGGATGAGAGCTGAGAATTTTATAAATTTCATGAAAACAATAAAGCCACAGACATAAGGAGCCCAAAGAATCAAAAGCACAAGAAACAGAAATAGAACTAAGGCATATAATAGTCAAGATGCTTAAAACCAGGGATAAAAATATTAGAAACAGCCTAGGAATAAAGACACATTACACGCAGAGGAATAAGGATAAATAAGGGTGACCACAGATTTCTCATAGGAAATAATGCAAGTGAGAGGACAGTGGAGAAATGAAGTACTAACAGAAAACACTGTCCACTTAGAATTCTATACACAACAAAAACATCTTCCAAAACTAAAGAGAGATATACACAGGTGTAAAGAATTCAGTAGTAGATCACCAGTAGTTGTACATTACAAAAAATATTGAAGACTTTTTGATAGAAAGAAAATGATGGGCAGAAATGTGGATCTACACAAAAGAGTGATGAGCACCAGAAATGAGTTCTACATGGGTAAGAATATAACAGTTTTCTTATTCTTTACATACCTTTAATAAATAATAGGTTATGTAAACAGAGTAATAATAAAGTAATATGGGGTTGTAAATGCATATAGAATCACATATAGAAGCACAACTGCAGTAGCACAAAGCCTGAAAGGGGAAGATCTGAAACTATGCTGTTTTTAAGGTTCTCATAGGTAAAATGGTATTCTAGCAACTTAAGATAGACTTTGACAAGTTAAAGACACATACTGTAAACCCTAAAGAAACTTCTTGAAAAACGAAGCATATATCCTTGTAAATGAACATGGTAGATAAAGTGGGATAAAAAAAAGCAATCCAAAAGAAGACAGAAAAAGAGGAAAAGGGGGAAATAGAAAACAAATAGTAAGATAGTAGATTTTAACCTAAGCATTATTAATCATCACCTTAAATAAAAATAAAGCAAAGCATTTCAATTAAAATGTAGAAATGATCAGATTGGATAAAACAAGCAATGCCCAACTATATGCTATTTGTAAGAAAACAACTTTAAATATAAAGACACAAATACGTTAAAAGTAAAAGGGTAAAAAGATATGGCATGTTAATATGAAAGTAAAAGAAAGTTGGATTGGCTGTTTTAATATTAGACAAAGTAGTTATCACAATAAAGAATATTATCAAGGATTTTAAAAAGGCCCATTTCAAAATTATAAAAGGGTCAATTCAAAAAGAGAATATATAAATCCTTAACTTTTATACATCTAATAACAGAGCTCCAAAATATAGAAAGTCAAAACTGATAGAACCACAAGAAGAAACAGACAAACCCACAATTATAGTTACAGATTTTGCTACCCTTCTCTCAATAATTGATAGATCAAGCAGACAGAAAATCAGCAAGAGTACTTGAATACCACTCCCAACCTACTTGATTTGACTGACATTTATTAGAACATTCCATTCATCTACAACAGAATACACAGTCTTCTCAAGGGCACAGAGAACATTTGCCAAGAGAGACTATATTCTGGGCTATAAAACAAGTCTTGATAAATTAAAAAGGATTCAAGTCATATACAGCATGTTCTGTGGCCACAAAGGAATTAAAATAGAAATCAATAACAGGATGATATCTGGACAATCTCCAAATATTTGGAAAATAAATAACATGCTTCTACATTACCCACAGGTCAAAGAAGAATTCCAAAGGGAAATTAGAAAGTATTTTGTCTTGAATGAAAATGGAAACACAGCATATTAGAATTTGTGAGATTACAGCAAAGCAGGACTTGAGAAGAAATTTATAGCAGTAAACTTCTGTATTAGAAGAGAAGAAAGGCGTCAAATCAGCGACTTTAAGTTCCAAGAAATTAGAAAAGGAGGAGGGAATTAAACCCAAATTAAGCAGAAGAAAGAGCTCGGTTTTATTCCAGTAACAGTTAGCTGTGTAACCAGCGCAAGCATTGTTCCCCCTGGTCCTACCTGGATTCATCACTTGAAAAAATGAGGATCATAAACAATATCAGAGTTTACCAAACTCTGGGCCTACAGCATTTGAATCACAAGGGAGCTTGTTAGAAACACTAATTTCTAAGGCCTGTGACAAATCTAGGGAATCAAAATTTCTGGGTAGAACTTGAGAGAACCTATGCATTTTAAGTACTGGAGTGATAGGAGTGTTCTAGAACGGTAGGACCCATATCCTCAACCTTGGCAACATTCAAATCAAGCCGGTGACATGACTTCTGAGGGCATGCAAGCTAGGAAGACCCGCCCTAGAGAGAAGGCTCTCAGCTTCAGCACAATCTCTTTCCCCTTACACTTAAGCAGCTGAGTCATCATGGGGGACTCTTGGAGCCTGGACAATGAGGATATTAGCAATGACCAGTATGATTGACGAAGGCCATCTTCCATTTGTCTTATAATGTTATAGAAGCCTCAGAGATGTGTCACTGCTTCCTATGTTACTGATGAAGTCTAATTATCTAATTATGACCGTGGTTGGACTTCCAGCCCTTCTAGCAATGTAGGAACTCAGGATGTGATTTAATGTGTTTCATTTTCTTTTCATTTCTGCCTTGTATTTCTTTGATCATAAATGCCTTTATGTGTCTATGTATCTCTTTGAACAACCTCAACAAATTTATGTTGACATCTTTTCAGACTATTCTCTAAAATGAATTTCAGTAGGAATGAATTATCCTTTTCAAGTCTTTTGCTAATTGGCTGTCCTTTAAGAATTTAGTCCTTCTTCCTGTGTTTTGGAATTTTGGTTTGTAAGCTCATTTTGAGTATCCCCTCCAAACTTTTCCCTCCTTGACAGTTTGAGGGTTGTTTCTATGTAGCCCAGCCCTCCTACTCCTAAACCAGAACCAGCCTTTACAATTGAGCTTGGAATGTACTGCCCCTAGGGGCCATGAGGGACATGGCAGATCCATTTACAGAGTATAGGCAGTTCCTGGCAGCGACACTTTGTCTTTGCCCTTTATCTCCCCCTGCTCACAGCTTCATCTGAAGCCATAGTCCCAGTAGAGAAGGAGTCCTGTCTGCCCCTGACATCAAACAGGAAGCCTGGCTCTGCTCCAAGTCCCATTCACATTTAAAGCTCCTTATCCCACAGGAACCAAACTCCCGGTCACCAGTGCCTACTTCCAAAGCCCAGATAACATACAATTTATATTTTCCTTCTGTGTCTGGTCCACGGAGATTCTATCTTGTGCCAAGGCTTGATTGGGTCTTCCTGGTCTCATTCCTTCCTTTCTCTTTGTCTGTTTCTGTCTTTCTTTCTTCCTGTCTTTTAAATATTTCATCTGTCTTTGCAATGTGTTCAAAGCAGAAAGGTGAACTCCCTGCCTTTTGACCATTATAAAAGCCTGAATTCATTTCCAAATGGCAAATAAATGACATTTCTTTCAACCCCAAGTCTCTGGAGTAAGATCCACATCCTCTACCATGATTGGTTCTTCTTTATTCGTCCACTTGGCAGAACCTGAGCAGTTATTTCTTCTATTAATGCTTGTGTATATTATATAAGTCGGTACTTACATAACTTTAATGACTTACCATTAGTGTTCCCCAAATGACACATTCTCTAGTAGCCACACACACAGAGCTTCAACTATCAGATTGATTTACTCCACCTATCTCAAATTTCCTCAATTACTTCATCAAAGGCACGATGATGCTTAATAAAAATGCTTATATATTCAAATGTGATGCTGAAGTACAAAAATGAATAGCTATATTCTATATACACATATGTACAGATTTGACATTTTTAGTTTCTTTTTTTCTTTTTTTGCTACCAGCCTTGAGAATTAGTGCCTAATGACCTTTCAACTTAGAAAACATTGTACAGTTGTCGTCTATCCATTTTCGAGTGCTATGTAAAGAGAAGAACTCCCCATGAAGAGGGCATCCAGCCCTGTCCATCAGGAAGTCAGCTACCTGTGACCAGAGAGAGAGTACATTCTTTCTCGGAGCAGGTGTTAACCAACCCCAGCTACTTAAGAGCCTGCAAGCCCTCTTCCTTTGAGGAATAAAGAGGCAGCCTGTGTGGGGTCCCTTTTCCTCCCTGACAGAACCATTTGCTACTGGGGATACACCCCCTCCAGGAATCTTTCAATGCTCTTCAAACCCTGGGCAAGCACAATGCACCTGACCTTGTTCAAAGACAGAGGCTGCATTGCCCCAGGCAAAGGGTGAAGAAATACAGAAAATTACACCTCTCTCTAGGGTTTTTTTTGTGTGGGGTTTTTTTTTTTTTTTTTAACTACATTCATTGCATAGAAAGACTCCTATGTCTGTCCACCAAAACACTTATTAGTTCTTCCTTTCTTTTTTCTTTTCCCTCCAGTAAATTAACTAATGCACACCATCAGTTGCTAATGATTTGGCAATGAGAATCTTCACTTTGATAAGGTGCAGCCAGTGTGAAACAAATGCAAAACTTTGTATCCTCTGCATTTTACGTCATCTATTTACCTCTGAGAAGAATGCTTTTTATGCCCTCCTCATTGAATAGGGAATGGACTTTGTGCGAAGCATGTTTTATCCTGCAGAAGGGCTCTGTGGAGAGTGCCATTTCCTCAAAGGGAACAGATGCCTGCAGGGTGTGCTTACTGAGGTGGGGGTGGCTGGTGACAAGGTGTGACGTCTGCAGAAGAAATATAGTCAAGCAGTTTAACCACTCAGTACTTACCAGTAGACACAGGGCTATTCACAATAGTGGAACTTTGGCTCATGTTCAAAAGGCTATTTACTCAGGCTTTGGCCCACCCAATGGTATCTGCATTTTAATTATAAGACGGGAAAAAGGATGTGAAATCCATATGAGGCCACCACACACTCAGGGACATATGTGCAATTCCTAGCTTGGAGCACAAAGGCTATAATTGAAGAAATCCACAATAAGACATGTGTGTCCATGTGCCTGCACGAGAAAATGAGGAATACTTAAGAAAAACATAATTTGCTAAGTAATTGAAAGGTTATCCTATACTCTAGGTTTTCTTTCAAGTTCCAGCTTTGGCTTATGAAGACAAAGCAGAAGGCTACTACATTCCGAAATCGCCGTAAAATGGACTTAAAACTGATTGGCAGATTTTAAAGATGTGTGTGCATTAAGGTTGGAACACTGGGAAATGTTTTAAAGTTGTTTTTTTTTTTTTCCCAAGCGTGTACTCATAGATGAAATATTTTGACATATGTGCACATAGTCCTAGAAAAGAGTGCTGTTGACTACGTTTGCCAGGAGATTTAGATTTTAAGAGGGGGGAAGGCCTGAAAGGCAGAGGGCCAGTGCTGCTTGACTTGGGAAAAACTTGGGATTTGGAAGAGTTCAATGAAACACATTACCCGAGCTCCTACAACAGGGAGTGTTCTGGGTAAAATTTTGTCTGGAAAAAAAGATATGTTGAAGTCCTGACCCCCAGAACCCCAGAAAGTGACCTTATTTGGAAATAGGGTTTTTTGTAATTAGTTATAATGAGGTCATATTGGATTAGGTGGGCGTTAATCCAATGAGTTGTGTCCTGTCCCTTTAGGGACAGCAAAGGAGAGGGAAGACACACAGGGAGGTTACCATGTGACAGTGGAGGCGGAGATGGGAGTGACACAAGACAATGGGTGGCAAATGTTGTGGGCGGCCACCGGAAACCAGGAGAGAAGCACAGAGCAGACTTGCCTTCAGAGCCTTCCAGAAGGTTGCCTTAACTTTGGACTTCTACCCTCCAACGCTGTGAAGAGTCCATGTTTCCATTGCTTTAAGCCACCCAGTTTGTGGTACTTTGCTCTGGAAGACCTAGGAAGCCAATATGGGGGTATCCTGTCTCCCAGGCTTCTGACAGAAAACTGAGCAGGAAGAAGAGCTGAGATCTAAAGTCAGGATAGGGATGGTCATTTAATCCCTTGTTTTCAGCATGACAGCCTTTGCTTTTCTTCCCTTTCAGCTCTTCACAGAAGTGAGGTGATGAGTACATGGGAGGGGGGAGAAGTGTTCACTATATTATTCTAAGTTTGTGTGTGTGTGTGTGTGTGTGTGTGTATGCATTTTTTATAATAAAAAACTAAGCCAGTAAATATCCATTTGTGTATATATATATGAGTTTTTTATAATCAAAAACCAAGTCCGTAAATATCCCTAGAGCAATGAGAAATCTTATATCTATGTAACAAAAACAGACTACCATAAAATCAGAACAGAGGACTAAAAAGAACTCTTAGAAATGAAAAGTAGGTTAGTAGAAGTTTTAAATATTCTAAAAGGACTCGAAGATAATGTTGAAGGAATTTCTCTGCAACTTGAACAAAGAGAGACATAGAAGGTGGAAAATTGGAGAGAAGAGATATGAAAATTAGAGGATAGATTTAGGAGGTCCAAAATCTAATAGGCATACCAGAAAGAAATAACATACAAAACAGAGGATAAAGGGATGCCTGGGTGGCTCAGTTGGTTAAGCGGCTGCCTTTGGCTCAGGTCATGATCCCAGCGTCCTGGGATCGAGTCCCACATCGGGCTCCTTGCTCGGCGGGGAGCCTGCTTCGCCCTCTGCCTCTGCCTACCACTCTGTCTGCCTGTGCTCGCTCACTCTCTCTCTCTAACAAATAAATAAATTAAAAAAAAAATTTAAAATCTACTTAGAACCCTACCTCCGCTATTAAGATTTCCTGATCAACTTCAACTACCTCATATTATTTAAAAAAAAAAAAAAAACAGAGGATAGGAAAATTTCAAATCAATATAATTTCCCTGAACTCGCAAACATGAGTTTCCAGATTGAGTTCTTACCACTCCCACCATTGTTACGAAGCATAGTATAATAAATGAAAAAAAAATTAATAACAAGGCATTATTGCCAGTTGGTTTTATTTTATTAATTTTTAAAATTTCTTTTCAGTGTTCCAGAATTCATTGTTTATGCACCACACCCAGTGCTTCATGCAATACGTGCCTTCTACAATACCCACCATCAGGCTCACCCAACCTCCCACCCCCACCCCTCCAAAACCCTCAGTTTGTTTTTCAGAGTCCACAGTCTCTCATGGTTCGTCTCCCCCTCCAATTTCCCCCAACTCCTTTCTCCTCTCCATCTCCCCATGTCCTCTGTGTTATTCCGTATGCTCCACAAATAAGCAAAACCATCTGATAATTGACTCTCTTTGCTTGACTTACTTCACTCAGCATAATCTCTTCCACTCCCATCCATGTTGATACAAAAGTAGGGTATTCATCCTTTCTGATGGAGGCGTAATACTCCATAGTATATATGGACCATATCTTCCTTATCCATTTGTCCATTGAAGGGCATCTTGGTTCTTTTCCACAGTTTGGCTACCGTGGCCATTGCTGCTATGAACATTGGGGTATAGGTGGCCCTTCTTTCATTACATCTGTATCTTTGGGGTAAATACCCAGTAGTGCAATTGCAGGGTCATAGGGAAGCTCTATTTTTAATTTCTTAAGGAATCACCACACTGTCTTCCAAAGTGGCTGCACCAACTTGCATTCCCGTTAAGTGTAAGAGGGTTCCCCTTTTTCCACATCCTCTCCAACACATGTTGTTTACTGTCTTGTTCATTTTGCTAGGTGGTTTTAAAACATGTTCTCAAATTCCTTGACACCTTTCCCATCAAATAGCGGAATCTGGTGATTCTAATTGTGCTGGATAGTTTGGGCAAAAATGCTGGTGCATACTCCTGAAGCTAAGTTACAAAAGGTAGTATGTAACAGAGGGATTCCATATGGCTCTGTCTTGGGATAGCCGCCCCTGGTAACCAGTCACCATACTGTGAGGAAGCCAGCAGCCACCGAGTGGACATGAGAGCAGATGTTTCCAGCTGCCAGTCCTCCTACCAGCTGCCCCTGCTGAAGGCCAAGAGGACTAGAGACAAGCTGTCACTGCTTTGCTGTGCTCTTTTTTCAATTTATTTTTGCATATTTTGCAAGACAAAAAGTCAAGGGGACAGACAACACTGTGGAAGGGTTTTCATGTGTTCAGAAAAATAGAATGAATGATCTCATAGAAGTACCTGGAATATCTGCTACTTTACTCCACTGGCATCTGAACTAGTCTCAGGTTCCTATAAAATGACCTATTTGCAGAGCTTTTAAGATAGCCTAGTCAACTTTGCATTTTTCCAGGAACTGATGTTTTAATTTCTGGGTTTACTTAATTTCTGCTTGCTTCATTTTAAGGTCGTTAGGGTTTTCACTGGGTTTATAAAAATAAACTTTTGCTTATTTGTTTAATCCTTTGGATGATCTGGCAAACTGATTAAGTAAGCACAGTTTTCCCCTCTATCCCTCCCAAATTATAATTTTTAAATTTTAAATTTTAAAACATGTTCAACCATGAGTGTCTTGACTCTGACCTCCCCCTGTACATAGCTGGAGATATGTTTGGCTATCATTAAGCAGTGTAGAATCCCATGAACTGGCAGCAGCAGAGAAGGCCCAACCCAGCCCCAAGTGCCCAAGATCTTTAAACTAAGTGCGCTGTCATCAAAGTTAGCAAGGACCTGTTGACCCATCACACCTGGGATTCTTGGAGATTTGGAAGTGGCACAAGGAAAGATGATGTGACACACAGTCGAGTCTTTGATGATCTCATTGGTCCTGCCCTTCATTCTCTCCAACTTGCAAAAGCCCCACACGTCACCTTGCCTGGTGCACACTTTTTGGAAAATGGGGTTTAGTCCTTCATTTCTACAGAATCTTCCACAGAATAGCAATAGATCTTGGCAGGTCCCACTAAAAATCTGGCAAATAACTTTCTCTTCTTCTCATCAAATCTTATGAATCTCCATGAAATTGAGGTAGAAGTTTACTGCAGAAGCAGGAAAAGCATTTCAGATGGAAGGGCAAGATTCAAGAGGAGCTGGAAGTGAGCTCGGCCAGTGAGAGAGCCAAGAGATTGTTGGGATAGAACAATCAAAGGACCCAGGAAGGAGAAGGCAGGCACCCTGCCGGCCATGTCGGAGCGTTGGGCATGAGATGAGCATTTCCCAGTCTCTGTGGGGCCCTGTGTACCCCTGCAGGGCACAGCAGCCCCGTGGTCTGCAGAGTGTCCCAGCACCCCCACATCGAGCCAGGGGGCTCTTATTATCTCTTCCAGGGAACAGAAGCATGGAGGGCATTTCTTTTGGGGAATCTACGTGGAGAGTTTATGTAGCTTCTCCTATTCTATTTTCTGTTTTTGAAAGATTTAAAATAAATGTTAGTATAGAGTGAGTAGTATAATAAGTAAAAAGGATCTTGCTTGCACATTTTCTTCATGTTTCTTATAGCAAAAGAAAATGATGTTAGCTGTAGGAGAGAAGTCATCCTTTTAAGCTGATTGGACAGAGAGGAAGGTGACAGAAGTTGTTAGTTTGAAGAGAACACACTTCACATCTATTTACCTTGTTGGGTCGTTGCAGGGAAAAGCTCTATAGCCGCCGCCATCTCTTAAGGATGACTTAGCCCACTCTCCTGCAGTACCGTTAGACAGGTTGGAAAACGTGGTTTATGGAAATAGCCACATTTAACAACTCTTGCATGTTAGTTAATGAGTGAGCATGTTCTTAACTGACTCTTAACTCTTAGCTTTCAGCACCACCACCTTCACTTCCATGCTCTGCATTATGGTGGTTGCTTTTGGAGCATGGCAATCCCAATCCCACCCCAAACACACGCACGCATGCACACACGCTCACACGCATGCGCACACACGCTATGGCTCTGGCGAGGTACTCTAGCCCCAGTGCACCCTCAGTTGGGTGTTCGTAGTACACTAGTATAAATTCTTCTTGTACATAAGTCCTGGGAATAACGTATAAACACCTGCTTAGGTGCTTTGGTTCTAAAGCACTTCTCACATCTCTTATCTAATTTAATCCTTAGAGTGATCCCACAGTGCAGGCATTGTTATTAGCACCATTTTATAAAGGAAGGAATTAAAACTCAGAGAAGGTAAAGTATTTGCTCAAGTTCAAGGTGGGAGAGTTAGAGCCTTGAGATAAGATATTCTTGTTTTTATTTATCATTGTATTATTTATATATAATTATATAAATTATATATTATGTATTTCTTCTGATTTTATAGTTCAAATGTTTTACTGTTATTATTTATTTTAAAGCTCAAATTGTCCCAGATTAGGCCAATGGTAGCCACTTTTAGCTGGCTCCTGTGTCCTTTGACATGTCCCCCTTATTCCTTGAGCCTTTTTGTACTTTCTGTCATGGTTGGATGTTCTGAGTTCATCATGTACTTTTCATGCCATAGCTTGGGAATCAGCCATTTTACTAAGGAGTCCTAGGTGCTTTGGTGGGGAATGGAATTTAGAAATCAACATCTGATGCTAAGGGTACTCACCGTCCATGTGTGCTGCTTGTAATCCAAGTGATTTCTTCTTGGTCCTCTCAAATAGAACCACAGGGCAAAGTCTATATCTATATTGATATGTATATCTGTATCTTTGTCTATATATAAAAAGAAACATACAACCATATACATATGTGCCTTTTCTATATCCATCTGAATTTTTAAATTATATTAATATCTCAAATTCTCATCAGTTACCTTAGAGTCCACTCTGTCCTTCCCTCTTTCCATATTTATAACTTCCGTCCTCAATAGAGAGAAATCTGGCAAGTAAGTAAATATGCTGTGGTTAATGTTTCCTGTCCCTCAGGGGTTGCTGTCCTTTGTTGTCTGGTGTTCAGTATCTTGCAAATGATTGTTTCATACAGATATTGTCAATTTGTAGGTTGTTTCCAGTGGGAGGGTAAATTCAATCCCCATGGTTCCATCTTAGCTGGAAGCAGAGTTCCACTAAGGCCCTTTTTGATGAGTTTTTAAATGTCTATTTATGAATACTTTCTGGTCAGGCACATTATATGATAAAGTAAATTTGGTGTTTAATCCCTTGAGATTCCTGAGCTTCCCAAATCCTCCTGTTAACATGCTCATATTTCATATCTTCACGCTAGATTATTTGATCAAGACTTTGTCCCTCACTAGACTGAAAGCTCAATGAAACATGGCATCAGATATGTTTTGTTTTGCTCATCATTGTCTTTCCAGATTCTAGGATGTACCTTTTGTTCAATATTTAATAAGTGAATGAATTTGATCTGTCAGCCAAACCCACTGCTTTTTTTTCCCATATATAATTCCAGGGAATTTTAACACTTGCAGATTTGATTATTCTATATACTTTCACAGTGTCACCCTTAGGACATCTCTCCATTTACCCAATCTACCTCTCATGGAGAATGGTAGCAAAGAAGCACTTCTGTGTTAGACCTGAAAGACTGTGTCTTATGCCTTTCCACCAAAAAAGAAGGACTGACTACTGGGATCCTGGGAGTTAGGTCTTAATAGCCTATGATATTCAAGGGTCTCCCAAGGTGTGACAGCCAAATCCAGCACGATGGCCCCTAAACATAGATGTGTTGCTAGAGAACTCTATGATCTTATTGGAAAATCCTGTTTCCTTGTTGGAAATAATCTCTCATTGGGAAAAAGCAAGAGACAGATCATTATGACAACATCCAACATGTAGTACTAGATATATGAACTGTTCACTGTTGATTCTTCAAAACAGGAAAACCTGTAGATCAAGCAAAATTAAATTTATTAGCTCTACTGAAGTATGGACACCTCCTGGACAGTCTTAATAGAGACTTAGAATTGGAAAATTAGGCTATGGTATGAACATAACAAATGGGCAATGGCCAGACCATATGTAACAATAGAACTCTGACCCACAACTTCTGCAGCAACTAGCCCAGGAAGCCAAACCATAACCTCTGTAGCAACTGGCACAAAATGATCAGGACTGGTCCATGACTGACAGCTCCCCTTAATTCTGTCCCTGCTTCCCCAACTCAGGACGAACCAGGGAAAGCCACGTATGCTCTTCAAACCAGTCACATGGGATTCCCTGCTTCTTGTTGGCCCACCTCCAGCTTCTCCCTGACAACAGCTTCCAATCACAGCATACCCAAATCATACCCCACACCCCCACTTTTTTTTTTTTTTTTTAAACTATAAGGCTATACCACTGCTCTGTCAGGGCTTAGTCTCTGTCAAATCCAAGCAATGGTGGCTGACTCTCTTGCTATAGCCAGCTCTGAATAAACAGCCACTGTTCTCATCTGGGTTCCCTTCATTTATTTCCACAGGTATTTATGAAAGTTTTAGATTCTTGGCTGCGATTTCAAGGCAAGTCTTGAAAAGCAGGAACTGGTTAGAATGGGCAGAGTTTATGACATAATACTTTTGGAAGGCACAGTGAGGTGAGAGTCTTGAAGTACTCACTCAATGAGAAGGTAGCCTTGAAATGCAAGCAGTTTAATAGGCTTGCCATCTTGTTTTCCAGGAGTGGTTAATCCCTGGAGCAAGAAGTTAGGCTATTTTTCTTTGGTCTCAGTAATGTTTAACATAGGGGGAGAAAAGTATGCCTGGTCCAAGAATCGGTTAACACAAGGACATTGTGTTGGCTTAACTTCTTGGGGTGGACAAGGGAAAAGAAATATTTTTAAGTCCATCCTTGACTTTTTCTTTCTTTATCCAACCCAGACACATTGGCCAGTCACTCGAATAATGCCCTTGTAGTATAAACAACTTCCTGAGCTATTGTCCTATTGTACTAGCCCACTGAGTGCTAAACCTGGATTAATCCTATACTTTGTGATGATCCTATATTTTGTATCTTGTTCCTACAGCTATCTGTTAGTGGTAGCTATGAGTGGTGAACTCAGAAGGGTGCCAAGGTCACATGTGGGCACATGACTGGTTCACAATGTCTGCTATGGACACAAGTGGACACAAGTGAGAGTTTAATTTTATATACAATGCTCGAAAATGTATATGTCTATTGAGTTTTGGACCTGCATATCCAGCTATCTACTGGGTAACCTTATCTTCATGTTTGCAACCCCTTCAATCTGCACATGGCTAAAATTGAAATTATAATTGCTCTCTTCCACCAAAGGTTTGCCAATGGAGCCATCAGATTGCTCTCATGATCCTTGTGAGAGTGTTTCCTGCAGCCATTACCATAGTTCAGATTAGTACTCAGTTCAGAATAAACCCTCTTTGCCATCTGGCTAAGGACATTTGCTCTGATTGTGGAGTTATAGGTATCAGCAATGGGAATGAGAGAAGTTGACGGCATGATGGAAACCCAGCCTCTTGAAATTTTACCTATTTCATTTTTTCTTGGCCCTACATACAGAATTAAGATCAGAGGCAAAAATTTAACCAGTAGTTGATTTTCTCAGGTATGGTGATAGAAACAAGGAAAAAGGAGGTAACGAAACTTTTAGACCTTTCTGGATTCATTTTTACAATATCTTGTTTAGTTTACATATATCTGTCCACCTCCCTCAACTTCCTCTTCTTAACCTCTAGTATTTTCATTGTCAGATGGTCATTAGGAGACAACTTTATTTATGTGAAGAATTACAGCATTGATTCCTTGTAGGATCTTTTCATGCTTATGCAAAAAGTGTTCCCTGATAGAAACAAGGTATAAAACTGATTGATGTCTTAAAGCAACTGAGGGGGGTCTCTGCTGGCAGCCAGGATTACTGTTTCCTGGTAGAAAAACTGGTAGGGAAATTGAGTTCTTATAATAAATTCCATAACAGCAGCTTAGCTATAAATGATTTTTTAAAAGTCACTTGACTGTGCAAACTGGTTAGAGCAGAAATATTTTAATGATATTTCAAGAGCTTAATGTCAACCATCAGTGTCCAATAAATGAAAATTACTTTTAGTGATACATCTGGAAATATGATGGTTTTTTGAGCCAAAATCTCTCAAGCTTTGCATAGAATCTGGGTTTTTATTTTTACTGTGTGCCTGTTATATAAATTTCTGATATTTGTGATAGAGGAAAAGAAGATAAATTAGCCACTGGGATATTGAAAAATGAGTAAAATGTTAAAACATGTTAAATTTATTGTTTGCTCATTGAGAGAGAGAAAGAGAGTGAATAATTTATTTAAGGAAAACAATTTTACTTAAAGAAAGGGCAATATTTTAATAAGCAGGAAGGGGAAAAGGAATATATTTTGAAATAAGAGCAGTGTCACTGGAATGAAAAATGCAATGCACCAAAGTAGCTACTTGGAGCAGGGAAAACACTCATCTGAATGGAAAATTTTGTTACATTCCCATAAAACTGCAACTTTATCCTTATTCTTATCTTTTTATTTATTAAACCAATATTTATCTAGTACCCACTGTGTGTACTGGTATTGTGTGAGGCGTTGGTGGTGTTTCAGTGACTAAGAGAGGCTACAGTTTCTTCTTGTACAAAGACCACATTTAGTGAAATCTTCATTAATTGATTAATTCCTACACTCATTTATATTAGGGAAAATGAGGCTTAGCTCCATGTGACAAGAAATGTGAAATAACAATGGTTTAAACAACCGCCTCATATAAAAGTAGATCATTCCAGATCTCCAACTGTGGCTCTGTCATCGTGAAAAACCTGTAGTGCTTTTATCTCACTGCTCTGCCATTCCTAACCAGTGTGTGCCTTCAGCTTTTTGAGTCTGGTTTCTCTCACTTAGCATGATGTGTTGAGATAAACCATGTTTGTACCAATAGTCTGTACCTTTTATTATTGAGTGGTATTCTATTCTCGGGATGTCCTATGGTTTTATGTATTCCCCAGTTGAGGGACTTTGGGGTTGTTTCGAGATTTTAATAATAAAATTGCTATAACTATTTGTTAGGTTTTTGTATGAACATAGGTCTTTCATTTCACTTGGGTGAATATCTAGTATTGGGAAGATTGGGTTGTATGGCTAAGCATATAGCGAGCTTTATAAAAGCTGTGAAACTGTTTTTAGAGTGGCAGTACCATTTTGCATTTGCACCAGCAATGTACAAGAATTTCTCCGTGCTCGGCATCCTCATCAGCGTTTGGTATTATCAGTTGTGTGTGTGTGTTTTAAGCCATTCTATTAAGTGTATCTCATTGAGGTCTTAATTAGCATCTTACTAATGACTAGGGATATTGAGCAGCTTTTTGGTTACTATTTGTCCTCTGTGTATCCTCTTTGGTAAAATGTCTGTCTACATCCTTTGGCCCTTTGAAAAATTTGGTTGGTTGTTTTTGTTGTCGTTTAGTTTTGAGAATTCTTTATATACATTGGCTATAAGTCCTGTGTCAGATGTATGAGTTGTGAACATTTTCTCTTAGTCTTTCTTCTCATTCCCTCAATCATGTTGTTTGCAGAGCAAACATTTTAAATTTTGACCAAGTTCAATTATTTATTCTTTTATGGATTACGCTTTGTCTTTTAGCTTTATATTTTCAAGTTGGATTTTTATATGTTAAAAGCCAAATTTATAAAAAACAAAAGAATAAATTTCTTCCAGCAACAATAGATTATCTACAAATAGTAAATTAGCTGTATCTTCTAAGGATTACATCAAATGAGAAGAAATTAGGTAATTTATGTTGGGGAGAACCAAACTAGAAAGATAAGTTAAGGACCTAATGATATGAATTTTGAAAACTGAGAAATGAAGTCTTTTAGATTTTATACAATAATAGAATGTGAATATATGAAATAAGATGCTTCATGGGGATTTAAATACTCACTTCCTTATTTATCTGTTTATGTAAAAAATATTTTACTAAGCATGTACTATGAGCCAGGCACTGTGTTCTAAGATGGAGTTACATGGATGAATATGATGGGAGATAAAACTTTGGACAAACAAATCAACAGATTATAACACAATGTGGTAAGAGTTATGGTTGGCATATGTACAAAGTAAACCACACAATTTTTTTTTTGCAGGTTTCATCACACTTATCTCAGTTTGCAATCATTTATCTATGTGACTTGATTTAATGTTTGTCTCTCTCATGGTGTGTTCTAGCAGTATAAATATGATACGTGTTTGCTTCATTGTGGTTGGCACATAATAGGAGCCGCAGAAACAGTTGCTGGGTAGAGAAAGCACTTGCTATTGAAGTACAGAGAGGAGGAGCTGCTAACTCTGCCCCTGAAAGTTTTGAGGACTTCATTTAAAAAGTGCTATTTGAAATGAGTCCTGAAACGGATGTAGGAACTGCTTGGGGCTGGGAAGGGGGAAGAGAGGAAGAGAAGAGCAGTATTCCCACACTCTATAGTCTTAGCTGTGGACACGTGACGTCACCTAACACAGAAAACGGAAAGTTGTGGGGGGATAGGGTCATCCTGTGTGGTGAAGTGTGGGGGGAAGGAGATGAGGCCAACATGGAAGGCTGGGGTCAGGCTGGGAAGGAAGGGCTTTGCCAACCAGGCTAAATTTGAACTTCATAGCAATGGAGTTGGGGGACAGGTGGAGTTTCAGCCTTTTTTTTTTTTTTTTAATAATTTTATTTATTTATTTATTTGTTTATTTTTGGGGGGGGGGGTGCAGAGGGAGAGGCAGAGAATCCCAGATGGACTCCATGCTGAGACTCAGAGAACATGACCTGAGCTGAAACCAAGGGTCTGATGCTCAACCTACTGGGAGACCCAGGTGCCCCAGATAGTAAACTTTTCAGTGACATGATCATCTTAAGGAGAGAAGGCAGCATGGGAACTGACTGGGTAGTAGAGGAGTTAAGGCTGTATGCTGAAACCCGTAAGAGATGACAGGGGTGCTGCAATGCTACTGGGGAGGTGGAGAAGGACAGTTCTGAAAACTATTCTAGGAGACAGAATTTATGGGACTTAGTGATTGATAAGATTTGAAGGGTAAAGTAGAAGGAAGATTTAATATTTTAGCTCTTAAGATGCCTGAAGGGTATTGTGTGTTTGGAGTTAATATATTTAAAATTTTTCCCTGATCAGTAAGTATTACATGTTCTTTAGAAAATACAGTGAAGTATAAGGAAAAAGACCAAAAAAGCCACCTATTATCCTAGCACACAGTGATAACCACTGCTGACATTTCTGGGACATCTCTCTCATTCTTTTAAAACACATCTTTGAGGGAACCTGGGTGGCTCAGTGGGTTAAAGCCTCTGCTTTCAGCTCAGGTCATGATCCCAGGGTCCTGGGATCGAGTCCCACATCGGGCTCTTTGCTCGGCAGAGAGCCTGCTTCCTCCTCTCTCTCTGCCTGCCTCTCTGCCTACTTGTGATCTCTGTCTGTCAAATAAATAAATAAAATCTTAAAAAAAAAAAACAAAAAAAAACCACACATCTTTGAAAAGAGGTCCTAACGATTCGATCTCCATCAGGAACTCAGAGTCTCATGAACAGCATGAATATACTGAACTTCATTTTGGATGCAAATATTAAGTTTTGACTAAACTAGGAGCTGTACCAGTTTTGTAAAAAATCAAGTGAGCTGGGTACATGGACAGGAACTCTGAAAGAAGGAATTTCTTTCCTAGAAACTGAGTAAGTGACAGCAGTGACACCCAAGACATGCCCTTATAAGTACCATTTTCTAACTTGCAGAGGTAATCTGCTTAGTTGCTGAGGGACATTACCAGTTTCAGTTTGATTAATTCATGTTCAGCTCATTCAGTGGGCCGAGCCTGCAGGAAGACAGCACCAGAGCAATCACCTTGTGTGCACAAAGGTTCTAAAGGAGTGCTAATTATTTTTGCCCATCTGAACCCTGAGCTGTGTAAACCTGGCACATAAACTAAGTAAGAGAAAAATTTTCTGAGGCCAGGAGCTGTGAATGAAGAATGTCTTATCCAAGTTCCTTCCAAACAGAGGGAATGGGAGGGAAGTTAAAAAAAAAAAAAAGATATTTTAGAAACAAAACAGATGAACATAGGGGAAGGGAAGGAAAAATAAAACAAGATGAAAACAGAGAGGGAGACAAACCATATGAGACTCTTAACTATAGGGAACAAACTGAGGGGTGATTGGGGTGTGGGGGTGGGTGGGAGGGGAAGGGGTAAATGGGTGATGGACTTTAAGAACGGCACTTGATGTAACGAGCACTGGGTAGGATATGCAACTGATGAATCACTAAATTCTACCTCTGAAACTAATAATGCACTATATGTTAATTCAATTGGATTTAAGTAAAAAATTTTAAAAAGACATTTTTACGTTGAGAAGGAACAGATTAAGGGGAAGAGCCAAGCAGGAAGATTCAGAACAGGCCTACCTGAAAAGAAGCTTGAAAAAAGAAAGTCCAAGGAGGAGAGAGAGGATCCTCAGAGCGGGGCAAATGGACCTAAAGTGAAGGTAGTCCTGCAGACCAGGTACCAGGCAGAGGTGGGGCGGCTGTGGGAGACCTTCCGAGGATCTTCTCTAGTCACCGCCCCCAAGCCCAGCTCCGGTAATGCTCAGAGGGGGAGAAGGGTAAGGTCGTGCTCCCTTTCCACTCTGAGGCTTTAGATTGAAAAGCACAGGAGAGTGAAACCTGATTTACAACAAGGAAGAGAAAAATCAATATCTCCTGAGAGATTGGCGGGGTCGTGGGGTTGGGGGTGGCTTTACCTGGGAGAAAGGCTTGGCAGAGGGTGGGAGAACTATGCCTACCAAAACCACGATTAGATTCCCACTTTCTCAGAAAGACCTGCCTCCCAGGCTTTCTTCCACCGCTCCATCACCCACCCCGCGGTCTCGTCTTCTATTGCAAACGTCAAGCGGTCTAGATCTGCCCTGGGTTCGGAAAGGGACTTGATTTTCAGCTCTTAGGTGCTGAAAATGCGGCCTTGGGGGTGGCCAGGAGTAGGATTTGGCTGGGGCCATTTCACATTGCCAGGTTTCCACCACTCAACTGCTAGCCAGGGTGCGGCGAGCCGCCTAGGGGGTCGCTCACAGGAAGGAATCGGTGCAACCTGAGCAAACACTGTTGGTTTGGAACGCTCACTGGGAACGGGCTTCAAGGGCAGGTCTCAAATCCTCTCTGTTCCGCTCGCCGAACGCGGACCCCCCTGCCCGCCAGAGCGCCGAGCCGGGAGCCCCACCTGCAACCGGCGGTCGGCTCCTGCGGGCTGGAGTTTGCAGACTTGGCTCTCAGGCAGACTCTCCCGGAGTTAGGTCGAGCGCGCCGGGCCAATGAGCGCGCCCCGCGGAGGGCTCGGCTCCCCCCGCGCGCGTTGATTGGCCCCGCGGCCCGCGAGGCAGGACTGGCCGGCCGGGGCTGCAGGCGAAGGCGAGTGCCCGGCGCGAGTGGGAGTGGCGCGCGCGCCCCTCGCCGACCCCCGCCCCTCCCCGCCGCGTTCTCTCTCCTTCCTCCTCCCTCCCTCCCGTGCTTCCTCCCCGCACTCCCCCGCTCCGGCCGTGCGCTGGTGGGGCTCCGCATTGCACACTCTGGGGGCGCCGCAGTGTTCGTGGGATGGGGAAGCGGGCTGCCGCTGGCGGCCGGAATCCGCGCGCAGCCCGGGTGAGTAGAGGCGGGCTTCCCGGGAGAGCACAAAAGGAGACTGGGTTGGTACCAGCGGCCCTAACTAATGCGGGTTCTGGGCGTCCCAGCAGTGGGCTTAGTCCCCGGAACTACCCAGTGCTAAGACACCCACCCCCACCCCTTCCCGGGGCCGGCGGAGCTGGGGTCCTCGCTTCTGCATCCCGCTCCGGTGTTCTGTCCCCGAGTGGGCAGCCAGTACTGAGCGCAGCCTGGGCAGGTCTAGAGGGGCGTGTGCGTGCGTGTGTGTAGTGCTGGCGCACAGGGGGTGGCATGGAAATGTCAGGAGCTGCCAAGTTCAACGCTGGAGGAATCTTTCCCAAGAGTAATTCAGCACCTTCTCAGGGCCAAGTGTACGTCCACCAGGAACTCCAGCTGGAGGGAGTTCCTGCGGCGGAGTGGCAGCGCCCCACATGTTGCTGCGGGGGGTGGGGGGTGTCGGTGGCCTGGCTGCGCCCACCCGGGGTCGCTGCCCAAGATGCGGTAAGCTGGGACGCCTCCAGCCTTTGCGGGAATTCTCCAGGGCCTCCGACCACCCACCCGGGCGACCCGCAGAAGGGGGCCGTCCACCCACAGAGCCAGGGCTTCGCCTGGGCTTGACTTGGCGATGTGTTTTTCTCTCTGGTAACAGCAGTTCAGTTGATTTACATTTGGCTAAACAGTCAGTTTTAGCCTAAAGCTCTCTATCTGTGGGTCTGTCTGACCGGTTCCGACCCCCACCACGGTATCATTAGCTCTCCTCCCCTCCCCTCTCCCCGCCCCCGGCATCTACCCCTCTCCTCACTTGGCGGTACAAAACTTGATGTTTCTACATGATGGCATCTGGCGTGGTCTCAGGTATCTTAAGTGTCACAATCATTTGCCATTTTCTTAGGGACTACGAGCACTGGTATAATTTTGGTGGGGGGGTGTTGAGCGGGCAGCAGATCTTAGGTAGCGATTTGTTGGTAGGATAGCACTGACCTCCCAGAGCATATGACAAAAAGAATGTTAAGCTTCTCCCTCTGGTAACCTACCCAAAGTGTGACCTCCAAAATTCAATTTTCTTTGTGGGAGACTAGGGAGTTTAGATTCTCCAGGGAGCAGCTTATTTCTTGCTAAATTGAACTATGGTGACATACACTCTGTTCTGCTCTGCTCTGGCCAGCCATTGCAGATACCATGATATTATTAGAGCAATTCCCTTAAAGCCATTACATTTTCTTTCGAGTGAGAGGACTCAAGATAGCTGCTTAAAATTTTGGATCTGCACCTTATTTCTCTGGAAGACATTAATGGTTACTGTATATGTGCTCACGTGTACCAAGTTTGCAAAAGATATTTGTGCAATCGTCCATGAAATGGCTTAATGCACATTTATGTTAAACCCATTTAAATGTAAAACATCTATCTGTTTTCAATTTTAGTTTCCACCTTGACCAAAGGCACCAGACTGAAACAGGACTTAGAAGAGGCTTCCTTGTTTAAACAGAGATTGTACAGAACTCTAGTCCTTAGAGCACACAGTAAGCTCTTTGAGCTTGTAGGTATACAAAGGCTGTAAAGGTTGTGAACTGGTTCTTTGGGTTAAAAATATCAGAAATGCGTCCAGACCAAAAAAATGTAGATAGGATTCGTGGGTCTACATTTTGAAGCTGTCGACAGCCTTTTGAAGATGAGTGTTTATATTACAGAATGTATAAATGGAGCTGATTACAGGCAAATAATGTCAAGTAAAAAAAACCCATACCATTCGGTGTATCATGGTATACAGTTTACATAGCACATTGAGATCTGCTATTAAAGTGTCTGTGAGGAAGTCGTATTTTTGTCACCCCCATTTTACAGGTAGGGTAGCTGAGGCTCTTGGAGATTATGATTTTTCCAAGGTGAATAGTAGAGTTCAAGTTTTTTTCTACCTTCTTACTTCCATTGCTCCTTTCCTCCCTCCCTCCCTTCCTTCATGTAGGCTACTTCTTCAGTGTTTTCTTAGTTCTAATTTCTGCACCCCTTTTTATTATTCAACCCATGGCTTCAGAACCATTGTGTACCATTCCCAAAAAACTTTGCTCTCTGCTAAATATCATTTAAGTCCCACTAAGATGTAGGCTGATAAGGATTTAAGGAGAAAGCTAATGTTTTTAAGGAACTATCCTCTTCAAAGTGGTATATAATTTTTGTTAATGAATAGTTAAATATACAAGTAATCAAACCCCTAAAGAATGATGTCCTGATGGCAGTCTTTCAGGAAAATCACGGGACCGGTAGGGACAAAGATGTTTTTAACAGTGACAGAAATATGTAAGTCTCCCACTTTATAAGCAGAAGCTCCTCATAAACTCTATAGACAATTACAAGGAAGCCCTAATAAATGATTATTTCATTAGTGCCATTCTTATGTTAAAAAGAATTGACAAAACAGATTACTTAAATAAACCCAAAACCAGTCAGGGGAAAAAACCAAAAACGCATTTATCAAGAAGTCCCAAAATCCTCATTAACTAGTGCACAAATGCAACAGAAGTATTGATTAGAGGGAAATCCTATTTTTAATTGCATGATTAGCAATAAGGAACACACAGATACCTATCTGCCTATCTGATTATTTATTAAAAACCCATCATTTCCAAATCTTTTTTTGGGAAATTATTGTTCACAATATTTATTTGTAACATTGTATAATATTTGTTAAGATAAATAGAATTAATTTTGTTTGCCTTAATGTAGAATGTAGGTAGGTATTGAGTTTCCAAGTAATAAGTCCTAGTTAAGTATCTGGGCTTTGGAAGCAAGTCTTGGCTTCACGTACTAACTGTGGGACCTCAGAAAGCAATCAAACCTCTCTGTGCTTCAGAGAGGCACATAGGAAAATATATGCTTTTTTTATGTGTAAAGCATGTATAGTAATGACACCTGTCTCATGCAGTTTTTTGGTTTATCTATATGGCAATATTCAGTGAGCATCTACTAAATGCCAACACTGCTGTAGGTGCTAGGGATAGATGGACAGACTCTTTGCCCCTGATGTTTACAGTCTAATGCCTGAGAATTAATGACACGATGCTTGTCAATACTTAGTGTGGAACATGACACCCAGTAAATGCCCCATGATTGTTACCTGTTGGTATCTTATGTTCATCCTGGAAATGTTCATTGAGTGAGTACCTTGCAGATGCAATGCAGATTGGAGCACATAATGAGGAATATATATATTTCAATTTAATTCGATACTATAATGGGAGAGAGGACTCCAAAGAAAGACATCAAGTACATAATCAGTTCTCTGAAAGATAATTCAATGCAGACATGTAAGAGGGAAAAATGGAGATAAATACTTAATTAAATTACCCATAAGAAAGTGGGGAGTATATGAATTTCTTTATGATAACTTATGATTTTAAAAAAAGGCCTTGTATTCAAGCTATTTGAAAAACTGATTATATAGGAAAAAAAAAAACTAAAATGAGCTCTTACTTAGATATATGTAATGAAAAAGAAAATTTTGAAGGGTCATATTACTGATTCAAGCTTGCAAAAGGTGACAGATCCCAGGCACACAAAAATAAGAGAGCCAATAATGAATTTGAAAAAATCTTTGCACTGGATTCCTAAAACAATAGCGAAAGATTCTTAAATACTGTGAAATGAGAGTTGTAGAAGCACCTGGCTTACATCGTACCAAGTATATACTCACAGATTTAAAAAAAACAAAAAACAAAACCCAAAAAACGGTATAAATGAATTCCTTGCTTCACCTTTCACTGAGTAATATTCTTACACCCAGGCTTTCCCAAGCAATAATCATATAGGAGGAAACAGACAAAGTGATAAATGCTCAGGATATTACAGACCTAATCCACAGACTAGATAAAGAGAAATCACTAAGACCAAGTGGCCGTTACCTTAGTGTGTTGATGAACTTAGTGTGTAAGTGACAGCACTCTGGGGCATTGGCTGGTAACCTTAGGGTTCCTGTCAGCAGAAAAGTTGACTTTTTTTTTTACCCTTATCAGGTTTCTACAAAAGAAGAGCTAGACGGATACTGGAAGTCAAATTCTCAGGCACACATTACACATAGAGTAAGCAGATTATTTTTCATGAAAGTGGAAATGTAGAACTAGAAAACACCTATTGGCATTTGAAAACAAGAGACTTTGGACAGAAAGTAATAAGCCCAAAGACTGTGTAATTCCCCTATCCCCACCCTGCCCTCCCACCTGCTCAGCCTCATTCTCTCTTGCCAAGAAGGCATGCAGGCTAAAATTAAAAATAGGTTCAAGAAATGTGTAGGTATATGTGTGAGTGATTGCCACATAATAGGTTTTTAGGGGAGACAGAAGTACTAGGCAAGGGATTCTCATCTTTTGACAGACCTTTCAGAAGCCATAGATGTAAGAGTTCTTAAACCCAGGATTGTCCTACTGTCTCTGCCATGAAGAAGAAAATCAAGATTATTACCTGAATTATCAAAACAAGTATCTTTAAGCAATTTTAAATGATTAACAATATAGTTATTATGTTTGAGCAGCAGGATATTGGGTGACCGTCTTCTTTCCTTTTTTTTTTTTTTTTAAGATTATTTATTTATTTATTTGACAGACAGAGATCACAAGTAGGCAGAGAGGCAGGCAGAGAGAGGGGGAAACAGGCTCCCTGCCGAATAGAGAGCCTGATGCGGGGCTCAATCCCAGGACCCTGAGACCACAATCTGAGCTGAAGGCAGAGGCCCAACCCACTGAGCCACACAGGTGCCCCTTGGGTGCCCATTTTCAAAAACGTATTTCTTAATGTTTTTATGCACCAAAAGTAGGAGAAATAAAGATTGCATTATTCTCATCTCACTTTTTCCTTTTCAGTACTGAATTGTATAGTAAGTTAGCACATGTATTTAAGTTTCCATCAAGACATCTAGAAATACTAGTTCCTTTATGCCATTAAAGCAATTTAAATAATTATACATTTGCTTGCACTTATAATAATGGCATTTATTACCCTCTACTTTTGTTTGTATGGCTTTTTATCTACAGCGCTTTAGGTACTTGTGCACGATTATGTTAATTGTCCATTGGCAGAGAAGCAGAGCCCAGTAAAGTTTAGGGGTCTAGGTTCTCCTGGGTTGTAATTCTGCCCCACCAGTTTCCAACTCTTTGACCTTGGGCAAGTTATTTAGTTTCCTCCAGTTTAACTGGTTGCCATTAACTAGCTGGGTGACCTTTAGCAAGTTAGTCCCCCACTGTCTGGACTTCATTTGCTTCAACTATAAAATCAAGGGGCTCCACAAATTAAACTTTAAATTCCCAGGTGAGTAGGAACCAACACTTTTTTTTGCCGTTTAAAACTACCCATTAATGCTGACCTACTAAAATAGTTTTGAGCAACTGAAAGTGTGGCTTAATGTTGGTATTTAAACCAAACAAAGTTAAACAGAGTTTTTGGCTTCTGAGAGCTGAGATCTATAATCAATAATTTAAAAGATATAGCACATCTCCCTGGAATTTGTTCTTTTCTTGCTTTGTAGATCTTCACTGTTCTTTGACTTGATTATTCATGTGGAATATATTCAATTTCTTAGAATTTTTCTGTCTGGAAGAGGAAAAAAATCCCACTTTCAAGTGTTCAAAAATATTACTACTTAAAAATACTGGCTTTAATAGAAGTAATACTCTGCATTTACGTAGTGTCTTTCCATGTAAGATCAAAGGACTGGTATTAGAAGTACATGGTTTTTCTTTTATGTATAACTTCATAGAAGAATTTTCTTTTATGAAATTCTTTTAATTCATATTCCCAATCACCCAACCGAGTGAATTTCCAGAAACTTTTGTAGCAGTCTGACTCTTGGTCACACAAGTCCTTGGTTAGGATGTCCTTATATCCATTATTTCCCAACTGACAATCTTTTCATCCTTCAGATCCTAGTTAAATGCATCCTTCCAACAGAAGCCTTTTCTCCTGATTGTCCTCTCCTCAGTAAAAATTTTACTCTTTTACTTATGCTTGTATTTCAAACCGACATGTTTCTTACATGTAGCTTATTATTTTCATAATGTCTTATTTCTCTTGAATGCCACCATAAGCCTATTGTCTTCCACAGAGTAATCCCTCAATAAGTATGTGGAGGAGAATTAGGACTTTCATAGAGAAGAAGCTGTAAAGATCGGATGGGAGCATCACAAAATATTGGTTGAGATGGAAGGGATGGATTGGTTTGCTAACCTTTACTTGGCTTCACTTCTCTGCCAATGGAAAATCTAGTCTCTGGATGTCCATGAAGAACAAATACCACAAGCCATGACTGTTCTCTTCAGAGACGCTCCCCTACTTTTATTTCCCAGAAACGCCTTCTAGGTATTGAGGTTTATATGGAGCAGACCCCAAGCTGCTAGTCACCATGACTGAAGACTTGGGAAAGATAGGTATGCCATCTTCACAGGTGGATATAAAAAACTGGCTGATCACACTTTAGATGTACTGCGCTTTTTAAAGTACATAGATCATTTCAGTTCAACAAAAACAACAGAAATATTGACAGAAGAAAATAATCATTCTCCTTCCTATCACCCAGATTTATTATCCATATGTCATTTCTTAACCCCTCTATAGTGTTGTCTCCATGTTACATGGTGGTTCCCTAACTATGCATATTGCATATGTTCAGTGTGTTTGAGTCTTATTCTAGTAGAATAAACTAGGGGACAATATATCACATGTGCTATATATAGCTAAAGATATACAAAATCTTTCTACGCTATTGAAAAACTCTTTTACAAACCATCTCCCATATGGCCTGCTTCTCACCGGAGACAGTCACTTGCATGGTTAGGGCTGGCACTTTAAAACGGAGACCTAGACAAGGCAAGATTTAATCTCTGATAGCCACTCTTCTTCTTTCCTGTTCCGTTGTCGTAGATCGGAATCACAGCCCGCTGATTTACAATGTTGTTTTAAGGAGCCCCAGGTGAGATGTGGCAGGATCAACATCGACTCCACCCAGTTCTGAGAAACGACTGTGGGTTCATCTTGCACTGTTGCTGGTGTTTGTTCTCTGGCATAGCCAAGCCGGGCAAGGGATGAGCAACAGGATGCAAAAGATATTTTTCCCACCAAAGCTATTTAGAGGCACGGCTTTCTGAATGAAGGCCAATAGGTAGCATCTGATGGAATAGCATTAAAACAAAGATACATTTTGTAATGGTACTTTCTTCTCAGTGTGGGAACTCTCTGGGAAGGACCTCTGCCAGAAGGGGTTATTTCTAGCTAGGCTGAGCAAATTCGGGAAATGCAGAGTGCTATATAGCAGGCCTGTGGGGGAGCTCATCTCCCCAGGGTCGCTCTGACACAGCAGGAGGGTTTCTGAGCTCTCTAAGGTTGACCATGGAAGAGGAAAAAGGAAGAGTGAAGAAAGGGAGCCAAAGGACTGAACAATAAGGAAAGGGTCACCTACTTTATGATCAGTTTGAGAAAACGTTCCCTCGCCTGATTCTAGTCTTATCTGGGGAATCCCTAGAATGAATGTGAACAGATTTGAGGAGAAACACAAAGCTTTATCTGCCTTAAATTATCTGCCGGGTTCCTGCGTGGCCTCCATGAAAGCCACGCCCTGATAAGTCTTTGTTAAAAGGCTTGGGTGGGGGGTTGGGAAGGATGCACTCACTAATGATGACTCTGAGTCGGTTAACAGCTATACACGTTAGTCAAGTAGACGAGTAGAAGTTGAGGGAATGTAAGGGGAATCTAAGGGGAATGAGACAGACTCAGGAGAGGCGACCATTTTGCAGTGAGGTCTGAGTGGAAAGAAAAGGTGCTGGGCTCTGTGCTTGTTTCCCCTTATTACCTAGACTCCAGTCATGCTATTCTGACTTATCAACCACGAATTAATTACTGGATCTGGGCCACACAAGTTAACTTTGAATGTCTGTTTCCTCATCTGTGAAATGATTATACAAGATCAGCACTTTTCAAACAGGATCTGCAAGAAGAGACACCAGTTCTGTGGAATGTTGAAGACAGAACAAGGTGTGTGATGGCCCTCTATGTTTGGGAAACAGTGGGTTGAACAGTAATGTTTTTGTTTTTGTTTTTGTTTTTAAGTTGCAAGACTTCAGAACCTTTAGTGGCTGAATATCATCCGAAATGTCTGAAAGGAGATGTACTACTCAGTGAACCCCAAATCTCATTGATAATAGCACCCCTTTTGAAGTCATATCTTGCGGGTCAGTGTTCGGTACGACACGCTCTATTGGGTTAGCTGATGTCTGAGCTTGTTCTGGGTTTTCGATTCTCTGAATCTATAGTTAGTTTGTCTCTCTTCTGTTTCTTTTCTAGCTAGCCCCCTGCTTCTTATGTAGAAGAGTTTGTGTGTTGTTTATAAACCTTTTGATAAAAAATGTACTCTGCTAGAAAATCCCTGCATCTGCTTTAAGAGAGGAGCACACTGAGAGAGTGCAAACCTGCAAGGTATGCAATTTCCTCTTTACTTTTATATTTTAGACTACGTAAAATCACCAGCAGTCAAAACACAAATAACGACTTTCCCAAACACACCCATACCTACACCCACACACCCTTAACAAAAATATTGAAACATTTATGCTAATAGAGGGGATAATATTTCAGAAAAGCACAATTTGCACAAGACCCAGATTTTATTCTGGCAGAGGAATTTCTGAGCAAAGCAATGCAATTAATCACAGAGCTGTAACGGCAAGATGAAAAGACAAATACTGAATGTATACAAAATGTGCACTGCTCTTCCCTTCATCTTCGGGATTCCAGAAGATGTTTATCTTACCTTGCCCCACCAATACCAATCTCAGATTTTTTTTTTATTTGGCTCCTGCCAGATTCACCCTTTGCTTGATGAGAACTTGATAAAGAAGCTGCAGTGTTCTGAGGAGGGTGGGGCAGCCCTTACAGATGTCCACGGGACTGGCGGGTCTGGATTTCTGCCCTTCCCTACTGAAAAAGCTCCATCTGCAGAGGTGGTAGAGGGCGGGGGAATAAGGGGTGGCCATTGTAATCTCTTGCGTTGGAAGGAAGAGTGAGGATTCACACTGGCTGTTTTTCACATTGTAATCACTGCACTTTGTGAATTCTCTAACATTGGGCTAATCTGAATCTCTGTCTGTTAGCCTCTAGGTAATTTACAGCAGACGACTTACAGTGGCCTATGCGTTTGATTTCCTTCAGATTTTTTTTTTTAAAGATTTTTTATTTATTTGTTAGAGAGAGGGAACACAAGCAGGGAGAGTGGGAGAGGGAGAAGCAGGCTTCCTGCTGAACAGGGAGCCCAATTTGGGGCTTGATCCCAGGACCCTGGGATCACCACCTGAGCAGAAGGCAGACGCTCAACCGACTGAGTCACCAAGGCGCCCCTTCAGATGTTTTTTTAAAAAATAATTTATGAGGCAATGTTAGGATATAAAGGCCAAAATATGATACCAGTTTCACTTTACAATTGAATTTACATTTTCTGCTATTTCTAAGTGTTAGTTATCCGTCCTCCTCCATTCTAAATTTTTAAGAATCTTTGTCAAATGTTCTGTTGTTTGAACTCAAGCTTATCTCTGAGGAATCATCAATATTCCCATTTAGTTATTCCTGTCTTGTTAAAAAAAATAGGGATTAGCTGTATCCATTTAATTATATTTTTAAACTCTAAATCTAATTTTGAAATCGGGTAGACAATTGATAAGTATTTCTGTTCCCAAATGATAAAAGGCGTATAACAATATCGGCTTAATGTAGAGGGTTCATGTTTCCTCACTTTGAGTTGTCTTGGCAAGGATTCCAAACCACGCTGTGCTCTGGTTTTTGAATTCAACTCTCATTTTTTAGAAGCCACTTTTCCTGTTTGCTTAAACATATGCATGGCTCCTTAGTTCATCAGTCATTGCAAGCCCTGGCACAAAGTACATAGATACTCACTAGATTTTTGATGGGCAGAGACTCTCCCTACTCAGTTTGTTTGCTGAATAAATGAACAGATCCGCTCATGAATAGTGCTCTCTGTAATTGTCACCACTGTCCCAGTCATGTAATCATTAGGTAACATACAACCCTGTGTTTGTTAACAATTGGAAGTACATTTTTATAACCTGCAAATAGGATACTAGTGTCTAATGTTTATTTTCTGTTTTTAAACAAATACACAGATAAGAGAATTCTACTTAACGGTTCCCATAGAAAACAGAAGCTTTGTATCTGAGCAGTTGGTTCTGTTCTTCAGCAGCTCAGTGAACTTTGGAGGAGATGCGGGTCCTCTCACATAGGGGTGAGATGCTCCCTATGGGCCTGAACCTCAGTGCCATAAAAATGCGAGGTAGGGTTTGTTTTGGCATGTGGTAGCATTCCCCTTTCGGGATGCTCAATCATTTTATGGATGAAAGATTTCCATAAAACTCTATGCTTAATCTTCAAATTATCTTATGTGAAAAAGAATCTGGTGTGCAGTTGGTCTGTAGTTGATTGTTGATGTTTTTATAGGAAACGCTCTGGATGTGTAGAAAGATTGAACCATTTCTGAGACTTACTGACTAGTCAATCTCCCTTGTTAAAGGCTAGTTGTTCAGGAGATGACAGGGTACATGCAGGGGAGGGGAAAGTCTCTTCCTTTCTCTGTTGCACTGACCCAGTTTTGTAATTCCCTAACAGTTCCTCTCGGTCATCACCATTCTCGTTGCTTGGCATTGTTGATTTACTAAAAGTACCTGTCCATTTTAATAACCAACCAAAGGAGGGAAAAAAACCCCAAAAACCAAATGGCTTGTTTTGGGGCTTGGCATTGAAATTTTATTTGCTGTAATTTACTTGATAAATGACAGCATTGAGGTTTCTTCTTCCCATCTTTTTTGGGCAGGTGGTTGTATCTGTATTTTGGCAGCACTTAAGAAACTGTCTCTTATTGGTGATTTTGAGAATTATTCATACTTGAATAGAGATTATGAGCTTAAGTTTAAACAGCTTTGAAATCTTTTAAAAATTGTTACATCTTTAATATTGCATCACCACTGTCTACATTTAACATGTCCAACAATTTGAATGACCTAACATTTTACATTTGCCAATGTAAACATAGCAGTAATCAGGCAACAAGTACTTTTCTCTGGGCCCTATCCAGGGATATAAAAGGAATGGTAAGACATGGCAACTGTCCTTAAGGGACTTGTAATTGGTTTCTCTCTTTCGCTTTAAATATTTGAGGATCAACTTGTGTCAGTCCCAGTTCAAGGTGGAAACACAATGGCGAATTAAACAGGCAAAATCTCTGGGGAGAAAGCAGTGACTAAAGCTCACAGAATCCCTGTCCCCTTAGAGCTTACATTCTACAAGGGCGGAGGCAGAAAGTGAGGAAATAAATAAGAAAATAAGCAGTATGTTAGATGGCCTTAAGAGCCTTGGAGAAACTAAAGAGGAGAAGAGGGAGTGTCTGAGGTGGACAGGAAGCAGTTGGTAACTTTAAATATCGTGGTCACAGGAGACCCATGGTGAAAGCTTCACAGGAGCGCCTGGAGCAGGGAAGGGAGGGAGCCTTGGGCACCTCTGCAGGAAGAGACTTCCAGGCAGAAATGCAAAAGTGCTGCCTTAGCATCATGCCTCACCCTCAAAACAGCAAGCAGACCAGTGTCAGGAATGAAGTAAGCCAGAGGGAGAGTAGTAAAAGCTCAAAAGCCCAAGGTGGCAGGCCACCCATAATGCAGTGCCTTAGTGGTTCTTGAAAGATGTTCCCTCCTTTCCCTCCCTCCCTCTCTCCGTCCCTTCCTTTCCTCTTTCTTTCTTTTTTTCTCTTTTGGGACTGAGTCAGTTGAGCCATTGAAAGAATTCACATCAAGGACTGACCTGATTAATTGTATGATTTTAAAAATCACTGGCTACTGTTGGAATAAATAATAGAAGGGAGGGAAGGCTGGAAGGAGGCTGTGCAATCCAGATGATGTTGGCTTAGATCCACGTGGTTGCAGTGGAGGCGGTGAAAGGGCCTTCTCTCTCTGTTTGGAAGGAGTGCAGGAGGTAGGATTTACTGTGGGTAGGATGCAGTGCATGCGTCAGAGAGCAGAGTCAGATGGCTGATACCTGGAAGGGCAGGCCGTCATTTACTGAGATAGGAAACTTGAGGAGGAGCAGATTCGGAAAAGGATTGGGTCAGCTTTAGACATCTTACGTTTGAGATACCTGTTAGGCTTCCAAGTGGAGATACGGAATAGGTGTTGGGAATATGGATGCGTTCTGGGGAGAGGTAACTTTGGGAGCGTCACTATCTCTGTAAGAGCCATGAAATGGGAGCAGATCCATGCACATGAAGGGATTAGATCAGGGTGTCAGAGCAGAAGGAGGACAATTAAGTTGCAGATGTATGATCCTTTATTATGTGCTGTAAGTACAGAGAGAAGTAGGAATTTGTGGACTAGAAGACACGAAGCCACTGTCATAGAAAGTGTGAGAATTGAACTGATCCGTGAAGATGGGCAATATCTGGATGGATAGGAGAGTGAGGGGAGGGCATTTTGGTTAAGGGTCTCCAGAATTAGCAAACTGAAACCACGATAAGATACCACTTCACACCAGTCACCACGGCTTGTATCAGAAAGACAGCAAGTGTTGGCAAGGATGTAGAGAAAAGGGAACCCTTGTGCACTGTTGGTAGGAGGGTAAATTGGTACAGCCACCATGGGAAACAGTATGGAAGCTCCCCCCAAAACGAAAAATAGAAATAGCATGTCATCTAGTAATTCCACAACTGGGTATTTACCTGAAAAAAATGAAAACAGTAATTTGAAAAGATATATGCACCCCTCTGTTTATTGCAGCATTATTTACAATAGTCCAGATACGGAAGCCGCCTGTGTCCATCAATAGATGAATGGATAAAGAAGAAACTGCTGTAGATAGATAGGTAGATATAAATATATCTATCTATATCCATCTGTATCTATTTACCTATGTATCTATCTATCTATAAAATGGAATATTACTCAGTCATAAAAAATGAAATCTTGCCATTTGCAAGGACATGGATGGACCTAGAGGGTATTATGCTAAGTAAAATAAGTCAGAGAAAGACAAATACCATGTCTTTCAGATACCATGATTTTCACTTACGTGTGGAACATAAAAAACAAATACAAAGCAGAAACAGAGCCATAAATGTAGCGAACAAACTGGTGGTTGCCAAAGGGGAATGGGGTAGGAGGGATGGGCAAAAAGGGTGAAAGGGAGTGGACGGTACAGGCTTCAGGTTATGGAATGAATAAGTCACAGGGATGAAAGGTACAGAACAGGAAATGTAACGGATGGTATTGTAACAGCATTGTGTGCTGACAGATGGTAGCTATGCTAAAGGTGAGCACAGTATCACATATAAACTTGTCAAATCCTTAGGTTGTACACCTGAGCCTAATATAACATTGGGCATCAGTTACACTTCAATTTAAGAAAAGGTACCAGAATTAAACACATCGCAGTTCCTTAATAGGAATGTAATAAGGGAAAACATACCAAGATCACAGTAGAATTTTCTCTTGTGGAGAAAGTGGAAGGGGTAGGATTTCTAGTCTCTGGTCTGTTTCCTAGGATCATGATATGCAAATGGTAAAGAGACTTGGTCCCAATTAAAATCTTGAACATTTCCTGGCACTTTGCTAACAGCTTTTCCTCCTTATCCCTGCAGCTGGTGCTGCCTTATATTTTGTAGTAACTTGAAACTGACATGTGGGGAATTTTAAGTACATATGTTATCAAAACAGATGTTCCCCAGACTTTATAGACTATCAGGAGGTCATCTCATCTTTCAGAAAGCAGCCTGGAATTTGAATTTAGTTACTCTCATAATTTTACATTCTCCAAAGTAACTATGTGGGAAATTTAAAATTTATTAGCAACGTTCTCTTGTTCTTAGATTTTAGAGATATGGCAATTTCAGTAAACCTGAGAAAAATTATATGCTGTGCCAACCAGAGGCAGATTATTGACTGACTTCCCTTGCCTGGTGATAAATCTAAGGCACCTAAGTATTTTAATGCTTTCTCAGGAACTTTGGAGTCCTACTTTATAAAGGAAAGAAGTCCCACTCTCTTTTCCATGCAAAATGATAATTAAAGCAAAAATGAACTTATAAAATAATACAAAGGATGCTGAGTTCAGAACAAGTAGAGACCTTTTGACCCTGGTCCCTGTCCCCTACTTTTTACTAGACTCCAGATGAGACTCTGGCTTCTTTTTTATTCTGTATTTAAGTTTCTCATGGATTGCAAAGGCTGGGGACTTTGGCAGAACTCCCTGAGATAAGAAAAATTATGTATTTCCTTTTATTGTATTTTTTATTTATTTTTAATTTTTTAAAAGATTTTATTTATTTACTTGACAGACAGAGATCACAAGTAGACAGAGAGGCAGGCAGAGAGAGAGGAAGGGAAGCAGGCTCTCCGCTGAGCAGAGAGCCCAATGCAGGGCTCAATCCCAGAACCCTGAGATCATGACCCGAGCTGAAGGCAGAGCCTTTAACCCACTGAGCCACCCAGGCGCCCCATCTTTTTATTTTTAATTTTACTTAAAGAATGCCTTTACAACAATGTGGTGTTAATTATTTGGCACTACCAGGTATGATATTTCCATACCCCACTTTTTCCTTTGGGTTTCAAGGAGGTACAGAGTACAGCTCCAGGAGGCCTTGACTGTTTACCAGCCAAGCCCAAGTAGGTCTTTCATGGAGAGACTCCACACCTGGGGTTACTGCTAAAGAGTGCATGTGGGACAGGACTTTGTGAAATATCTCCTTCCTGTTCTTCACAGGAATGGGGGGAAGGAACATGAAAAGGTAAAGTGACATTAAATGAGATGAGGTATTTATCCTAGTCTTAAAGACTCTTTTTTCTCACTAAGATATTTAGGGTGGTGGGTATTATGGAGGGCACATCGTAATGCATGGAGCACTGGGTGTGGTGCATAAACAATGAATTCTGAAACACTGAAAAGAAATTTTTAAAAAATAGCCTATTTGAATATTTTACGATTGATTGTGAAAGAGAGTGATCCTGGGGAGCAGAGTTTAGAGGTAACATAGTGAGAAACTCGTTTTACTTGTGCTTTGAAGAATTCTGTGAGGGACCCAGTTTCTTACGCTGAGGAGAATTGCTTGTTTATAAGAAGCACTCTCGAGATTCTTTTTAATTTCTTGAGTTTGAGAGTGGAATACTGAAGGCCTACTGTGCGCTTTCACATAAATACTGACAGTGTAAGTGTGGCTCTGGGGTAGTGATTATTAAGGAGAGGAATTAAAGAACAGGATATGAAAATAACTGAGATAAGGCTGCTGTAAGGTAGGGGACCAGGACACACAGTGGGCCCGGCCTCCCAATGCTCAGCTGGGATGTTGGTGTTACAGTGTGCCATGTTAAAAATTCACACCAGAATCCTGGTGGGTGGTAGAAGGTAGAGAGAGGAGGCCTTCTGCCTCTCAAAGATCAGTCCTTACATCTGAGGAAGCTTGACCACCAGCAGTCTTGTGGCAGCTGTGGTGAGTGGGCCACCTCCTATATGGGAAGCCATCCCCACTGAATTTGCAGAGAAAGGTGTTTAAAAAGATTTGTTGATTGATATTTCTGTGGTCATTCTGCCACTCTCACTCATAAAACTAAATGGAGCTTATGTGCCAGGGACTATGCTCCACTTGTGGTCTAAATGAAGAGGAAAAAATGTGTACATGGAAGAAGAAAACTAACAATAAAAGCTGCGGTGAGATGGATCCCACATGAGTGGGGCAGACCATAAATGCCATATCCCACAGTTGTCTTCCAAAACATAAAGGTCCTTCAAGTGGGAGAGGCATTAGGCTTCCTCTCAGTGGCTCCAGAAGGCAACACTGGTGGTATTGTCTTTAGTTAAAGAAAAGGGGTTTTGGGAGGCCTGTCTCTGCAGGGCACCGTGGGGTGGGAGAATGGTTGAGGAGTGGGCAGGGTGCCCAGAAGATGAAGGTGTGACGGTGACTGCTAGTTACGGAGGGATTCCTTGCAGCCAGTAGAAGGGAAAGCTTCACAAAAATGGAAGAGGCTGCTATGAGGGGATTAGCCTTCTTCACGGGAGATGTCCCCAAAGAGGCTCCCTGGACCCTGCGTGGGAATGAGGGGACTCATGCTAGTAGAGCAAGGGTCAGAGAATTACCGACTGTGGGTCAAACCCGGCTTCCTGCTTCCCTTCGTAAATATTTTTATCAGCACCCAGCCATGCCCATTTGCTTAAATCTGGTGCAGGCTGCTTTCCCACTACAGTGGTAGAGGTGGGTGGGTGTGATGACATCCTATGGCCCACAAAGCCTGAATTATTTACTATCTGGGCCTTGAAAGAAAAAGTTATCAGGGCTCTAGAAAGGATTGGGTCCAGTGATACATAAATCCTTTCTAATTCTCTGACTGTAAGGGATTTGGAACAGAAGCAAGCCTCATGGCAAGTGTGAAGGGTGCCTTGGAAGAGATGAACTTCAGTTGGACCTTGAAGAAAACTGGCAGGTCCTGGCAGAGAATGCCCGTCCAACATGACCCCAGGGCCAATTTCATGGGGATTGAGTCAGTGTTCCTTGGATGCCAAGGACAGACTCATTCCAACATTCACCCGTTCATTCATTTATTCTTCATGCCTTCAGTGTATCCTTGGCCAATATAGACAATGCTCTAAAACACTTCTCTGCCTGTTCTTGGTAAAGTAAGCCCAAATTCTGGCACGAGCTATTGGCACTTCGAGAATAACTTCGCTACTGTGGAAATGCTCCTTCAGTTCAATGTTTATAATTGAGTTTTATGGACTTATTTTATTTTAAGTATAATGGTCTCACCTAGACACAACTTAGAATTTATGCACGTGTTCAGCTTAATTGTAGGACATAAGAAATGATCGTTCCAAAATGAAAACCTCACTGTATTTGCGGGCGATGCAGCTCGCAGTGTTAAGGGTAGGATGCACATTACTATTCATGCCTTTTTAATTGATTAGCCTTTAAGGCTTCTGAAAGCCTTTAAAAGTTGTTTTGTCAACATTAGACCAGCTGCTGTGTAATTACGGTAGCTCTTCTTGCAGTTAAATTCTTTTAATAACGTGTTCCATCTGCCCATGCCGAAGTGCTTTGAACCTGTGATATATACTATGGAGAGCTTTTGTTTTTACTTACAGATGGTTGGTGCCGTTTTCTGGGCAACTCTGTGAAATTTCACAGAAATTTTAAAGATGAATTACTTCAAAATGGGAGGCGAATGAATTTGAACATCAGGTTACTCCTCCTCCTATAAAAATTGTTCATATGTGACTCGAATTTTGAACTTGACTCATAACAGCCTAAATATGCTCATTAAAAAGGAAAAGAAATCTCCACCCTGAAACCATTTTAAGGCTCTTTTCTCTCACTCTCCAGCTTATAAATCAAAACTTCCTGGCACCGGTCAGACAGTGGTGAAAGCAGTGGGGCTGTGATAAAGATCGCTGCCTAATGAGGAGCCGGACATGGTAGATCTGCCCTCCGTGCAGGGGGGCTGAAGGTCTGCTCGGAAAACTGAATGCGACCTTGGCGGTGTAGTTTGCTATTTTTCAAAGGAGATTTGTCCTGAAGTCTGCCGTAAAAAATTACAACTAGGGACAGGGACTGGTGTCAGAAAGATGCAAACAGAAGATCCTGTCCTTCCTTCCTTCCTTCCCGTCTCCCCACTCCCCAAGCCCCTCCGTGCGTGCACTCGTGTCTGCACCCACAGTTGGTGCAGCATTTCTGTGGACAGGCTGCACAGGTGATTAAGGTAGATAAGAGGTGGGAGCTGTGACCATGGAGGCTGTGGAGGTTGCTCCTGGTAGCTTGGTGACTTAGCTGACCTCTTCCCTAGAGCATCTTAAGAGAGAAAGGCAAGGCCATTCAAAGTAGAGGCACAGAACATGGGGCACCTGGAGGAGCAAGAGACTAGATGGGGCCTCAGCGGGTTCTCTCTGGCCCTTGTCCAACTTGTAATTAAGAAATGCATCTATGTTGCTGGGCAACCATGAAGGGATACTGTCAACTGCTTGTGCTAACCTTTTCTCTCCGTTTTGTGGCATATAAGGAGACTGGGAGAGACATGGATTTTTTCCTCATGAGGAAGCCAATCTGTTTCAAGTTTGAATAGAAGTTCGAATATTAATGACCTGCAAAATCTGGGGAAGAAGCTAACCTTGACAGTGTTGGCAGGGCGGGCTGAAAACTGTGCCTCTTACACCTGCTCACTCCCAATGTACAGATCTATGTGCCTTGGAAGCTCTTGAGCCCTAAGAATTGGGCATTTGGGAGGAAACATGGACTTGTCAGCATCTACTTGTGGTGTTTACTAAGTGGTCTTTAAGACATGGATATGAAGAGAATTAGAATTTATTTAAATAAAAGATAGCTAAATAAGTTAATATTTTATTCTAAAATATTATATAAAGTTATATAATTTATCTTAAAATTTATATGAAAATCTTCTACATAAAATTAATAATATATTTTTCCCTGTGGGATAAACTTGTTCCTGGTAAATGGCTTAATCTTTACAAAGTTATATTCAATGTTAATTCAGATGTTTTTAATATTTCAGGCTGGTAGAACTGTCTACTTGCATAAGGCCAGCAAAACTAGAATGAATCTCAGTGTTTGATAACTAAATATCAAAACATGTTAATACTATCATACAAGTCTTGGGACCATCACCTTTTGCTCAGGTGCATTCTTTACATTGATATGATAGAAATTTCTACCTTCAGGTGTCAATTATAAATGCTTGCATGAGACCTGGTCTTCTAATCAATCTTATAATATAAACTTTATATATGCTTTCACATATAATGCTTATCACATTGGCATTTTATATGCTTTCTCAAAGTCTTGCATAGAGTTTTAGAAGTTGTAAATTGTCAAAACTTCTCTGAGGGCTGCAAAATTGTCTTTATCACTCCCCCTACAATAATCTCACGTTCTCTTGAGATGCACTGAATCAGGGAGAGGACATATTGATCTTAACCTCTGGTGCCAAGCAAAGACCCAATAGCCATAAACTTATGTATACATGTATGTACATATATCCATGTATATTAGGAATCAGTTTCCAGAGAACTCCAGGACCAACAAGGTGAAGGACTTGTGCACACTCAGATGGCCAAATGTCATGGAGGTCTTTGCTTCTCAAACAAATCATCTGCTAAATCCCCTATTATATTGGCAGGGACTTAGCCATAGCATCTTTTTTTTTTTTTTAATTAAGTATTTAGATTTTCTTGTCTATAAACAGCCAAAACCCAACTCAAATTAACTTAGGAAGATTTATTTTTAAAGGATTATCTCATGTGTGGAACAGAATTGATCTTTTTCTTGCCCCTAATTTTTTCTTTCTATATTCTGTAAAGATTGGCCTTTGCACGCTGGGTCTGTGTACTTAACTAAGAGTAAAATCTTTTTTTAATTTTTAACTTATTTATTTTTTAATTTTTTAAAAAAGATTTTATTTATTTATTTGACAGACAGAGATCACAAGTAGGTAGAGAGACAGGCAGATAGAGAGGGGGAAGCAGGCTCCCTGCTGAGCAGAGAGTCTGATGCAGGGCTCGATCCCAGGACTCTGGGATCATGGCCTGAGCTAAAGGCAGAGGCTTTAACCCACTGAGCCACCCAGGTGCCCCAAGAGTAAATTCTTACGGTGCACCACCCCTCTCTTACATGATTACATGTAGAATAATTGAAGGAAGAGTTATACAGTAAACTGCTAGAAGACCAGGGTCATAGCTGGGCCTCACTATGAAGGACTTGAATGCATCTGATACTGTCTCCCTATCTCTTGATTTCTCTCAGCTTGTCAGTTTAATTTTTGCTTATTGCAGACCAGGTACAGATAAAATGAGAAAGATGACTTCTAATCCTCCTGAGATTTATATGTCTTACAGTTTATGCCACTGCACGGGACTGACTCATGCTCTCAGGTCCCAGACCAACAGTCCTGGGAAAGAGCTGATTGACTCAGCCTGGGACAGATATCAGCTTGAACCAGTCAGTTGTGGTGAGGGTAGAACAACATGTACTTGTCTTTGGTGGCCCTTTTTCTGGGTATCAGCAAAAGGAGAATTAGTGTGGGCTAGAGAAGGTTGATGCTGGTGAAATGTTTTTCTTCCTCATACATGGACACACATCATGTCTCTCTTCCCAACCATGATTACCTGGCCTCTGCCAGATACCTTCTTTTTGCCCCTCCTTTCTACTTTGCTTGCTATTGCTTTTGATGGTTTGGTAAATAAATGTCTTGCCCCAAGTTGCTAGGTCAGCAATATAGAGCAGGTCACTTCTGGTCTTTTTCCTCGAACCCCAGTGATGCTCATTTTCCCTTTTATAATTTAGGGAGCAGTGGCAGCGCAAGAGAAGGCAAATGAAAAGGTCAAATGATGAAGCTCACAATCTGCTTTAGGCCCGGGAGATAATGCCCTTTTCTAAAGGCTAAATATTTTCTTGGGATGAATGGATTAGTCATGAGTCCAAAATTTCATGACTGCCTTAGGAGATATTTGATCCTTTATGTATGTATAACATGTATAATAGTTGGAGGAAATGCACTTTTGATTTTTCTTATTTTCTAATTTGTTTTCACTATCCAGACTCATTTGCACATACTTTTTAGGCGAAGAAAGTTTTCCAAACTCATTTAACATGTAACTCTTCAAAGCTTTACTGGGATTCTATAGGTGGTTCACGATGGCAGTGTAGGAAGATCATGAATTCCCCTCTTCCAAAGGACTCAACAAATCTATAGCTACATGTGGGAAAACTTTTCCTGGAAAAGGTCCTAAAAACTAGATGAACAGTGTCCCCACAACAAAGGATAAAAGAGCCATACCAAGATGGGTAGAAGAGACAGAAATGTGCTCTTGCCAAAAACCCCTTCCCAGGGGCACCTGGGTGGCTCAGTGGGTTAAAGCCTCTGCCTTCGGCTCAGGTCATGGTCTCAGGGTCCTGGGATCGAGCCCCGCATCGGGCTCTCTGCTCAGCAGGGAGCCTGCTTCCTCCTCTCTCCCTGCCTGCCTCTCTGACTACTTGTGATCTCTCTCTGTCAAATAAATAAATAAAATCTTAAAAAAAACAAAACAAAACAAAACAAAACAAAAAACAACCCTTCCCAGGCACAGCAGAACACAACCAGGAGGGATCTCCACAATATGAATTTTTTCCTGATCAGTGAGTGATCTGTGCCTCATATCAGGAACTCTAACTCTTGGTTCTGCAATGGCGAGACCAGCCCCCAAAACATAAAACCAATAGGGATTGTGTCCCTATAGAACTGTGGGGAATGGAGAACCCACCCTTAAAAGGATGACCCAGATTCACTCATGCTGGGACCCAGCACAAAAGCAGAAGTTTGAAAAGTATGTAGACTATTTGTGAAGAAGACTCATTATTAATTTTAAAGTAACTGCCAGAGGGCAGGAAGCTGTTGAGACTCTTTCTAGGGATGGATGTGCTGGCAGGTGCCCTTTTTGTGATCTTACTCTACTTTGCTAATGCTGGCACTGGTGGATGCCATTTTGATAGTCTCCCTTTAACTCTCTAGGACAGGTGGGCAATCCTTGCCCTCTTATGCTGCAGCTGTGCCACAATAAGCTAGGTGAACATACTGCCTACTTTGCTCCCATGTGGCAATTGTGTCACAGCCATCTGGGCAAGCACATGATCTCCCCTGTGCTTCATTCTCAGGCCTGCCACAGCTGTTGGGGATCCACAGCCCACACATGGGACACCCTTGGAACACCTGGTTCTGGGGACCAGGGGGGTTACTTTCTGGATCCATAGTTTATCTCCTATGCAAGGACACTCCTTCAAGTCTGGGAAAGATAGTTGTTTCAAACACAGAGAATCAGGCAAAATGAAGAGACAAAGAATTTGTTTCAAGCAAAAGAACAAGACAAAACTTCAGAAAAAGACCTAACTGAAACAAAGATAAGTAATCTACCCGAGAAAGAGTTCAAAATAATAGCCATAAAGATGCTGACCAAACTAGGGAGAAGAATGGATGAACACAGAAAGAACTTTCACAGATAGAACTGAAGAATACAATAACTGAACTGAAAAATACAGTAGAGGGGTCCACTGGTAGATGGAAGAACAGATCAGTGAGCTGGAAGACAGAACAATTGAACTCACCCAAATAGAGCAGCAAAAAGAAAAAGGAACTTTTTAAAATGAAGATACATTAAGGGACCTATGGGAAAACATCAAATGAAATAACATTAGCATTATATGGGTCCTAAAAAGAGAAGAGAGAGTAAAAGTGGCAGAAAACAGATTTGAAGAAACAATGGCTGAAAAATTCTCTAATATAGGGAAGGACACAAATATCCAGGCCCAGGAGTCCTAGGGGGTTCCATGTAAGTTAAAAAGAGATCCATACCAAGACACATTATAGTTAAAATGTTAAAGAGAGAATCTTAGAGGTGCCTGGGTGGTACAGTTGGTTAATCATCTGACTCTTGATTTTGGCTCAGGTCATGATCTCAAAGTTGTGAGATTGAGTCCCGTGTCAGGCTCTATGCTCAGTATGGAGTCTGCTAGAGAGTCCCTCTCTCTCTTTACCTCACCCCTGCACTAAACAAACAAACAAATAAAATCTTTTTTTTTTTTTTTTTTTTTTTTTTAAAGAGAACATCTTAAAAGCAGCAAGAGGAAACCAAATTTACCTACAAGGGAAAAACTCCCATAAGGCTATCAGTAGATTTTTCAGCAGAAACCTTGAAAGGTCTGAGGGGAATGTTATGACATATTTGAAGGGCTGAAAGGAAAAAACTTTCAGCCAAGACTATTCTACCCAGCAAGATTATCATTCAGAGTAAGAGTGGTAAAGAGTTTTTCAGATAAGCAAAAGCTAATGGAGTTAATCACCACTAAACCAGCCTTCCAGGAAATGTTAAAGGAACATCTTTAAGCTGAAAACAAGTAGCACTAATTAAAGATAAGAAAACATATGAAAATAAGAAGCTCATTGGAAAAGGTAAATATGTAATGGTATAATATAAGTAATGGTAGTGGATTAATCACTTATAAACCTAGTATAAAGGTAAAAAAAAATTTAATTACTAAAATAAACTAAAACTACAACAATTAGTTAAGGGATCCATAAAATAAAAAGATATAAAATGTGACATCAACAACAAAACATGGGGGGCGCCTGGGTGGCTCAGTGGGTTAAGCCTCTGCCTTCAGCTCCGGTCACGATCTCAGGGTCCTGGGATCGAGCCCCACATCGGGTTCTCTGCTCAGCAGGGAGCCTGCTCCCCCCGCCCCCACCTGCTTCTCTGCCTACTTGTGATCTCTCTCTCTATGTCGAATAAATAAAAAACAAAAACCTTTAAAAAAATGGGGTGGGTGATCAAAAATGTAGAGTTTTATAATGTATTTAAATTTAAGTTGCTATCAACTTAAACTAGACTATTATATATAAAAGTTGTTATATGTGATCCTCATGGTAACCACAAAGCAAAAAATTATAATAAATACACAAAACAAAATGATAAAGAAATATAAATAAAACACTAAAGAAAATTATCAAACCACAAGGGAAGAGAGAAAGAAGAGAAAGTAATAGAGAGGAACTACAAAAACAACCAAAGAACAATAAAATGGCAAAAGTACATACCTATCAATATTACTTTAAATGCAAATGAATTAAATTCTCCAGTCAGAAGACAGAGTAGCTGTCTTTGGATAAAAAAACCAAGAGTCATGTGTATGTTGCCTAAAAGAAACTCATTTCAGAAGGACTCATACAAACTGAGAATGAAGGGATAGAGAAAGATATTGCATGCAAATGGAAACAGAAAGAAAGCTGGTGTAGCTGTACTCATGTCAGGCAAAATAGACTTTAGAACAAAGACTATAATAAAAGACAAAGAAGGGCTGTACCTAATGATAAAGGGCTCATCCAGCAATATATGATATTTATAAATATCTATGCACCTAACATACAAGCACCAAAATATATCAAGCAGCTATTAACAGATGGCAAGGGAGAAATTGACAACAATGCAAAAATAGTATGAGACTTTAAAACCCTGCATATATTAATGGGTAGATCATGCAGACAGAAAATTGATAAGGAAACATCAACCTAAATGACACATTAGACCAGATGGACTTGATATATATAAAACATTCCATCCGAAGGCATCAAAATACATGTTCTTCTCAAGTGCACATGGAACATTCTCCATGATGGATCACATGTTGAGCCACAAAACAAGTTTTACTATGTTCAAGAAGACTGAAATCATATCAAGCATGTTTTCTAACTGCAATGTTATGACACTAGAACTCAATTACAAGGAAAAAACCTGGAAAAACCACAAAAATGTGGAAATTAAACAGCATGCTCTTGCTCCTGAACAACCAGTGGGTTAATGCAGATAATCAAAGAAGAAATAAAAAAAATTGAGACAAATAAAAATGGGAATATACCATACCAAAATTTATGGGATGCAGCAAAGATAATTCTAAGAAGGAAGTTCATAGAAATAAAAGCCTGCATCAAGAAACAAGAAAAACTCAGGGCACCTTGGTGGCTCAGTGGGTTAAGCCTCTGCCTTCAGCTCAGGTCATGATCCCAGGGTCTTGATCGAGCCCCATATCGGGCTCTCTGCTCAGCAGGGAGCCTGTTTCCTCCTCTCTCTCTGCCTGTCTCTCTGCCTACTTATGATCTCCATCAAATAAATAAATAAAAATCTTAAAAAAAAAGAAATAAGAAAAATGCAAACAACATAAATCTACATCTCAAGGAACAGGAAAAAGAACAAAAAAGTTAAAAGTTTGAGGAAGGAAGAAAATGACAGAGATCAGAATGGAAAGAAATATAGACTAAAAAGACAATAGAAAGGATCAATGCAGCTAAAGAGCTGGTTCTTTGAAAAGATAAACAAAATTGACAAAACTTTAGCTAGACTCACCTCACCAAGAAAAAATGAAGACTCAACTAAATAAAATCAGAAATGAAGAGGAGACATTACAAGTGATATCACAGAAATACAAAGGCTCATGAGAGACTACTAGGAACAATTATATGCCAACAAATGTGACAACCTAGAAGAAACGGATAACTTACTAGAAACATACAACTTACCAAGACTGAATCATGAATAAAGAAAAAATCTGAACAAACTCATCACTGGTAGGGAGATTGAATCAGTAATCAAAAACCTACCAATAAAAACCGTTCAGGACCAGATTGTTTCACTGGTGAATTCTACCAAACATTCAAAGAATTGATACCAATCCTTTTTAAACTCTTCCAAAAAATAGAATATGAGGGAACGCTTTCAAATTCATTTTATGAAGCCAGCATAACTCTGAAACCAAAACCAGATAAGTAAACCACAACAAAAGAAAATGATGGGACAATTCCTATGATGAACATAGATGGAAAAATCCTCAACAAAATATTAGCAAACTGAATTCAACAATACATTAAAGAAGTCACACACCTTAATCAAATGGGATTTGTTCTAGATATGAAAGGATGGCTCAAAATCCACAAATCAATCAATGTGATATACTACACAAAATAAGCAACAAAAAGCATATGATCATCTCAGTAGACATAGGAAAAGCTCTTATCAAAATTCAGTGTCCATTTATGATAAAAACCCAAATAAGTGTGTTGAGAGAGAATGCACCTTGACATCATAAAGCCATGAGTGGCAAGCCTATAACTAGCAACATGCTTAGTGGTGAAAAGCCAAACACTTGTCCTTTAAATCAGGAAGAAGACAAGGATGTGTACTCTCTCACTTTTAGTCAACATAGTACTGGAGGTCCTAGCCACAGCAATTAGGGGGAAGAAAAGAAAAGTAAAGGGATAAAAAGCATCCAAATTGGAAAAGAAGTAAAACTGACACTCTGTGTAGATGACGTATATATAGATACTATATATAGAAAACTTAAAGACTCCATAAAAAAAAAACCGTTAGAACTATTTAAAAAAATACAAAAAAATTGCAGGATACAAAATCAATACACAAAAATTTGTTGTGTTTCTATATGCTGATAATGAACTACCAGAATGAGAAGTTAAGAAAATAATCCCACTTACACTTGCATTAAAATCTAGGAATAAATTTAACCAAGGAGGTGAAACTTAAAAATAGAAAACCGTAAGATATTAATGAAAGAAATTGAAGAAGACACCAATAAATGGAAAGATATTTCATGGTCCTACACTGAAAGAATTAATATTGTTAAAATATCCATACTACCCAAAGCTATCTAGAGATTCAGTGCAATCCCTATCAAAGTTCCAATGGCACTTTTTGCAGAACCAAAACAGCCACTCCTAAAATGTATATGGAACCACAGAAATCCTGACTAGAAAAGCAATCTTAAGAAAGAACAAAGCTGGAGGCATCATGCTCCCTGATTTCAAGCTGTATTGCAAAGCTATCATATTCAAAATAGTACGGTTTTAACATAAAACAGACACAAAGATCAATGGAACAGAAGAGAGCCCAGTAACAAACCCACACATGTATGGTCAGTTAATATACTACAAAGAAGACAGAAATACACAATGGGGGAAGGACATTCTCTTCAATAAATGATGTTGGATAAACTGGACAGCTATATGTAAAAGAATTAAACTGGACCAGTGTCTTGTACCATATACAAAAATCAACTCAAATTGGATTAAAGATTTGAATTTAAGACCTGAAACCATAAAACTCTTATAAGAAAACAAGTAGTAAGCTCCTTGACATTGATTTTAGAGATTCTTTATTTTTTTGATCTGACTCCAAAGGCAAGGGCAACAAAAGCAAAAATAAACAAATGTGTATGTTAAACTAAAAAGCTTGCGTATGGTGAAGGAAACCGTCAATGAAATGAAATGGCAACCTACTGAATGGGGAAGGCTTTGCAGATCATACATCTGATAAGGAGTTAATATTCAAAATATATAAAGAATTCATGCAATTCAACAACAATATAACATATGAGCAGATCTGAATAGACATTTTTCCAAAGAAAACAGATGACCAACAGGCACATGAAAAGATGCCTGCCATCATTCATCATCAGGGAAATGCAAATCAAAACCACAATAAGATAGTACCTTACGCCCATCAGAATGAACTATTATCAGAAAGACAAAAAATACCAAGTGTTGGCAAGGATGTGGAGAAAAGGGAACCCTCCCACACTAGAGGTGGGAATGTGCATTGGTGCAATTGCTATGGAAAACAGTGTGGAGGTTCCTCAAAAAATTAAAAATAGAACGAATATACCATGCAGCAATTCTAATTCTAAATATGAAGAAAATGAAAATATTAACTGGAAAAGATACATGCACCCCCTATATTCACTATAGCATTATTTATAATAACCAAGATAAGGAAACAACTTTATTGTGCATTGAATGGATAAATGTGTGTACACACACACACACACACACACTGGACTACTTACCCATAAAAAGAATGAAATCTTGCCATTTCTGACAACATGGATGCATCTTGAAAGTATTATGCTAAATGAAATAGGTAAAAGAAGACAAATACTATATGATTTCACTTCTACATGGAATCTAAAAAACAAAAACAAAAAAGGAAAACAAAACCCAGGCTCATAGATACAGAGAACAGAGTACTAGTTGCCAGATGGGGTGGAAGTTGGAAGGCAAAATGGGTAAAGGGGATTAAGAGTTACATACATACTTTCGGGGTGCCTGGGTGGCTCAGTCGGTTAACGTTAAGCTTTTGCCTTTGGCTCAGGTCATGATCCCAGGGTCCTGGAATCGAGCCCCGCATCGGGCTCCCTGCTTAGTGGAGAGCTTGCTTCTCCCTCTTCCTCTGCCACTCCCTTGCTTGTGCTCTCTCTAGCTCTCGCTCTCACTCGATCTCAAATAAATAAAATCTTAAAAAAAAAAAAAGAATTACATACTTACAATTATAAAATAAATAAATCATGGGAATATAAAGGACAGTGTGGGGAACATGGCCAGTAAAATTGCATTAACTTTGTATGGTTGCAGTAGGCAATTAGACATTGTGGCAATCAGTTTGCAGCACCTACAAGTGGCAAGTCACTATGTTATACACATGAAACTAATATAATATTGTATGTCAATTATTGTTCAGGAAAATAAACATAAAAATTTACTGGGATTCTATCTGTGTTCACTGAAACAGGAGTCGTTCTTTTTTTCCCAAGTTAATGGTGCTAACTCACTCACGTTCTGCTCTGACAGCCATTCCGTAGTTATACATTCCCAAAGGAGTTGCGGTTGATTTTTAAAATCTTGTATTTTCAGCTGCTGCCTTGTTATCCCACTCTGATTGGCATTTGACCATTGAGTTAGATTTTTCTCTGCTAAAGAGAGCTTTATGAGCTTTAACTTCAAGTGCCTGTATCACAGTCTGATGTTTGCATTAAAATTGACATGAGTAAGCACTTTTTGCTGGAAAAGGCATTGTCTCCTAGGATTGAGGGAGGATTTGGGCAGAGTTACCGGACATTCTTTTTTAGGGTTCAATTCAGTGTCCTTCTGGGTGGCTGCATAGGTGGGCACATTTATAAGAATCTCACCTGGCTCATGTTAACATGCTTATTTTATTTCTGCCGTTAGTGGTGATTATATTCCCTGAGAGCTCTTTCTCTGGGCTTATTGACAGATATGGCCATAAATATATCCCTGAAGGGGAAAACTATAGTTGCTTCAGCACAGATGGAACAAAAATAAATGTCCCACTGCTTTAGCATTACAAATGGTAATCCCACTGCAGCATGAAATGTAAGGTGGTGATAGTTCAATTTCTATTGTGTTTTTTTTCTTTTTTTTTTGACATGATGGCAGAATAAATTGAATTTAAACAAAATTAATCAAGCAATTTTTTGCTAAACGTACTATGTGCATGGTTCATCCTCTGCCCCCTTGGTTTATGTATTATATTTTGAAAATAGATCTGGTATTCTTTTGTTATGTTCTTTAATTATTGAAAATAAAGAAACAAAAATTGTCATTTCTAGGACCCTGTGGGGGTGTCCAGGCCAAGAGGGAGAAGCAACTGGAGGAGAGTGTGGTGGGCATGGTTCCTGGTGCATAGTAGGCATGCAGTCCTTGTTAATGCCTTTGCCCTTCCTTTTCTAGCTCTTGCCCTTTTGTTTGAAAATCAGGACCTGTCGGATTTTCTCTTAGTGGCTAGATGAAGCAATTGACACTTCTGAGAAGGAAATAATGACTCTGGTATTAGACCCATGTGATGTTAGAATGGGAAAGGAATTTCATGATTATCTGATACCCCCTCATTCTCGATTCACAGATGGGGAAACTAAGACCCCAAGGGGTTGAGCAACTTCTCCAATAGTCACAAAGCTAATAAATGTCAGAAAAGGACCTGAGCCCAGGTCCTCTGACTCCAGATATTAGTTCTATTTGGATTCTCAGACACACAGATGTCATTTTTGCATGCTTTTCCAATTTGCTAAACAATCAGAGTTAGTACCTTTAAGGGTTCTAATCAGCATATTCAAACACATCCCTCCCTAACCCGCCCCCTCTTTCTCTGTTCTGGGCATTAGTTAGTGGCATCAGCGAACACCAGTTGCCTGAGGTAGGCATCTCAGCATCACTTTTGTCTCCCTCTTGTATTCAGTCCGTCACTTGGTCCCATTGATTCCACTTTGGAAATGTATCTCAAACCCATCTTTGTTTTCATTTCCTGCATTTCTTTCTTTATTTAGTCTTTCTTCCTTTTTTCCTTGCACTATTGAAGTAGCTCTTAAATTGGGCTCTGCCTTCTGCCATTCACTCTCCTCACTGCCTCTGGAGTTTTCTTTGTAAGGTATAAATCTGAATGACGGGTTCAACAGCCTTTGGTGGCTTTTCAGTCTGTCAAGTCCCTCTCCCCTGTTGTGGTTCTTCATGATCTGGCCTTAACGTCCCTCTTCAACATTCTCTTCTGTCCTTGGCTCCTCCCTTTGTCTCCCTGGTTGTAGTCACAGCCACCCATTGGGTACTCCCAACCTCTCCTTGTGCTTTCCCAGGTCAGCCTTCATCACCACCAGTTAAGCACACACCAATGACCGGTTCTCTGCATGTCATATCTTGTTCTTCATGAGGCTTCTATTCCTTTCCTGCTTGAGAGAAATGGATCCTTCCTCTGTTACCCTAGAGTACTTTGGTGATATTTCTCTAATAGCCCTGAGTGGTGTAGTCTGATGTGCACTACAATTAGTTCTCTTAAAAAAAAAGTCTATTTTGCTCACTAGTCTGTGAACTTCTTGAGCTCAGTGGTTTTATCAAATTCATTTCTGTATCCTTGGCACCTGTGGGAGACTGAATTATGCCCCCTGCAAAGATGTCCATGTCCTAATCCCTGGAATCTATAAATATTACCTTAAATGGCAAAAGGGATTTTGTAGGTATGATTAAGTTAGGGATCCTCAGATGGAGATTATTCTGATTATCCTGGTGGGCCCAGTGCAATCACCAGGGTCCTTTAAGAGGGAGGCAGAAGGGTCAGGGGCAGAGAAGGTGATGTGATGAGGGAAGCCGGGGGCGAGAGGAGATAATCCATAGATGAAGAGATTGGAGTGATGTGCTTGAAGGGGGAGGAAGAGGTCATCAGCCAAGGCCTAGCAGGGGGCCACAAGACACTAAAAAAGGGAAAGATCCTCCCTCAGAGCATCCAGAAGGCACACAGCTCTGCTGACACTTGAGTTTAGCCCAGTAAGACCCATTTCAGACTTCCGACCTCCTGAACTATGAAATAAAGTTATGCCATTTGACGCTACTCAATTTGTGATTTGTTACAATAACAATGGGAAACTAATATAGCACCTAACATATGCCTGACACGAAGAAGGACTCAGTATGTCTGCATCTTATCTTGATTAAGCAGAGATCTCAGTCAGTGCCCTTCATTATCAAGGTGGCTAACATTTCTTGAACCTTTTGCTATGTGTTGGTCACTGTGCTAGCACTTTATACATGAGCCTCATGGTCACCCAATGGCGGAGTGCTGTGAATATCCCTCCCTAGCAGGAAAGGAAACTGACACACAGGGTGCTTTTATTAATCTGCCCCCAAATCCTGCTCCCACAGATGATGGCCCTGGGACTTGAAGTGAGCAGCCAGGCTCCTGGGTCTTGGTTACACCTCTCTATCTTGTCTGATCGTGTACTGAAATCACATATGTAGCATCTGCGTGTGCTTGCCCCAGTGTGAGGAAAACTGGAAGAGCTAGATCTGAGCATCGGTGCCTTCAGTAGTCAGTTGGCTTTGTGAATGCGCTCAAGTCAGCTCACCTAGACCTGCACCTGTCTTTCTCAAATCTTTGCTTTTCTGCTTACTTCCCGGAGTTAATGCAAGGACCAAATGATAAATCACATGTGAAAGTGCTCTGGGAAGTATCAGATGAGAAAAGCACGCTACTTACCCACGTATACACTGTTGCTCGCCTATCACCATCAGATTCTCTGTACCAGGGCTAATTGGCTGATAAGCTATGATGTCTGACTCATTTGGTAAGTAGGTGCTTAATAATGCCTGATAAATGCATTTGATAAAGATGCTCTTTGGCTGCCTTAGTTCTCATTCTTATATTTTGGATCACTGATGCTAAAAATCAGAGCTACAATTGGGTCTTCTGCATAGATCTTCACTTTCTCCCCTTTTATAATGAATCCTTTTCATTGCCCTCTGGAGAGAATATTTGTATCTTGTAGCTCTCAAAAAGGTAGGTCTTATAGTAGACTTGTAGTGATTTCAGCACCTTTTCAGTAGGGGTTTTTTTTGGGGATGAGGGAACAATTAGTCCCTTGAGAATGCTTGTTTGTGGTGGAGACTTAGACTGGTGATGAGTTACAAATCTGGAGAGTCCTGACTCAGGAAGATTGGGAGTTTGAAAAGAAAGCCAGTAAGATGAATTGTATTCTCTTTCTCCCTGCCCTGCCTTAGCCTGCAACGTTACTTCTTCCTTTAAGATTCTTTAATTGCTAATTGTCTGCCGTTTTGATTTTGAGATTAGTTGAGATCACCAGGATGATGGGAGGCTAAGATCTGACATGACTGAACCTGAAATGATTGGCAGGCTCTCAACTTTTTGAAATATTAATAAGCTGCGGGGTGGCTGGCTCTGGTTAAGATGATACCTGATTTTTTGTAGTATCTTGTTTTGATTTATTGTTTCTTTTGTTTACTTGTCAGATATCCCCACCCATAACATACAGTCTACTGAACACAAGTGGTTTAAGCCTGTTCAATGCAAGTGAAGCTATCTGGAATTGTATAACATCCAAACATAAAATGATACTGTGTTAGGAATCCTTGTGGTAACGTTACTGTTTCTCTTTTGGATTATTTCCTTGGGATGGGTTCTTGGACATAGAATTAGCTGACCTAAGGCATGAACTTAAAACAAAAAACCAATTTTTAAATTTTTTATTTATTCTTTTGAGAGCAAGAGAGAGCATGAGAGAGAGAGAACACAAGCGGTGGGGAGGTGCAGAGGCAAAGGGATAAGCAGACTCCCCGCTGAGCAGGGACACCCCCTCCCCACAAGGGGAACTCAACCCTAGGACCCTGGGATCATGACCTAAGCTGAAGGCAGATGCTTCACCAACCGAGCCACCCAGGCGCCCAAAACGAAAACAAAATTAAAAACCAAACCAAACAAAAAATGGGGATACATATCAATAGACTGCTTTCTCTGAAGATGTACTAACTTCCACTCCCACAGTCATCTGTGGGAATACTTACTTCACTGCAACCTTGTCTGTGCTCACTTATTCAATAAATATTTATGGAATTCTCCCAATCTTCCAGGTTTAGGTATTTTTCAGAAGTTTCTAAAAGCACGCTGGGTGATTCACAGTGTGGCTGGCTGAGAATCACTGGTTTAGTTGATGGGAGAAAGATAAGAAAAAAGGTTTTCTCTCACACTACTTTTCTGTGTTCTGAGTATCTCTTATTGTCCCCTTGAGATAGAATAGATAGTCACATTAGGTCACTCCTGTATTTTTTGTTTTGTTTTGTTTTGTTTTGTTTACATAGGATGCTCATTCTTAGTAAGCAGTCCCTTTATACTGAGTCTACCACTGCCATCTTGAAGCAGCAATTCACAGTAGTGTCAACCATAGGCTTATTAAAGCAATCCTGTGCCCATGCAGTGTTTTCCAAGGTTCACGTAATTCTGCCTGTGCTGTCACCTTTTAACTGAACAGTGTGTTCTTGTTTGCAAAGTTCTTAACTAATATTATCTCATTTAACTATTGCAATAACCTTGAGAATCTGACATTTTCATTCTTTTTACAGAAAAGGAAAAAGAGAATAATAAATGACTTTTCCCTAAGGTTGCACAACTAGTAATCATGGGTTAGGAGCTGACTCAGATCAGCTCTTCTGATTTCAAGGTCAGAATTTCTAATTCTGTGTTTTAACCTGCCTTTGGGATTTCTCTAGTTCTGCTCCTGTTATAATACACAAGTGCATCCGGTTCTTAGATTGTTATTAAGGCTATTTCATTTAGTGTCTGCCGGTTTTACTGTGCCCCTCTTATGTTCATTTTATGCTCATCTAGAATTCTAACCACCTAGAATAGCATTTCTGAACTTCTTTTTTCATTATCTCTTCCTCCCCAAGGGAAAAAAATAATTTAATTTAAATTCTTCCTAATGAGAGAAATTAAATACAGAGGAATAAGATCTTGTCAAGTAGGATGAGCTTTGGGGAGTCACAAATTAGTGGTATGTATAAGATTTTTGTGTGTGTCCTAACAAGCAATTTTCATCTTGGGCCTCAAAAATACTGTTAATGGGCAAACCAGCTGAGGTGACCTTACCCCTGTCAGTGCAGAGTTGGGTTGTAGAACTTACAGGTGGAGCTGGCACATATGTGTAGCTAGTGGTACACATATGAATCTGACATTGCTCTTTAGCTGAAGGCTATTTAGAAAGCCAGAAACCAATAGCTACTTGCAAAGAATCAGTGCTTTAATGTGAATTGCTAATCATTTAAATATGCATTCCACATGACTGAACCACTGGGAATTTCCAATTTATTTTTTTTCCCCTTATACTGTGTGGGTCACATAGATTATGTCTTTCCCTTCCACCCACTGGCTGTATTTGTTTGTTTGTTTGTTTATTTATTTATTTATTTAAAATGAGCTTTGTATGGAATCTTGTCTACTTGTCACAACTCTGGGCTGAACTTTTAGATTTACTAGTATCAGATTTGTGGCAGTTACACATTTCCATTTATAATTTTAGAGAAATAAATGCTGGCATGTTGAGAGATAGAAAAACACTGCATTGGTAGATAAGCGCTGTCCCATGCTGGGCTTGACTGGCTGCCACCAACTCTGACATCCTCTGACCCTTGGCACAGAAAGAATGTAAATGAGCAGGAATCAGGGGCCCCAGGTAGCTTCTGTTTGTTTTTGCAAGAGAGCCAGATGTAAGTGATTTGAGAGGATGCCAGATTTTATGGATGTGGAGCCAAAGAAAAGAACAAGGATGACAGGAAGGGGCCCGGGAATTGGGGGGAGGGGAGTACTTTCAGGGAACAGAGGACAGTGGACAAGGAGGCTTTCATTCATTTCTGTGGGTAGAATTTTTAAGATTAACATGCTAATTTCTTTATTGAAGTCAAACAAGATTTTAAGTCATTTATCAGGGCTCATAGAATGCCTATTTATAGAAGTCAGAATAAAAGTAAATGAACCATGAATGCTAACATGCATCTAGCAAATTTAATAAGATTTAAAAGTTAAATAAACCAATGGAGCCTGCAGTTTTCTCCAGAGCCCCTTTACAAGTTTTAACATCGTTCCCTTCCCCACCCCCACTTCATTTTACACAGTGTTTTTTGTGGATTCTTTTAGCTTCATCTTATAGAATGCTAAAGCTTGTTTTTAGAGGGCATTTCAATTTTAGTTAAACATTTATTTGATGACGGCTTTCTATTCAACCTGCTAATAAATGGAAATTTTTTCCCCCAGGTATCTGTATTTCAATAATGATAAAGAATATTGTATTAGTTATCCTTCATTTCATAACCATCTGCCACACGTGGGTGGCTTCAATCATTTTCTGTGGGGTATGGCTTGGAAGGGTTTCAGGATCTCTTAAGAGGTGGTAATCAATTGTTCAGCAGGGCTGGAATCTTATCAGAAGGCTCAGCTGGGGAGAGATCCACTTCTAAGCTCACATAATTCAGTTATTTCAGAATTTTTGGACTGAGAACTTCAGTTCCTACCTGCTTTGGAGGCAACCTTCAGTTCCTTATTACATGGGCCTCCCCAACTTTTCAATGTGTTTCATCAAAGCCAGCAAGAGATACATTCTACTAAAAAGACATCCCAGCATCTTTGTCATATTTGGTTGGTTGGAAACACACCACTAGTAGGCCTGCCCACACTAAAGGGAAGGAGATTACATGGGGCATTAATAACGGATGGGGCCACCTTAGGATACTCTGACAAGAGATATATGGCTCCATTCCAACGAGTCTTTAAGATCTTGGGTTTCTTTTTCTTGAGGGAAGGGACTTTGTCCTTTCTGAGCTAAACAGAGCCTTTACTAGGTGGTGACCAGCACTTTCTGCTGAACCCGGTTTTGCAGCCGTGGGCCAGCACTGTGCATGTATGACAAGACCACTCTTGAAATAAATGTATCTAGAGAACTACCCCCTTGAGATATCTCAAGCAGGGGAAAGAAAAAGCCCCATAGCTCTATCAAAAACAATGGCAGAAAGCATACCCTCATCTTTTCCATCTTCATTTCAAAGCTGTAACAGAAAGAAGACAATGTATTCTGGTTCTGGAGAGTCTCTTTTTTTTTTTTTTATCTCTCACGGATTCCCTGCTGGGTGCTCTAGAACAAGATACCCAGAAAGTGTGTCTTGAATGGCAGCACTGTGAATACAAATATAAGAAAGACATTGTCTCTTCCCTTAAGGAACTTATAGTGTTGTGGACAAGTTACAGATAGACCACCAGATTACCATTACAGATTACCAAATGGCCTATGGAAAAGTTATACACAAGGAACTGTGGGAGCCCAGAGGCTGTTAAACCTAATCCGACAGCACAAGTGGGTGGATATTAAGCAACATTCAAAGAAGGCTTCCTGGAAGAGGTGGGGCTGAACTGAATTAGTTGTTAGGCTTTGAAGAAATGTGGACAGGCTTTGCAGGGCAGGGGGCATTGGGTGTGAAGGCTTAGTGGTTGGGGGAAGTTTGGAACTTCAGGAAACTGCAAGTTACTCAGTGTAGACAGAGTTTAGGTGCCCACTGGGAAGTGATAAAAGATGTGGCTGACAAGGTAGGCAGGAGTCAAATCATCATTAGGGTTCTTGGAGGTTTTTTCAAGGAATTTGGACTTTACCTAAGGAATCAGGGTATAATCCCACCAGGTAGAGTATAAAAGGGATGTTGGGAGACAAGAAGTCCAAATAGAATGAAGTATGGGAATCTAAAACACAGTGAAGTCAGAATGGAGGGAGAGGGTATGTTGGAAGAAATACTAAAGGCATGGAATTACTAAAAGACAGGGATTGAATCAATTGTAGAGGGTGAATCAGAGGGAGAAGTGGTTGCCTCCTCTTGTTGGCTTAGGTGACTGGGTGGATGATGGAAGTGATTCATCAGTCTAGAAAAATTGAGAAAAGCCATAGGTTTGAGCTCAGTTTTATAACTATTCATTGTAAGGGGCCTATGGGATATTCCCCTGCTTCCCCCTGCCCCAGAGATGAGCAGTGTTTCAGGGTATATAGGTCAGGAACTCAGAAAAGAGGTCTAGGTGGGTGACAGATTTCAGAGTTATCTGCCCAGAGGTGGCAGTCTAAGCTGAGTGTATAGAGGAAATCACCAGGAGAGAGTATACAGACACAGAAGAGAGCTGAGAGTGGGATCCTTTGACACCTGCCATTAGGGGAAAGGGGAAACCATAAGAGAAGAGGAACAGTAAGTTGTAGGGTAATGAAAGTTCACAGAAACCAGTACCACCTAGCTCAAGCAAGAAAAATGTATTTTTAGAATTTATTAGAAAACTTAATGAGTTATCTGAGGCATTCAAGGTTGTGGAGCTAGGGACCACAAAATTGGAAGGAGCCCAGCAGGACTCTGTCACTCTTAGTTTCTGGTATCTCAGCAAGGCTGTTTCTTTTTTCTATATAAACACCATCTTCCTCTGCTCTTCTGTGCACTTGAGAAACCCATAGCTCCCAAGGTTAATTAAACCTCCCCTAGAGAGGAGATCACCAATCCGATTAACTGCTCCTCACCCCCAGTGCCAGTTTTGTGGGAGAGTTAACCTAGTTTCTCTTTCTATCTGGGGAATGTATCCATGATACAATAGAGTACAAACATGGCTAACAAAGGCCCACTCCTGCTGGGACCAGCCTCTAGAGAAATGGGAGTGTGGTAAAAATGGTATGCATTGTGAAGTGCCCCAAAGGCAGAAAGACAACTTGAAGAGGGTGGGGGCAGGAGGGCCACAACAGGACAAAGCTCTGAGGAGAAGTGGTGGTCCCTGGTGTTTGATGCCATTGATCCCATAAAAAGGTGGAACCAAGGAAGAGTGAGGACAGGGAGTTGGTGACATTGAGAAGCTAAATTTGTGAAAATAAGGGATGAATCTTCTGTTGGCTGGTGGTTTTTGTTTAGATGGGGAAGGTATAAATGTACTTATCCATGGAAGAATAGGGAAAAGCCATCAATGGGGTTGAGAAGATACAGGTGAAAGAGGGTTGAGGTTCTTGAGGAAGTGGGAGCAGATGGAGCATTGAACCCAGACAGGGAGGAGGCCATAGTCTCACCAAAGTAGGACGGAAAGAGGGATACAATGTAGATAATTTGGATGGTGGGGGAAGACGTTGGGCTGCCAAGAAATTAAGTCCAGGAATTATTCACACTCTACAAAATAGGTTCTTCTCTCACGCCTTAAATATATACCAAAAATTTCAGTGTTCCCTACACCAGGGGACTGACACAGGGAACTGCAGCTAAGACTGGGGTGCCTTATAGGAGTTTCCAGTTGGGTCCAGGGTCCCTGCCCAATGTAAATGCTTCTACATTCCTCTGCAAACCCAAGAACATCTTATGAGGAGCAAACATAAAAATGTGAGTCAACTAATGAACTATCAGTCGAAGACCTATTGGAATTGTACAAGTTAAAACCTTAAAGTGTGGGGGCGCCTGGGTGGCTCAGTGGGTTAAGCCTCTGCCTTCGGCTCAGGTCATGATCTCAGGGTCCTGGGATCGAGCCCCGCATCCGGCTCTCTGCTCCGCGGGGAGCCTGCTTCCTCCCCCTCTCTCTGCCTGCCTCTCTGCCTGCTTCTGATCTCTGTCTGTCAAAATAATAAATAAAATCTTAAAAAACAAAACAAAACAAAAAAACAACCTTAAAGTGTGTATTTCTCCTGTCTCCACACCATGGTTTTCCTCCTCACTGGGCTGATTTTGGGTTGTGTGAGGGCAACTGAGGGTTGGGATCCTGTCTTAGGTGGCCTTGCTGAAGAACATAGCTGAGGATGCCTGCCCTGCCTGGGACCCTCACCCCACCTCCCAGTCATCACTTTATTTAGCAAAGGATCCTGGGAGGCTTTTTCCATGCATCTTCAACCAGGCTGGATGAAATTTAGTAGTACAGGGTTCAAGGAAAATTTAGGCAGATAAAGGAAGAGAAAGTAGGCTTATGCTATATGACATAATGTATTTTAAAGAAATATATATTTTTCATCCTCTGGGAAGTCTTCTGCTCATCAAAAAGAGAATGGGCTTATGGTGATTTTACCAAGATTGTTGCCTTATCCTCTACCACCCTTCACCCTCCCAAGACTTCAACTGAAGAATGAGCAGTTCTTTTTCTCTTTTACGTTTAGGAAGCAAAACTATGGTTTGTAGCAATTCCTTCATGGGAACAGTCCGTGATATTTTTTAAGTGCCTTGCATGTGCCAGGAATCGCACCATCAAAAACCATGCCTGCCACATGGCCAGCCAGCATCGACAAGTGTCACCGGCCAGTATGCTTAGCAGATTTCTAACTGTGTTGCCAAACGGTGTGGAGAGCAAGACTCTCTAGGAACAGAGTTGCTTAGTGAGACCTGTTTTGTGAATTCTTCCAGACTTTGGTAAAATCTCCCAGTTGATTCTAATTTTAGGTTTAGGGTTTCTTTTCTTGATGCTAGGGAGGGGGTATTGGACCATTAAGGGAGCAGAATAAGTCCCTGGGCTTCTGCTTCTGTCCACCCCTATCCCCCCAGCCCCACGCCCCCAGCCCAACATAGGCTTCAGAAATTCCAAACCCTGGGGAGATGTCTGTCTGGATTTCAGGTAACAGAATAAGCTCTCAGGAATGGCTGATGCATTCCAGGGGCTGGACTTCCCTGGGCTCTTTATTGGAACTGGCCCTTATTCTGGACAGAGGTACATAATCAGGGACTGTACTTTGAAAATAGAGACTCGATGGCCTTCCTCCAGGGTGAGGTTATAATGGTGAATGGGTGCAGGTGAGGCTTTATCCAGCTTTAAGCTGGTCCCCCACAGCCCATCATTAATTCCTAATACTTGCAACACAACTCTCCTGGTAAGACCTTAATCCTCATAAAGTCTCATTCCTCTATTAAGTCGGTAACTATATACTTTGCTCATGCTGTCACTTCTTTGTCACCTTGAAGTCTTTGTTTGAATTGAAAGAGTCCTTTCCTTGAATTTGCCTGGAAGATTAGTTCTCCAGATTGGTTCAAAGTCTGTGAGTAGAAGTAGTAGTCCCTGTGTCCTCTTAAATATTTAGGGAAAATTCATGGGAACAACTTAATCTGGAGTGTTATGGGGATTTTGTTCTCACTTGTTAATTAACAAACTCTTTTGGGGAGTTGAGACCTGAACACCTGATTTCAGATGACTCCAGGATGTTATTAAACTTAAAGCTGGTTTAATCGTTCATTTGCAGGAGCATTTGAAGAGTTTGGTTTCGTTAAAAATATTCATTTCTATAAGCCAATTTATATGATGTTCAAGAACAGACAAAACTCATTCACTATAATAAAGTCCAGAAGAGTGGTTACCTCAGGAGAGGGTGGGGACAGGGCAGAGGCATGGACTTCCTGGAGTGCTAGAAATGTTCATATCTTGTTCAGGGTAGGAGTTGCACAGGGGCAACATTCACAGAACTCTACATCAGTGAAAAAGAAAAAAATTCTTATCTAGTTTATATTGTCATTTTTCAAGATCATAGACTTTGTTTTAAATCCTTAGTGTAAACCTTTGGAGGGTTTTAAAACAAAATGGGGAATCACATGGTCAGATTGGAACTTTGAAGAGCTCTGTCTGGTGGTTGCTAGAGAAAGGATGGGCAGGGACAGGATTGAGACAATGACAAGAGCTCCGGAGACTGATGCAGTGGTCCAGGGAGAGAGAGTGTGCCCTTAGGAGAGAAGACAAAGGATGGGTGGACTATCGGAGAGGAGGTGTTGAGGATGACTCCCCAGAGTTCAGTTGTGTGGATGGAGGGGCCATTGCCTGGAGATCAAGAAGCCACCTACAGACAAGGTAATTTTCAGATGCCTGTGAGCCAGCCTTAGTGATGACAGTGGGTAATTAAATTAATGAGTCTGGAGTTAAAAAATAGGTCTGGGCTGATGTTATAAATTTGGGAGTTGCTGGTGTGGTAGTTAAGGAAGTGGGAGTGCATGAGGTCACTTTGGGCGAGAGCATAGAGTTGGAAGACGAGAGATTCCAAGACTACCCCTGGGAAGGTGCCACACTTTGCTGTCAGGCAGGCAGAAGTCGGAACAGGAGGCCACAAAGGAATGGAAGAGAGGCAGAAGGACAGCAAGGATGCTGCAATGCCATGATGCCACGGTGTCCAAGCGAAGAAGGGTTCTAGAAGCAGAGTACTCAACTGTGGTGAATGTGGTGGTAAGTCAAGTAAGTTGAGGACTGAACTCCTCAGGTGGATTGAACAGCATGGAGGCCATTGGTCACCTCAGCCCAAACGGTTTATGTGGAGGTGTGGTAGTAGAAACCACACCAGGGGAGGCAAAAACAGATTTTTTTTTTTCCTCTGCAGGGTATTTATTGCTTTAGCTGTATATTCGGAACATCAGTTCTTTATGTAACTTTTAATTGTGTAACAACATTTAAATTGACGTTTAATTCTACAGCACAGTGCAAAAGGGATTAATTGGGGTCCCAGTTTCTTTGTTGTTCTCATCAAAGAAATCGAATTTAGAAAATGCTGTGGGAAATTATTTTCAAGTCCATATATTTACTCTGTAGGATTTTTAAAGAGATTGTTTTCATGGTCCCTTCCTGCTCCCATGCAGAAATGAACTGCATGATACTTGATTCATGTTGCTTTAAAGGGCAAAGTATTGAATGAACTTTCTGGGGAAATTTAGAATTTCTCTAGCCGATATTGAGACTAAGTATCCCTCTAGGCTAAAAGACCAGCATCTTTTCTTAAACCTATTACAGGAATCCCAACAATGTGCAGGCAGCGCTCATGTCATGTTTTTTCAGAAATCAAATATACTGGTTTTTGTTGACTTAAATACATAGGTTGGAAAAAGATACAGGGGGTGGGGGGAAGTCTTCTCACAATTATGCTCAGGTCTTTGGTGTATGAAGAGTTTTGTGATTATGATTCATCGTGGTTTTTTGGTCAACAACACTGGAAGTACACAGTGGGAGTGTGACTTTTTTTTATATGCTGGAGAGTAGTGGTGACCCCCGGATCCTGAGTGCTCCACTGGCCTGGGAATGAAGGTGCCATCTGAGTCCTACCTAGAGCCCAGCAAGTAGTGGATGCCCAAAGGATGTTAAATGTTGAGTAATACTATATTGAATGGAAAATCCATCCCTGATAATTTCCTTTTTCTTGCTTGCTTTCTGAGTCTCGGGCTCTTAAGGGAAATGATCTGTATTAAATTTCTTATTCCACTTAGGAGATTCTGCTGAGAATTGCAAGGTCATATCCATAGTGAGGTTCTTTATACAGTGGTGTCAAGGGGAAGATGGTTAACATCCCCTTAATGGAAAGGTGGCACACATGAGACTTTTATTATAGGAGGTTAATATTTCAGGATCAAATTTGATTGCATGACGTAGACATGTTTAAAAAATACTGTATATACATTTGTTTTTTCTTTTTAGCAAGTGCTGGGATGACCACAGAAAGGAAATAGTGAAGAGCTTCCTTATTTCTGGCACTCTGCCAAAGTCTCTGGAGGGTTGGATGTTCAGGTGGAGGCTTCAAGGGTCTAGAGAGACTTGGGGGAGTTTTCATGACCCATTAGAGAGCTGTTTCCCAGACTGAATTTAGGGTTTGCTTTAGATTAGCATCGGAGGGGTCCTTTGCACATCTTTTTTTTTTTTTTTTTTTAATGGGGATGGGATAGGTGTGGATTTATTTTGGAGGTGGTCAAAACAGCACTTGCCTTGATTTCTTGAGAATTTTTCATCAGTGTGAACGAACCTTGTACATAACTGCCCGTGTACTTAGCGTGTGTATTTTCGTGTATTTTTTACATAGAGGTGGTATCAAACTGAATTTTTCTGAGACTTGCGAGGCTGAGTCCTGGAGCTGTTGGAGGTAGAAGTGTCTGTGGGTGGGGAGAAAGTTGAGTGAGAGGTTTCTTTTCCTCTGAAGATTAATCGATGAGGAGAATGAGGCGTCCTGGGTTTTGGGCACCTGCTGAAATGGGGGCCTGCTCTCTGTCTTGGCGTGAGAAGCATCACGCCCAGAAAATCCGTATGTGTTCTTTGACCCCAGGGTCCCAACAATCTCAAAGGAGATGTAGATTGTATCCTTTCTAACCAGGATCAGGAAGGTGGAGATCCCCTATTTGTTTTCTTATGCTCTTTTGCTTCCCTTGCCCCATGCTCTCTTGTAGGCTCATGGTTGTAACTGAGACCAACACACTGAAATTTCCTCCCAAGTGCCCTGAAGGGACCATTTTGTTACTATTATTGCTGTTGTTATTATTACTATTTTTATTGTTGCCGAGAGGCAAGGAATTAGCTTTGGCAGGTGGCAGGGGGACCCCAACAAGAGAGTGTGGCTGGGCTGACGGGAAGCCCTTGCTCTGAGATACGAGAGCATTATACAGGATATTACTAATGAGAACAATGTCATAAACATGCAAAGCATATGGAATTGGGTGTCTAGTTCCAAAAACGCTTCCACTGCAAAATTACAATGACAGCATTTTCTTAGTGCAGAAGCCTAGTGTTATTTTAGTCTGAGAGGAGGCAGCTGAGCTGGAGATAGTGAGCACACCTAAACAAATGTGACCCCGGACAGAGCTGCAAAAACACAAAAGGGCTGCATGTAGGCATGGAAATCCCCTCAGGGCTGAAACAACAGAAACTGAAGTTGAGCTCCGCCTGCCCTGGTGTGTGGCTTGCTCTGGGTCTGTTTTGGAGGCCTTGAGAAAACAGCCCTACAGACCTACAGACGGACTCCAGATTTGCGATCCAAAACCCATAGAGAAGAAACAGCTCTCCTTAACATCACAACACTGAAGAGCTTTCTGGCTGTGAGCGCACATTATGCAATCTAGTTGTATGCCCCGCCTTTCATGTGAATACTAGCAACATAAATAGAGGTAGTGGGTTCTCACCAACCCCCCACCCACCCCAGGGCTTTTTCCTCCACTGCCTCTGACTTTCTCCTTAGTTCGTGCAGCCCTTCTAATCTGGAAAAACCATTACAGGAATGGGGAGAGAACAAAGCTTTGGGGCCTCGGAACCTACACACCCATCTGTAAAAGGCTGCTAATCCTACTACTGGGCAATATTGTTGTAAGAAGTAAGTGCAAATAATTTAAGTGCAATGTAAAAATGTATTAGTCTCAGATGCCATACATATGTAAAGGGTCTAATAATAATACGTGACTCTACTTACTGTGTCCTGCCTCCTGTCCTGCGGGCCTTATATGCAGTATCTCGTTGTGGTAAGCAACTTGATCCAAGTTCACAGTGCTACTGTCTCTAATATTTAATATCCCTGCTTGATAGGTGCAGTACTGAGTAAATTCATTTAATTAAATATAGAACAGTCCAAAGCTTGTGTGTTCCTTTCTTGGTTTTATGCAAACTGTCCGCTGTGCTGTCCCCAAACCCCTTACCTTCCATCTCCTTTGTCACACTGGTGCCAGGAGGGGGCATTAAATCAGACCTCTCCTGTGCGTGGTCATGCGGGTAAGAGCCATCTACTCTAGGATTCCACTGTTTTAACCAGGTTTTAGACCGCTGCTGCTAAGAGATATGGTAGCCCCTGGTTTACGGCTTTGCTTACAAGAAAGATGAGGAGTCCATTCTGCTTCGATTTAGGCAAGTGATTTTTCTGTGGCAAAGTTGATGATTTGCTGTTTCTTTCTTTCTTTTTTCCTTTTTTTGGGAAATGTGCTAAAACACGGGGGCTCTTGGGTCTGGTGTAAGTTTCGGTGCACAGGGACATGTAGGAATCTGCCTGCTTTGCTTAATGACTTGAGAAAGCTGCCGTTTCTAACCAAGTCCTAGGCTGCAGTGGACACCATCAGACTTTGAGCTGCTCTCTCAGACTTTGAGAAGCCCGGCAGGAGGTGAGAGCACGGTTCCCAGGCTCTTTCCCCAGGCTCTTTCGTTAAGGCTCTGACCTTGAAAGCATGGTGGCTCTCATGGGCCACATAGGAATGTGAGTGTGGAAAAGCCCGGCAAGGGAACTCTGTTAGGGCCCCTCTTGTGCTTCCAGTCTTCACACCCTCATCTTTGCTAACTAGCTCGGCCTTATTCTTGCCCCGGAGCCTCCCTCGGCCTCTGCCTCCATTCCTCACACATGCCCAAAGCCTCCCATGTGCCAGGCCATGGGCGGGACCCAGGGGATCTGGTAGCACCCTGCTCCTGTCTACATGTACCGTGCACCTTCTGAAGCTGGTGATGCCTGTTTTACCCATTCCTGGAAATGACTCCCCTAGCTGGACCTAATTCATAGGCAGAATCAAGGGAGCTTCTATGATCAAACTTTCAATAATAGTACTTGTGCAGTCGCTTTGCTTTAGTTCTCTTGTTTTTAAGTAGTCAGTTGAGCTTCATCCTTCTCTACTTATTCTAGTAGTCACTAACTTATTAACAACTATTATTTGAATGCCTATTATCTGCAAGATACACTATGGATCCCGTTATTGATGAGTGGTTATTTTCAATGGCACAGATCCTTTTGCAGAAGGTAGAAGGGAAGTCTTGCATTCAGCAACTTAATTTTAATAAGCTGGCAGCTCTTCTGGGTTCCATAGCTCCTCAGCTCACCCCACAGCTGCAACACGAGACCATGTGGGACTAGCCCCATAGAGAGAGATGCAGCCGCCTCCATCCCTCAGACTTGCTCTCCCCACCTCTGCATTTATTGGTTTGTCTTGCAGCGTATGCGTGTCCTACTGCCTCATGTAAGAATCTCGTGACTACACTTGGTTTTCCCCACAGTATTTACCACGGTGTCTTGCAGAGACTATAGAGACACACAAAATACCGATTGCGTGATTAGCTGATTTTTGTAAGAGAGTGATTCTATTTGAGCATACTGGTTATCAGCAGACAGTTTTTCTGATCATCTTGGGCTATTTGAGGAAGATATTTGATCACTGAATTGACTGAAACCTGCTCTCTCAGGAACCTTGGGGGGTGTCGTCAAGCAGTTTGTGTTGGGTTGCACAGGTGGGAGGGTGAGCGTGTGTGGAACTGGGGCTCCTTCAACTCAAGAGTCAGTATCATCAGAGAATATACTCAGTCTACAGCTGGTTTGGTAGCAGAGAAGCAGCTGGAAATTGGGAGTGGGTGGGAACTAGAGGACTCCAGCCCGAGAGGAAGAGGAGGGTGAATGAAGCAGAGACCATCAGAGATACCTCAGACCTTTGGGAAACTGGTGAACCATCAGAAACCTTGTCTTTACAAACTGATCACTGTAAATGTTTAGCAGTAACAGTATGGGAATAAAAAAATATCTTACCAAAGGCTGCCCAGTGCCTGGTGGGCTAGAATAGACCTCCATTTAAAAATTAATATTTGGCACCTGGGTGGCTCAGTTGGTTGAGCATCTGCCTTTGGCTCAGGTCATGATCTCAAGGTCCTGAGAGCAGCCCCCTGCTCAGCTGGGAGTCTGCTCCTCCCTCTCCCTCTGCCCCTTCCCCTGCTTGTGCTCTCTCACTTGCTTTCCTTCAAATAAATAAATAAAATCTTTAAAAATTGTTTAAAAAATAAAAAATTGATATTTGAAAGAATTCTGGATTGGCTTCATATCAGGCTTAACCCCAATCAGCAGCAGGAGAGTTTATGCTCATGTGCATGATTACGCTTCCTTGTATTGCATGTCTGAGTTTCCTCTGTTTGAGGAGGACACCCCCCCACCCCCCCAAACCCTCCTACCCCCGTCAGCTGTGCTCCTTTAGAAGTAGGAGTACCCTCTTGGGGTCAGTTATGTCTTCTAGAATACAGGAATTCTGTGTTTTTACCTACTTCAAAGTAAGAGAATTGACCAGATATCTGAAATTTATGGCTAATATCTGTGATTCAATAATTTATTAATTCAATACATATTTATCAAGCAGAGACTACAAATTGCCAAATACTGTTTAAGTGCCAGGTATGTAGCAGGAAACAGACTCCCTACCCTTGAGAAGCTTATATTATCTGCAGGATAAGGGGAAACAGACAATAAGCAAAATAAATCTGTAAATGATACTGTATATTAGAGGGTGAAAAGTAAGTAATATGAGGTATACATAGAAATAAAGCAGAGCAGGGGAATGGGGAGAGATTTGCAGTTTTAAATAACGTCAGAGAAGACATCACTGGAAAGGGGGATGAACAAATACTTGGTAGAGGTGAGGAGCAAACTGTATGGATCTCTGGGAAAGAGCATGCCTCACAGAGGAAGGAGCAAGTGCAAACGTCCTGAGGCAGGAGTTGTTGGCAGCTTTGAGAGATAGCAAGCAGTGGTGTGATCAGGGGAGAGTGATAGGAGATGATATAAGATCAGAAAAGTAATGGGAGCTTTTGCAACACCTCTGGCTTTTTCTCTGAGTGAGAAAGAGAGCCACAGAAGGTTCTAAACAGAGGGGAGGACTTTAAGTGATGTATCTTTTATAAGAATCACTGCCTTTTGTGCTGAGAAGAAATTAGAGGGGCCAGAGAGGAAGCAGGGAGAACTGGTGGGAGGTTATTGCAATATTCCAGGTAAGAGGTGAGGGGGCACTGGATTCCTGAGAAGAGGTCAGGATCTGGATGTATTTTGAAGATTTATAGATGGATAAGGTGTAAGTGTGAGACCAAGAGTGGGGTCAAGGCAGCACAGAGTCTAGCTGGTGGGTAGAGGCGGTGGGAGAGTGTGTGGAAGTTGTTTTCTGATTTCTTCAGATTTCTCAGTGCAGTGAGAAAACAGATCACCAACATTGAGTGACGCTAGGGTAGAGAATGGTAGAAATTTGAGGAGAAAAGAAAAGGAAGATATATTCTCGTCATCCAGGAGAACAGGCGCATGAATGACTTAATGTCTAATGCTGTGGACTAATGTCTTGGACCAATGTCTAAAGCTGCTGTTGGTCTTTATTATCGGTAGTCATGTCCCTTTGTCAGTGCTATTCCATTTATTAAGTGCTTTCTTGTAAGCTGATGGTCCCGGCAACCCTGCAAGGTGTCAGAGAGTGAATGTTCTAAAATCCCATGGCTTGAAGTCAAAGTGTGGTTCTCAAATCCAGGGCCTCTGGACTGCAGTCTAGAATTATCTCTGTCAGGCTTCTCTTTTTTAATGAGCACTAATTAGCAATGATTTCCAGGTATGAAAGTACTTCATGGACTCTCTCTTTATCTTCCCATGTTTTGCTGCTCTGAATAGTCCCACAGAGAGATCAGACTCCGTGCTCCTTTTCTATCAAGTGTTGAGTTCTATCGTTTTAGGTCACAGTCCAGGGGAAAGCAAGTTTAATGGTGAGAAAATCCTTGCAGAGCTTAAAAATGAAATCTACTTAACTTAATAGGAAAAACATGGCCTTGTTAATGGAAATTCTGGTTGTTTTCCAGACCATAAATACATTTTTAGAAATACTTTTGTTAACATGGGAAGTTATAATTTCCTTAAGTGCACAGTATTATTATAAATAGGAATTAAGTATGAAATTATTCTTCTTACTCTGCAGTCACATCTCCTATGATCCTAATTGTACCATATGCATAGTAAATATCTCTCATTTTTCCTTAGGTATGGATAGAATTTCTAAGGTTGAATTGATTATTTTCCTATTGTATTAGAAATGGCTTAATCATTTTCAATTGCTATATCTCCTCCTTAAAAATGCCAACTCTTCCAAGGAACACTTCACCATACTGTACCTTCTGAATTTTACTCACTGCTTTTCACCCTCCTTGAGACCCGATTCTGTGGCCCTAAATCGTGTTTGTGAAACTCACGCCGACAGCAGTCAGCATCTTGGTTCGGTGTTACTGACTATACCATAAATCACTGGAGTTTCTAAATCTTTCAACAACTTGATTCAAATCTTGTATAAAATTTAGTTAGTGTCAGAACAACTTAACTATGCACAAATTTTGGCCACACATAAAAACTGTGGGAACTGGAATCATTTCAGAATGTCTACAGAAAAGTAGTAGATACTCAAATCGATAGATAGCCTGGTGTAATGCTGCTACTTCGTTAGTTTAAGGGGGAGGTGGAGGTATAGAAATGTTGTGGACTGACCTCCTCTAGAATTCAAGATATACTGCTAACATTTTACATATGATACGAGGCAATGGCTTTAACTAGAGAGTCTGTGATGATCTTTTAGGATATTTTCAAGGAAATGGTAAGAATAAAAAATTTTGAATGTTAATATCTGGTTTACAAAGAAAATATTCTAGTGAGTGCTTTGGGGATACTTTTTATTGTGGTAAAATATGCATAACAAGGAATTGACCATTTAAACCATTTTAAAGTGAACAATTTAGTAACATTAATTACATCTACAGTGTTGTGCAATCATTGCTACTATTCAATTTCCAAAGTTTATTATTATCCCCCAAGCCCAGTAAGTGCTTTTTAAATTATGTGAAAGTACTAAAAATTTTCTGTACCAGCTGACTCACCTTGAATATTGCCTCAAGTTTTAATAGGTCAGCAAGTCAGTTTTGGGTCAGAAACTGTCCAATCTGAATGTTCGTTTTGTAATGTGATCATTTTTTATTAGGCTGAACTTAACCACATCTTTGGCCTCATTGATAATTGTTAAAATTCAGTTTCTCAAGTAAGGTGATTGCTTTCATGAGCATTCCCTTAATCCTTTTATCAAAGTACCACAAAATTAAACTCGACATCTGTTAGTTTCACATCAAAGAGATTTGATGATCATGTGTATTGCTGCATGTACAGTCCAAAGATTAAAGTCAGTTCAGTTTAAAGAGACCCCAAATAACAGAGGACTAAAGGAAGCCATACAGGGAAACTAGAATGAAAGAGAACTAATCTCACTAAGACATTGTGCGTCAGAGCCTTCCATGAGCTGCATAACACCATAGGAAGGATCAGTTTGGCAAGCTACGATGAACTGAGTATACTTTGAGCAAATTTAGAACTTTTCTATTTAAAGCCTTGATGCATTTGATTTTAGGTAACAGTGGTAATGATTAGGTCCTGGAACCTAATGATGTACATCAGTAAATAATACTACTGAGTTTCCCTGCTTATGTTGTGTTTATTCTGACCTGGCACTTCTTTCTCCAACTATAAAACATGTATTCATCTTTAAGGATTTAAATTAAATACCATCTCTTTTGTGAAGACTTTCCAGCTCCCATCGACAGTCATTGAATCTTCCTTTATGGCCCAGTGATACTCACCAAAAAAAAAAAAAAAAAATCCATATGATAGCAAACATGACATTAAATTCGCATTTCTTTTACCCCGTAAGCTTCTTGGGGATAGGGGCTGTGTGTTATTCCTACTTGTATTTCCACAGCAGTTCCCAGCATAACATGGAAACCTGTTAAATATTTGTTAACTAAATGTATGAACTAACCAATCTAAATGTATGACTAAATGTATGAACAACTCAATCAAAGCATCCATACTAGAATTTTCATTTTTTGACGGCACCTCAATTATAAGATATTTGCATTTTATTTACTGAAGAAATTGGCAAGATATATGTGGAGTCCAGTTTGATTCACTGAAGTAGCAGACATTTCCATTTGTGACATAAACTGAAGACGAAGCATTTTGATCACAAACTCTTGGACATTTGCCCATGGCTGTAGAAAACTCAAGATAACATTCCCTATAGGAATTCCTAGATGACTGTGTTCATTTGTCATGGGAACTGAGAAGTCTGGGGGACATGTCTCCTTCAAGTCCTTGTGCCCGAGTGTGAAATCTCCATCATCTGCTTTGTTCTGTGTAAAGGACCAACATTGGTCCCAGTCACGGGTGTCGGTCGGAGAAACATTCCACTTGACATGGCACTTGCCAAAGTTGGGTGCTGGGGTTGGCGTTGCAGAGGGAAGAGCACAAAGAGAACAGCCTCTCTCCAGGTGTCACTGTGGATTTCTGTGAGGAGACTAAGGGACTTCCTTCACCCCTTATATAGCTCTGTCCAGGTGCAAATACAGCGACCTTCTACCTTCAAGTGGCTTTCTAGGACCCATCCTTTAATTTTCTCTCCCCTTTGCTTCTCTTTTGATTCCTCTGCTCTCTGAAGGAGAGCTCATGACATTCTAGGTTGCAAAATACCTCATTTTATTCCCCCTGCATAAACTCAACTGACTCATCTCCCTGGCCCTCTCTGCATGCAACATTCAGAGCAGAAGCATCTGAAAGGCGCATTTCTTTCCCTAAGCCCCCAGGACAGGAGGACAAACCCAGCAAGGACATATTGGATTTATCTGAATTCAACAGTATTCATCAGAGATAAGCCCTGACGTGCAAAAGAAATTGGCAATTTGGATAACTAGCAACAGAGTCCTAATATCAGTCATGTCTGCATAGGGCTACCTTGGTGACCTGCCGGTTAACAATTCGGGGACTTAACTGGTCTTCTCAGCCAGGCAATTGAGGAGATTTATTTTCTTAGACTGAAATGCCCAACGAATTCAGTGAAAGCAATTAGACTGGGTCTGTACAGAAATTGAAATTTTTCCTTTTCTGTGATTATCAAATGGAGACATCAAAGCTTATTTGTTTGTGCTCTTTCCAGAACAGCTACAGGAAAAGGGGAGGGAAAAGGGTTGATTTTTCTCTGGCACTAAAAAATAAAAAAAATTTAAAAAATTAAAAAAAAAAAAAGGACACATTTGTCTTTATATGTACAGAGGAGGCAGGGGAGAGGGAGAGAACAGCACTACCTGCTTTGGGGAGTGGGGTGGGGTTCAGCTCCCTTTCCAGGAGTTGGACAGTTAAGGCAGTGCTTGGGTCTAGAACATCACCACTATTCCCCAAGTTACTATTTGCCAGGTACAGCGGAATGCCTATGTTTTGGCAAAGGATCAAGAATTTCTTCCCAGACCTGTAATTAACCGTTATAATTGCCTATGTTTTCCAAAATGAAAATGTCCTTAAGACCTAATCCATATATTTTAACCTTTTGAATCTTCCGTAAAAAAATAAATAGCATGTGGGCAAACTTACCCTCCTCTCGAAGAATGAAGACTAACCTGAATTTCGTTGTAATTATAAGGAAAGGAGAGTCTTCAGAACAGTAATGGGAGGGTAAGAGCTTTGGCTTCCTGTTGCACTTAGATCTGGAGTATTTTTGTTTCCATTGCAACTGCCTAGAATTTCCCCCTCTTTGTAGGATGATTTTCCAGATTTCTCATCTACCATGTGCTTTAAATTTTAATAATGCTTACTGACATGGAAGGGACTGATTCTCTGCTTCTCATGGATGTCATCCTCTTTCCTTCAGCTGCTAGAAACTCATGTCTCTTGCAATATATGGCCTTGAGCAGTGAGGGTAGAAATGGGTCCTTTATGATCAGATGCAGAGTCAGACTTGAATACCTGCTTTCCAGGTGGAGACTGTGGGGTTGTGTGTGGACCTATTCTGGTGCAAACAAGGAGGCAGATAATGCAGAACCCTGCCTTCTCTTTAACAGAGAGCAACAACTCGGAAAATAGACATCTTAGAACACATCTGAAGCCCAGTGGAATTTCTGAAAAGGGACAGAATGGATGTAAGGTGCACTGTAGTCAGCCGTGAATGGAGGGTTCTGGGGGACCAACACTAACGCCCCTCTCTGTAGGGCTGTGTGCAGTCCTGCTGCACTGTGGCTGCCTGTCGAGAATGAGCAATGAAATGCATTGAAAATGTGGGCAGATGTGTTTTCTCAAGACTTAGTCTCTTCTAATTGCCTTTGCATATAATGCACAAAATGGAGGCTTTTCTTGCTTCGGGAACTTATGTGTCCTGGCAAAGTTGGGACTGCAGTGGTGACAGATGAGACCAAGTGGAAAAGTCTCAGTAGACCCAGGATGACAGTGACACTGTCCCTTTAGCAACATTGAAGTGCTCTTCCAGAAGGCCAACCAGTTCTTTAGAGATTCTCTATTTGAAAAAAAAATTAATTCCAGTACAGCTAACATCCAATATTATATTAGTTTCATGTGTACAATATAGTAATTCAACAATTCTATATATTACTCAGTGCTTATCATGATAAGTGTACTCTTAATCCCCATCACCTCTACCATTTCTCCCATCCCCCTACCAACCTCCCCTTTGGTAACCATCAGTTTGTGCTCTATAGTTAAGAATCTGTTTTTTGACTGGTCTCTTTTTTTCTTTGTTCATTTGTTTTGTTTTTTGAACTCCATATATGACTAAAATCATATGGTATTGGCCTTTCTCTGACTGACTTATTTCACATGGCATTGTACTCTCTAGCTCTATCCACGTTGTTGCAAGTGGCAAGATTTCGCTCTTTTTTTTTTTTAAATGTCTGAGTAATATTCCGTTGTATATCTACATACATCTTTTTAAATTAAGTTTCAAAATTTTAATTTTAATATAACATACAGTGTTATATTAGTTTGAGGTGTACAATATAGTGACTCAACTATTCTATACATTGCCCAGTGCTCATCGTGGTAAGTACACTCTTAATCTCCTTCCTCTATTTTACCCATCTCCCCAACCCACATCCTTTCTGGTAACCATCAATTTGTTCTCTATAGTTCAGAGTCTGTTTCTTGGTTTGTCTCCCCACCTCTTTTTTTTTTTTTCTTTGCTCATTTGTTTTGTTTCTTCCACTTATGAATGAAATCATATGGTATTTGTCTTTCTCTATCTGGCTTATTTCAGTTAGCATTATCCTCTTTAGCTCCATCCATGTTGTGGCTAATGGTAAGATTTCATTCCTTTTTAATGGCTGAATAATATTACATTGTATATATACCACTTCTTTATCCATTCATCTATGGATGAACACTTGGGTTGCTTCCATAATTTCGCTATTGTAAATAACACTGCACTAAACATGGATTTCATGTATCCCTGTGAATTAATGTTTTGTATCATTTAGGTATACCCTGTAGTAGAATTACTGGCTCATATGGTAATTCTATTTTTAATTTTTTGAGACACGTTCATACTGTTTTCCACAGTGGCTGCACAAGTTTGCATTCCTATCAACAGTGCACGAGGGGGTCTTTTTTCTGCACATCCTCACCAGCCCTTATTGTTTCTTATGTTTATGATTTTGGCCATTCTGACAAGTGTGAGGTGATATCTCCTTGCGGTTTGGATTTGCTTTTCCCTGATGATTAGTGACATTGAGCAGGGATTCTCTATTTTTGCATTAACTTTCAGTTCCCACAGGAGCACCTGAACAAAATGTCTCTTCAAAGGAATTGAAACAAGGACCGATATTTGGATTAAGTGTGGATAGGGGCAGCGGGAAGAAAATATTTTAATACTTCTGTGAATTTAGTCTTCTCCATGCTCCTCTCTTAGGTCAAATCATTTTGAGTAATAGAGGTCCTTGATTAGGTTGCAGATGGAAGGAAACCAACTGGTATCCAATTCCATTCCTTTTCTCACCTTGCCCTTTATTCAAATAGCTCCGACAGTTTAAGTTAATTTCACTAATTCATTCTTTAGTTCCTCAATAAATATTCACTTCAGATTTACTACCTGGGAGGCACTGTGTTGGATGCTGGTGATGCCGACATAAATAGGCCAGGCTGCAGGCTAGAGGAGCTCCTGGTTGGGTGCTGAGGCAGGCATGCTGACAGGGACTTCAGCACTGCCTCTCTGAGAATGGTCCTCAGGAAGCTAGCAGGAGGTGAGCAACTCAATGGGAATGATGAAATAAATTGAGAAAATGGGAAGACATCATTTCTCAAGCATCTTTGAAGTGTCTTCCTAGTCATCTTTGCATGCAGTGTACAAGACCAAGGCTCATCCTTTAGTTACCCTTGACCCATGGAAGGTCGGGTCTAGATGGCAGATGGCCTGGGTGCTACACCAAAGAGTTTGCATTCCTTCTCAGTATTTGATAGGGAGTATTGAAGGATATGGAGTGAAATCACATGTCCATATTTTCATTTTGGAAACTCTTAAGTTATAGATGGCTGAACCTAACTTGAACTACCTTATGCCCAAAGAGGACTTTTTCCCTCTCTCATAAGTGGGAAGTCTGAGGGGGGCATTCTGGCTTCAGGTACAGTGAAATCTAGGGGTTAAAGTGGTGTCATCAGGGCACTGTCTCTCTGTGCCTTTCTCTCCACATTTCTCCTCTTGATTCTCTTTGAGCACCTCTTTTATACAAATTGGCTTGATTCTTAGGCGCCTTCTTCACGTGTTAACAAAGACGGACACTGATTTCTTCAGGTATTTCATATATGTACACACACATAGTGGCAATACAGGGGAAAGAACTCTGAGCGGAAGTGCTGGGGAGTTCTCTGGCTTGGCTGACCACATGCCCATTCCTAAACCAATCTTTGTAGCTAAGGAGATGTGTATTCCATGTAGGTCTGGGTCAGATGCCACCCCTGTAAAGGCAGTGGGGGACGTAACCTGTAATTCCCTAAACCACTTGGAATGGGCTTCCCATTTGGCATAGGAATCTGTTAGCTACAGGAAAAAAAAAAGGCAGTAGGACAGTAGCAAAAATTCTACCTACTGCATTCCACTAGAATATAGAGGAAGAATGGAAGAAGAAAGCGGGAAAAGAATAAAATTGAAATACTCTTTCTTCTAGATGTTTCTAAACAATGACTTCAATTTTATTTAAATAATTAAATATGCCAAATTACCTTTCTCTCACCCCCTTGTTTTTAAGCTGCTACACAAAGACAAAGGGGATTAAAAGTTTGAGTGAACTTCTTCGGAAATAGAGGGCGTGTAAATTGACAGTGTACCAAACACACAAATAGGATTAACCTGGTGCAGCTCCCTGCAGTATTTGTTTCACATGAATTCAGACAACACTCTGGCTTGATATGAAAACAGAGGAATATATTAAAGAGTAGAATGAAATTGACACTTAAAAAAATGAAACGTGGTATCAAGGGAATTTAGACTCTCTACTTTGTTCTGGATCACAGTCCCCCTTGTGTAGGCATTTGCTTACTCTACAGTTGAGTTAGTTAAGAGGACAAGGTTGAGAAGTCCTGGATTCAGGAAAGCCACCCACAGTGGATGAAGTCCTCATGCAAATGATGTGTTGGGAGAACATGTCTGGGAGTTGGGTAATGCCCATTGAAGTTTCACAGCTCAAAGGCAGGGATTAGGGGGTGGGGAGGTGGAGGAGTCAGGGATGTGATGGGAAGGAGAAGGGAGGGAGAGTCCTGTAATTCTTGCCTGAATGTTTGGGTGTCTTTTTATAAGATGATTGGCTACATTTGAAGTCAAATTCTTTTTCTCCTTGTCTGTGTTGTTATTTCATGAGCAGCTCAACTATATCTGTTTTCAGTAACATTCAAGTTAACGGTGCCATGATTTACATTAAAAGAAAGATGAAAAATTCTCAACAACCTGGTGATGAAGAAAGTTCCAGAAATTTCCTTGCCCAACAGAAAGGGTTAGCACTCTACTGCTCACTTTGTTAAGCTTTAGAGTGGACGTTGTCAGATCAAGTTACAGCATAGGACTTACAGGTCAATTATGCCATGATTTTAGGGGGAAGGGAGAGTGGCTGAGAGGTTAAAAAAAAGAATACCCAAAGCCTTAGCTTTTAAAGACTTATGAAATTGTAGTTGCTTTGTGACATTTGATCCATCACTCTTCTTAATTTTCATTCTGATAACAATCTCCCTAGGCTTTTCCTAAGAAGCTCTTTCATGGCAGAAACACTGTCCTGTGTATGCCTGAGAGAGACAGAGCCAGTTATCCAGGCTGGGGGACAGTGGTGGGTACCCCTGTCTCTTTGAGTTGACTTGATAATATTTTCCTGAGTGTACTGAAATTAAGATACCTGAAGTTAAAATTTTAGGACATAAGAATGATACAATCACAGCTAGGCATGGAACTGCCTTCAGAAAGAAAGACTGAGTCAGACTTTTGGAGGATAAGAACCAAATTAGAGAAACATGAAAATTAGAAAGAGAAAAGCCAAAATGGCCCCATGCATTAATGAATGGCCTGAGGGAACATCTGTGATTGTCTGCTTCTTGGCTTACAAACTGAATCCAGGCACATTTTCATCACAATGGTTTCATTTGAAAGCAGTGAAGGTCACCAGGATTAAGGGTTTTGACCTGTCACAGCAATGGGGTTTCGGTTTGGTGTCTTTATTTTTGGTCTTTTGTTCAATGCAAAATTGATCTTTCCCTGAGATGGCCTGGAATGGAGGTGGACCAGCTTCATGTTTCCAGTGAGTCCCTCCTCTTGTTCCTGACGGCCTCTGTCCTGTCAGGATGGGAGCTGGAAGCCCTCTCTCCCAGGCTGCAGTGCAGGGTGCCCTTCAGTACTGGGTGGGTGTACTTTCGAGGGTAGCATAATGGTGCACTCTCTGGGGATCAAGCTAATGGACACCCTGCCTATCCTGGGCTCTTGACCATTGAGTATTGAACCTCCTAGCGTTTTCCCAAATAGAATAGTATATATATGAACACTCTGAAAGCATTATATCCTGCTTGTTGATTAAATGCAATTGATTAAGATTATTTTGCTTTGAATTCCTTGTCAGGAGTATTCTATCCAGGTAGTTTACTCATATGTTGGACCTCGTGTCATTTTCAAAATGCTCTATACTGGAGATTTGTAAGAAGCTACGGCCAATTTTGAAAATCGGCACTCTTGTAGTCCTACTGTTTAGTCTAGCTTTCTGACCTCTTTCTCTCATCACCTTCTTACTTCATTTCTACTTTGAATACTCTCTTGTCCAATTCCTGGAAAGGGGAAGAATACCCTTGTCCCTCAGGAGAGACCCACACCCATGCTGTAGCCGCGAAGCTCTATGCTGTCACTTCTCACTGCTTTGGGATACTCGGGGCTGCCTGGCTTGTCCTCTCTTCCTGTCTTCACTCATCTAGTGCTTCCTGTGGCTCTGTTTCATTGCAGGTTTTCATGTTGGCTTGTTCTTACCTTGCTCGGAGGCCCTTTGCCCCAGTCAGAGACGGCTTCCTTCTTTTGCCTTTCTGGACAATCTTGGGGATGTTGCTACTTGGAATTGTTGCAGGAGTGTCCACCCCTCATCCAGGCAGGCCCTGTCCCTACGGCTCCACCCAGCACAGCAGGGCACATGTCCCAGTTTATGCTTTAAAATCTCAGCATCTGGTCTTATGAAAGCCAATTCTGTCTTCTAAATACTATGGCTTATTGATATCCAGCAAAAAGTGTTACAGTCCCTTAGGTCAGTGGGCAGTAGTTGGATGGAAGTATTGATAGAGTGGTTTATAGATGATGAGGGGGTGTGACAGGATGTAGTGAATGCAGTTGTATTCATACATAGACTCCTGTTCGGAGATATTCATCAGTGATAACTACCTTTATTTGCTGAGCACATACAACATATTAGACAGTGCTTTAACTGCCTTAGGTGTATTTTCTCTAACATTCACAGGAAGCCTGTATGGTAAGCATCAGTATTCCCATTTTACAGATGAAAGAATTGAGACACTGGCCCAACGTGAGTGGCAGAATTAGTATCCTTGTGCAGGTACATCTGATTTCAAAGCCAGAGCTTTCCATTAGGCTGTACTGCTATGTACTGATAAAGAAGAATCCTGAAGTGATCATTAGTAACCCACTCTCAGCAGGAGAAAACACTTTCGAGGACTCTCTTGAGTGTGGCACCACATTGGTTCACTGAATGATTGATTGATTGATTTTTTTCTTTCTTGCTATGTGTCAGGCAACAGAATGGACTCTGGAGTTTTAAAAGTGAGTGAAACTTGACCCTTGTCCCTGAGGATCCCACAGTTTAGTGGGGGAACCTCTTGTTCAATGTCACTGAATTTGTGTCTGGTATAGAAACTGTCTTTGAGCTTTTCTCTTGTTTCACACCATTTTTTTCCCCTGATAATGAAGAAAGGTTCTTGCCCTGATTTAACTTAATTTAGGGGATGGCATAGACTATTATGGATCTTTGTATGTTTGCATGGGGTTTTATAAACTACTTTTGTTACTGGAGCTGTTACTGGCTTTTTGCCAATAATCTGGAAGTTTCATTCCCTAAAATGTGCTAAGACAGCATGATATGTTCTATATATTTATATGTTCCCTCACAATCTATAAAATACTTTCCAGGTACACTGATTTGATTCATCCTTATAAGGGTAGGGTTTTGATTCCTGTTTCATAGAAGTGATTCTCAGAAGCCACTCCTAGTGTGTGATGAGCCTGATGTGACCCTGTGTTCTCTGCCTGTGCTATTACCACTTTGCAAGGGGGAGGAAGAGATTTTCTGGTAGAAAGCTTTCTAAAAGAAGAGAAGGTATGTCAAACAGAAGGAAATGTGGTTAGAAATAGCCTAACTTGTTTGTGGGGAAGTAGAGAACAAGGAATGTGCATTTAGCAGGACAACAACGGGAATTAGTCAGCAGTTTGACAGACTGTAGTCAAGCAACTGAGCAGAGGGAAGCCCTGGGAGGAGGGTGTCCTGTCAGCTTGGGGCTGCCATCACAAAGTACCACAGCCTGGGTGGCTGAACTGACAGAAATGTATCTCTCAAAGTCAGAGCTCAGTGTGTGAGTGTGTAATGTGGATAGAAAAGGCACCGTCAATGTGGCTGTGGAAAACAATTTCTTGATGGTCATCTGAACTGAAGTGGGGGGAAAGAAGAATTTCTGAGTGCTCAGCATACCTCAGGCTTTCTTTCAACATCTTGGAAATTCACGCAGTGATTATCAGTCCCCCTGAGGAAAAGGGAAGTTGTGATTGCACAGCAGTGAGTGTTGTTCCCATTTATAAAAGCAGGATGCTGCCATACAGAGGTGGTTCGTTTGTTCGTTCGTTCGTTCCTTCCTTCCTTTCTTCTATACGAAAGTATTGAATATCTATTTTTTGAAATCCTTCAGATCCAAATTTGACCCCCGGGAAGGTTCTCTGTCAATGAAGACTATCACTCTATGTAGGACCCCACTAGAAAATATACTCCTTGCACATTGGCTCCAGTGCGTGATGAAAGATGTAGGGTCTTGTGTTCTTTCACTATGCCTGCCTCAATCAGGTATAACTGTGTGTAAGTCTTTTTTTCCTTCTGAAGTTTGGATGATTCAGAGATGACTATAAAGCCCTTTTTCATGGTAATTATAATCAGAGTTCTGAGTACATTTATGCATCTATAGCTTTTCAGTTTTACACTTAAATGGATGCCATCCAAAGTATTTTGAGGGCTGATTTAGCTTGAAGAGTTTCCATTTAAAACCCATTCTTGTGTTTCTAGCATTTTCAGCAGCAAGGTGAGGGAGTTGATCTGGTCATAAATGACTGTGGTGAGCGGACGAATTCAAAGCTCTTCACTGTGTGAAGACAGTATTATTTCCTCCTCTCCACTATAGAAGCATAGATTTTCACAATAAATAGCCTCATACTTGCTCCTTGTAGGATATTAGATGGTACTACATAACCAGTGTATCAGGAATGAAGGCTCCTTGAGTTAGCTGGCATAGAGGTTGGAGGGTGGGTAGGAAAGGCTCACCGGGAAGAGGTTAGAGCCCAGTGTGGTCCCATTTGCCTTGTGTGGGTGGCTGGCATGCTGCAGGCCCAGGGGTGTGGCAGGGAGCCGTCTTTTTGGACACAGCATTACTTAAACATCAGAGGGCATTACGTGCCAATCTGAGCAAGATTAAGGGATCAGGGTTGCACTGTACCGTGAGAGAAGATGAGATTAGCTTTCCCCAGCTAGAAAGACTGGATACATTTTAAAAAGTATTTTAACCACAGGAATTTCTAAATTCTCCTGGAATCTATTACCATCTATTAGCTACTGGGGCTTTGAAGCACTGACTGCTTGAAGATACGGCAGGAACAGGGTGACCTGCTTTCCTTTGTGGTGGGGTGTGAAGACCAAGATGCCAAAGGGGCCCGGAAAGACTCCTCCAGACCTGATGATGGAGGTAGGGAGGTATTGCCCAAAGCCACTTGCAAATCAGGTGGCTCGGAGGTCTAGAATAAGAAGTGCTATAATCAGCTTACACTGTCACGTTTCTACCAGGATGACAAGAGCACTTAAGACCTTCTGTTTGGAAAGTCAGAAGCAAATGTTTCTGCTTCAGCATGACGTCATCTCCCCTCGATACGCAATTATATTGAGGAAATCAGTTGATATTCTTTTTCTGCCTGCATGAAGGTGATACTAGAGCCATTAGTGATTCTATGAGCTTCCCTTCACTTGGGTCATACTTTTGCTACAAGACAGAGTTGTCAACGGGTGACCTCTAAGCGTCTGGAAAATATGACAGTAGCGGTCATTATTCTGAATGTCACCCATGTGCTATGGGCTTTCATTCTCCACCTTATTTAAAATTCACACGCAATAATATGAGGACCCTCTGACTTGACATCTGTTGAAAATATATTTTAAAACTAAATTTATACTGTAAATTTGTATTTCACAATTTGAACTATTTTTTCTTTAATAATGAAAATTACTTTTTCCTGATTATATAAAGGAAAAATCTCCTGAAATTCATGCCTTTGTGATAACCACCAATAACATTTGGGTTCCTATCCTTTCATCTCTTTCTCTCTCTCTCTCTGTGTATCTCTTCCTCTATACAAACACAGTGGGGTGTGTGTGTGTGTGTGTGTATGCAAATTCTTCATAAATTAGATCCTTATACACATTCTGCATTTATTGTGGATACCTTTTAAAAAATATTGTTTATTGTTGGGGGCGCCTGGGTGGCTCAGTGGGTTAAGGCCTCTGCCTTCGGCTCAGGTCATGATCTCAGGGTCCTGGGGTCGAGCCCTGCGTCGGGCTCGAAGGGAGCAGGGAGCCTGCTTCTCCCTCTCTCTGTCTGCCTCTCTGCCTACTTGTGATCTCTGTCTGTCAAATAAATAAATAAAATCTTAAAAAAAAACTATTTAAAAAAATATTGTTTATTGTTGTTAAATATTGTTTATTGTTGTTAAAAAAATATTGTTTGTTTCTGCCCTCCCTTCACATCCACGACTCCCCCACTCTACTGTTGAAACTAGGTGTTGAACAACCTAGTTGATTTATCTATGTATCTCCACATTTCTCTCCATATGTTATATAGACATTTACAAATATATATATTTATGTTTTGTTTTGTAAAAAGAGGCATCCTCCAAAGCAGTGTTAGTCATCAGAATCCACATTATCCCCAACTCTAAATAGTGGACAAGACATTCCACAGAAGGCTTGCTGTAATATACTTTGGATCTTCCTTCTCTTACTGAGCAGTACCTCACAGACTTCGTTGTTGAGATGGCTTATCTCACTCATTCTCTTTAGTGACTTCATAATAAGATGGGGGGTAGCAGCTCCACCTCATTCTTATTCTCCATTTGCATGATATCCCATTGTGTATGTGCCATTTATCAGTGAGATGTTCTCTCCACAATGGATCATAATACTCACTTTGTCAAATAGAAGCCTCTATCTATGAATATTGCCAGTGATCAATGGTTGGGGGGTTTCCTCCAGAAATGACGCTGGGATTCCTTTCTGGGCTCTCTAGTCTGTTCTGTTCTGTTATTCAGTTCCATGCCATGTTTTTTGTTTGTTTGTTTGCTTTGTTTTGTTTTTTTTAAAGATTTTATTTATTTATTAAAGAGCAAGAGCAAGGGGGAAGGGGCAGAGGGAGAAGCAGACTCCTTGCTTAGCAGGGAGACTGACACAGGGCTTGATCCCAGGACCCTGAGATCATGACCTGAGCCCAAGGCAGATGCTTAACCAACTGGACCACTCAGGTGCCCATCCACGCCAGGTTTTGATTTTAGTGGATTTAAGTCTGGTATGGCCCTTCCCTCATTATTCTTTCTCAAAAATTTCTTGCCAGTCTTTGGACATTTAATCTTGCCTAAACAGATACTATATCTGCTTTAAAAAATTTGGGACTCTAATCAACATTGCATTAGATGGCTGTATGAATTTTGAATTTCTGTTCTTATCTCTAATCTTTCTTTGCCTTTTGGATGCTATTATAATGCTATTATATTTTCATTGCAAATATGGAGAAAAGCTCTAAACTTCCAGCCACCTGATCAGTCTCCTTTGTTGATTCTAGTAGTTTTTATTTTTGAACCAGAGTAGGAATTTCTGGGTATATAAACGTATATCATTGGCAAAAAAGGAAAATTTTATCTCCCCATCTACTCTGTTAGACTATTTTCTTTTCCTCAGTGCACTGCTGAAGTATAGCGGTAAGAGTAGATATCCCATCTTATTCCTGGCACTGTTTAGAATGATGTTTGCAGTTGATTTTTGATAAATAGATATTTTTATACTCAAAAGGTTTCTTTCTATTTATATCTTACTCAGAGTTTTATTAAAAATGGCCGTTAAATTTTACCAACTGTTTTTTAGAAGCTATTGATGTAACCAGCCACTTTTCCTCCATGCGTTTGTTGCTATCATGAAGGATGTGGATGGATTTGCTGGTGGAAACTCTACTTGATCACTGGTGCTATTCATTTCATCTACTTGGGGATGTGCTTGCTAATATTTTACTTAGAATTTTTATAAGTAGGATAACAAATAAGCAAATATTTCTAAGTGGGATTGCTCTGTGGTTTTCTTGTACTGCTTTTATCAATTTTGGCTTAAAGGCTAAACCAGTTTTATAAAATGGATTTAAGGGCTTTCTCTAGGTTTCTATAGTCCTGAATAATTTAAATAACATTTTTATTCTTTGTAAGTTATCTGGAACTGACTATAAAATCATCTGTTTCTGCTCTCTTTCGTAATGTTAGGAATTTAACCACTTTCCCAATTTCTCCTATGATAATTGGTCTATTTGATTTTCTACGTGAATCAGTTTTGTGGATTTATGTCTTGCAGAAATTCATATCAAGAACTTCAGAATGCATTTGCTTCTTTTTTTCCCCTTCTCTTTCTTTCTTTCTTGTTTTCTCTTATAAAGGGAGAAAGAGAGAGGGAGGGACAAAGAGACAGAGAGACAGATAGGGGCAGAGGAGGAGGGAGAGGGAAAATCTTAAGCAGGCTCCATGCTCAGCGTAAGCTTGATGCGGGGCTTGATCTCACAACCCCAAGATCATGACCCAAACCAAAATCAAGAGCCAGAGGTCTAATGGACTGAGCCACCAGGTGTCCCCTCTTCTTTTTCTTTTTCCTGCCTCCAGCCTTGCTCCTTCCCAACTCCCGCATTTCCTTTCCTTCTTGACTATGACCGCTCCCCTTGCAGTATGTCTGTTCTTTCAGGCTTTCCCATCTAGTTAACATGCTCTCAGTTATGGTATCCATAGTTATCTTAAATTTCACAATATATTTGCAAGAAACACTTCTTGTCGCTATTCTTTCTACTTTCCCTTTTCCTCTCTCTTGAGTTCTCTGCTCTGATGCATTTTTGTTGCGTTAGATTCCTTCCCAATATTTTTTACGTATGAAGCATGGGGTTTATTTATTTTTGAAACACTGCAATTCTCCAAGAATTTTCTTTCTATCTGTGTAAGCCTTGGAAAGTTTAACTTACCTAGGAATTTATCTCTTATCTGTAAAATGGCAGTACCAATAACAGTAGGAATATTGTAAAGATTAAAGACGTTAGTGTCAGTTTTCTGGTCATCTACTGCTATATAATGAACTACCCCAAAACAGCAGTACAAACAACAACTTATTATCTTTTTTCAAGATTTTATTTATTTATTTGAGAGAGAGAGAGAGCAAGCGAGAGAAAGAGGGAGCATGAGCAGGGGAAGGGGCAGAGGGAGAAGCAGGCTCTCACTGAGCAGGAAGCCCAACCCTGGGCTTGATCCTGGGACTCCAGGATCATGACCTGAGCCGAAGGCAGACATTTAACTGCCTGAGCCACCCGGACACCCCAACAACAACATATTATTATCTCTCATGGTTCTGTAGGTTGGGCTTGGCTGAGCCATTCTTGGGTGGTCAGAATCAAATAGTAGCAGGGGCTGGAATGGTCTGAAGATTCAGCTATGCTTGATGTCCAACATGGCTTTTCTCACCCACATGCCTGTTTTCCTCATACAACCTCTCCCTTCATCAGAGAAGCCTGGCTTTCCTACATGGAAACTCCAGGAGGCAGAAAGTGCCAGTCTTCATGTTTCGGCTCAGAGCTGGTTCAGTGACACTTCTATCAGATTCTATGAGATGGGAGACTAGACCCCATCCTGAACTGGCATGAATGAGAGGGAGGGAAGGAATTAATGGGAGCCACCACGTAGACAAACTATCACGGTAAGTGAAATGCATAGAATTGAACCTGGGATTGGGTAATTGCTATATGAATATTAACTCAATGGTACTGTTGTGGTTATTAAATTAATTTCAATATTTCCTGTTACTGTGGGAGGTAAAAAGATATCTTGGATGGTCACAGAATTCAGGGAATGCGATTCTTACCTCTCAGTAGTGTGCAGATGAAGTCTGATGTTAATCTAATTCTCTTTCCTTCATAGGTAACTTGTTATTTTTGTCTAGAAGCTTCTAATATTTTTCATTAAGATCAGAAAGAAGACAGCTATTACCACTTTTTAACAGACTTTTGGAGGTTTTAGAAAATATGAGATAAGAAATGACAGGAGGAAATATTAAAAAGGAAAAATAAAATTTCCTCTTTGAGCTCATGATTATTTTTAGAAAACCCAGGAGGCTCTATTAAGAAACACTAACTAGAATTAAAGAGGGAATATAGTAAGATGAGTGATTATGAGAGAAACACATAAAAACCATAGCTTTTCTTTATTCTAGCAAGTACCAGGGTTTGCACTGAAATGTCTTTTGTAATCATCCTTAACTTGGGACTGGACAAGCTCTTCCAACCTGCCTACTGCAGTCTTTTTTGCAAGGTGGGGGCATTTTCCTCTAAGATTTCTTCAGTGTTTGCTTTTCCTCCATCTGCTCCTTTTTCTCTGCATGTTCTTGTGATTTGTATGACTGTGATATGCCAACTTCCTTTTCTTGGGGTAGATTTGCCCTTTTACTATGAGGTTCTCAGCTCCCTGTTTTGGAAGACTGTCCTCTATTTTATTATAGGATGGGGACGGCAAAAGGTAGCTGTGTGTCTGTGCGTGTTGGGGGTGGGCCAGGGGTGTTATTTTGTCTCACGGCTCTCCTAGAAGTGCTACCAGTGGAAGAGAGAGAGGCTGCTTTCTTCTGCCTTGCTACCTGGGAGGCTGGAGAAGGAGCGTGCAGGGAGGTTCTTCTGGGGACCTCAATGGAGGACAGACAGGTGGTGTCGGCCCACTGGACAAGCCTCAGGCTCATCAAGTTGTAGCTGTTCAAAATATCCTGTAGCTGGACCTGTACTTTGAGGGGGAATAAAGCAATGAATAAGCCATGGACAATCAAGATAAAAGGATCCAGGCGCCAAAGAATAATAAGCAGAAGATTAGTGAAATTTGTCAAATAGAAGGATGGAGGAGAAGCCCACTGCAAAATAAAGTTATCTAGGATTTCAAGAAAATGCTTTGTAAATGAACCATTCTGTAGACATCAAGGAATTGTTGGCAGTTTTTGCCTCTGGAGAGGGGTCAGGGGGATGGATGGAAGACGAGGGTGAGATCACTTCCTTTTCCTTGATACTTAGCTCCGCATCACTTTGACACATCCTGTATGAATGTAGTTATACTGTTGGGTGTGGAATGGAGTGGGCTATTAAAAAAAAAAAAAAAAGTAGTGGTGTTGGGGTAGGCTGGAAATTTTCTGTTTTCAAATTATAGGAGAATATAGCATTTAATTTGGAAGGGAAAATGCACCTTTATTTTTATTATCTTCTAATAAAACCATAAGAGGATTAGTGGTGCCTGTGACTTTGTCATCAGTAGAAATCTAAAATATTTTCAGATAGCATTAGAGTGGTTGCACACATCTTAAAATATCATTTACACTCATCACTGCTTGAAATTATGATCATTATTAGCATCTCCACTAGAGCTTGATATGTAATGTCATAATAAAGAAGCATATATATTGCTGTATCACAAGTTTGTATATTTTAATATTTTATATTGATATTTAAATATAATTGATTTGCTTTGTGATGCTATGTATTTCACTTTATGCATTTAAAAATACTGCCTTGAGGGGCATCTGGGTGGCTCAGTCGGTTAAGCATCTCCCTTTGGCTCAGGTCCTGATCCCAGGGTCCTGGAATCGAGCCCCACATAGGGCTCCCTGTTCAGCAGGAAGTCAGCTTCTCCCTCTGCTTCCCCTTATCTCTCTCTCTCTCTCTCTCCCAAATAAATAAATAAAATCTTAAAAAAAAAATTAAAATACTGCTTTGGGAATAGGTCTGTTGGAATAGACTGATGAAGGGATCTATGTCCCAAAAAATTCAAGTACTTTTGGAATTGAGACTGTTGGGATAAACTGGTCTGGACAATCAAGGGGAAAAAACATTTCAAAATACAGAGCAAAATATATAAATAAGAGGTAAAAAATCATTAGGAAGATACTAAGAGACTGGGCAGATAGCCTGCCACTTACAAAATGGGCAGAATGGAATCCTTCACCAAAAAAAGATCCATCTTCCCAATAAAGTGTGGTTGGGAACATTATGTCTGTTTTGACTTTTGCTGTTGCTTTATTTGTTACGGTCTTATAAAGAAAAATGCAACATTGGCAAAGCATTGTTGCAATGTAGTTTTTTTATTCTCAAGTTAAATTTTACTGGTCCACAAAACCCCCTAGGTTTAGAATAACTGATACAAGTCAAACCCCTTACTGCCCAGGTAGAGAAGCCAGTGTGATTGTCCATGGGGAACAGCGACTAGGGGAAAAAGCCAGGACTGGAGCATCAGCACCCCACACCTTCAGGCCAGTCCCTATCCTCTTCAGCTGAAGAGGGCCTGGGGGTGCTGAGAGGGAAGTCCCAGGACAACCACCTGATGTCTTTAGACCCAAAGGAACGTGGAGTGATCTGTGCCGGGGGTGGGGGGGGTGGGGGTTGGGGATGGGGGTGTGAGAGGTGGGGCGGATGGGAGGTAGGCAGTGGGGGGGTTGGGGGGGCTGTGGTTACTCTGCTTACTTCACCCTCAAAGGGTATCTGGCTCTTAATATATTCCTCCCCTCCCACCCGTAACAAAGAAACAGACTTTAAAATGTTGCATGGTTTTCTGCTGATGATAGGTTTCAGCTGCTGTTTCTGTAGCAAAAGGAAAGCAATGTCTGTGCTTGAGACTATGAATTGTCTTGATTCATATTACACACATGTGATTATGTGTAAGAAATCAACAAAAGGCAACGTGTGTGTGTGTGTGTGAAAGAGAGAGAGAGAGAGAGAGGGAAGGAGGACAGGGAGGGAGGGAGAAAAATTTCATAGTTCTTTTTCTGGAGGATAAAAGGAAAAAATCTTGTCTAAACAAATTGTATTTAAGCCCTGGGATTGTGTCTTCATGTGATTTTTTTCAAAGGAAACTGCACATGTTATTGGCCATTGAAATCCTGTTTTATTGGCTCTGGATTTAATATTATATTTAAACTTTCTGCTAACACAATTGTTTTTGTTTTTAGAAGGATAGGTTTTTTTTCCTTTCTTTTTCTTTTTTTAAATTTTATTTATTTATTTGACAGAGATCACAAATAGGCAGAGAGGCAGGCAGAGAGAGAGAGAGCTGAGCAGGGAGCTGAGCAGGGAGCCCGATGCAAGGCTCCATCCCAGGACCCTGGGATCATGACCCGAGCTGAAGGCAGAGGCTTTGACCTACTGAGCCACCCAGGCACCCCTGCTGACAAAATTGTTAATAGTGTTTGCTGCTTCAATTATAACAGCACTTTTTTAAAGTGCCAGGGCATCCTTAATTTCATGTTTTGGTAAAAGTGAAGGATTCAGGAAGGTTACTTTTGAATATTAGCCATTGCTCTAAGATTTGCAAGCAAAACAAATAGTAATGCGTCGAGAGTCTTGCCTATGTATATAAAATGGGGTTCTGTTTGCATCCATCTGGATGCATCCACACTCCAGGGGCTATACCTAACAGGCACTGCCTTTTCTCATTAATAAGAAGACTGGAAGCTGGCAATCCAGGGCAGATGTGACAGCTCTGAGAGACCAGTTTTGTTCCATCTTCCTACTCCTCATACTCCCCAAATGACACTCACACCTCTGGGCTTCTCATCTATATTACAGGCAGCAAGAAGACCACAGGTGAGATACCAGCTTTCCTCCAAGCCCTACTGTGGCTGTCATTTGCATCTCATTAGCCCAGACTGTGTCACATGATCACCGTGGCTGTAGGAAATTCTGGGAAGTGTATTTCCAGTCAGGCCAGATGCCACCCTGAACAAAATTGAATTTCTGTTTGTAACAAAGAAGGAGTGATTGGATTTTGGGTATGTAACCTTCAGCCTAGCCCAGGGTCATTGGCCATACCCCCCTGTCTTCATTCCAGCTGTTTCCTGCTCTCCTGTCAGGTCTCTGTCTGTGTCTTCTTCCCCAGGAAGCCCCCTGGCACCTCCCAGGAGGGGTAAAGTGACCATTCATTCTCTGTGCACTGTTTAGTTATACAGCTAATATCACACCTAACCTATCCCTATCATCTGGAGTGATCTGTTTTATGACAGATCTTGTAAGTATTATCAGAGTAGGGTTTGAGTACAATTTTTAATCCCAATTCCTGGAAATAGTACTTGGTGCACAGTAGGTGCTCATTTAAAACACCTGACCTGTTGAAAACAAGCTTACTGAAATTTGGGGATCTCAGAGCATTTTTAGTTTTTAAAAAGTCTTCTTTTTTGAAAAAAATTTTCCCTGGTTGAGGTATAATGTGTACATTTATAGGAGAATCTATTGGATATATTTTTAGATGTTTTTAATCTTGTCAAACATATTAGTTGTTGGTATCAGTGTACAAGCAAATGTCTGTGTGTGTGTGTGATATCTTTATCTGAGTGCAGCTGGTAAGTGCACCAATTATTTCCTAAGGCATTGAGTGCTTTGGGATCCATGAACCAAGTAGGGATCAGAGAGTGGCCTCAGACATAGAAATCCAGTGCTATAATGAACGCACAGCTGACACACCACTGCTGCCTGCACTGCCCCCCGCCCAAGGATAGTGGAAGATAAATAAGTTTGTTTATCTGAAAAGTATTTTGAACTCTTACCTCTCCAGGAGAAAGGTCCTATGTTAATTCCTGGTACAGTTAATCCTCTATTCCCCGTGTCAATAGGAAAAAAAAAAAGAGCGCAGATTGTCTAAAGGTCATTGATTCTTGATTTTGGAATTGAATGATAATATATTTTGGATGTTGGCAGGAGACCAGTCTCCTGTGTGGATAATATGAGGCTATTGCTAATGCCAGTTATGAATTTGCATATGAGTTCCTGTCTAAACCCTATCAGGGGCAGGTGATGTGGAATGAATTTGTATTTAGAAGGCCCAAGTCATGTGCAATACATTTATGTCTACAGCTGTCTTGAGTTCCATCTTTGTTTTCTGATTAGATCATAAGAAACTGGGTGACATTTCAAACTTCCACTGGAATGCTTATGTGAAGAGCATCTCCAGATCCTCCGTAGAACTGCTGATGAAGTCATTAACCATTAAGGGCTAATGAATGAAGGGTCGGTCAAAGATCTCTGCGTCCCAAAGTACGGTCTTGGAGTTAGCAGCATCAGCATCATCAAGGAAACCTGTTAGAAATGAAAAGTCCCAGACCCCACCCACACTTATTCAATCAGAAACCCTGTGAGTGAAACCCAGAAATCTGTGTTTTCACAAGTCCTCTGGGTGATTTTGATGCATGGTCAAATTTGAGAAACTAAGGCCATAAAATCCAGATGTTTTCAAAGTGCCTTGGATCATGGCTCTTAAAATTCAGCACTAAGTAAAAAAAAATCTTTGACAAACAGGCATGAAATCTTTTTCCAGGCAATAAGAATGACATCAACCATCGTGTTTCTACTTTGGCCTTTTTCTTTAGGAAATTTGCAGCTATGCTGACTGCTCAATCATAGTCAATACATTTGCTTGGGCTTTTTATTTCCTCTTCCTTCCCATGAATTTTATTTGCTTCTTTTATTTAATAGCCTTACTATGAGTCTTTTATTATAGGCCTTCTCAAATCCATTTTTCTAGTAAGTGGGTTGGCAGCGTGGGTGGGATATAATCTGAAATAAATTGACTCGCTCACATAGTGATTGACAGAAGTATTTGACTAAGAAATGTGCTAGAGAGTGAGGGAAGCCAGCATGGAATTAAACAGATCTTGCAGAAAACACCACGCATACCCTTGATTCTCTCTACGTGGTGAGAAAATGCAAACAGTATAGAAACATATAAAATGGAAGTAAAAACTTCCCTCACCTGGAGGCCCTCTCCCCAAAGATAATTATCAATAATTTTTTAGGTATCTTTTCAGAAAATAAAGACTACATGTAGAGCTCCTATATGTGTGTGTGTGTGTGTGTGTGTGTGTGTGTGTGTATTTATGCATTTCCTTTTCTGAAACCACAAAAAGGATCACAGTGTACATTTTTGTGTGCATCGTCTTTTTTTTCTTCATAATATATCATGTAGATCTTCTATTTTTAAAAGTTACACAATATTCCTTTGTATGGTATTACTTTAACTTATAAACCTCCCTGTTATTATTAGATATTTAGGTTATCATGAACATTCTCCCCTATATTATCTTGGCCCACTTGAAATATATCTCCTGGATAGATTGTTGGAAACAGAATTTTTGGATTAAAGAGGACAAAAAAATTGATAGATACTTTTTAATTACCTTCCAAAAAAAGATAAACTAATTTACTTCTCAAATGAGATTGTCCTTTTCCCACACACCCATTAACATAGGGTATTATTAAATGAAAGTATTTTTGCCAGTTTTATGGGTGAACGAATTATATTGTTTTGAATCAATTTTTGAATCAAACAGTTATATTGTTTTGAATTCTTTAAGTCTGGTAAAGTTAAACATTTTAAAAAGATGTATTAGTCCATTTTTATTTCGTTTTTGGGGAACTGCTATTTAGGGATGATGTTTATCCATGTTTTTCTTTTTTTTTTTTAAGATTTTATTTATTTATTTGATAGACAGAGTAAGAGAGGGAACACAAGCAGGGGGGAGTGGGAGAGGGAGAAGCAGGCTTCTCGCTGAGCAGAGAGCCCAATGTGGAGCTTCATCCCAGGACCCTGGGATCATGACCTGAGCTGAAGGCAGACAAAGCCACCCATGTTTTTCTTGATCTAATCCTAAGGTTTCTATACCTGGAAATCTTTAAATAACCACGGAATTTGTATTTGTTGTTGTTGTTTTAATACAGATTTTCTGATTTTACCTTAGACTTCCTGAGTTATTTCTGCAATAGTCTACTTTTTCAGATAATGATGATGATCGGTCACATTGGGACTGTGGTCTGTAAATGCTATAAACACACTACAGTGTCCAGGAGAGATCTCTTAAACCAGCAGTGTCTCTTTTCTTTTTATCCAGTTAACAGGGAATAAATATTCAAGACTGCATTGTGAGCACTGTGATAATTAGGAGCCAAAATATTGTCAGCTTTTTCCATTTTTTAATCTAAAAAATTGTGGATAAAAATTCATTTCATATTAGGATCCAAACTGTCTCATGTGGTGGGAATGAAAATGAAAGGTAGATAATAAATACTTCCAGGAGAATTTCTATTTGTGAATTATATGCCAGTGAAATTTACTTCTTTCATAAGCATGAACTCATGCTCCCCTTTGATCCAGGAAGACCAGAACTAAATTTTAAGATGAAACATAGTAACAATATTTTGCTAGGTTTCTGGTATTCTTAATTTCCCTTGCATTTCATTGTTTTTGATAATGTCACACTCATCTCTGAAGGTCTCTCCCATGGCTTGCATTTTCCTTTCTCTCTGACTTTATCAAAGTTTAACATATCGTTAAGCATCATCAGACAGTTGGTTTCCTCTTCACACAAGGCAAACTGAGAATATTTAGGAGATTGTCCAGCAAGGTCCTCCAGATATCCCCTGGTGCCCAGGAATCCTGAACCCAGCATCCTTGCCTGCCCCCTTTCCTTGCTCAGGTGAGCCTGGACTCAGGGAAGGAAGAGCTCACATTTGTAAGTTCCCGATACATTTCCTACCCTCTCATTTATCACATTATACAGGAAAATAGATAAAGAGAATAAACCTGCCCAAATTTTATCACGTATAAAGAAACCTGATTTAAAAAAAAAAAATCAGGAGGAAAAAAGGATTTCATCTTTCTGCTGTGTTACAGACTTACCAAACCATGGTTTCTGTGGCCCAAATTCTTTCGGTTGTTCTATCCCACTTATTTTATTCTCCTTTCCCACTCGTTTCCCCGAGATTTGCACTTTCCATTTGTTCTTGAAATCAGCTAACAGTTAATCTATTCTCTGGCATGAGCATTTCCCCTGGGAGTTTACCATTTGATTGGCCTTTTAATCCAGTTGTTAAAATTCTCCCAGTACTCAGAGACACAGAGCAGCTTCAATTTGTGAGTTTTAAAGTGCTGGCCAGGGTTATTAGGAAAGTGAAGTTCAGATATCTGCTTTGTGGAACTGGAATGGTACTAGGCAATTGATTTGCAGTGTGATTGGGGACTTGAGGGAAAGACGGAAAGAAGTATTTGGAACAGTCTCCAGGTTCACTCTAATTTGGGGCTCCATCCATACACCACACCTTACCACATGATGAGAACACAATTTGGACTAGCTGAGTGCAGATGTGCTTAAGTTAGAGACAGGGCCAAGGGTAGCTAGTTTTATCTTTACAATGTGTAGATAGGTCTTCAGCAATCCCAGAATCTATGGCCAAGTCTCCCTGGAACTAGCTGTTGTATTCATGTTTCTTTACAAATTTACATCATTAGAAATAGGACTTAATAAGCAATGGAAACTTGATAGGGTAGATATTCAGTTAAGAAAATTGTATTATACTTTTTGTCTTCTTCCCCAAATTAATTTATATTTTATGTTGCTATTCAGAGAAATAAATTTCAGAAAGTAAGAATGAGAAACAGTTTTGAAGTGATTTTATTAAAGCATTTTCTACCAGATATTTATTAATATTTTCTAAATCCTCACTTAGCTTATAAAACTTTAAAATGAAAAGATTTCTCATCCATTAAAATCTTCCAAATAGCCAAGTTATGGTTTAAGGTGTTTCTTGAAACACCTTATATACATGTATACATATATACATATATATGTGTGTGTGTGTGTGTGTATATATATGTAGTTTTGTTTATATATATATATTTTAAAAACATATATTTTAAATATATAATTTGTTTAATTATATATATAATTTATTTTAAATTTAATTTAATTTAAATTTTTTAAAAATTTATTTGACAGACAGAGATCACAAGTAGGCAGAGAGGAAGGGAAGCAGGCTTCCTGCTGAGCAGAGAGTCCGATGCGGGGCTCAATCCCAGGACCCTGGAATCATGACCTGAGCTGAAGGCAGAGGCTTTAACCCACTGAGCCACTCAGGTGCCCCTATTTTTAGTTTTAAATATATATAATTTATTTGAAAATGTATGTTTTAAATATATATTTATATTATATATATAAATACATATATTTTTATATATTTTCTGTTTTATTTTTTGTTTGAAAGATACTAATATTCTTTGAAAGATCAAGATATTTGCCTTTAGTAGAGAATAAATATATTAATAAAATCTCAAACAACAGAACATTGTATCCTCTACAACTCTGTCTCTTCTACTTAATTGTGATTTTTCTCAATGAGAAGGGCTTGATTATTCAGGTCTGAACCTCCAGGCATAGCATAGGGTTTGCCCATGTTAAGTCCTCAAATATTCGTAGAGCAAGACAATGAATTAGTTGCCTCTTTGGTGAGGCTAATACAGTCTGCAGTAGCATGGAGTTATGAAATACTTCAGGAATTAAGAGGACAAAATCTAAAATGTACTGGTGAAGTTCCTTAAGAGAGTACTGCAGCTCTTGGAGACATCACTGTGCGCTGAGCCTCCAGCATTCAGACCTACGGGGACCATCCATAAGGGTGATGGTCGTGGTCATTCTTGTGTTTAAGAGTGGTGGACAGAAGCGGGCAGGAATAACCATAGCAGTCAGTGGATAGTCTGTGTGTGACCTCCTGTTGGGTTTTGTTTAAATTTTGAATCATTTATAACTTTTAAAATACAGCAATCTCACAAAGAAAATCCGAATTTCAAAGGCTTTTCAGAAACGCAACTAATCTTGCCTTACTAGGCCTCGTGTCAGCATTCGGCTGGAGCTGAGTAGTGACTGTTCCTTACCAATGGACGCACTCTGGACTCGATCACTGTCCAGCAGGAGAGACACTTTGTGGGACACGTGCCATATGGGATAAATATATGAGGCTCTCCAACTTGGTATAGGATAGGAAGGAAGCTATATTCTGTAGCCAGGCAGATCCACTTAAAGTGGTCATGCAAAAACAGAAGTAGTGAAAACAGGGCCAGGCCAAAGAGTGCTGCTTATACTGGCTGCCAAACCTTAGTCCCCTGAGAGAAAGAAAACAGGGAAAGGCAATCTAGACAAAGAGAGTCGAATAGATTTTCCCAGGTTTGGATGAAGAAAGCAGCATGTTCATTAGTGGTGTCTGTGGAGTGCACAGCGGGCTGGGGGTTGCTGGGAGCAAGGAGGGGGTGAGCCTAGAGAGATGGTAGAGGCAGATCATAAAGACAGTGAAGCAGATGCAAAGATGGGATTAGATGTGTAAGAGATTAATTACACACCTGTGAGGGAAAGAGGGAGGGACTGGGGAGGCTAGGAGAGTTGGCAGAAGCAGTTGAAAGGCCCAACCCTTGGGAGGGAGGGAGAGAGGGAAAGAGGGAGGGCCTTCGCCTATAGTCAATTCCCAGAAAGTTTAGCAAGGAAGATGGAGCACCCTCCAGCCAAAGTCACTTAACAGAGGAGTCTCCTGTATTCCCAGAAAATGAGCCAGCTTTAGGATCCCTGCCATGCTCATTGGCTAGGAGGAACCTTCTGGAAGTGTGGCCTCAGTATGAACGTGGTGATAGATTTGGGAGTGCAGCTAGGGCTATAGGTTAATTGTGCTCCCTACAGTCAGAGATTATGAGGTTTATTCTCACACTGCCACAGTCTGCCTTTCATGCCCCACAGACCTCCTTCTCCATGTAAGTTCAAGGAGGAGCACCCCTCTGGTTCCTGTATGCTGCTCTTCCTGAGAGGAAACTCAGAAGATGAAGGTTGGACAAATGATACCCCATCCTCACTGCAATTGATTTGGGGATTGCAGTGGGTGCTTACCCTCCTACAATATCCATTCTCAGTTTCTCACATCCTTGATTATCTCTTTGGTAGGTCTTGATGGTTTTCCTAATGGTGTAACCCAAATCTTTATTTGTGGGGGGTTTGGAACCTTGATAATCATCCCCTTTTAAGAATGGGACTGCTACATGTGTATTTTCACAGTCACACTGGGGTAAGGGAGTACCAGGAAGCACCTCTGGGAACCATGTAGGTTTCCTACATTCCTCTTTGCCTTCATAGTGTAAAAGTAGCCTTGCCTCTTCCCCCTCTGTGGGACCAATTATCCCTGCCAGTATGGCATTCTGTTGGTCTCTGGACACAGAGAGTCCCAGGTGCCCGTGTGTGAGCTGAAACTTGTGGTTTGGTGGAACCTTGCCATGTCCTTTGACGAGATTGTGCCCTTTTGTAAATGAGGACTTCCAATATCACAGAGCTCAGAGTTGCATGGATTACTGGGGGCAATGGTCAGAGAGACTGCTCACTTGTGCTTTTACCCCTTGGTTTTTGGACTCATGTATTCTTCCTAATCAGAACATAGCATCATATGGAGAACCCTGACCTGATGTATATGCTGCCTCCTGAGGCTGGCACCCCATCCTTTCAAAGTATTGCCTCTGAGCTAATGCTTCAGCTCTACCTTCAGCATTTGGTGGGGCCAGCTACATAGTCTTGGGCTCAGTGCCACACCCCTTTTCTGGGAGGTGGGTCCTGGTTAGATGCTGTGTTGTGCAGGATTCCATGCGTGTGCATCAGGCATTTCTTAAGCCCCCAGGTGATGATGCTGGCTGAGGTTCTGGTAGGTACGAATGCCTTTATGAATGATTAGGTCTAATAGAACCCAGTTTGTAACAGGCAGTTCTGAATGCATGATCACCTGCTAGCAGACGCAAGCATTCTGCTGCTAGCAGGGCTCAGCAATATGCCAGGGGCTGTTTTTCAGATGGGGTGTACTTCTCTGGTACAGATGGCCTTAATGCAAAATCCTGGGGCCTATTTTCTCATTTTCCCACTAGAATACTGTATCTCCTTGTATGTACTGATAAAAAAAAATTCAACTATATCCTGTAAGCAGTGAGAACCATTCAAGGTTTCTAACTGTAGAACTATATGCTCAGATCTCTGTTTGGGAAAACTGTAAGACAGAAATATTGGAATGAAAAGAGACTGGAGACAGGCAGACCAGTTTAGAAGCTATGGCAACAGTCCAACCAAAAAGTAAGGACCTGAACTGAAGTTCTAGCCATAGGCATGATGAAGAAGATGGGACTGATTTGAAAAGTATTTATTAAGTAGGATCAAAAAACCTGGGAAGATATTACATATCAGAAAGAGAAAAATGTCCAGAACAATTCTGGGGTTTCAGGACCTGGTGAGTAACAACAACAACAAAAAGTTCATGTGTTATATTTTTGTTGTTTCCTTTTGGAGTAGAGAGTCCCCAAGCACTATATTACTAAAAGAAACTTGAACTGTGCTGAGGTGACAATGTTAATGAGCTACCTTTAATGATCTGGATCTTAAATTGAACCTCAGTATTAATTTTTCTTGAATCAGTTTCTTCTTCCAAAAATACTGAGATGGAATAAATCAGAAATATATTGAGCCAGAACGTCAAATATTGTTTTCATCTGTTTTGTTTACTCTATAATCCCAGAATGTAGAATACCCAATAAATATTAGACACAGTAAATATATGTTAAATAAATGAATTCTCCCAAATAAACCAGTAATTAATTTGGAGTTTATGATGCTTTCTTTGACCATATTTAGAGCATGCATTATTAGTGGGAGATGTTGAATTTGCAGTGTAAGTTAAGGCTAGAAAAGATATCTTGTTCACAAGTCTCACATGGTAAAAAGAGATGGGTTGTATTTTCATGGGAAACTCAAATATTTCCTCATTTTATCTGGATGTGTTATTTTTGGCTTAATTGGTCCTGCAGGAGGGAAGGACCAAGAGAGATTCTTTTCTTTCCGTCTTGAGTGAGAGCAGAGAAAAACAAAGGATCCCAGGAAATACTTACATCATAACTTTATGACACAATTCTAGGGAAAGGAAAACCCCAACGTTCTTCCTGGGCTACCCAGTGGAAGACAGGGTCTTTTCATTTTCTTTTTTCCCCATGTCTGAGTTTATTCCAAGAAATTAATGGGGAATAGAACATGTGCTGTAGTAGCAAGGATGCTACTCACGGCCTTATTTAGAATACAGAAATTTGGAACCCTATGGAACGAGTAATAATGGAGGATTAAAAGTGGGGGATAGCCCATTACAATTACCTACATTTGATTTACAAGGTTAAGATTTTATAGTTCAAGCAAACTGAGTTAGAGACTCTCAATGTATAATAGAAGCAGTTTTTTCCTCTGATTCTTTCAAGACTTGCACTGTGTTTTACCCCTCTATCTGCAGTCTTGCCATTGGCTTTAATGACTTGAAAAGAAATCAGTAGACCCAGAGAAAGTCTGAGGAAGAATGGTTGGCAAAGTGAGTCTTGCAAAGCCCCTCGTTTCCCTGTTTGCATCTGTCTCTTCACCCTCTTCCTTCAGCGTCCTGTGTTCCCACACTTCCTGTATACTTCTCAAAGTTGAAATGACCACTTCCCCTAAAGTGTCACAGTCTTAGGATGTCTGGGATACATTGAGCAAGGCTGCTTCCTTTCAAAGGCATTTATTCTATTCGCTCTAACTTCTAAATTACAGATGCCTCTTTGAAACATGATGTATGAAGCCAGATGACTGAATTCAAATGTCCACTCCTGTGCTTTCTACCCAGGGGATCTTGGAGCAGTTGACTTACCCCTTCTCTCCCAAATTGGGATTAAAAAATAATAATAAAAAAAATAATAAAGATGGGCAAAACACTTCTGTGCAGTGAAAGAAATAGCACAGGAATGGAGATTAGAGATTTCTTGTCTGCTTCATGATATTCATAACCCAAAACTTTAAACCAGTGTTAACTAAGCAAAGTGTATATATCCTGCTGCAATCTAATGTTGAATTCGTGTTTAGTGAGAATGTGGCAAGCAAGATTAGAAGAATTTGGACTTTGGCCATTCGTTGTTTTGTTCTGTGAAGTATATAGTGCTGATAAGAGAACAACAACAATAAAAAGCAATACTGACCTCATAAAATAATTGACAGGATCAAATATGAAGCATATAGGATGGGTGCCTGGGTGGCTCAGTCAGTTAAGCGTCTATCTTTGGCTCAGGTCATGATCCCTGGGATCCAGCTCCGCATCAGGTTCATTGCTCAGAGAGTAGTGTGCTTCTCCCTCTGCCCCTCTCCACTGCTCATGCTCTCTCTCTCTCTCAAATAAATAAATCTTTAAAAAAATTAAGGCATATAGGATGATTCTTGTCACATATAATAAGCTAACATTTTCAGGCATCAACTAAAAACAAAATAAAGGTAGGGGTAGAGTGATTGTTTGTGGAACTTCTGAAAAATGATGCCTCGGTGTAGTTAGTTTCCTTTTTATCTCCTTTCCCCCCAGCAATGATGAACAGGCTAAGTACCTTCCACAGAAGCAGTTGCATGATGTTTTCTGACTTGATTTAATTAACACTGATGGGTTGGTATTTAGCTGGGTAATGATCATGCTACATCTCCCTAGCCCTAATTGGTCCTAGGGTCATAAGTTGGACTGTTTTCCATTCACTTATCATTAACGTAGAACTCCACTATCCAGAACTGTAGCCAATGTTCATGTGTCTATGTAGTTTAAATTACAGTTAAATAAGACTAAATTCAGTTCCTCAGTCACCTATGTCCATCGCTCAATAGCCACATGTGGCTAGTGGCCCCCAGATTGGACAGTGCCAATGTAGAACATCCTGTCATTGCAGAAAGACCTAACTGACAGTGTGGGTTTAGACTCGTACGTTTGCTGTGTACGCAGAATCATTGCAGCATTTTCAACACTATTGGCAGGACTCCTGTGCACACACAGGCTGGCCAGAAACTCCACATCCTTACAAACATGAAAACAGGGAAATGGAGCAACCAGTCATCCTGTATCAAATCCCAATCCTTTTAAGATCTTTGGTTCAGTTCCTTTGTCTCTTGTAGGATTATTTTCTATTATATATGCATGTTTTCATTTTCATTTTTGTTTTGTAACTTCTATGAAAAAGACCTGGCAGGAGCCAATGCAGCTGCATAAATTATATGGTTTTGATATTGGAACTATGTTACTGTAACTTTACAAAGTGAAATCAGGATGAATGTATTACTACCTTTCCTGTTTATTCCCAACGATTCTTTTCTTTTTGCTTTATTCTCAGCCCAGCTTTCCTTCTGTGAATAACATCAGAATGAGTGACTAGAAAGTCAGTAAAGATGGAAAATTTGCCAGCTCTAAGGGGATGGAGAGGGTCCCTTCTTGATCAAGGCTCGGCTTCACAATTGTGGTCACTTACAATGGAAATGGCAGTGTGGGGGTCCTGATGAATTGAAGGCCTCCCTGTGTGTCAGAGCAGACAAAGAGACCGGGCCACGGGGAGTGTAGTGTTCTAGTTCACATGGCTCTTTGAAGCAGAGCGAGAGTTCGAGCTCAAGTCTGTAGTCTGCAAAAGCCATTCCCCTCCCAACACTCCATGCTGCCTCTGAAAATGCTGGTTTGTTTCCTTTCTCAAAAATGTATCCTTCTTTCTGGCTACCTGAAGAGTAATAGTTGTAAGCATTTAATTGTCCCAGGAGAGGCCTCAAGACATTTTCTCTTTTGTTGTAAAATTAAGTGTGCAGGTCCGAAAGGTAGAGTGCACTTTACCCTTGAGTCTTTTAAGGGCAACATGGGACAATCACTTCATCAAGAGGATGAAAACCATTTTTGGGAAGTCATTACCAAAGTGGCCAAGAGAAGCCTGTCAGGTTTGGAACCAGAGTATTGGAGAAGCCAGCTTGGAAGTTGTGGTCATTTTATAGATCACAGTCCACTCATTTCCTTTCCCGGGTACTCTGAGGAGCCCAGGAAAGAGAGAGAGGAGACCTAGTGGAATACATAACATTGATTATTTTGGGCTGCTTACTAGTTCCTTAATTGAATGCTCTGGGGAACTTTAAGCCCAGTTTGCCTATGCCTTAGAAGAATGGAATGCACCTCAGAGCTGTTTCCTTCCGCTAGCACTTGCAAAGGTAGGATAAAGCTTTCCAAACTCTGCTGCAAATGAGAATCACCAGGAGCGATTTTTTGAGCCTCACTACTGAGGTCACACCCCATACCATTGGCCCTGTAATGCATGAGAGCCATCGTCAGTCGGATCTTAGGATCCCAGCTGATACTAGTGTATGGCAAATTTGGAAATCTTGGCCCTTCTTTGACTCCCTCCTTCTCTCTTCCTTACCCTCTCTCCACCTATCTTTCCCCTGCTTCTCCTCTCTCCAGGTTTGTACCTTGACTCTGGCTCCCCAGGGAGGGCCAGGACCTCTCTTCCTCAGAGTCCCACCCAGCAAGGCCCTCCTTCTGCCCCACCCAGAATACACACCAAAGGGCACCCAGTCAAGGTGGTCTTCTGTGGGTGGCACCTGCACTTCAGCATCCCCATCTTGGTGTCCTTCCTGTGCTCTCTGGCTGCCCCAAACCTTTTCTGGGTCTGGCTCTGCCTCCATCACCCCATCCCCAGGTGCTATATGCCTTGTAGGTCTAGGCTTCCCCAAGTGGTGTCTTCTTGCTCCTAGGCACCCACCAATTATGTAGAAGATTAAAAATGTGTGTTTTCATTGGTTGGTGCCCCAGTTTTCTCATCTGTAAAATGGGGTAATCATAGTGCCTACTTCACAGTGCTGGGGGGGGGGGTTCAAGAAAGGACTTAGAGTGTGCTTTGCACATGGTGGGTTGAACCATACAAGACTGCCATTTCTGTAGGTCAAAAATGATCAAACAGTAGTGATTTCATACTGTTCAGCCCTATAGTAAGTGCTCAATAAGTGCGAGTCATTACTGTTATTTTCCATTTTATTTCATTAGTATATTTAATTTGAATGTAATTTTATTTATATTTGGTTATTTTGTTTAGATTTAAAGCTATTACGTGGGTTTTGAGCAAGGGAGCTTAGCCTAGTTTTCTGTGTGTATGTAAGAAGCATTATAATTAATATAATTAGGATTAATTATTTGAGAGTAGGGATAAATGAGATGCTGTCCATGAGACTTTTTTCTCTTTAAAGGAGAAAGTATTTTTCAAATTTGAGAAATCCTGTCTTGGGCCTCCCGGATCTGGCTCACTTAATCCACTTGCCCTGTATTATTATCCCCACCTGAGGCTGCTGCTCTTAGTTGGGATCAGCTAGAAAATCTGGCAAGCAACCTGGGCTTTTGATTTCTCCCAGTAGAACACAGGATTCCGTAGAAGATTCCTTCCCGGACTGGGGAGCAGAAGGTTCTGAGACAGCATCTTGCCCCCAGCTGACTAACCCGCTGCCTTGTTAGGACCCTCGGGGCTTGTTTTGAGAGTTATCTCAGCTAGCAGGCATGTGCTAGGTATGGTTCAAAGTGCCTTATGTGTATTAACTCCTTTAGTCCTCCTAAGGGCCCTATGGCATAGGCGGTATGATTGCCCCTATTTTGCAGATGAGGAAACTGAGGCACCGGGATTAAGAAATGGGCCCAAGGTTATGCAACTCTGAATGACAGAGTCAGAATGAGAGCCTGGGCAGGCTCCGGAACCCATGCTCCTCAGTCTTTCCAGGCATTATCTGTTTGCTCTCACAGTAATCCTAGGAGGTAAGTAGAAGGGTCTGGGATTGCCTGGCCCTGGAGCCGGTACTTAATGCCCTTTCTCCTCAATGACCTGGGGTCTTAACAGTGCTGCCCAGACTGCTGGGTGTGATCTTGTTGCTCCCTTTATAGTGGTCTCCTTTCCAGTCCAGTGAGAAGATCAAGTGGCTTCTTTGGCTCTTCTTAAAATAGTTTAAAAAAACCAACCAAACAAAAAACACGTGTTATCTGAAGGTTGGGGTTTTCTCTCGGCCTTAATTTCTCCTTTGCCTTAGGGGCGCCCTACATTCCTTCTCCGTTCAAGGGTCCTGGGAGATTTGCTCACAGGTGGTGCTGGAGGGGATCCCGAGGGACAGAGTTACTTGGTTGGTGGATTGTTTTCTCCAGCTATAATTCTGCTTCCCCAGTTTGGATGTTGGCCTTTGTTAATGTGCTTCTTATCTACTTTTTTTTCTCCCTTTCCATGAGAGTAGAATAACAGCATGTATTTCTGTTCATTAACCTAATGCTTTTTGGAGAAAAGGCAAGAATATTATAACTCATAACAAAAATTGTTTTTGCATTACTGTGGCTAGGGGGTGGCTGATCCAGGTTTTTAGGGAGGAGCTCCTTAAGGAAATCCTGAAGGAATTAATAATCCTAAAATGAGGAACAGGATCTTGGGAGGGGCCCCTACAGTCGGGGACCCTAGAGCTTACCTTTCACTACATAGTACCTCCAGCTCTGGCTGTGATACTTTGGAATTTAAACTTCTCTTATTTCCCCTAATCCCTCGTATCCCGGTCTTATTACTGGTGTAATTATTTGCTAAGTCATAGGAAACTAGATGTTCACTGGGCCTCTACGAAACCTAATGGGTCCTCCCTGTCTCCACTTCTCCTTTTCTTCCTTCTTCCAGATAAGCTGCCCTAGTTGACAGCAAGAACTGTGGCCCTCAGGTTGGGTTTTTTGGGCAACATCTGGTGACCTCCTTGAGGGCCTGTGTAGGGCTGGTGCAGTCCCTGTGTTATCTGCCTCTTCTACCTGGCATCTCGCAAGTGTGTAGCCTTAGTTGTAAGGGCAGGAGGTCAGCATCGCCCCGAGATCACTCTTGACTAAATGACTCAATGATGTGTCATCTCTCCCTTGCATACAAGGGAAATCAGCCTTTCCTCCCATGTACTTAGCAACCTAAAGGGGATTTTTAAGAATTACATCAATGATTTTAGTTATAGGGTTCAATAATTTGAGCTTCCAGCTGGCACTCTTAATGACAGCATGTATAACAGATAACACTATCTATACCTGCCCTGTAGAGGATGATGAATGAATGAATGAGCTAGTAAGATACACAACAAGGAGGACTACTGGGGAACAGAGATAGGAAAACTCAGTAATGAAGAAGGGAGAGGAATAGACCAATCTCCTGTTGGCTCTTTCAGTAACAACAGTCAGGGAGTGGAGTCTACTTAGATATCTACATTTCCTCATCCACAAGAAGCTACTCAGTATTTTGTCTCTAAGAAGGCAGTTAATTTAAATGCAAGAATAAAAAGTTTCTATTATCAAGGAAAATATTCTTTTATTAATAAATCCTACATCTTTTTCTGCCTGGATGAATACTACTACATGAAATCTTATTATATTCTGTTTTGCTACAATAATAGACTTCTTTAATAACCATTATTTATGGGGGCTTGTAAATGAAGATGGTGCACTACAAAGGAAGAATTCACACCCCAGTGATACTGAGTCAGGAGGTCATCTAAAACATTCCTCTGCCTTCACACCCAGGGTGAGGAAATAGTCAAATTATAGTTTAGACCATGTATTTTCACAGACCCCTGTACTCTTTCATCAAAATGAAACTGTAATGGTCTTTGCACTCTGAGGAGACATGTTGTGTGTAGCTCAAGGTATTGGTTGATCAGAAATTTGGAGGGTGAGTGCATGGACAGATTTGTTTCAGGAAATATATTCTTTATTAAATGAGAAAAATCAGTTAAGTTTTAGTACTTAGCTAATAAGGAACCCAGTGATTTGAAAAATGATAGCCATAGAATTTTTACCTAAGCCACTGTTTTGATGTTAGCTATTTGATCTTAATTTTTCATTTTTCCCACAAGAAGAGAGAGTACAGGCTGGCTTTCCAACCCTGTAAGAAATTTGGAAAGGGATCTCCATACCTATAAAACTAGCAACTACAGTTTTCTTGAACTTGGGTTATAAATGGCTAACTGGAAACAACTTGAAAGGCCTTTGGACAAAAACTTGGTTAGGATTCTTGAAACCATGAGCAAAACCCTACTCCATGCAAAATAATAAATAACATTTAATGTGGATTGGTTCTTCTCAGTCCTGGGTGAGAATCAAGATTAGGTGAAGTGATTGTTAATAAGTTGGAAATGGGAATTAATAATAATATGTTCAAACATTTTGAACTTCCAATTCTTTTGGAAGGTCTCTAGGATGATAATTCCTAGAAAAAATAAAATGAAAATACGACCTTCTTGATCCTATAGAAACATTTAATAAGGGACACTGAAGCAAAAATTTCTCCAAGCCACCACTCCCTTCCAGGTAAATAAAAATGGCAGGCTGGAACTGAAATGTACCTAGTGTTCCATTCCAGCCTGGAGAGTTCTTTGACTCCATTCCCTTGTGGCTGTTTGTACCTCAGAATGCCTTCTCATCAGTTCTCTAGAAACTTCAAATTGATTGACGAAGCAAACAAGCAAACAGCCAACAAGCAGAAGAGAGTTAATATAACATCTTTTAGAAATGGGAATATACTGCTGGGCATACTTGGCCAGACATCATTAATCCTTCAGGAATTGAAGGCTTTTTGATGCAATTGACCTTTAAATCAGATTGGGAAAGGTACAAAGGCAGCTTTTCCCTATAACTCTAGCCTTGCCAAGGGGTTCCAGAAAAAGAAGTACACATTTTTTTAAAGAATTGATTTTTATGCAAGTAGATCCTCAATTCATATTGGAATATGATCATATACCTCCCTATAACTTATGGAAATGCAACATCAGTGTCTAAGAAATCTAAGAGGTAATCTCTGAGTAGTTCTCTATTATTGATATCTTTTATAACTTTTTTTTTTTCAATTAGCAATAATCGCGCCTCGGATAAACCTCATTGGCTACGATACTGCCACTGTGCAAAGCTAAAACTTTTTTTTTTTTTAAGTAGGTTCCACACCCACCGTGGAGCCCAGCGCAGGGCTTGAACTCATGACCCTGATCTCAAGACTGCACTGAGATCAACTTAACCAACTTAACCAACTGCCCCTATTATTAACATTTTTTAAAACCAACTCTAACCTTTTTGGTGATAAGCCTTAAAGAAGTTTTAATGTCAAAAGCATATATGTTACAAAAAAAAATTTATGCTGGTGAGTGGCCCCTTTTAGAAGACTCTTGAACTGGACAGAACTCCTGGTTGCAGGGGGCAGAAGGCCACCTCAGACTAACTTGGGCAAAAATGTTTATTGGAGGTGCCTTATGTTTTGATCTGTAAAGTTGTAATGGCATGGCATTCTAGTTTTAGAGAAGGGAATCGTGTCAATAGGAACTTCCCCACCTTCTGGCATTTGCAGAAATACTAATTTCGGCATCATTAGCTTCATTTTGCACTTTCAGTTTAATGAGGTTTCTAGAAGTTAGTATTGTTAATTGTAGGGACGTCTGTGTGATTTTGCTGGGCCAGCATTTCAGTTCTTCTCCTTCACATGACAGTAATACCTAGATTTTCCTTTGGGAAACCAATACCTCCCCTATTCTCAAACCATGTGATTTACATGAAGTTGACACTATGTGTTTGTCCAAGAGACATGCTAATGACCCAGCTCTGGCTAGTTGGAATGCCACATTCCAATGCATTCCAAGCATTTGGCCAGTTGTGGTCCAAGGATGGAACACCCTTTTTTTTTCCCGCCTGAAACTGTTGGGAAACAGTCTGGGAATGATTCTGAAGCTGCTGGTGGCCACAGTGTGGGAAGACCTGAATTAGAATAAAGGCAAATGAGAGGAGTAGAGTTGAGGGCTAGAAGTTCCTGAAAAGAGGATTTAAAGTCCAGCCATGTCCAAGCTGGACTGTCAAATGAGACAGTAAAATTCTTTCCCTTCTCCCCTTACCCCTATTTTGGTTACAGTCTGTTTGATTTGGATTTCTGTACCTTGCAACCAATGTGAAAAATGGCATCATCTTCATGAGTGGTGTTATAAGTCCTAGTGAGCTCTCCTGCACCAGTCCCTCATATTCCGGATGTCTATTGCTACATAACAGATCACCACAAAATGTAGTAGCATAAAGTAGTTATGATTTTATTTATCTCTCATTGTTTATGTGGGTCCAGAATTGGAAAGGGCTTGGCTAGGCAGATCTCACTTGGAGTCTCCATGCAGTTGTAACCAGACCGTGGGCTGGAGCTGGAAGGGAGCAGGCAGTGGGGCGGGAGCAGCCGGGGGCTAGCAGGGCAGCACTGACTCTTCAAGAAGTCTGGGGAGCTCTGTGTCTACTACTTGAGCTTCCTCACTCAAAGTACTCAGATCGCTTACATGGCTGAGTGTTCCAAAACACTGGGTGTAAGTTGAAGTACCTTCTATGACCTAGCTTTAAAAGCCACAGGGTGTTATTTCCACCATACTCTGCTCAAAATGGTCATTAAGGCTGGGGAGAGGCTGTAGACCCTACCTCTCAATGGAGACATGTCAACGAATTTGCAGACATGTTTGTAAACCACCACCATGTTATAAGCAATTCTCACATTGTGAGAAGTTACTATAATCGGAATGATGTATGTAAGTAGTCTTAGTTTTGAAGACATGTCTTTAATTTGTACTTTTGGGAGCTAGATTAACTTTCTCGAGTCATTAAGGTACCACCAAGCCTAGATTATATGTATCTAAAATTAAGTCAAGATTTCTCATGATTTCAGGCTTCAGAATTTCATTTTGTTCCCATATTAGGCACTTCAGACTTCAACATGAGTAGCATTGGAAAATACTTAGATTTGTGTTAATTCTCTACTTCATCATTGTTTGTATATTGATTTAGTACTGAGGTGTGGTCATTTGGTAACTGGTACCTCAGTCAATGTGGCTTCCAGAAGTGTTTAATTGTCTTAGTGACCAGTTTAAGGAGTTGGGAGTATCTTATTTTATGGACTCTATATGAAATAGCAATTGGGGTGTGGATTTGTAAAACTTGACCTGGGTTATGGGTCAATCACTTTGCCTCCCTGACCAGTATTAGAAATCCTCCTCTATACCAAGTGTTACCATGGAGTAAAAAATCATAATACAACTCTTTTCAACTTTCTCCCAAGTGGAAGAAGTCAAATAGATCTCAAACTAATTTTTTTTTTTTCTGTTTCAGAATGTAGCAAGTAATCCTTTGGAATAAAACCGGCAGTTGAGTAACTCATGCAAAGGTAATTTAGAGCACAAATTAAATCTGTCAGAGTGGTATTAGATTTGCAAAAGCTCATAAATAACAAATGAAAGGTCACAGAGCTGTGAAAATGAGAGTGTACTTCTTCATGAAGAGAACTGTAGTCAGGGATAGGGTCCTCAGTGCATATTCAAATAGTGGCATATAAAATGGAAACGCAACATCTTTTCTAAATGTCTAGGACAGTCCAAAGGCACAGTGGACTCCAGAGAAAAGTGTCAAAGTCCTAGAAAAGACCCTTCATATTATCCAAGCATGTCCAGCATCATATCTGGGAGGCTTAGGGATTAAAACTTCATTGCCTGCTGAGAATCTGTACAGGAAAAATACATCCCTGTCAGCAGAGCCTGTATTTCAGTAATGGTTAGACTAATTGTGAATGCGTGTAACTCATCTTTCATATTTTAGTTCCTAGAATATGCTAATAGAGTGAGTAGTTTTTCATGATTTATTGCAAGAATGTAAGCAATTGGTGGTGGTATTAATAAATAGTTCTGCCCATTCTGTTTTTCTTATGGGAAAGAGAGGTGGAAAATATAGTCCTGGCTACTATAAGGTAAACAAATTCTTTTACAGTGCATTGTATGCAGATTTTTTTTTTTTTTTTAGTGCTATGTTGGGCCTGACTTGTGTAAGGGAAACAAAATCTAGATTTATAAAAAGCAATGTGTGGGCTGCATCAAAATTAAAAATTTTTTATGTTGAAGGACACCATCAAGAAAGTGAAAAGTCAACACAGAGAAAGGGAGAAGATATTTGCAAATCATATATCTGAAAAGTATCCAGAATATAGAAAGAACTCTTATAACTCAACAATAAAAAGACAGTAACCCATTAAAAAATGAGCAAAGGATTTGAGTTGATGTCACTCCCAAGAAATCTACAAATGGCCAGTAAATACATGAAAAGATGTTCAGCATCATATCACTTGGGAAATGCAAAACAAAATCATAATGAGATACCACTTCATGCTCACTCAGGTATAATTCAAAAAATTAATCAAAATAAGGATTGGCTGGAGAAAGACAACTATCATATGATCTCCCTGATATGAGGAAGTGGAGATGCAATGTGGGGGGTCTGGGGGGTAGGAAAAGAAAAAATGAAAGAAGATGGGATCGGGAGGGAGACAAACCATAAAAGACTCAATCTCAAAAAACAGACTGAGGGTTGCTGGGGGAGGGGGGACAGGAGAGGGTGGTGGGGATATGGACACTGGGGAGGGTATGTGCTATGATGAGTGCTGTGAAATGTGTAAACCTGGCGATTCACAGACCTGTACCCCTGGGGATAAAAATACATTATATGTTTATTTAAAAATTTAAAAATAAAAAAAAATAAGGATTGGTAAGGATGTGGAGAAATTGGAACACCGGTATTTTGCCAATGAGAATGTAGTGTGGTGCAGCCACAGTGGAAAACTTTGGCAGTTCCTCAAAAAGTTAAACTCAGAGTTACCCTAAAACCCAGCAATCCCACTCTTAGGTATATACCCAAGAAAACTGAAGACCTATGTTCACACAAAAGTTGAACATGAATGTTACGGCAGCATTATTTCCAGTAGTCAAAAAGTGGAAGCCACCCAAATGTTCGTCAACCAATGAATGGATAAAGAAATGTGTTATATCCGTATCATGAAGTATTACTCAGCAGCAAAAAGGAAAGCTGTACCCATTCATGCTACCACATGGATGACTCTTAAAAATGTTATACCAACTGAAAGAAGCCAGACACAGGAGGCTATATGTTGTATGATTCTGCAGACACAAAATGTTCCCAATAGGCAAATCCATAGAGACAGGAAGTAGATCAGTGGTTGCCGGTGTTAGGGAGAGAAGGGCATTGGGAATGGCTGCTAATTGTACAAGAGTTCTGGAGGAGTGCTGGAGAAGTTCTGGACAAGGGGCTGGGTTATTTTTGAGCCTACAAGTGAAGCAAAAAGAGGAACTTTAAAATTATCAGGAATCCGGGGCACCTGGGTGGCTCAGTGGGTTAAGCCTCTGCCTTCAGCTCAGGTCATGATCTCAGGGTCCTGGGATCGAGCCCCGCATTGGGCTCTCTGCTCGGCAGGAAGCCTGCTTCCCACCCCCCTCCCCGCCCCCGCTCTGCCTGCCTCTCTGCCTACTTGTGATCTCTCTGTCAAATAAATAAATAAAAATCTTAAAAGGAAATTATCAGAAATCCTAAACCATTTTGGTATCTATCCTTTCAGTCCTTCTTCTAATTATATATAAGCCTAGGAAATACATATTTCCTTTTTTCTAAAGCAGAAACAATTTCATGAGTAAAATGTGTTGGGGTCTTATAGTTTTAGCTACTTTAAGAATTCAGAAATTGTACATTAAACACATGTGTGAGGAAACATCTACGGAGACATGCGGCTTCAGAGGGATATAAGATGGTGTGCTCATGACCTGTGCTCTCTCAACATCTTCTTCACAAGTAAAATCTAACGGATTTTGTAAATCTGTTATGTAAATAGTACGTGGATATATAAAGGTAATGGAGATGGAGCACAGGCCTTACAGGATAGGTTGGGGATGACATAGAGAGAGTATAGATGGGCATCAGCCATCTGTTTGCTTCATTGCCTGAGGATGGCAGGAAGTAACCCAGGTCTGCAGGAGCCTCTGTAACATGAAAATGGCAGTGGCAGGAGGTACCCTCGCCCTGTCCGCCTCCTGATTTGCCCCTGCCTGGCTAGCCATGGGCCAGCTGTTGGGGTCAAAATGTGTGGATTTCCAGTAGTTCTAGAAATTGTTATATTTTTTCTGATTTAAGGAAAGGGAGCTGTGTGTTGGACCCGAATTCATGGCACCATATTCACTTTCACTTAGAACACAACATTTACATTACAGTTACCCTGATTTAGAAAACTATATTGACTCTAAAACTATATTTTGAACAAAATGATAGTAGTAAAAATATTGGGAAATATTACACAGTATTTCCTATGCTACAGACACTGTTCTTAGTGCTTCACTCTGTTATCTCACATCATTCTCATAATAAACTTTTGAGATAGGTAGTATTATGATCCTCTTTTGCAGATGAGAAAACTGAGGCACAGAGTGGTTAAGTAACTGGCTCAAGTTTGCATAGCAAAAAAGTGTTGGAGCAAGGTTTCAAATCCAGGCATCTAGCCATTATCTCTGTCCATTACTTACATATAGTAGTACACACGTGCTATGCAATGAAGACTGGGGATGTTTAATTTCAGGGGACATTAAATAATGTGTACTGCTTAGTGCAAGTACTGTACAGAGGGAGCTCTTTCGATCGGTAACCAGAAGAAATACCGTGGTTCACAGAGGCTTTGATAAAAGGATGCCCCTTGGATTGTTTGGTGCATGGGAAGTATTGGTGCTGACAGTGACTTTCACATTACAAAGAACTTCGGTTGACAGCTAGTTGATATTTAATGTTAGGTTGTATCAAAAGAAAACCAGATGGCTTTCCTCACCATCCCTCTCACCCTGGGCAGGGCTACAGACTGTGAGGGGCTGGGGGCTGCGGAAGCAGGGCAGAGTCCTTCCTCAGCTGTGTGTAAAACATAGCACCACTGCATTCACTGAAGATAAGATTATGTTTCTCTCTGTCCCTGGCAAATGAAAAATATCTTTAATATTGGTCTGTTTCCTCATCATATTTTTTAAACAAGTGCCTAGTACAGTGCCTGGCAGTCATACTTGTTAAGGGAACAAGCAGCTCATTCCCTTCTCGAATGCACATTTGCCTGGGGAACCAAATGTAAACAGAAGATGGGGAGTGAGCGTGAAATTGGCCAGGCTGGCATCCGCAAGCTGCTACCGGGTGATAAGAATTCCACTCTTATTTCCTAATAGTTTGTCTATTTAAAAAAAATAATGAATGCTTCAGTCTATCTGGAGTTAATTGCAGTGTATTGTACATTGTTTGGTTTTGCTTAATCTTTCCAGTTTTTAATTAAGTAATCAGAATACTATTCAGTTAATATTTTCCTGTTCTATAATTTTGAAAAATTATTTATATCATGTCAATATTTGTGTGTATTTCTGAGCTCCTTAGAGTGTTCTATCTTCTGTATTCATTTTTATACTTTCTATCCTGCTGTCATAAATATTAATTAATATCTGATCCATTCATATTGATTTTCTCTATTGATTTTGTTTTGTAATCTATTTACTCCTGATCTATTTATTTTGAAAATAATTTTATAATTATAAATTAATTACATTAATTTATAAAATTAAATATACTATTAATTAACTAATAATTATAAAATTATTTTGCCATGATTTAAAAAAATCTCATTGAATATTCATATTAAAATTTGTAAACAAAATGTCCAACTGGAGTTTTTTTCTGCCAGTTTAAAATAAAGTGACTATCTAATGTGACCCCTTGTGTGGGCAATAGAATGATGGTATTTGCAAAAGAGTAGAACATGAGAAACAGATTCTATGGGAAAGCAGTAAGATGGCAAGTAAATAGCACGTATAAATTAAGATACATATCCACATTCTTAGTGAGCTGGACAGTTCAACCCTAGTAAAAGATTTTAATGCTCTGGATTTTAATTGAAAAGGACAGATACAGAATGAAGGACACAATGATGATTGGTTAGTGCTACAGTGATACTTTTACCTCACTGTATCAATTTAAGTTGATACACTTTGAATCAGTCTTTGGAAGAACAGAGTAACACTTAGCATTTACAAATGTGGATTCAGTGGCCAGACTGTCTTGGTTTGAACCAGCTCCTCTCCTTATTTGCTGGACTTCAGTTTACTCAAAATGGGATGGTAATAGTGCTACCTCATAGGGTTGTTGGGGGAATTCATTGACATGTGGAAAGGGCTTCAACAGCACCCAGCCAATACTGTTAGTTATGTAAAGGAGATTTTGAACTGCAAAGATCCTTTTAATGTTTCCGGAGAGGCTAAGTTACCTACATTCATTTCTTTCTTTCTTCCTTCTCCCCTCCCCTTCCCTCCCCTCCCCTCCCCTCCCCTCCCCTCCCCTTCCCTTTCTTCCCTTCCTCTCTTTCTTTCTTCCTCTCTCTTTCTTTCTCTCTCTCTCTTTTTCTTTTTTTCCCAAATCTGAAAGTCTACACTGTATATGTTTTTTTGGGCACCATGACCCAGGAAGGCTGCACTCTCATACCTGGCCTTCACCATTATCAAGGAAATGCTCTTGAACTCTTGTACCTGACTTGCTCATTGTTGCATTCTGGCAGACATCCCCTGGCCTCCTGGCAAAAGTACCTGGATTTCATTAAAATCCAATCTCCCTTGATACCATCTCTGCTGAATATGAGACGAGACTCCAACCCATGGAGCTTTAGCTACTTGATTAAGGATAGATTGGGACTGGACCGTTCTAAGTGCTCTAAAATTACCGTGTACAACGTTTCTCTCCATGTCTACCCACTTCCCGGTGCCTTTGGCTCCCTGTCTGCCCCGAGTCCATCCTCCCAGCACAGGAGCTCTGCCAAGTCTCCCGTGGTTTCCTGGAGTTGGACACTGAGATGAGTCTTGCTTCATATTTCAGGTGCGAATTCCCTCCCGTGGTCCCGAGCTCTGGCTCCCAGGCCCCCTGTATGAGTGACGCCTCGGTCTGCCATGGAACCTGGCCCCGCCCTGGCCTGGCTCCTGCTCCTGAGCCTGCTGGCAGATTGTCTGAAAGCCGCTCAGTCAAGAGACTTCACAGTGAAAGACATTGTCTACCTCCATCCTTCAAGTAAGACTCTGTTCTCTTTGCTGCAGAAATGTCATTGTACTTTGAATAAGATGTGAGTTGAGAAATGGACAGGAGAAGTCAGCCTTCTGTCCCCGGCCTTCTGCAGGAGAAACATTGGCTGACTTAATTGGGGGGTACAGGTGCTCCCTGTTTTACCCTCCCCTTTTTATAGGGTGTTTGTTTTATATTTCTAGGCAAATCGTTAAGGCTTGTTTTCTCTGTTCCCAGAACAGTTGCTCTGATTCTGAACACCCTTCCCTTTAACTCGTGCCAGCTCTCAAATCAGTTATCAAAGTGAACCGGCATGTCCCAGGATGGAGGTGTTTGTCAAAGATCAATCCTTTGTAGGCAAGATAATAGCTGGTCTTCCTGTCTGTGCATCTGATTCTCCATTTCAGCGTGATTGGCCTCCCACAACTTCCCATTCCCTACCCCTTTTGGTTTCCTGTGTTTAAGAATCATCTAGGGAGTACATAATAATGTCGGTGCCCAGATACCTTCCTCAGCATGTCTGATTGCACATATCTGGGACTGTACTCATGAATTTTTGCTTTCAGCAAGAATTTCAGCTGCTCCTGTTACTGGTGGTGTTCTAAGGATCACACTTGGGGAAAACACAGCAGTTTTACTTCCTCTTTTGGTCTCTGTCTCTATATTTATCTTCTCTCTTTTATATCTGTTTGAGTCGTCTTCTGCATGGCCCCTGTGGAGGTGAGAGCTGGGTCTGTTGGGTATATTTTGACCATTAGCATTGGCTCTGAGGTATGTAACTATTTGGAAATGTTCTGTTCAGCAAACATTTTTTGAGTGTCTTCTATGTGTCAAGCATTGTGTAGGCATGGGAGGTATTAAGGCAAATACAACATAGTTCTTGCTTTGGGGGATCTTGATAGCCCAAGTGGAGGCAGACACACGGACTCCCTCAGCTCCACACGGTTACAGTATTTAATGTGCCTGTGTTGTGCTTTAGATGAGAGGTGTTCCGCAGAATGCACAAGGGCTTGGATCTTGGGTGAGTGGCTAGTTCAACTGCTTTGTAGCCTTCTGGCTTGCAATAAATCCCCTAACTTTGTGAAGGTTAAATAAAGGAAAGTGTGCAAAGCACTTAGAGTAAATGCTCAATGAATGGTAGAGGCATCTTGTTAAGTGTTGAGTTCTGCATTTCTAGAATGGATAAGATAATACACACCCTGTTGCATTATTTTGTGGACTAGAAAGAATAGCCATAAGATACTAGGCACATATATAATAGGCAGTTGGATGTTCATTGCTTATGATGTTATGGTAATTGGCTTAGGTGGTCAACTGAGGTTGCTGAAAATATGTCACTCTAATTTTTGAACTCTAAATATACGTTTTACAGGCAGCAGATAGTTCCTTCGGACTTAATGCTTTTGTACAATCTCACCAGTAAAGTCTGGTGCCTACTGGTTAATTGTGTGGAAAGATTATCTGGCTCCTTGTTTTTGCAGGACTGTCGATTTTAGTAATCATGAAAAGAAGGTGCTTGGACACTTGCTGTGTTTTCTAGGATTGTATTTTGTTCTTTTCCCCAAAGAGCCATGCTTTTTTATTAGACTTGGTGAACAAAAACCTGGATTTCAGTCTCGGTTGTGATTGCTAAAGACTTTGGTTTCTATGGGATTCTTTGTTCGCTTCAGTGATAGACTCAGTAGTCACTAGGCCAAAAAATAGGCCTCCCCTGAGGTTGTCACTGTCCACACAGGGTGGAGAGGAAAATCAAGGGGATTGGATTTAAGTGTGCAATAATAAAACGCACACACCATTCCTGTGCCAGTGCTGTGGTGGGTCAGTGCCTGGGTTGAGTGGACCCCTATCTGAAAAGGCCATTTCAGAATGGGATCTCTTAAGGATGAGCTCTGCCAGGCCAGAGAAGCAATCACTCCCGCTCTCTGGAAATTGGCGAGAAAGTTCCGCTCATGTGGCCTATTTTAAGTAAATAAGGCCATGGCCTGATTAGAAAGAATTCACTATAGTGAGGTGCCTGAGTGGTTCAGTCGGTTGAGCAGCCAACTCCTGGTTTCGGCTCAGCCCTTGATCTCAGGGTCACGAGATTGAGCCCCACATTGGGCTCTGTGCTGAACATGGAGTCTGCTTCAGATTCTCTCCCTCTGCCCCTCCCCCGACTCATGCTCTCTCTTTTTCTGAAATAAATAAATAAGTCTTAAGAAAGAAGAATTCCCCATATAGAAAGAATTGGTAGCGCTTTCTGATTTGATCTTCAGATATGGAGGCTAGAAGATGTCATTTCTAAGCTATATTATACATAAATGATTTACCAACAGCTCTGAGTTGAGTTCTCAGAGTCTCTGCGACTGGTCACAGGAAGTAAAAATTCTTGCTGGTTTGAAGTTACTGCCAACAGTTCCTACTTCACAATTCTCTGCACCATTTCAGAAGTTTTTGATGTTTGTTTGCTTGTTTTTACACTTTGGTTTTTTAAAAGGTCATGTTCCTCTGCCCCTGAGCAGTACCCACTAGACCAGATTTAGATAGAGTGATCTCTCTACAAATAAGCCGGTATCTATAGAACATAGAGCATAAAAAATAGAGGGAAGAGTGGGATTATTTTGACTTTTAATTATTAATATAATCGCCTCACTTTGTAGATGGAGGCACAAACAGCTTTCCTGGGGTCAGCGAGTGAGCCAGATTCCATCAATGTTAGATACCACTCAGAACCTATCCAAGGAGAAATCAGTGATGCCAGAGATGTTGAGAAGACACATGAATTTCCTGCACCGGGCAAACAAACTCATTTCCCATGGGCTGTGAACAGCCCTCAGAGATCATAAGTGGGGTGAGATTGAAACCCTGGTGGGGAAAGTTCAGCATCCCATGACTAATCTCCTTTGATCTCTGGTTCTCTAATTTTTCTGTTTTCTCTTTGTTTGTTTTTTAAAGATTTTATTTTTGAATAATCTCTAAACCCAGTGTGGGGCTAGAACTTGCAGCCCTGAGATCAAGAATTGCATGGTCTACCAGCTGAGCTAGCCAGGCACCCCCTGGTTCCCTAATTTTTGAAGTTTCTAACCTTTGGGGGAAAAAAATCAACTTTATGGCTTTCAAACTTGAGGCACTGTCCTCAATAACATTCTTTTCTATAATTTGTATGCTTTTCTTTTCTTTTTCATTTAAAAAATGGTGAATTTCTTCCCACCCTATGATTAAAATACCAAAGACCAATAAAACCTTCAAAACAGGAGTTAGCATTCAGAGAAATGGAGTGACTTATTTGGGTTCCAGACATCAGAAGAGTTAACATCCTAAGTGGTTGCAACCTGTTCTTGGCCTCCATTTCTTTACTCATAATAGAAACCTTTCCTGGGGGCGCCTGGGTGGCTCAGTGGGTTAAAGCCTCTGCCTTCGGCTCAGGTCATGATCCCAGGTCCTGGGATCGAGAAGCTGATCGGGTTCTCTGCTCAGCAAGGAGCCTGCTTCCTCCTCTCTCTCTCTGTCTGCCTCTCTGCCTACTTGTGATCTCTGTCTGTCAAATAAATAAATAAAACCTTTTAAAAAAAAAATAGAAACCTTTCCTGAGAAATCCAGTTTCCCCTCTGGTTGCATCTTCTGAGTCTTAATCACATGGAACAAAAAGTTGTATCTCTGAAGGGGGCTTGCTTATACCCAGATAGGAGCCAACCAAGTTTCTTCATAATTCTATGCTATGTAAGTCTCAGGGAGTAAGGGCACTCTCAAGAAAGGTACCAGAAAATGCATTTCTGTCAGAAATTTGTTCATAGTCTTCAAGTTATATTGGCAAAATTTTGTTGCTAGATGGACTCAGAAAGAAGATCGATTTATTAGAGTTCTAGAAAATTTAAGTTTGCATCCAGTTTCCAAAAACAATGGGAATTGATTTGGCAAGAGTAACACAAGTTTGGGTGCATTACGTAGCAGCATGCCTCTTACAACAAGATTCTCTTCTCACCACAGTTTTGATAACTGAAGGCCTTTGTCCAGGCAAAAGTTCCAAGAGATGGAAACAAAGATGAAATCTCTTCCCTTGCCTTACAAATGAATTATAGTCGGTTGAACCACATCTGACCATGGGACTCTAATGGACAGATTAAATTACAGGAAGTAACTAGGCACTTTGACGTTTCTTTTTTTCTTTACAATCACCTACTCTTGAGGGACCAAGGACTTATGCCCTGAAATACAGAATACTAAGCTTATTAACTCTGTGATCAAGAGCCAAATTAGATTCATTCACAGCTGAGCCCACAACGATTTGAAACTCTACTTGCCCTGCAATGCTTTGAAGTAACAAAGAAGAAAATAACACATCTCTTAGGAATCTTTTTCCTTCCTTTTAAAAAAAGAACTTCTTTATCAGATGCAGTATCAGTTAGCAAGTTACTGGAGACAGTTGGTCATCTGTAGACCTTAGTTTGGGTTAAATATTTTCAGAGGGAAGAATTTAACCATTTAATGGTATTGTGCTATAATTAGCTACTTAAAAAACGGAGGCCCTTTGAAAAGATTTGTCACTGAAAGGAGTTTGATTATTCACTGATCAGTACTACCAACCAAGATGCAAACACAAGTTCCTATAAGCAAACATTAGTGGTTGAGACACACATAGAAATGAACTTGCAGATTTAAAAGTAAAACTCGCTGAAAAGGAGATCATTTAGTTGATCTTTCAATTCAAATGTAACTCACCTGTGCTGATAAACACGTTCAGAGATAAATGATGTGAAACAAAGCGTCCTTTTGCTACCATAGTGTGTTAGCTCGTATTCCTGTTTAGATTTTGATATACTCTGGGTTAACTTCAGAGTCCAGACCTCTTTGTGTAAGTTATTCCTAATAACTTAGTATTTAATGTAATATGTCACTAGTCTTACAAAAGGTCATTTTGAAGAGTCTATTAAATAGTCCAAATTTGGGAACACTACAGCTTATTAGTACGAGGTTCTCAATAAGTTTATTCTTGCAGTGGCTCGATCACCAATCTTCATTCAGAGTTCTTCATTCAGAGTTCTTAATTTATCTCTTTGATGGGAAAGTTTCCAGTAATAACTAATCCAACATTCCAGTGAAAAGTTTTACTGGCTGTAGTGACAGATAAAATTGGATGCTCTCGTGAATTAATCATGCAGTTTGAAGGGGAACGGCTAGCTTGCAGTCATAAACCTTGGTGCATATGATGATAATTTTTTGAGAAATACTTTTCTGTGACAAATCATTTACATCTTTTTCCCCCCAAAACACTTACTTTGATAATTCCTCAAATTTTACAAGCTGTTTTAAAGTTCTTTTTCTTTTTTTTAAATACTTAAAAAAAAAGATTTTATTTATTTATTTGACACAGAAAGAAACACAGCGAGAGAGGGAACACAAGCAGGGGGAGTGGGAGAGGGGGAAGCTGGCTCTCCGCTGAGCAGGGAGCCCCATGCGGGGCTCCATCCCAGGACCCTGGGATCCTGACCTGAGCTTAAAGCAGACGCTTAACTGAGCCACCCAGGCGCCTCTTAAAGTTCTTCTTTTAAACTGACTTATAGATTACACATTTTTAAATTGATAGTGAAGCTAGTTTTTCCATGTACCCAATAGGACAGTGTCCTAAAATACTATGTATGGGTTTTCTCATAACAGTATTTGTCAAAATAAGCTAATTTGAGTGTCCATAAGAATATGGAGTGGCTTTGGAATTTAAGAACCTGTTTGTCAGGGAGTCTGGGTAGCTCAGTTGGTTAAGCGGCTGCCTTCGGCGCAGGTCCTGATCTCAGGGTCCTGGGACTGAGCCCTGTATGAGGCTCCTTGCTCAGCCAGAGTATCTGGTTCTCCCTCTCCCTCTATTCCTCTCTCCACTCATGCACGCTCTCTCTCTCTCTCAAATAAATAAATAAAATCTTAAAAAAAAAACAAAAACCTGTTTGTTTTAAATTCTTCAGGCATGTACTTACCTAAGTAGCATCTTTCAATTCAAATGTAACTCACCTATCTAGATGGCAAGATGTGGAGATATAAACATTATTTGTGTGTAGTTTTACAAAATAGTTTACTTCTGTTTTATTATAACTGTACGATGGGGAGAGTGTGTCTCCCTGTGGTGAAATTTCCATGGTGAAGTGCAGTTGTTGTAAAGTAGTCTGTGCACTCACAATCATTGTTTCGGAATTTGAGTCACCAACTACTTGAAGGAATGTAGTTAGCTTCTAAAGAGGTCCAGTTCCTTGTCTTTTTTAGACAGTTATGAGTTTGGATCCTGTCAGGTTCTTGGATGTTGTCAGTCAGCTCCGTGACATGTTGCAAGCAAGTACAAGGACGGCAGCCATTCCAAGCAAGGTGAAAATCAAAGTTAAAGCTGGCCCATAATTTTGGCCTTAAGCTGCTGCCTCCTCCTTCATTTATTTTTGATAACATACTTAATTGGTTCCATGTGGGCCAAGCAATTTACCCTGAGATGATGATTTCCACCAGGGGGATACGCAGGCTCAGCCATCTGCGAGGGAGAACAGTTGGTCCTGCAGATGAACTGTTTGAGCGTCTGTAGTTTTCAAAGAGGCCAGGTAATTTTACAAATTAAAAAGAAAATGCAAAAGTTCTGTTTATGAAAGGCAAAACTCTGAGTTGATAAGCAGCAAGTTAAAGCACATCAGTGAAAAGGACAGAGACACCTGGCGTTCCGGGCACCCTGACACTGGGGAGGCTCGTCCTTAGATGTCCGCTGGGCTCTGCGTGTGCAGGGTACGGTCTGCAGCGTGACTCTCACCAGACACCTCACTGCCTGAGCGAGCTAAGTGAAGGCAAAGATACTCATACCCAGAGGACAGTCTCTTCAGAAGGTAGGAGGTGGCAGTTCAAGGGGGAGGGGAGAGGAAAGGCTAGGAAGGGCTTCCTGGAATCGCTCGTTCCTCAGGTTCGAGCTAGAGGCCTTTAGTGGCTCCACATCCACCAGGTGCCCTTAGCAGACTGCCCCGTGGACGCTGGAAACGGGCCAAGACAGCCCTTGGGAGCGTCACCTCTGCACAGCATAGATTTTAGTAAAGAAAACTCTTTTCTGAGCTGATACTTACCATCTCTAAGGCTTCTTTTTTTTTTTTTAATAAGAATTTGTTTATTTGATAGAGACAAAGAGAATCAGTGATGGCAAGGGGCAGAGGTAGAGAGAGAGAGAAGCAGACTCCCCGCTGAGTAGGGAGCCTGATGCAGGACTGATCTCAGGACTCTGGGATCATGACCTGAGCCGAAGGCAGTCGCTTAACCGACTGAGCCTCCCCAGCACCAGGTCCATCTCTAGTGATTCTTAACCATGTCAAGTCAACTAGATAAAAATATCAGATTGAATGAGAGATATGGCCAGTTTTATAGTTCAAAAATGGTCAAACCTAAAGAAATTTTTAATGATTTAACCTAATAGTTATATATACATATTGACATGTCTATGTAAGTTGAAACATAAGAGTGAATCATTGGAAATCTAGAGCGGCTACTTTTTTAAAATGTTTTTTTTTTTAATTAACGTATATTATTAGCCCCAGGGGTACAGGTCTGTGAATCGCCAGGTTTACACACTTCACAGCACTCACCATAGCATAAACCCTCCCCAATATCCATAACTCCACCCCCCTCTCCCGACCCCCCTCTCCCCAGCAACCCTCAGTTTGTTTTGTGAGATTAAGAGTCTCTTATGGTTTGTCTCCCTCCCGATCCCATCAAGTTTCATTTATTCTTTTCCTACCCCCCAAACCCCCCACGTTGCCTCTCGACTTCCTCCTATCAGGGAGATCATATGATAATTGTCTTTCTCTGATTGACTTATTTTAGAGCGGCTATTTTTAATTGGAATTTTTGGGGAGATAATTGTACATTTATAAGCAGTTCTAAGAAGTAACACAGGGGAGATCCCATGTTCACTTCACTCAGTTTCCCCCAATGGTAACGTTTTGAAAAACTATAGAATAAAATCACAACCAGGTCATTGATATAATCAACCCACCTGTCTTATTCAGATTTCCCCAATTTTATTTGTGTTCATGTGTATTTGTGTGTGTATTTCGTTCTGCACAGTTTTCTCACGTGTGTAACTTTGTGTATCCACCACCAAGTCAAGACATTAAACAGTTTCAGTAGCACAAGAATCCCTCCTGTTGGCCTCCCCTCTAGCTTCCTGTCACCCTGGCCCCAACCACTCCCATCCCTAACTCCTGGCAATCACTAATCTTTCCTCCTTTTCTAAAATGTTGGCATTTTTTAAATGTTCCATAAATGGAATCATACAGTATATAACCTTTGGGGATTGTTTTTTTTCTCACTTTGCATAATTCCCTGGAAATTCATCCAAGTTGTCAAATGTATTAATAGTTCACTTCTATTGCTAGTATTCCATAATATGGAGGTACCACTGTGTGTTTAACCATGCATTCATTGAAGGACATCTGAATTGTTTCCAGTTTTCAGCTATCACAATCGAAGTTGCTGCGTACATTTTCATACGGGTGTTGTGTGAATATTCGTTTTCGTTTCTCAGAGATAAATGCCCAAGAGTGCAATTCCTGAGTAATGGTAGTTACATGCTTAGTTTTTTTAAGAAACTTCCAGGCAGGCTGTTTTGAGAATACTTTTTGAAAAATAAAAATGTCTAGCTTCAGGATTCCGTAGTCAGTCTAAAAAAAATTAATCATTTTTCTTGATCCTTTTTCTAGCCACACCATATCCTGGTGGATTTAAGTGTTTCACCTGTGAAAAGGCAGCAGACAATTACGAGTGCAACCGATGGGCTCCAGACATCTACTGTCCTCGAGGTAAACTCTCAGTACACAGACTGGGGTGCCCCGAGCTGCCCATGAGTGAACAGCCTTGTTGACTTTGACGCCTAGATAGAGGCATGCTTGCAATTTCAACCACTTCTCTTGTCTAAGGCTATTAGTAGATCTTTCCTCATCAACTTATCATGAGAGGCTTTTAGAGACACAAACTAATCATAGGCTTGCCCCTTTCTCATGAAGCATTACTGGAGTGCCAAAAGAGGTAAGAGATCCTTCCCACACCCAGGCTCAGCCAAATCGGGACAAGAAGAGAACAACCAGCCTATTGGCCACTCTTTGAAGCATTAGTCATTGCATAGTAACTTCTTTTATGTAAAGTATGAATTGATGTTCATATAAAGATCCCATTTATTACATATCTTGCCAGAGGCACCTATCCTGAGAGTGTGTGAAAGCTAGAATTCTAAATGCCATCATTGCACCAAAAAACCTGAGCTTTTTAAACTATTAAGTTCTTTTTAAAGGATGAGATGGATGCCCAATTAAAGCATGAAATTTTGACCCAGAGGTCCATTTCAAAATGAAGTAGAGGCTTCACATTCACATTCATATCTCTTTTATTCTCTCGAATAAAAAGGACAGTTATATTTGACTATGGAGTCACTAATTAATTGGCTGTTTTAATTTTGGAAGAAAGTTCATTTGATGGGGAGATGATGAGGACAGAGCATTTTATTGACAAATGTTTGAGTAGTTAGATGGGTTTCGCTGAGATTTAACCCAGTTGTTAAAATCACTGAATACACCAACACCAAATCTATTATTTTTTAACATGATGCAGGAGTTCTCACGCTCACCCTAGGGAAAGGCCCTCTTTCTCCCATGGAGGACTGGACATCAGGAGAAGGTGGAAAATGAAATTAAGACACAGGTATCCGCTGCATAAGACAGTACTATTTAACCCATCAACTTTCACCTAAGCTGCCCAGTAGAAACACCTGTGGATCTCTTCAAACTCACTGGAACCTGTGTCCTCCCTAGGCCAGTGGTCCTCAAACTCTAGCATGATCAGCATCCCCTGGAGGGCTTATTAAAACATAGATTTCTGTGCCCACCCATGCCCCATTCCTAATTCAGTAAATCTGTGATGGGGGCTGAGAATTTGCATTTCTAAGCAATTCCCAGGTGATACAGATGCTGCTGGGCTGGAGCCCACATGATAAGAAATGCAAGTTTTACAGAACTTGAGCCAGCATCCCTGAGATCGGGGCTCTGCACTGGTAGATTCAAATACCACAGGTGATACTAATGAACAGTCAGGGGCAAGAACCACTGGGAGCTCCTCTCCCCACTAACAGAAAGTGAAATGTACTGTTGTCATTGCCAACCAAGTTCCTCTTGTTTACTTTTACGTAGAGATGCTAATGGGGTCCCAAATGACCTTAGGGAAGAGAAAAGCATGGAGATGCTGAAGATTAGCTTAATCACAAGCTAGATATCCCACCATCCTGGTAATCAGAGCTAAAAAGTTCTGCCTGCAGTGCCTTCTGCAGTCACGTGCTTATTTTGGACTAAGCCAGTGTTTTTCTAACATCACCCCTACATTTGGGTAGGCTGCTGATGGACTGTTTTAACCACTGCTTCTCAAGCTTGGTGGCATATTGAAATCACAGGGGAAGATTTTAAAACACTGAGGCCTGGGTTCGTTCTCAGGGATTCATATTTAAATGGTGTGGGTTGTGGCTGAGCGCAAGGATTTTTGAAATTGCCCCAGGTCATTCTACTAGGCAGCAAAATTTGAGACCCACTGTAAACAGTGACTCTGAACAAAAACAGGATAGTCTGCTTGTGTAGCCAATAACCTTTGGGATGGTTCCAGCAGGGACAAAGCTGGCAGGTTAGCTTTTGAAACAGTTGCCACGAGTCGGATGTACCACAGAGGACACGTGGGGGTGCTTTTCTCGGCATTGCTCTAGCAGAGAGAATGCAGAGGACAAGGAGGGATTGTGAACTGGGCCAGATTGCACAGAGGCCCAGTCCAAGTCTGATGGTGGGCAAGTATATCCCTGCCACAAAGGAAAGACAGGTGACCGGTAGCACTCTGCTTGAATTCCTCTCAGGAAAGGAGAACAATCCCTTTTGATGCTGTCTTCAAAGGTCAAAATCTATTCTTCCAATGTACAGATATCTGAAAGAATCGCAGTGTTCACACAATTTCTCTTTTTCCCTTCTTTCCTCCCACTTTTATCTTTTTGTCCCTAAATTTATAAGGGTAAGTGGAAAGTGATGCCCTGAGGTTCATGACACAGAACCACCCTGCCAGGCTTTTTAGGGGATTAGCCAGCGAAAGATAGGAATCTGGTTTCTTCTTTCGGGGAGCACCCAGTTAGCGGGGGAGATCAGATCTGAACGCATCAAATGTCAAAAATATCAGGACAAAAGCAAGTGCCAAGTGAAGCGTGGCATTCAGTGCCCTGAGAGCTCATGGGAACAACTGCTATTTGGGGGCTGAGGTGGCTAGGGGACCGCACTGTGGACGAGGAAGAGGCGAAAGCCTACAAGTGGGCCGCCTATGTGCAATGTGGAGGAGGGCGTGGCTTCTGGAAAGTCACTCACAGCAAAGGTGTGGAGAGGGGATTCGCAGGTGTGCTCACTGGACAGCAAGAGACCGAAACTGGGCGGAGCAACTGGTTCATGCGGGAGAATAGCGGGAGCAAAGAAATGTAGCTTATTTTTGTGGGGCCTTAACCCTTTCAGGGAAGGAGTAGAGACTGAAGCTATAACCGGAGAAGAGACGGAGCCACACTTAGCTTCCTTCTTGACCAATCCCACTTCCCAGGAGCCATTCTCTTTCCTCCTGGGTTTTCTCCAAATTTTTCTCACGATGGAAATAGCATCATAATTCTTAAATTAAAATCTGAGTTGTGTCTAACGACGAAAAACAACTGACTAACCCTGTATTTATTTTTTCTGTTGATTATTAGTTGGAAGCAGCTGAAGGACTACCAAGAGTCTTAGTCAGGGAAGGCTCAGTAGCTGCCATGGAAGAACATCCTGGCTTTCTGTGCTATTCTTGGGTTTTTGTTTGTTTCATCACATGTTTACCTCGGTTTTAATTATCACATGATGTGAAAATAAGTTGTTGGAAGTGAAAAAAACCATTTCATGTAAGTATTTAATCTTATCTCTATGGAACAAACCCCCCATTCCAAATAGCTTAGGGGACCACCTGGGTTTCAAGAATTTTTGAAAACCGAACTCGGTCGAATGGATATACACAGAGACTATTGTATTTTAGCAGTTGAGGTAAGCTTGCTTATAATTAAGCAGACTTGTTATGAATCATCATTTGGCAAAAATAAGCATCAAGAAAGCCTTGTCCTAACTAGAAACACTCTGTCGGGCGATGGTGGCATCAGCCAGTGACCTCTAGCTAACTCAGGTTCCCTATCACTCTTACCTTTGACATCTGTGTTATGTAAGGATTTTCTTCTCTGTCAGTTTGTTATTGCCTCTGGCGCTAACAGATTCCTGCTACCGTACAGGAGAATTTAAGAGCCCTCCATGGCTGGCTCTCATTGCTTCACTTGGCTGGCTTCTGTTCAGTCTTTGGTCTCTGAGCACTTCTGGGCAATAACTAGAGTTGGAAAGAATCTTGAAATCATATTATATGAGGGACCAGTTAAAGGAGCTGGCGAAAGAAAACAAGGGTTAATGGTACGCATTCAGATCCAAAGGTTTTGCCTGTGTGCAAGGTTAAAAACTCTTTGAGAGAGGGACTGTCTTGGTGTTTATTAAGAGTCTGTGAATTTGAATGTCAAATCAAAAACATGGCACATTCTTTGGAGGATGTCTAAGCACTGAAGGCTCTTAGGTTTCTTCTTGAATATGAAGAGCCAATGCCTCCCTTTAAGGTGAAATCTTTACTTGAAATTACCACTGATGCAAAATCAGACCAGGAGAAATATTGAGATGGAGGAACACATATCCTTTAGGGGCAAGCTTCTTCGCTGCTCATGGTTTTTCTGTGGAAGTGAAGAAAAAGCTGGGCATGACACTGAGTGACTCTTTTTATATCCGTTACCTGGTATAAGCAGGAAATATACCTGTGGTCCCCAGCATAACTGAAGACAAGCCCCATGGTTACAAATTTTCAGGAAAGACTTCTTTATTGATGACTTCTTTCAGATGGAACCCAGGCTGAAACAGACAGCCTTTCTGTGTTAATTCATCTATGGTGGATTCTTTTTTTCTCTTTTAGGCAATGTTAGGATATAGCCCTCTAAGGTTTCTACCATTCTAAAGGGGTCTTTATTCTAGCTCTAAACCCCATCACGACCCCAGGCTTCACATCTTCTTATGGTTTATCTATGAACATCTCCCAGCCCCCACCTCTATCCTGGGTAGAGAACTCAGAACCGAGCGTTGTCCCTTAGAATTTCTCTTAAGTTTAGGAGAGTTCCTGTGTATGTCTACAGAAGGTATTGGCTACGTGTTATCCGACATTCCTGGCTTCTGTGTAATGAAGTGGTGTTTAGGCGATCTATCTTGTCATATTGCTAAATGGAAGTCTTAGACTTCCTTTTTTTAAAGTAGAAATTTTAAAATTAAAGTGTAACATCCATGCCAGAAAGTGTATAGATCACAGGTGCTGAGCTCATTGAAATTTTACCAAGTGAACAGGCTGTGTGCCTGTCACCCATGTTAAGTAACAGAACTTCAGAAGGCCACTAGGGTCCCCCAGTCACTACACCCCATCTCCCGGAGGTAACACAATTGTGACTACTATCACTGAGCTGTATATAAATGGAATCACAGAATGTATTCCTTTCTTTGTCACATTATCTATGTGAGAGTCATCCATGTATTTGAGCCACAGTGTTAGTCTCACGGATGTGTATGTACTGAAATTCATCCATTGCACTCCTGATGGACTTTTGGATTGTCTCCAGGTTTTGACTGTCGTGAGCATTCTTGTACATGTGTTTTGGTACATGTATGTCTTCATTTCTGCTAGGTCTAGCCCGGGTTGGGGGGTTGCTGGGCACGTGGTATGTGTGCTTTGGCCTTACTGGATTCTGTGTGGCAGTTTTCCAGACTGACTGGACCAATGTGTGCTCTCCCCATCGGTGCCTAAGAGTGCCAGCTGCTGCACAACCTTGCCAATGCTTAGTGTTGACAGAAACAGTAGAAGATCGAGGTTAATGGAATGATATTTTTAAGGCACTGAAAGTAAATACTGCCAGCCTTAGAATTCTGTACTCAGACTGCAGCCTAACTTCTCTGCATTTCCCTTCTCTGCCGGCTACCCTGCTGCCTCTGATTTTCTGTTCACGCCTCCCAGTTCCCTTGAGAGTAACCAAGGTTCTGTGTAGCTTCTCTACCCCTTAGCAGGGTTTTCTGCTTGGTTTCTCAGCTTCTGCGTATGCAACTTTGGAGTCCACAAGTGCCTTGAGGAGAGAACAGGTATAGAATGTCAGGCCCAACTCAACGTGTGGTTCATTTCACTGGTATCGCTCTTCATATCCTATCTGCCTTGGTAGCTCATCTATGCTTCCACATGGATTTCTGTTGTTTTAGTTCCATCTGGCTATTGTAATTTTATTTTATTGTTTTTTGGTAAGAAGGTACAAGCTAGTTCATTTCAGCTGGCATTTTAATTCCCAGATCTATTCTTTAATTAAAACTTTTCCAGTAATTTTTAACCCACGTTCTAATAGCCTAAACAAGGTGGGTTTTCTTTTGACACCCTGGACTCATCTAACCTGCTCCGTTTCACAGTGGTTTTGCCCAAGTATTTTCTATTAACATAATTGCCTCAAATAGGAAGCATCTGTTTGATGCTTCTTTCTTACCACTTTTATTTTAACTACTGTTCATGGGAAGGTCCTAGTTATCCTCATTACTTTGACATACCTTCCCAATCACATTTTTTGCCTTTTGCCTGGTAATAAGCACATAGCTTTCTGAATTTAGTGATTTGCCTTAAAAGAGAGTTTCCTCAACTTAACAAGTCACCTGTCCTTAGGAGGTATGGATGATTTTTTTTTTTCTTAAGACAAGACAAAAACAAAAACCAGGAAAGTATCTGTTTGGCAGTTTCTTCAGGTGGTGTCAACTGTAGGGTAAAGGAGGACATTTATGACTCAGTGAAGTTAATAAGTATTCATTTATTTTTAATTTCTGTCTTGAAGAATTTTTTATTTGGGGCAAGAAAAGAAGAGAGTGTCTTTTAGGGGTCTGTGAAAAGTGATTGATAGGACCAGGAAAGCCAAGAGATTAATCAGATGCCTGGGTATCAGAGACCATGTGATAATTTCTAATTGGGATACACTTTAAATAATTGAGCTTATCTGCGACTCAGTTTGTAGCTCGTTCTTTTCATAAGTCTATTTTCTTTTATCTTGGATTCTTTTTTCTTTCACTTTCCATTTCACTGAACTTATAATTGAGATGTAACATACACAGAATAGTGAACAGCGTGATGAATTTCCACAAATTGAACACATTATGGAAGCCGCACCCTGATTAAGAAATTGATTATTTTCAACAGCCCAGAGTCTTCTTACATGACTGTAAGTTACATGACATGTAACTTACATGATAGTTTGGTTACTGTCTCTTCCACCAAAGATCCTGTTATAGGCAACTCAGTTGTGTCCTCCCAAAATTCACATGTGAAGTCCTAACATCCAGTACTTCTGAATGTGATTGTGTTTGAAGGTAGGGTCCTTAAAGTGGTAAATCAGGTTCAGTGACAAAGGGGAGATTAGGACACAGACACACACAGAGGAAAGAACATGTAAAGATGTTCACAGATGGAAAGTTGCCCATCTGTGAGCCAAGAAGAGAAGTCTCAGAAGAAATGAACCCTGCTGACACTTTGAACTTGGACTTTCAGCCTCCAGAATTGTGAGAAAATAAATTTCTGCTGTTTAAGCCACCTAATCTAAGGTACTCTGTGCAGTTTATCTAGAATCTATAATTATCCTGAATCTAAAACCAGACTAAGTACCAAAAACAATAACAACAACAAAAACCTGCAGTCTAATATTCCTTATGAATATAGTCTCAAACATCCTTACTATAATGTTAAACAAATAGAATTTAACAATATTTAAAAATAAGCCTGACCAAGTGTGACTTATTTCAGGGATGCAGGGCTGGTTCAATATTTAAAATCAATCAGTATAATCCACAATATTAACAGGCTAAAGATAATAAAGTCACGTATTAATATCAACTGAGGCAGAAAAAGCATTTGACAAAATTCAATACCATTCATGTTCAAAAACTTTCAGAAAAAACAGCATGTGAGAAACTTCCTTAACCTGATAAAGCATATTTATTTTAAAAAACTGTAGCAAACATTATACCTACTAGTGAAAGACAAAACACTTTTCTGGTAAGATGAAGGTCTGGGCAAGAATGTCTCTTTCACCACTCTTATCCAACATCATCCTGAAAGTTCTACCCAGTGCAATAAAGCAAGAAACAGAAATAAAAGGTATGCAGATTGGAAAGGAAGAAATAAAACTGTCCCATCTCACAGACAACATGATTTTCTAAGTAGGAAATCCCAGCAAATCTACACAAAACTCCTAGAACTAATAAGTTCAGCAAGATTACAAGATACTAAGACTAACACATAAAATTCAATTTTGGCAAAATTCAACTTATATATACTATCAATTAACATGTGGTCATTGGATTTAAAAATATAATACCATTTACAATTGTTCAAAAGAAATACTTCAGTGTAAATCTAATAAAACATGTACAAGACTTGTATGCTAAAATCATAAATGCTAATGAAAGAATTCAGAGAAAATTTAAGTAAATAGATACCATGTTCATGAATTGAAAACTCAACATAGTAAAGATGTCAGTTCTCTCCAAACTTATATGCAGGTTTTACGCAATTCCTATGAAAATTTTAACAAAATTGTTTGTAGTTATAGAAAATATTATTATACAATTTATATGGAAAGGTAAGAAACTAGAATAGCTAAAATAATTTTGATAAAAAAATAAAGTGGGAGGAAACAATCTACCCTCTTTCAAGATTTCTCATAGAGTTACAGAAATCAAGACAGTAGTATTGTCAGAGGGATAGCAACACAGATCAATAGAACAAACAGAGATCTCAGAAAGAGACTCTCAAAAATATGCCCAACTTATTTTTGACAAGGATATAAAATCTGATTCACTAGAGGAAAGAGCCTTTTCAACAAATGTCCTGGAGAATTTGGACATCCATGAGCAAAAAATGAACCTCAACCTAAGTATAATACCCTTTACAAAAAGTTAACTCAAAATTAATCACAGACTTAAATGCCAAATATAAAACTACATGACATTTAGGAAAAAAACACAGGAGAAAATCTGTGAAATCTAGGGGTAGGCAAAGAGTTCTTAGACTTGCTATTAGAAGTGTGATCTATAAAAGGAAAAAGTGGTAAACTGGACTTTATCAAAATTAAAAACCTTTGTTCTGCATAAGACCCTATAAAAGGGACAAAAAGACAAACAACAAACTGACATACAATATTTACTAATCAAATATCTGACAAAGGACTAGTATCTGAAATATATAAAGAATTCTCAAAATATAATAGTAAAAAAACAAAATAATTAAGAAAAGGACAAAAAACATGAATAAATATTTCACCAAGGAAGATAAATAGATGGCAAATAAGCAGATGTTCAATATCATTAGCCATCAGGAAAATGCAAATCAAAAGCATGAGATATCACTGTACATCTATCAGAATGGCTAAATTTAAAACAGAAAAATAGGAACACCATCAAATGCCAGTAAGAATTAGGAGAAACTACATCATGTATATATTGCTGGTGGGAGTATAAAATGGCACAGCTACTCTTGAAAATAGTATGGCAGTTCCTTAAACAACTAAACAGGCACGTACCATATAACCTAATAATTCCATTGCTGAACATTTATCCCAGAGAAATGAAAACCTATGTTCACACAAAAGCCTTAATACAAGTGTTGATTGCAGCTTTACTAATAATATCCCAAACCTAGATACCCTTTCAATGGGTGAATGGTTAAACCAACCTTGATACATCCATGGCATGGAATACTACTCAGGATCAAAAATTAGCAAACTGTTGATACAACGATCTGGATAACTTTCAGATGAATAAGGCTGAGTGACTATGCCTAATCCTAAAAGTTTACATACTGTATGAGTCCATTTATACAACATTCTTAAAAGGACAAAGTTATAGAAATGGAGCACAGATTAATAGTTGCCAAGGATTAAGGAGCAGTTGGAGGAAGGTAGATGAGGATGTGAGAATGAAAAGTTGACATGAGTGATCCTTGTGGAGATAGAAATGTTCTGTATCTTGACTGTATCAATGTCAACATCCTGATTGTGACACTGTACCATAGTTTTGCATTATGTTGCCATTTAGGGAAAAGTGGGTGAAGGGGTCCCTCTGTATTATTTCTTATAAGCTTATGTGAATCTATAATTATCTCAGAATAACAAAACACTAATTTAAAAAAATCAGTCAGTAAAAACAAACAAACAAATAAACAAAACAAACTTCAATTGTGCTCGTGTTGAGAAACTGATTAGAAGGAAAGCCAGACATACCAAATGAGGAAGCTAAGAAGGTCTGTGAACCTGGTTGGGAGGAAAATCAAGGAAGGTTTCACAGAATTCATCACATTTAGATTGAACCCTAAAGAACAGGTTTCCAGGAGCAGAAGATAGGGGGAAATTTTTGTTGCGAAGAACGGTCAAAAGCTATAACGTGGTGTCTCAAATATCCAGCAAGCAATCATGAGGTAGTCTGGGCCTAGATCAAGGGGAATATTGAATAATAAAAAGTGCTGAGTTTCAAGATGTGAGTTATAAATGTAATCGGTTCCTTTAGCAGTGAAGCAGAGTTACTCTTACACTCTTGACACACAGCTTTAGGAGCAGGGAGAAAACAGTGGACCACCTACTGGCCACTCCAGTAGGCTAAATAAACCTGGCAGTATGCAGCCAAGGCTCCTCGACAGGTAGGGTTCACTCAGGCTCTCATACACAGTAAGAGGCATTATCTGACCTTGGTTCCAGTAATATAGCTGGTGGTTGTCTAGCATCTGCATTAGAAAGAAGAGAAGTCAGAGACAAAGAAGATAGGAAATGATGAGGTCCCCCACTGGGAAAATGGAAAATGGAACAGAAAGATTAAAAGGATAATGGAGACATTTCAGGGAACTTGAAGACACCCAGTTTGGGAAGAGAATTCTGAGCTGATTCTGAATTTTCTAGTCCAGGATGGAGGTGCCACATCTTAGGATGTCCCTTCCTAAGATAGAAACACAAGAAGACAAACAGGGGGAATTTGATTTGTTTGAGATACATGAGGTGTGAGGTGCTGCTGGCAATGTGCAGGAGGTAGCTAGAGATTAGTTCTATAGTTTGGAAAAGAGTATCAGACTAAAGATAATGTCATCAGAGGTTGAATGAAGTCACTTAAGTGAGAAGAGGTTCAAGAACAGAACATGGAAGAATATCAATGTTCAGGTTAAGGAAAGTATAGGAAAAAAAGAGACCAGAGATGCAGGAGAAAATCTTGAAGACAAAACTCTGAAGCCCAGGGAAATCACGCAGAGGACATTATACACGGTAGATCCCAGATCTACATTATACAAAGTAGATCCTTTGGGGTCACACATGGGAAAAGGGCATCCAGTGGGACACTTAGGCAAACAGTCATTGTAGAGGAGGGCCTGGACGGAGCAGAGCCAGATGTGAGATCACAGTCAGGAATCAGGCTGGGAGTGGCTGGCAGCTGCCACTAGACTTTTATTTTTTCAATATAATTTGTAATACTATGATTAAAGCTATATTCCTCCCATTAATTTTCTCACACATGGTGAGTGTTCTCTAGCATCACTTTAATCATTATATATGTTTGTAAAAAAAAAAACAAAACAAAACCAAAACTAGTGGACCCATAGGGAATAACTGAGTAGCGAGGAAGTCTTTTACCAAAGAGTTGGTCATTTTTAATTCAAATTATTTGCTGTATATTTTGTTTAAATACAGCTTCTGTTATGAGAAACTGAATATTGGTGGGTAAAATGGAATTGGTAATTTACATTTTAGTTTTGAACATTTTTTTGATTTCAGAACTAGGTTATGTAACACGTGTGTGTGTGTGTGTGTGTGTGTGTGTGTGTGTATTTCACGAAAAATTATGTATTTTGTGTTTTCCACTAGTTGATTAAGCCCTCTTATACCCAGTTCTGCTTTTGGTTGCATGCCTGTGAGTCTTAAAGTGAAAGACTTTGGTTTCACAACCTCTGGGAATACCTTGCAGTTGCAGAATATAAGATTTTAGAGGCTGAAACTAACCTGGTAGAAATTCAAATCCATCTTTTATCTTTTAGATAAAAGCCTTTGAAATCCTTTTAGTGTGAAGTTATCAGCAGGCTTGATTCTCCTGTAACCTCATTACTAACCCAAGGATTATTCAGAATGCATGGAGAGCAATGCTTTGTGGCTGAAACTCCTTTTTTATCAATTCTACAGCCCCGTGATAAGCCACATGTGGTCCACCTCGTCCTGCTTGGGAAATGCTGCCTGTGTGCCCCGCGCCCCCCCACTCGCCTTAGAGATCACCATACACATTCAAGGCTCTCCTAAGTTGTGTTCTAAAGAAATCTGTTCAACTTTATTTGAATATTTCCAAAACTTATTTAACTGTAGAACCTTTTTTTTTTTTTTAACGTTAACATTTCATAACTCACCTAGGGGTTTTTATAAGATAAGAAGTGGAATGGATTAATGCTTCAGATCTAAGGTAGCTGCTGCTAGAAGTAATGGGGTGTTCTTAAAATATCTTTGTTTCACGGGTTAGATATGGCAAGTGTAAGAAATTTTTTTATCTAGCCTCATTTTTCTCTCCCCAGGATGGCAAGAATTAGCTTATTAGGTACTGAACTTTTGCATATTTCCCTGGAAAAAAAAAAGCTCATTAGTTATCCCTGCAGTGGAATAAATTTCCAATTAATAAACTAAAAGAGAGTTTATTATGGACACAAAAGTAAGAACAAAAAGTAGTTATATCAAGTTCACCAATTCTTAGTCAGGGCTTACTTAAGACAGAAGAATTTAATGCTTGGAGGGCAAACCCAATTTCCAAAACTGAAACCATGTAGTGGTTTACTTATTCCATAAATGTTTGATCTTATCTGCTCAGATTTACCTTTGGAGCAATAAAACCTCTGGCAGCTCCTCCTGGTTGTCCGCGTGAAGAGGAGACAGGAGATAAGGGCATTCCTGTCTTTACTGGTTTCATGAACATCTGAAGGTGGGCCGGGTGGGAAAGGTGTACTTGTCATGACCGTAAATGTCCAAGTCTGGTACCAAAGAGGTCAATCAGTCCGCTTTGGGAAATGTGGTAAATCTCTCCGGCTACTGGTCTCCATTTGCTTAAACCTGTCACAGGCTTTAAAAATCAGAGATCTGCCACCTCCTTGGCATCAGAAAAACAGTCATTCCAATTTTAAAATATTTTGGGAGAATTATTGCCTGGTGCAAAACTTCCAACCTTTCCTGTGAGCTCATAGGTTTGCCTTACATACTGCACTGGCAAAGAGCTCCCCAGGACCCTGAGCTAGCTAGGGCTCCTTGACCTGATTCCCACTGACAAAATTCTGGTCAGGGTGCACTGTGGGGATAGCATTTGGGGGAGGGCATTGACTAAACTCAGCCCAGGCACACTCCCCAATAGTGTACCCATCAAGAAAATCTCTGTCCTTGGCAAGACTCAGTCAGAGGTCACTCAGGTTCCTGTCAGGTGGCAGTGTTTGGGAAGATTGTTAAAAACCCTGAATTTTCCTAACTCTCAAGATGTGTCAATGTGGTCTGTATTAGCTCATTCTCAAGGCCTGAAATTCTTAAGCTTCTTTCTTTGGACTTTAGTACTTTGGTTCAAAGCTGCCAAAATTGTGACAGAATCTGGTGGGGGAATTTTTACTGCCTAATAAATAATATCATAGAAGGTCATAATTCCACATTAGCCACTAAATATCCAAAATGTATAAAGCATGCAAAATTGAGTCCAAGATATGGATGAAAAACAGCTCAGTGACATTTCTTAAGAATTATTCATTTTCTTTTTCAATCTGAAAGTGGAGCAGGAACATTTTCCTAAATCCCAGGCTTAGAAAGCTGAATACTGCCTAGAGGCCTTAAAGAATTACTTTGACAAAGCCATTTTTCTTTGGTCTTTAAATTAGAAGTAGAAAAATTCTCCATGGTAGTTTGGAAGAAATCTTAAGTTTTTGGATTCCTAAGACTTTGAGGGATGTCTAGAAACTTACATCATGATCCATATACATCTGCCATCCTAGAAATCATACTAGGGAGAAATGATACTCCTTCATTTCCACACCTTCAAGGTGGGATTAAATTCTAGAATCCACCTATGCTTATTGTCAAGAAGTTCTTTCTTTTAGATAAAGTCATTTTCTCAAGATAAAATGAATCTACTTTTAATTGTTCAGCCCTTACATGGGAATAGCTATTTCCAAAACACACACACACACCACACACACCCAGCTGCTGCTATAGCCTTTTAATTCCTTGAAGACCATTGTTACCTGCCTAACTTCTTTTTTCTTTAACCTGTATTCATTGAACTTTTTCACCCCTTTATCTTCCTGAAAATTGTGGACTCTCGCATCCTAATCATCCCTCCAAGCCTCTCATCCCCCAAAATAAAAATCAATACAGGGGGAAAAATTTTTTGAAAGACAAAGAATGACACCATTATATTTTGGCTTATGGGGATGACGACAGGCAGGGAGACCAGTGTTCTTCAGAAGGCTCTCCTCCTACTGTGCAGAAGTGCATCTCTCCAAGGACGTCTTTGGGATTGGACAGAAACTCAACACAGTGTATGTCTCATGTGCTGTTAAGTCTCTTCAAGACTTGTAGTGTTGACACTCCTATTGTTTCCCTTCCAGGCAGATTGGGCTAACATCTCCCATCTCAACTGAAACATATTTTCTCTGTTGACAGAGACCAGATACTGCTACACCCAGCATACAATGGAAGTCACAGGAAACAGCATCTCTGTCACCAAACGCTGCGTCCCACTGGAAGAGTGCTTGTCCACTGGCTGCAGAGATTCTGAACATGAAGGCCACAAGGTCTGGGCAACAAAGCAAGTGATGGGTACAGCACAGTCAGCCTTCCTCTGCTGCAGATGTGTGCCAGTGCTCATGAGCAAATTCTCACTCCCTGATGTAGCCTGGTTTTTGACGGTCTTTATACCATGATAAGAAGATTCTCCTTTCCTGTTTGCTCTAAGAGGATAAATTTATATCAGAGCATAGGAAAACCCATGTAAATTATGTAAATGCAATACCAAGAGGGTATTAAAAATTACCGTAAGCCCTTTCTTTACTCAGAAGAAAGTAATCAAGCCACCAGAAGGATGAGGAATTAGGGAAGTGTCATATCCTCAATGGTAATGCAGATGTAGCAACAATTCATTCTGCTGAGCATGGCCACAGCAGTTTAGCTTTGATAACTATCTGTGAAGTGAGGCTCATGTCTTCATTGGAATGCTGACTTGGGGAAGGCATCCATTGGGTCCTGAATCATATGAGTAGGTGATCAGAGAACCATCTCCTTGTGGGTTTACTCCCATCTGGTGCCTATACAGAAGCACTGAGTGTTAAATGAACTTCAAGTGCAGCCTTGAAGGAGAATATGAAGGACCAGAGGAAGGCAGCCTGACTGTGGGTGGAATGGGGAATGCCCCTGACTCTTCCTGCTGGCTGTTCAGATCTGGCTCCACATATAATCTTGTATATCAGGCCTTGGCCTTTATTTGGAGTTGGCTCGCTTCTCCCCTTCAGGCTGCCTTCCTGGTGCTCAGAGGCAACTTCTGCTCTCAAAACCCTGGAACACCATGTTTAGTAGCATTTAGTAGAAGACACCAGATTTTCAAGCAACTTGTGAAATACAGTAGGAATTCAGATTTAAAATATAATCTGCTGACTTGATCCTGGTTTGAAATGTAAAAGGTAAACCCAAGGGTTTTATCTCGCTCTCCACCCCACCACCAGCAAGCTAGGCTCTCAGGCTTTATTGTGGCTACTTTACCATGGAAAAATTTAAAGATCAGAGAAGTGACATCATATGCTCAGGTCACAGAGCTTGTAATTCTGTCTGACAGAGAGCATTCAGGCTCACTTCCGACCTTCAGTTTCTCTCCTCAATATTATCAATTTCCCTCCTCAAGATGTCGTCCTAGCCCATGTCAACTGTGACCAGCCTCAGATCCTTGCAGGATAATGACTAAATAGGATATTGACCATCAGAGAATTTTTTGAGTATTACTGTGCATACGGATCAGTTGGGGATCTTGTTAAAATGCGGATTCTGATTCACTAAATTTGGAGTGAGGTTTGAGATTCTGCATTTCTAAGAGACTCTCAGGTGATGCTGAAGCTACTGGTCTGTACTTTGTGTAGCCATGGCCCCAAATAATTTCAGCCAACACTCCTTTAGGTTTCTTTCTTTCCTACAGTCTATGAATAAAGTAGTATAAAGCAGGAATAATTCCATTAATGAAAACCCTCCAAATTTTAACTAACACACAAGAATGGCAGTAGTTATGTAGACAGTTCTAATGAAAGTAAATAGTTAATTTTAAGTTGGGTTGTTTTCACTTCACTTACACTGTGGAAATTTGGCAAGTGAAAGTTTACCCTCTGAATGGTGCCTTCAAGTAGTCAGAAGGGGTTTCTTTGAGGTAGTAGGATATTATAATCCCCATTTCACAGATGGAAAAGCTGAGACCTAGGAAGGTTGTAGAACCATGTAATAACCACCTGGTGGGATGTCAAAAACAGAACTCATGTTCCTTGAAGCTTAGTCCAAAGGGTTTCCATGTTGATCACATTGCTTCCAGATGAAATTTCATCCCACTTCCTTAAATGCACGGTTGGTGCCTCTTTTGTGGAACAGGTTCTTGTTTCAGTCTGACTGTGAGGGAGACCGTTCCTTCTAAAAATCCTTGCCTCCTTCCAAGATCTGCCAGCTTCTCATCAGCCTTCTGTTTCTCTTCCTTTCTTTCAGGTCTGCACTTCCTGTTGTGAAGGAAATATCTGTAACTTGCCACTCCCCCGAAATGAAACTGATGCCACATTTGCCACAACGTCACCCATAAATCAGACAAGTGGGCACCCACACTTTATGTCAGTGATGGTGTCCTGCTTGTGGATGTGGTTGGGACTCACATTATAGCAGCTCCAAGGTGCCATGTATAGTAGCAGTCCATGGAGATTTCCATGGTCCATGGTCCATGGTCATTGCATGAGTCGTTGGCTTGACAATAGTTAGACATGTGAAAACATGACACTCATAGATGTCTTCACAGCCAAACATTTCCACCTACCATGAGGAACAAGCATTGCTTCAGTGTTAGTCATTCCAAGCCCAAGACCTCATCAAAGCCAGCCTGCCCCCAAACAGACCCTGAGTCGTATACCACAAACCTTTCTTTTCACTCCAGGAAATAAGTCTGCATTTATTGAGATCTGGGGTTCTTAATTTGGAATACATGCATGATCCATAGGAGGTCCTGGGATCCTCTGAGACGTTAGACAATATGTTATACAGACATGCATAGATATGTGTTCTTCAGGAGAAAGGTAAAGGACCATGGTTTAAATATAATCATAAATTTATTTATAGCTTTAGAACTGTAAAACTTTGATTCTGAAATGAATGGACTATTTCCTTGGAGATTCTGACTCAGTCAGAATCTCTGGAAAAGTAGTAAGCAGTTGTCCAAGTTAATTTTCCCAACATTCTTCTCCCAATGGTGGGAATCAAAGTCTCTCTGCTCTGTGCAAGAAATAAAAGCCAATTATAAGTTTGTTGCATAGGGGGAGGGGTAGCTGGAGAAGGATCTTTCCCAACTTAATGGAACTAGCATCCACAAAGTAGCTGTGTATCCTTTCATTATAATTGGTGAGATTGGCCTTGATTTGGAACCTCCTTGCGCTCCATGAGATCCTGAATTCTAATTGGGCCAGAGGGTATCCAAAGAGTCCTAAAGCAGGATGGGGTTTTCTCCACTCATGGGGTTCTATTCAGGCATAGCTAGAATAGACATAGGATTTCAGAATGAAAGGATAGAGATATGTGGAGGTTGATCCAAGTTCGCTATGAGGGCCCAGTCAGTGGCTTAGCCAGATCTCCCATCTGCACTTCATATTGGCAGAGAGCCCTCCTGGGTTCTTTCTCTTTCAAATCCCCAGTGACTTTAGGGAGAAGGTTCTGCATCACATTATCTCAAGATTGATAGGGAAAGAAGACATAATATCCTAAGACAAGAAATAGGTGGGCAAGTCGGGTGATGGTGAGACTAGTAAGAAGACCCAGTGGGAATTTTTCTTTCTTTTGGGTGATTGCTTTTGAAGTAAATGGTAAACTTTTGCCATCCTTCCTATACTTTTGGCCTGAGTTAAAACTTGTTCTTCCTTGTAAATCATTTATATGATATTTATTTTTGTATGGCATAACTAGAAACTTAAATATATTGTAAAATATTCTTTATTCTGAATGAAATGACCAAATGAGAATACTTATTTTCAACAGTGGTAGAGCTTATGATATATGTTTTTTCAAAGTTATCTATAATACTTGCACCAGTGTTGAAAAACAATTAACTTATGTTTGAGTGAGAGGAATGCATTGGCCTTAAGGGTTTTTGCTCATGGTTTCTTCCATGGTGTTGTTCCAGAAGTATTCAAGTGGTGATCATCACTGGTATGAGTTTCTCTGCAGGGTTATGGAGTATATCTGCATGAAATTTGGTGGAGCCATTATTGTTGGGGTCCATCTGCCCTACACAGGAAATGTCTGTGGCTTATAATATGAGACCCCCTCAGGAATTACCAGATACAAACTGACAATGGTAACTCTGATATAAAATAATCTACCTTGCATCAAATGGCCTTAAATCAGAGTTTGGTAGGCTTATCAATACATTGCTTGTAATTGGGGTGAGGGAAGTAGAGGGAGAGAAAATAAGACACTTACTAAGCACCTTTTATGTGGCAGGTACTATGCTAAGCACTATATATACATATAGTGCCTATATAAACATATATATATATATATATATATATATATATATTCATATAAAACCTGCAAGCACCCTCTAGGGAATATTACTAGTATTTTCACACTACAGATGAAGATACTAAGGCTCTAAGAAGCTCAATAAGAGGAAGCCTTTTCCTTCCAATTTAGGTCTTATAGGTTGAGGTGGGGTTGAAGAGGGAGGGGAAGATGGAATTACCACCCCTAGGAAAATTTACAGACCTGACCACAGGAATCTGTCCATCTGCTCAAGTGGAGTTTGCCCAGTCCTGCTTCTACAGGACACCATTTGTGTGTGTCCTCTAGATGGTGTTTTTTCTTCCAGGGGTGGAAGGTACAGCTTCCTAGTTCATTCCTCTTGCTAAAAGAGGTGGCAGTTTAACTGCTGTAAATGCTCTAAGACAGTGAAACTTGACGTTGTGCGTACCTACAAGTACCATTTTTGCACATGGCCAGTCTCCACTGATACCTGCCAAGTACTGCATGCAATGTGGGTAAGAGACAAAGGCCAAATGTTGGTTCTTAATGAGAAAGCGACCATGCCAGAGCCTCCCTGTCTGGTGTGAGGAACCAGGTCCCCAGTGATGCGAACTCATCTGCCACCCGAGGGAATCACTACAAACTCTACACAGATGTGACCACACGCACCTCGTGTGCCTATCACAATGGCTGGTGTTTCATTCTCTTGAAAGAAAGTGGTTTGCTCACCATCCCCAGCCTCAAAGAGCCAAGGAAGGGCCATTCATGTGGAAGGCCCAGGACTGGTCATCCGTGTAACTTTTCTACTACATTAAACTTTCCATTAAATCCCACGGTTGGTGACGGCTTGAAGTGCAAACAACCGTGATATGTACATTAACCTATGTGCCACTTATTTATTTTCAGACTCCCCATTGCTTTTGTGTCAATACGGGATGAATGCCTAAACTTTGTAAATATTGTACATTTTGTAAATCAATGAATAAAGGTTTTAAGTGTATCGTATCAGGCTCCTCCCTGCAAATGTTCATGTCAGCCAGTGATTAAGGCACTCGGGTTATGTATAAGGCGTAGGGCTCGGGATCACAGGGAACTTCCTTCCAAGAGTTCATTTTCTTGTTGTGTAGGCAAGAAATACATGCATGAGAAGATCCAAGACAATTCACTCACACCAAATGATACATGTAGACAGTAAGTGCCCCAGAAAATCAAAGAGGGAAAGATTACCAGACTTTTTAATCAAGTCTGCAGTTCCCCTAGAACATTTTCTTTGTTAAATCAGGAAAAATAAAAGTGTGTGTGCATGTATGTTTCTAAATACTAACCCATTAACTCTTAATTTTTAAATCTCATTCCATTCTGTTAGTGATGATAAAAATAGTGTTTTCTGTTGATGGTTTCTTCTGCAACAGGAAACAAACATCTGAATAGTATAAATGTTTGTACAGTGAATTCATTTTATTTTTCATAGTAAAATTATAGATATTGAAAGTGACTTTGAAAAACCTCAGTTTGTGATCTCTGGTCATTCTTATTTATTTATTTATTATTTTTAAATTGAGGCATATTGACATATAACATTTTATTAGTCTTGTGTCTGCAATATAATGATTTGACATTTTTATACATTGTGTATGACCACCATAATTCTAGTTAACATCTGTCACCTTGCATAGTGAGAAGTGCTTTTTTCTTCTGATAGGAACTTTTAAGATTTTCTCTCTTAGTATCTTTCAAATATGCAGTACAGTATTATTAGCTTTAGTATTATTATTATTATTTAGTATTAGTATTATTACTATTAGTATTAGTAATTATTATTATTATTATTATTATTAGTATTATTACAGTATTATTAGTCACTATGCTGTACAACCCCATGACTTAACTTATTCTATAACTAGAATTTTGACCCCGTCCACCCATTTCCCCATGCCCCTCCACTTTTGGCAACCACAGGTCTATTCACTGTATCTATGGGCTTGGTTTTTTACTCGCGTGTTTTTCAGATTCCACATAAAAGTGAAATCATATGGTATTTGTCTTTCTCTGACTTATTTCACTTAGCATAATGCCCTCAAGTTCCTATCATGTTGTCACAAATGGTAAGATTTCATTATTTTTATGGGCGAATTATATATATAGTATATTTATGGGTGAATAATAATATATATTATATATGTATCTTCTTTATCCAGTTACACATTAATGGGCACTGAAGTTGTTTCCATATTTTGGCTATTATAAATAAGGTTTCAGTGATCTTGGTGGAGGCAGAGTGGGGAGGCACATAAGTTTTTTGGAGTTAGTGTTTTTATTTTCTTTGAGTAAATACCCAAAAGTCGAATTGCTGAGTCATATGGCATTTCTATTTTTAAGTTTTTGAGGAAATTATATACTGTTTTTCCACATGGCTGTACCAATTTACCTTCCTGCCAACAGTGCACAAGGGATCCCTTTTCTCTACATCCTCGCCAACATGTGTTATTTCTTGTCTTTTTGATAATAGCCATTCTGACTGTTGCAAGTTGATATCTCATTATGCTTTTGGTTGGCATTTCCCTAATGATTAATGATGTTGAGCATCTTTTCATGTGTTGGTTGATTATCAGTATATTTTTTATGTAAAAATGTCTATTGAGGTCCCACCATTCCCCATTTTTAATCAGATAGGTTTTTGGGGATTAAGTTGTATAAATTCTTTATATATTTTAGATATTGATACCCCTGATTGGAAGTATCCTTTGCAAGTATCTTCTCCCATTCTGTAGTCTGCCTTTTTGTATTTTGATGGTTTTCTTCACTGTGCAGAAGCTTCCTTGTTTGATATAGTCCCAACTATTTATTTTTGTTTTTGCTGCCCTTGCCTGAAGAGACCAACCCAAAAATATAGACTGATGTCTAAGAGTTTATTGGCTATGTTTTCTTTTAGGAGTTTTATGGTTTGGTGTCTTACATTAGGTCTTTAATCCATTTTGAGTTTATTTTTGCGTATGGTGTGAGGCAGTGATCCAGTTCCATTCTTTTGCATGTAGCTGTTCAATTTTCCCCATACCGTTTATTGAAGAGACTGTCTTTTCCCTAGTATATAATCTCGCCTCCTCTGTTGTAGATTAATTGACCATATGGGCATGCATTTGTTTCTGGGCTGTCTGTTCTGTTCCATTGATTTATGTGTGTATTTTTGTGCCCATACTATACGATTTTGATTACTATAGCTTTGAAATCAGGGGGCATGATGCCTTCAGTTTTGTTCTCCTTTCTCAAGATTGCTTTTGCTACTCAGGGTCTTTCGTGGTTCCACATAAATTTTAAGATTGCATGTTCTATTTCTATGAAGAATGCCACTAGAATTTTGATAGGAATTGCACTGGGTTTCTAGCTTGTTTGGGGTAGTATGGACATTTTTACAATATTGATTTTTCCAATCCATGAGCACAGAATATCTTTCCTTTTTTGTGTGTGTATTCAATTTCTTTTATTAATGTCTTGTAGTTTTCGCTGTATGGGTCTTTCACCTCCTTGGTTAAGTTTATTCCTAGGTATTTTATTCTTTTTTGATGCAGTTTTAAGTGGGAATGTTTTCTTAATTTCTCTGATAGTTCATTATTAGTGTACGGAAATGTAATGGATTTTCGTATGATTTTGTATCCTGCAACTCTACTGTTTTATTCTAAAAGTTTTTTTGTTTTTTGTTTTTTGTTTCTTGTTTTTTTTTGGTAGTGTCTTTAAGGTTTTCAATATAGTATGATGTCATCTGCAAATAGTGACAATTTTATTTCTTCCTTACCAATTTGGGTGCCTTTTATTTCTTTATCTTGCCTAATTGCTCTAGCTAGGACTTCCAGTACTATGTTGAATAAAAGTGCAGAGAGTGCACATCCCTTTCTTGCTCCTGATCTTAGAAGAAAACCTTTAATCTTTTCACCAGTGAATATAATTTTAGCTATTAACTTGTCATATATGGCCCTTATTATGTCAAATTACATTCCCTCTCTACACACTTAGTTGAGAGTTTTTATCATAAATGGATATTGAGTTTTATCAAAAGCTTTTTCTGCATCTATTGAGATGGTTGTACGAGTTTTATTGTTTATTTTATTAATGTGGTATATCACATTGATTGATTTGTGGCTGTTGAATCATCCATGCATCCTCAGAATAAATACCACTTGATTGTGGTGTATGTTCCTTTTATTGTATTGCTGAATTTGGTTTGCTAAAACTTTGTTGAGGATTTTTGCATCTCTAGTTCTTCAGAGAAATTGGCCTGTAATTTTCTTTTCTTGTGGTATCTTTGGATCTGATATCTGGATCTGATATTGGGGTAATGCTGGCCTCATAAAATGAATTTTTTTTTTAAATTTTATTTATTTATTTGACAGAGAGAGAGATCACAAGCAGGCAGAGAGGCAGGCAGAGAGAGAGAAGGGGAAGCAGGCTCCCCGCTGAGCAAGGAGCCCAATGTGGGGCTCGATCCCAGGACCCTGGGATCATGACCCGAGCTGAAGGCAGAGGCCTAACCCACTGAGCCACCCAGGCGTCCCTCATAAAATGAATTTGAAAGCATTCTTTCTTCTATTCTTTGGAAGAGTTTGAGAAGGATTGGTATCAGTTCTTCTTTGAGCATTTGGTGGACTTTCCCAGTGAAACTACCTGGTTCTAGACTTTTGTTTGTTGGTAGGTTTCTGATTATTGATTTACTCTCCTTACTATTAATTGATCTGTTCAGATTTTCTTTTTCTTTATGATACAGTCTTGGTAGGTCATATGTTTCCAGTAATGTTTCTATTTCTTGTAGATTGTCAAATCTTTATAATTATTCATAGTATTCTCTTATGATCCCTTGTATTTATGTGATATCAGTTGTAACTTCTCTTCATTTCTGATTTTATTTGGATCCTTGCTTTTTTCTTGGTGAGTCTAGCTAAAGTTTTGTCAATTTTTTTTAATTTTTTTATTTTAATAAACATATAATGTATTTTTATCCCCAGGGGTACAGGTCTGTGAATCGCCAGGTTTACACATTTCACGGCACTCATCATAGCACATACCCTCCCCAATGTCCATTTCCCCACCACCCTTTCCCTGCCCCCCTCCCCCCAGCAACCCTCAGTCTGTTTTTTGAGATTGAGTCTTTTATGGTTTGTCTCCCTCCCAATCCCATCTTTTCATTTTTTCTTTTCCTACCTCCCCCCAACCCCCCACCCCCGCCTTGCATCTCCACTTCCTCATATCAAAGAGATCATATGATAGTTGTCTTTCTCTGATTGACTTATTTCGCTAAGCATGATACCCTCTAGTTCCATCCACGTCGTCGCAAATGGCAAGATTTCATGTCTTTTGATGGCTGCATAGTATTCCATTGTGTATATATACCACGTCTTCTTTATCCATTCATCTGTTGATGGACATCTAGGCTCTTTCCACAGTCTGGCTATTGTGGACATTGCTGCTATAAACATTCGGGTGTACGTGCCCCTTCGGAGTACCATGTTTATATCTTTAGGATATATACCCAGTAGTGCAATTGCTGGGTCGTAGGGTAGCTCTATTTTCAGTTTTTTGAGGCACCTCCACACTGTTTTCCAGAGTGGTTGCACCAGCTTGCATTCCCACCAGCAGTGTAGGAGGGTTCCCCTCTCTCCGCATCCTCGCCAGCATCTGTCATTTCTTGACTTGTTAATTTTCGCCATTCTGACTGGTGTGAGGTGGTATCTCATTGTGGTTTTGATTTGTATTTCCCTGATGCCGAGTGATGTGGAGCATTTTTTCATGTGTCTGTTGGCCATCTGGATGTCTTCTTTGCAGAAATGTCTGTTCATGTCCTCTGCCCATTTCTTGACTGGATTATTTGTTCTTTGGGTATTGAGTTTGATAAGCTCTTTATAGATTTTGGATACTAGCCCTTTATCTGATATGTCGTTTGCAAATATCTTCTCCCATTCTGTCAGTTGTCTTTTGGTTTTGTTCACTGTTTCCTTTGCTGTGCAAAAGCTTTTGATCTTGATGAAATCCCAATAGTTCATTTTTGCCCTTGCTTCTGTTGCCTTTGGCGATGTTCCTAGGAAGAAGTTGCTGCGGTTGAGGTCAAAGAGGTTGCTGCCTGCATTCTCCTCAAGGATTTTGATAGATTCCTTTCTCACATTGAGGTCCTTCATCCATTTTGAGTCTATTTTCGTGTGTGGTGTAAGGAAATAGTCCAATTTCATTTTTCTGCATGTGGCTGTCCAATTTTCCCAGCACCATTTGTTGAAGAGGCTGTCTTTTTTCCATTGGATATTCTTTCCTGCTTTGTCGAAGATTAGTTGACCATAGAGTTGAGGGTCTATTTCTGGGCTCTCTATTCTGTTCCATTGATCTATATGTCTGTTTTTGTGCCAGTACCATACTGTCTTGATGATGACAGCTTTGTAATAGAGCTTGAAGTCTGGAATTGTGATGCCACCGACTTTGGCTTTCTTTTTCAATATTCCTTTGGCTATTCGAGGTCTTTTCTGGTTCCATATAAATTTTAGGATTATTTGTTCTATTTCTTTAAAAAAAATGGATGGGATTTTGATAGGGATTGCATTAAATGTGTAGATTGCTTTAGGTAGAATAGACATTTTCAGAATATTTGTTCTTCCAATCCATGAGCATGGAATATTTTTCCATTTCTTTGTGTCTTCCTCAATTTCTTTCATGAGTACTTTATAGTTTTCTGAGTATAGATTCTTTGCCTCTTTGGTTAGATTTATTCCTAGGTATCTTATGGTTTTGGGTGCGATTGTAAATGGGACGGACTCCTCAATGTCTCTTTCTTCTGTCTTGTTGTTAGTGTAAAGAAATGTGACTGATTTCTGTGCATTGACTTTATATCCTGACACTTTACTGAATTCCTGTACAAGTTCTAGCAGTTTTGGAGTGGAGCCTTTTGGGTTTTCCACATATAGTATCATATCATCTGCAAAGAGTGATCGTTTGACTTCTTCTTTGCCAATTTGGATGCCTTTAATTTCTTTTTGTTGTCTGATTGCTGAGGTTAGGACTTCTAGTACTATGTTGAACAGCAGTGGTGATAACGGACATCCCTGCCGTGTTCCTGACCTTAGCGGAAAAGCTTTCAGTTTTTCTCCATTGAGAATGATATTTGCGGTGGGTTTTTCATAGATGGCTTTGATAATATTGAGGTATGTGCCTTCTATCCCTACACTTTGAAGAGTTTTAATCAGGAAGGGATGCTGCACTTTGTCAAACGCTTTTTCAGCATCTATTGAGAGTATCATATGGTTCTTACTCTTTATTTTATTAATGTATTGTATCACATTGATGGATTTGCAGATGTTGAACCAACCTTGCAGCCCTGGAATAAATCCCACTTGGTCGAAGTTTTGTCAATTTTGTTTATCTTTCCAAGGAACAGCTCTTGAATTTATTGATCTGTTCTATTCTCCTATTACTCTCAACTTCATTTATTTCTCACTGATCTTTTTTATTTCCTTTATTTTCCTAATTTTGGCCTTTTTTGGTTCTTCTTTTTCTAGTTCTTTGTGGTATAAAGTTAGAGTTTTTGTTTTTTCTTGTTTCTTGAAGTAAGCACTTATTTCTATGAGTATCCCTTTTAAAACTGCTTTTCTGCATCCCATAAATTTTGGTATATTGTATTTCCATTTTAATTTGTCTGAAAGTATTTTTGATTTCTCCTTTGATTCCTTCTTTCACACATTGGTTGCCCAGTAGCATGTTGTTTAATATCTACATTTTTGTGGCCTAACATATGATATATCCTGGAGAATGTTCCATGGGCACTTGAGAAGAATGTATATTCTGTTGCTTTTGGATGAAATGTTCTGGATGTTAAGTCTACCTGGTCTAACATGTTTTTTAAAGCCAATGTTTCCTTATTGATTTTGTCTAAATGATTTACCCATTGATGTAAGTGGGGTATATTACAGCCCCTACTATTACTTTGTTGTTTTATATTTCTCCCTTTAGGTCTATTGATACTTGCTTTATATATTTAGGAGCTCTTGTGTTGAGTGCATAAATATTTACAAATATCATACCCTCTTGTTGGATTGACCCCTTCATCATTATGACACACCCTTCTTTGTCTCTTATTACAGCCTTTGTTCTAAAGCCTGTTTTGCCTGATAGAGATACTGCTACCCTAGGTTTCTTCTGGTTTCCATTTGCATGGAATATCTTTTCCATCCCTTCCTTTTCAGTCTGCGCATTCTTACCTGTGAAGTGAATCTCCTGTAGGTAACATATAGATGGGTCTCGTTTCTTTGTTCATTTTTTTAATGATTATTCATTCTGCCATTCTATGTCCTTTGAATTCAGAATTTAGTTCATTTATATTTAAAGTAATTATTGATAGGTATGTGCTTCCTGCCATTTAGTTAATTGCTATCCACCTGTTTTATAGTTATTCTCTGAAGTTTCTTCTTCTCTTGCTCCCTTCCATTGTGGTTTGTGATTTTGTTTAGTGGTAGCTTAGAATCCTTTCTCTTTATCTTTCATGTATCTACTATAGGATTTTGCTTTGTGGTTACCATGAGGCTTACATATTAAAAATTTACATCTATAACTATCTTTTAAGTTGGTGGCAACATAAGTTTGATCACATTCTAAAGTTCTACATTTTTACTCCCCTTTACACCATATTTTGTGTTTATTTTTGTTGTCACATTTTACATTTTTTCTTGTATATCCCTTAACTAATTTTTGTAGTTATAGTTAATTTTACTACTTTGATCTTTTAACTTTCATACTAGCTTTATAAGTGATTAATCCATTACCTGTACCATATATTTATCTTTCCAGTAAGAGTTATTCTTTCATATATATTCTTGTAATTTGTGTCCTTTCTTTTCAGTTTGAAGAAGTCCTTTTAACCTTTCTTGTAAGGTCAGGTTAATGATGGTGAACACCTTTAGTTTTTGCCTGTCTGAAAAACTCTCTCTCTCTCCTTCAATTTGGATTGATATCTTTGCTGAGTGTAGTATTTTGCGTTGGAAGTTTGTTTGTTTGTTTGTTCATTTGTGGTTTTGTCAGGATTTTAAATATATCTTGTCATATATGGCCTTCTGGCCTGCACAGTTTCTGCTGAAAAATATGCTGATAATCTTACAGATGTTCCTTGTATGTAACAAGTTGTTTTTCTCCTGCTGGTTTTAAAATTCTTTCCTTGTTTTTAACTTTTGACAATTTAATTACAACATTTTTTTTTAAAGATTTTTATTTATTCATTTGATAGACAGAGATCACAAGTAGGCAGAGAAGCAGGCAGAGAGAGAGAAGGAAGCAGGCTCCCTGCTGAGCAGAGAGCCCGATGCGGGCTCGATCCCAGGACCCTGGGATCATGACCTGAGCTGAAGGCAGAGGCTTTAACCCACTGAGCCACCTAGGCACCCCACAACATTTCTTGATGTGGGTCTTTTTGGGTTTATCTTGTTTAAAAGCTCTGGGTTTCCTGGGTCTGGATGTCTGTTTTCTTACTCAGGTTAGGGAATTTCACAGACATTATTTCTTTGGATAATTTTCTGCCTCTTTTTCTCTCTCTTCTCCTTCTGGGAACTTTGTAATGCAAATATTAGTGAGCTTGATGTGTCATAAGTCCCTTAAGCTATCTTCAAATTTTTTTCCCCTATTCTGATTAGGTGAATTCTACTACCTTGTCTTCTAGTTCATTAATCCTTCCTTCTGATTCATTCGGTCTCTTCTTCAACCTCTCTAGTGTATTTTTCCAGTTCAATGATTGTATTCTTTAGCTCTGTAATTTCTGCTTGGTACTTTTTGTTTGTTTATTTGTTTTAGCACTTTCTTATATTTTCTGTTTCTGTTGAAGTTCTCACTGGGTTTATCCATTCTTCACCCTAGTTCAGTGACCATCTTTATGACCATTACTTTGAACTGTTTGTCAGATAAATTACTTTTCTCTGTTTTCTTAAGCTTTTTTTCCCCCAGAGGCTTTATCTTGTTCTTTCATCTGGGACATATTTCTCTGTTTCTTCATTTTGCTTGACTCTGTGTTGGTTTTTAATGCATTAAATGAAATAACTGCCTCTCTTAGTCTTGAAGTATTGGCCTTGTGTGGGAGATGAACCTTGTTCAACTCTGTTCTAGCTCTTGGCTGTCTCTCCAGCCTCTGATTGTCCACATAGCCTATTATATTTTAAATATCTCCCACTTGCTGAGGGTATGCCAAGACCTGTCAGTGTCCTAAAGAAGAGGATATCTGTTAGCACTTAGCTTCCAGCTAATTGGAAGCCAGACCCTCTGAGGGCAGCTTTTATAGTATGATAATATATACACTTCTGTGGGACTACAATCATAAACCCTACTGTCCCCCAGAGTCAGGTAATCTGGAAGTTTCCCCTAGGTGACAGTCACAAAAATCAGGGAGCCAGGGAAATGCATAAATTTGTTTCTGGGAAATACCAGTGAGCAGGATCAAGGTAGAGAGAGCACAGAGATGGCATCCCCTGATCCACATTCCTAGCAAGCACCTCTGTAGCCTCTAGATATGTGCAATCTTGATGGCTTCCCCTTAAGCCAAAATCCAGGACAAGCAAAGAGGTCCCCACAAAAAACTGGGTGGGAATACCTAATTTTGCTGTCCATACATTGCTCTCGTGGTGTTAGCCTGCCAAGAATGGTATCTCTGATTGTTGCACTGCCATGGGACCCAGGAATACCAACTGTGTTGGCTACTAGAGCAATGTGGTCAAGGGGTGTTCCCTGGGTGGCAGTCCACAAAAACTGGGATACCAGACATGAATCTTTGTTCTTTTTTAATACCCCATATTTTGACATTTTCAGGGAAATACATGTTTTCCTTAAAGTTAGAGGTTTTCTATTAGGTTCTGGATCAGTGACATGGTTGATACTTTTATCAACCATGACATGGTTGATACTTTATTTTCCATGAAAATAACTCTTTTTTTTAATGTTTTATTTATTTTCAGCGTAACAGTATTCATTGTTTTTTCACCACACCCAGTGTTCCATGCAATCCGTGCCCTCCCTAGTACCCACCACCTGGTTCCCCCAACCTCCCACCCCCCGCTCCTTCGAAACCCTCAGGTTGTTTTTCAGAGTCCATAGTCTCTCATGGTTTACCTCCCCTTCCAATTTCCCTCAACTCCCTTCTCCTCTCCATCTCTTATCACTAACCTCCATGAATAGCCCTGTGTGTTTAATGTAAACCGAACTGCAGGTAGACTGTACTTTTAGAAAATCTGATTTTAAAAACATAGACTAGCATGATAAGGCAACTTAGTGGTTTAAAAGGATTCTTCACATTATAAAGGCATTTTATATGTCTAACTCATTTATAAGATTTTATTTACAAACAACACTTAGGGCATACCAGGTATGAAAAGGCAGATGTTGTACCTTGGCCACATTATGATAACTTTTATCTAAAATACCTAAAGTACTTTTACAAATGTTTTTAATAAATTACCTTTAACTTACCTACTAATAAATTACCTTTAACTTACCTACTAAGAGTGAAATGTACAAAAGCTCCTTGAGCATGTAGTATTAATCTACACTGTAACTGGGAGAGTTTAACCTTAGACATTCAGCCATTTTCCTAAGCTTGCTTAGCAACTTGGAAGCACTACTAAGACATGAATATGAAGTATCATGGGTTTAGCCTAGAATGTTCTCCACTAGAATCTACTAGAAAATAGGTCTCAGGTTTTTTTAAATATGAAAATTTCTAACCTAATTTGGTATTGCAAAGCCTATGCAGATTTCCAAAATGTCTTTCAGATCAAGCCTTTATTTTCAGCAGTTGCTCTCCTTAGATAATTTTAAAAGCATGAATTTTCCCATTAGCAAATTACTACTGTCTTGCCATTCCTTTGGCAAATTTTAACTCCACTACAGTTGCTGAAGGTGGATGGGGGGTGGGAGTGGCATCTCTGTATAGCTATATTTTAAGTTGATTGGAGACCTAAAATCCAGAGGTTGGGAAATGATTTCTGAAGGACCCTCTTTGCAGCTCCCCTAATAGCAACCCCTGATTCTTGTATTTGATTTTATTTTCAAAGTGCTTTCAAAGCATACATTGCTTCAGTTGATCAACATGATCCCATTTATAGTTTTCCACAGCTGAAGCTTTTTTTAAAATTTTTAAAATTTATTTTATTTTCAGTGTAACAGTATTCATTGTTTTTGCACCACACCCAGTGCTCCATGCAATACGTGCCCTCCCTAGTACCCACCACCTGGTTCCCTCAACCTCCCAGCCCCCGCCCCTTCAAAACCCTCAGGTTGTTTTTCGGAGTCCACAGTATCTCATGGTTCACCTCCCCTTCCAATTTCCCTCAACTCCCTTCTCCTCCCCATCTCCCCTTGTCCTCCATGTTATTTGTTATGCTCCACAAATAAGTGAAACCATACGATAATTGACTCTCTCTGCTTGACTTATTTCACTCAGCATAATCTCTTCCAGTCCTGTCCATGTTGCTACAAAAGTTGGGTATTCATCCTTTCTGATGGAGGCATAATACTCCATAGTGTATATGGACCACATCTTCCTTATCCACTCGTCCCTTGAAGGGCATCTTGGTTCTTTCCACAGTTTGGCGACCGTGGCCATTGCTGCTATAAACGTTGGGGTACAGATGGCCCTTCTTTTCACTACATCTGTATCTTTGGGGTAAATACCCAGTAGTGCAATTGCAGGGTCATAGGGAAGCTCTATTTTTAACTTCTTGAGGAATCTCCACACTGTTCTCCAAAGTGGCTACACCAACTTGCATTCCCACCAACAGTGTAAGAGGGTTCCTGTTTCTCCACATCCTCTCCAACACACGTTGTTTCCTGTCTTGCTAATTTTGGCCATTCTAACTGGTGTGAGGTGGTATCTCAATGTGGTTTTAATTTGAATCTCCCTGATGGCTAGTGATGATGAACATTTTTTCATGTGTCATTTGTATGTCTTCATTGGAGATGTGTCTCTTCATATCTTCTGCCAGCTGAAGCTTTGAAGTGGTTAAGGGAGGTGCCATTGATAGTTTATTTTATAAGAGCTTTGATTCCTGATCCAGGACTCTGTTCCACCCCACCAAAGTGACATGCATGGTGACTCCACCTTTCTTTGGCACTTTTATTAAAAAGGCATTTCTCAAGCCACAGAGTTAGAGGTTAATGGGAGCTTAGAAAACTTCTAGTCCATCTCCTTTATTTTGTACACAAGGAAAAGGAACCCCAGAGAACTCAGGCCATTTGTCTCTGAGAAAGCTACATTGTTTGTGTTAAGAAAAGGCAGAACCATCAAACTCTCCCTTCTTTTTTTTTTTTTTAAGATTTTATTTATTTACTTGACAGAGGTAGAGAGATCACAAGTAGGCAGAGAAGCAAGCAGAGAGAAAGAGGGGAAGCAGGCTCCCTGCTGAGCAGAGAGCCCAATGCGGGGCTCAATCCCAGGACCCCGAGATCATGATCTGAGCCAATGGCAGAGGCTTGAACCCACTGAGCCACCCAGGCACCCCAAACTCTTCCTTCTTTGATGCTCTACAACATCAGAAATGGACAAGAGTTTACAGGTTTCCTCTTCCTTTCCACTCATTGTGTGCTTAGCAGTATCACATGGACTGTCAGTATAGGAAAGGGCACACAATAAATGTGGAGAAAGCAAGCCAAGAAAAGAAGCTAGCCTTCAGGGAACATAGTTGTTCATTCTAACTTGAGAAGAAAATCATTCAGGGAAATAAAAATTATCAGAATCATGGTCTAAAAAGAGCAGAATTATTTGTCTAAGTTAGAGATTTATAAACTATTCAGAAATAGTTTTCTCAGGGTTTATGGCTTGTCCATTCTCAGAAGCCAACCTCAAAAGCCATGTTAGGACCTGGAATTCAGGCTTCCATTTGAAGTCCTCCTGTGGAAGTGACAGGGATCGTTTTGTCAAAGTCTGGAAGGTAGATATGAAAAGTAACTCTGTGGAGTTGTAGGCAAAAGGAACAAACTATCACCAGAATATACCCATGATGCAAAAGGAAGCACTAAAAGTAAGTTATACCCTTGTAAATCCATTCATCTTTGAGAAGAATTCAAACTGACTCACTGTCTGATCCCTGTACTCTCTACAGTGAAGCCTGACTGTTTGGCTCATGGGAGGTGTACCCACCCCTTATTCTGCCTGCCTTCCCCCTGGTGTTCACTGGGTGATGGCTACTGGTCCAGCCTCACAGCTGCCCAGCAGTTTAGCTTCTTCTCCACCCCAGCCACTCCCAGCAATAAAACAGGACAGAGTGAGCAACTAGGGACCTGCATCACACAGTGATATATGAAAATGAATCATTTAAGGACAGGGATCATGTTTGCAGTGTTTAGAGTGAAAAGGTGCTGTCTACTCCATGGTCTGAGGGAATGGTACTCCATGGTCTGAGAGAACATATTTGGGCTCACTTGTGACTCATTCAGTCTGGCTTGTTCCTGACACCTGTCAGAAGTGGGCTTATCCCTACTTTTAAAGACTTTCTAAATGCTTAAAGTGTTGGGTCCAGCTCTGACTTTAATATCATAATTAATTAATTATTTAATTACTCTGTGTGTGTTTTGCCACTAACCTGAATACCACATGTGTTGCATAGAGACATGCCCTTCTTCATGTGAGACAGACGAAGACCAATGTGAAAATGTGATCAGACCTCCCAGGAACTATCTCTTAAAAGTCTACTCAGAGTATTGAAAGTCTGGGAGAAAAGCATAGCTGGTGTGTTTAGGCCAGCCTGGGGTAGAACATGTTGAGAATAGTCAGCTTGAGTATCTAGTCAATTAGCTGGCCCATGGTCACTTTCATTTTATGGGAAGGAGACAGTCTGGACCTCTCTGTGTGTCTACCTCAGGAGCTCCAAGCTTTTCAGACTGGTAGCTGGGACACTTTATTCCTGGTACTTACACAAAAGGAATGACAAAGTTGAAGGAACAGAGCAAAGTTTGGAAGGCCTAAGAGAATAGGTTGCATGAAAGACTGTAGATTACTGTAAATAATAAAACTCTTTCAACTTAGGGAGCAGTGGAGAAAGCATCAGCAAGAGAACAGCCGAGGACATACCACCCACCCACTGGGTGGCAAAGGAGACAGTGACAAAGGTCTCTGCAGGGAAGGGAGGAGAGGGGAGGGGTGGTTGGAGTTCCTATAAATCATGTAGGCAAGGAAATAAGGCCAAAATTACTGAGATTAGTGCAAATCTCACAAAAAGAGCAAGAGCCTTTTCAAACTCAACATATGTAAGAATTAAATCTCTCAGACCTGGTGGAAGCAGAAATGTACTTGAGGGAAGAAGGTAGAGTTGAAAGAGGCAAATGATCCTGTTCTAATTCTGCACCCTCACTCTGAGACCTGAGATCTGATGTCCTGAGAACAAACCCCAGCACCCTCGTGGCTCCCAGAGCCCCACAGCAGTGGCTCTCCACACTAAGTACTTATTAGAACCACCTGGGAGCTTTCTAAAACTAATAATGACTAGGTTCCATGTCCAGCAATTCTAACCTAGATTTTCTGGGTGCTTTAAAACACTAGACAGTTAGTAAAACTCCTCCTATCCCAGGTGACTCTAATGGACAGCCATTGAGTAACAAACATGGAAGTCTAAACGTGCATCAGGGATGATCAATAATAATCTTAAACACAACCTTAGTGAAGACCAATCTAGAAAAATAAATCATGAACCAGTCCATTGGCACCCAACTTTTCAGTTACAGTCACCTACAGCTAATTACCAACTTCTCCCAAAACTGACTTCATAGCTTTCCCAAAATTCGACATCACAGCCCTTTGATACCATTATACACTAGTTCTTTTCATTAGCCAAATACTTGCCCAGTTTTCATGTTTGGATTGCATTCATTTTCCCAAGGGAGTCTTCGCTCACCTGTAAAATAAAGTGGAGCCCTCTTACTATTAACTGCTACAGAATTCTAAACTTCTCCTTCATGATTATTATCACTTATAATTATTTAATTAGTTATTGTTATGACTCCCCACTATGCCAAAGCTCCATGAAGATGGGTAATATCTCTTTTTTAAATCTCTGCTTTATTCTAAGTATCTGGTACACAGAGGACACAGAATAAACATTTATTAACTTACAAGACCAAACTGATAGAACAGGACCTTGACTATGTAATATTCCCTGTGGGTATAATTCCTCCAAAAATACTAATGTTGGCCAGATTACGCATGAGAGCTGGAGAGCTATCCTCCACTAGCTGATCCTGTCCAGTGATTATACTGTGCCCAGAAAGAGGAAGTAATTCATTTAAGCTGAGTTGTTGAACAATAGGTCTAAAAATTAGGCTGGGAATGGGGAGGGGATTAGAAATCTTTCTTTCCCTCTAGTGCAAACATCTTGACCAGGAGGTCCTTTCCTTACCAGGACCATTCTGAAAACCCATTTCAGTCCTCAGTTTTCACCAGCACTGCTTTATTAGTGCCTTGAACTTGGAAACTGAAGGCACTTTGGTCTGGAGCACTTTACACAGTATTTGATCGAACCCCTTAACTTCACTGTCTTCAAAACTTGCAAGCCTTCAAACTTTCCCCTCATTCTCCACAAATGGCACCCCTCCCATTAACATGAGATGAGAAATAAGCAACAGAGAACACTTCAACTTTCTTCCACCAAACCATGTGCCTTCTTCCATCTGTACTAATGCTGTCTCTCTCGTGACATGAGTGAGGTTGCTCCCTCCTGTGCACAGGATCCCTTTCCCTCCGCCCTTCTCAGGGACCTCACGGTACAGAAGGCTTCCCACCTCTACATAGTCAGCTTCTTCCACTGTACTCTCTCTCTCTCTTCCACATTCAAATACCATAAAAGCAAAGCAAAGCAAAATGGACTTGACCCCTAGTTTTCCCCTCCAGCTACCCCCTCTTTACTACACTCTGCAACCAAACTTCTTGAAAGATATCTATGCTCACTATCCTCATTTCCTCACCACCCACTCACTTCCCACCCACTCTGCTCTGCTAAGCCCACAGAAAATTTCCTGAATTCACTAATGACAGACAGGCTGCTCAGCCCAGTGTCACTACTCCGTCCCCCTCTTATCTAACTTGTCATTGTTGGTCTGTACTTTGACTAATCCCTCCATGCTGAATCACTAACCTTGGCTTCTATGAACCACCCTCTCCCTTATTACCCTTGCTTTTTCAATCCCCTTTGGTGGATTATCCTTCACTATGAAATTTAAATGTCAAGGTTTCTCAAGGTTTGTCACTAGCCTCTTTCTCACTCTGTAATCTCTCTTAGTTGATATCTTCATGCCCATTATTTAAATTTCCAGCCATTTCCCAGTAGCTGCCAAATGTCTATCACAGACTCCTGTGAATTTTAGAGAGCTCTCCGCAGATTACCTTCTCAAGATATCATTTGTGTGTCACTTCAAATTCAAGAGAGACTAAAACCAAACTGCCTTCTATCTCCCTCCAGTGTCTTCTCCATCTCAGTGAACATCACCAATGCCTTTCAGCTGTATAGGCCAAAAACCTGAGGTCATTTTTCACACTCCCTCTACTTTACCTCCCAAATTGAATCCACTGCCAAGTCCTATTAATTTTATCTCTTTCAAGTTCTGTCTGCTTCTTTCCATGTCCACTTGCACTACTATGGCCTAAGCTATGATCCTAATTTGTCTCTCCCATTCGCTCCCCCCACCATTTTAATCCACTTATCACAACCAGAAATACTTCTAAAATATAAATCTGATTATGTCGCCCATGTTCTTAATACTCTTCAAAGATTTCATATTGTTTATGGTGTGGAAAAACAATATCCTCTCCGTGGCCTAGAAAGTGTCCCTGAGCTAGTCCTAGCCTTCCCCCTGCCCTCATTCAGGTCTCATTCCCTTTGACTCATTCCCATCAGCCACTCTGATTTTCTTTTCATTCTTCGAAACATGTGCTCCCTCCAGGTTCATCTCTTTGCACGGTGTTCTTTCCTCTAACACACGCACTCTTCCCTTTCTTTCTGGCCTCCATATCTCAGCTATATATACTTACTCAAGGGTTCTCTTCCTTGAAACCCCCAGATGAGATTAAGTCTCCTTGCTCTCCACAGTCATGGGATGCTGAACTTTTCTGTCACAGTGCTTTTCAGTTGGTCATTGTGTGAGTTTGTGTGTAATATCAATGTCTATTTATCTCCCCTTCATGGGGCAAGGACAATTATGTTTTTCTCACCACTTGCAGTAGTGTTGTGATGCACCACCCTGATTTCCCTACAGGAGATAAAGACTTATGTCCCCAACAGCTGGGAGCATTACCACCCATACCCCTCAGCTTACACTCCTCCTCAGGAATTGACAGGGCTAAAGACAGTTGCCTCAACCAAGGTCATGCCTGCTTCCTCATGCAACCAGCATCCAGTCTTTAAATAAAGTGAGGACATAAAGGCCCAACCCTTCACCCCAATTTGGGGTACTTTTGAAGGCATATCTCATCTGCACAGCTGCACATGGGGTTAGCTGTGGCTTCGCTGAGACTGTGACAGCCCTCCTCCTCCCTCTGCCCTATCTTGCATTTGTCATCTCCTTTCCATATATGTTGATCCGAAAGCACTCTGTAATCACTCTCTTGATTGCACTCTCTTGCAATGCACTAATCTCCATTTCAGAGTCTGCTTCTCAGGGATCCAAACCTACAACACCACTATACTCCCAGCCTGAGCACAGTGCCTGGATCCCAGCAGGTATTCAATAAGAATTTGTTGAATAAATGCAAGAAACAATGAAGAAAGTTTAAGGGAAAAATCTCAGAAGTCACTGCTAGTTAGTGACAGAATAAGAGTTAAAATCAAACTTTCTCTTCTGCCAGCCCTGGCCTTACTTCTGATACATTTTTCATATATTAAATTTGCAACAAAAAATTTATAATGTCAAATGCTGCAAAACTAGGATCTCTTGCTGATTGCAGCATATATGGTTAAAGCTTTTTAGCAAAGCAGTTTGGCATTACCAGTTGAAGGCTATGAGCATGGACATATCTTGACCCATAACCCCACTCTTGTAAATGGCCTGAAATATGGAAACACTGCTATGAGCACATCTCTTCCCTGCAGCAGTATTTGTAATTAAGAAAAAAAAAAAACCTTAAAATAAATAAAAATTCAAGACAACTTAAAGGTGCAAGCATAGGAGAGCAATTAAATCAATAACAGCATATCTACTTGGTACAGTCTCATCAAAAATGATTGCTCTGAAGACATTTACAATGTCAAATGAAAATAGCAGCACTAAAGTCATATGTTCGACGTGTCATACTATCTAGGAAGTGAATATATACATTAAAAAATGCTTGGAGGAAATAGACTAAAATGCTCTTATTGCATATGTTACAGTATAACTTTTTCTTTTAAAAATATTTCCCAATTTTTACATAATGTGCTTATATTGCTTTATAATGAAAATCATAAATATAGTAAACAGTTGAGATGATAGATGGTTAAAGTAATGGTTGTTATTAATTTGGAGGTTACTTTTCAGTGTTGTTGTTAACCCAGGGCAGACCTCAGAGTCCTAGAATCTGATTCTCAGCTCTGGCCTCCCACTGTGGTCCCTGGGATTCTTTAAAATCTACTGAGGCTGGCATCTTTCCCCCAGAGATTTGGATTGTACTGATCTTAGATGAGATCTGGAAAGCATGATTTTTTTTTTTTTTACTTTTATTTGGCTGTTTATTTCAAAATAATTCCAAACTTACAGAAAAGTTTTGAGAAGATTCACTAACTTTTAAATTTTGCCACACTCAGTTTATCATTCTTTCTCTCTAATAATATAATAATTGTTTTATAATCAAACCATTTTAAGGAAGGTTGCATATATATATCATGCTTTTTGACCCCTTAATCCTTTAACATTTCCTAAGAACAAGATGTTCTCTACTAAAACCACAGTGCAGATATCAAAGTCAAGAAACTTAGTACGGATACAGTACTGTATGCATACTCTAATTCTGAATAAGCATGCCACAAAGAAAGGAGTCATGGAGGGATTGGCTGCCATCTAATTGTAACATGGGCAACAAAAGCCAAAAGCTGCAAGGCAAGAGGAGCCAGCTCTGTCCTTTCAACTATTCTTTTTTTTTTTTTGCTTCCCCATCCTCTCTTCAATCTGTGAGCTCCTCTCTATTCTTTCTAAGCAATTCTGGTTTATTCCAGTAAAGTCCTTACGTTAGCTGAGATCACTTTCTGTTGCTTGCCAACTAGGAATTCTGCTGGGTCAGAGTAGTTGAGCTGGGACTGTTTATAGAGTACTTGGGTCCCTTGTTGGTTTCTCTTGGCCTTTACAGGCTATTCTAGGACATTTCTCCCTCTCCTTTTTTAAGACACCAAATGGTCCATAAATAAGGAACAGGTAGAAGACAGTGTTATAAAGAAACTGGTGGGAGGCAAGTGTTATACCTATCCACAGGAGAGCACATCTGACAAATCCTGGCTCAAGAAAAGTCCTGATGGCCTAGGGCTCTGAGTGGACAGAAAGCATGGCTGAAAGCCTGTTTCTCTCCACACCTGAGGAAGCCATGGCCCAGGACTTCCTCCAGACACAGGAACTTTAAAGAGCACTGCACCCATTCCCTGTGCATGGAGACCTTGCCAGATGGGTGGCATCTGAGAGCCCGGCAGAGAGCTGTCAGGTCTAGACCTGTTACTAACAGCCCCTCTGGTCTGAGTTGCAGGGAAAGCAGTGTCTGTGGGCTTGGGGGATGCACCCTGGCCTCCAGGCAAGATGCTGGAGACTGCCAATGTCTGGCATTCCAGCATTTAGGCATTCAGGTTCAGAACTCTTGCCTCCTCTGTGATAAGGGAAGATTAGATCAGACACTTGTGTCTCAGGATATCTGCTCATCTCCTGGAGTTGTGAGCTGTATATTTCCCTGGAGAAGGAAAAATGCTTAAAAATTCATTTCTTGCCTCTCTACTTCCGTCTCTCCAACTTATTTGGGTTGGACATACAGGATTATTGTGTTAAGAAAGAAGGGAGGTTTTAATGCTCCCATTGAATTCTAAAACATTGGGAGGTTTCTCCCTCCTCTAGACTCCTCCTTCTCTCAAAAGTTTGCAGAGGCACCTTGTTGGCTCAGTAGGTACAGCATGTGACTCTTGATCTCTGGTTATAAGTTTGAGCCCAACACAGAGTGTAGAGATTACTTAAAAATAAAATCTTTTAAAAAATGTTTACAAACCACTGGACAAGAATGATTCTGAAGATTCACTGAACAGAAAGAAGGGTTGGACTCAAACTGTACAAATAGAATATAGTCCAAGGGATAAATGCACACTATTTGCAATTGGTTTAGAATGTTATTAAACCAACGGTACATCTTACAGTCATTGCTACAAATCCAGAAACTATAATACATACTGCAGTGAAAGGGAGAATTGTGAAATGGAAAGAGCAACAGCTTTGGGTCAATAGGCTTGGACTTAAGTCCCAGCTCAGCCACCAAAAAGCTAAAGCCTTGGACAAAGTTCTTCACATTGTTTTGAGAATCAAAAGAGATCCTAGAAAGTTCTTAGTGTTAACCTAGCACACAGTGAGCTTACAACACAAGTTATTAGATTTTTGTAGGTGTTGATCTCTCCTAGCTGGCTTCTTGAGGATGGGGAACATCCATCCCTTTGAACCTTCTGCATCTAGCATGTATTTGGCACAGAGTAACTGCTTATTAAGTTTAGTTGACTTAAACTGAGTAAACCTATAGTAGTATCATCTGATTTAGGTTTTAAGTTCATCAACTATTTATTTGACTTTTTTCAAAGAGTTGGGAAACGAATTCAAATAGGAGAGAATCTGACCTATTCTGCTGTAAAGCGTTTTTAACATTTGTTGCTAACAAAATGATCTGTTGTCAATGCTGATGGTCTGCATTGGAGATAAACTGTGGTATATTTAGTGTTACACAAGAGTTTTCATGAACCACAGCTTCTGCCCAATGGGGAATCTAGTTTCAGAGCAGACACCAAACAGAAGTCTAAAATTCCTGGCATGGGCACTGAGAGCAGAAAACTTAGATTTTATGGAAAGACCGTTAGTGACAGAAAAATCAGATACAAATGCAGAACCTCAATAGATCCACAGCTACTGTATAATCCATGCACACCAACCCTGCAGAACATGGTAAAGCCATCCTTAAAAGTCAGTGGATCAAGGGTTTCATGTTATTCTTTGAGAAAATGTGTAAGGAACAGTTGAAAATGGGATTAAAAATAGATATTCTAAGTCAGGCCAATCCTAATGACACAAGAATAAATAAGGATAAGAAGAATCACATCTAAACCAAACCAGTTACAATGAGCAAATGAGTAGTTTATGGGAAAATGTTGTAAACTACAAAAAGTATTAGATTTTTAGCATTATTATTTTCCCATATTCCTCTAAGAATACCTTAGATTGCCCAGACCACACATGTCAGGGATGATAGTGGTAAAAAAGTAAAAGCTGGAAACTCAAATATCTAGCAATATCTGGTTAACCTCGAAGTCTTATTCTGATTTGAGGAAAAGGTGTTGTTTTGGGATATCCGATATCCTGCCACAGTGTTTTGTGCCTTGTATCAGATCTATAGGAAGGAGTATTACTAACAGGATCCTTACTAGGTCCATGAGCTGAAGTCCAAAGGGCTCATAGTACAAGTAATCACAGTCAAGCAGGGAGAGATGAAATGCTTGCACCTCGGGCTAGAGAAGAAGAGTGCATTTTTTATGTTCCTGAAGGGAGAAAAACTTTTGTAATTCTATAATGAAATAGTGAATTGGTAGACTAAAGAAAAGTAACAATTTTCACATAGCACAAAACTGAGTAGGACGATGCATTGGGAAAAGCACTTGAATGGGTCTTTTCCTGTGACTTTAATATACTTATTGAGATGAAATATGTACAGTTGGAGCAAGAATTGTAGTTGAACAAAGAATTGCTTTCAGGTGCCTGGAGGACAGTGATGCTAGATACTCCACAACTACTCATTATCATATCACATGGCTAATGTTAGGCCAGATGCTTCTCTTCCTACCTGTGGGTCATTTATGACTTGGAAACATTCTTGTTAAGACATCAGCCTTGGAATCCTCACTTCCCATGGCAGGAAACCTGCTTTGTTCACCTGATTCCGAGGCAGTGACTTTGGATCCTGCCAGAATCCACAAACTCATCCTGTATTGATAGCATGGTACATTTTAATGTAGTAATTTAGTAACATGGAAGCTTCCATATTTATACATACATTATCTTCCCTAGTAGCCTTGTCAGAAAGGTGAGCTCAGTAGGATTAATTTTGAAGGATGGGACTATTAAAACACGAAGACTGTAGGTGGGGAGACACAAGTTGGAGTCAGGTTTTGCAGACACAGATATTATTGTCTTAAAGGAACTATCTAATCCCTCTAGACCTCAGAGCTGTCACCTGATGAAGGAGATGAAGTTGAATCGATAGTTTTAAAACTCTTCTGGCTGTCATTTATATTAATACTTTGTAGTTCAACTCAATGCATACATTTCTATGTATATAAAACGTAACTGAAATTATGTTTCACAAAAATAAGCATTATGTCTGATTTTTCCCCATATTTCATTCTGTTCCAGTTCACTATTTTTAGAGAAAAATCTGAGTTATGACTCACTACATGATTTCAGGATTCACTAATGGGTTACAATTTACATTTTGAAAAACAGTGAAAGATGTGATCAAAAATAATCTTTCCAGTGCTTATTTCTCATTGTATACCTGAAGTCAAGAAATCAGGATTCAACACCTAATCTAGGACCCACTTCTCCTCTCTTGCTTAGGTGCTATGAGAGGGTAAGGATTTCTCCCTGAATTATGAGTTCTATACTCACTGTTGTACCCATCCAGTCGTGTAGTCTTATAATCTTGCTGTGATTCATTCTGTCATTCTTCGATTTGATTAATTTATTCCACAAACCTTTGGGTTTGGGAAGAAAAATCTGGGTTTGAATCCAAGCTTCATTTGTTAAACACCCTCCCTAATCTTCAATCCGAGCTTGTTGTGAGGATCAACAATAAAGGATGTAAGCCTGTAGCACAGTGAGGGCACAAAATACACGTCAGATTAGTGGTACTTTTGAGACAGGTGTGCTGGGTCTTGTGCTGGCACAGATGTTGTAAGAACTCAACCTGGAACATGTCCTTGGGAGACTCTAACTGTTCTCTTGCTCATCCTCCTGCTCTTTTTGCTTTGTTAACTTTTAAAATTTAGCAATGTGTCTCAAATGTTTTTCTGCCAGCATATATAGTTGTAGGAAATAATTCTTCATGCTTGGTTACTATTACATTTTATAGTTGTATCATAATTTATTTCACATTTTAAAAAGGTATTTCTGGTTTTTTGCTTTGAAAAGGTTTTGTATAAAGGTGAAGGTAATGCATGAGCATTGAAATATGAAGTAATTAAGTAAATAAGTTTTTTAAAATTTCTTTTCAATGTTCCAGAATTCATTGAGTAAACAACTTTTTAATTAGAAAAGCAAAATTCTTCCTTCTACTCCCACCTCTATCCCTTCTACACAATAACCTTTATTAATAATTACTTGAATATGCTTTTGTGTTTTCTAATGCATATATAAACAATTTTAAATATATTCATACAGTGATGTGAATGGTTTCACATACACTTGTAGAAAATGAGTTCTGAAATGTATCTTTTATTTTTTTACATGTATGATTATGTATTTGTCATATTCTTATGTTAATCAGTTTAGTCATGATAAGGGTCACTCATCTGAAAATTTCCTGAAGTTCATTTGAGGTGCAGGTCATTGCAATGTAGCTTTTATTTACTTTATTTATTTTTATCTTTTTGCAATGTGGCTTTTAAAATGAGTATATTTGGGGTATCTTTTGTTGTCAGAACATGTAGATCTATCATTCTTTAAGTGGCTGTATGCATTCCATTGTATGGATGGATCATAATTTATTTAACCCATCCCCTGTTGATCCACATTCTGCAGATCCTAAAAATTGTTTCTAGATTTTGCTGTCATAAATAATTATGCAATGAACACCTGTGCACCCTCTTGAGATAACTCTAGGATAACTAGTAGAAGTGGAATGTCTTTATGCCTTTAAAATGTTGATGTATATTGCCAAAGTACATTGCAGAAAGTTGTGCCAATGTAAACTTATACCAACAGTGTTATGAAGAATGTCCAAATCTGTATGCCCTTTCCAAAGGTGGTTTATCAATACTTTATTTTTGTGAACTTTTTTCTCATTAGTAAATAGTAACAGGAATGTTTAAATTAATTCAGTAGAGGAAAGGAGGAGATGTGTGGATAAGAGGAAGTAATGGTTTTGCCAATCCTGGAATAATTTGGGGGGGTTTTGGGGAGTTGCCTATGAGACAAGAGAGATTTGACTTCCAGGAGAGATTTGACTGGCCATTGGCTTTCTGCAGGACATGCTGTTTTGTGAAGGCTTTCGGCATCTACCATGTGTCAGATCATAACTCAAACGGCATAAAACAAGCCTGGTTACCATTTCTCAGCTATGCTAAACACGAGCTATGTTGACTCTGGTGTGACTGATTTTACTTCTTCTCCTTTATTCCACCAGCTAAGAGGTAAATGTAACACCACCACCTTTTGTTGCCTAGGACTTGGCTTATGATGCAAAGAACTTTGGGGGTACAAATGGAAATCAACACTCTTGCCTTTTGCGGGACAGATGCCGAGATTCTATTAAAAGTAGCTATGGTCCTCTGGCAACTTGGATTAACTCACTTGCCATTTCCTGGCAGAAGAAAATACCCTACGACTTCCTATCCAAGTCTGCAATCCTGTATTCTGGACTTTCTCTTTTAATCTACAAAGTAGGAATATCACATTGAAACAACTGATGTTTTGTTTAAATATAAAAGGGAACTGTTGGATAATGCAGAATACCTATTTTCAAAGCCCAGATGTCAGTAATAACAAAAAGAAGGGGCAAAAATGGCTTATGAAAGCTAGAGCAGATTCAAATATCCAACCGGTAAATATCCAAGCAAGAACACCCATATAATTGAAAAATTCATTATGTGGATGAGGACACAGGGGTACACAGACTTATCTGTGTGTGACTTATCTCACATCACTCAGTGTGTTGATGACAGCACTGGAACTCAAACCTAACTCCCATGACTCTAAGTTCAATGCCCCTTCTGCTGCATCACTGTCCTTCTGTTGAGAAGATCAGGTAGATGGTGGAGGTGGGAAATGGATACTGAGAAAGGAGATTGCACTTGTCCAGAGCAGAAGGTGGGGGACAGGAGAGAAGGAAATGAAAGAAGAAAGGTTGGGGTTGGGGGGGGGCAAAATAAAACACTTGGTTGGGAAAAGTTAAAAAGAAAGTTGATACCAAAGGCAGATGATTTACTGCACAAGAACACATCCTACCTTAGCTTCTAAAGAAACCAAGAGGCTGTTTGTTACTAGTATTAGCTAATATTTTAAAAATTAAAAGCAATCATTGTAGTGGCACCTGAATGACTTAGTTGGTAGGGCATGTGACTCTTGATCTTGGAGTTATGAGTTAGAGCCTCATATTGGGTGCAGAGCTTACCTAAAAAGAAAAAAACAATCATTGTAGTCATGTGTCCTGTTTTTGTATTAAATATGTGCATAGGACAATAGCTAATAGGAATGGCATGTTGATGTCTCAGAAGCATATACATGGAGTTGAGAGTTATTTTGATATGCAGACTGTTCCTATGTGTGCTGAATAAAATGATGGACTGATTCTACTCAATTTAAATGGAGACAAGGCCCAATTCAGTACATGTTTCCAGTATTTATAGAGCATTTTTTTTTAATCACCTTCTTGAGTCAATTTTTTTCCTCCAGAACAGCACCCCTGCCAAGGATCATGTTTCTGTGATACTACTTTTTTTTTTTTTCTCTTTCTCTCTCTCCCTGTAAATATAAAATTCCGGTTTAGCTCCTATACAGTGGATGGCCACAGGCAAGCTCTTGGCTACACCCACATTCAAGGAGTATTTAATCAAAGTTCTTCTGTCTTCCTGGAGAAACAGGTAAGACATAGTTGTGAAATCAATAGGAGAAAAATTATTTCTGATTTAGGAAATTCTAGTTTTTCCAACCAGTGATACGGAAAAGATAGAAAGCAGTCTGTTCTATTCAATCAGTCATGCTCACTTGCAACCAGATGAGAAATTTGTCAAAGCTCTCTCTAGGAATTTAGGTGGAATACTGGAACTTGTTCTGAACTCAGAAGATTCTAAGTCTTTGAGATGAACTAGGGTAAGAAGGAAGGAAGGAAGGGAGGGAGAGAGGAAGGAAGGAAAAAGGAAGAGAAGAAGGAAAAAGGAAGGAAGGAAGGAAAAGAAAGATTGACCTAGGAAGCTTTTTGCCAGCTTTTGTATCAGAAAGAGAATATTTGCTACAGCTGGCCTTGCAGAAGAAAAGTCTGGCCTATGGCAAAGTTCCCTTTCACCTTCGACAGAGCTCCTGCTGTAAGTGGCAGACAGGAGGCTGACCAGCAACCTGGTGCTTACTGTGTAGAGCGTATTTCTAGTTTATTCTGATTTTTAAAATTCTCTATCAGTCATCTTTCAGTAGGTTATGTTACAGTAACCAACAACCTTAAAATACTAATGGCTTCAAAAACAAAGCACTTCTATCTTGTTATGTTTCTCCCCTTGGCTCACATTATGTACCAGCTGCAAGTTAGCTCCATGTATCTACTTGATTCTGGAATTCAGGCTAAAAGAGTCTACTAAAGAGAGACGTAGATCAAGGACGCTGGGAGAAAACCACCATGCCTCTTTGAACTTTCTGCTGAATAGGGCCACTTTCACTTGCACTCACATTTCACTGACCAAAACAAGTCATATGGCCAAGTGCTGCCCCTAGGGAGGGCAGTGCACCCTCCAGCCAGGCTGTGCAGCATCAGGGGCAGGTAGAGTGTGGGAAGGGGCAGGGAACACCCAGCCATGGCTACAGAGCCTACCACAGGATCCTTGATTCAGCGGTATGCATGGGTCCTGGCTGCGCTGTGTTCCTCAAAGATCAGAATGGAGTTCATGCCCTTTAACATGTTCTGACTGGTAGCTCTCAAACCAAGGGACAGCAAGCAATATTAAATTTTGATTTTAAAACTAGGAATGGGTTAAGGTCAAGCTTGATGGGTGTGTGGTTTTCACCACCCATGTTTTACCCGATACTGAACAATGGGTATGGCTGATATGGTTTCTACATTTTTAAGAATTTGGCAGAATGGCAAAAACAGGAAAATATCTATAGGATGTTTTCTGTAGGGCCGAGACGACTTTTTTATGTAGAAAACTGTAACGTGGGGGATTCTGAGTGGAGGTTATAAAAGAAAAAGCCAATTTTGAATCATTTCTGAGCCAACTTTCACTGTTTGTGTGTTTAGATAAAGCAAGGAAGAAAGGCATCAGTGAAGATCAGCTGATTTTTAAACATTGAACCTACCCCCTGCCCCACCCCGCCGTGAAAATCAGCTTCAGACATCAATGATTCTGAAATGCAAGTCCAGCCCCAGGCAAAGGGTTCTCAGTAGATTGTTTGTCTTGAAAATTTCCTACTGGCATCTTCAGGCAATCAGTACCCTCCTTCTGCCGCTGCCAGCAGAGAGCCCCACTGCAAACCGTGTCTGGCTGAATCTGTAAAATTCAGCAGAAATGTGGGAAGCTTGTAGTTAGGGCTGGGAACCAGGCCAGCAAGAGCTTTCACACGGCCTAGGGAGCCAACAATCTCATAGGGGAGACAAATCGGTAAACAAGAAATTACATGAGAGTTATAATATACTGCAAGGAGGCGGCACGCCCAGAAAACTTTTCCAGTTCAAAGAAGGGAATTACAACTCACTCATACAAGATGGAAAATACTTCCTCCAAAGAAGGATGTGTAAATTAAGAAAGGACAGATTTGGTGGAGTCAGCCAGGTGACCTGAAGGAGTGGAAATTCACTCTGGGGCTCAGGTGCAGACTCCTAAGCAGGAATGAAATGGTGAAGGGGCTTAGGGTTCACTCCCTGCCCTGTCCCTGCCCTGGGCATGACTTTATTAAGATTTTTATGATGATAAATGCCACCCTGTTAATAGTCTTTTAAAAAACCAACTTAGGGGCGCCTGGGTGGCTCAGTGGGTTAGAGCCTCTGCCTTTGGCTCGGGTCATGATCCCGGAGTTCTGGGGTCGAGCCCCACATCAGGCTCTCTGCTCCGCGGGGAGCCTGCTTCCCCCTCTTTCTCTGCCTGCCTCTCTGCCTACTTGTGATCTCTGTCAAATAAATAAATAAAATCTTAAAAAAAAACCAACCCCAACTTACCTTGTTTTACTGTTTTTTTTTTAATTTATAAACTGTCATTATTTATTTATTTTTATTATATCCAGTTAGCCAACATATAGTACATCATTATTTTTGATGTAGTGTTCAACAATTCATTAGATGTGTGTAACACCCAGTCCTCATCACGCCACGTGCCCTCCTTATTTTGAAAAATAATTTGAATACCAAAAAGTTTTTTAAAAAGATAATAAAATAAATGCCCATGTAGCTATAACCCAGAATTAATAAATATTTAATTAACAATATTTAATTAGTTAATTAATTAATATTATATCATATTTTATTGTCTATTTTTATCAATCTTTTAATAAACTATTACCATTAAAGTTGAAGTCTCCTATAAACTTTTCCTGGGTCACATTTTTCTTCATCCGTCTCTTCAGAGTTAAGTGCTATTGTGAATTTTGTGATTCTGTCCTTGTTCTTATGTTTCTAAATATATATTGATAAACAACATAGATTGTTTATATGTATGTAAATTTTATGTTAATGATTTACTGTGCTATAATCTATAACTGGAATGTTTCTTAATATATCACATATATATAACAGAATATGATGGAATACATATATATGTATGTGTGTGTATATATATATATGTACACACACCACATCTTCTTTATCCATTCATCTATTAATGGATACTTCCATAATATGGCTATTGTAAATAATACTGCAATAAACATAGGAGTGTGTATATCTTTTTGAATTAGTGTTTTCATTTTCTTTAGGTAAATATCCAGGAGTAAATCATATGGTAATTTTATTTCTAATTTTTGAGGAACTTTCATATTGTCTTCCACAGTGGCTGCAACAGTTTGCAGTCCCATCAACAGTGCCTAAGTGTTCCTTTTTCTCCATATTTTTACAAACATTTGTTGTTCCTTGTGTTTTTGATTTTAGCCTTTCTGACAAGTATAAGGTGGATCTTATTGTGGTTTTGATTTGCATTCCCCTAACAATTGGTGATGTAGAGCATCTTTCCGTGTGTCTCTTAGCCATCTGTATATTTTCTGGAGATATGTCTGCTCATATTTTCTGCCCAGTTTTTTATTAGATTGTTTTTTGGTCTTATGTAAGTTCTCTGTATATTTTGAATACAAACCCTTTGTCAGATATGCCATTTGCAAATATCATTGCAATCAATAATTTTTCTGGTTTCAGGTCTCACATTTAGGTTTTTAATCCATTTTGAGTTTATTTTTGTGTATGGTATAAGAAATGGTCCAGTTTTATTCTTTTGCATGTAGTTGTCCAGTGTTCTCAACACCACTTATTGAAAACACAGTCTTTTTCAAATTGAATATTCTTGCTTCCTTTGTCAAAGATTAATTGACTACATAAGCATGGGTTTATTTCTGGGCTCTCTGTTCTGTTCCATTGATCAATATGTCTATTTTAGTGCCAGGACCATACTTTTTTGATTGCTATAGTCTTGTAGTATATTTTGAAATCTGGGATTGTGATACCTCCAGTTTTGTTCTTTTTCAAGATTCCTTTCATGATTCAGGGTCTTTTGGGTTTCCATACAAATTTTAGGATTTTTTTGTTCCAGTTACATGAAAAATGGTTTTCGTATTTTAATAGGGATTGAGTGAAATTTGTAGATTGCTTTAGATAATATGGTCATTTTAACAATATTTGTTCTTCCAAACCATGAGACTGGAATATCTATCTTTCCACTTGTTAGTGTCATCCTCAATACCTTTCATCAGTGTTTTATACTTTTCAGAGTTTAGGTCTTTCACCTCCTTGGTAAGGTTTATTCCTAAGTATTTTATTATCTTTGATGCAACTGTAAATTGGATTACTTTCTTCATTTCTCTTTCTGTTGCTTCATTATAAGTCTATACATATATCACAGATTTCTGTACATGAATTTTGTATCCTGCAACTTTACTGAATTTATTTATCAGTTCTAGTAGTTTTTTTGTATAGTCTTTAGGGTTTTCTGTCTATAGTACCATGTCATCTGCAAATAGTGAAAATTTTATTTCTTCCTTACCAATTTAGATGTCTTTTATTTCTTATTGTCTGATTGCTGCGGCTAAGACTTCCAGTACTATGTTGAATAAAAGTGGTGAGAGTGGACATCCTTGTCTTGTTCCTGAACTTAGGGGAAAAGCTTTCAGTTTTTCTTCACTGAGTGTGTGTTAGGTATGAGTTTTTCATACGTGGCCTTTATGTTGTTGAGGTATGTTCCCTCTAAACCTATTTTGTTGAGGTGGTTTTTTGTTGTTGTTATTGTTGTTGTTTTTATCATGAATGGTTGTTGTACTTTGTCAAATGCTTTTTCTGCATCTATTGAAATGATCATATGGTTTTTATCCTTTCTCCCATTGGCATGATGTATCACACTGATTGTTTTGTTAATATTGAACCAGCCTTGCATTCCAGAGATAAATCTCACTTGATCATGCTGAATGATTTTTTTTTAAAAAGATTTTATTTATTTATCTGACAGAGATAGAGATCACAAGTAGGCAGAGAGCCAGGCAGAGAGAGGGGGGAAGCAGGCTTCCCGCTGAGCAGAGAGCCCAATGCGGGGCTCAATCCCAGGACCCTGAGATCATGACTTGAGCTGAAGGCAGAGGCTTAACCCACTGAGCCACCCAGGCGCCCTGCTGAGTGATTTTTTTAAATGTATTTTTTGGCTACTGAATTTAGTTTGCTAATATTTTGTTGAGGATTTTTACATCTATGCTTATCAGAGACATTGGCCTTTAGATCTCTCTTTCTCTCTCTCTTCTTTTTTTTTGTAATGTCTTTATCTGGTTTTGGTATCAGAGTAATGCTGGCTTCATAGAATGAATTTCTCAGCTTTCTTTCCTCTTCTCCTTTTTGGCATAGTTTAAGAAGAATAAGTATAAACTCTTCTTGAAATGCCATCTGGTCCTGAACTTTAGTTTGTTGGGAGGGATTTTTTTAATTAATTATTTTTATTAACATATAATGTATTATTTGCCCCAGGGGTACAGGTCTGTGAATCATCAGGCTTACACACTTCACAGCACTCACCATATCATATACCCTCCCCAGTTTCCATAACCCCTCTTGCCCCAGCAACCCTCAGTTTGTTTTGTGATACTGATAGTCTCTTATAGTTTGTCTCCTTCCTGACCCCATCTTGCTTCATTTTTTCCTTCCCTACCCCCCAAACCACCCACCCTGCCTCTCAAAATCCTCACATGAGAGAGATCATATGATAATTGTCTTTCTCTGATTGACTTATTTCGCTCAGTGTAATACCCTCTAGTTCGATCCATGTCATTGCAAATGGCAAGGTTTCATTTCTTTTAATGGCTGCATACTATTCTACTTTATGTGTATACCACATCTTCTTTATCCATTCTTCTGTTGATGGACATCTAGATTCTTTCCATAGTTTGGCTATTGTGGACATTGCTGCTATAAACATTCAGGTGCACATGTCCCTTTGGATCAATTCATTTGTATCTTTAGGGTGAATACCAAGTAGTGTGATTGCTGGGTCATAGAGTAGCTCTATTTTCAACTTTTTGAGAAACCTCCATGCTGTTTTCCAGAGTGGCTGCATCAGCTTGCATTCCCACCAACTGTGTAAGAGGGGTCCCCTTTCTCTGCATCCTCGTCAACATCTGTCATTTCCTGACTTTTTAATTTTAGCTATTCTGACTGGTGTGAGGTGGTATCTCATTGTGGTTTTAATTTGTATTTCCCTGATGTCAAATGATGTGGAGCACTTTTTCATATATCTGTTGGCCTTCTGGCCTTCTTCTTTGCAGAAATGTCTGTTCATGTCTTCTGCCCATTTCTTGATTAGATTATTTGTTCTTTGGGTGTTGAGTTTCATAAGTTCCTTATAGATTTTGGATATTATCTCTTTATCTGATATGGCATTTGTGAATATCTTCTCCCATTCTGTCAGTTGTTTTCTGGTTTTGTTGACTGTTTCCTTTGCTGTGCAAAAGATTTTGATCTTGATGAAGTCCCAATAGTTCATTTTTGCCCTTGCTTCCCTCGCCTTTGTTGATGTTTCTAGGAAAAAGATGCTGCAGCTGAGGTCAAAGAGGTTGCTGCCTGTGTTCTCCTCAAGGATTTTGATAGTTTCCTGTCTCACATTGAGGTCTTTCATCCATTTTGAGTCTATTTTTGTGTGTGGTGAAAGGAAATGGTCCAGTTTCATTTTCTGCATGTGGCTGTCCAATTTTCCCAAAACCATTTGTTGAAGAGACTGTCTTTTTTCCAGTGGACATTCTTTCCTGCTTTGTCGAAGATTAGTTGACCATAGAGTTGAGAGTCTATTTCTGGGCTCTCTACTCTGTTCCATTGATCTATGTGTCTGTTTCTGTGCCAGTTACCATACTGTCTTGATGATTACAGCTTTGTAATAGAGCTTAAAGTTTGGAATTGTGATACTGCCAACTTTGGCTTTCTTTTTCAACATTCCTCTGGCTATTCAGGGTCTTTTCTGGTTCCATATAAACTTTAGGATGATTTGTTCCATTTCTTTAAAAGAAAATGATGGTATTTTGATAGGGATTGCATTAAGTGTGTAGATTGCTTTAGGTAGCATGGATGTTTTCATAATATTTGTTCTTCCAATTCATGAGCATGGAATGTTTTTCCATTTCTTTGTGTTTTCCTCATTTCTTTCATGAATACTTTATAGTTTTCTGAGTACAGATTCTTTGCCTCTTTGGTTAGGTTTATTCCTAGGTATCTCATGGTTTTGGGTGCAATTGTAAATGGGATCGACTCCTTAATTTCTCTTCTGTCTTGTTGTTGGTGTATAGAAATGCAACCGATTTCTGTGCATTGATTTTATATCCTGACAGTTTACTGAATTCCTGTATGAGTTCTAGTATATTTGGAGTGAAGTCTTTTGGGTTTTCCACATAAAGTATCATATCATCTGCAAAGAGTGAGAGTTTGACTTCTTGTTTGCTGATTTGGATGCCTTTTATTTCTTTTTGTTGTCTGATTGCTGAGGCTTGGACTTCTAATACTGTGTTGAATAGCAGTGGTGATAGTGGACATCCCTGCCCTGTTTCTGACCTTAGGGGAAAAGCTCTCAGTTTTTCCCCATTGAGAATGGTACTTGCTGTAGGGTTTTCACAGATGGTTTTTTTTTAAATTTTTTATTTCTTTACAGCATAACAGTATTCATTGTTTTTGCACCACACCCAGTGCTCCATGCAATACATGCCCTCCCTAATACCCACCACCTGGTTTCCCCAACCTCCCACCCCCTGCCCCTTCAAAACCCTCAGGTTGTTTTTCAGAGTCCATAGTCTCTCATGGTTCACCTCCCCTTCCAATTTCCCTCAACTCCCTTCTCCTCTCCATCTCCCCTTGTCCTCCATGTTACTTGTTATGCTCCACAAATAAGTGAAACCATATGATAATTGACTCTCTCTGCTTGACTTATTTCACTCAGCATAATCTCTTCATAGATGGTTTTGATGTTGAGGTATGTACCCTCTATCCTTACACCTTGAAGAGTTTTGATCAGGAAAGGTTGCTGTACTTTGTCAAATGCTTTTTCAGCATCTATTGAGAGTATCATATGGTTCTTGTTCTTTCTTTTATTAATGTACTATATCACACTGATTGATTTGTGGATGTTGAATCAAACTTGCAGCCAGGAATAAATCCCACTTGGTAATGGTGAATAATCCTTTTAATGTATTGTTTGATCCTATTGGCTAGTATTTTGGTGAGAATTTTTACATCTGTGTTCACCAAGGATACTCGTCTATAATTCTCCTTTTGGTTTTGGGATCAAGGTAATGCTGGCCTCATAAAATGAGTTTGGAAGTTTTCCTTCCATTTCTTTCTTTCTTTTTTTTTTTTTTGAACAATTTCAGGAGAATAGGTATTAATTCTTCTTTAAATGTTTGGTAGAATTCCCCTGGGAAGTTATCTGGCCCTGCGCTCTTTTTTGTTGAGAGATTTTTGATGATTGCTTTAATCTCCTTCCTGGTTATGGGTATGTTCAGGTTTTCTATTTCTTCCTGGTTCAGTTTTGATCATTTATATGTCTCTAGAAATGCACCAATTTCTTCCAGATTGTCAAATTTGCTGGTGTATAGTTGCTCATAATATGTACTTATAATTGTTTGTATTTCCTTGATGTTGGTTGTGATCTCTCCTCTTTCATTCATGATTTTATGATTTGGGTCCTTTTTCTTTTCTTTTTGATAAGTCTGGCCAGGGGTTTTTCAATCTTATTAATTCTTTCAAAGAACCAGCTCTTAGTTACATTGATTTGTTCTACTGTTCTTTTGGTTTCTATTTCATTGATTCCTTCTCTGAACTTTATTATTTCTCTTCTCCTGCTAAGTTTAGGCTTTCTTTGCTGTTTTTTCTCCTTTAGGTGTAGGGTTAAGTTGTGTACTTGAGACATTTCTTGTTTCTTGAGAAAGGCTTGTATAGCTATATACTTTCCTCTCAGGACTGCCTTTGCTGTGTCCCACAGATTTTGCACAGTTGTGTTTTCATTTTCATTTGTTTCCATGAATTTTTTCAATTCTTCTTTAATTTCCTGGTTGACCCACTCATTCTTTAGTAGGATGCTCATTAGCCTCCATGTATTTGAGTTCTTTCCTCTTGTGATTGAGTTCTAGCTTCAGAGCATTGTGGTCTGATAATATGCAGGGAATGATTCCAATCTTTTGGTACCAGTTGAGACCTGATTTGTTACCCAGGATGTGATCTATTCTGGAGAATGTTCCATGTGCACTAGAGAAGAATGCATATTCTGTTGCTTTGGGATGGAATGTTCTGAATATATCTGTGATGTTCATCTGGTCCAGTGTGTCATTTAAAGTCTTTAGTTCCTTGTTGATCTTTTGTTTGGATGATCTGTCCATTTCAGTGAGGGGAGGATGTTAAAGTCCCCTATTGTTATCATATTATTGTTGATATGTTTCTTTGATTTTGTTATTAATTAGTTTATATAGTTGGCTGCTCCCATGTTAGGGGCATAGATATTTAAAATTGTTAGATATTCTTGTTGGACAGACCCTTTAAGTATGATATAGTGTCCTTCCTCATCTCTTATTATAGTCTTTGGCTTAAAATCTAATTGATCTGATATAAAGATTGCCACCCCAGCTTTCTTCTGATGTCCATTAGCATGGTAAATTGTTTTCCACCCCCTCACTTTAAATCTGGAGATGTCTTTGGGTCTAAAATGGATTTCCTGTAGACAGCATATTGATGGGTTTTGTTTTTTTATCCATTCTGATACCCTGTGTCTTTTGATTGGGGCATTTAGCCCATTTACATTCAGGGTAACTACTGAAAGATATGAATTTGGTGCCATTATATTGCCTGTAAGGTGACTGTTACTGTGTATTGTCTCTTTTCCTTTCCGGTCTACTACTTTTAGGCTCTGTCTTTGCTTAGAGGACCCCTTTTAATATTTCCTGTAGTGCTGGTATGGTGTTTGCAAATTCTTTTAATTTTTGTTTGTTCTGGAAGCTTTTTATCTCTCCTTCTATTTTCAATGATAGTCTAGCTGGATATAGTATTCTTGGCTGCATGTTTTTCTCGTTTAGTGCTCTGAATATATCATGCCAGTTCTTTCTGGCCTGCCAGGTCTCTGTGGGTAAGTCTTCTGCCAATCTAATATTTCTACCATTGTATGTTACAGACTTCTTGTCCTGAGCTGCTTTTGGGATTTTCTCTTTGTTACAAAGAAAAAGGATTTTCTCTTTGTCACTAAGACTTTTAAGTTTTTCTATTAGATGATGGGGTGTGGACCTGTTTTTATTGATTTTGAGGGGGATTCTCTGTGCCTCCTGGATTTTGATGCTTGTTCCCTTTGCCATATTAGGGAAACTCTGTACTATAATTTGCTCCAATATATCTTCAGCCCCTCACTCTCTTTCTTCTTTTTCTTGGATCCCAATTATTCTAATAGTCTTTTGTCTTATATCACTTATCTCTCAAATCTCCCATTGTGGTCCAGTAGTTGTTTGTCTTTCTTTTGCTCAGCTTCTTTATTCTCTGTCATTTGGTCTTCTATATCACTAATTCTTCTGCCTCATTTACTGCCTAGCGGTAAGATCCTCCATTTTTTATTGCACCTCATTGATAGCTTTTTTAATTTCAACTGGGTTAGATTTTAGTTCTTTTATTTCTCCATAAAGGGCTTTTATTTCTCTAGCAGAGTTTCTCTAATATCCTCCATGCCTTTTTTGAGCCCAGCTAGCACCTTGAGAATCACCATTCTGAACTCTAGTTCTGTCATATTACCAATGTCCATATTGATTAGTTCCCTGGCCATCAGTACTGCCTCTTGTTCTCCTTCTTCTTCTTCTTCTTCTTTTTTTTTTTTTTTTTGGTGTGTGTTATGTTTTTCTGCCTTGTCATTTTATCCAGATAAGAATATATGAACAAGAGAATAAAATACTAAGAGGGTGGCAAAGACCCCAGAAAAATGTAAACTAACCAAATCAGAAGAGACCCAAAACTGGGGCGAGAAGATAGGGGGAAAATTTAAAAAAAATGAAAATAAATAAAAAATTTTTTAAAAATGTATATATATTAGACTGGTGAATAGAACAGAGCCACCCATTTGATTTTGGGTGTATTCTGGTCTCTTAGAAGAAACCACCTCCCAAAATTTTAAAGAAACAAAAACTTATCTATATACAAAAATAAGGGTAAACACAATGAAGGGATGGACCATGACTGTAAAGATGAAAATTTTTTAAAACGATTTTAAAAAAGGAATTGATAAGATGAGTTGGTTGGAAAAAAAAAAAAAGGAGAGAATGTGATCAGGCTGGAGACTAGATCAAAGCCATGTGCTAGATTTAAGGTATATTTTGATCTATTAGAAATTGTATCCCAAAATTTTAAAGAAAAAAAACTTATATGCATACAAAAAATAAGGCTAAATACAATGAATGGATAAAATATGACTATAACAATGAAGAATTTGAAAGTTTTTTCTTTTTTTTCATTTTATTTTATTTCTTTTCAGTGTTCCAGCATTCATTGTTTATGCACCACATCCTGTGCTCCATGCAATACGTGCCCTCCTAAATACCCACCACCAGGCTCACCCAGTTCCCCTACCTCACTCCCCCCCAAAACCCTCAGTTTGTTTCTCAGAATCCACAGTCTCTCATGGTTTGTCTCCCCCTCTAATTTCCCCCAACTCACTTCTCCTCTCCATCTCCCAATGTCCTCCGTGTTATTCCTTATGCTCCACAAGTAAGAGAAACCATATGATAATTATTTCACTCAGCATAAGGTAGTATTAAGATAAACTAGTTAAAAAATGTTAAAAGAGGAAAGAGGAAAGGTTAAAAAGTAGAATAAGAAAAAAATAAAATTAAAAAATTTAAGTTTGCAAAAGTAAAGGATCACAGTTTAAGGTAACCTCGAGCTGGAAAAAACCATGAATTCTATGCATTGCTTTCCCCTAGCTCTGCAGTTCCACCATTATCATTGATCGGTGAACTTGATCTTGGCTGGATGTTATTGCCGATCTTCTGTGGGAGGGATTGCGGTGATTCTCAAATGTCTTTGCCTGAGGTGGAATCGCACCATGCTTGCCAGGGGCCAGGCTAAGTAATCTGCTCAGGTTCACTCTGGTAGCTTTTGTTCTCTGAACAATTTCCATAGAGCTTTGGAGGACAGGAATGAAAATGGCGGCCTCCCAGTCTCTGGCCTGGAGGCAAGAGCTCAGGGCTCCACTCCTCAGTGCACCTCAGAGAAAAGTAGTCGGTCCCTCCCTTCTTCCTGGTCTCTGGCCATACTCTGATCTCACCTGGCCTGTGACTGAGCATTTCTATCTCTGGTGCATGGCACTGTTTGGAGTCTCCAAACAGCAGATTCCAGCTATGTGCTCCTGCACCACTCCTCCCAGAGGAGGAAGGGGGTGGGGTCTCTCCGGATTTGCCACTTGTGGGGTCCCTGCTTGAAGAGCAGTGGTCCAACGGTTCCTTGGATCACAGTTTAAGGTAACGCCAAGCTGAGAGCCCACACCTCAGCTTTGTCTCTGTAGTCAGCTTCTCTGCTCTGATACCTGGGATCTCTGCCACACTCAGACACTCCTGATCTTCCTGTGACCCTGTGGGACCTGAGACCACACTGGCCCTGTGAGGGCTCCACCCCTGCTTAGCCTCTGGAACGGTGTCCCTCAGTGGAACAGACTTCTAAATGTTCTGATTTTGTGCTGTGCTGCTCCACTGCTTGCCAGGAGCCAGCCCAACCCCCCATGGTCTATCTTCCCTTCGCTTTGGATTCACTTCTCTGCACATCCTAGCTTCCAGAAAGTGGTTGATTTTCTGTTCCTAGAACTGCTGCTCTTCTTCTCTTCTATCTCCTTTTGAGTTTATAGGTGTTATGAATGGTTTGATAACTATCTAGCTGAACTCCTGGGACCTGATGTCATTTCAGTCTGCTACTCCTCCACCATCTTGCTTCCTCCCCCACATTGGGAGTTTTTTGATTACGGACTCAATTTCATTTCTGGTGATCGGTCTGTTCAAATTTTCTATTTCTTCCTGATTCAGTTTTGGGAGATTGTATATTCCTAGGAATTTATCCATTTCTTCTAGGTTGTCCAATTTGTTGGCACATAATTTTTCATAATATTCCCTTATAATCCTTTATATTTCTATGGTGTTGGTGTTATTTCTCCTCTTTCACTTCTGGCTTTGTTTATTTGAGTATTCTCTCTCTCTCTCTCTTTCTCTTTATCTCTCTCTTTTTATGATGAGTCTGCTAAAGGTTTCTCAATTTTGTTAATCTTATCAAAGAATCAGCTTCTGGTTTTATTGATCTATTCTATTGTGTTTAAATTTCTATTTCATTTATTTCTGCTCTAATCCCTATTATTTCCTTCCTTCTGCTAGTTTGGGGTTTTGTTTGTTCTTTTTCTAGCTATTTTTGGTATAAGTTTAGGTTGTTTATTTGAAAATTTTCTTGCTTCTTGATGTAGGTCTGTATTGCCCTGAACTTTCCTCTTAGAACTGCTTTTGCAGAACCCCAATGATTTTGTTCTGTTGTGTTTTCATTTTCATTTGTCTCCATGTATTTTTTAAATTTCCTCTTTGATTTCTTGGTTGGCTCATTCATTGTTTAGTAGCATGTTATTTAACCTCCATGTATTTGGTCTTCTTTTCTCTTGCAACTCCATGTATTTGTGTTCTTTCCAGATTTTCTCTTGAGGTTAATTTCTAGTTTCATAATGTTGTGATTAGAAAAGATGCATAGTATGATTTCAATCTTTTTAAATTTGTTGAGAACTGTTTTGTGGCTTAAATATAATCTATTCTAGAGAATGTTCCATGTACACTTGAAAAGAATGCATATCTTCTGTTTTAGGATAGAATGTTCTGAATACACCTGTTAGGTCCATCTGGTCCAATGTATCTATCAAAGCCACTGTTTTCTTACTGATTTTCTTTTTGGATGATCTATCTCTTGATGTCAGTGGTGTGTTAAAATCCCCTACTATGAATGTATTACTATTGATTACTTCTTTTTTGTTTGTTATTACCTACTTTATTATGTATTTGGATGCTCACAAGTTGGTGCATAAATATTTACAACTGCTATATCTTCTTATTAAATTGTTTCTTTTATGATTATGTCCTTCTTTGGCTCATTACAGTCTTTGTTTTAAAGTTTGTTTTGTCTTAATAAGTGCTGCTGCCTCAACTTTCTTTCACTTCCATTTGCATGATAAATACTTTTCCATCCTTTACCTTTCAATCAGTAAGGGTCTTTAGGTCTGAAATGAGCCTTGTAGGCAGCATATGGATGGGTCTTGCTTTTTTATCCATCCTATCACCTTATGTCCTTTCATTAGAGTATTTAGTCCATTTACTTTCAAAGTAATTATTTATTGGTGTGTGCTTATTGCCATTTTATTAGTTGTGTTATGTCGGGTTTTTTGTTTTTTGTTTTTTGTTTTTTTTTTATAATTCCTCTCTGTCCATTTCTCCTCTTGCTATCTTCTCTCATGGTTTGCTGGCTTTCTCTTTATTTTTTGCACATCTATTACTGGTTTTTGATTTGTGGTTACCATTAGGTTTGTATATGACATCTTATGCATATAGCAGTTCAAATTAAGCTGATGATTGCTTAATTTTGAAATTCTTTAGTTTTTTCTCCTCAGTGTTGCAGTTATTTGGTATCATATTTTAAACCCTTTAATTTTGACAGATTTTTACAGATATACTTGTTTTTGTGTTTGTGCTTCCTATTTTTCTTACTCTTATTTATGGTTTTTGTTTTCCACTTATAGATGCCCTTTAACATTTCTTACAGGGCTGGTTTAGTGGTCATGAATTCATTTAACTTTTTTGGGGGGGGGGGGATTCTCTGTCTCTCCCTCTATTCTGAATGATGGCCTTGCTGGCTAGAGTATTTTTAGCTGCAGGTTTTTCCCTTTAAGCATTTTGGGTATATCATTGCAACTTTCTTCTGGCCTATAAAATTTGTGCTGAAAATCAGCTTATAGACTTATGGGATTTCCTTTGTATGTAACTGTCTTTTCTCCTGCAACCCTTCAAATTCTTTCTTTATTACTCCCCCCCCATTTTAATTACCATTGCCTTGGTGTGTATCTCCTTGGATTGATTTTATTGGGGGCTCTGGATCTAGATTTCTGTTTCCCGCTCTGGATTTGGGAAGTTTTCAGCTTTTATTTCTTCAAATAAATTTTCTGCTCCCTTTTTTCTTCTCTTCTGGGATAACTAATGAGGATGTTATTATGCTTGATGGTGTTACTGAATTATCCTAGTCTACTTTAATTTTTTATTATTTTTTTCCTCTCTCCTGTTCAGCTTGATTAGTGCTTTCCACTACTGTCTTCCAGGTTGCTGATCTGTTCTTCTGTTTCCTCAGTATACTATTTTCCATGTAGTGTATTTTTATTTTCAGTTATTGAGTTCTTCATTTCTGATGAGTTCTTTTTTATTTTATTTTATTTTATTTTTATTTCTTTGTTGAGGTCTTTGTTGTTTATCTCTCACTGAGGTCCTACACTCTTTCCTCAAGTCCATTGAATATGACCATTACTTTAAATTCTCTATCAGGCATATTACTTATCTCTTTTTGCCTTCCTCCCCAACCTCCTCATATCCAGAATCTAGAATTTGAAGGTAATGGGCAATTAGGCAGAGTTTATAATTTTCATTGAGATGTTTGCTTACCCATTTCTTGAAAGCTACTTTCAGAAATGTGAGGTTTTTACAAAAGTAAGTTAATTCTGAAGTTCACTTATTTTATGACTCCAGGTTTGAGCTGAATGTGCTTACATGGTGAGATTGTGAAATGGCAGGTAGCACCTTCTGGGGAGACATGCTGTGTTCCTGCCTGTTTGTCCCTCCTCACCCCTACCCCCAATTTTAAATATAATAAGTCTGTCCTATGAATATATATGACAAGCAGAGACACAGTGTCTTCTAGGCTTTGGCCCTGAGAATTCCTCCAGCAGTGGATGCATTTCTAGAGCTGGGGGACCCAGCTGAGGGAGTGGCAGCTCATTCAAGGGGAACAAGCTCTCCTGCTGTAATGGGTCTGGAATGTAGATGTGGGATCTGTCAAAAGAGCTACTCTCTTCTTCATATTGACAGCTTGTGCTCACTCCATGACACGGGTGTTGCAGAAACATGACCTGGAACTGATATATTCTGGCAGAAACAAGCTGGGAGATTTTCCGCTCTTTCTCTTACTTTTCTTCTCTTCCATGATGGTACTAAATTGTTGAAGCAGGAGGGGGCTTGTAGCTGTCCAAGAGGGTTTCCAGCCTCACCATCAAAGCTAGCTCTGTGGCCCACTAAATCTATGTGGAGACCATTCCTGGGATTCTTGGAAGATGACACTGTTATATGCATATGAAATTGTACTATACATTGCATAAAATTCTAAGATGGGCTATCTGTAAAATAGGGACTAAAAGAATAGAATAAACAAAACCAACTTTTAGACAGGAGAAAATGGAAGTAATATAGAAAAGGGCTACGATGACCTGGTTTTTCAATTCTATATACACAATCAATTTTGATATTGGAATATAAAAAGTCTATTATGATCAGGCTTGATTACCTATGTAAATAAAATTATTTTTCTGTGTAACTTTAAAATTTATTTTTTTTGAAGGCAGGACAAATGAAACTTTGCTTTTGAAAATCCTACCCAAGTCATCAAGCATATGTTAATATATTTATTCAACAAATATTAAATAATATTCACTCTGTGTTAGGTACTAAGGATGCAGTGGTGTAGAGGAGAAGGATTCCCCCAAAGCTTATCTTTATCAAATGCAAATACCCAAATAAAATATTTATAAAATCTGGTAAGCATGTGAATGAAACCAGAGAGGGGCTGAGAAAAATATAAATGAGGATTAAGGGGTATCTTAAGTGGATGTTTAAGATGAGAGTCAAAGAATGTGAATGGGATAGTCATGTGGAATGGAGGATGAACATCTTGGGTTGGGGGAAAAGTAAATTCTGAGGCCCTCTCAAGATTTGTTCAAAGAACTGAAAGAAAACAAGTGTGGCAGAAGTTGAGAAGGGTGAGAGGGATAATGAGGGCTGGAAAAATGACCAAGAGAGTAGTAAGGAATTTGGATTTTGTTAAGTGTAATAGGAAGCCCATAAAGAGCTTTTAGCAGGGAAGAGACATAATCCAATACACACACACACACACACACACACACACACACACACGTTTTTAAAACAATCTCAGTCTTAAAGTATAGCTCTTCCTCCAGAACCATTTGAGAATAAGTCACTGTATGATACCCTGTGTTTGTTATTTATTGCTGTGTAACAAATTATCCCACAATTTAGTGGCTTAAAACAGCTTTATAATCTCAAAGTTTCTGCAGGTTAGAATCTGGGCAGGGCTTAGCTTGCTCCTCTGTCTCATAGTTTTTCATGGGCTACAAGAAAAGTGTTGAGAGGGGCTGTAGTCTTACCTAACACTTGACTGTAACAATTCCAAGTTTGCTCAGGTGGTTGTTGACAAGATTTGCTTCCTCATGTTACAGACCCAAGGCCTTGCTGAGGACTCAGTTCCTCACAGGCTTCCTTACAGGTCTCCCTCAGCTCCTTGCCATGTAGCTCTCTCTCAAGGGCATCTCACAACGTGGCAGCTGACCTGTTTCAGGGTGACTGAGCAAGAAAAGGAGAAAGAGCAGGCAAGCTAGGAGACACAGCCTTGCTATAACCTAATCTATTAAGTGCTAGGCTGTCACTTCTGTTGTTTTCTAATAATTAGAAGTGAATCCCTGAGTATAAATACACTCAGTGGGAGGAGGTTGGGCATGGATATCAAGAGGTGGGTATCATGAGGACCATCTTAGTAACTACCTACCACATGACCCATCACACCAAGCACTTTACAATAAGGATGTTCTACTAACCAAAATGCAATCACCAAAATTTAAAAATCAAGTTTTACCAGTTATTATAGTAATGTCCTTTATAGCAAAATGATCTAGTCCAGAATCATGCTTTTCTTTTAGTTGTCATGTCACTTTAGTTTCCTTCAATCTGCCTGCTTCCTCAATCCTGTCTTGACAGTCATGGTCTTGCCATTTTTGAAGATTTGCAGGCTACTTACTTTGTAGACAGTCTCTTGGTTTGGGGTTTTCGGATATTACTTTATGGTTGGATTCCAGTTATGCTTCCATGGCAGGAATATCATAGAAGGGATGCATTGCATCCTATCAGGTGGCACATGGTTTTGATTAACCCGTTCATTGCTGGTGATTTTAATGTTGATCTCTTGATTAGGATGATATCAGGTAGGCTTCTCAACTATAAGGTTAGTAACCTTTCTCCCTCCCTTGTAATTAATAAATATTTTGTGGAGAGGTGCTTCCCAGCTTTCTCATTCCCATAGAAACATCCAATCTATTCATTTTATTTGTATCAGTATAGATTAGTCAGTATAGATTTCCATCTTATTACTATCACTATTAATTTTGATGCTAAATAGTTTCAGATTCGACCCATGGGAGCTCTTTCAAATTAGCTTCTATGTTTTTTGACATGTCCCCATCATTTTTAAGCACTTCCTTAGTTTCTGACATAAAACAAGTTCCAGGCTCATCTTGTACTTCCCCTACCCCAGCCTTGGGATTATCCATTTCACTAAGAAGTCCTTTGTTTCTTTTAGTGGGGAATGGTATTTAGAAACCGAGATATGCACATGTTGCTACTGGAGTGTTATATCTCCCAGGCTTTCTCAAAGGAGAGAGCTAGGGAGGTATACATGTATAGCTGTATACATGTGTGAATACATGTGTGTTTACACACATTTATATTTATGTTTATGTTTATGTCTATTGATGTATATGGGGAACTGTGAATTCACACTGCTATCTCCAATTCCAATGCAACACTACAAGGCAAATTCTATTTTTCTACCATTCTGTATTTGTAGCCCCTTTTCCCACAGTGAGAAACCTGACTTCCACTATTCTTGGTATATTTACTTGTTTGAACAGTATCCCTGAATGCAATCGACCTCCAGTTTCTACTACCAATCCCTGCTCCCTTACTTCCCAGAATGGATGATCTCCTGATGGCACTCAGGCTCCAACAGCCATGCTGGGTTATTACCATATCCACCTCTTCTGTGTGGATATCCTTCTCACTCATCTAGGCTTGGCAATATGTACCATGACATCACCCCATATAGATGTCCTCCTCAGCCCTGCTTAGGTTTTGATCCCCAATTCTAGGCCATTGTGGTTAATTCCTTACTACATGGATGCCTCCTTTATTTAGCACCAATGAATGACTTTGGGGCTGAATTGTTTTTTTTTCCCTCCAGTTTTATTAAGATATAATTGACAGATGGCACTGTATAATTTTAAGGTGTACAGTATAATAAATTGATATATATATATATATAATAAAATGATTATCACAGTAAATTTAGTTAACATCCACCAATTCATGTGGATAAAAAAAAAAGAAATTTTTTCCCTTTGCAAAAAGGATTCTCCTAAAAACATTCAAATGTACCATATAACAGTGTTAACCATAGTCATCATGTTATACATTCACCCCAATATTTATTTATCTTATAACTGGAAGTTTGTACCTTTTGAGCACTTTTATCCAACACTCCCTACCCTTTGCCTCTGGTAAACACAAATCTGATTTTTTTTTTCTATGAGTTGTTTTGTTTTGTTTGTTTTTTTTAGATTCCACATATAAGTGAAATCTTCCAGTATTTTTCTTTCTCTAACTTATTTCACTTAGTGTAGTGCCTTCAAGTTCCATCCACATCATCACAAATGGTAGGATTTCCTTTTTTATGGCTGAACTATATCCAAAGGGCTGAATTTCTGAGGAAAGATAGGAAAGCAAAATAGAAAAGAAGAGCCACAGTATATTTTCAGCCAGTATCTCTTAATGTTTTATGGAGCATGGATGAGAGAAGACAGGAACTGGAATAAGGAGACCAGTTGAAAGGGTACCCAACAATGTCAGCTGAGAGATGATGGTGAATGATTTAAGGGTCAGGTAGTGGAGTGGAAAAAAAAAAAAAAACCACTTGGGAAGTTGGGATCATTTTCTCTCAGATGACAGTGGGAGGAGCAGGAAAGAAAGAAACCTAGTCATCTTAAGCAACTGATTGAAACATGGTGCCCTCTACTAAGATAGGAAGGAATTGGGATTGAGAGTATAGTGTCCTGAGAAGAATCAATCATTGTTTTTAAACATATCAAGCTTGATATATATATGAGACATTTAAGAGGAGATGTTAAGTAGGTACATGGACATAGGAGTGAACTCAAAACAGAAGTCTGGGCTGGCAATATAAACTTGGGAGACATGAACATAGAGAAGGAGTTGAAAAAGGGAAAGCATCCAGGACTGACTCTCAGAAAGTCCAACAATCAAATGCCAGGAAGAAGAGAAGGACCTAGCAAAAGAGTTTGAAAAGGAGAAACCAATGGGTAAGAGAAAAACCAGAAAAACAAAAGTGTTACTACATAACTAAGAGAGGAGCATGCTTTAAGAAGGCAGAATTAATTGATTATATCAAGTATGCTGAGAAGACAAACATGAGAATTCAAGTGTCCATAAGCTTTACCTATGAGGAAGTCATTGGTGATTTTTACAATGTTGCATTCAATGGAATGGCTGGGGAAGAAATCAGATTGTAGTGGATTAAGTAGTTGAGGAGATACAAGGACATATAAATGTGGTGGGATACAATGCTTTTGAGAGGTTTGCTCTGAATGACAGGAAAGATAGTGGCATCACTGGAAGAGTATTTAGGGTTTAGAACGAATCATTTTAGGATGGGTGATATTGGAATCTGTATTCTAAGGGCAGTAATCTCAGAGGAAAAGACTGATAAGGCAGAGCAAAGGGGAAAGCCTAAACAGAGAAATCCTTGAGGTTGGTGAGGGTTGTTGTCATAGGACAAGTGGAGGATGGGCCTTTGATATGATTGTTCTCAGTGGTAAGGGAAAAAGAAAGGGATGGTGGATTAACAGATCTATTTGTAGTGTAGTAAATTGGATATTTAAAAAACATATCCTGACATATTTTTTCCTTCTTCCTCATCTGGATTTTTCTTCCCTAGCCTTCTACTATAAGTCTAAATCATAAACCTTCTTGCCCCAGGGAAAAAGTGGAGGGTATTGCTTTGGATAAAGTGTAAAGAATAGAAGGAAATGATGCAATGGGAGTTCCTGCCTGGCAGACAGGGAAGTTGGAAGTGAGGAGATGCTAGAGAATAGAGGAGATATGAAAGAAAGAATCCTTTTGAGGTCCAACCTGAGTGTATGTCATGTTGGAAAGTTCCAGATAGATTTGCAGGAGAAGAATCCGGACAGCTGGTATTTACTCTCCTGGGGGCTAGCCTGAGTGGCTGAAATCCTCTCAAATAAGCCCTGCATTTGACTTGGCATCATGTCCTGCAAGGTGCAGGGGTGGCAATGAAATCAAACTGAAAGAGATGCATGAGAGCTGCCTCGCAGAGCCTCTCTATCAACACAGACCCACTCATGGGAGTGGGAAAAAGCAGCTATTTCCAGCTCCCTGGAGGGATGGAGGTACTGAGAGGAACAGAGATTCATAATAAGTCTGAGCTTGGAGCGAGGAGCATGTGATGTGACAGGAGACCAGGGCATCATCTGTGGACACCACAGGACAGCCAGGAGTTGATTAGAATGAGCCAACCCCTAGCCAGGAATGGTGAAAACTCAAAGGACAGTGCATGGACCAGAAGCTTCTCTTTTATTTCTGTAAATGCATGTGAGCTTTCGCTATGTCCAGATGCTTCCAGGGAGAGGAGAAAGACAACAGGAAATGGAAAACACCTTGAAAGATTATTTACAACAAGGAGTATATTTAACCAAAGGCTCTTTTAAATTGAAAGAAACTAAGTTACTTTTAATAAATTTGTTTTCATTTTCCCCACGGAAGTAAGGAACACCAGAGAAAGATGAAGTCAATGAGAGAACATTAAATTCACCATTTCCCCAAACATGGGCTGCTCTGTCTCTGTGGACAGTGAATTGGTAGGTTTGTTGGTGTGAAGATAAAAGAGGCTGCATCACAAGGCTTTCATTGTGCCTATGAAATGTGAAGTGAGTGTTGGTTGAGAGTGGGAGTTAAGAAAGAGATCTGGGGGGCACCTGGGTGGCTCAGTGGGTTAAGCCTCTGCCTTTGGCTCAGGTCATGATCTCATAGTCCTGGGATCGAGCCCCACATCGAGCTCTCTGCTCAACAGGGAGCCTGCTTCCCCCTCTCTCTGACTGCTTCTCTGCCTACTTGTGATCTTTGTCTGTCAAATAAATAAAATCTTAAAAAAAAAAAAAGAGACATCTGGGAATTTGAGAAAAGGAGAGAAGGTATAAAACTGTCTCAGGGGGGGCGCCTGGGTGGCTCAGTGGGTTAAAGCCGCTGCCTTCGGCTCAGGTCATGATCCCAGCGTCCTGGGATCGAGCCCCGCATCGGGCTCTCTGCTCAGCAGGGAGCCTGCTTCCTGCTTCCTCCCTTCTCTCTCTGCCTGCCTCTCTGCCCACTTGTGATCTGTCTGTCAAATAAATAAATAAAATCTTAAAAAAAAAAAAAACTGTCTCAGGGGGATTCCAAATGCACATTAGTATCTTAAAGTCTATCAAAAATCTTGTTTTAGAAAAAAGACACTTGTTCAAGATTATATACAAGCTAGGACAGGTCCAGTTTTGGTGGATCCTGAAGCTTGTTCAATTTGAAAATGCTTTTAAGAAAAGGAACACAAGGGATGCCTGGGTGGCTCAGTTGGTTAAGCATCTGCCTTGGGTTCTGGTCATGATCTCAGGGACCTGGGATCGTGTCCTGCATTGGGCTTGTTGCTCAATGGGTAACCTGCTTCTCCCTCTGCCTGCTGTCACTCCCCCATTCCTGCTCTCTCTCTCTGACAAATCAATCTTAACAAAAGAAAAAACAAAATTGCAAATACAAAATCCAAAACAGCTTGGCAGGGACTTATGGAAGCAATTGTTTCTGAAGCTCCAGATTTAGTAGCTTTACAGTAAATCCACCTCTACCTATGCATTAAATGACCATATTGCTTATGAGAAGACTTTTTTCACTTTCACACCTACTGAGGACGCCCAGAATAGGCTACTTAACATCAGGGTAGGATGTGCTGACACAGCCTGTTGTGGATTCTCCAACTTGCCTTCCTTCTCTCATCTCTCACCTCTCTCACCTCAAACATACAGTTGATCCTTGAACATATTAGGGGCACCAAGCCCCACACAGCTGAAAATCCATATATAACTTTTGACTCCCCTAAAACTTAACTACGCATAGCCTACTGTTAACCAGAAGTCTTATTGATAATATACACAGTCAATTAACATCTGTTTTTGTATGCTGTATGTATTATGTATGGCATTCTGATGATAAAGTAAGCTAGAGAAAAGACAATGTTATTAGGAAAAATCACAAGGAAGAGAAAATAGATTACAGTACTGTATTTATTGAAAAAAAAATCTGCTTATAAGTGGACCTGTGCAGTTCAAACCTGTGTTGCTCAAGGACCAGCCATACATCATTCCATAGCTGCTTGTTATTTTCCTAAGAATATCAGTGTCATACCCACGCCACATCTCTCTACAGCTTAACTTCCAACCTCTGTAAATGGGTGCCTTTCAAACTTCTTATCCCACAACCCATAACAAGAAATATATTTTATATTGTAATCCAACACCCACATATATCAGTGAGAAAGCTTTCACAAAATGCATCTTATTTTTTTATGTGCAATGTACTGTAATATTTTCTAGTTGATGTCTTGCATATTTAAAAATAATTCTGGTTTGGGGACACCCTGGCTGGCTCAGTTGTTTAAGTGTCTGACTCTTGGTTTTGGCTGAGGTCATGATCCCAGGGTCATGGGATCAGCTCCAAGCTGGGCTCTGCAGTCAGCATGGAGTCTGCTGGAGATTATCTCCTTCTTCCTCTGTTCTTCCCCTGCTTGCACTCTCTCTCAAATAAATACATGAAATCTTTAAAAAAAATTCTGTTTGGGCCACACTAAAATGATCTTACAGCCATCAGATTGAGAAATACTCTCTAGCTAGTACTGTACCTCTAATGCCATTCTTTGCTCTGTGGCTCCCTTACCCTGGATCACCCTTAACCTCTGCCATGATTTTGGAGATCATTTTCATCCCTCTGGTTTAAAATAACACTTTAAAAACTTTTATATAAAGCCATCCATTTAATCCTCTGCACTCTCATGGATTTTGCATTCATATCTGTAAGGTAGATATTTTATTTTGCTTTTGATTATAATTAATTATTTAAAATCCAATACTCTTCACTTGATTGTGAATTCCTTCAGGGTAAGATTATATCTGGTTCTGGCATGGTAATTTCTATGACTCCTATAGCATATAGCTCCCAGTACCTTGCAAATTTGTAAAGTTGGAAAAAATAGTAGTGGCTCATAGGGTTGCTATGAGGATTAGATGAGAGAATACATTTCAGAACTAATGGTATGTATAACACCTCCTGTACTTGTTTTATAGCTTAAATAATTGGCTTAGGGTCACACAGGTTGTAATTGGTATAGCCAGGACACAAGCCAAGCCAAGCCCCACATTCCCAGCCTCCATGCTATTCTCCTAGTGAAGTGCTTCACCTGTAGGAAGCCCTCAGTAATTGGTGACTACTATTATCACTTAACAAAAGGGTGTTGGATCAAAACTGAATGAATGATTTGGCAGAAACTATAGATTATCTCTAATAGCCTTTGTGCCTAGGGATAATTTCATTCATCATTCTGCTATTAGCTCGGTATTTAATCTGCTGTTTTATTTTTCTGTGTGAGTGGCTTTGACTATATGATTAAAAATCACCAGATCAGGAAAATGAATTTACTGTCTTTAGTAGTCTTAATGACCACATCAGATTAACTGCAAGACTGATTCAACTATGCACAAATTAGATATTAAGATAGATGAAAAGAATCCAATTTGACCAAAAAATGATTTTGAGACTGCATAGGTCAAACTAATTTTCTTCCTTTGTGCAATTCAGTTCAATTCAGACCTTCAAATATTCAGTGCAAAGCACCACAGGGCATAGCAGGAAAATAAGCATCATCCCCTGTTACCAGGGATTTCACAGTCCAGTAGGGCTGCGGGTGGAAGGAATAAGATGTCCATATAAATAGCCCTAATATAAGGCAGGGTAAGATCTGCTTCATGAGGTTTCAAAGTATCCTGAGGTCCCAAGGAGGAATGGATTTTTTCCCCAGGCAGACAGTTGTGGAGTGGAAGAGACATCTTGAAAGATGGGATGGACAAGTGTGATTCTGGTTCTCAAAATGAAGAAGATGTGGGATTTTCCTCATGGCAGACCAGTGACAATTTCATAGATTTTTAAGTAAATTTCTAGAATTACCTATTAACAGGGTGGTGGGGAGTTCAGGTGTATAACAGGAACCTGGGGATTAGTAAGTATCATTGAAGAAGTCATATCGAACTAATCTGATTTTCAAGGTGGGGGGTCATGGTTATTAAACTGGTACAAATGAGAAAAGAGATATATATGGAAGAGCCAAATCTCAAGGATAGCCTTGGGGACAAAACAGAAGAAAAATGAGGTACATTAAAATTGATGAATTGAACAATTGTATCCAAAGGATGCTGATTAATAGATAGATGTTATCCTGAAGGACACTCTTTAGTGTCTTTCCATAGGCCTCTAACTTGAACACTGTTTGATTTGTATTTAGTCAGAAGCTTGGCTAAAGATATGGAAGACATGTTCATTAATCTGCAGATGAACCAGAGCTAGGAAGAATGGCAAACCAATAGTGACAAAATCAGGACCTAAAACAATCTTCATTAGGTTGAAATGATGGCCCAAATCTACCAAGATAAAACTCAGTCTTCTTGATCATCATCTAAAAATCTAACAGCACATGAAAAAGATGGTAGAGATATGACTTAGTAGTGGCAAAACAGGCTTCTAACTTTAATTAGTTGAATATGATGGACTAGGAATATTACAAGATCAGTGAAATTATCATCTAATAGTGTTTATTCCATTGGGCCTAGGCTGTAGTAGAATGGCCAGCATCTAGAGTTATGTGGCTGTTTGTGGTCAGAGAGAGACTTGGATGATGTCTTGTCCTTTGTCAAACGTGATGTATCCTAACTGAGGGTTTTGGAGAGGAGGGGGGTGGGAGGTTGGGTGAGCCTGGTGGTGGGTATTGTGGAGGGCACGAATTTCATGGAGCACTGGGTGTGGTGCATGAACAATGAATTCTGGAACACTGAAAAGAAATTTTAGAAATAAATAAAAATTTAAAAAAATAAGGAAGAGAACATTAAAAAAAAAAAGGTGATGTATCCTAATGGATTCATCTTTTCATCCAAAGAGTTACAATGAGGGCAGAAGGAAAAATTCAAAATGATTCCAAGGAGTCTTGGACAATTTAAAAGTGAAGCTTGACTTTCTAGTTACACTAAACAGATCATCTATATAATTGGACATGCTGTATTTTCTCTGCAGTTTCATGGGTGGTGAAGTAAAAAGGTGAGTCTTTGGGAAGTCTCCTGGATGGAGGCATGCTGGTGGCTTCAAAGGGCTTGGTGTCAGGAACTGTGGGGCAAATATCTGTAGCTGCTTGCCTGACGCTGGGTGAATCAGGTTATCCCACAGGTTTTCCTTTTCCTCCTTAGGAAATTGCTGGCTGGGAATGTTCTGCGTAAAACACAACCCTCCTGCACTGTTGGTAGGCATGCGGGTTGTTTCAGCCACCCTGGAAGTGTATGGTGGTTCCTCCAAAAGCTAAAAACTGAACAACCCTAGGATCCAGCAATTGCACTCCTGGGTCTCTACCCAAAGGACACAAAAATGCACATTCAGTGGGGTACAAACACTGTGATGTTTATAGTAGCATTATCAATAATAGTGTAACTATGGAGGGAGTCCCAATGTCCATTCACTGATGAATGGAAAAAGAAGATGTAGGAGATTATATATATATATATATATATACACACACACACACACACACACATATATATATAATATACATAAATAAGAAAAAAGATGTAGGAGATTATATATATATATATATAATATACATAAAAAAACAATGGAATAGGACCCAGCTTCAAAAAGAATGAAATCTTACCATCTGCAAAGATGTGGATTGATCTAGAGTGGATTCAGCTCAGCAAAATCAGTAAGAAAAGACCAATACCCCATGACTTGACTCCTGTGGAATTTCAGAAAGAAAACAAATGAACTTAGTGAGGGGAGAAAGGTAGGTCAATGAGGAAACAGACTCAACCTTAGAGCACAAACCGAGGGTTGCTAGAAGGCAGGGGTGTGGGGGGAAGGGTTAAATGGGTGACGGCTATTAGGCAGGGCACTTGTTGTGATGAGCTCTGGCTATTCTATGCAGGTGAGGAATCATGAAATCTTACCCCTGAAACAAAGGAATTATCACTGCATGGAAACGAATTGGAATTGAAGTCGATGAAGAAAAGAAGACCACGTCCTGCTTCCTGAAGAGTGAGGTTAAAATGGAGTGATTTTTGCTCTCCTGTTCTGTAGACGATGGTTTTCAAACACACTGTGGTAGGATACGCTCGTTTCTGATTGCATGAGGAGTCCTCAGGAAGCTTCCATGAAAGATTCAGATGTCAGAGCATGTCCATGTTCCATTAATTTGTTACTTAGAGTTTGCCCAGGTAGAAAGGAAAGTGGAGAGAAAAATGACAGAAGAGGAAAGGAGGTGTTAACCATTCAGGAGGCAGCCTTCTCCCTTTCTCATGAAAGACCTGGGCCAGTGTAATTTTGGAAGAAGGATGGGGGATCCTAGAGCTTTGCTGCAGACAAGGGAGTTCCAGGTCTGCCTAGAGCTGACAGGGGTCCCAGAGGAGAGCTGAGCTAGAGGCATGACAGATTTGATCTGCTGTCACTTAGGCGGGATCCCAGGGGGGCTGAGTTGAGGGCGGGTGTCAGAAGGCTGGTCAGACTCTGGGTTTGTGGCCAAAGGGGCTGTCAAAAGTGTGGGTGGCCTCTGGGGGGCATGCAGGTTTCTCCTGCTGAGGATTCTACACAGCTCGGAGCGCACAGTTTCCATTTGTATTGCAGGCAGAGTCCTGGGATGTGTCTCAGGGGTCCCCAATCTGAAGGGCTTGGGGGCCAGACCTATGGGGATGGAAGCCTGGAAACCAAACCTAGGGTTAGGGTTAGAACCTAGGGGCATGGCAGGCCGGATCTTCCAGGGCTGAGGCAGACTACCCTGGGGGTTGAGTTGAGGGCAGGGGTCATGTGGCAAGTCAGACTCTGGGTTTGTGGCCAGGGGAGTTGCAGAACATGGGGGTGGCCTCTGCGGGAAGGCATGCAGGTTTCTCCCGCTCTGAGGGTTCTGTGCAGCTCCAAACAGCATGATTCCTCCTGGATGCACGGCAGGGTCCTGGGGTGTGGCTGAGGGGTCCCCAATCTGGAGGGCTTGGGGCCAGGTCTCTGGGGATGGAAGCCTGAAAACCCAAGCTAGGGTTAGGCTTAGGGCCTGGGGCATGGCAAGCCAGATTTGCCGGCACTGAGGTGGGATCCCTGGGGGGCTGAGCTGGGGAGGGGGGTCATGCGGTGTGTCAGGGTCTGGGTTTGTGGCCAGGGGGACTGCCGTTGCGGTGGCCTCAGACATTCCAGTTTCTCCCCATCTGAGGGTTCTGCACAGCTCCAAACCACACAGTGTCCATCTGGGTGGCAGGTGGACTCCTGGTGTGTGGCTCCAGGGTCCCCAGTGTGGAGGGGTTGGGGAATAAGCCTTTGGGGACCGAAACTTGAAAACCCAATGTAGGGTTAGGGTTAGGGCCTAGGGGCATGGCAGGCCTGATCTGCCAGCGCTGAGGCAGGCACACCAGGGGGCTGAGTAGAGGGAGTGTTTGGCCACATGTGAGCCTGGTTTTTGGAGCACTTTCTCTCAGGGTTTGGGCTGAGACCACTCGGGACCATGGGCCAGGACCAGGTGGCTCCCCTGAAGGCCCGCACAGCCCAAAGCAAGTTCACTGGGGTTTTGGGGCCAATTCTCATGAGCTTTCTGCCCACATTGATACCAATTTGGCAGAAAGCTCATGAGAAATGTCTGGTTTCTGGGGCGATGCTGCTTGTGCTCACACGCACTGTTTAGAGCGCTTTCCATGCATGTTGTGAGCATACAGGAACACGGACCAGAGCCACGTGGCTCCACTAAGGTCCCTCGTCAGGGGAGCTTTCCGGGGACAGAATTGAGGAAGGTTGTCAGGGTGAGCATCAGATTCCTTGTGTGTGGTCTGGTGAGGCACCAAAGGTGGGAGTGGCCTCAGGGTGGCATGCAGGTTTCTCCCACTCTGAGGGTTGTGCAGAGCTCCAAAGGGCATGGTTTCCTCCTGGGTGTCAGGAGGAGTCCTGGGATGTGGCTCAGGGGTCCCCAGTCTGGAGGGCTTGGAGGGTCAGGCCTCTGGGGACAGAAGCCTGAAAACTCAACCTAGGGTTAGGGTTAGGCCTAGGGTCATGGCAGGCCTGATCTGCCAGCACTGAGGTGAGATTGCCCGGGCACTGAGTGGAGGGTGGGGGTCTGATGGGGCATCAGGCTCTGCATTTGTGGCAAGGGGGGACATAATATATATGTATATTAAACAGCATGTTTAAAAAAATGCATGTATTGGAAGCAAATGTTGGAACAGGACATAAATATTATTAATTCCCATTCAGAGTTAATAATTCTATCAGAGCTAAGTTTAAATATCCCTTTAATATGTGAATGAATATAGTTTGCCAAAAGTGCTATGATTATCAGTTTCCGAGCTTTCTGTTATGTTCCATTGATTTGTGTGTCTTTTATGCCAGTAACATACTGTTTTGATGACAACAGCTTTATAATCTAGCTTGAAATTGGAGTGTGGTGACTCCAGGTGGCTTAGTCACTTGTATTCTTTCTTTCCCTCTATCAATGAGATTATTTATTTATTTTTAGTTAGTTTACATTTGAATTCCAAATGTTTTTCTTTCACTTCTTTTTTATTATGATCATATGATATTTTTGTTTCAGGGGTACAGGTGAGATCCTTCTGTTTTACAGAGCACACAGTGCTCACCACAGCTCAAACCCATGCCCATGACCCAGCCACCCCATTCCCTCACCTTCCTCTCCTTCAGAAACCCTCAGTTTGTTTCCTGAGATTAAGTATCTCTTTTGCTTTGACTCCCTCTCTGGTTTCATCTTGCTTCCTTTTTTTTTTTTTCTCATACCCTATGATCTTCTGTCTTGTTTCCTAAATTCCACATATCAGTGGGATTATATGATAATTGTCCTTCTCTGACTGACTTATTTCACTTAGCATAATATCCTCTAGTTCCATCCATGTCATTGCAAATGGCAAGATTTCTTTTTTTAAAAAATATTTTATTTGTTTATTTGACAGACAGAGATCACAAGTAGGCAGAGAGGCAGAAGAGAGAGAGGGGGAAGCAGGCTCCTGCTAAGCAAAGAGCCCAATGTGGAGCTCGATCCCAGGACCCTGGGATCATGACCTGAGCCGAAAGCAGAGCCTTTAACACACTGAGCCACCCAGGTGCCCCAAGATTTCATTTTTTGATGGCTGCATAATATTCAGTGGTATATATATCCATCTATATACATTCATCTCTGGATGGACATCTGGGCTCTTTGCATACTTTGGCTCTTGTGGGCATTGCTGCTCTATAGGGTGCAGGTGACCCTTCAGATCACTAAATTTGTACCTGGGGTAAATACCCAGCAGTGCAATTGCAAGGTTGTAGGGTAGCTCTATTTTTCAACTCTTGAGGAACCTCCACACTGTTTTCCAGGGTGGCTTCACCAGCTTGAATTCCCACAAACAGTATAAAAGGGTTCCCCTTTCTCCACATCCTCACCAACATCTGTCATTTCCTGACTTGTTCATTTAGCCATTCTGACTGGTATAAGGTGGTATCTCATTATGGATTTGATTTGTATTTTCCTAATGTCGAGGGATGTTGAGCACTTTTTTATGAGTCTGTTGGACATTTAGATGTCTTCTTTGGAGAAATGTCTGTTCATGTCTTTGGCCCATTTCTTGACTGGATTATTTGTTCTGTGGGTGTTGAGTTTGGTAAGTTCTTTCTAGATTTTGGATACGAGCCCTTTATCTGATACGTCATTTGAAAATACCTTCTCTCATTCTTTTGGTTGTCTTTTCATTTTGTTAACTGTTTCCTTTGCTGTGTAAAAGCTTGCTATCTTGATGAAATCCCAACAGTTCATCTTTTCTTTTATTTCCCTCACCTTTGGAGACGTGTCTAGCAAGAAGTTGCTGTGGCTAAGGTCAAAGAGGTTGCTGCCTCTGTTCTCCTCAAGGATTTGGGTGAATTCCTATCTCACATTGAATTCTTCCATACACTTGGAGTCTATTTTTTGTATATGGTATAAGGAAATGGTCCATTTTCATTATTCTGCATATAGCTGTCCCGTGTTCCCAGCACTATTTATTGAAGACATTTTTCCCCGCATTGGATATTCCTCCCTGCTTTGAAGAAGATTAGTTGACCCTAGAGTTGAGGGTCCATTTCTGATTACTCTATTCTGTTCCATTGATCTGTGTCTGTTTTTGTGCCAGGACCATCCTGTCTGGATATTACAGCTTTTTAATAGAGCTTGAAGTCTGCAACTGTGTTGCCATCAGCTTTGGTTTTCTTTTTCAACATCCCTTTGGCTATTTGGGGCCTTTTCTGCTTCCATACAAATTTGGGGATTCTTTATTCCAGTTCTGTGAAAAATGTGGATGGTATTTAGATAGGAGTTGCATTGAATCTGTGGATTGTTCTGGGTAGCATAGACATTTTCACAATATTTGTTCTTCTGATCCATGAGCATGGAACGTTTTTCCATTTCTTTGTGTCTTCATCCATTTCTTTCATGACTGTGGTATGGTTTTCTGAGTACAGATCATTTGCCTCTTTGCTTAGATGGATTCCTAAGTATCTTATGGTTTTGGGTGAAATTATAGATGGGATGGACTCCTTAATTTCTCTTTCTTCCATTGCATTGTTGCTGTAGACAAATGCAAGTGATTTCTGTGTATTGATTTTATATTCTGCCACTTTATGGAATTCCTGGATGAGTTCTAGCAATTCTGGGGTGGAGTCTCTTGGGTTTCCCACAGAAAGTGTCCTATTGTATGCACAGGGTGAGAGTTTGGCTTCTTCTTTGCCAATTCAGATGCCTTTTATTTCTTTTTGTTGTCTGATGCCTGAGGCTAGGGATTCTAGTACTATGTTGAACAGTAGTGATGAGAATGGGCATCCCTGTCATTTTCCTGACCTGAAGGGGAAAACTCTCAGTTTTTCCACACTGGGAATGATATTCTCTGTGGGTTTCCCATAGATGGCCTTTATGATGTGGAGGGATCCCTCCACAGTGAAGAGTTTTGATCAAGAAGGGATGCATTAATTTGCCAAATGCATTTTCTTCATCTATTGAGAGGATTCTATGGTTCTTGTTCTTTCTTCTACTAAGGCAGTGGATGCCATTGATTGATTAGTGGTTGTCAAATCACCCTTGCAGCCCAGGAATAAATTCAAATTGTTTGTGATGAATCATCCTTTTAAAGGGCTGCTGGATCTTATTGGCTAGTATGTTGGTGAGAATTTTTGCATCCATATTTATCAGGGATAGTGGTCTGTAATTCTCCTTTTGGGTGGGGTCTTTGTCTGGTTTTGGGATCAAGGTAATGCTGGTCTTATCAAAAGGGTTTGAAAATTTTCCTTCCAGTTCTATTTTTTGGAAAAGTTTCAGAAGAAGAGGTATTAAATCTTCTTTAGATGTTTGGTAGAATTCCCCTGGGAAGCCATCTGGCGCTGGGCTCTTGTTTCCTGGAGGATTTTTGATGCCTACTTCAACTTTGTTGCTGATTATGAGTCTCTTCAGGTTTCCTTTTCTTCCTGGTTCAGTTTTGGTCATTCCTATGTTTCTGGGAATGCATCCATTTTTTCAAGACTGCCTGATTTGTGGACATAGAGTTGCCATCCTATGTTCTTATAATTGTTTGTATTTCTTTGGTGTTGGGTGTGATCTCTCCTTCTTGATTCATGATTTTATTGATTTGGGTCCTTTCTGTTTTCTTTTTGAGAAATCTGGCCAGGGGTGTATCAATCTAATTAATTCTTTCAAAGAAGCAGCTCCTAGTTTCATTGAGTTGTTCTACTATTCTTTTGGTTTCTACTACATTGATTTCTGCTCCAATCTTTATTATTTCTCTTCTCCTTCTGGTTTTAGGCTTACTCTGCTTTTCTTTCTCTAGCTCCTTTAGGTGTAGGGTCAGGTTGTGTATTTGACATCTTTCTTGGTTCTTAAGAAAGGCTTGGAGTGCTATATACTTCCATCTTAGGACTGCCTTTGCTGCATTCCAAAGGTATTGAACGGTTGTGTTTTCACTCTCGTGTGTTTCCATGAATTTTCAATATTCACCTTGAATTGACTGGTTGATCCATACATTCTTTAGTAGGATGCTCTCTAGGCTCCGTTTATTTGAGTTCTTTCCACCTTTCTTCTTGTGACTGAGTTTCATTTTCAAAATATTGTCGTCTGAATATGCAGGGAGTGATCCCAGGCTTTTGGGATGAGAATGAACATGGCAGCCTCCCTATCTCTGGCCCCAGAGTTGAGAACTCGGGACCCCACTCCTCAGTGTGCCCTCACAGAAAAGCGGTCAATCCTTCATGTCTCCCCAGTCTCTGTCTGCACACTGTGCTCACCGGACCTGTGACCAAGTATTTCTATCTCTGGCACCCAACCCTATTTGGAGTCTCCAAACCCAGCAGACTCCTGCAGCATACTCAGGCACTACTCCTGGGGGAGGAAGGGGGCTCTCCCCAGTTGTGCTGCTTCTTGGACCCCTTCTCAAAGAACAGTGGCCAGACTGTGCTGTGGATCACAGTTTATGGCAACCTCCAGCTTAGAGCTCACTCCTGGGCTCAGTCTTGGCAGCTGGCTTCCCTGCTGCAATAGCTGGGAGCTCTGCTGCCCTCCAGTGCCCCTGGTCTTCCTGGGACCCCAAGGATCCTGAGACCACACTGTCTCATCGAGGGTTCCACCCCCTGCCCAGCTGCCAGAGTGACATCTCTCACCAGAGCAGACTTCTAAAAGTTCCGATTTTGTGCTCTGCTGCTCCTAGTACTTGGCAGTAGCTGGCTGACAGAGGTTTCCTCTCCCCAGGGTTTATCTTCCCACCTATCAGCTTAGACTCACTTTTCTGTACCCCCTACCTTGTGGAAAGTGGTTGCTTTTCTGTTTGTAGAGTTGCTGCTCTTCTTTTCTCAGGTCTGTGCTTGAATATGCAGGTGTTCAGAATGGTTTGGTAGCTATCTAGCTAAATTCCTTGTGCCATATGAAATGAAGGGGTCCTGCTCCTCTGCCATCTTGGACTCTCTCTCCTTCCTTTTTCTCCAGATTGCTTTGGGTACGGTGGACATGTTAACATTATTAACTCTTCCAGTTAATGAGCATGGTGTATGCTTCCATTTATTTGCATCATCTTCCAAATCTTTGGCCCATACATCACCCACCAACACACATATCTTTTCCTTCCTTTTCCAGCATGTATGCAGTATACCAGGTCTTTCTCTTTCTTGGTTACTTTTATTCCTAGATTTTTTTTTTCTTGAAGCAATTGTAATGACATTGCTTTCTTAATTTCTCTTTGTGAACTTTGGTCATCAGTGTATAGAAATACAAGTTGGGGCACTTGGGTGGCTCAGTCGGTTAAGTGTCTGGTAAGACTGGGCATCTTTATCTTGTTCTTGCTGGGAGTGGGAAAGTTTTCATCATTTCACCCTCAAGTATAACATCAGCTGTGGGCTTTTTATACAGGGCCTTTGTTTGGTTGAGGTATGTTCCCTCAGTACCCAGATGGTTTAGAGTCCTTACCATACATGTATTGAATCTTGTCAAGTGTTCTTTATGCATTTATTGTAACAATCCTAGGGTTTTTGTCTTTTATTTTGTCAAGGTGGTGTATGCTATTGGTGGATGTGCAGATGTGGAATCATTCTTGCATCCCTGGAATAAATCCCACTGGTCATGTTGTGTGATTCTCCTGATGTATTGTTGAATAAATGTTGCCAATAATTTGTTGAGGATTTTTGCATCTCTGTTCATGAGGGATATTGGCCTTTCCGTTTCTTATAGCATCCTTGTCTTTTTTGGTAGCTGGGTAATGCTGCCTTCATAAAATGAGTTTGGACATATGCCCTTCTCTCCTTTTTTAAAAACAGTTTGTGAAGGGTTGGTATTAATTCTTCTACCTCTAGTTGAACTCGTCAGTGAAACTGTCTGGTCTTGGGCATTTGTTTCTTGGGAGGATTTGATTATCGAATTAATCTTTTTACTAGTGATCAGTCTATTCAGATTTCTTTTTCCCTTCAAGGTTCATTCTAGGTTGTTGTTAGGAACATATCAATTTCTTCTAAGTTGTCCAAGGTATTGGCCTCTACTTGCTTACAGTACTCTATAATGATCCTTTGTATTTTTGTGATATTCATTGTAATAGCTCGTGTTTCTTTTTTTAAGTTTTTCAAATTTTTCATTTAAATTCAGTTAGCCAAAATATAGTTTTTGATGTAATGGTCAATGATTCATTAGTTGCATATAACATCCAGAGCTCATTACCATATGTCCCCTACTTAATACCCATCACCCAAATACCTCACCCCCCCCAACCTACCTCTTCTGTAGTTGATTAAGAGTCTCTCATTGTTTGTCTTCCTTTCTGATTTCTTCCCATTCAGTTTTCCCTCTCTTCCCCTGTGATCCTCCACGCTATTCCTTGTGTTCCACATGAGTGACACCATATCATTATTGTTGTTCTCTGCTTGACTGAATTCATTTAGCGTTACCCCTTCCAGTTCCATCCATGTCGATGCAAATGGTTGGCATTCATCTCTTCCAGTGGCTAAATACTATTCTATGATATGTATGTACCACATCTTCTTTATCCATTCCCCTGCTGAAGGATATGTTAGCTCCTTCCACAGTTTGGCTCTTGTGGACATTGCTGCTACGAACATTGGGGAGCATGTGACCCTTCTTTTCACTGCATCTGTATCCTTGGGGTAAATACCTAGGAGTGAAGTTGCTGGGTCATAGGGCAGCTCTACTTTTAACTTTTTGAGGAACCTCCATGCTGTTTTCCAGAGTGACTGCACCAGCTTACATTCCCACCAACAGTGTAAGAAGGTTCCCCTTTCTCCACATCGTCATCAACAGTTGTTGTTTGCTGTCTTGTTAATTTTAGCCATCCTAACGGCTGGAAGGTGGTATCTCATTGTGGTTTTGAATTCTCTGATGACAATTGATGAGGAGCACTTTTTCATGGACCATTGGCTATTTGTGTGTCTTCTTTGGAGAAGTGTCTTTTCCTGTCTTCTGCTCATTTCTTGAGTGTTTTCATTGTTTCTTGGGTGTTGAGTTTGAGCAGTTCTTTGTAGATCTTGGATACCAAAGATCTTTCATGCCATTTGCAAATATCTTCTCCCATTCTGTAGGTTGCCTTTTCATCTTGTTAACTCTTCCCTTGGCTGTGCAGAAGCTTTTTACCTTGATGAAGTCCCAATAGTTCATTTTTGTGTTTGTTTCCCTGGCCTTTAGAGACATGTCTTGCAAGAAGATGCAGTGCCCAAGGTTGAAGAAGTTGTTGTCTGTCTTCTCCTCTAGGATTTTGATGTGAGACAGGAATCAGTTTTCTTTCTTTCCTGATTGTATTTGAACCCTCTCTTGTTCTTGGTGAGTCTAGCTAAAAGTTTGTCAGTTTGGTTTATCTTTCCAAAAACAGCAGCTCATATTTTCATTGATCATTTGTCTTTTTAGTCTCCATTGGATTTATTTCAACTTTCCTTTTTTTAAAGATTTTATTTATTTATTTGACAAACAAAGATCACAAATAGGCAGAGAAGCAGGCAGGGAGAGAAGAAGGGAAGCAGGCTCCCTGCTGAGCAGAGAGCCTGATGTGGGACTGGATCCCAGAACCCTGGGATCATGATCTGAGCTGAAGGCAGAGGCTTTAACCCACTGAGCCACCCAGGAGCCCCTCAACTTTCCTTTTTGTTATTTCCTTCTATCTACTGATTTGGGGCTTTGCTTGTTTTTTGTTTGTTTGTTTGTTTGTTTTTGTTTGTTTGTTTTTCTACTTCTTTCCCATGTATATTAGGTTGGTTACTGGAGAGCTTTCAGGTGGATTGATGAGGACCTGAATTTCTATGAACTTCCCCCTTAGAGCTACTTTTGCTCTATCCCATAATTTTTCATAGGTTCTCTTTTCCATTTGTCTCAAAGTATGTTTAAATTTTCTTTTGATTTCTTATTTGACTATTTATTGTTTACTAGCATGTTGGTAAATTTCCACATATTTATGACTGTGCCATTTTCTACTTGTGACTGATTTCTACTTTCATACTACTGTGGTTGGACAAGATTTGAACCAGAGCATGAAGGGAGCTTCAGTTTAAAGGTTATTTTCCTGGGGTATTTTCTGAGGGCACATCATGACTTCTATGGGGACCGAGGAAGGTTTTGTGAGACTGAGGGGGAGGTGCACAACCCTTGTTAATAACTGATTACTACCATGCAGGCTGTGTATCATTGTTCACACTGTAGCCATGATGGACATGTACGTCCTTAGAAACATTTTCCAGGAGGTGCAGGGTGGCCTTCTCTAACAGAAGGGTGCCAGGTGGGTTCATGGCATGGCCCCAAGTCAGCAATCAGGATGTATGGTGAGTTGGGGGATCAGAACCTGACTTTCTGTAGGAAGTAACAGAAATAGGTCATGGTGAGTTTCATGACAATAGTTGAGGTCCTGAGTAACCCAGTGCATTTTTGTGGTGGATGATGTAGTGGGGCCTTTGGATCTGTCTCATCAGAAACTGTAGAATTCAGGGACACACTCTTGTCTGTTGAGTTGTGTGGAGATAGGTAGACAGCAGTCTCTGGCCAGGCACAAGGGTCACACTAGACCACCACCAGAGGGGCAGTGTGTGGTGGGAGCCAGTGCTTGGTTTCCATGAAAACCAATTGGGACCTGATGACTGTGATTCCAGAAGCATGTGGAGAGGAGGAGGGTGATGGTGCACACTTCCTAGGGTTGTGGTCAGCAGTAAACTGGAGTCCACTGAATCGAACCATGCCTGGCACAGAAGGTGCCCAGTCACTGTAGCTGTGGGCACTGTGCCCATGGCACTTTCAGGTCCGAGTCTTCCATGCTGTCATCTCCTGCTTTTCATCATCTTCATGATCATGAGCCTGTGCTCTTGCCCATGGCCCCCTGGGGTATTTCCCTCTCTCCATCTGGCCCTCATCCTCTGCCTTGTGCAAGACAATGCCAAAGTAGCCTTCTCAAGAGGTAGCTCTTTCGATCCCCTGATGGAACACTTCCTTCAATCCCCTGTGAGGTAAGGATGATGCCCTGTCCTGGAAGGAGGCTACAGGTCCCCAATCAGGAGACCCATGTCTTCCTTTTCAGCTTTGTCAGCCCTCCCCTCAGTCCTCTTCAGGGAAGCTGTCCCCACTTCCTCAGGTGACAGCTCTGACCTTAAAAACCAATATTGTTTTCTGTTTCTCCATGCCTTAGTTCATCCATGGCATGTCTTTCAAACTTCTCAGTGGGTTTTCAGCAGTCCTGCAGGGCTGTCTGCTCAAAGAGGGCATGACCTCGGAGGGGCAGCCTTCCCTGCCATCTCCCTCAACATGTCACTGAGTCCTGGAGCCAGCTGCCCCACTGAGTGCTGAGGGACCTGAGCCAGCCCATCCTGAGCCCAAGCTGTGTCAGTAGTGTAGACTGATGTGTGCCAGGAGCGGTGGGCAGGTGGCATGGGCCAGGTGCAGGCAGTTTCTCTTTCTTATTCCTTCCCCCCTCTCCCTCCCAGAGGTAGCTCAGAGCAGGCTCCACACCCCACATCACAAGATCCCTTGACCTGTGTCTCCTGCATTCAGCTGGTGGGCTTGGTGGCTTCCCATTGCTTCTGTCTTCCATAGTGACACCCACGGAAGTTCCTGGATCAGGGGAGGGATTATACCCTTGTCTGTACTTGACCCTCTTCCTATCCCGCACTGAGCCCACCCACCTTCGTGTTTCCATGGATGTGCTTGGAAGTAAGCTCATCCACAGGAAATCTATAAGCCAAATGGTCCAGGGAAAGATCACTGAATTAGTGATCCAGGATAGAGAACAAAGTTGCCCTGAAACCTGTCCCCCACTCTGTGACCATCTCATACTGAAACAGAAACAGTAATAGCTTTCTGGATTATGACATGGCATCTATCTCTACCTACACTCTCTTGAAAGCATAGGTGCTGATCCTGGATGAAAAGGGACCATGGCTCCTGTGGGCTGGGATTAACAGGTCAAATATAAGAACTCAGTGAAATTTGAATTCCAGCCATAGAGTGAATAAATATTTTCCAGGAAATACTCCCAAGTAGGGCATATGATCATTGTGTACCAAAGCTTTTTCAAATAGGTTACTGAAAGAAAAATCTTTTTTATTGTTTATTTTAATTCTAGTTGAGTTAACATACAGTGTTATATTAGTTTCCTGTGTACAATAGCGTGAGTCAGTAATTTTCTATATCACTCAATACTCATCAAGAAAAGTGTATTCTTAGTCCCCTTCATCTGTTTCACTCATCCCTCCATTTGCCTCCCCTTTAGTAACCATCGGTTTGTTCTCTATTGTTAAGAATCTTTTTTTCAATTTGTCTCTTTTTTCCTCCTTTATTTATGTATGTTTGTTTCTTCAATTCTACACAAGAGTGACATCATGTGGTATTGTCTTTCTCTGACTGACTGATTTCACTTAGAGTAATCCTCTCTAGACATCCGTCCGTGTGACTGTAAATGGCAAGATTTCATTCTTTTTATGGTTAAGTTTCCACTGTGTGTGTGTGTGTGTGTGTGTGGGTATGTGTGTGTACATCTCTCATCTCATTTAGCACTTTATCAGTGGGCACTTGTGTTGCTTCCCTATTGTTTTCTTGTATATAATGCTGCAAGAAACATGGGGTGCATGTATCCTTTTGTGTTATTGTTTTTGTATGCTTCAGGTAAATACGCAGTAGTGTGGTTGCTGGATCCTAGGGTAGCTCTATTTTTAACGTTTTGAGGACCCTCCATACTGTTTTCCAGAGTGGCTGCAGCAGGTTGCTTTTCCACCAACAGTGCACGAGGGTCCCCTTTTTCCACATCCTCCCAGCATCTGCTGTTCCTTGTGCTGTTGATGGGAGCCATTCTCACAGTATGTGCTAATATCTCATTATACTTTTTTTTAATTATACTTTTTAAAAAAAGATTTTATTTATTTGACAGACAGAGATCACAAGTAGGCAGAGAGGCAGGCAGAGAGAGAGAGGAGGAAGCAGGCTCCCTGCTGAGCAGAGAGCCTGATGTGGGACTCAATCCCAGGACCCTGAGATCATGACCTGAGCTGAAGGCAGAGGTTTTAATGCACTGAGCCACCCAGGCGCCCCTCATTATACTTTTGATTTGCATTTTCCTGAGGTCAGGTGACGGTGAACATCTTTTCATGGGACCGTTGACCATCTGTATTTCTTCTTTGGAGAAATGTCTGTTCATGTCTTCGGACTACTTTTTAACTGGATTATTTGTTTTTTGGGTGTTGAGTTGTATCCACTCCACATATTTTGGACACTATCCCTTTACTGCATAGGATATTTGCAAATATCTTCTCCCTTTTAGTAGGTTGTCTTATTATTATTACTTCTTCCTAGTTCTTCTGATGTGTGGTAACTTTTTATTTTGATATAGTCTCAGTTGTTTATTTTTGCCTTTAATTCCTTTGCCTTAGGAGACAGTCTAGGAAAATGTTGCTTTGGTCCATGTCAAGAAGTTACTGTCCATGCCCTCTTGTAGGATTGTTATGGTTTCAGGTCTTTCATTGAGGTCTTGAAATTGTTTTGAGTTTTTGAGTCTGTATGGTGTAAGGAAGCAGAGTAGTTGCATTCTTGTGTGCATCGCTGTCCAGTTCTCCCAACACCATTTGTTGTACAGACTTTTCCTTTTCAATATTCTTGCCTGCTTTGTGGAAGACTAATGGGCCACACAATTGTGGGTTTATATCTGAGCTTCTCTCCTGTTCCCTAGGTCGCTGTGTGTATTTTTGTGCCAGTGCCATACTGTTAGGATGACTACAGCTTTGTATTATAACTCGAAATCTGGAATTTTGACTTCTCCAGCTTTGTTTTTCTTTCTCAACATTGTGTTGGCTGTTCAATATCTTTGGTGGTTCCATACAAATTTGAAAGAGTGTATGCTTGAGTTCTTTTTGTTTAACTGAATTTCAATGAGCCAACTTATAGTACAGGATTAGTTTTAGATGTAGAGTTCAATAATAGATCAGGTGTGTATAACACCCAGTGCTCATTGCATTATGTGCCCTCCTTAATTCCCATCAGCCAGTTACCCCATCCCCAATCATCTCCCCTCCAGCAACCTTCAGTTTGTTTCTGTAATGAAGAAGCTCTTGTGCTTTTTCTCCCTCTTTGATGACTTCCCATTCTGTTTTCCCTCCCTTTCCCTCTGACCCTCTGTGTTGTTTATCCTATTTCACTTATGAGTAAACCCATGTGCCAATTGTCTTTCTCTTATAGTTCCATCCAGGTGGATATGATGGTAAGTCTTCATCCTTTCTGATGGCTGAATAATATTCCATTGTAGTTATGAACCACATCTTCTTTATCCATTCATCTGTCCATGGACATCTGGGCTCTTTCCATAGTTTGGCTGGAGTGGATAATACTGCAATGAACATAGTGGGGGGGTGGCGCACGGAGATGCTACTACTTTTCACTCAATCTTTATCTTTGGGGTAAATACTTAGTAGTGCAATTGCTGGGTCATAGGGTAGCTCTATTTTTTTTTTTTTAAGATTTATTTATTTATTTATTTGACACAGAGATCAAAGCAGGCAGAGCAGCAGGCAGAGAGAGAGGAGGAAGCAGGCTCCCCACTGAGCAGAGAGCCCAATGCAGGGCTCGATCCCAGGACCCCAGGATCATGACCTGAGCTGAAGGCACAGGCTTAACCCACTGATCCACCCAGGTGCCCTGGGTAGCTCTATTTTTAAGTTCTTAAAGAAACTTAATAACATTTGGCAGAGTGGCTATACAAGCTTGCATTCCCACCAGCAGTGTAAGAGTGTTCCCCTTTCACCACATCCTCATCAACATTTGTTGTTTCCTGCCTTGATAAGTTTAACCATGCCAACTGTTTTAAAGTGGTATCTCATTGTGGTTTTGATTTGTATTCCCCTGACGTCGAGTGATGTGGAGCATGTTTTTGTGTGTCTATAGGTCTCTTCTATGTCCTTTGGTAGAAAGATGTGTTCATGTTTTCACCTATGTCTTAAGCTAGGATATGGGTAGTCCCAGGAGCATGGAAGGCATGACGCTTAGGTGTGGAGACCTTAAGAGACATCTGAATTGAGGGCTAGAGTTAAGGAGAGTATCAGGCTCAGGCTTTGTGTTCAGTCTGGTATGAAAGTATAAATAAGCAGGGATTGGTTCAAGATGTCATTCAGATTTCTCCTGCTCTAAATCCTTTCTGGAGTTCCAAAAGGTGTGATTTCTGACTTTGTTGTGGGATGAGCCCTCTGCTTTGCTTAGGTGTCCCCGTTCCCTGGGGATTTGGAGCCAGGCCTCTGAGCATGGTCCTTTAAAAAGCCAACCTACAGTTATGATTGGGGCCTAGGACCATGGCAGGTTCAATCTGCCAGCTGTGTGGCAAGACTCCCAGAAGGCTAAGTTGAGGGCACGGGTCAGGGTGAGTATCAGGCCCCAGGTTTCTGTCTACTGGGCCACTGAATGTGGGGGTGGCCTCAGGTAGGCATACAGATTTCTCCTGTTCTGAATCATTTCCAGAGTTCCAAACGCCCTGGTTTCCTTCTGGGGGGAGGCAGAGTCCTCTGGAATTGCTTGGATGTCTCCAGTCCCTGGGGCTGTGGCGCCAGGTCTCTGGGAAAGACCCCCCCCGACCCCGAGCCCAACCTAAGGTCAGAGGTGGGGTCAGGCTTAGGGTCCAGATTTAGGGTCATGGTTTAGGGTTAGGGTTCAGCGGTTTGCTAGGGTTAATTTATTTGCCTTTAATACAAGATATACATGCTTAAATAACATTTTCTTAGAGTATTTTATAGTGAGTAAAGTTTAATATACAACACAAATAGTTACAGAGGAGAACCAAATTTTCCAAAGCAACACTTAAGGCAATATTTCTTAATATTTATGTTTTATGGTCAAATAATTAAAAATTGAATTTCTCTGTGACTCTTCTCCCAGATGAATTCACTGGCCCTGTCTTTCTGGCCTTGGCTAAAAGCATCTTCTCAGTGGGCTTCTTTAATGGGCCTCTCTGAATACAATGGCTCTCTTAGCCCTTACCCTGCATTCCTTCTAATCATTAATCTATTGATTATATCCCACGCTCTTTGCAAGCTCCCGGGTGGAACTAGAGCTATATACATTTGCACTAAGTAGATACTCCATAAATATTTATTAATTCAACAAGTATGGCTTTCTTTTTAATAAAAAATATCCATGTTTTATCAGTGAATTTTTTACCATATCAGAATATATTTGGAGAAATCTATTGCTCCATGAGTATACATCTGTCAAGGCTGTGACTTTATTATGTCCTGTGTCATGCTTCCCTGAGCTATCCAGAGTGCTCATGACACATGTATGAATCTCAGCTTCAAAGCTTAGGAGTGAATTCTGTGAAAACATTGGGGGGGACATTGGGATATTGTCCTGCTGGATATCACTGTGTCATGTGGGGCCAGATGTGATATGAGCACCCCCTCTTTCTCTAGCTTTTTCCATCATCTTCTACCATCTGTCAACATGTGGGTTTCCCATCAGCCATATCTTTGCTGACAAACTGTGAGATGATCTACGGCTTGGGACTCCACTGATATTACAGAGTCTCATTATAACTAGTGTCAGAGGTTTCTGTGGCACTGACATGACCTTGGTTCCCAGAATATGCCCCATGAAGAGTCCCATGAGAGTCTGGGAGTCCAGGAAAGATCAATGGGTGATTGCAGCTCTAGCTAAAGCTACTCTGGGAGATCATGCTGGAGGCCATCTCCCATCTCAGTCTGGCTCTTTTGCTGATTTCCAATACGACCTAGGAGAGTCACTTCATCGGAGCTTGAGGCTCATCATTTCTAAAACGAGGAAATGTTTTTAGATTAATTGATTCATGCAAGACAATGGAATGAACTCCTAGGAAGTTCTGGGCAGTCTCCAAGATGGATTCTACCTCAGGAGTTCTGACTCCCATCCTTCCCACTCCTATTGAGTTCTCCCATTGGACACAATGGCTGTTCCATGGAAATTCCCCAGGGCAACACTGGACTAGCAAGTGTCTTCAGGGTGTGCCCCCAGGCCACCTGATGTGGCTGTGCTGCCTTACTTGCACAAAATAGCAGTGCCTGAGTCAGGCCTTCACTGCAATCGCTGAGCCGGCTTAGTGAGGACCTTGCCCAGGACACTAGCCCCTGACACTGTGAGGGCCTTGGAGTCTACAGTTAAGTCATGCAATGCAACAAGTGATTCTACATCAGGGTAGATGATGCAAGGTATAGTTTCAAGCAAACATGACAAAAGACATTTAAATGACAGAATAGTAAGTAGTTAAACATAGTCTATATTATGGCAGTGATGGGAAAAGTGAACAATGGGGTCAGAAAGGGGGAATGGGAGTTCCAAGAAGCAGGCTGGAGTCCTCAGGGGGTAGGGGGTGTTTCGTGAAGGAAGGAACCAGGAGACTTGTCACGGGTTGTAACAGTGCAGCATCAGGCTGTGTGCTCTGCCTGACCCACGACCCCCCAGGGGCATGGGGGGCATTCTAGCTCCAGAGGATCTAACGGACTGCAAGTCGGCCTGAGCAGAGCCTCGGTGGTATACCTTCCTTGTTCCTGGGTGTGCCTCTTTCTCTGCTTCTGGAGGCTCTTGACTCTCCTTTTGTTTTCCTCTGAGCTGCACCATTTTGTGTGGATTCAGTGCTGTTAGTTGACACAAATTCTTCCTGAAAAGAAATGGAATAGTAGTCATCCTTGTTTCCTAAGTAGACCTGAAGAGATTCAACAGTAATAGCCTTTTCCCAGGCCCCTGGGCTTCATCTGCTCGCCAGCACAAAGATTTTTGAAAACATCTACTATTCTTAACAGGTTGAAATATTTAGTTTGGTTTTTAAAAAATTCAACAAAGTTACACTTTTCATAATCTATAGCATGATCTGTAAACGTTGAATGAACAATGTTTGACAGGATGAGGGAAGAATTGGCTTTGCAGTGCGATTTGGGGCCATGCTTACTCACTGTTGCCCCTGTGTGGCCACTCTCCAGATAGCATGTGGCCAAATGTGTTCCAATTTACCAGACTGGAGGGAGAATAAGACAGAAGAAGGTTGGTCCCTGAATTCCTTATCTCCTAAAAACCATTCTCTAATTTATGAGAAAAATTCTAAGTCAAGTATATTTTAACTAGATACTAGGGTTTGGGCCAGGGTCAAGTTGCATACATTAACTATGGACAGGTTTTTATGTGTGTCAATCTTACCTGCCTAAAGTGTTTTTAAAACATAAATTGGGAGAGGATTTAGTTACCAAAGCACTGAGCACATTACATAATTATTGTTTCATCTTAGCTGAGGACCAGGAGCTGGTCCTACAGGTACTTGGCAGGTAACATCTGTGGCCAGCTGGCCATCTCCCCCCCGACAGCCACACCCAGCTCAGCCCATCTTCTGCTCTGCTCAAGGGCAGTGAACAGACAGACCAGGTGCAGGTGGGACTCCCTCTTGTCAGGCATGGCTCACTTCCTACAGGTAGAGAAGTGGGCCAGCTCACATGCACATGACGTGTTCCTTATAGTTCCTTGCTATTGGCCTCCCCTTTCTGTCACCCGGGTCCTGAACCTTTAGCTCCTGTGAGAACTTGGGTTTGCAGATTTCTGTGGACATTTCGAAGTCCGTATCTGTGTTGCCTTTGTTCCATGTCCTTGGGTCAGATATGAAGGCAGGTAAGTTGTCATATTCTAAAAGCAACAAAAAGAAATATCAAGTGTGCTCTGCCTCCCAGCACCTCAGGTTTGAAAGCCATGGCCAACTAGGTACTTCATGTTCTACACAATGAGCTTTAGGGACTCATGGATGCATGTGACATGAAATCGTACTGAAAGATATCTCGTTACTGAACTTTTGCCTTGCAGAAGATAGTTTAGGGACACCGCTTCTCACCTGTGCTGTCATTTCCCATCTGGCCAATGCCCAGTCACACTGACATGTGTAGCCACCGAAGGGCACAGCTGTGACATCCTCCTGAAGCACCGCTGGTCCCCCTGCACCCCTGGTCTGGCCAACCCTGCACAGTCCCAGTCCTCCTGAGTGTCCCTTGTCATAGCACTTGCCACACAAGGCTGTCATTTGTTGTCTCTCGCTGCGTCCTTTCTGCTTGGAGTAGATCTCTCTCACAGATGCCTGGCTGGGTAACAGGCAAATGAATGGTTTCAGGATCTTTTGTTCTGGAACAGCAGGCATCCCTCAAAACCCTGACGGGCATGGAGACTCTCTGTCCCTCTGTGTGCCCCCAGCCTCGATGGAACCTAGTGTCCAGGACAAGGGACTTGGGAGTCCTCCCAGATGAAGTTTATTCTATGAAGGTGGCTTCCTTCCGAGATCGTTATGGAAGCACATTGCATGGCTGTTCCTGTGGGACAGAAAGCATGCTACTGTATTGTATTCTCCTTGCACACTCTGGCTAACAATGAGGAAACACACGCTCACACTCATAAGTTCACACTTACATCTCCATTTCTGAGCATCAGTACAATGAAAAGGACAGTGAATTCCCGTTGGGCTGCAGACATGTAGACGTGCCATTCAAGGTGTAAAGGAGGATGGAGATGGCATTATGGTTAAAAGGATGGATGTCCTTGCCTCTGAAGAAATTAAATTTGATCTAGAAGCACTAATGTTCTACTCAAAGAAGGGGCATGATCCTAGGATCTATGAGACTAGGGATCAGCACAGACTTTTCTGGAAAGTCTTCTGTAAAGATTTTCTGTGAGGTGTTGCAGTCCATGTGATATCTCTGACAATGACTCCACTCTTGCACTGCGGCTTGATAGCAGCCACAGACTGTCCCTAACTAATATTCCAGCCACACTAGATTGAGAGAATATGGGGAGAGGTCCTATTTGGCCCATGGGTGGTAGTTTCCCACACCCCAGATCTGCAACATTATAGATGGTGGGGGAGAGGGCTCTTCTTTTCCAGTGGCCGAGTGGGAAGACACTGGGATCTATCCTGCCTGACCCTGGCCCCTCCACTTGAAATGAAAAAAAAAAAAATAATAAATAAATAAATAAATGATAGTGAGGTTGGCCAACAATTAAGACCTCAGGAATTCCCCCCCATTTCTCTGTAGGCCTTGAGCTTCCCACATGTTTGTCTGTGGTTGAATTCCATGTAGGTATTGTTTGGCTGTGTAAGTCCCCATTTCCTGGCGGGTATATCTTGCAGGTATATACCACACAGATGGTCATCTTGTCCAGGCAAAGACCATGAGCACATTTAGGGTTCTCCTGAGTTAGTGGAGGATCTAGCATGTGTGGGCTTCAGGTTGAGTCTGATTCAGCTCTCAGCAATGTTGTGGAGCACCTGGCTTCCTGGGCCATCTGTGGCACTGGCATGAGCCTGGCCTAGGCCACTTCCATAGTCATGTGGGAAAACCCCTGGCCTGGGTGTCCACCCCATGCTTGGCTCTGCAGGCTCAGACCCAAGGTTCCTCCCACCTCCTTGGCTAGGACCAGGTCACATGCCCATGGATGAGCCAATCCCTGGAGCCAGGTTGTGGAGCCATGGAGCTTGGCACAGGTTGTTAGGATCTCTGTTGTAATGATTTTTCTAATGGCTGTGGTGGCAAGATCTTCTGGGATGCATCTGGTAATAAAACAAATATTAATTTCTGATAGTAAGTGGGTCCAAGGTGCTGGCTGAGCACCTAGTACCTCAGTTCCAGCACATCGGTACTACTCTACAGAGATAATGGCTGAGAATGAGCAAGGTGGATGGAAACTGGTCTGGAGTGCACAAGGGAAGGGTGTGTGTGTGTGAGTGTGTGTGTGTGTGTGTGTGTGTGTGTGTGTGTGTGTGTGTGGAGGGTTGGGGATAATAGCTCTGGCCAAGCTGTATCCCAGCTTATCTAGGCTCAAGAAGGTGGGGGGAATCCATGGTGTTACACCATCCATCATTTTGTAGATGAAAAATGTGCCCTTTGCATGGAGCAAGGCAAGACTTTTTCCAAGTATTCTCTAGTTGGTAAGGAAGTCGGGGAGAGCAGCACCCTCCATCTGCTAGGATAGGCATAAGAGGCTGAGTGCTCTCAAGAAGATGCCTAGCTTTTGCAGGGCTCACTGTGAGCCTGTACACAGGACTGATGAGGACAGCTCATGGTTTTGTTCTGAGGATGGAGTATTGGAAGAATGTGGTGCCCCATGTAATCCCAGGAAGGGGACAGACCTGGAGTCTACTGCAGAGTTACTTCATGGGAGGGGGGTGATCTGCAGCATCTGCTTCATGAGATGTCTGTCCTTTATTGAGTTCTGGGTATAGTTTCTGTGACTTTGTCCTAATGTCTGTGATTTCCAAGGAGTGGGATTTTTTGGGCTTCACTGTAAGAATTGGTCCACTGGGAGTGGGCAAGTCCTGCTCTCGTGGAGAGAAGTGTGCCTCTAGTGGTTGGAGTGTGTATTACAAGCCTAGAGGTCAATACAGTGGTCAGCAGACTATTGTTATTGATGATTTTTATGGGTGAATTCTATAGGATGAGATGTTAGATCTTATGGTTAGGGAACCTTATTAAGTGCCCATCAAGGGTGCTTTTTCTGAGTTTCATATTCTGTATCTTTTTATGGCTTCTAATAGCCCTCCTTCTACTTGGTATTCCAATGAGCAGTGCATTACAACATTGTCTTCATTTTACCCGTGTGTTGATGAGGATTCGAGAAAGGGAAATATTGTCAGTGCTTCCACAAATTGTACACTGGAACAGCCAAATAATAAAATTTTGTTTTGACACAACGTAGGAAGTATCCTGCTGTGATTCTTAATTTAAAGCAGGGGAGGGGGCTCTATTTCAGTAGTGGTAACAAGTACCATAGGCCTTCCTAAGGAACATTATCAGATTCTATTGGAAACTTGGTCTTTATTATTGTGGAAGAATCAGGAGTCGACCAATTATTTGTCACCTGTTTCAATTTCCATGAACAGTTCCACAATATTTGGATTCTCTACCATTGCGTAATCATCCCAACTTTACCAGCAGCTTGCCCTTTTCTGCCAAGGGTATGTTTGAGCCAAGACAAAGCAAATTTGGGTGACTGGAATCCCTGGGATCAGAATGCTATCAGTAGGGAGTTACTGAGATCTTAAATTCTAAACCAGCTCCTGACACCCAGATGAAATGTGTTTCAGATTTAGAAAGTTCAGACATAAATTTTGTGCCCAGGATGACAACTGAAGAAAACGTGTCATTCCCTAAACCTAACCTTAACCCCTAACTTAAACGCTGAAACCTAACCTGACCTTAAACCCCAAACTGGAACCCTGAATTCCAAAATTGAAATTGAACCAAAAGCCTAGAGTCTGAACCTGAGCCCTGAACCACCAACCCAAACCCTAAACCAGAACTCTGAGCCATGAACCCTGAACCCAAATCCCAGCATGAACCCAAACCCCAAATTTGACCTTGAAATTTAATCCAGAAGCCCTGAGTCTTAAACCCTAAATCATAAACCCAAAGGCCTAGACTCTAACTGTTCCTTGCCCCTCACTCTAAATCCTCACCCTGACCCTAACCCTAAAGCCTGATCTAGAACTCTGTCTAAAACCTGAACCTGAACCCATATTCAAACCCTTCAGCACACTTTGTTTATACATTCACCACTGATGGATATTTGCAGTTTCTACCTTTTGATTCTTGTGAACACTGTTTGGGTTGGGGGCTAGGGTTAGGGTCTTGGATTGGGGTCAGGGCCAGGCTTGAGAGCAAGCTGAGATCAGAGTGTGGGTCTGCATCAGGGCCAGAGTCATGTTTGGTGCCACCATTTGGGTCAGGGGCTGCTGTCATTCCATATTGTTTCCAATTCATTGTTCCTTAGCTATTTTTGGAGAAGTTGGAGGATATTGGGCTCCATGCAGCTTGAATTTCCAGAATGAAATGGCTTCAGCTAAACCCTGGGAGGAAGCAGGTGCTTCCACTGAAGGTTAAGCTCCCCTAGTCCTACACTGCCTCCACTGCCTGCAGAGGGCAAAGGACCCCAGCTTTTGCCCTGAGCCTGGCCTGCACAGCCACAACTGGGACAGGAGCCTGGTCTCCTCAGGACCCACTGTGGAGACTTCTGGAGGATGTGGGGCCGCTCCCATGCTGACAGGACAAGCTGGGATGGATGTGGGTCCACATCCACACTGACAGGACCCACTGTGGAGGACATGGGGCCGTGTCCACACTGATAGCAGTCTAGCCCCCTACCAGCCGCTGGAGGAGAAGATGAGGAGAAGCCACCTGAGTGGGCACTGGTGAGGAGGTGTGTTGTCTCAGGACCCCACGGAGGAAGGGCGGGCTGTGTGGACACTGGGGCTTCCATGGTTTTGTGTAAGGTGTTGTGGCCTCCTGCAGTGCTGTGCGCATGGCTGTGGGGTCTCCCCTTTCTGGGCTCAAATGCGTGCCCCGAGTCCTGTGTCTTTGTTTTTGCACACGTGGATTTGGTTCCTGGGGCTCCTCAGACAGTCTGCAGTCAGGAAGCAGCCGCCTGGCTGGGTGCTCGTGCTCCCCCCACCTTGGCCCTGCAGGGTCCTTCCATGTCCACACCCACTTCAGGGTTGGTCCGGAGTCTGAAAGTTTGGGAACACAGCGCGGACTCTGTAGATGGCTTTGGGGAGAGTAGGTATTTTCCCAGTGTCGGTTCTTCCCTGAGGACAGAGTGTCTTCCCATCCCCATGTGTCTCCCTCCCTGTGTGTCAGCAGTGTCTCATGGCTGTCAGAGGACAGGTCTGTCACTGCCTTGGTTCAGGGGTCTCCTAGGTATCTTGTTCTTTTGGATGCAGTAGTCAATGAGATTGTTCTCCATAGTTTCTTTCTGGTGGTTTCTTCGGAGCACGTAGAAATGCAAATTGATTTGTGTATATTGATTTTGTTCCTTGCAAGTTTCTTGAATTTATTAGTTCTGTTTGCCTTAAACTCAAATGGCCAGTTATTTGACCCACAAAATGGGTTTATTTGGGAATAGCAGAGAATGGCAATCTGGGATGTGCAAGCTATGGTCACATCACAGGCAAGTGCAAGAAACAAAGGAGAGGAACATCATTTCATGGAGAAGGAGGAAACAGTTGGGAGGGTTGCTTGGAAGGAACGTCCACTGGAGAAAGGCAGGGGCTTGGGGTGGTGGAGGATTCTCACCAGCCGAGCTGCGGGGATGGTGGATTTCCTGTAGGAGATGAACCCTCCAGCTTCCCCTGTGGGGCCTGGAATGGATGCGTCTTTCTTGTGGGTGATTGTAATGTGGGGTCTGTAATGGGCACTGAGCACAGGTGCCCCCTCCAGCCTCCCCTTCTAGAGTACCCAGTCCACTTTACTGAGGCTTCCTTCATGCCTTTTCACAGTTCTAACCAGGTTGTGGTGGAGCATTGTGGAGAATTGGAATTCCAAATCCCACTGCTTCTACTGCATCCAAGACACGGGAGTGCCCAATTTAATCCTCCCACGAGTCTCTTGCTAACATGTGGCCTCCTCCACGGGCAAGTGGCCTCTCCATGGTGGGTAAACTGGATTTGGGGGGGCTTGGCTGATGTCCTCTCTACTTCTGTGACATGGTGCTAATGTGGATGTTTAGAAGAGTCATTTCCTCTGCTGTGATTTCAAATCTGCAGTAACTTGTCACAGCAGCACAAATATGATTTATCTCCACACTCAGACTCCCCAGCTGTTGTTTCTTTACCACGTTTGCCACTTCATACGGGCTACTTCAGTGCACTTTACCACAAACAGGGACACTGCCATGGAAACACCATGGAACCCCAAGTGAGGAAATCATGATGGTTCCCACATTTTAACCCAAACCACAGGCCCACTTCAGCTGTCACTACCTGCCTGATGGTCTGAAATGTCTTCTCCATTCGAATCCAGTTTTCTTCTTCTCGAACTTTTTCCAGGACTTTCCCTTATTTGGGTAACCTTGATGGACTTAAGGAGCACAGACAGCTCCAGTCTGAGTGGTATTTCTATATGGCTTGTGTCACTGGGGCTGTTTTCAGTGTAACTAAGCATAAGAACACTGACCCCTTAAAACATTTCAGGTACATAATTCTCTGGCCTTAGCTGAGTTCCCATAGTTGTCCATCATTCTCCTGAATTTTCTCATTCTCCCCAAAGGAGCCTGTATGCATGAAACACCAACTCCCCATTGTCCTTTCCCCTCAGACCCCTGCAGCCACATCCAGCTTTGTGTCGCAGACACCTCGTCCAAGTGAAATCATACAGTATCTGTCCTTCCATGACTGGCTGATTTCACTCAGTGTAATGACTTCCAGGTTCAACCCGTGTTGTAGCCTGTGTCAGAACTCCCTTTGTTTTTAAGTCTGAATCATGTTCCATGGTGTATAAACCACATTTTGTTTATCCATTTATCTGTTAGTGGACACTTGGGTAGCTTCTACCTTTTGGCTGTTGTGAGAAATGCTGCTCTGAATATAGATACTTCTACTTTCAATTTTTGGGGGCATATAGGCTACAGTGGAATTATGTGTTTAATATTTTAAGGAACCACCATATTTTTTCCCCACAAATGAACCTTCATAGGGGAGAACAAGATAGCCATCTGTGGATCTACCTCATTTTGTTTATCCTTTTCCGCATGGATGGACATTTGCATATGTTCTGAGTTTTGCCTATTGTGAACACTGCCACTATGAATATTCCTGTATATTTTTGTTTGTTTGTTTGAAACAGTGTTTTCAATTTGGGGGGTATATATATCTAGGAGTACAATTGTTGAACCCTATGGTAATTCTGCTTTGATCTATTTGAGTAAATGCCAAATTATTTTATATGTAGACTGTACCATTTTTCACAAGCAAGGTTTAAGGGTTTCAGTTTCTCAACATCCTTTTGTTATTTTTAGTTTTCTTGATCATAATGATTCTATTTTTGTAAAAGGATATCTAACTGATTTAAATCTTCATTTCCATAAAGACTAGTGATGTTTAACATCTATTCACGTGCTATTCAGCATTTGTATAATTTGTATAATTTCTCTGGAGAAGGGTCTATCCAAGTCCTTCGTCCATTTTAAAAATGGGATTGTCTTTTTGTTGAGTTGTAAAAGCTTTTTACATATTCTTGGCAACAGATTCTTATTAGATAAATAATGTACAAATATTTCCTTCCATTCTGGGGGCTGTCTTTTCACTTTCTGGATAGTATCTTCTGATGTACAAATATTTTTAATTTTTTTTTTTTACATTTCTTTTTTAAGAGTGAGTGAGAGAGATTGTGCAAGTGGAGAGGGGCAGAGGGAGAAGGAAAGAGAATCTTAAGCAGGTCCCCCAGGTATGAGGGTGTTATTTTATCTATTTTGGGGGGTATTTTATATATATATATATGATAAATCTCTTTTGAGGGTATTATTTTATCTATTTTTTTCCTTTCCCTTCTTATACTTTGGTGTCATATCAAAAAGCGTTGCTAAATCCAAGGTTATGAAGATTTCTCCCCATTTGTTTCTTCTAGGGTTTATAATTTTACCTCTTACATTTAAGCCTTTAACTTATTTTGAGTTAATGTTTATATGTAGTGTGAGGTGAGGGTCCAGTTCCATTCCTCTGTACATGGATAGCCGATTGTCTAGCACCCTTTGTTGAAAAGACCATTCTGTCCCCCCAGTGTAATGTTGTCCATCCCTGTCAAAATTCAGTGGACCATAGATGAAGGGGTTTATCTCTGGGCTCTCAGTTAAATCCCACTGATGCGTACTTTTAAAAGTATGCATACTTTTAAAAAAATTTTATTTAATTTATTTAAAAATTTTTTGTAAGTTTAAATTCAATTAATTAACATATAGTGTATTACTTGTTTCAGGGTGTATGCACACCTTTACGACAGTATCACAATGTTTTATTTACTGTTGCTTTGTACTAAGGTTTAAACTTTGGAAGTATGACCTTTCACCTTACATTTTATTTTTCTAGATGGCTTTGGCTATCTTGTGGTCACTTAAAATTCCATATGACTGTTATGATTAGCTTGTGCATTTCTTCCCAAAGGCCTTTGTGAAATTTCTTGGGAACACACTGAATTTCCACATTGCTTTGTGTACTGTTGCCATCTTGTCAATAGTATGTCTTTTCATCACCATGGGGTATCTTCAGATTTATTTAGGTTTCCCTTACTTTCTTTCAGCAGTGTTTTGTAATTTTTGGTGTACAAGATGTACACCTTGATTACATCTATTCCGAAGTATTTTGTCAATGTTGATGTTCCTTAAAATGGAATTGTTTTCTTAAGTTCCTTTTTGGATGATTCATTGCTAGTGTAGACAAATAAGAGAGATTTTTGTGTATTGATATTTTGTCCTGTAACTTCGCAGAATTAGGGAGCTGGCTGTGATCATTTTTTTGTTGATTCATTAGGAAGCTCTCTATATAAGATGATGCCATCCCTGGTCTCTGAATAGACCTAGTTCTACTGTTCCCTTTCACAAGGGGATTCCTTATTTCTTGCCTGATTGTTCTGGGTAGAACTTTCAGTACAATACTGAGCAAGGAGTGAAAGCCAACATGATGGATTTGTTTGTGATTTCAGAGTAGAGCTTTCAGTCCTCAAAACTGAGCATGATGTTTGATTATGGTTAGGGTGGGGCTTAGGGTTAGGGTCTCCCTGTCCTCTGCTGTACAGAGCCCATTCTTCTCTGGTAACCAGCAGAGTGATCTTTTCAGAATATAACTTTTGAGCCTCTCTGTGATCCGCTCCCCAGCTGCCTGTCCTCCCCACCTTTCCTCTCCCACCATATCCCTCCTACCCCTGTGGGCCTCCCAGGTGTGTGGTCATCCCACATGGTCATCCCAAGCCTTTACATTCCCTCTACCTTCTGCCAAGAGTAATCTTCTCTCTCCCTGCTTCATGTCTGGCTTGTTCCCCTGCTGGCTGGACCTGGACTTGCCCCACGGTGACCTGACTTGTATCTGCCGGCTGTGTGTGGCCTTGTCCCCTATTTAAATATAGTGCCACTTTCCCTGTGCGAGCGATTTACTAAGCTGCCAGGTATGGGGCAGGCACAGGGAAGTAGCCTTAGTGCCTGTGTGAAAAAATCAGTCTCGGGGTGCCTGGGTGGCTCAATCATTAAGCATCTGCCTTCAGCTCAGGTCGTGATCCCAGGGTCCTGGGATCAAACCCCACATATTGGGCTCCCTGCTCAGCGGGGAACATCTTCTCCCTCTCCCACTTCCCCTGCTTGTGTTCCCTCTCTTGTTGTCTCTCTCTCTGTCAAATAAATAAATAAAACCTTAAAAAATCGGACTCAGAGGGACTCCCCACCCTTGCTGACAATGGGGGAGCTGCTGTCCCCACAGGTAGTCCCCTCAGAGAGACAAGCCTTCCACCTTCTTGGAGCCCAGGAGATGTAGACCTGGACCTGGAAGCTTCCACTCTTGGATTCACATGACTGGGGTAAACAAGCTCCCTCTTCTTCCAGCGGTCCTCTTTCCCCTTCCCTGCCCAGGAGCTGGACCTGATTCCTGATCTGGGGGAGTTTGAGGGTGGCCGCTCCTAGGAATAGCAGTGGTTGACTGATGGATCTTGTCAACAAGAGGCCCGGTAGCCTTCAAGGGAGGACCCTATGGGGGTGGAGACAGCTCCGTGGGGGCCAGCGATAGCTCACTCGAAGCAAAGTGGGGCAGGAGGCTAGCCTTGCTGTTTCCAACCAGCCTGTAGGCCATAGAAAGGAGGGCTGTGCCCAAAGGTGCTCCACTCCTGGCAGATGGTGAGAGGACCTGCAGGGGGTCGGCCAGGGCAGGGTACCTGCGGGGTTTGCCTGGGAGCTTGGCACAGGGGGAGTGTTCCTGGCTCCAGCATGCTGACCATGGAGTTGGTTTCCCACCTCTGAAGCCTCAGGCTCCCCTTTGTATGATGGGGTGCTGATGGCTCCCATCTCTGGGAGCAGAAGATAGGGAGGCCCCACAAGCAGGCTTGCTCAGGACACCCTGGGAGAATGGCTGTTGCTTAAAGCAGCCCAGGGCCTGTCCCCTGGAATAAGGTGCAGACATCCATGGCCCCCAGCTCTTGGGTCTTGCCACCAGCCTCTGAAAGTGACCCTCCTCCCACCTTGTCCCTTGTCCCTGTAGATAGGTGGTCCTCCTGGAGCTGTTCCTGCAGAGGGCAGAGAAGCTTATCATGGTGGGACACAAGGTCATCTACTAGGCCATCACTGACCAGCGGGCTCCCGGGCCCATGATCCCCCCTGGGAAGGCTGGAGGGTGGTGGTCCTTGATGTCCCTGGCACCCTGCACTGGCAGGATGTGTCCATGCAGCACATGGCAATGGTCAGCTTCTTCTGTGAGCAGCTCTTCCTCTGTGAGGTGGACGACCTGGTGTGTGTGGATGTGGACATGAAGTTCTGCGACCATGTGGGCATGGAGATCCTGTCCCCCCATTTAGCACCCTGCACCCCAGCTTCTACCAGGTGTCCTGTGAAGACTTCAGCTACCAGTGCAGGCCACAGTCCCAGGCCCACATCCCCAGGGACCAGGGCGATGTTTACTACATGGGGGCCTTTTTTGGGGGGTTGGTTGTGGAGGTTCACTGACTGACCTTGGCCTGTCGCCAGGTGATGGAGGTCGACCTGGCCAATGGGACTGAGGTTGTGTGGCGTGACGAGAGCCACTTGAACAGGTACCTGCTGGACCACAAGCCCACCAAGGTACTATCCCCGGAGGACCTGTGGGACCCGCGATGGCTGGGCTGCCCTCTCTGCCCTTCTTGAAGAAGCTGAGATTTGGGCTGTGCCCAAGAATCACCAGGGCATCCGGGACTCATGAGGGGCTGTCCCAGGAGGACCTGTGGGACCCATGGCTGCTGGGCTGTCCCCTGGGGGACCTGTGGGACCCATGGTGGCTGGGCTGCCCTCCCCACCTCTTCATGAAGAAGCTGAGATTCAGGCCATGGCCAAGAATCACCAGGACATCTGGGACTCATGAGGGGATGTCTCCATTTCCATCAGGGGGTATTGTCCTGAGCAGAGTTGTCAGAGCAGGCTCCTACTTCTGTCCCCTCAAGAGAGACCATGGAGCCCAGCCCTGCCCACACATGCATGTCCAGGGCTCCCAGCTGTACCCGCACAAGAGAGGCCTGCCTGGAGACACAAGGTCCTTTCTTTGTGGTCACTACATTTTGATAACTTCTGGGTATTTGCAGCTGTGACGGCTCCAGTTTTATGTCGGATGTTTTCCTGTGTCAATGCTGAGCAACCATCTTTTAAAAGAACAATCAAGGGAAAAGGTTTTTTTCCTGGTTCTAGACAGACACCACCTGGTGGGGCTGGGAGTGGTCCTGCAGTGGCCATGGAGCCAGGATGGCCTCTGGTTGGGTCTTCCCTCCCAGTCCCTGAACCTTGCCATGACCATGGGGCTTCAAGGGCAGGGGTGCACCGAGCCACCTCTCAGGCCTTCAGTCCCCTGACTGTCAGAGACCTTGGCTGTGGCCACTAGCTCAGCCTCCAGGAGCATGGAACCCTCTAAGTTATGTACAGTTTCTGCCTTAGTTTTATTTTTTATTTTTAAATTTAATTTTTAATTTAAATTCATTAGCTAACATATAGTATACCAGTAGATTTTAATGTAGTGTTCAGTGATTCATTATTTGCCTCTAACACCCAGTGCTCATCACAACATGTGCCCCCTTAATACCTGTTACCCAACTACCCTCCCCTCTTCTGTAACCCTCAGTTTGGTTCCTGGAGTCCAGAGTCTCATGGTTTGTCTCCCTCTCTGATTTCTTCCCATTCAGTTTTCCCTCCCTTCCCCTGTGGTCCTCCACTCTATTCCTTATGTTCCACGTCTGAGTGAAATCATATGACTATTGTCTTTCTCTGCTTGACCTATTTCACTCAACATAATCCCCTCCAGTTCCATCCATGTCAATGCAAATCAAAGGATGAGTATTCATCCTTTCTGATGGCTCAGGAACATTCCCTTGTATATATGGACCACATCTTCTTTATCCATTCATCTGTTGAAGGACATCTAGGCTCTTTCCACAATTTGGCTATTATGGACATTGCTGCTATGAATATTGGGGTGCAGGTGGCCCTTTTTTCCCTACATCTGTATCATCGGGGTAAATACTCGGGAGTTCAGTTGCAGGGTCATAGGGTAACTCTATTTTCAACTTCTTCAGGAACCTCCATACTGTTTTCCAGAGTGGCTGCACCAGCTTGCATTCCCACCAACAGTGTAAAAAAGTTCCCTTTTCTCCACAACCTCGTCAACACTTGTTTCCTGTCTTGTTAATTGTAGCCATTCTAACTGGTGTAAGGTGGTATCTCATTATAGTTTTGATTTGTACTTCCCTCATGTCGAGGGATGTTGAACAATTTTTTGTATGTGTCTGTTATGAGCCTCCTCCGTCTCCTCTGCTCCCCTCATTTTCATCCTCAGCCTAAAGATGATCCCAACCAATCTGCATCTTTGAAGACCAGTTCAGTCCAGATGCCAGGAACATACTCTGGGGGTCTTGACCTCACCTGCTCATCTGTCCTGTCCATGTCAGGTACATGTGCCCCCCCCCACCACCACCAGCTGGCCACTGCTCCTCTCACAGATGTCCCCATCTCAGGAGAGGGAAACACCAAGTCCAGACCCTTGGATTCCTCTGTGACTTGTTGCTTTCCGCCAACTCTCCTAATAGTGAGGTGGCTATTGGAGGACTTTCGGTGTCCAAACCATTTAAAGGCATATGTGAGTCTCTGCTGCCTAGGGCAATGGATAAGAGTTGGGGCAAACTAAAACCAAGCAGAATCACTGGAAGAAAGGCTGAGTGATGAGGAGTTTTAGGGAAGAAGGGCCTGGAATCTCTGGCCTATTCCTGAGCCCCTGGGACACCACATACATGGGCTGGGTGCCTGCTCAGGGCCCACCTGAGAAGGCCCTGGGCTCTGCCCTCTGGTGATTGTCAGACTTGGCAACTAGGAAGTGCTTGCCAAGGCAGAGTGCTAAGGCAGAGTGCTAAGAGGTCTGGCTGGTGCTGAAGGTGTATCCTGACACCCACACACCCAGAGCCCTCCTCCCCATCTGCAAGGACTGGATGGTTTTGTGAGTTTTTTTGTTTTGTTTTGTTTATTCAGAAGGAGGGCAGTTTCCAGATGTTTAAGGAAATCTCACCCAGTCAACAGTTGACTGCTACATTCACAGACAAGACACTTCTGTGGCCACACACAAGAGATACAAATTTGACAAAAATCAGTTGAGAAAAGTCACTAAGTGAACAGCAGAACTGCAGTGAGAGGAGTTGCAGCGGTGAACCCTGGGGGAGGGGAAGAACTGGTATTTGACTTGCTACATTACACTATTCACAGGGTCCCACATCCAAATGCAGAGAGACAAGTGGTGACACAGGAAAGGAATTTATCTCAGTGCAACAGACACGGGAAGGCCAAGGACTGGCATGGTCTCAAGGTGTTGAAAACACTCCTGGGCTTTTATATAAGGAAAATCTAGAACACAGGCCAGTGGGCAGTTGCAGGAGGTCAGTAAAATTCCAGCCAGTCATTGTCTTGGGGTCCATCATGTGGTGTCTTGCTGGTGACCTCAGGCAGTGGTTATTGCTTGAGGGGTCGTTTTGGTGCCCACTGGGTCTTTGACTTGAGTTAACAGATGAGCCAGAAGGAGGCACATCATCAGTTAGGAAGTACAGACGAAGGTCAGAGTGGAGGTGGGTAAACTCCTCTTTCACTCCAAGATGGGGGGAGCTCCGAGCCTTTGCTACACCTTGCCCTGCTCATTGCTTCTAGCTGCTTGGTCCTGAGTTCTGTTCTTTTAATGAACTGGTCATCTAGGAAGTAACGTGTTTCTACGAGTTCCATGAGCCACTGGAGCAGACTATTTGAACCTGAGGAGGAGGTTGCGGGGCCCTCTGATCTGTAGCCATAGCTCAGAAACGTGGGTGACCTCTCTGCCCAGCCACTGGCTGACCACTAAGTTAACAGCACAGGAATTCAGTGGCCACACACAGCAAAGAACATAGACTTGGCAAAGTTAGTTCAGAAAAGTCACTAAGCCAACAGTAGCAACCACAATGAGTAGCAATAATGAAGCCTGGGGTGGGGAAGGTCTGATATTCAGGATGCTTCCATTATAATATTCATCATCACACCCTGGACTTGTCAGTGTGGCCAAGTCCCCCAGCTGGGGGTCAGGTAGCTTCCCACATGTTCCACCTGCCTCCACCTGGCTCCCCCAGCCATGCGCAGCCCTGTGCTGCTTCCCAGCAGAGGGCGGTTTTAACCAAGGTCAGGAAGATGGGATTTTCCTGACTCCACCTGCCACCACCCCCGACCCAGGGCCGCAAGAGAGGTAAGTTTTCTTCAACTCCTCTTAAGGTCCCTGGCTGGGTCTGGAAATTGACAAAGACAGATGAACAGGAAAAAAGCTGGCAAAGTGCATTGATTTTTTTGCTGGGAGTCTCACAAGAACATGGAGACCAGCAGAGGCAATTGGAATGACAGTTCTTCTACATTTTAGGCAAAGAAGCAATAAATGTGTGAAGAATTGAGAGACACAGGGTATTGAGCTAGGGCTGGTAAACGGTAAAAAAGTAAGTAGGAAGATAAAGGTTAGTTTAAACAGGTTTGTTTCTATAGTCTTTGTGACCCTAAATTCCTTGACTCTGGTGATAAGCATGTCCTCCCTGCGGTCTGGGGAGAGAAAGTGCCCCACGGGAGTATTCTGACCTGCTTCAGGGAAGAAGGGCTAATGGCTGGGGATCAGAGGGAACTTCCTGCTTCTGCTCTATGGAAAATTCTTTCAGTTTCTATATTTAATTTGCCAAGGTGCCATATTTGGGGCAGTGTGTCCTGACCCTCACTGACCTGATGCTGTACTCCATCTCCTCCTAGTATCCAGGACAATCAATGTGCTGCTGTGGAGACCGCCCAGCCCTGGGGCAGCCCCTTGTCCAGGGAGGCACCTGCCTCCAGGGGAGGGTTGCCTATGACTTCCCACATGGGTGCCCTGTTCCTAAGGGTGGCCGCCCCTCCTCGGGGAGATTGGGTGAGAGTGTGCAGCTCTTACTTCAAGAAACTGACTTCATTTCCTGCAAATGTCTACCCAGTAGTGGGATCATACAGGAGTTTCATTTTGAGCATTTAGGGGAAACCCCATACTTTTCCCAGCATGGCTGTGCCACCCAAAGTCAATTCTGGATTATTTTACCTATAAACCAGAGATTTTTCAAGAGCATCTCCAGCAGAGAACAGGAAGAGAACATATTCAAGGCCTTGCAAAGTTTACTAACCATAGGAACAAACCGGTAACTCAAACTATTGGATTGAAGAACTGGTTCTCCTTTCATTTCTGGCCAGTGTGCTGGTCTGTGGCTCGATCCCACCTCAGGCTGCTGGAAGGTTGACCTCCCAGGTCAGCTGCCATTGAGATGGCTACTGTTTCTAGAAATTCTTTGGGGGTGTGGCCGGGTTTCCCCACCTGTGCACAGATCAAGTTGCGACCTCTGACAGTGGAGCCATGGGTCCTCCAGGCATGGTATCCCCCCATCCCCTAGTGATGCCATCACACTGAGGGTTTAGGGGAACTGGAGCTGTCCCTAGGTGAAACCACCTGAGATTCCCACTGTCCCTACCTGACCTTCAGATGCTCCTCAGTTACTCCTGTCCCTCTGGTGTCTTCCTGGAAACCTGACCTGGCTGTTTTCAGACAGCTTGTCCAGCAGTACCATCACTTTCTGGGAGGGGGATTTACTGGAATCCACAGTGTGTCCTGCTGCCCCACCTGGATCACTTTTTGAAGGCACATTGTCTGGGCCGTCTGAAGACCTGAGACAATGGGCCTGTGGTCTGGAGGTGTTCTGAGCAGAGCTGGTGGGATGGGAGGGCTGCAAGGCACAGAGGCAGGTTTCCAGAAAACTGTCTGGGGTTCCTGGCATTTTACCATTTTTGAATCCAAGCCCTGAGATCTTTAAAATGCCAGCAATGTTACAGTGCGGGCCAGAAAATCACATGTTTCTGTGCACCCAACACCACCTAAACTATTGGCCATTCCTTGCAGTTGAGCTGAGTACAAAGGTTTGGGAGTAGGAGCTTGAGGGGAGGTCCTGGGCCAGACTTTGTGTTTGGGGACATAGGCCATCCAGACAAGCTTGTGCTGATCCTCAGGGAGGGGCCTGTGTGGAGACCCCAGCTGCAGACACTGCTATCTGCTGATGCCCCCTCAGTCCGTCCCAGTGCACCTGCTGCTGGGGAGCACCTGCCCCCTCCTCTCTACCTGAGGGCTCTCTCCTGCACCAGCCGTGCCCCTCCCCTGCCAGGCACTGCCAGCCTGCAGCCTGGAAGGGTGGATACCCTGATGACCTCTAGCCCTGGGGACAGATCCAGTGCGGGTGGGACGTGGTGTCCCAGCAGGCCTGAGCGCCAGGTCCCCATGGTGCTCACTCTCCTTCTGGGGGTTCACTGTACCACATCCTCCCTCAGGCTCCCTGGACCCAACTCCTCCTCTGCTCAGGCACCACTCTCAACCCAGGCTGCACCCGCTGGACCTGGGAGCAGGTCATCTGGACCTTCTGGACTCGCACTTCCATGCCCATGACACGGGCACAGTCTGGCCTCACAGTCTTGTCAGAGGAGACCCAGTGCAGGAAGATGCAGACCGCTTCAAGGGAGAAGCCAGGTGTCCCCAGAGGGAGTGCACAGGCCTTGCACAAAACATAGGGCTCATGGAGCCCAGTGTGGGATGTGGGCACCCAGCCAAGAGGCATGGGGAATCCTGGAGATGGTGGCCCTGGCTGGGGCAGGGGAGACCACAGAAGGGTCACAGAAAAGGCAGGAAACAAGGAAGACGACAATACAGAGCTTCCCAAGGAGGTCAGTGGAAGAGTCAGAGGATCTCAGAGACCCTTGGGAAAACACGGAGGCCCTGGAGATGTTGTCTGAAATGCTGTCATTTGGTCAGAAAATTTGTGTCACAAACCCCAAGTAGACACAGGATTGATTTACTCTTTGTTGCTTCTAGGGATCAGGGCCTATGGGCCATTAGCACTTACATTGAATCAAGCTAGGATATATTTACTTTTTATCACTTTTCAGGACTAGATTTTTCTAGAGGAGGTGCTAAGCATGGGTCTCCCCATTCTTTTTTTTAGTATATGTGCTGCCAAAGTGAGCACTCCCCATTCTTTTCTTTGTTTAACCAGCCTGTTTTCAGGAGTAGATTCCTGGTGCTCATCACCACTGCTAGCCCTGAGGACTGCCCCCTGTCACCTTCCACAGTGGACATGACCACGTGGGTTGGGGGGAGTGCTCACTGGTGAAGCCCCAGTGCTCAGTGCAGAGCAGGGACCCCAGATCTTCTGCTGAATGAAGGAGGGCATGAGGGAGTGGAGGGAGGGAAAAGAGGGAAAAAAGAAAAGGAGGAAGGGAGGGGGAGGGAGGAGGGAGGATGGGGAGGCAGGGAGGAAGTGAGGGAGAAAGGGAGGGGGAGAGGAGGAGGATGGCAGGGTGGGAGTGAGGGAGGATGAGAGTGAGGGAGGGGGATGGGAGGGAAGGCAGGAGGTTGGGAGGGAGGGAAACAGGAGAGAGAGGGAGGAAGGATGAGAGGGAAGGAGTGAGGGGAAGGAGGGAGGAGCGATGGGAGGGAGACAGGGAGGGTGATGGAGTGGGGGAGGGAAGGGAGGGGTGGAGGGGAAGGAGAGAGGGGGTCATGAATGAGACAGTGAATAAGTGAGGTAGGGAAGGAGGGAGTGAAAGAGCAGAAGTCCGGTCCATACATCAGGAGCCATTATTTGGGATGAGGTCCGAGGGCATCACATCCTGGGCCCTGGATGGTGGTTCAGGGCACATCCATCTGTCCTCCCAGTGCTGACCTTCCTTCTCCTTGGCCCTGCTGTCACCCTGGATCCTCTCCACCTCCTCAAACAATTCTGAAGTTTCCCAGGAGCAGGGTAGCAGGAGGGGTTCTCAGGAGGGGCTTCCCAGATCCTGTGCCCAGATGACCCTGGGACAGTAGCTACAGGACATTCTATCACAAGGACTGGGACTGTGGATCCCATCCATCCCCTTGAGCACTAGTGCTGTTCCATTCCCTGCTCCCTCCACCACCACTGTGCTGAACACTCCTGACAATCCATCTGTGAAAAATCGTGCCAGAGTTTCTGGGGCTGAGTCTGAGGCTGAGCACTGCTAGGTGATGGGTGCACCTGCAGCCTGGGATGGGTGCTGCTCACTGTTCTCCCAGCCAGGGGTGCCCATCACCCTTCTCTCCAGGGGACCTGCATTGGACTTCTGGTTCCTCACATTCTCCCCAGGGCTGCTGGTCCCCGGACCAGACACCTGCCACTCTGAGGGTGACCAGCGCTGCCTTCATAGGGTTTCCTTTGCCAGAGTCCTTCCCTGGGAGATCCTGCATCTCTAACACATGCTCTCCACACACCTATCCTCCCCCCTGGACTTACATGCATTTGGTCTTTGTCCCTGTGGGACCCCGTGACTTGGAGCCTGATTTGGAGCAGTCAGGTGAAACTTTTCTCTGGCTCTGGGTTGTGAGTGATGTGTTTGCCCTCTGTGGTGTGTCTTCCAGCTTTCTGCATTTCCCTGGTTTCTGTGTGGGCCACAGGAGGAACCAGCCATGTCCTGTCTGGGGTCAGGCTGTGGTGTCCCAGCAGGAACAGGTGTCTTGACCCCGAGATTGTGCTCATAATTCCTAAAGGGGCCTCTATGATTACATCTCATCTGTAAGCCATCAGGGGTTTCAATATGGAATAAGGGAAATTCTATGTCACACAAACAGAAAAAAAAAAAAACAACAAAAAAAAAAAACAAGTCCCCTTTGAAAATAGGTGGACAAACACAAAGGCATATATTGTGTGATTCCACATACAGAAACATCCAGAACAGGTAAAGGAACAGAGAGAGAAAGCAGCTTAGGGGTTGCAAGAGGCCAGGCTGGAGGAGAAATGGGCAGGGAGGGCTTTGGGTTCAGGGTCTCCTTTGGGGAAGGAGATATCCTGCAGTGATGTTCTGTGGTGTGGTGGCACAGCGTTGGGAATGTACTTAATGTTCATGATGTGTTCAAGTGAAAACAAGTAATTTTATTTAAAACAAATAATAAACAGTATGCAGACCATGGAAAGATAAATAACAGTTAATAGGTACCAGAGAGAAAGAATATACAGGTAGGGGATGAAACATTCCTGTGATCGGGGGGATAGAACAAGGGATAATTGTGGATAATTGTATGAGGAACAGGGCTGTGGGCTCAGGATGTGGCTCTGGGAGCCCCGCAGGAGCAGGAGTAGGGGCAGGAGTTGAGACAGGGGCAGGGGCAGGAGCCAGGACAGATGTAAGGAGCAGCTTGGGCAGGGGAAGGGGCAGGAACAGGAGCAGGGGTGCGAGCAGGAGTAGGGGCTGGGGGAGGGGCAGGGGCGGAGCCATCTCTTATAGGACAGTGTCAGACTCTCCCTGGGCAGGTGCCTGGTCACCTGCTGGCTCCTGGTCTCCTGCTGAAATCTCTCCAGGCACCATCTCCCCCTCTGAAGCTGCGGATGAAGTTGGGGAGAGCTCTGGCTCTTCAGAGCTAGCCCCACGTATCCAGACACCCACATTCCAGAGAAAGCCCCCTGCCCAGCTCATTTTGTTGGAGATCCTGGAATGAAAAACATGTTTGCCTGCCTTTGCGGAGATAGAGCTCAAGCCAGGGCCTCCCAGAGAAGCTACAGCCAAGAAGGAACCCTCACCAGGAACTCTTCCCAACTGCAGTCCACCCACTGGGTGCTCTGAGCCCAGTCCTTGTTCCTGGCCCCACACCAGCCTCTGGGGTCTCCTGCCTGTAGGGCCTAGCACTGACCTATCCCAGACACCCACATACAACCAGCCCTGGCCTTCTCACCCTCAGGCTCGTCCTCCATGGGCTCCAGTGTGGTACCACCAGGGACAGTGGCCTGGGCAGGGTCAGAGGCCTTCCCAGGCAGTCCCCAGTCCTCCTCACACCAGAGCCCCCTGAGGGCCCCTCTCCCCCAGCTGCTCAATGCTCATCCTCTACCTCATGCCCCGTCTATACAGTGACACCCACATAGCCTACCCACAGCCCCGTGAGACCTGGGTGCAGACGGTGTCCCCACTGTGAGGACGAAGAGCCAGGTTCAGACCAGGCTCCTGCTCGTACCCAGGACTATGACTCTGGACAGACCCTGTGCCTCTCAGGGCCTCCCCAGGATCCCCATCTGCACAGTGGGGTCTTCTGGCTTCTACTTCTAGGGACGCCATCAGGGGTAGGACCCCTACATATGTTCTTGCTGTCACAGGAGACTGGGACATGCATGTGGCAATGCAAGGATGAGAGAGGGGCTGGATGGAGCATAGAACACAGCTTAGAGAGGTCTGGGTCTGCTCTGTGGTCCAGGCAAAGCCACCCTCCACCTGCATGTCTCCCAGACCCCTTGGGAAGGTTACAGTGAACTGACTCCGACCTTGTCCTCTCGTGACACAGATGTCCAGGGGCTCCAATTAGATTTAGGCCCAAGTCCCAGGGCCTCGTCTGCGCCCATGTGCTGGTCAGTCTCCACACTGGTTCTTGACATTCCTGAATCCTGGTCTCACATCCCTGTGGAATTGTCTCCCCTCCAGGTTGGATGGCCTGTGTGACTGTGTTCTAAGGAATAGAATGGAGCAAAATGATGGGATGTTGTTTCCAACCTGATTGAAGAAAGTCTGTGACTTCTCCTGGTTCCCTCTCTTGTGTTCATTCTCTGTCTCTGTCTTCTCTGTGTGTCTCCCAGGAGTAGGACCTGGGGGCTCTGGGGGTGATGTGAGAAACCTCAGAAACCCACCTTCTTCCCGTTTCCCTCTCCTGTCCTGGTGCTTGGTTCCTTCCTAAGGCTTCCTCACCCTGACAAGAGCACTGACTCTGGAACCTCTTCTAAATGGGGACCTTGAGGCTGCAACAAGGAAGAGTCCTGACCTTGGTCCCTAGACCGTGGTCCAGTGCTTTGCCACATCCTGCAAACCCAGGTCATCATGCCCCCAAGCCCCCAGGCTGTCCTCTGCTCAGAAGGACCTCGAGAGAGTACAAAGAATTTTCCCAGGACTGGGAGCACAGTGGGACAGTGATGAAGATCCAAGCCCAACAGACTTTTCTACAAGCCTGTCGGACCCTAAAGGCATCCCATCTCTATGGCCCAACTGACAGAAGAGTAAGCTGAGGCCGTTTGTGCTGTAACCCCATCTGGACTTAGGGGGCATCTCTTTCTACTTCCAGTAGCCCAGGATGGTGATGGAAACCAGACCCCAGACCCCATCCTCTCCCAGTGCCCTGGCAACCCCCATGGGCACTTTGGGGACCCCCTGACCATAAGCCTGGCCTGTCTCCCAACCCCATGCTATGGATATGGGATCTTGCTAGAGGTCCTGATACCCCTGCCCCATGGTCCAGCTGTCTCCAACCTCTTTCTTCTTTGCCCCTCGTCACCCACTTTTCCCCCAGGGTGTCTGCCCCTTCTGACCCCGAGATGGGCAGTCATAGTAGTGTGTGTGTGTGTGTGTGTGTGTGTGCATGCGCGTGCAGGCACACATGCCTTACTGGTCTGGGGATGCCCAAAGTCATGTCCCCACATGGGATGGGGTGGGTAGCTATCCCCAAGGATCTGAGGCACTCTCACCCCTGAAGCAAACCTTATGGGAGGGTTGGGGCTGGGACTGGAGAGCAGCCCCACTCCTTGGACTCTGTACCCCTCATTTGTCCTAAGCCAGTCCCTGCCACTCTTGACCCCAGATTCCCAACTCTCCCTGAGGGTTCAACATGGAAATTATTGAACTTGACCACTCCTCCAGGGATAGGTGCAGGACAGGTCCACCAGACACACAGGCCTCCCTCCTGAGAGGGCCAGGTGTACACAGGGGACCTGGACGCTAGGTGGGTTGGACATCTGGGGACACAAAGGTCACTGAATACACCCCACCCAGCTGGCCAGGAATGCAGACTGCTCCCAGGATCCATCTAAGTGCAGGGCTGGACAAGAGGACCTGGAGACAGCAATGGAGGCTGACTCAGGGCAGGGAGAAGAGCAGTCCACCCCATTCCCCTCTCCTCCTTCCTTGTCTTCCTGGTGGGATCCTGGGACAGAGGTCTAGCCTGTCTCTGGCTGCAGCCCTCACTGAAGTCAGAAGTGTGGGAAGAAGGGCAGGGAGGAGGGGCCCACCTCCAGGATGCCTGAGTGTAAGGGTGTTGTTACTGTATTGAGGGGCCCCATGGGCATTCAGGGATTTCAGCCCTTTTTAGACATGAGCAGTGGTCCCAGGACTCAGCCCCTGTCCCATCCTTCACCCTGCTCGAGGCCCTGCATTTCCCCAGCCCAGTCCTTGTCTGCAGCCAGTCCTCCCTCCAGCCCCAGGAAATCCAGCTGCTCCAGGGGCTGCAAACTCATTACAAGCTAGAGCTGAGTCAGCCCTATGGGACCTGGTTCTGGGTCCTGGAGCCTCACAGTGAGGAGAGGTGATGTGGCGCAGAAGCTGGGAGAGGGCAGAGTGGACTCTCCCTGTAGGTCATGGCTCCCTGGTCAGCACAGACCCTGTTGTGTGCCGGCCCCTAGGGCACCCAGACTCCATCTCCCAGGCAGTCTCTGGGAGGGAGACCACGGAGTGGCTCCTGCTAGCTCAAATGTGTCACTCTGTCCTTTAGCTACAACCTGTCCCACCAGCTGTACTCCCCCTCCTAGTTGGCCAGCAATACCTTCAGGGCCAAGAAGAACAGTCCATCATCCAGCTCGGGGGCCAGTGCGTGGCTGGGCAGGCAGGGGAGGGCTTGCTCCGGGTTCAGGGAGTCCCAGGCTGGGCTAAGAGGGGGCTCAGGAGAGCTGGTCTTCCAGCCCCTCTGCTGACCAGTCCAGTGACTGGAGCCATTTGCCTCCCCTCTCTGGGCCCCGCTCTCTGTCTCTATGCAATGCGGTGATGTTGAATGATCGCTCCCATGGCAGGAGAATGTGGGGTGCTGGTGATTGACCTAAGCTGGGCACAGAGCCTGGACTGCAGAGTCCAGTGGGGGATGGTGAACAGTGTCACCAGTGAACCCTCCCCCCCCAAAAAAAACAATTCAGTCCTTCCATGCAGCTGCCAGGCCCCGGGGAGACCACACTTCTGACACCGGGTCCCAGTGTGTGGCTCTTCCTCAGCAGTGGGACAGGGTGGGGATCCCAGGACATGGGGCCAGCTCCTCCCTCTGAGGGCATGAGAACAAGGAAGACTTTCCCTGGGGTCCCCCAAGGCCACATAAGAGGGGAGGTGGCTGCCCCCAAATAGGGCATTGAAATTCTGCTTCTGTTAGAATCTGAGCATGGGCTTGGTTCTTTCACTTGCTGGGCTGACAGACACACACGCTCTCCACGACTCCTCCTCGAATGAAGAGCTATTGCAGGGCCTGCCCCTCCCTGGCTCCTGAAGGAGACCCGTCCTCCCAAACACAGGATCATTTCAGGCCATAATCCTGGGCCGATAGGAGACAGCCCCTCATGGCTCCTGACTCAGGCTGAGAGGGCCTTTCTCAGGCACAGCAATGCCCACTGAATGTGGGGGCTTCAGAAAGAACACATACCTGGCCCATGTCCTGCCCCAGAATGGTGGCTGCCTTCCCCCCTCTGGAGGAAGAGGGACATCCTCTGCTTCTCTGGGTGGAGGTCCTCTGACCCACTAGCAGGCCCAGGAAGGGTTCTAGTCTGTCTCTGGAAGTGCACCAGCACTGAGTGGACCAATCACTGTCCACACACAAACATGGAAAACGTGCTAAGGAAGCACCGGAGGTGATCCTGTGCAAATGGCCTGCAGCTGGCGGGGCTGGCAGCTTCAGTGCCCTCCAACAGGCCCTCTTTCCCTGGATGGAAATCCTCCTGGAGTCTCTGTCCTCAGAGCTTCCTTCCTGCTGGTTTCAGGACCAAAGGAGACTGTGGTGTGGCTTAGAAGTCTCCACCCCAGCCTCCCTCCTTCTGTACACATCACTGCTCCCCAAGAAGCAGGAGCTGCTGCTCCCACATGCCCCACACAAGGCTGGTTTAAGGCACTCATTCCCTTCAAGGCCAGATGCTCTGGCTCTGTCACACAGTGGCCACGGATGCCTGGCTGGGCCAGGAGTCCCAGGAGAGCTCTCCTTTTCCAGGATCAGGGTTCATAGTCCTGGCCAGAGAAAGAAGTTCCATCTGTTCTCTCCAGGGGAAGGTGAATTCCTAGGCTGGGTGGCCCTCAGGTGCCTGAGGACATGGGGGTCCCCTGGAGAGAAGGGTGATGGTCACCCCTGTCTGATAAATCAGTGAGCAGTGCCCATCCCAGGCTGCAAGTGCACCCATCACGTAGCAGTGCTCATACTCAGACTCACCCCAGGCATGATTTTTCATGGATGTATTTTCAGGGGTGTTCAGAATAGCAGTGGTGGAGTGAGCAGGGAATGTACTAATACTAATGCCCAAGGAGTTGGATGGTGGCTCAGTTGTTTAAGCCCCTGACTCTTGATTTTGGCTCAAGATGTGATCTCATGGTGTTGGATTGAGCCCCATATAGGGTCTGTGTTCAGTGCAGTGTGGGATCACGATTCTCCTTTCTACCTCTTGCCTCTCCCACGACTCTCGTGCCATGCTCTTTCTCGCTCTCTAAAATAAATTAATAAAATCTTTATAAAAATGGAGTCATACAGAGTGTACATTTAAAAAAATTGTAAAAAATCCTAACATTGATTTTGCCATTTTAAACATTTTCAGTATAAAGTCCAGTAGTGTTAAGTATATTTACAATGCTGTGAAACATATCTTGAGAATATTTCATCATGCAAATCTGGAATTCTGTCCCCATTATTGTGTTTTTCATGTAGAAAGCATATTTATTTGTTTATTTATTTATGTTCAGTTATCCAACATATAGTACAACATTAGTTTTTGATGTACTGTTCAACGATTCATTAGTTACATGTAACACCCAGTGCTCATCACAACACGTTTCCTCCTTAATACCCATCACCCTGTTACCACATTCCCCTCCCCTCTGTAACCTTCAGTTTGGTTCCCAGAGACCACAGTCTCTCATGGTTTGTCTCCCTCTCTGATTTCTTCCCATTCATTTCCCCCCCACCTTCCCCTATGGTCTTCCACACTACTCCTTACATTCTACATATGAGAGAAATCATATGGTAAATGCCCTTCTCTGCCTGACTTATTTCATTCAGCATAATCCCCTCAAGTTCCATCCATGTTGATACAAATGGTAGGTATTCATCCTTTCTGATGGTAGAGGAATATCCCATTGTATATATGAACCACATCTTCTTTATCCATTCATGTGTTGAAAGTCATCTTGGCTCCTTCTACAGTTTGACTATTGTGGACATTGCTGCTATGAACATTGGGGTGCAGGTGCCCCTTCTTTTCACTATGTCTCTATCTTTGCAGTAAATACCCAGGAGTGCAATTGCTGGGTAGTAGGGCAGTTCTATCTTTAACATCTTGAGGAAGCTCCATACTGTTTTCCAGAGTGGCTGCACCAGCTTGCTTTTCCACCAATAGTATAGGAAGGTTCCTCTTTCTCCACATTCTCTCCAACATCTGTCATTTCCTGACTTGTTAATTTTGGCCATTCTAACTGGTGTAAGGTGGTATCTCATTGTGGTTTTGATTTGTATTTCCCTGATGGCAAGTAATGTTGAACATGTTGCCATGTGTCTGTAAGCCATTTGCATGCTTTGGAGAAATGTCTGTTCATGTCTTCTGCCCATTTCTTGGTTGGGTTGTTTCTTTTTTGGGTGTTGAGTTTGAGTTTCTTTATAGATCTTGGATACCAGCTCTTTATATGACAAGTCATTTCCAAATATCTCCTATTTCATGGGTTATCTCTTTGTTTTGTTGACTGTTTCCTTTGATGTAAAGAAGTGTTTATCTTCACTAAGTCCCAATAGTTCATTTTTGCTTTTGTTTCCCTTGCCTTTGGTGATGTGTCTAGGAAGAAGTTTCTGTGGCTGATGTCGAAGAGGTGACTGCTTATGTTCTCCTCTAGGATTTTGATGGATTCCTGTCTCTCATGGAGGTCTTCCATCCATTTTGAGTTTAACTTTGTACACACAAAGTTAAGAGAATGTTTGTGTGCACTTTTGTACACACAAAAGTAAGAGAATGGTTGAGTTTCAACCTTCTGCATGTGGCTGTCCAATTTCCCCAGCACCATTAATTGGAGAGACTGTCTTTTTTCCATTGGATATTCATTCCTGTTTTGTCAAAGATGAGTTGACCATAGAGTTGAGGGTCAGTTTCTGGGGTCTCTATTATGTTCCATTGATCTATGTGTCTGTTTTTGTGTGAATACCATGCTGTCACAGCTTTGGAATGTAGCTTGAGGTCAGGCATTGTGATGCTTCCAGCTCTGGTTTTCTTTTTCAACATTTCCCTGGCTCTGTGGGGTCTTTTCTGGTTCCATACAAGTTTTAGGAATGTTTGTTCCAGCTCTATGAGAAATGCCAACGGTATTTTAACAGGGATGGTGTTGAAAGTGTGAAGTTATCAGGGCAGCATAGACATTTTAGCCATGTTTATTCTTCTGATCCATGAGCATGGATTGGTCTTCCATCTTTTTGTGTCTTCCTCCATTTCTTTCATAAGTGTTCTGTAGTTTCTAGAGTATAGATCCTTTGCCTCTTTGGTTAGGTTTATTCCAAGGTATCCTACAGTTTTTGGTGCAATTGTAAATGGAATCAATTCCCTAATTTCTCTTTCTACAGTTACATTGTTAGTGTATAGAAAAGCAACAGATTTCTGTGCATTGATTTTGTATCTGCCACATCACTGAATTGCTGTATGAGTTCTAGTAATTTGGGAATGGAGTATTTTGGGTTTTCCACATAAAGTATCATGTCATCTGGGAAGAGAGAGTTTGAGTTCTTTGCCAATTTGAATGCCCTTTCTTTCTTTTTGTGTTCTGATTGCTGAGGCTAGGACTTCTAGTACTATGTTGAACAATAGTGGTGAGAGTGGGTATTGTATATGTATTCCTGATCTTAAGGAAAAAGCCCTCAGCTTTTCCCCATTGAGAATGGTATTTGCTGTGGGCTTTTCATAGATGGTTTTTATGAAACTAAGGAATGTCCCCTCTATCCCTACACTCTGAAGGTTTTAATCAGGAAAGTGTGCTGTATTTTGTCAAATGCTTTTTCTGCATTAATTGAGAGGATCCTATGGTTCTTGTCTTTTCTTTGATTAATGTGCTCTATCATGTTGATTGATTTGCAGATGTTGAACCACACACTTGCATCTCAGGAATAAATTCCAGCTGGTCATGATGGATAATCCTTGTAATGTACTGTTGGATCCTATTGGTTAGGATCTTGTTGAATGTTTTGGCATCCATGATCATCAGGGATATTGCTCTGTAATTCTCCTTTTTGATGGGGTCTTTGCCTGCCTGGTTTTGGTATCAAGGTAATGCTGGCCTCATAGAACGAGTTTGGAAGTTTTCCTTCTGTTTCTATTTTTTGAAACAGCTTCAGAAGAATAGGTATTATTTCTTCTCTGAATGAGAGCCTTGCTGGATAAGGTATCCTTAGCTGAATGTTCTTCTCATTTAGTATCCTGAATATGTCCTTCCAGCCCTTTCTGGTTTGCCAGGTCTCTGTGGACAGTTCTGACATTATTCTGATGTCCCTCCTTCAATCTATAAGAAATCTCTTCCCCCAGGCTGCTTTCTGGATTGCTTTCTTGGTTCTAAGATTTGCAAGTTTTCCATTTTTAATTGTAATACTGTATTTATAGATGTTTTATATTTTCTATGTACACCCTTATCTGTGTATAGTCACAATTATCCCCTCAGTTCTTATTCTTTTTGTTTCTCTTTCTTTATAACACTTGGTAGATTCTCCAATGCAATGTTGACTAGAGTAGCATTGTTTGAAGATTTTAATATATCTTTCTCAATATCTGATAGAAAAAGCAGGTGAAACATTGGTAACAAATGTGACCTAATTGACATATATGGAACATTACACATTAAGTACAGAATACATTATTTTCAAGTGGTCCTAGGATATTTACCCAAGTAGATGAAATGTTGGGCCATGAAGCAAGCCTACACATTTTAAAACCTGAAATTAACTAGTTTATATTCTTAGACCACAGGAGAATTGAGCCATAGTCAGAATGAAAAGAAAATCATGAGGTCCCTCAATGTTTAAAAATTAAATATAACTTTGCTACATATCCTAAGGGTCAGAGAGGGAATCACGAGGCAAATCCTCAACCTTTCCTACATCAGAGCTTGCAGACAATGGCACTCTATCTGTGAAGAGCAGTGTAATTAGATAGACAGGAGTTGAGCCTTAAGTCAGAGTTCTGCCTGCCCCAGCCACACCTGGCAGCCTTGGCCTGTGGTCCCCCCACAGCTGCCCTTTTCAGTAGCCCTGAGCTAAGAGGTACAACATGGCCATATGGAAATAGGAAGCTCCCCCTCCCTAGTGATGATGGTGTTATTGTATTGTCCTCACCAGTCCAACAGCATGTTTTCTGAGTGAAATATGACACAGTAACAGGTTCTTGACCCTCCTTAAGGTCTGAAAATCATCTTGTGAGTCATCTATTAGAAATATGGATTCAACATGTGTTCTTTCTTCTGGAAAAGAAGTAGACCCCAATAGTAATCATGGCTTCCTGAGCACCAGGTCTTAAAGGCCATCACACTGGCTCTTTGTGGAATTCTCCTTCTTAAACTTCCAAACTATGATGTGGATATTATTAGTCACATTTTCTAGATGGTTATACAGGGGCTCAGAGATGATGTGAGTCACAGAGGATTTTAGTGTCAGAAACCTAAGTGGGATCCCCAAACTGACTCCAAATCCTTTGTTATTACACACATGGAACTATTTCCCTCTTATCTCTGGTCTTCTCAATCTGGAAACATCTCAAGTCTCAGGATTTTCTTGTTGTGTGGTCAACCGGAATGAATTCAGCTGGCCTTTTTACCTCTGTCTATCATGATCAATAAGCATGGAGGAGCTCTGAGTAAGAGATGCAAAGATCCCTAGGAATAGAGACATTATAATATTTTTCTGGTATTAAAGTTACTGAAAGAACTATCTTTTTAAAATTGATTCAGGTTGTGGTATGTTCAGAGTGTGCTGTAAGACCGGTCTGAAATAGTGTTTAAAAACACTCAGCTCAGCCTCTTCTACAAAGTGAGACAATGCTTCTAAACATACTAAACTATTCCCTTACCCATGATTACTTACTTCCCAACCATCTTAGTGTTTATATGGTATGACGATGACTTGCATTAGTCAAAATCTGCAGGGAAAGAACTAAGACAGTGTATCCAAGCTTTAGGGGGACTTCATGTTTTATTTAGTGTTGTGACAATGAGCTACTCTGTTTTATTCTGTAGTCCAAGGGAATGGTGCCAGACAACTCTAAGATGTTGGGAGGTTCTAAAATTCTGACTTTAAATTATCTGTGTGCTTCAGAGATTTGGGCAGGAGAAAGGGAGGAGCCCAGCTTCTGTGAACACCTCTGGTACCTGTGTTGACCATGGAACAGGTAACCTTCTGTAGGCATCATTTTGATTTCTTAGTAGTATTATTAAAGGTGCTTTTGTCTCAATTTCCTCTCTTTAGTAGTAATTAGAATGATAATGGAAAATTTTGCCTTTTACCATCCATGGGCCCAGATCCTGGGCTTCCAGGGAAGCTATCCTTTAACATTCTACCAAGCTCAAAGTGACTGGGCAAAACCTCAGAGCATGGACCCTTTTTCTGCCCTAAGCACATGTTGTACATCTTCAAGAAGAAAAAGAGAACAAAAAAAAAAAAAAAAGCCATTGCAAACACAAAGATGTGAAAAACAAAAGAACCTCTCCTGCTCCCACAAGATTAAAGTCATACTGACTTGCACATAGTGAAAACATAAGAAAAAGTCTATAACTTTCTGGAATGTTTTTCTTCATGATGATGTGTCACTCTGTATGTAAAACAAAACAGAACGAATATAGAAACCTGCCCCAAATGTTCCTCCCCCGGAGCACTCCTTTCCTTGTGAAGATTGTGTCTCCCAGGCAGTTGTCTTGACTTGGGATTGAATAAAACTCTCTTCTTTTCTCCCTAAAATGTTTAAAAGGGTTTGTTCCTTTAGTGTCGACAATAACAATATGTTTTCTTTTTAAGTGAAAAATCAATGTTCCTGGCTCACAACTCCAACAGTACAGAAGGGCGGTTGTTCTTGTTCATCCTGGAGCTTCCCTGCGGAACCAAGCATATGTATACATATTCCAGCACAAGTGGACTCATCCTAGAAGGAGGCTTGGAAGGTCTGAGAAGCACTATCCACTCCATGGGTGAGACGAGAAGGTAAAGCTCCTCCCGCTTAGAGCATTACTTTTTGGGGTCTTAAAATTGCCTGGAAATGTGGGAAACCACTGCATTTCCTTTTCTCCCCCTAAGATTTTATTTATTATTTGACAGAGAGAGAGACACAGTGAGAGAGGGAACACAGGCAGGAGAGTGGGAGAGGGAGAAAGAGGCTTCCCACTGAGCCCAAAGCCAGTTGCCGGGCTTGATCCCAGTACTCTGGGATCATGGCTTGAGCTGAAGGCAGATACTTAATGACCGAACCACCAAGGCGGCCCCCAACAATTGCATTTCCTAAAGCCCAAGCCTGGGAAGGTCTGAGAGCAGCTGACCTTGCCAGGAGCCAGGAACAGCTCTATAGGCAGGACTGGTGAAGGAAGGCAAGGGGCAGAGCTCTGAGGGTGGTCTGCAGCCAGAGGGGTCCCCAGAAGGTGCCAGATGTCTGGGGGAAGGGATCCCTCCCCACGACCCGCCCATGACTGCCCTGCAGAGCCAGGTGTTCCAGCAAGGAGATGCCGCCTCCAGCAGTACCTGCGAAAGCAGGGAGGTGTGGGTGTAAGGGTGGCTTACCCGGTACAGGCAGGCACAGCATCCAATGGGCTCAGGGCACCACCCTCCAACCATCAGCACGGGGGAGTGGAGCTATGTCCTCTGTGGGCAGACCCAGAGCTGCCTTAGGACGCAGAGACGGGGCAGGCAAAGGGATGCTAGGAGAGATCCGGGGTGGGGGGCGGGTTCTGGCTCACTGAGTGTGGGCTCTCCACTGTCGTGAGGTTCCCGGGGGTAGGGTCCTTGAAGGGTGCATGAAGCGAGTTCATCGTGAGGACTCAGATGGGTTTTCTTTTTCCCTTGAAAGTCTCTTCTGCCCAATGTCCATCAAGAGGCCCTACCCCCACACTCCTGAACTCCAGGGCACCTTCTCACCCAAGCATTTGTGGGATGGGTTGCAGACATTTCAGGGTTTCCTGTGTTCCCCAGGAAGAATGCATGTAAAGAGCACACAGTCCCCAACTTCAGTGCCTCCCATCCCCTGGCACAGTGCAGGTAATGGACCTTGAGCAGCAAGCACCCAGAGTTCAGCAGGATGTCCCCTGTTCCCCACCCCCCACAGGCATGGCGCTAAGAAGCCCCAGAACCATCCCCCAGCTTCAGCATTGTCCCCCGTGTTCCCCGGGATGGTGGCAATGGGCTGTCAGGATCCCGCTGGAAGGTCCACCAGGTTCCTGCCACCCACCCACCCCCAGCACAGGTGTGGCGGTAGCAGCCCCAGAGCCATCCCCCAATTTTAGCATTGTGCCTCATGTCCCAGGGGATGGTGGTAATGGGCTGTCAGGATCCTGCAGGAGTGTTCTCCAGGTGGGGGCCTGGAAGCTGGAGGAAACCAGATCCCACTCAATTTGCATGAGAAACAGGTGCATTGAGGTGTTCATTTGGAAGGATAATTTCACTTTTGTAAAAAAGACAAAGTCATTGGTCCACTTTAGAATGTTGATAATTACTACTTAAGAAAACAAGCATGTGTTTCCAAAAAGAAAAAAGAAAACAAACAAATATGTGTTTTCCCTTCACCCAAGAACAGAAGCAGGTGTGCCGGCCTTAGGTCAGAGGTGCCTTCTCATCCACACCTGACAACGCTTCTCTGATCTGGCTCCACGAGACCCAAAGTTTTGAACAACAGCGTCTGAGTCGGTCATGCAGCTTGTCACAGGATGTCAGTGTTCCGAGAAAGCAGCAGGTACATTGGGCTATATGTCACTTACGTTTCAGGACTGGAGGTAAGACTTCTTTTAAACCCAAAACCTCCTGGGCTTTTCTCTTTTCTCTAGTTGAGCCACGAAGTCAAACTGAAGTAGCTGTCTGCATTCTGGATTTGGTGCAAGAGTTACTTAGTTTCCCTGCAGGTAGAACATTGCAGGGAATACCATTTTCTCTGTTCATTTACTGCTTACAAAATGTAACCTGCACATCTGTTTCCTAGGAAATCACTTGTATCAGAGAAGGAAGATGAGATTTACTCTTTGTGTGTTTTTAACACATAATTTTATCCTTCACCTAACAGTGTTTATTCACTTGGGCCTGGGGTATGGTCGAATGGCCACCCTCTAGAGTTAGGTGGCTTTTGGGGGCCAGATAGAGACACGGATGATGTCTTGTCATTTGTCAAAGGTGATGTTTCATAACTGATTAGTGTCTTCATCTAAAGAGTTATAATTAAGGTAGAGGGAAAACTCAAAATTATTCAAAGTAGTGTTTTACCATTTAAAAGTAAAGCTTGACTTTCTAGTTTCACTAAATGTGTCATCTAGATATTTTGATGTGCCGTATTTTCTCTGTTAGTTTCTTTGGTGGTGGAGTCAGAAGGAGAGTCTTTGGGAATTCTCCTGGATAGAGGCACACTGGTGGCCTCAAGGGGCTTGGCGGACTTCACCCTGGGGTGAATTCTGGAACTGCTTGCCTGACGCTGAGTGAGTCAGGTTATCCCACGGAGTTTGTTTCTCCTCATGAAATTGCTAGAAGGTAATATCTATGGAAAGGCTTTTTACATGGAAACTTTCAGGCTAATGAAGAGCATCTAACAATGAGGTGATTTGGGCTGTATTATTCTGTAAATAATAGTTTTATAGCCCCTGTCATAAGCTATGGTATTTTATTGCACAAAGAGTCCTCAGAAGTCTACAATGAAAGACTCAGATCTCAGAGCATGTTCATGTTTCACTGATATATTGCTTATAGTTTGCCCAGATAGGAAGGCGAGTTGAGAGAAATATGACACATTTATGAAAGCCTTGGGCCAGTGTAATTTTGACAAGAGGGGGGAATCCTGGAGCTTTGCAGCAGAAGGGGAGTTCCAGGTCTGGGTAATGCTGGCAGGAGTCCCAGAGGAGAGCGGAATGCATTCTGCAGAAGGGTGTGGACAGGGCTGGCTCTAGGGGTGGCTGTGTGTCTCCCATGTGACAGTTGTGACAGGTCAGGGCTGTGAGCATGTTCCTGGCTGAGGACAGGGGAGGCCCGGGTGGAGAGCTGGCAGAGCACCTTCTTCTGTGCCACTGGCCTTGGCCAACACACACGAGCTCTTCATCTGTCCCTGTCCCTCCAATTCAGACTTCGCCTTGCCAGGCCAAGGCATTGGTTTGTGCTTCTTCTTCTTCTTCTTTTTTTAATTAAAAGATTTTGTTTATTTATTTGACAGAGAGATAGAGATCACAAGTAGGCAGAGAGGCAGGTGGGGGGAGGGCAGGGGGAAGCAGGCTCCCTGCTGAGCAGAGAGCCTGATGTGGGATTCGATCCCAGGACCCTGAGATCATGACCTGAGCTGAAGGCAGAGGCTTAACCCACTGAGCCAACCAGGCGCACCAGGCTTCTTTCTTTGATTGTGTGTCGAGTTTCAAAACCTAGATGATGGAAATGATGGGTCATCAGAACATCTGTTCCTCTTGTATTTCCTGCTCTCCTTTAAGTCACCACAGTGAATTGTACCTGCTAGTGGAAGGGGCTATCTGTGCATTTTAATTTCTTGTTTTAATTAAACAATGGGAAACAAATCTTCTGAAATATTAAAAGAATTCTTTGTGGGTGTTCATGTTTTTCTCTTCCATGAACCACATTCCAATATTAGAAAATATTTTTTAAAGTAAAACACAGGTGCGGGGCTCAACACGGCACAGTGGCCTTTGTGAGGAGGACACATGGAGAAGGAGAATAGGTTGTTGTATAGCTCAGGGAGGGACTCATTGTGCTCCCAGAGAACATTTACCCTTCCCTTGGTGGGGAGGGGTGGCTGCTTACTTGGTGTACCCTGGGCTCTGAAACCTGACCCAGTGAATCCCTTGTGACTAGAACTGGGGAATTTCTAAAGAAAACAGAATGAACCCTGGAGGATGCCTGCATCCTTTGCACTCGGACAACTCCTGGAGCAAAGGAGCTCATCACCTGTGAGGCGTGTCAGGATCCCTGAGGGTGTGGGCTTTGCTTCCTGGGAAAAGGTTCTGTCTTCATCCTTATCTGAACCAGAGCCATGTTGTCTGGTTATGGAGACTCAGACCTTTACGTGACCATGTCACTATCATTCTTGTTATTTTAAGAAAGCAATATAGACATTGACTTTGAGATCCAAATATCAAAAGGAAAAACACAAGGTCAAATATATATAAGAGGACTGAGCTTGTGGTATTTCTCATTAGTATGGGCAATGTAGGGCTGCCCGTATGAGAAGAAACACGGAATTCGATTTGGATAGAAGTGTGCTGTGCCCAAATAGTGTTTTATTCTATTCTTTCCTGACTTCTCTGAAGGGAAATTAGAGTGGTGACTGGAGCTTGGTTTCTGATTTGAAGGAATGGGAGACAAGAGATTTGAAAGAGCAGCGTTCATGCTGACATGGTGCTCCGTGCCCAGTGAGGGAGGGTTTGAAGTTTGGACTTGGAAGCGTTGGTGGTCAGGGAGGATGTGGTCTGAATTTCCCCCACACAGAGTCACTCAGCTGGTCTGCCTAAACGGACCCATTCCGGCCTTTTGAATGCTGAACACGTTTCTGAGACTGGAGTTTGCTTCTCTGTGAGGAGCATTGTGCTGGGGTGGAAAGCAGTCTCTGGGTCTTAGAAGTCACCATATCAGCAGATGTGAGCCTGGCAGGGCAGTCTGATCAGGTAGCTATGAGGCTGTGGCAGTGGCCTTTGCCGTTGATACAAAGGCCAGCTTGCTCCAGGGACAGGGCTCTGCTCCCTGGCCAGCCCTCCTCCTGCAGGTGTGATAGGAAACTTGCTTCCTGTTCGGTTCTCCAGCCCTCATCTCAGCAGGCCCCTTGGTGGGAAGGAGCCCACAGGCAGCATTGTGGATTCTTGCCCAGTGTGCCCCTTGCCTCCTCGGATGAGGCACTACAGGTGTCCTCTGCCTGGTGTCTGTGAATTCAGCCAGCAGAAGCACTTCTTCCAGAACCACGCCCCTGAGAAATCCTCCACTTTCCTGTGCTGTGTGGAAGAGGCCAGTGTTCATTTGGAACTCAAATCTCAGCTCCTGCCATTGGGTTCCAAGGCCACATGGCACACAAGTCTCCTTGAAGTTCTAGTTCTACATGGGTCCTGATGTGCGAGGCTGAGACTGAACCTGGGCAGCCTGCTGCTGCTGCTGCTGGTGGTTCCTTCCTGAAAACTGTGCAGCAAAGCCTGGTTTGTGATGACGTCCCAGGAAAGAGGGACAGGTGCACCACTCTACCCCAGCACAGGAGGATGTCAGACTTCAATCACTGGTGGTTGGTGCAGGGAAGACAGATGTCTGTTTCCCAGGACCTTGGCCAGAGGGAGATTTGGACCCTGGGATGCTTTCTCAGATGAGCACATCAGGCAAGGAGAGGAAATGCGTGTGCTCACCTGGAATCAAGGAAGGTGTCTGGTTTCAGGTTTCATGTGCAAGTGGATTCCTCTTATGGGTCATTTTCCTGATGGTCTTCAGGGTGCCATAGGGGGACCCATTGTCCCAGGCATCCTGACTGTCTAAGAGCTCTAGTCATCTTTTCCCCCAGGGCTCTGGACTAGGAAATCGGAGGGAGTCAGTGGTGAAACCATCCAAGTAGGGCTCTGTTTCCTCCTTGCTGAGATGGCTTGGTGACTATGATTACTGTTCTGGAAATAGAAAGCAGGGGACAGGGCTGGGATGCTGAAGGGGAGGTGGCGGTGGTGCTTGCTATTCACATAGGGGCCAGGTGGGACTTCACTAGGAAGGTGACACTTGAGTCAAGTTCTAAATAAGGTGAGTGATATCACACCAAGAGCCTTATAAATGGCAAGGAAAGCATATGCAAAGGCCCTGGGGCAGGAGCATATGTCCAGGAGCAGCAAGCCCTGTGACCACAGGAGAGAGCTTAGGACATGACCTCAAGAAGGTGACAGTAGGGTAACAGAAAGCCATTGCAGGGTTTTGACCCCATGAGACCCTGTTTCACTGAGCTATCCTGGCTACAGTGTTGAGAACAGATGACACATGGTTGAGGATGGACAAGGGAGGTCAATGATGAAGATTTTCCTGGAACTCGGGCAAGAGATGGGCTCCAGTTTGGACCAGACAGGTGGCCTTGGAAGGAGGGGTTAATGCTATTCTGGGTACCTTTTGAAGATGGAGCTCACAGGATTTGCTGATGGGTTCGATATTGGGTATGGGAGAAAGGAGGAATTGAGGTACCTCCGAGCTCTTGCTGGTTGTCCGAATCAAGGTGAAGGAGGAGGTTTCTGGGGGTAGGAGGTAGTCTGTGTTCCACCTGCTGAGGAAGGTGCCTTTCACAGTGGACCTGCTGATATTTGTGTCTGGGAGAACTCTGAACTTCTACCCCTTTCTGCATCTTTCAAGTACAAGTCTTTCCCACTTTTCTCAAAGTTAATGGTAAGACACTTGATTTTCTCAAAAGATCTGTTATTACCCACCTCCAGTAGCAGGAAGAAACCTGAAGAGGATTTCTCTCTTATGAAAAAAGTAAAAAAGTGGGCATTGCATTCAGCATCTGTTTTGTGGGGAACCACTACAGAGGCGGTGTGCACTCCAACCAGTTCTTTCTTGGGCACTGCTCTCTGCATCTAGCCACCAGTGCTTTGAATTGTGTCTGTGAGCATCTGCTGTGCTTTATCTCCATTTATTTTGGGCATCCGTTAGGATGTTGTGTCCTGAGGTCCAAGAAGAGCCAAAGAGAAGGAAATTTTGGTGTCTGAACATGCTCACTCATTTTTTCTGTAGAAATGAATGGTAATTCCTTTTTCTGTTTACACTACTTCTGTTGTGAGAGGTTTCCTAGGAGCACTGTACTTTCAAGAATGAGGGAGCCTGTACCCCATCCTGCAGGGTTAGCCTTCATCTCCATGTTGCACAGAACATTCCATGACTTGCTGATTTTACCACTCAAACACAGCACCTTTGACTACCTTCACCCGTTTCTCCTCACCATCTCCGAATCTGGCAACTAGCCATCTATTCTCATTATCTCTGAGTTCAGTAATTCTTTTTTCCATGTGGAATGTCCATGACAGCCTCTGGTGTTTGTCTTTCTATGTCTGAGTTACTTAACATAATGCTCCCAAGGTCGATGTTTCCATGTTGGGTTATTGTGAATAATGCTGCCATGAACATGGGAATGCATCTCTCTTTTGGAGGGAATGTTTTTGTGTTCGCCAAAGAAATACTCAGTAGAGCAATTACCAGGTCATGTGACAGTTCTATTAATTTTTCCTGGAACCTCCACAGCGTTTGTCGTAATGGCTACACCAGTTTCCATTCCCACCAACAGTGCACAGGGTCCCCTGATGTACACACCCTTGACCACACCTGGTGTCTGTCTCTGGGATAGTTGCCGTTTCCACAGTTGTGAGGTGATAGCTGACGATGGTTTTGACTTCTATTTCCCTGATGACAATTAGTGATGTTGAACAACTTTCTCTGTGTCTGTTGGCCACCTGTATGCCATCTTTTGAAAGTGTCTATTCACATATTCTCCCCAGTTTTTACTCAGTATTTGTTTGGATTTGAAGGAGCGTTTTGTGTATTCTGGATATTAGCCTCTTCTCACACATAGGATGTGCAGATATTTTTTTCTCATTGGGGAGGTTCCTTTTAAGGGTTTGATCATTTCTTTTGTCATTCAGAAATTTCAGTTTGATGTCCTTCCACTTGTTTAGTTTTGCTTTTGTTGCCTTTGCTTTTGGTGCCTGATGTAGAAGTCTCTTCCCCAAAACCAGTATGGAGAAACTTACTACCTGTGTTTTCTTTTTGGAGGTTCATAGATTCAGTTCTTATGTTCAAGTCATTCATCCATTCATAATTTGTATGTGAGGTGTAAGAAAGTGATCCAGTCACATTCTTCTGCATTTAGTGTCCAGTTTTCCCAGTACCGTTCACTGAAGAGACAGTCCTTTCCCCATTGTGTATTTTCTGCTTTGTCATAAGTTAAGACCATACATGTGTAGGTTAGTTTCTGATCTGTTTTTCTTTCTTTCTCTTTCTTTTTTTCTTTCTCTTCTTCCTCCCTCCCTTCCTTCCCTCCTTCCTTCCCTCTTTCTGGTCTTATGGTTTATTTGTTGGGAAAATATTTTTCCTTTCAGAATATATGCATTGTGGACTTCAAAGGCGATGTTTTCATACTCTTTGGTGGGACTTTTCTCTCACATCTATGTTTTTGTAAATGAGTAGCTGGATCTATAGCTTTCAATAGGTTGAACATTTAGGCAGAACTACTTAAGTAGTATTCTGTTCTTCCATCAGATACCAGATTGTGTCTGGTTGTCTTCTTTGTGATGTTCTCAGTTGTGATGATGGATATCTAGATTTCCTTTTCTGGAGTAGGTTTATTAAAGTGAAATGAATTTTTCTTAAAAGTGTGGATTTTAAATCATCTGTATTTTATAGTATATATTTATATAAAACAGTATCATTTAAAAATGCATTTGTTAGAAGCAAACATTGGAACAGGACATAAATATTATTAATTCCCATTCAGAGTTAGTAATTCTATCAGGGCTAAGTTTAAATATACCTTTAATATATGAATGAATAAACCTTGCCAAAAGTACTATGATTATCAGTTTCTGAGCTGTCTGTTGTGTTCCATTTATTGCAAGTCTGTTTTTATGCCAGTACCATACTGTTTTGATGACAACAGTTTTGTAATCTAGCTTAAAATTGGAGTGTGGTGACTCCAGGTGGCTTAGTCACTTGTTGGCTTGCTTGCTTGCTTTCTATCAGGGAGATTATTTATTTATTTATTTTTACATAGTTTACATTATATTCTAATTTTTTTTCTTTCACATCCTTTTTATTATGATCATATAAAGTGTTATTTGTTTCAGGGGTACATGTTTGTGATCCTTCCATTTTATACAGAACACAGTGCTCACCACAGCACATACCCTCCCCATGCCCATCACTCATCCACCCCATTTTCATCCCCCTCCCCTTCAGAAACCCTCAGTTTATTTCCTGAGATAAAGTGTGTCTTTTGCTTTGACTCCCTCTCTGGATTCATCTTGCTTCCTTTTTTCTTCTCTTCCCCTATGATTCTCTGTCTTGTTTCTTAAATTCCAATTATCAGTGAGATCATATGATAATTGTACTTCTCTGATTGACTTATTTCGCTTACCATAATTCTCTCTAGTTCCATCCATGCCATTGCAAATGGCAAGATTTCATTTTTTGATCACTGCATAATATTCAATGATATATATACCCATATATATCCATTCATCTGTCGATGGATGTTGGGCTCTTTGCATACTTTGGCTTTTGCAGGCATTGATGCTACAGACATTGAGGTGCAGGTGCCCCTTCAGATCACTACATTTGTATCTTTGGTTTAAATACCCAGTAGTGCTGTTGCAGTGTTGTAGGGTAGCTCTATTTTCAACTTCTTGAGGAACCTCCACACTATTTTCCAGCGTGGCTTCACCAGCTCACATTCCCACCAACAGCATAAAAGGGTTCCCCTTTCTCCACATCCATAACAACACCTTTTGTTTCCTGACTTGTTCTTTTTAACCATTCTAACTGATGCAAGGTGGTATCTCATTATGGATTTGATTTGTATTTTCCTAATGTTGAGGGATGTTGAGCACTTTTTTATGGGTCTGTTGGACATTTAGATGTCTTCTTTGGAGAAATGTCTGTTCATGTCTTTGGCCTATTTCTTGACTGGATTATTTGTTCTGTGGGTGTTGAGTTTGGTAAGTTCTTTCTAGATTTTGGATACGAGCCCTTTATCTGATACGTCATTTGAAAATATCTTCTCTCATTCTTTTGGTTGTCTTTTCATTTTGTTGATTGTTTCCTTTGCTGTGTAAGACCTTGCTATCTTGATGAAATCCCAACTGTTCATTTTTGTTTTTGTTTTCCCTCACCTTTGGAGATGTGTATAGCAAGAAGTTGCTGTGGCTGAGGTCAAAGAGTTTGCTGCCTCTGTTCTCCTCAAGGATTTGGGTGAATTCCTATCTCACATTGAGGTCTTCCATCCACTTGGAGTCTATTTTTTTTTTTAAAAGATTTTATTTATTTATTTGTCAGAGAGAGTGAGCACAGGCAGACAGAGAGGCAGGCAGAGGCAGAGGGAGAAGCAGGTTCCCTGCTGAGCAAGGAGCCTGATGTGGGACTCGATCCCAGGACCCTGGGATCATGACCCGAGCCGAAGGCAGCCGCTTAACCAACTGAGCCACCCAGGCGTCCCTGGAGTCTATTTTTTGTGTATGGTATAAGGAAATGGTCCATTTTCATTATTCTGCATATGGCTGTCCCGTGTTCCCAGCACTATTTATTGAAGACATTTTTCCCCCCATTGGATATTCTTTCCTGCTTTGAAGAAGATTAGTTGACCCCAGAGTTGAGGGTCCATTTCTGGTTACTCTATTCTGTTCCATTGATCTGTGTGTCTGTTTTTGTGCCAGGACCATCCTGTCTGGATATTACAGCTTTGTAATAGAGCTTGAAGTCTGAAACTGTGTTGCCATCAGCTTTGGTTTTCTTTTTCAACATCCCTTTGGCTATTTGGGGCCTTTTCTGCTTCCATACAAATTTGGGGATTCTTTATTCCAGTTCTGTGAAAAATGTGGATGGTATTTAGGGGTCGCATTGAATCTGTGGACTGTTCTGGGTAGCATAGACATTTTCACAATATTTGTTCTTCCAGTCCATGAGCATGGAACGTTTTTCCATTTCTTTGTGTCTTTCTCCATTTTTTCATGACTATGGTATGGTTTTCTGAGTACAGATCCTTTGCCTCTTTGCTTAGATGGATTCCTAAGTATCTTATGGTTTGGGCTGCAATTATATATGGGATAGACTCCTTAATTTCTCTTTCTTCTGTCGCTTTGTTGCTATAGACAAATGCAAGTGATTTCTATGTATTGATTTTATATTCTGCCACTTTATGGAATTCCTGGATGAGTTGTAGCAATTCTGGGGTGGAGTTTCCCACAGAAACTTTTGGGTTTCCCACAGAAAGTGTCCTATTGTCTGCAAAGGGTGGGAGGTTCAGATACCTTTTATTTCTTTTTGTTAAAGAGAATGGGCATCCCTGTCATTTTCCTGACCCGAAGGGAAAAACTCTCAGTTTTTCCCTATTGGGAAAGATATTCTCTGTGGGTTTCCCGTAGATGGCCTTTGTGATGTGGAGGTACCCTCTACCCTCTATCCCTCCACGGTGAAGAGTTTTGATCAAGAAGGGATGCATTAATTTGTCAAATGCTTTTTCTGCATCTACTGAGAGGATCCTATGGTTCTTGTTCTTTCTTTTACAAAGGTAGTGGATTCCATTGATTGATTAGTGGTTGTCAAATCACCCTTGCAGCCCAGGAATAAATTTGATTTGGTCGTGGTGAATCATCCTTTTAATGGGCTGTTGTTGGATCTTATTGGCTGGTATGTTGGTGAGAATTTTTGTATCCATATTCATCAGGGATAGTGGTCCTTAATTCTCCTTTGGGATGTAGTCTTTGCCTGGTTTTAGGATCAAGGTAATGCTGGTCTTATCAAAAGCGTTTGGAAACGTTCCTTCCAGTTCTATTGGAAAAGTTTCAGAAGAGGTATTAAATCTTCTTTAAATGTTTGGTAGAATTCCCCTGGGAAGCCATCTGGAACTGGGCTCTTGTTTCCTGGAGGATTTTTTTTTAAAGATATTATTTATTTATTTGACAGACAGAGATCACAAGTAGGCAGAGAGGCAGGCAGAGAGAGAGTGGGGTAAGCAGGCTCCCTGCTGAGCAGAGAGCCTGATGCAGGCCTCGATCCCAGGACCCTGGGATCATGACCCAGGCTGAAGGCAGAGGCTTTAACCCACTGAGCCAACCAGGCACCCCTCCTGGAGGACTTTTGATGCCTGCTTCAACTTTGTTGCTGATTATGAGTCTCTTCAGGTTCCCTTTTCTTCCTGGTTCAGTTTTGGTCATTTCTATGTTCCTGGGAATGCATCCATTTCTTTGAGATTGCCTGATTTGTGGACATAGAGTTGCCATCCTATGTTCTTGTAATTGTTCATATTTCTTTGGTGTTTGGTATGATCTCTCCTTCTTGATTCATGATTATATTGATTTGGGTCCCTTCTGTTTTCTTTTTGAGAAATCTGGCCAGTGGTGTATTAATCTAATTAATTTTTTCAAATAAGAAGCTCCTAGTTTCGTTGCTTTGTTCTACTATTCTTTTGGTTTCTACTTCATTGATTTCTGCTGCAATCTTTATTATTTCTCTTCTCCTTCTGGTTTTAGGCTTACTATGCTTACTTGGCTCCTGAGAAAGGCTTATGTTGCTATATACTTCCCTCCTAGGACCACCTTTGCTGCATCCCAAGGATATTGAATGGTTGTGTCTTCACTCTCATGTGTTCCCATGAATTTTCAATATTCACCTTGAATTGACTGGTTGATCCATACATTCTTTAGTAAGATGCTCTCTAGGCTCCTTTTATTTGAGTTCTTTCCACCTTTCCTCTTGTGACTGAGTTTCATTTTCAAAATATTGTGGTCTGAAAATAGGCAGGGAATGATCCCAGGCTTTTGGGATGAGAATGAACATGGCAGCCTCCCTATCTCTGGCCCCAGAGTTGAGAACTCGGGACCCCACTCCTCAGTGTGCCCTCACAGAAAAGCGGTCAATCCTTCATGTCTCCCCAGTCTCTGTCTGCACACTGTGCTCACCGGACCTGTGACCAAGTATTTCTATCTCTGGCACCCAACCCTATTTGGAGTCTCCAAACCCAGCAGACTCCTGCAGCATACTCAGGCACTACTCCTGGGGGAGGAAGGGGGCTCTCCCCAGTTGTGCTGCTTCTTGGACCCCTTCTCAAAGAACAGTGGCCAGACTGTGCTGTGGATCACAGTTTATGGCAACCTCCAGCTTAGAGCTCACTCCTGGGCTCAGTCTTGGCAGCTGGCTTCCCTGCTGCAATAGCTGGGAGCTCTGCTGCCCTCCAGTGCCCCTGGTCTTCCTGGGACCCCAAGGATCCTGAGACCACACTGTCTCATCGAGGGTTCCACCCCCTGCCCAGCTGCCAGAGTGACATCTCTCACCAGAGCAGACTTCTAAAAGTTCCGATTTTGTGCTCTGCTGCTCCTAGTACTTGGCAGTAGCTGGCTGACAGAGGTTTCCTCTCCCCAGGGTTTATCTTCCCACCTATCAGCTTAGACTCACTTTTCTGTACCCCCTACCTTGTGGAAAGTGGTTGCTTTTCTGTTTGTAGAGTTGCTGCTCTTCTTTTCTCAGGTCTGTGCTTGAATATGCAGGTGTTCAGAATGGTTTGGTAGCTATCTAGCTAAATTCCTTGTGCCATATGAAATGAAGGGGTCCTGCTCCTCTGCCATCTTGGACTCTCTCTCCTTCCTTTTTCTCCAGATTGCTTTGGGTACGGTGGACATGTTAACATTATTAACTCTTCCAGTTAATGAGCATGGTGTATGCTTCCATTTATTTGCATCATCTTCCAAATCTTTGGCCCATACATCACCCACCAACACACATATCTTTTCCTTCCTTTTCCAGCATGTATGCAGTATACCAGGTCTTTCTCTTTCTTGGTTACTTTTATTCCTAGATTTTTTTTTCTTGAAGCAATTGTAATGACATTGCTTTCTTAATTTCTCTTTGTGAACTTTGGTCATCAGTGTATAGAAATACAAGTTGGGGCACTTGGGTGGCTCAGTCGGTTAAGTGTCTGGTAAGACTGGGCATCTTTATCTTGTTCTTGCTGGGAGTGGGAAAGTTTTCATCATTTCACCCTCAAGTATAACATCAGCTGTGGGCTTTTTATACAGGGCCTTTGTTTGGTTGAGGTATGTTCCCTCAGTACCCAGATGGTTTAGAGTCCTTACCATACATGTATTGAATCTTGTCAAGTGTTCTTTATGCATTTATTGTAATAATCCTAGGGTTTTTGTCTTTTATTTTGTCAAGGTGGTGTGTGCTATTGGTGGATGTGCAGATGTGGAATCATCCTTGAATCCCTGGAATAAATCCCACTGGTCATGTTGTGTGATTCTCCTGATGTATTGTTGAATAAATGTTGCCAATAATTTGTTGAGGATTTTTGCATCTCTGTTCATGAGGGATATTGGCCTTTCCATTTCTTATAGTATCCTTGTCTTTTTTGGTAGCTGGGTAATGCTGCCTTCATAAAATGAGTTTGGACATGTGCCCTTCTCTCCTTTTTTAAAAACAGTTTGTGAAGGGTTGGTATTAATTCTTCTTCTACCTCTAGTTGAACTCGTCAGTGAAACTGTCTGGTCTTGGGCAAATGTTTCTTGGGAGGATTTGATTATCGAATCAATCTTTTTACTAGTGATCAGTTTGTTCAGATTTTCTTTTTCCAACCAAGGTTCATTCTAGGTTGTTGTTAGGAACATATCCATTTCTTTTAGGCTATTCAAGGTATTGGCTTCTACTTGCTCATAGTATTCTCTAAAGATCCTTTGTATTTTTGTGATATCCATTGTAATAGTTTGTGTTTTTGTTTGTTTGTTTGTTTGTTTTTTTAGTTTTTCAAATTTTCATTTAAATTCAGTTAGGCAAAGTATAGTTTTTGATGTATTAGTCAGTGATTCATTAGTTGCATATAACACCCAGGGCTCATCACCACATGTCCCCTCCTTAATACCCATCATCGAATTACCCCACCACCCCCAACCTACCTCTCCTCCAGTTGGTTTCCTATGAGTAAGAGACTCATGGTTTGTCACCTTCTCTGATTTCTTCCCACTAAGTTTTCCCTCCCTTCCCTTGTAGTCCTCCACACTATTCCTTGTGTTCCACATATGAGTGACACCATATGATTGTCATTCTCTGCTTGACTGATTTCATTTAGCATAACCCCCTCCATTTCCATCCATGTCAATGCAAATGGTGAGCATTCATCCTTTATGATGGCTGAGTATTATTCCATGGTATGTATGTACCATATCTTCTTTATCCATTCCTCTGTTGAAGGACATCTGAACTCCTTCCACAGTTTAGCTCTTGTGGATATTGCTGCCATGAACATTGGGGAGTGTGTGTCCCTTCTTTTCACTGCATCTGTATCTTTGGGGTAAATGCCCAGAAGTGCAATTGCTGGGTCATAGGGCAGCTCTACTTTTAACTTTTTGAAGAATCTCCATGCTGTTTTCCAGAGTAACTGCACCAGTTTGCATTCCCACCAACAGGGTAAGAAGGTTCCCCTTTTTCCACATCCTCACGAATGGTTGTTGTTTCCTGTCCTGTTAATTTTGGCCATCCTAAGTGCTGGGAGGTGGTATCTCATTGTGGTTTTGAATTCCCTGATGAAAACTGATGTGGAGCTTTTTTCATGGACTCTTGGTCATTTGTGTGTCCTCTATGGAGAAGTGTCTCTTCCTGTCTTCTGCTCATTTCTTGAGTGTTTTCATTGTTTCTCAGGTGTTGAGTTGAGCAGTTCTTTGTAGATCTTGGATACCAGACCTTTATGTGTCATGCCATTTGCAAATATCTTCTCCCATTCTATAGGTTGCCTTTTCATTTTGTTCATTGTTCCCTTTACTGTGCACAAGCTTTTTACCTTGATAAAGTCCCAATAGTTCATTTTTGCTTTTGTTTCCCTGGCCTTTAGGGACATGTCTTGCAAGAAGTTCCAGTGCCCAAGGTTGAAGTGGTTGTTATCTGTGTTCTCGAGGATGTTGATGTGAGACAGGAATCAGTTATCTTTCTTTCCTGATTGTATTTGAGCCCTCCTTCTTTTTTGGTGAGTCTAGTTAAAAGTTTGTCTGTTTTGTTTATCTTTCCAAAAAAGGCAGCTCGTATTTTCATTGATCTTTTGTCTTTTTAGTCTCCATTGGATTTATTTCAACTTTCCTTTTTGTTATTTCCTTCTATCTACTGATTTGGGGCTTTGCTTGTTTTTTTGTTGTTTCTTTTTTTTTTTTTTTCACTTCTTTCTCATGTATATTAGGTTGGTTATTGGATAGCTTTCAGATGGATGGATGAGGACCTGAATTTCTATGAACTTCCCCCTTAGAGCTATTTATCCTGCATCCCATAACTTTTCATAGATTCTCTTTTCCATTTGTTTCAAGGTACTTATAAATTTTCTTTTGATTTCTTACTTGACTTTTGGTTGTTTACTAGCATGTTGTTAAATTTCCACATATCTGTGACTATCCCATTTTCTTCTTGTGACTGATTTCTACTTTCCTACTATTGTGGTTGGACAAGATTTGAACCAGAGCATGAAGGGAGCATTCAGTTTAGAGGTTATTTTCCTGGAATACTTTCTGAGGGAAGACCCTGACTTCCATGGGTACAGAGGAAGGTTTTGTGAGACTTGGGGGGGAGGTGCTCAACCCTTGTTAGAATTATTGATTACTACCATGCAGGCTGTGTACCACTGTTAACACTGTAGCCCTGACGGGCAAGTACGGCCTTAGAAACATTTTCCAGGAGGTGCAGGGTGGCCTTCTCTAACAAGTGTGCCATGTGGGTTCATGGCATGGCCCCAGGTCATAAATCAGGATGTATGGTAAATTGGGGCATCAGAATCTGACTTTCTCTTGAAAGTGACAGAAACAGGGCATGGTGAATTTCATGACAATTGCCGAGGTACCAAGTGACCCACTGGGTGTTGGTGGTGGGTAGGGTCATGGAGGCTGTGGATCTGTCTCATCAGAACCTGTGGAATTCAGGGACACCCTCTTGTCTGTTGAGTTGTGTGGAGACAGGTAGACAGCAGTCTCTTGCCAGGCATGAGGGTCACACTAGACCACTACCAGAGGGGCAGTGTGTGGTGGGAGCCAGTGCTTGCTTTCCATGAAAACCAATCAGGATCTGGTGACTGTTCCTAGCAGCATCATGGGGAGAGGAGGAGGGTGGTGATGCACAATTCCTAGGGTTATGGTCAGCACTAATCTGGAGTCCGGTGAAGTGAATCATGCCTGGCACAGAAGGCACCCGGTCACTGTAGCTGTGGGTACTGTCCCCATGGCACTTTCATGTCAGAGACTCCCATGCTGCCACCTCCTACTTTTCATCATCTTCATGATCATGAGCTATGCTCTTGCCCATGGCTCCCCAGTGTATTGCCCTTCCTCAATCTGGCCCGCATCATTTGCCTTTTGCAACCAGATGCCATGCTAGCCTTCTCAAGAGGCAGCTCTGTCGGTCCCCTAATGGAACACTTCCATCGATCCCCTGTGAGGTGAGGATGATGCCCTGTCCTGGAACGAGGCTACAGGTCCCCAATCAGGAGAGCCATGTCTTCCTTTTCAGCTTTGTCAGCCCTCCCCTCAGGCCTCTTTAGGGAAGCTGTCCCCACTTCCTCAGGTGACAGCTCTAACCTTAAAAACCAATATTGTTTTCTGTTTCTCCATGCCTTAGTTCATCCATGGCATGTCTTTCAAACCTCTCAGTGGGTTTTCAGCAGTCCTGCAGGGCTGTCTGCTCAAAGAGGGGATGACCTCAGAGGGGCAGCCTTCCCTGCCATCTCCCTCAACACGTCGCTGAGTCCTGGAGCCAGCTGCCCCACTGAGTGCTGAGGGACTCGAGCCAGCCCATCCTGAGCCCAAGCTGTGTCAGTAGTATAGACTGATGTGTGCCAGGAGCAGTGGACAGGTGGCATGGGCCAGGTGCGGCAGTTTCTCTTTCTTATTCCTCCCCTCCTCTCCCTTCCAGAGGTAGCCCAGAGCAGCCTCCACACCCCACATCACAAGATCCCTTGACCTGTGTCTCCTGCATTCAGCCAGTGTGCTTAGTGGCTTCCCATTGCTTCTGTCTCCCATAGTGACACCCATGGCAGTTCCTGGATCAGGGGAGGGATTATACCCTTGTCTGTACTTGACCCTCTTCCTATCCCACACTGAGCCCACCCACCTTTGTGTCTTCCCTGGATGTGCTTGGAAGCAAGCTCTTCTACAGAAAATGTATTCGCCAAATGAATCCAAGTAATGACCACTGAATTAGTGACCCAGGATAGAGAACAAACCTGCTCTGAAACCTGTCCCCCACTCTGTGACCATCTCCTACTAAAACAGAAACAGTAATAGCTTTCTGGATTATGACATGGCATCTATCTCTACTTACACTCTCTTGAATGCATAGGTGCTGATCCAGGATGAAAGGGGACCATGGCTCCTGTGGGCTAGGATTAACATGTAAGATACAAGAATTTAGTGAAAATTGAATTTGAGGCATAGAATGAATAAATATTGATGAGGAAATCCTCCCAATAAGGGCATATGAACATTGTGTACCAAAGCTTTTTCAAATAGGTAACTGAAAGAAAAATCTTTTTTATTGTTTAATTCCAGTCAAGTTAACATACAGTGTTATATTAGTTTTACGTGTACAATAGCCTGAGTCAGTAATTCTATATATTACTCACTGCTCATTAAGAAAAGTGTACTCCTAGTCCCCTTTATCTATTTCACTCATCCCTCCATCCACCTCCCCTTTGGTAATCATCAGTTTGTTCTCTATTGTTAAGAATCTGTATTTTGGTTAGTTTCTTTTTTCTCCATTATTTATGTACATTTGTTTCTTCAATTCTACACAAGAATGACATCATATGGTATTGTCTTTCTCTGACTGATTTCACTTAGGGTAATCCTCTCTAGATATACATCTAAGTGGCTGCAAATGGCAAGATTTCATTCTTTTTCTGGCTGAGTAATATTCCACTGTGTGTGTGTGTGTGTGGGTGTGTACGTGTGTGTGTACACATCTCTCATCTCATTTATCATTTTATCAACAGACACTTGAGTTGCTTGCATATTGTGATCTTGTATATAATGCTGCAGGAAACATAGGGGTGCATGTATCCTTTTGTGTTATCTTTTTCATATGCTTTGGGTAAATACCCAATAGTGTGGTTGCTGGATCCTAGGGTAGCTCTATTTTTAGCGTTTTGAGGACCCTCCATACTGTTTTCCAGAGTGGCTGCAGCAGGTTGCCTTTCTACCTACAGTGCACGAGGGTCCCCTTTTTCCACATCCTCCCAGCACCTGTTGTTCCTTGTGCTGTTGATGGGAGCCATTCTGATAGTATGTGGCAATATCTCATTATACTTTTGATTTGCATTTTCTTGAGGTCGGGTAACGGTGAACATCTTTTCATGGGACCGTTGGCCATCTGTACTTCTTCTTTGGAGAAATATCTGTTCATGTCTTCAGACTATTTTTTAATTGGATTGTTTGTTTCTTGGTGTTGAGTTGTATCCACTCCACATATTTTGGACGCTGTCCCTTTACTGCATAGGATATTTGCAAATATCTTCTCCCTTTTAGTAGGTTGTCTTATTATTATTACTTCTTCCTAGTTCTTCTGCTGTGCAGGAACTTTCTATTTCGATATAGTCCCATTTGTTTATTTTTTCTTTTATTCCCTTTGCCTCAGGAGACAGTCTAGAAAAATGTTGCTTTGGTCCATGTCAAGAAGTTACTGTCTATGCCCTCTTGTAGGATTTTTATGGTTTCAGGTCTTCCATTGAGGTCTTGAATCTGTTTTGAGTTTATGTGACTGTATGGTGTAAGGAAGCAGAGTAATTGCATTCTTCTGTGAGTAGCTGTCCAGTTTTCCCAGTTTGTTGTAGAGACCATCCTTTTCCTTTTTGATATTCTTGCCTGCTTTGGGGAATGCTAGTTGGCCACACCATTGCGGGTTTATATCTGAGCTTCTCTCCTATTCCCTAGGTCACTGTGTGTATTTTTGTGCCAGTGCCATACTGTTAGGATGACTACAGCTTTGAAATATAACTTGAAATCTGGAATTGTGACTCATCCAGCTTTGTTTTTCTTTCTCAACATTGCATTGACAGTTCAGTAACTTTGGTGGTTCCATATAGATTTTTAGAAGTGTTTGCTTGAGTTCTTTTTATTTAACTGAATGTCAATGAGCCAACCTATAGTACATCATTAGTTTCAGATGTAGTGTTCAATAATAGATCAGGTGTGTATAACACCCAGTGCTCAATGCATGACATGCCCTCCTTAATGCCCATCAGCCAGTTACCCTAACCCCTATCCACCTCCCCTCTAGCAACCCTCAGTTTGTTTCTGTAATGAAGAGTCTCTCATGGTTTTTCTCCCTCTCTGATGACTTCCCATTCAGTTGTCCCTCCCTTACCCTCTGATCCTCTGTGGTGCTTCTCCTATTTCACATATGAGTGAACCCATGTGCTGACTGTCTTTCTCTGATAGACTTACTTCGCTGAAATAATACCCTCCAGTTCCATCCAGGTGGATGTGATGGTAAGTCTTCATCCTCTCTGATGGCTGAATACTATTCCATTGTAGATGTGAACCACATCTTCTTTATCCATTCATCTGTCCGTGAACATCTGGGCTCTTTCCATAGTTTGGCTAGAGCGGATAATGCTGCAATGAACATTGGGGGGCAGGTGCTATACTTTTCACTCAATCTGTATCTTTGGGGTAAATACCAAGTAATACAATTGCTAGGTCATAAGGTAGTCTATTTTTAAATGTTTTTAAGTTCTGGGGTGTCTCCAAGATGGATTCTATCTCAGGAGTTCTGACTCCCATCGTCCCCGCTCCTATGGAGTTTCCCCATTACACACAGTGGCTGTTCCATGGAGATTCCCCGGGGCAACACTGGACTAGCAAGTGTCTTCAGGGTGTGCCCCCAGGCCATCTGATGTGGCTGAGAGGCCATGAGCAATCCTAAACCCAAACCAAGGTTTTGACTGTGCTGCCTTACTTGCACACAAACAGCAGTGCCTGGCTCAGGCCTTCACTGCAACCCCTGAGCCAGCTTAGTGAGGACCTTGCCTAGAACACTAACCCCATGACACTGTGAGGGCACAGTGAAGTCAGGCAATGTGACTAGGGATTCTACATCAGGGTAGATCATGCAAGGTATCATTTCACAGCAAACATGACCCAAAACATGTAAATGACAGAATAGTAAGTAGTTCAACATACACTATATGACAGCAGTGATGGGAAAAGTGAAGGATGGGATCAGAAAGGGAAATAGGAGTTCCAAGAAGCAGGCTGGGGTCTTCAGGGGGTAGGGTGTGTCTCGTGGAGGAAGGGACCAGGAGGCTTGTCACAGGTTCCCACAGGGCAGCATCAGGGTGTGCACTCTGCCTGACCCATGACCCCCAGGGGCACTGGGGACATTCTAGCTCCAGAGGATCTACAGAAATGCCAATTGGCCTGAGCAGAGCTTCGTGGTACATCTTCTTTGTTCCTGGGTGTGGCTCTTTCTCTGCCTCTGGAGGCTGTTGATTCTCCTTGTTTTCCTCCAAGCTGCACTATTTTGCATTTTTATTGGTGTGGATTCAGTGCTGTTAGTTAACACAAATTCTTCCTGAAAAGAAGTGGAATAGAAGTCATCCTTGTTTCCTAAGTAGACCTGAAGAGATTCCGTAGTCATAGCCCTTTCCCAGGCCCCTGGGCTTTCACGTGCTCTCCAAGTCCAAGATTTTAGAAGACATCTTCTATTCTTAATAGGTTGAAAGAATTCATTTGGTTTTTAAAAATTTTAGCAGAGTCACACTTTTCAGCATCTATACAATGACCTGTAAACATTGAATGAACAATGTTTGACAGGATGAAGGAAGAATTGGCTTTGCAGTGCGATTTGGGGCCATGCTTACTCACTGTTGCCCCCGTGTGGCCACTCTCCAGATAGCACGTGGCCAAATGTGTTCCCATTCACCGGATTCAAGGGAGAATAAGATAGAAGATTGTTGGACCCTGAATTCCTTATCTCCTAAAAACCATCCTCTAATTTATGAGCAATGTTCTAAATCGAGTATATCTTAACTAGATATTAGGGTTAGGGTCAGGGTCAAGTTACATACATTAACTATGGACAGCTTTGTGTATGTCAGTCTTACCCGCCTAAGGTGTTTTTAAAAAATACAGTGGGAAAAAAAAAAAAATACAGTGGGAGAGGATATACTCACCAAAGCACTGAGCACATGGCCTGTTCCCGGAAACAGGTCACGACACATAATGATTGTTTCATCTTAACTGAGGACCAGGAGCTGGCCCTATAGGTACTTGGCAGTAGCATCTGTGGCCAGCTGGCCATCTCCCCCCCGACAGCCACACCCAGCTCAGCCCATCTTCTGCTCTGCTCAAGGACAGCGAACAGACAGACCAGGTGCAGGTGGGACTCCCTCCTGTCAGGCATGGCTCACTTCCCACAGGTAGAGAAGTGGGCCAGCTCACATGTACATGACGTGTTCCTTTAGTTCCTTGCTATTGGCCTCCCCTTTCTGTCACCCGGGTCCTGAAACTTCAGCTCTTGTGAGAACTTGGGTTTGCAGATTTCTGTGGACATTACGAAGTGTAGATCTGTGTTGCCTTTGTTCCCTGTCCTGGGGTCGGATATGAAGGCAGGTAAGTTGTCATACTCTAAAAGCAACAAAAAGGAATATCAAGTGTGCTCTGCCTCCCAGCACCTCAGGTTTGAAAGCCATGGCCAACTAGGTACTTCATGTTCTACACAATGAGCTTTAGGGACTCGTGGATGCATGTGACATGAAATCGTACTGAAAGAAATCTCGTTACCAAAATTTTGCCTTGCAGAAGATAGTTTAGGGACACCGCTTCTCACCTGTGCTGTCATTTCCCATCTGGTCAATGCCCAGTCACACTGACATGTGTAGCCACCCAAGGGCACAGCTGTGACATCCTCTTGGAGCACCCCCTTGTCCCCCTGCATCCCTGGTCTGGCCAACCCCGCACAGCCCCAGTCCTCCTGAGTGTCCCTTGTCAAAGCACTTGCCACACAAGGCTGTCATTTGTTGTCTCTCGCTCCGTCCTTTCTGCTTGGAGTAGATCTCTCTCACAGATGCCTGGCTGGGTAACAGGCAAATGAATGGTTTCAGGATCTTTTGTTCTGGAACAGCAGGCATCCCTCAAAACCCTGACGGGCATGGAGACTCTCTGTCCCTCTATGTGCCCCCAGCCTCGATGGAACCTAGTGTCCAGGACAAGGGACTTGGGAGTCCTCCCAGATGAAGTTTATTCTATGAAGGTGGCTTCCTTCCGAGATCGTTATGGAACCACACTGCATGGCTATTCCTGTGGGACAGAAAGCATGCTACTGTATTGTATTCTCCTTGCACACTGTGGCTAACAACGAGGAAACACACGCTCACACTCACAACTTCACACTTACACCTCTCTTTCTGAGCATCAGTACCATGGAAACGACAATGAATTCCCATTGGGCTGCAGACCTATAGACGTGCCATTCAAGGTGTCAATAGAGGAGGATGGAGATGGTGTTCTGGCTAAAAGGATGGACGTCCTTGCCTCTGGGGGTGAAGAAATTAGATTTGACCCAGAAGGCGCTACGTTCTACTCAAAGAAGGGACATGATCCTAGGATCTTTGAGACCAGGGATCAGCACAGACTTTTCTGGGAAGTCTTCTGTAAAGATTTTCTGTGAGGTGTTGCAGTCCATGTGCTGTCTCTGGCAATAACTCCACTCTTGCATTATGGCTTGAAAGCAGCCACAGACTACCCATAACTAATGTTCCAGAGACACTTGATTGCAAGAACATGGCGGGGAGGTCCATTTGGCCCATGGGTGGTAGTTTCCCACACCCCAGATCTGCAACATGATGGATAATGGGGGAGAGGGCTCTTCTTTTCTAGTGGCAGAGTGTGAAGACACTGGGATCTGTCCTACCTGACCCCAGCCCCTGCCCATGAAAGGAAAAAAAGATGATAGTGAGAATATTCCCCATGAAGAGTCCCATGAGAGTCTGGGAGTACAGGAAAGATCTGCAGGTGCTGACGCGGGGTCGCTAGGGTGCTGAGTGGAGGCCAGCTGTCAGACGGGGCTTCAGGTTCTGGGTTTGTGGCAAGGGGCCATGGAAGTTGGCAGTGGCCTCAGGGGGCAGGCTGTTTCTCCCATTCTGTGGGTTCTGCGCAGCTCCAAATGGCACAGTTTCCTCCTCGTGGGCAAATGGTCTCTTGGGGTGTGGCTCAAGGGTCCCGGATCTGAAGGGGTTCAGGGCCAAGACTCTGTGGATGGAAGTATGAGAACCTAACCCAGAGTTGGGGTTCAGGCCTAGGGGCCCGGCAGGGCCCACCTGTTGCTGCTGAAACGGGCTCCCTGGGGGGCTTAAGTAGAGGGTGAGTTACCCCGGCATTCAGGGAGACCTGGGCCACTCCTACAACTGGCATTTAGAGCACTTTCTCGCAGGCTTCCAGCGACACCACACGGGACCACAGCCCGGGACCAGGCAGCTGCACCGAAGGCCCCCGCTGCCAGAAACGAATTCGACGGGGCTTTCCGGCCAATTCTAAGATTTCTCCCCAAATCGACATTGATTTGGGCAGAAATCTCCTGAGAATTGGCTGGCATTGGGCGGCAATTCGGTCCACGTGCCAGCCCCGAGCTGAGAGCGCTTTCTCGCTAGGGGCGTGTTGCTGCCATACAAGACTGCAACCTGGCGGGGGGCCTGGGTGGCTCAGTGAGTTAAAGCCTCTGCTTTCAGCTCAGGTCATGATCCCAGGGTCCTGGGATCGAGCCCCGCATCGGGCTCTCTACTTGGCAAGGAGCCTGCTTCCCTTCCTCTCTCTCTCTGCCTGCCTCTCTGCCTACTTGTGATCTCTGTCAAATAAATAAATAAATAAATAAAGACTGCAACCTGGGGCCCACCTGCTCCTTGGAGGTCCCCCACAGAGGCAAGGTCCCCAGGGGCAGAGTTGAGTTAGGTTGTGAGCCTGAGCCTCAGGCTCCAGCTTCTTTTGGCAGAAGGGGACTCCAAAGGTGAGGGTTGCCTGAGGTGGGCATGCAGGTTTCTCCTGCTCTGAGTGTTTCCTGCAGCTCCCAATGGCATGCTTTCCTCCTGGGTGGCAGGAGGAGTCCTGTGGTATGGCGCAGGGGTCCCCAATCTGGAGAGCTTGAGGGCCAGGCCTTTGGGGATGGAAGCCTGAGAACCCAACCCTGCGTTATGGTTTGGCCTAGGGGCAGGCCGCACCTGCCGGTGCCGACAGGGGATCCCCGGTGGGCTGGGCAGGCATTCAGAGGGTACCCGGGCTGTGCATGCACCTGGGGTTTAGAGCGCTCTCTTGTAGGCTTTGGGCACGACCATGCAGGACCCCGGGCCATGCCCAGGTGGCTCCCATGAAGGCCCCCACCGCCAGAAGCGAGTTTGCCAGGGCTTTCCAGCCAATTCTCACGAGCTTTCTGCCCAAATTGATGTCAATTTGGGCGGAAAGCTCGTGAGAATTGGCTGGTGCTGGGCAGTGATTCGGGCTGCGGGCTGGTGTGGTGTTGGGGGTGCTTTCTTGCTAGATGCGTGTTGGGGCCATGCAGAACTGCAAGTTAGGCCCACAGGGCTTCATGCTGGCCCCCGCAGAGGAAAGCTCCCCAGGGGCAGATTTGAGGAAGTGGGTGAGCATTAGTTTAAGGCTCTGGCTTTTGTTGGCAGAAAAGGGTACCGAAGGTATGGGTGGCCTGAGGTGGGCATGTGGGCTTCTCCAGCTCTGAGTGTTTCCCACAGCTCCCAAGGGCAAGGATTCCCCCTGGGTGGCAGGTGGAGTCCTGTGGTATGGCTGAGGGTTCCCCAGTCTGGAGGGCTTGAGGGCCAGGCCTCTGGGGACAGAAGCCTGAGAACCCAACCCAGGCTTAGGGCTGGGCCTAGGGGCATGGTATGCCCCAGCTGCCAGTGCTGAGGCAGCCTCCCGGGGAGCTGAGTAGAGGGTGAGATTGGCTGACATTCATAGGCGACCGAGGCTGCACGTGCACCAGGCATGTAGAGCACTTTCTTGCAGCGTTCGGGCCTCGACCACGCGGGACCTCCGGCCAGGCCCAGTCAGCTCTCCTGAAGGCCCGAGCAGCTAGAAAGGAGTTCGCTGGGGGTTTCTGGCCAATTCTCACAAGCTTTCTGCCCAAATCGATATTGATTCGGGCAGAAATCTCGTGAGAATTGGCCAGCATTGTGCAGCGATTCAGGCCACACTCGTACCTGCTGTTGAGATCACTTTCTGGCTAGGTGTGTGTTGCAGCCATCCAGGAACTCAGGCCAGGAACACCCAGTTTCGTGGGCGTTGAAATGAGAAGGAGAGTCTTTGGGAATTCTCCTGGATAGAGGCAGGCTGGTGGCTTCAAGGGGCTTGGCGTCAGGAACCCTGTAGTGAAATTCTTGCCTGATGCTGTGTAAGTCAGGTTATCCCACAGGTTTTCCGTTTCCTCCTTAGGAAATTGCTAGCAGGGAATGTTCTGCTTAAAGTGGAAACCTCCTGCACTGTAGGTGGGCATGTGGGCTGTTGCAGTCACTCTGGAAAAGAGTATGGTGATTCCTCCAAAAACTTAAAACTGAACAACACTAGGATCCATCAATTGCCCTCCTAGGTATTTCCCCAAAGGACACAGGAATCCACATTCAATGGGGTACAAGCACCGTGATGTTTATAGCAGCATTATCAACAACAGTGAAACTATGGAGGGAGTCCCAATGTCCATTCGCTGAAGAATGGAGAAAGAAGATGTGGGAGGTCTATATCTTTATATCTATATCTACATCTATATACAATGGAATAGGACCCAACTTCAAAAAGAATGAAATCTTACCATCTGCAAAGATGTGGATGGATCTAGGTGGGTTAAGCAAAGCAAAATCAGTAGGATAAGACCAATACCCTATGACTTGACTCCTGTGGAATTTCACAAAGAAAACAGATGAACATAGTGAGGGGAGAAAGATAGGTCAATGAGGAAACAGACTCAACCTTAGAGCACAAGCCAAAGTTTGCTAGAGAGCAGGGGTGTGGGGGCAAATGTTAAATGTGTGATGGCTCCTAGAGAGGGTATTTGTTGTGATGAGCTCTGGGTGTTCTATGCGGGTGAGGAATCATGGAATCCTACCCCGGAAGCAAAGGAATTATCACTGCATGGAAGCGAATTGGAATTGAAGCCAATGAAGAAAAGAAGACCATGTTCTACTTCATGAAGAGTGAGGTAAAAATGAAGTGATTTTCGCTCTCCTGTTCTGTGGATGATCATTTTCAAACACACTGTGGTAGGATATGCTCGTTTCTGATTGCCTGAGGAGTCCTCGGGAAGCTGCCAAGAAAGATTCAGATGTCAGAGCATGTCCATGTTCCATTAATTTGTTACTTAGAGTTTGCCCAGGTAGAAAGGTAAGTGGAGAGAAATAGGACAGAAGAGGAAAGGAGGTGTTAAGCATTCAGGAGGTAGCCTTTTCCCTTTCTCATGAAAGACTTGGGCCAGTGTAATTTTGGAAGTAGAAGGGGGGATCCCAGGCTTTGCAGCAGATGCGAGTTCCAGGTCTGCGTAGAGCTGCGTAGCTCACCCTGAGGTGAGCTAAGGACATGGCAGACCCGATCTGCCAGTGCTGAGGTGGTTTCCCTAGGATACTGAGTTGAGGACAGGGTCAGGTGGCATGTCAGGCTGCAGCCAGAGGGCTGCAGAAGATGGGGGTGTCCTCAGGGGGGCATACTGGTTTCTCTGGCTCTGAAGGGTTCTGCACAGCCCCAAACGGCAGTTTCCATCTCGGTGGCAAGCAGACTCCTGGGGTGTGGCTCCAGGGTCCCAAATCTGGAGAGCTACAGGGACAGGCCCTGGGGACGGAAGCCTGAAAACTCAACCTAGGGTTCAGGATAGGGCCTAGGGTCATGGCAGGCCTGATCTGCCAGCACTGAAAACAAAACCCCAGGGGGCTGAGTAGAGGGAGGGTCAGCCATCTGTGCGCCTGGCTTTTAGAGCACTTTCTCGCAGGGTTCGGGCCCCAGCGACTCAGGACCTCCGGCACAGGCCCAGGCAGCTTCCCTGAAGGCCCATGCAGCCGGAAGCGAGTTCGCTGGGGGTTTCTGGCCAATTCTCATGAGTATTCTCCCCAAATCTATATCAATTTGGGGAGAAAGCTCATGAGAATTGGCCAGCGTTGTGCGGTGATTCAGGCTGTGCTTGTGCCTGCTGTTTACAGTGCTTTCTCAATACGTGCATGTTGTGACCATCTGGGAACTCGGGCCAGGCCCACTCGACTCCCCTGAGGGCCACAGCTGAGGGGAACTTTCCAGGGCCAGAGTTGAGGGAGGGGCTCAGACCGAGCCCCAGGCTCCATGTTAGTGGCCTGGTGGGGCGCCGAAGGAGGGGGTGGCCTCCAGGGTGCATGCTAGTTTCTCCCGCTCTGAAGGTTTTGTGCCACTCCAAACAGCACACTATCCTCCTGGGTGGCAGGCAGAGTCCAGGTTGTGGCTCAGGGGTCCCCAATCTAGAGGGCTTGGAGGCCAGGCCTCTTGGGATGGAAGCCTGAAAACCCAACTTAGAATTAGGGTTAGGGGCTAGGGACATGCCCCATGCCTTAATCAGAACCCTATGTCGGATATTCAGGCTTCTGTCCCCAGGAGCCTGTCCCACAAGCTCTCCAGATTGTGGACCCCAGACCCACACCTCAGGTGTCCGCCTGCCACCCAGATGGAAACTGCCATCTGGAGTTGCACAAAGAACTCTCAGACGGGGAGAAACCTGCATGGCTCCCTCAGGTCACCCCAACATTCAGTGGACCCCTGGTCACCAACCTGGAGCCTGGCGCTCCCCGTGATACCTGTCCTCAACATTGCCCCCTGGGGATCCCACCTCAGCGCTGGCAGATTGGGCCTGCCATGTCCCTAGCCCCTAACCCTAATTCTAAGTTGGGTTTTCAGGCTTCCATCCCAAGAGTCCTGGCCTCCAAGCCCTCTAGATTGGGGACCCCTGAGCCACAACCTGGACTCTGCCTGCCACTCAGGAGGATAGTGTGCTGTTTGGAGCTGCACAAAACCTTCAGAGCGGGAGAAACTAGCATGCACCCTGGAGGCCACCCCCTCCTTCGGCGCCCCACCAGGCCACTAACATGGAGCCTGGGGCTCCTCCCTCAACTCTGGCCCTGGAAAGTTCCCCTCAGCTGTGGCCCTCAGGGGAGTCGAATGGGTCCGGACGGTGTTCCCAGATGGCCGAGACATGCACCTACCAAGAAAGTGCTCTAGACCACTGGCGCCAGCACAGCCCAAATCGTAACCCAATGCCAGCCAATTCTCATGAGATTTCTACCCAAATCGATATCAATTTGTAGAAATCTCGTGAGAATTGGCCAGAAATCCCCTGGCAAACTTGCTTCTGGCAGCATGTAGGGCACTGCCTGGATCTGGCCCGGGACAGTAGAGGTTACGGACCTAACCCTGTGAGAAAGCCCTCTATGAGCCAGGTGCACTCGAGGCCAATGGCTTCCACTAATTAGCAGCCTAGGGTGTCTGCCCCAGCGCTGATGGATTGGCCCTGCCATGCCCCTAGGCCCTGGCCCTGGCCCTACCCTTCAGCTGGGTTTTCAGGCTTCTGTCCCCAGGGGCTTGTCCCTGGAGTCCTCCAGATTGGGGACCCCTAAGCCACACCCCAGGACTCCGCCTGCCAACCACAAGGAAACTGTGCCTTTTAGAGCTCCTTAAAACCCTCAGAGAGGGAGAAACCTGCATGCTCCCCCAGTGCCACCCCCATCTTCGGTTCCCCACTGGGCCGCAAACACGGAGGCTGATGCTCAGCCAGACCTCCTCCCTCAACTCTGCCCCTGAAAGCTCCCCTGTGAGGAGTCTCTTGGGTGAGCCATGTGGGCCCAGCCTGTGTTCCCGGATGGCCCTGACACGCACCTACCAAGAAAGTGCTCTAGACCACGGGCACCAGTGAGGGCAGAATTGCCACCCATAGCTGGCCAATTCTCCCAAGCTTTCAGCCCATCTCACAAGCTTTCAGCCCAAATTGATATCGATTTGGGCTGAAAGCTTGTGAGAATTGGCTGGAAAAGCCCCAGCAAACTCGCTTCTGGCAGCGCGGGCCCACCTGGGCCCAGCCCGGGGTCCCCAGTGGTCACAGCATTAACCTTTCAAGAAAGCCTTCTACAAGGCAGGCACACATGAGAACAAATGCCTCCCGCTACTCAGCTCCCTGCAGTGCCCACCCCAGTGCTTGCGGATCAGGCCTGCCATGCCCCTAGGCCCTGGCCCTAACCCTCCGTTGGGTTTTCAGGCTTCCATCCCCAGGGGATTGTCCATGGCATCCCCCAGATTGGGGAAACCTGAGCCACACCCCAGGACTCCGCCTGCCACCCAGGAAGAAACTATGCCGCTCAGAGCTGCGTAAAACCCTCAGAGCAGGAGAAACCTGCATGCCCTCTCTGATGCCACCCCCAAATTTGGCACCCCTCCAGGCCTCAAACACAGAGGCTAATGCTCAGCCAGACCCCCTCCCTGAACTCTGCACCCAGAAATCTCCCCTGCGCAAGGTCCCTCGTGGGAGCCACGTGGGCCTGGCCCATGTTCCAGGATGGCCATGACTCCCACCTAGCAAGAAAGCGCTCTAGACCACAGGCGTCACAGTGGCCTGAATCACAATCCAACATCAGCCAGTTCTCTCAAGCTTTCTGCCCAAATCGATGTCGATTTGGCGGAATTGGCTGGAAAACCCCTGGCGAATTTGCTTCTGGCTGCACTGTCACCCGGAACCACCACTTAGGCCTGGCCCGAGGGCCCAAGTGGTCGAGGCCCAAACCCTATGAGAAAGCCCTCTACTAGGCAGGTGCATGTGAGGACAACGTCTCCCGTTACTCAGCCCCTGGGTTGCCCACACTGGTGCTACCGGATCAGGCTTGCCATGCGCCTAGAACCTGGCTCTAACCCTAGGTTGGGTTTTCAGGATTGCATACCCAGAGGCCTGTCCCTCAAGCCCTCCAGATAGGAGACCCCTGAGCAAGACCCCAGGACTCCGTATGACACCCAGGTGGAAAGCGTTCCGTTTAGATCTGTGCAAAACCCTCAGAGCAAGAGAAAGCTGTATGCCCACCCTGAGGCCACCGCCACCTTCAGGGCCCCATTGGGCCCCCAGCATGGAGGCAGCTGCTTAGCTGGAACTCCCCCACAAATCTGCCCCAGGAAAGCTCCCCTGCGCAGGGGATCATATGGGAGCTGCTCGGGCATGCCTGTGTTCCCGGATGACCATGACACGCACCTAGCGAGAAATCTCTCTAGACCGTGTGCCCCAATGTGACCCGAATCACTGCCCAATGCCAGCCAATTCTCATGAGCTTTCTGCCCAAATCGATATCGACTTGGGCAGAAACCCCTGGCAAACTTAATTCTGGCAGTGTGGGCCCGCAGGGCCGCCGTCTGGGCCTAGCCCAGGGTCCCGAGTGGTCACGGCCTGAACCTTGCAAGAAAGCCCTCTATGAGGCAGGTGCATTCGAGGATGCACCTCCCACTACTCAGCCCCCTGGGTGCCCACCCTGGTACTGGCAGTTCGGGCCTACCATACCCCTAAGCCCTGTCCCTAAACCTCAGTTGGGTTTTTAGGCTTCCATCCCCAAGGGCCTGTCCCTCAAGCCCTCCAGATTGTGGACCACTGAGACACGCCCCAGGACTCTGCCCGCCACCTAGGTGGAAAGTGTGCCACATGATTCTGCGCAAACCTTGCAGAGTGGGAGAAAACTGCATTCCCAGCCTGAGGCCACCCACACCTTCAGTGACCCACTGGGCTGCAAACATGGAGGTTGACACTCAGCTGGAACCTCTCCATCTTCTCTGCCCCCAGAAAGCTGTCCTGCGTGGGGGCCCTTGAGAGCCGCGTGGGCTCAGCCCTTGTTCCTGGATGGTTGCGACATGCACCTAGTGAGAAAGCGCTCTAGACCACAGGCTCCAGCAACCCGAATTGCAGCCCAAAGCCAGCCAATTCTCAAATCCATATTGATTTGGGCAGAAAGCTCTTAAGGATTGGCCGGAAAACCCCTGGCAAACTCACTTCCAGCGGCTCGGCCCCACTGGACTGATGCCAAGGCCTGGCCTGGGCTTCCGAGTGGTCATGGCCTGAACCCTGTGAGAAAGCCCTCTATGAGGCAGGTGCATGCAAGGACAACATCTCCTATGACTCATCCCCCTAGGCTGCCCACCTTGGGGCTGGTGGATCGGGCCTGCCATGCCCCTAGGCCTGGCCCTAACCCTCGGTTGGGTTTTCAGGATGGCATCCCCAGGGGCCTGTCCCTCAAGCCCTCCACACTGGGGAACCCTAAACCAAACCAAACCATGGCAGGACTCCACCTGCCACCCACCTGCCACCCAGGTGGAAAGCGTGCCATTCGGGTCTGCACAAAAACCCTCAGAGTGGGAGAAATCTGCATGCCCACCCTGAGGCCACCCCCACCTTCAGTGACCCACCAGGCTGCAAACACAGAGGCTCACGCTCAGCCGGAACCCCTCCCTCAACTCTGCCCCCAAGAAAAGTGCCCTCCGCGTGGGCCCTCGCGGGAGTGGCATGGGCCCAGCCCATGTTCCTGGATGGCTGCAACACGCACCGAGAGAGAAAGCACTCTAGACCACAGGTGCTAGCATGGCCCGAATCACCGCCCAACACTGGCGAATTTTCATGAGCTTTCTGTCCTAATTCATATGCATTTGGGCAGAAATCTCATGAGAACTGGCCGGAAAACCCCCAGCGAACTCGCTTCCAGACGCGAGGGCCCCCAAGGACGCTGTGTGTGCCTGGCCTGGAGTCCTGAGTGGTAGTGGCCCAAACCATGCAAGAAAGCCATTTACAAGGCAACCACATGGGAGGACAATGACTCCTGCTACTCAGCCCCTTGGGGTGTCCGCCCCAGCGCTAGCAGATTGGGCCTGCCATGTGCCTAGGCCCCGGCCCTAACCCTTGGTTGGGTTTTCAGGCTTCCGTCCCCAGGAGCCTGTCCCTCGAGCCCTCCAGATTGGGGAACCCTGAGCCACACCCCAGGACTCTGCCTGCAACCCAGATGGAAAGCGTGCTGTTCGGATCTGTGCAAAACCCTCAGAGTGGGAGAATCCTGCACGGCCCACCCTGAGGCCACCCCCCATATTTGGCACCCCACTAGGCCGCAAATGTGGAAGCTGATGCTCAGCCGGACCCCTCCCTCAACTCTACCCCTTGAAAGCTCCCCTGCGCGGGGGTCCTCGCAGGAACACATGGGCGAGGCCCATGTTCCCAGATGGCCATGACATGCACCTGGCGAGAAAGCACTCTAGACCGAGGGCACCAGTGCGGCCCAAATCGCCGCCTAATGCCGGCCAATTCTCACGAGCTTTCTGCCCAAATTGATAGCAATTTGGGCAGAAAGCTCGTGAGAATTGGATGGAAAACCCCCTGCAAATTCGCTTCCAGAGCGTGGGCCTACAGGGCTAACACCTGGGTCTGGCCTGGGGTCCCAAATGGTCACGGTCCGATCCCTGCAAGAAAGCCCTCGACAAGCCAGGCACACATGAAGCCAATGCCTTCCGCTACTAAGCCCACTGGGTTGCCCGCACTAGTGCTCGAGGATCAGACTTGCCATGCCCCTAGTCCCTGGCTCTAACCCTCGGTTGGGTTTTCAGGGTCCGTCCCCAGGGGCCTGTCCCTGGAGTCCTCCAGATTGGGGACCCCTGAGCCACACTCCAGACTCTGCCTGCCACCCAGGAGGAAACCAAGCCCTTCGGAGCTGCACAGAACCCTCAGAGTGGGAGGAGCCTGCATCTCCCCGATGCCATCCCCACTTTCAGCGCCCAGCAGAGCCGCAAACACAGAGACTGACACTCAGCTGGACCCCCTCCCTCAAATCTGTACCCGGAAAGCTACACTCTCAGGGTCCCATGTGGGAGCCACATGGGCCCAACCCGTGTTCCCAGATCACCGCAACACACACCTAGCAAGAAAGTGCTCTAGACTGTGGGCGCCAGCTCAGCCCAAGTCAACGCCCAATGCCGGCCAATTCTCACGAGCTTTCTGCCCAAATAGATATTGATTTGGGCAGAAAGCTTGTGAGAATTGGCCAGAAAACCCCCGCAAACTTGCTTCTGGCAGCGCGGACCCACATGGTCGCCGCCTGGGCCTAGACCAGGGTCCTGAGCAGTTGCAGCCCAAACCCCGCCATAAAGCACTCTATGAGGCAGGTGCACTGGAGGCCAATGCCTCCCACTACTCATCCCCTGGGGTGCCCATTCCGCCACTGCTGGATCAGGCCTCCCATGCCCCTAGGCCCTTGCTCCAACCCTAGGTTGGGTTTTCAGCCTTCCGTCCCCAGGGGCCTGTCCCCTGAGCCCTCTATATTGGGTAGCCCAGAGCCACACCCTAGGAGTCTGCCTGCCACCCAGGAGGAAACTGTGCTGTTTGGAGCTGTGCAGAGCTCTCAGACCAGGAGAAACCTGCTTGCCTCCCTGAGACCACCCCAAAATTCAGCAGCCTTACTGGTCACAAACTCAGAGCATGATGTGCCTCCTGACCCTTGTCCTTGACTCACCCCTGAGGGGAGCCTGCCTCAGTGCCAGCAGATTGGATCTGCCATGCCAATAAACCCTAACCATAACCCTAGGTGGCGTGGCCAGACTTCCATTCCCAGAGGCCTGGCCTCAACCCTGCCAGATCGGGGATCCCTGAGACTCATGCTGGAACTCTGATGGCTGCTTCGGTCGCAATGTTGCCATTTGGAACTGTGCAGAACCCTCAGAGAGGGAGAAACCTTCATGCCCCCCCTAAAGCCACCCCCACCATCCGCAGCCCCCCTGGCCACAAAGCCAGATCTGGTACACTGCTGGACACATGTCCACAACTCAGCCCTGGGGGGAGTCTGCTTCAGCGCCAGCAGATCGGGCCTGCCATGCCCCAAGTTACTAACCCTAACCCTAGGTGGAGTGTACAGGCTTGCGTGCCCAGAGGCCTGGCCCGCAAGCCTGCCAGATTGGGGACCCCTGAGTCTTACCCCAGGACTCCACCTGCCACCCAGAGTGAAAGGTGCCTTCTGGAGTTGGGCAGGACCCTCAGAGCGGGAGAAACCTTCATGTCGCCTGAGGCATCCCCAGCTTCTGCGGCCACCCTGGACACAAACCTGGAGTCCGTTGTACCACCTCATGCCTGCCCTCAACTCAGCCCACCATGGAGCCTGCCTCAGAACTGGCAGATCGGATCTGCCATGGCCCTAGGCCCTAACCCTAACCCTAGTTTGGGTTTTCTGGCTTCAATCCCAAAAGGCCTGGCCCCCAAGCCCCACAGATTAAGTATGCCTCAGTGACACCCCAAGACTGTGCCCACCACATGGGAGGAAACTGTGCCATTTGGAGCTGTGCAGAACCCTCAAAGAGGAAGAAACCTGCATGCCACCCTGAGGCCACCCCCAGCTTCTGTGGACCCCTGGATACAAACTCGGAGTCAGACATGCTGCCTGATTCCCAGCCTCAGGTCAGCCCACCAGGGAGCCTGCCTCAGCACCAGCAGATTGATCCTGCCATGCCCCTAGGCCCTAACCCTAAGTCTACTTTCTGTTTTCAGGCTTCCATCCCAAGAGGCCTAGCCCCAAAACTCCCCAGATTAAGGACCCCTGAGTGACACCCCAGGAATCCAACAGCCATGTGAGAGAAAACCATGCCATTTGGAACTCTGCAGATCCCTCAGAGAGGGAGAAACCTGCATCCTCCCCTAAAGCCACCCCCACCATCAGCGGCCCCCCTGGCCACAAACCCTGATTCTGCCACACCTCCGGATGCTTTCCCTCAACTCAACCCCGAGGGTAGCCCGCCTCAGCGCCAGGGGATTAGGCCTACCATGCCCCTAGGCCATAACCCTAAGTTGTGTTTTTGGGCTTCCTTCCCGAGGGACCTGTCCCCCAAGCTCTCTAGATTGGGAACCCTGGAGCCACACCATAGAAGTCTGCCTGCCACCCAGCAGGAAACCAGTCCATTTGCAGTTGTGCAGAACCCTCAGAGCTGGAGAAACCTGCATGCCCACCTGAGGACTCCCCCACATTCTGCAGGCCCCGGCAACAAACCCGGAGCCTGATGCGCCGCCTGACCCCATCCCCATCTCAGCCCCTCAGGCAACCCACCTCAGCACCAGCAGTTAGGCCTGCCATACCCCTAGCTCAACTCTCTTCAGGGAACCCTGTCGACTCTAAGCAGACCCGGAACTCCCCTGTCTGTCGCAAAGCTCTGGGATCCCCCTTCCTTCTTCTAAATTTACACTGGCCCAAGGCTTTCATGAGAAAGGGAGAAGCCTGCCTCCTGAATGCTCAACACCTCGTTTCCTCTTCTGCCATATTTCTCTCCACTTACCTTTCTACCTGGGCAAACTCTAAGTAACAAATTAATGGAACATGGACATGCTCTGACATCTGAATCTTTCTTGGCAGCTTCCCAAGGACTCCTCAGGCAATCAGAAATGAGCGTATCCTACCACAGTGTGTTTGAAAATGATCATCCACAGAACAGGAGAGCGAAAGTCACTTCATTTTTACCTCACTCTTCATGAAGTAGAACGTGGTCTTCTTTTCTTCATTGGCTTCAATTCCAATTCGTTTCCATGCAGTGATAATTCCTTTGCTTCCGGGGTAGGATTCCATGATTCCTCACCCGCATAGAACACCCAGAGCTCATCACAACAAATACCCTCTCTAGGAGCCATCACACATTTAACATTTGCCCCCACACCCCTGCTCTCTAGCAAACTTTGGCTTGTGCTCTAAGGTTGAGTCTGCTTCCTCATTGACCTATCTTTCTCCCTTCACTATGTTCATCTGTTTTCTTTGTGAAATTCCACAGGAGTCAAGTCATAGGGTATTGGTCTTGTCCTACTGATTTTGCTTTGCTTAACCCACCTAGATCCATCCACATCTTTGCAGATGGTAAGATTTCATTCTTTTTGAAGCTGGGTCCTATTCCATTCAGAAGGTGTGGGAGATTATATATATATACTCACCAGTGAATGGACATTGGGATTCCCTCCATCGCTTTGCTATGGTTGATAATGTTACTGTAAATATCATGGTGTTTGTACCCCATTGAATGTGCATTTTTATGCCCTTTGGGAAAATACCTAGGAGGGCAATTACTAGATCCTAGGGTTGTTCAGTTTTAAGCTTTTGGAGGAACCTCCATACTCTTTTCCAGAGTGGCTGCAACAGCCCACATGCCCACCAACAGTGCAGGAGGGTTGTGCTTTAAGCAGAACATTCCCTGCCAGCAATTTCCTAAGGAGGAAATGGAAAACCTGTGGGATGACCTGACTCACCTAGCGTGAGGCAAGCAGTCACAGAAATTCACCCCAGCTTTCCTGACACCAAGGCCCTTGAAGCCACCAGAATGCCTCTATCCAGGGGAATTCCCAAAGATTCTCCTTCTGACTTCACCACCCATGAAACTGCAGAGAAAATATGGCATGTCCAACTATCTAGATGGTCTACTGAGTGAAACTAGAAAGTCAAGCTTCCCTTTTAAATTGCCCAAGGCTCCTTGGAGTCCTTTTGAATTTTTCCTCTGCCCTCATTGGAACTCTTTGGATGAAAAGACGAATCCATGAGGATACGTCACCTCCGACAAAGGACAAGACATCATCCAAGTCTTTATCTGACCACAAACAGCCACCTCACTCTAGACGCTGGCCATTCCACCACAGCCTAGACCCAATGGAATAAACACTGTTAGATGAAGAAAACACACACTGAGTCAATCTCATCTTCCCTTTCTAATCCAAGGGATTGCCTAGGAAAGAGGTGTTCCAAATACCTTTGTAAGCCAGAAATCAACAGAGAAAATGGGATGCCCTGCCATGGGCTCTCTGCAGGGAAACTCGGGAACTCTGGCACCCATTCTAGATTGCTTCAATTTGACTTTTTGGCTCCACTGGAGACAAGAGAAAAGCCCAGGAGATTTTGGGGTGAAAGAGAAGTTTTACCTCTCATCCTGGCATGGATGTGACATTGCCCCCAATGGGCCTGCTGTTTTCTCTGAACGCTGACGTCCTGGGACAAGCTGCATGACTGACTCAGACGCTGATTTCAAAACTTCAGGTCTCGTGGAGTCAGAGTGAAGAAGGGTTGTCAGGTGGGGATAAGCAGGCACCTCTCACCTGAAGCCTCACACCTGCTCCAATTCCTGGGAGAAGGAGACACATGCTTGTTTCTTAAGTGGTAATTAACTTACTTCTAAAGCCGACCAATGCCCTTGTCCTTTTTGGAGAAGCAAATATACTCTTCCAAACAAACACTCAACTCCTCGGATCCAAATGCAGCATGAGTCGGGTTTGATGACCCTCCCCCCCCGCCCCCCCCCCCGCCCCCGGCTCCAGACTCCCGTCGGGAGGACCCTCCTGAACTATCCTGACAGCACATTACTACCAAACCTGGGGAAACAGGGCACAATGCTGAGTGGGGGCCTGGCTTCAGGGATTGTTACCACCACTCCTGAGCCTGGAGAAACAGAGACTATATAGCTCACCACTCCCTCCTGTAAAAGCAAGCTGCAGTGCCTCACCTTTCAGGGCCTTTCACCCAGCACCTCACCACCGTTGTCAGAGCCAACAGGCTGCACTGACTCCTCTTATGGTGTTTCCCACTGCAGCTCGACGCTGCCTCCAGTGGTGGCAAGCAGCATTACCATGCCGTCCAGGGACTCTCACACCACAGCTCACCACTCCCTCCAGTGGCGTGAACCGGCACTGCTGGGCCTTCCAAAGACTCCTAATGCAGCTCCCAACCCTTCCACAGGTCTAAAGCCACATTGGCACTGTACCTCCAGATTGGGGAACACTGAGCCACACCCCATGACTCCACTTGTCACCCAGGAGGAAACCGTGCCATTTCAAGCTTCACAGAACCCGCAGCAGGGGAGAAACCTGCATGACCCCCTGATGACACCCACACTTTGGTGAACACCCTGGCTCTAAATCCAGAGCCTGACACCCAGTCTGACCACCGCCCTCCTCTCAGCTACCCTGGGATCCCGCCTCAGCTCCAGCAGATCGGGCCTGCCATGTCCCTAGGCCCTAACCTTACCCTAGCTTGGGTTTCAGGTTTCTGTCCCCAGAAGCCTGGCCCCCAAGCCCTCCAGATTGGGCATCTCTGAACCACACTTGAGAACTCTGCCTGCCACCCAGGACAAAACCATGTCATTTGGAGGTGCACAGAACCCCCAGCGCGGGAGAAACCAGCATGCGCCATGAGGACACCCCCAACCTCAGCGGACACACTGACTACAAACCCAGAGTCTGACACTCTATCTGAAACATGCCCTCCACTCAGCCTCCCGGGATCCTGGCTCGGCACCGGCAGATCTGCCAGCTATGCCCCTAGGCCCTAACCCTAACCCCAGGTTGGGTTTTCAGGCTTCCATCTCCAGAGGCCTTGTTCCCAAGCCCCTAGACTGAGGACCACTGAGTCACAGCACAGGAATCCACCTGCCACTCAAGAAGAAACCATGCTGTTTGGAGCTGAGCAGAACCCTCAGCACAGGAGAAACCTGCATGAGACATGAAGACACCCCAAAATTGACAGACACACTGGCTACAAACCCAGAGCCTGATACCCTGTCTGAAACACACCCTCCACCCAGCCCCCCCAGGAATCCCACCTCAGCAATGGCAGATCTGGCCTGCTATGGCCCTAGGCCCTAAACTTAACCCTAGGTTGGGTTTTCAGTCTCCGTCCCCAGAGGCCTGGTCCCAAGCCCTCCAGATTGAGGACCCCTGAGTCACACCCCAGGAGTCTGCTTCCATCCAGGAAGAAACGGTGCCATTTGGAGTTGCACAGATCCCTCAGCACAGGTGAAACCTGCATGTACCCCTGAGGCCACCCCACCTTCAGCAGCCCTCCTGGCTATAAACCCAGGCCTGACACCCAACTGAAATCCTCCCTCCACTTAGCACTCTTGGGATCCCGTTTCAGCACCAACAGAACAGGCCTGCCATGCCCCTAGTCACTAACCCTAATCCTAGGTTGGGTTTTTAGGCTTCTATCCCCTGAGACCTGACCCCCAGGCCCTCCAGTTTGGGATCTCTGAGCCACATTCCAGGATTCCACCTGTCACCAAGGAGGAAACCATGCTGTTTGGAGCTGCACTAAACCCTCAGCAAGGGAGAAACCTGCATGCCCCGATGAGGACACCCCCACCTTCGGCGGACACCCTGGCTCTAAATCCAGAGCCTGACTCCCCAACTGACCACCGCCCTCCACTCAGCCACAGGGTGATCTCGCCTCAGCATCGTCATATCAGGCCTGCCATGCCTCTATGCCCTAACCCTATCCCTATGTTGGGTTTTCATATTCCATCCCCAGAGACCTGGTCCCCAAGCCCTCCACATTAGGCATCCCTGAGTCATACCCCCAAAGTCAGGCTGCCACCCAGGATGAAACAGTGCCCTTTGGAGCTACCAAAAAAAAAAAAAAAAAAAAAAAAAACCAAACCCTCAGAGTAGAAATCATCTATCTGTATGCCCCCTGAGGACACCCCCACGATCAGCAGTGACCCTGATCATAAACCTGGATCCTGATGCCCCATCTAGCCCCAACTTCCACTCACCGCCCCTGGGATGCTGCTTCAGTACCAGCAGAATGGGCTTCCCATGCCCCAGGCACTAACCCTAACCCTAGGTTGGATTTTCAGGCTTCCATCACCTGAGACCTGACCCCCAGGCCCTCCAGTTTGGGGACCTCTGAACAATACCCCAGGACTCTGCCTGCCACCCAGGAAGAAACCGTGCCTTTTAGAGCGGCACAAAACACGCAGCGAGGGAGAAACCTGCATGTCCCCCTGAGGACACCCCCCACCTTCGGGAGAAACCCTGGCTCTATATCCAGAGCCTGATGCCCCTTCTGACCCTGCCCTCCACTCAACTCCCTGGGGATCCCACCTCAGTACCAGCAGATCGGGCCTGCCATGCCCCCAGTCCCTAACTTTACCCTAATTTGTGTTTCAGGCTTCTATCCCCAGAGGCCTGGCCCCGGTGCCATCCAGATTGGGGACCTCTGAGCCACACTCCAGAACTCCGCCTGTCACCCAGGAGGAAACCGTGTCATTTGGAGGTGCACAGAACCCTCAGCGAGGGAGAAGCCTGCATGCCCCCCTGAAGCCACCCCCCCACCATCGGTGCTACCCCCTGGACCAGTAACCCCAAGCCTGAAGATCAGCCTGACCCCCTCTCTGAACTCTGTCTCTGAGAGCTAGCCTCAGTGGGAGCCCATAGAGCAGCTGCATGGGCTGCCCCCTGGTCCAACACAGTCACAAAACACACCTATTGAGAAAGCATGCCCAACACTGGGCTTGCTCCTGGCCCGAATCGCTGCCAGATGCGGCCAAGTCTCATAAGACTTCTGCCCAGAAGGATATCGATTTGACAGAAAGCTTGTGAGATGGGCCATAACCAGCGTCAATCTCGCGTCCAGTGGTAGGTTCTTCAGGGGAACAGACTGGACCTGGCCCGTGGTCCTGAGTGGTCGCAGGCCAAACCCTGCGAGAAAGCGACCTAAACGCCAGGTGCACACAGGGCCCAGATCGCCTCAAATGCCGACCAACACTGCCCTCCGATTCAGCCCCCAGGGGAGCCCGCCTCAGGGCTGGCAGATCTGGACTGCCATGCCCCTAGGCCCTAACACTAACCCTAGGTTGGGTTTTCAGACTTCCATCTGCTGAGACCTGACCCCAGGCCCTCCAGTTTGGGGACCTCTGAGCCACACCCCAGGACTCCGCCTGTCATCTAGGAAGAAACTGTGCCTTTTAGAGCTGCACAAAACCCACAGCAAGGGACAAACCTGCATGACCCCTGAGGAGACCCCCAACTTCGGCAACACCCTGGCTCTAAATCCAAAGCCTGACACCCCGCGTGACCAATGCCCTCCACTCAGCCACCCAGGATCCCACCTCAGCACCAGCAGATCGGGCCTCCCATGCCCCTAGGCCTTAACCATAACCCTAGGTTGGGTTTCAAGCTTTAGTCCCAGAAGCCTGGCCCCAAGCCCTCCAGACTGGGGACCTCTGAGCCACACCAAAGACTCCACCTGCCACCCAGGAAAAAACTGTGCCCTTTGAAGGTGCACATAACCCTCAGCACAGGAGAAACCAGCATGCGCCCTTGAGGACAACCCCAACTCGGTGGACACACTGGCTACAATCCCAGAGCTTGACACCCTGTCTGAACCACTCCCTCTACTCAGCCCCCCTGGAATTCCACCTCAGCACTGGTAGATTGGGCCTGCTATGCCCCTAGGCCCTAACCCTAACCCTGGGTTGGGTTTTCTGGCTTCTGTCCCCAGAGGCCTCCCCAAGCCCTCTAGATTGAGGACCCCTGAGTCATACCCAGGAGTCCGCCTGCCAAACAAGAAGAAACCATGCCATTTGGAGCTGTGCAGAACCCTCATCAAGGGAGAAATCTGCATGCCCCATGATGACACCCCCAACTTCAGCAGACACATTGGCTACAAACCCAGCGCCTGATGCCCTGTCTTAACTACACCCTCCAATCAGCCCCCTGGGATCCTGCCTCAGCACTGGCAGATCAGCCTGCTATGACCTTAGGCCCTGACCCTAACCCTAGATTGGGTTTTCAGGCTTCTGTCCCCAGAGGCTTATTCCCCAAGCCCTCCAGATTGAGGACCCCTGAGTCACACCCCTGGAGTTTGCCTGCCACCCAGGAAGAAATTGTGCCATTCAGAGCTGCACAGATCCCTCAGTGCGAGAGAAACCTGCATGCACCCCTGAGGCCACCCCCACCTTCGGCTGTCCCCCGGCTATAAAACCAGGCCTGACACCACATTTGAAACCTGCCTCCACTCAGCACTCCTGGGATCCTGCATCAGTACCAACAGAACGGACCTGCCATGCCCATAATCACTAATCCTAAACGTAGTTTGGGTTTTCAGGCTTCCATCCCCTGAGACCTGACACCCAGGCCCTCCAGTTTGGGGACCTCTGAGCCACACCTCCAGACTCTGCCTGGCACCCAGGAGGAAACTGTGCCATTTGCAGCTGCACAAAACCCTCAGCGAGGGAGAAACCTGCATGCCCCTGGAAGACACCCCCAACTTCGGTGGACACCCTGGCTCTAAATCTGGAGCCTGACACCCTGTCTGACCCTTGCCCTCCAGGGATACTGCCACAGTATCGGCATATCAGGCCTGCCATGCCTCTAGGCGATAACCCTAACCCTTGGTTGGGTTTCAGGCTACCATCCCCAGAACCCTGACCCGCAAGCCCTCCAGATGGGGAACCTCTGAGCCACACTCCAGGAATCTGCCTGCCACTTAGGAGGAAACCGGGCCATCTGGAGCTGCGCTCAACCTCAGTACAGGAGAAACCTGCATGCCCCCCTGACGACACCCCCAACTCCAGTGGACACACTGGCTACAAACCCATAGCCTGACACCCTTTCTGTCCCATGCCCTCCATTCTGCCTCCTGAGGATTCTGCCTCAGGACTGCAGATCGGGCCTCCTATTCCCCTAGGCCCTAACCCTAACCCTAGGTTTGGTTTTCAGGCTTCCATCCCCAAGGCCTGGTCCCCAAGCCCTCCAGGTTGAGTACCCCTGAGTCACACCCAAGAGTCTGCCTGCCACCCAGGAAGAAACCGCACCGTTTAGAACTGTGCAGATCCCTCAGCGCAGGAGAAACCTGCTTGCCCCTTGAGGCCATCCTACCTTTTGTAGCCCCCACCCCCGCTATAAACCCAGGCCTGACTCTCCATCTGAAAACCACCTTCCACTCAGCGTCCCTGGGATCCTGCTTCAGCAATGACAGAATGGGCCTGCCATGCCCCTAAGCCCTAACCTTAACCCTAGGTTGAATTTTCAGGCTTCTGTCCCCAGAGACCTGGTCCCCAAGCCCTCCAAGTTGAGGACCCCTGAACCACACCTCAGGAGTCCACTTGCCAGCCAGGAGGAAGCCATGCCCTTTGGAGCTGTGCACAACCCTCAGCGCGGAGAAATCTGCGTGCCACCCTGAGGCCACCCCCACCTTGGGCACCCCCTGGGGCCACAAACACAGCCTGACGCTCAGCCTGACCCCCTTCCTCAACTCTTCCCGCCTGGGAACTTGCCTCAATGGCGTCCTCAGGGGAGCTGCGTGGGCCGGCCCGTGGTCACAGAGGGTCGCAACACACACCTAGAAAGAAAGAGTTCCAAACACCTAGTGCACCTGCGGTCAGAATTGCCACACAACGCTGGCCAATTATCAGGAGCTTGCCCAAATGATATTGATTTTGGCAGAAAGCTCGTGAGAATTGGCCCGAGACCCCCAACGAGCTCGCTTCTGGCGGCAGGGGCCTTCAGGAGAGCCGCCCGGGCGTGGCCCAAGTTCTGGAGTGGTGGAGGTCTGAACCCTGTAAGAAAGGGCTCTAAAGGCCAGGCGCAGGGGTGGACTGAATCACCTTAGAATGCCGGCCAACACCACCCTCTATTCAGCCCCCTGGGCAGCCGTCTCAGCGCTGGCAGTTCAGGCTTGCCATGCCCCTAGGCCCTAACCCTAACCCTAGGTTGGGTTTTCAGGCTTCCATTCCCCTGAGACCTGACCTCCAGGCCCTCAGGTTGGGAACCGTTAAGCCACACCCCAGGAGTTGGCCTGCCACCCAGGAGGAAACTGTGACATTTGGAGATGCAAAAAACCCTCAGAGCAGGAGAAATCTGCATGACCCCTGAGGACAGCGACCCTGACCACAAAACCGGATCCTGACTCCCCAACTGACTCTGCCCTCCACTTAGCCCCCCGGGGATCCCACCTCACCACCAGCAGATCAGGCCTGCCATACCCCAAGTCCTTAACTTTAACCCCAGGTTGGGTTTTCAGGCTTCCATCCCCAGAGGCCTGGCCCCCATGCCCTCAAGATTGGGAACCCCTGGATTGGGGACACAAAAATGATGGATAGATATCCATTGTTCATGGATGAAAAAAATTAATATTGTTTTAATGTCCATACTCCCCTATAGCCATCTATAGATTCAATAAAATATCTATCAAAATTCTAGTGGCATTTTTCATAGAAATTTTAAAAATCCTGTAATTCATATGGAACCTCAAAGGAATGTGAATTAGCCAAAACAATCTTGAGGGGAAAAAAAAAAGTCCTGGAGACATTATACTACCCGATTTCAAAATACGCTCTAAAGCCATAGAAGTCAGAACAGCATGGCACTGGTGTAAAAACAGACATTGGGCAAATGGAAAAGAATGAAGAGCCCAGAAATAAATCCAAACATTTATGGTCAATTGATCTTTAGCAAGTTGCCAAGAACACACAATGAGAAGGAGAGTTTCTTCAATAAATGCTACTGGGAAAACCAGTTAGCCACATACAGAATAATGAAATCAGACCCTATCTCACTCTATAAACAAAAAATCAACTCAAAATGGGTTAAAGACGGGCACGTGGGTGACTCAGTCAATTAAGAGGCTGCCTTCAGCTCGGGTCATGATCTCGAGGTCCTGGAATCCAGCCCTGAGTTAGGCTTCCTTCTCAGTGGGTATCTACTTCTTCTTCTCCCTCTGTCCCTTCCCACCATTCATGCTCTCTCTCTTCCTCTCTTTCAAATAAATAAATAAAATCCAAAATGTGTTAAAGACTTAATTGCACTACTCAAAACTATAAAACTACTGGAAGGAAACATGGGGGAAAACTTGTTGATATCCCTCTTCTCAGTGATTTTTTTGGACATGACACCAAAGCACCAGCATTAGAAGCAAAAAACAAATGAGATTACACCAAACCAAAAACCTTCTGCACAACAAAGGAAACAATTACCAAAGTGAAGAGAAAACCCATCAAATAGGAGAAAATATTTGCAAACCACACATCTTATAAAGGGTTAATATCCAAAATATGTAAGGAATTTAAACAACTCAATAGCAAGAAAACAAATAATCCAATTTTAAAATGGGCAAATAAAATAGAGAGCCCAGAAATAGACTATACAAAAACTGACAATTAACTTATGACAAAGAGACAAGAATATACACTGGGGAAAGGACAGTCTCTTCAGTAAATGGTGTTGGAAAAACTGAGGAGCCACATGCAAAAGAATGAAATGACTACTATTTGACACCATATACAAAAATTAGCTCAAAACAGATTATAGACATGAGGGGTAACTGGCTGGCTCAGTTGGTAGAATATGTGACTCGTGATCTCAGGGTTGTGATTTTGAGCCCCATATTGGGTGTAGAGATTAATAGCAAAATCTAAGGAAATGGATTGAAGATTTGATGTAGGACTTAAAACTATAAAACTCTTAGAAGAAAACACAGGCAATAAACTCCTCGACATGCATCTCGACAATGGCAAAAAAGCAAAAATAAAGAAGTGTGAGTGCATCAAACTAAAAAGCTTCTACATAGGAAAGGAAACCTCAGCAAAATGAAAAGGCGATCTATGGAATGGGAGAAAATATTTGTAAATAATATATCCGATAAGGGGTTAATATCCAAGTATATAAAGAACACACACACAAATCAATAGGAAAAAACTCAAACAATATGATTAAAAAATGGGTAGAGAATCTGAATAGACATTCTCCAAAGAAGACACATCATTGGCCAACAGGTACATGAAAAGAGGCTCAACATCACTCATCATCAGGGAAACTCAAATCAAAACCTCAAAGACATCTTACCTCACACCCAAGAAATAACAAGTGTTGGCAGGGGATATGGATATGGAGAAAAGGGAACCCTTGTGCACTGTTGGTGGAGAAGTAAATTGGTGTAGCCACTGTGGAAAACAGTATGGAGGGTCTTCAAAACCTAAAAAATAGAACTATCCTACAATTCAGCAATTCTTCTTCTGGACATTTATCCAAAGAAAATGAGAACACTAATTCAAAAAGATAACTGCACTTCTATGTTCTGTGCAGCATCTTTTCAATAGCTAAGGTATGGAAACAACATAAGTGTTCTTCAGTGGATGAATGGACGAAGAAAATGTGTTACACACACACACACACACACGAATACTATTTAACCATAAGAAAGAATGAAATCCTACAATTAGTGACAACATGGATGGATTTTTGAGGGTGTCAAGCCAAATGAAATAAGTCAGAGAAAGAAATACCTTATGATCTCATTTGTTGTGTGGAATTAAATAAAAACAAACCAAGCTTAGAGATATGGAGAATGGATTGGTGGTTGCCACAGGCAGGGGGCGGAGGGTGGGAGAAGTGGGTGAAAAGGGCCAAAGTTACAAATTTCAGCTGTAAAATAAATAAGTTATGGGGATATAATGTGCAGCATGGTGATGATAATGAAATACTGTATTGCATATTTAAAGTTACTAAGAGTCCTTAAATAAATAAATATATATATTACATTTACAAAATTTATAAATATGTTTATAAAATATTATAGTAACAATGCATGCTGACAGATGTTTACTAAGTGTGATGATCATTTTGCAATATATACAAGTATCCAGTCATTATGTTGTACACCTGGAACTAATATAATATTAAATGTCAATTATACCTTCTTTAAAAAAAAAAGCAAAGAAACAAGAAAGAAAGAAAGAAACCAAATTCATCTACAGAATCAACACAATCCTTACCAGAATCTGAGATGACTTCTTTGTAGAAGTTGACAAACTGATTCTAAAATTTACATGGAGTTGCATGGGACCCCATATAGCCAAAACAGTCTTGAAAAATAAGAATAAAGTAAGTAGATAGCCTCGCTGGCATCCCAGCTGGCTACTGCTCTGTAGAACACATAGATTTGGTCACAGCTGAAAAAGGTTTGCATAAAATTAATGGGAAACGTATTCTAGGAGCCACACCTGCACATTTTAAACTAAACTCTGCCACTTATGGAAATAAACAGATAATAGCCCTGTGTACTCCCATTTTGGGGTGGGGTTGAGGGGGATAGTGGTATGTGGTATGGCTGATCGCCAGCATCCGCCCGTCCTGTTGAAGAGACAAGGTGGTTTTGAATCAGGTTATGTCTAAGGGTTTTGGTTTTATGGAATTCATGGCTGAACTTGTTCAGAAGCAAACCCCGACAGGATGCCAGGGAACAGTGGGACTGCTGGGGTCCAAACCAGTGCGTCTGAGTGCGGCAGTCACTAAAGGGAGCTATGTGAAGCCCGCGGAATATAATCAGTTGTCCATTTGTAGCTACAACCAGTGTATCCAGCAGTACCAGACTACCATGCCTAGTAGAGTTATGACTACAACACAGGCAACAACGGCTACAGTTACTCCCCAAAAGGCTATCCCCAGAGCTGGACACGGATATAGGAAGAAGTTGGAGGTAATGCCCCCAGTGACCCCAGGCCAGAGCTCGGTGTGGCTGAGGCCAACAAGGAGGTCATGGAACAGAGTAAGGAGCTGTATGTTCAGTGGTTGTCTCTGTACAGTGTGTCTTCAGAGACCCCACCACGACATAGCCACGACAAAAGACTAGCCAGAATGAACGATGTAAGGGAGAAGACAGAATCCTTTTCAAACAAATTGTTGTGAGAACTTTTAACTTTTTTAGAAATACGATTTTTGAATTGTCAGCGATCAACTATTCCTTAAATTATGGCTATTCCTGCAATACTGCTGTTTTCATTTGATAATGAACCATTTCATTTGAGTTTGAAGGCCAAAGGACCACCCACTATTGAAGGGGACTGAGCAAGGCTGATATTTATATTTTTTGGAACAAGAATTATTTACCCAGATAGGGCTACCCACACTCCTGGGGATAAAGACAGTTTAGGATTATTAGCCAAAGTGGATCATGTGATTCACACTGTTACTAACACTCAGGTTTAGAGTGTTCTCAGGTGACAGGCATTGTAAGTCATGAAGATTACAGTCAGAATACCTGGGTTACGTGCCGTATGTCAAAGAGTGGGCAATTTCATCTATGGCATTTCAGGTAACCATCCATGTACAAGCCCTCCAACCCCACTCTTGTGTTTCTTAATTATATAAATTAATTTAATTATATAAATTATATAAATTCATTAAGCAAGTATAAATTTATAAAAAGAGAACTCAGGAAACCAGGACTTGATGATTTGCAAAATTCTCAACATATCTAGATCATGTGATAAAATAATGAGGCTCATCCGATGACCAAGATTGAATGGATCTAGGAGAGGATGTGCAGTGGGTAAGGTGAAGAACTGAATTTGGAATATTAGAGGTGAGAAGAAAAGCCCATCTCTGTATGGTGGGCAAACCACATGCTCGGGGCTATTACTGAACCACTGCTCTACTGCAGCTGCTTTAGGGTTCCCTTGGGAGGCTAGAGCTTTCCAGTGGGAATAAGGTGAACTTAGTTACCACTATGTCATCTCTGTTACTTGGGGATCACTGAGTACCTGTGGGATGACTGAGGAAAGACCCTTGAGTTTCAATTTGTGCCAGTAGTTTAATACCACACTGTGGTGAAATGCTTGGCTTTGGTTTAGTATTAAAGGTTTTAGTCAAAGTCAACACTGGTTTTACTAAGAAGTTGGAAATTCATTATTCTTTAATAAAGTCTTCCCTTTCATTTCCTCACTAAAGTATACTGAAAAATTCAAAATGATTCACTTGTCTGTCAGGTGATAATATCTCTGATTTTTGAAGGTGCTTATGTCACTTATAATCTCAAAAAGAATTTTAACTGCACTGTTCAAAGATGAGAAAATTTATAAGATACTAACTTTCTTGTCTCCCATGGGAAATTTACCATGTATCTTACACAAGATCAAGAATAATTTCTATTACTCAGGTGGAGAGCATAATTCTCCAAAGTAAGTACTACTAGTATATATCATTTAGTACTTTTTGTGAATAACCCTGTAGTCACTAATTAATATTCTGAATACAAAATTGGCTTAAAAAGTAATCCCTAAAGATTCCATTTTGATACTCCAATATCTGAAAAATGGTGTAGAAGTTAAAATTAATTACTTTAAACAATTTTTTTAATACCATGAAGGTAAATTACTGTATAAGGTTCAAGTTCAAAATCTAAATGCTCCTTTTATTAAAACACCAATTAATGTATTTGTTACTTTTCAGGAAACAAAGCTGACAAGGGAAGTGAAACAGTGCAAAAGGAAATTAAACCACGTAACTCTAGGCAGTTCAGAACAGTACAGAAAGTGAATAAAAATATCACTTGGAAACATCCCAGTATTGTACCAACTAATATTCAGGCACCCCCAGCCTATCCACTAGATAGTAACAAATCTATTTTATATAAAGGGTCACTAGGAATGTAGGCAGTCTTGCACAGCAGAAAGCACATGGGACTAAGAATTTGAATATATAAGCTTTAGTTCCAATCCTGCCAGTACGAATTTGGACAAGAAATGAACTCTGGGCATCATTCCAGTATGTAGGGGTGAGGTAAACCCTTTCTTTCTTTCTTTCTTTAAGATTTTATTCATTTATTTGAGAGAGAGAGAGAGTTAGAGAGAGAGAGAGAGAGCATGAGAAGGGGGAGGGTCAGAGGGAGAAGCAGTCTCCTACCAAGCAGGGAGCCTGATGCGGGACTCGGTCCCGGGACTCCAGGATCATGACCTGAGCCGAAGGCAGTTGTTTAACCAACTGAGCCACCCAGGTGCCCCAGGTGAACCCTTTCTAACTTGCGGTTTTTAGCTGTTGGACCATGATGCACATAGATAGCGTTTTTGTGATTGTCATGTTTAGGGTTCACTGAGCTTCCGGAACTGTATGGTTGCTACATTTTACCAAATTTGACAACTTTTTGATTTCAAGTTAGTCTGTCTCCATTTTCTCTCTCCTCTCTGACTCCTTTTACACCTAGATTGACCCAGAGTCACTGAGGCCATTTATTTTGTAATCCACACCACTAGCCCCCTGCCCCACTCCCGTGTGGTGCTTCAGTTTAGATGCATTCTATTCCTCCCTAAATTCACGAGTTCTTCCTTTTCTTGATCTACTTTTTATCCCCCTCCAATGAGTTTCTGACTTCAGATACTGCATTTTCTAGTAATGGAATTTCCACTTGAGTCTTTTATTAATTTCCAGTCTCTTCTGAAATGCCCATAATTTCCATGTTTTTCTTGAATTTTTAACATATTTATAATTGTTACTTAAAGTCACACCTGCTAAATCGTTTGTGGGTCTGTTCCATTGACTTTTTTTCTCTTTTTTTTCCCCTTCAAAATATGGGTAACATTTTCTTTTCACACACACACACACACACACACGACATTGTGGATGGAACACTGCAGTCTTTATATGTGGTCTTCCACTCAAAGTAAATGCCTCAAGGGGCAAATGAATTACATGTGTATCACCTTAAATTTGTGGAATCTTGGTTTTACGCTTTGTTAGAGGGGCCAGTGGCGTTGCTCTTCATCCTAGGGCTAATCAGTCAATCTTGGTGTGTAGTATTTATTCCTAAGGCATAGATCCTCCAAGGTTTCAATGGAAAGACTGGGTGTTTCCAAGCTCTTGTCACTCCAGTCTCCAATTTCGCCAATCTCATTCTCCTACAGTAGACAGTGGCTGAATTAACTGTTCAGCTCTTCCAAACTTCCACCTGCTGTTTTCCTTTTGGGCCCCCTTGGAGTCTCACTAGAGCAGGGTCAGAAAAGGATTTGAGGGGAAAACATTCCTCCCTTCCACAATGCAGCGCCTTTCTTTCCTCAACTTTTATCCATGATGGCAGTCCCATCATTCCAGGAAAATGAGGGCCCTTTTCTGCTTGTATTCTATCCAACAACAGAAAGTAACTTCCAGGAAAAAGGTGGTTCCCCTCTTTAATAATCAAATCCACTCCAGTTTCTGTCAAGCTTTTTCTAACTTCAGTGTTTTCAAGAAGGTTTTTTTTTCCCCCTTCTTTTGTTCATCACTTACCATTTTTATCTGATAAAAGCTACCTTGCCATTATTGGAAATGGAAACCCCTTTTAAATTTTAAAATGTCTATGATTCTGTGATTTGTAATTGGTGTATTTTAAACTTAGGTTCATTTTGCTCTTTTTGTGTTACCTTTTTTCAAATAACACTCAAAATAAATAACACTTTTTTCAAATAAATAACACTTTCAGAGAGGCACCTCTTTGAGGTCATCCTCTTAGTCCATTATTGCTGGCTCATGTGATTAAAAAACAAAACTGTGATCACAAAGGAAAATATACACAAAAGTGGCACCATATGCTCAAGTTTATTGAACAGACACAAGTTACACATTGGAAACTAAGTAAAACACTGTACCGGTTTTTACTAAATCAAGTCAGCAAATGACAAGTTTTAGAAGACACGTATTTTATGTCTCACCCAATGTGGGTGATCATAAGAGAAGCTAAACAAAGAAAATTACTGTGTTATTAGGTAGCAAATTAATTTGATGTATAGTTCCAAGTTAGTTTAAGATATTTCAAAGTGTTTCAAAACTAGTAGGGAATAGGTCATGTCCAAACTGAAATAAAATGTAGAATGTACCTTTTAGGGGTAAATAACTTTATTTGTATATCCATAGCAGAATCCCTCCTTCCTACTAACCAAAATTCTAATAAATTTAAATCTGTTTAGATTAGGTTTACTAAATTAACAATGACTCTGAAAATTATCTAGGTTTGGTTACATTGTTATATTGCACTTGAGAACAATGACAACGAGCATCAAGGATTTGGTACCTCTCCCAGGAAGTTCATTACATATCAGAAATTACAAAGAAATACAAGCATATATGCCTGGGGTTCATTGTCCAAACTAGCATATCAACAAATTAAAAGGGCTAATCTCCCAAACACTGAGTATTAAGTTATTTTATTTGCCATTTTTGATCCTATATTCAATTTCTGAATTCCACATTTTTTAATTTGCCAAACTACCACATATACAAACCATCCAAGAGAACATACAAAGTGACATTAAAATAGACAATGGTTATACACATGTATTTCAAAAATTCCAATTATTCTTCTCCAAGCTTGGCACTGTGTTTTGCAACAAAAAAAGTGCCTATCAACTTATCATTTGTTTGCCTTATATAAAGCAGCTGATCTATTATATACTGTACTTTTGCCACTTAAATCTCTCTTGGGGTCATCATTAACTATCGCAAGTCTTTCACAGCCCTCTTAAGGAAGTCAGTATAAGTACAGTCTCTTTTACTAATATTTCAATTTTCTTGTTATATGAAGCATTGATGAGAATTTACTATGAAGTAGTAGTTTCAAAACACAGGTAAAATTGTCGCACTAAAGTTTTAATTGTTTTATCCTTCAGAATTATGAAGACCTATATCATAATAACATCATCATAATAAAATAATAATTCAACACAAGAGAAAGGTAAAGGGGAAAAAAGAAAGAATATCCCTCGCACAAATGTTTCTCAAAATATCAATTCTGAAATAAATGCTTACATAAGAAATCTACAACAGAATCAATAGTTCTTACCAATATTAAATGCTTTAAATACTCTTTATCTCACTCATGTTTCTTAAAACTGATCAGATTATTAAAATTTTACACTCAAAATGGATTTTAATTCTCAATAAATCATAAACAGTAGCATTTAAAATGTTTGAAAATTAAAAGTTTTCATAGAACTATTGTCTGACATTTTAACCAAATACATTCACGTGCTGCTTCAGGGTAAAAAGAATCCCAACAATTTCCCAAATATTTTCCTCAAAGAGTAAGCTTCCAAATCATTCTTCTACCATATTTTTGTAGAGATATGCATTTTCATTTTTTAAAAGAAAATACTACTGCTTAAAACTACATTTCATAAAAGGGAACTTAAAACATCATGCTTCCAATAATAACATCCTTCAGTCTCCCATACAAGATTATACCTTGAGATAGAGGCCATAAAAGGAACAGAACGTGCAAAAGTGAACAGTTAAGTTTTTTTTAAAGAGTGAATTTTATCCAACATATACTTTCAGGGATGACTACTATTAGGTGGGAAAACAGGTAGTGAAAGTTGTCAACTTAGTGACTGTTCGGTGGCAGACCCTAGGATAAAAGTATTTTTTCTTAAAAAACTTTAGACTCATTGGTAGTAAAAATACTTATTGGATATGACTAAGATCTTTTAAGCTACTAATAAAATCTATACTACAAACCTATTTTGAGATTCATTAAAGTGAAATACAGGGTCTTGTCATGTTCTAACATATATAACATGCGTTCCTCTGTTTTATGAATACATTCTAGCTTAGCCACTTGTGTAAGGAATTAGAACACAAGATATGGCAAGATAAATTTCAATTATTTTTAAAACACAGAAAAATATTCAATTATTTGAGGGAAATATTTATCATTGCCTAATGAGGACAGCAGTTAAAAACCTATTAAACTCTCAATTTCTAAAGAATAACATGATGTAATTGCACAAAAATAGGTACAATTAGGAGTCATTCCCAGACCTTGAGGAACTGTGAATAAATCACATATTCCTCCAGAAGAATCATCAACCTACAGGCATATAAAACTACAACGTGCCACCTGTGCAGTTTTTATATAAAAAAATCCTAAAAAAGTAATTTATGTTAATAAAACTACAAAAGTTTTAAAAGGCTCCCAGTAACCTGAATTGCTTATAAAAGTAACTTTTATAGTTATTTTGATAGCTGAGACTGGTTTTCCACATGATACTTTGTCGAAACTAAGGTAATACCCATATAAGTAGCATCATGCTATTTCTACAAGAACACCAGCAGGCTACATTAAGAATTTCAATTCCAAGTGTTTCTCGTGGGGTTGGGAGGTTGGATGCAGGTTCCTGTAATTTGTAAAGATTCCTCATTGATCTTAGCCCATTCTCAGTAAAGTTTTGGAAATATAAGGAAGAATACATATATAGGAAGAAAATAAATTAATCTCAACTAAAAAATCCTTACTCTAAGAGCATACTACAAATAAGCAACTTTATCAAAGAACTACAGTCTTTTAATTTAAATGCTTTTTTTTGTATTGTAAATAGCTGGACTAATACAATGGAATACATGTACTTTGGAAACGATTCCCAACTGCATATGGCTTTAAGCATGATGACGATGAGTGGAAATTAAACTATTACACAAAAGAGGCATTTCTGATCATAGAATTTTTAGTACAGGTTAGCTTAAAGGATTTGAAATAGAACCTAAACATACAAATTAAAATGTAAGGAAATGGACTGTGGATTAAACAAAAATTAAAATGTAATAGCATGTACCCAATTTTTATATTAAAAATATTGTATCTTTACTATTACAGCAAAGAATTTGGATGGACCATGCTTTTTTTCCTTTTTTTTTAAGTTCTACTACATAGGTAATATTAAAATCCAAGTTCATGCAGTTATAAAGTTAGTAGCTTAAAAACTCAACTGTAGTGTAATGTATATTAACAATAAATTCCTGTACAAAAGATGTGGATCCTAAGGTCCAAATATGGATTGCTTTAAAACAACAAAAGCAACAACAAACAAAATCAACATACAAAATCAGAAACAATAATTGTAGGAGGTACTATTTTATATAAAGTGTTAACTCAGGCACTACCTGTCTTATGTACATTGAAGAACTATCACTTGAAACTTTATTATTTAAATACCTAAAAACACAAGTCAGTGGGTGTGTATTACACGTACGTCTGAACTTAATTATTACAAAAAGGTTGACAAATATTGCTCTTGTTTTGTGGTTAATACCAATGGGCACCATCAGCAGTACAGTCTTGGAATTTTATTCCTTGCAAAAGAAACTGAAACCTATAATGAAGTCAGTGATTCTCATGGGTCAGGCTGTAGCATAACTTAAAAATCACAGTTAAGTTTCTGAGTTTCCTTCACCATTTTCATGAGGTTGAAGCTGTTCCCTTTCTTGTTCTTCTTGAGGTGGCCGGACACGTTTGAAAAAGCCCATCTGTTAGGTGAAGAAAAACTAACATTACTACCACATCAGTGAAGAAAATTAAAAGTACTAAGGTACTGTATTATCACCAAGAAAATTTGAGCAGCACCTCATACAACTTTTCTCCCTTCAAATATATGGTGCTCATCATGCATCATTAAAGTTCCCTTTCTTCCTTCCCTTCTTTTCTATTCTTCCTCCTTTCCCTCCATCCCATACCCTTTTCTTCTGCTTCTCCTCCCCACTGCTCTTCCTAAGTCCAGTACTTACCCTATACATTACAAATACCAAAACAGCCAGTAACAGCAATCCTGCTAGCACTGCTAAAATGATCACCCACACAGGCACAGGCATGGGTGCGGGTTGAATGCCCCAGGTGACATTAGTGGTAACCTGTTGGGGGGAAAAGGTTTTGTGTTTTAAAAACAGTTTGCTAAATCACTCAACAAATATCTGAATGCCTATTACATTTTGTTTTAATGGTATTCACATTTTCTTTTCTTGTATATGATAATCTGTGATTATGTATTTGGTACTGAAGCATGCACATACGCACATAAAATTCCCAACAGCAGGTTAACTTCAAGGTACCTCTGAAGTGACTTTTAAATAATTTTAAATAATTGAATATCCAGCTTTGATGTATTGGTCCCATTTTTAATCCTCAAATTATAGATCTTTAAAATCTTTCACCTTCACCTTTTATAGTTAATTTCCAACTTTCTAACTTCATGGGGAAAAATTCCCCATGAAATCTCTTACATAGGGATGCTAAAGAAAAAAAATCTACCTTTAATAATTCTGGGGTGGGGGAGTAAAATAATATTTAACTAGGTTACTAGCCTACCAGGTAACTTTTACAATAGTTAGGGTGTCATTATTTAAAATAAAATAAAATAAAAATCTATGGCATTGAACTGAGTACATTTATTCCATTTCCCCAAATCAATGACTTACTAATGTGGAGTTGAAGATATCCTCAATTGGAAGGTTCTTATAAGGAAATTCAATGACGTTAAAAGAAGCAGATGACTTCAGAGAGTATGAATGATTCTGGTTTTCTTTCTGTATGGAAATAACAATGAAATGATTTCCAAGATGTGAGGCCTTTTTCATGTCTTAGAGAAAATGGATAGACTGCTGAATGCTGTTATCTGTCTACTTACATTCATAAAGGTCTCAGTCCACAGCAGGGACTTTACATACAGGATGGCACTCTTTCCTCTGTCTAGTCGTCCAACCTGGCAGACAATCTTCAGGCACTCAGCAATCCCACAACCCTGACGAAACAAATTCTTTACTTACAAGAAAAGTAATGTTTTATGTGAGGAATAAAGAGATGATCCAGATTCTTCTGCCTTATAAGAATAATATTTAAAATGACAAGCTAATAGTGGAGTCTATGAATGCTTTTTGTTAAAAGGGGTCGGTTTTAGAGGCGGCTGGGTGGCTTAGTTGGTTAGGCGTCTGACTCAGTCTCAGCTCAGGGTTGTGAGGTCAAGCCCCATGTTGGGCTCCAAAGTGGGCATGGAGCCTACTTTAAAAAAATAATAAAATAAAAATAAAGGGGTTGGTTTTAATGTGATTTGTTATATAAAGATAAGATCTATAATATTCAAAGATGTATTTTTATGGCCAGAAGTCAACATTCTTCTAGAAATTAATATTCTTAGGTAAACCCAGAGCATGATGATTATATTAAGACATAAAAATCAGATCATACTATGCCTATGGAAAAGAAAAAGAACCAGACTGAATCTTAACAGCTATGCCATGTCAGACCTGTAGAAATCAAGTGGCAGGCTGATGGTCTTTGCTACATTCAGTGTTTTTATCAATAACTGGAAGGCAGGCAGTCAAAGATAGGAAATAATGACACCTTGCAAGTGCTGGTCAAACTGCATTAGACCTGTCACACCCATAGTTACACAACAATGCTATCCCGTAAGTGGTACTACTAGTCAATGACAAGGAATAACCAAATTTCCATGACCCAAGGAAGGGCATCTGTGAAAAGTTGGTAATACGACACTTAATGGCGAAAGAAAAATGCTTCCTCCCTAAGATCAGAAACAAGATAACAATGCCCACTCATGACACTTTTATTCAAATTGTCCAAAAGGCCCTAGCCAGTACAATTAAGCAAGAAAAAAGTTAAATTAAATAAAAGGTACCCAAATTGGAAAGGAAGAAGTAAAGCTATCTGTTCATGGATGACATGATCTTATATACAAAAACACTAAAGATCCACAGTAAAACTATGAGAGCTAATAAACAAGTACAGAAAAAGTACAGAATGCGAGACTGATATATAAATAACTTGTATTTCTATATACCAATAATGAAAATTCTGAAGATGAAATTAAGGAAACAATTCTATTTTAAAAAGAGCATCCCAAAAGAATAAAATACATAGAAGTAATTTAACCAAGAAAGTGCAAGACTTGCATACACTTACTAGTACAAAATATTTTTTAAAGAAATTAAAGAAGACCTAAATAAATGGAAAGATACCTCATGTTCAAGAACTGTTAGACTTACTATTATTAAGATGAAAACACTCCTAAATTGTTACAGATCCAACAAAACTGCTACCAAAATTCCAACTACCTTTTCTGTAGAAATGATCAAGCTGATCCTAAAATTCATATGGAATTGCAAAGAACCCCACATAGCTAAAACAATCTTGAAAAAGAAGAAAATGTTCAAGGACTCACACTTCTCAATTTCAAAACTAACTACAGAGCTATAATAATCAAAACAATTTGGTACTTGCATAAAGATACATGTACAGATCAAAATAAGACTCAAAAGTATAAAATTTAGAAAACCAAAAAACTTAGGTGTAAATGCTCAGGATCTCAGGTTACGCAATGGTTTCTTAACTGGGACAGCAAAAGCAGAAGCAACAAAAGAAGAAAAAAGTTTGACAAATCTGAACATCTTCAAATTAGAAAACTTTTTGCATCAAAGGGATGCTATCAAGAAAGTGACAAGACGGGAACCTGGGTGGCTCAGTGGGTTAAAGCCTCTGCTTTCGGCTCAGGTCATGATCCCAGGGTCCTGGGATCAAGTTCCACATCAGGCTCTCTGCTCAGCAGGGAGCCTGCTTCCTCCTCTCTTTCTGCCTGCCTCTCTGCCTACTTGTGATCTCTGTCTGCCAAATAAATAAATAAAATCTTTAAATAAAAAAAAAAAGTGACAAGACAACTTACAAAATGAGAGAAAATACGTGCAATAATAGCTCTGAAAAGAGAGGTATCTAGAATATATAAAGAACTTTTTATGACTTAACAACAAAGGCAAACAACCCAATTTAAAAATGGGCAAAATGGGGTGCCTGGGTGGCTCAGTTGGATAAGTAACTGACTCTTCGTTTCAGCTCAGGTGATGATCTTGGGGTCATGACATGGAGCCCTGTGTTGGGCTCCATGCTCAGTGTTGAGTCAGTCTGCTTGGGATACCTTTCCCCCTCTCCCACTGCTCCTCCCCCTCTTCTCTAAAATAAATAAATTTAAATAAACAAACAAACAGAAATGGGCAGAGGATTTGAAAAGACATTTCTTAAAAGAAGACCTACAACTCAAAAGATGCTAAACATCATTAGTCATTAAGGAAATACAAATAAAGCCACAATGAGACACCACTTCACACTGACAAGGATGACCATAAAACAAAATAAAAAACAATTTTTTTTTTAAGGCAAGAGCAAGTGATAGCAAATGTGGAAAAATGGAATTGCTGGTTGAGAATAAAAATGATGCAACCACTTTGGAAAAGTTTATTGTTTCTCAAAAGTTAAACAGAGTTCCCATGTGACCCACCAACTGCACTCCTAGGTTTATTTCCAAGAGAACTGAAAACATATCCACACAAAAACATGTACATGAATGCTCAAAATGGCACTATTGAAAGTAAATAAAAAGTAGAAAGAAACAATCTTAATGTTCGTCAACCAATGAACAGACAAAATGTCATATATCCACAGAATGGAGTAGTATTCGGCCATAAAAAATGACTGAAGTACTACTATATGCTATAACATGGTGAACCTTAAAAACATTAAACTGAGTCAAAGAAGCCAAACACGTAAGATCATGTATTATATGATTTCACGTACATGAAATGTCCAGAACAGACAAATCCTTAGAGACAGAAAGCAGACCTGGTTGCCAGAACTGGTAACAGTTCCGGAAGAATGGATAGTGACTATGTAATGGGTACAGTATTTCTCTTTGAAGCAATGAAAACGTTCTGGAATTAGATAATGGTGGTGGTTGCACAATGTCATGAATATACTAAAAATCACGCAATTGCATACTTTAAATTGGTCAAAATGGTGAATTTTATATCATGTGAGTTTTATCTCAATTTTTTTCTAATGTAGTTCTATAGGAGGATAACGTACAGAATGAAAAGTGGGGTGGGGGTTAAAAGTAATTTCTATTTCACATGGGTTGGTGAGGGAAGTCCTGTCATAATCTGCCATTTAAGGACACTGGAAGGAGATGGGAAAATAAGCCACAGGGTTATCTGGACAAAGAGCATTCCCCCTAAAGAGCATTCCAGGCAGATGGGAGAAAAATTTTCAAAGCCTGGATGCAGAAACATGTTTGGGGATGTCTATTCAATGAAAAACTAAGGTAGCCAAAATATGAGGAGCCGAGTAAGGAGAGGAAATGCAGCCCTCAAGTTCTAAGGGTCCAGATCTTGTTGGGCTGAAAGGCTTTAAATGTTCTGGCTTCCTCTCTGACTTAAATGGAAAGGCACTGGATTAACATGACCTCTTCACCATTTAAAAAGATCACTATGGTTCCTATTCGGCAAATAAATTGTAGTGGGGGAAAAAGACAAATATGGAGTCCAACTAGAAGTCTGGCAATAATCCAAGTGAGAGAGGAAGGTCGCTTGGGTAAGGCTTTAACAGTGGTATAGCTGCTGAGAAGGGGCCAGATTCAGGGCAATCTGAAAGTAGGTATTGATAGCATTTGCTAATATATAGGATGTGAGGTTTGAGAGAAAAAGAGGAGTCAATCACAATTCCCAGATTCTGGACAATGAATTACTAAGATGTGGAACACTGCAGAAAGAGCACAGTTGGGAAAACTCAGGGGTACATTCTTGGGATTAAATTTAAGATTACTAATAAATATTTAAGAGGAGTTCCAGTAGGCAGTTGGATAATGGAGTCTGGAGTTCAATGCCTGGGATCGGGTTAGGAATATAAATTGAAGTCATCCACACGGAGACCGTATTTATAGCCATGAGAGTGAGTAACATCCTCTAGTATAGCACTGTCTGATCAGAGCTTCCTACAATCATAGAAATCATCAGTATGGAGATATCTCTGCCTCCCAAAGCAAGAGCCACATGTGGCTACTTGAAATACCCCTGGTGTCTATAGTATTGGAAGGCACAGATCTAATGAATGAATGCACATGGAGCAGGTAAGAAATCTGAGATGGGAGCCCTGGAACACTCTATAGAATTAAAGGTCTGGAAGTGAAGAATAAGAAGTAGCTAGTTGTGACAGGCGAAGAGCCAAGAGAGCTGTGTCTCAGAAGTGAAAGAGGAGTGATGGCACAAGAGAGGAAGTGACGAACAGGGTCAAAAGTCACTGAGAGTTGAGGCAGATGAAAACTAAAAAGACCTATGGAATTTGGTGATGCAAATGTAACTGGTGCTTGCTAATGAATATAAACACTATCCTGGATTCCCCACTAGCTGATGGTTTGCAGATCTGTTAAATTTCAAAAACTTAAATGATAAGCCATTTTATAACATTGTAGTCCTTACACAGACTGACTCAACAAAAGTTGATCATAATGCTAATTATTCTTGTAATTCATTTTTGTTGAGGCCTCCTGGGTTTTTCTTCCAATACTGCACTAAAGCCTCCAAGATTAGAATGAGGTCAGGAAAGAGATCAGTTGGAGTACAGCCAGAAATATAAATTGGAATATAAAATACTTTTATTACCATCTACAAAGATAGATCATTTGAAGAAAATCTGGCATTAATTTGACTAGGAACAAGGAAAATAAGAGGAATGAATAGTATAAAAATATATGTGGTCCTTCCAAGCACAGCTGTTGTTATTTTTGAAGCATTCTTTGGCATCAGTTCTATAATCACATATTTTTAAATGTTTAAAGTGCTTGTTGTTGAAGAGGCGCTTACCAAAGTGTGAATATCTCCTTCGCTGAGGGTGAGATCCCGCTTGGTGATGAGATGGTTCCGGTCCCCTTGCCCAGGAACTGTGTCATTCTTCTCGGTTTGTGAATTTGAGATCTAGGGTTACAGAGAAACTGGTGATATATAACAGTGGAAAACATTTTTGCATTAATGTTTTGGCATAAACCGTTATATGTGATTAAAACCCGGTGGCTGAAAACGTGTTAGGACAAATTTACCACTTAGTATGTAAGCACAGAGAGTCCTTAATATATGGAAAGTTACCTCTGCCTACCTATGATTTTCTTCTTCCCTTGCACAGCTAGGGGAGACACTGATAAAACACAAGGGAACAGCCTGAAATTTCACGGTGCACAACTGTGATAAGTGTCAATCATGAATATATATCATTTCAAAAAAGCCTTTTGTTCTGTTTTCTTAACTTTCCTTTGTCCAAATTGGGCAACAGCTTCTTATCCAAATACATGTGCTAGGATGGAGAGGACTGCATCCAAAAGTACAGAATTCCACAAAATGACATTTTTCCTAAGTCACAGAAGTCAAAAGAGCCGGGTTAAGTAAAATGTTAGATCTTTTTCCACAGACAAAAATTTGAATGACAAAACACCCCTGTTGCAATATCACATGTGGATAAACCACAATGCAATGGAACCAAAGTCAAACTGGGTCTCTCCCTAAATAAATGATTCATTAGGACTTCTCAGAGTAAGGAATTAATCCTTACTTGTTATACAAATAAACAATTTAATCCTTAGTATACTGGTTATGAAGTAAAATATTTTTATAGAATAGGTTTGTGTTATTAAAATAATTGTTATATTTTGGGCATCTGGGTGGCTCAGTCGGTTAAGTGTCTACCCTCTGCTCTAGTCATGATCCTGGGGTGCTGGGATCGAAGTCCTGCATCGGGATCCCTGCTTTGCAGGAAGTCTGCTTCTCCCACTACCCCTCCCCCCTGCTCATCTCTCTCTCATTCTCGAATAAATAAATAAAATCTTCAAAAATAAATAAATGTTTTATTTCATACATTTCTCTCATAGATCTAGAAAGAAAAAGCATTAAATATCATCATAATAAAAAGTTGCTATTAAGCACATTACCTTAATTCTCAAAGGGTTGATCTCCATATCTGAAGTGCAGTTCATTGGCCCGTCAATTTCATATTGAAGGATGTATAACAAAGTGTTATTGTTATATTTGTAAGGCCACTGAAGATTTAGCATTGCCTTGTTGAATGAACTTGGACCGTTGTTTCTCAACTAATGGGGAAAAGAAAATGTAAATACTCTGAGCAAAAATCTATTCCTTAATCCTCCCCCTACACCAATTTTAGCTGAATTACAGCAGAGGTTCCATAGTTACTCTGACATTACAACATGATCATTACCAGCCAAAGGAGATCAAACTCAGCATTTGTCTCTACTATAGGGCAGTATATGTCACGATAAAAAATATATAACAAGAGGAAAATATGAAAAAGTTTTCAAATGAAAGATGGCATAGAAAATTTTCTTTCTGTAGGAAGAAAATTCTGATGATCTGCTACAGGCACTTTCAATTTTTAGTTAGAACTGCAAAATATCCATATGAAAATACTCAACGATGACCTATTGCTTTTATTCAAGTAGAAGTAACTGATTTTAGACAACAATTTGTATAAACTGCATTCTTTAACCACTTGAAGCTATTTGTCTTTAAAAAAGGAATTTCTGAATAGGGAAACAATTCAAAGAAAGTTCTGATACATCCTTAAACAATGCAGTTTACATAATCATTAAGCCCATTTGTTTTTTATAAGTAGCCTATCTGTTCTTCTCTTTAAAGGCTCTCTACCAGGTATCAGTTAAAGCTAACAAAGGCAAACCTCATAGATGTGCTGAACAACTGGCCCAACATCTTCTTCAGTCTCAGGGTTCTCCTTATGCTCCCAGTTTGGAATTGGAAGAAAGATATGATCAGGACTTGAAACTCTAAACAATAACCAAAGAAAACCTACCATGAATACCAAACTGATATGGTCAGTTCATTTCCAAAAGTACCCTGTATCCAAATGAATCAAATCATTACTAATTAAAAATATACATATTTAAAAGAAAAAGAGCTGTATGTATATGTGAACATGCACACATACCTGCACACAAACTACTTGTTACTGAATCTAATATAATAGGTGAATTGGTAAATGAAGTCACATAAAAGTTCAACACACTTATTTTGTGCTTGCTGTTGCCACATCCAGTTTATTTCCAGAGGTTACCAAATAATATTTGGGGCTTTGGAATACACCTAGGACCTTATTTCTACAGAAGCTACAGTGCTAGTAAAACTACCATGAAACTTGGAGGGATACTTCTCAAGGAAGCTACTGAGCCTCATAGTTACTTTTAGAAAGTAATTGCATTTTAAAGCAGTTTAAAATCTCACAAGAATGAGACACTCAACTCAGTAATCATACTGACCCTCTTATCTCAACAGCAGCTAAGACAGCAAGGTCAACTCTGTAAGAAACAACTGGGCTTACTTTGTCAAAGAGATTGGAGCTGAAAAAGAAAAAATACACATTTAGGCCTGAACTAAGCATGATCATCATCAAAGACATACAGAGGTAAATGCAATGAAACGAAAAATGAACAAATTAAAAGCAACAAAGAAAAGAAAAAATTGCTAAAATGATTTTCATTGGCATTTAATTCCAAAATGACCAATTTTTACTTCTTTTACTTTTGTTTTGTAAGCTCAAAACTCAAAATAAATTATTCTTAGGATAGAAATGCTGATTTTAAAAATGGCATAATAAAAAATGAAAAACATATTTTCTACAAAGATGTTCATCACAGTTTGAAAAAAAAATTAGAGACAGGGGTGCCTGGGTGGCTTAAGTGTCCAACTCTTGATTTCGGCTCAGGTCATGATTGCACGGTCTATGAGATGGAGCCCACGTTTGGCTCCATGCTCAGCACAGAGTTTGCTTGAGATTCTTTTTTTTTTTTTTTAAGATTTTATTTATTTATTTGACAGAGATCACAAGTAACCAGAGAGGCAGGCAGAGAGAGAGGAAGGGAAGCAGGCTCCCTGCCAAGCAGAAAGCCGGATATGGGACTCAATCCCAGAACCCTGGGATCATGACCTGAGTCGAAGGCAGAGGCTTTAACTCACTGAGCCACCCAGATGCCCCCTGCTTGAGATTCTTTCTCTCCCTTTGCCCTTCCACCCGCTTGCTTGGTCTCTCTCTCTCTCTCTCAAAATCAATAAAATCTTAAAAAAAAAACTGGAGGCAACTTAAATGTCCACCAATAAGGAAAATGGTTAAACATATAGAGATGTGTTCAAGTAAAATAAGAATCTTATTCTGTAAAAGAAATTGATATAATATGATATATAACAAAATGTTCACAAGGGTATTTATGGGTAATTATTATTTTCTATTTGTTTCTAGATTTTCCATATTTTTAGTATTTATGACATTAATATATTTATGCAAAACAATGAATACTATTTTATTTTTAAAAATGATAATCAACCTTGAAAACATTATAAGTGAAATTTTTAAAATAAAATTAAAAAATAAAAAAAAGAATAAAAATGATATAGTCAAGTACTGAAATTTCAGCCTACTCTATTCCATAACATTTAGAATATATTACATAATATGTTTATGACAAGGACCATTTCCTCAGTAGTTGTTACAAACTGAAAAAAGTTGTTTCCATACCTTTGGATCTGTAAATCGAATTTCACAGAAGTATCCATCTCTGATTGCTGGTGCACACTGAAACGAAGACCAGCTAGGAGCTGAAGAGGGAGGAAGAGATAGCAATGTGTTAATTAAAACAATGCCTAATCAGTGAAATTTAAATTCCAATGTCCAAATATAAAAAGAGTTGTTCCAAAATAGGGTTTTTTTGAGCTTACAATAAAACTGAAAACACTCTAACAGAGATAATTAAGTCTGATCTTCTATTGAATCTCTTTTATTTAAGATACATAGGCCAATCATAAAGGAGCCTACTTAACAATTATTAACATAATTTTATCTACTCATAATAATACCTAATATTAACTTTATAAAAAATGCAAAAGTGAGTATCTGTTGATTCAGTGACAGTACAGCAATTCTGCACACTGATTTGGTGACAGGAAATTAACAACTGAACTTGTGCTAACAGAGGAGGAAGGAAGAATGAATGAGTTTAAGAAGCAAGAGAACCTGGCTTACACAAGGCTTGAGAGGTAGGGTTAGAGCCAGAACTTCTCTATGCCTATCACAACTTCACTAACAATAATCATCCTAATTCCTGCAGGGGAACATTGTTCTTAAAGAAAATAACTGGAACGCCTGGGTGGCTCAGTCATTAAGAATCTGCCTTCCGCTCAAGTCATGATCCCAGGGTCCTGGGATCAAGCCCCATGTCAGGCTCCCTGCTCAGCACGAAGCCTGCTTCTCCCTTTCCCACTCCCTCTGCTTGTATTCCCTCTCTCCCTGTCTCTGTCAAACAAATAAATAAATAAAATCTTTTTTAAAAAAAAGAACTGAGCTAACAGGGTAAGAGAAAGCAGGCTTCTTGGGGAGCATTTATCATACACAAAAATGAAACTTCTGGGGGACTTCATCAAACCATCTCTCACTTTATAAAGCCTGGAGCGGGTCACTTGAAATAACTTGAAATTATCTACGCTGGATGCAGGGCTTGATCTCATGACCCTGAGATCATGACCTGAGCTGAAACCAATAGTCAGACATTTAACTGACTGAGCTACCCAGGCACCACCACAAGGTTGATTATTTATATTCACTATGCTGTGCATTGTATCTCTAAGGCTTATTTACTATTAGCTCCCAAGTCTGTACCTTTAAATAATAATCTAACAGGAAAGATAAACAGATCTTCAGATTACCAAAATCTTTGTACTATAATTAAATTTTATAGAAAAAGTAGCAAGAAAAAAAGTAAGATGAAATATACTCCCATTTTTCCTTGATACTAAGAGTTCTCCAGCTATATGTTTGTTCACTTTTTAGAGCATTTCAGAAGCAGACCCATTGAGTGCATTTTCTCAAACTCTTGGGCTCCCTTCTCCACCTCCAGGGGAGCCTGATCCAACTAAGATGGCTCTTTGATTCTATTTGGGATGACGACAAAGTTTCAAATTCATGAGATAATTCTATCACACCTAATAGTGATAGTCTTGGTATCTGTCAGAATAGCTTTAAGGATTCATTAAAGCATTTGGTAAAAATATCAGAGTTATAATTTTAGTCCTTAGTTTAACCCATGTTCTCAATCCACTTAGCAAAATGAAGGCAGTGTAAACACTGTTTATTGAATACAGTGTAATAGCACAATCCATTACTGTATTTTCTCAGTGATAAACTCTGATAATCATTACATTCTCAATTAAAACCAGACATTCTGGTGTAAAACAGAGACATTCTGAAGTATTTATAAAAAAAATTTCTGTGGAAAAACTCACAGAAAAAATATGCTTTTTTCTTTAAAAGAAAAAAAAAATCCATTTAGTTAAAATATCTTACTTGAGTTCCAGCCTTCATTGGGTTTCCAAGATCACACACCACCTGGCGGGTTTGGTTTTCTGTCTTAAATGCACAGGAAAGTCTTGCTAAGGCCTTTGACAGACAAAAAAAGGTGGGGGGGATTGAAAGGAAAATAAATTAATGACCCCAAAAAAAACACATTATAAAATTCCTAGACAACATCATGCAGTTGCATAGTTAAGTTTCTTATTTTAAAATATATCCATCCATTTGAGCAAATGGGGAGTAAGTATGGGAGAAGCCAGAACTGTGTACAACTGCCACATATAAATGTAAAGGTGTTTCTAATAGATCCCTGGAGGATTTAGACACATAAACTTATTACCCCTAACAAATTATTTGATGGACAGGCTAAGACACTTTATCCATCTGACCTTGTTTCAGGCACTTAGCTAGCAATTCTAAAAATGTCCCATCAGTGCATTATGCAAAGTATTAGGCTTGAAAGGAATTATATAAGACAGGCACTCTACTGCCTAGCAATTTAGCCTTAAGTAGAATGGCTAAGCTTGTACTACACTAAATAGGGGAGTAACTCATTAATGTTAATGGGATCTATGAGTGCATTTCAATTTTTAAAGAGGCAGTGTGCTTACTTCACTATTGCGGACAACCCCGATGAAATCAGCCTGCGGGGGGATGGAAACGATGAGCTCAGCTTCATAGGCACCTTCTCCTTGATTCTGAGCCTTAACAATCAATGTCAGAGGATTGTCGTCCCCAATATAAATCTTCTTTTGATCACTACAAGTTAATACAAATCTAGACAATGAAAAAAAACTGCACGGGGAGAGCATGGTTGTTCAAAGAAACAAAAGAAATATATAGCACTGACATGTTCAACAGTGTCTCAAGATATTTTAAGCCTATTTCACGGCTCAACAAAAAACTGGAAATAGCACACTGGATGCAAATCCAATGCTTCCCTCAGGAAAAAGAGCATTAATGCCACTAATATATCACTACCGGTCTTATCTATTGAAGTAATTTTGTATCTCTTTGTAGGTACTTAATAATTCCCTGTTTTTTTTTTTCTAAAAGCTGAATTAATCAGTCACGATTCTCAAAATATTCTTTAAAATTTATATATCATAAAATACTAAACAGATTCCTGTAGTTAACAGGGTATCTACAATGAAATATATCTTTAAGAGATACTACTTTGTAACACTGCTCCTCCTGCATGGAAATAGATTTGTCAACCTTGGCAAGTAGTGAAAACAATGCTTATTTTTTCAAAGTTCAATACTAATAGTTTTACTACTACAGAAAATCATGAAATCCTCCTTTATAACTAGTTCACATTAAAATATACTATTGCTTTGAACAGAAAAGTGTGTTCTTCCATTTAAATTTCTTGTTATACTGTTTATTGTTTGGAGCAAAACTTACCTATCTACAGAAACTTCCAATTTGGGTTTGCAGACATTGTCTTCACCGCAGTCAAGCAGAATATGGGCCTAGAAAAAAGCATTTTATTGTTTCTGCATGAAAAAATACCAAGGTAGGACACATATGCAGTGTAAATCAATATAAATCAATGTATATGTATATGTGAATATACATAAACACACATATATTTATATACACTCATCAACCTGTTTGCATACCTGAATGTAAAAAGTATCATGGCTGCTTTTTTTTTAAAGATGTATTTATTTTAGGGACAGAGAGACAGAGAAAGAATCCTCAAGCAGACTTCACTGAGCGCAGAGCCCAACAAGAGCTCAATCCCAGGACCCTGAGATCACGACTTGAGCTGAAATCAAGAGTCGGATGCTCAAACGACAGCCGCCCAGGAGCCCATGGCTGCTTATTTTTAAATAGGTCAGTGTAGTTAGTCAAGAATGAAAAAGAAGAAAAACACTCACAGCATATAATACAATTAGCTGGAACATTTTAGTTCTATCTCAAATTAAGTTGTTATGATTCTGGAATGAAGTGTTATACAGAAGAGAAAGTACAGTCAAGAAATGAAGATTTGAAAAAAAAAAAAAAGAAGAAGAAGAAAAGAAATGAGGATTCAGCATGAACCTGCTGCTGCTAGCTAAGTTGTGTGATCTTGGGAAAAACAAATTTCCCTTTCAGAACTTCTTGTCGCAGACTATGCCTCTGTCAACATAATGGAAATATGGCTGCAGAGTGTAAAAGAATAAGGGGCTATGGGCACATGGAAGCAATTCTGATGGACACACCAAAAGGAATGGAAACTGGACAAAATGAGTCCAGCATATTCATGGCCATTTGGAAGGAGATGAAGGAAAAGGGACTAGAAGCACTGAAATTAACCAATCCAGGATGGGTGAAATAAACAAAAAACCTGAATTTTCTCCCTTTAGATTTGGAGGCTAGAGCAGTATGGAAAATCCAAAAGAGAGAAACAGTGGGAAGTAGCAGAAGAGGTTGGGCAGAATATGAAAAGAAGGAATCTAAAAATTTTTAAAAGAAGAAAGAAGAAAAAGAAGAAGCCATTCCTCATCTATTGCTAATATTCAAAAAGCTTCAAGCCCAGGGACAGACAAAAAGAAGAGAGAAAATGATTTAAAGGGGGAAAATAATGAAAGGATTCCTCTTCCCAGTCACAAGGGATATGCAGAACAGAATAAAATTACATGACACAGATCTTAACTGTCAATTTAACTGGAATGAAACAATATACATGAATTAATTAAATGACAGAGATGTAAGAGGTTACATTTGTGTACACATATACTATTTTTTACAATTAAAATGTAAAGCAAAGAAAACATAGATATAAAATTAGTTTATTCAAAAACAGTAAAACAGTATGTAAACAGACTGGCACTTTGTTTTCCTTGAACTATTTTACTATTTAATGTGTATGAAACATGACTCTGCTTTCTCTGCATATAACTAAATTCTGAGGGGCTTCAAATATCTCTGACCCGAAAATTCAGATTCTTTCTTCTGACTTCTTTGACTAGAAACCCAACATTTTAAAAGCAATCCCATATGATATTTAAAAAGATGAAGTGTAAGACTTTAAAAAAATTAAAGTATAAAATTAGCGACAAGTGGAGATAGTACAGTACCTGTCGACTAACGTTGGCGGGAGTGAACTGGTTAAGAATGGGTTGCAAGCCTGTCGCATCAGCAGCTGTTCTGTAATCCAACCGATACTCCATAAAAACGGTAATTGGAGTGAGTTTGTCTCTAAATTCGGATTCATCCTAGAAACAGAAAAGCTCCTAATTAATGATAATACCAATCTATGACATCAAACTATCTAGAGAAATCTGTAAGTGTAAACACAAAGCCAGCCATATTCAACCCTGATCCAATTCTACCAGAATTCTGAAAAACTACACTTATGTAAGAATAAGAATATCCAAAAAGATTTATTATTCAGTGAGAACCCTTAATTTTTGTTTATAATAGAATACTTGATTCATACAAAAATAAAAAACAGATGCTTCACAACCAAAATAACTAGAATATTACCAATAATGCTTAAGGTACCCAGGAGTTCCCTTATCGTTTCTTCTGAGGTTACTACTCAGAGGTACATTTTAAGTACATCATTCCCCTGTTTTCAGTATTTCACTATATTGTATATTTGTCCTTAGAAATTATATTTTTCAGTTTGCTTTTCCTTTTTTCCAGGTTATGTCAAACAGAGGTCATATGTATTCTTTTGTGATTTGCTTTCTCTTCAAGACCCTTGTTAAGATACATCCATGCTGCTGGAAATAGCTGAAGTTAGTTTTCACTACTGAGTAGTATCTTATCAAATATTAAACCCATAATATAATTACTCATTCTCCTGTCAAAGGTTATTTGAATTGTTTTGGGCTTTTTATTTGTTTTTGCTATTACAAAACAAACAAACAAAAACAAAAAAACCAATTCTACATAGTGGCAAGTAGATTTTTGAGCTCTAGAAAATCATACCATATTATCTTCCTAAGTCTTTACAACTTACACTGCCATCAGCAGTGTGTAAGAATTCCATTAATTCACATCATGACCAACAAACAAGTACTGGCAGACTTTGTTTGAATGTAAGATGATGGTATTTGTTCATAGTCACAATTTGAAGCTCATTTATTTATTTATTTATTTTTTTGTTTTACATTTTTAAAATTTAAATTAACAAAGAGTATATTATTAGTCTCAGAGGTAGAGTCTGGTGATTCATCAGTCTTCTTTAATACCCAGTGCTCATTACTTCACATCCCCTTCTTAATGTCCACCACCCAGTTACCCTCCCCCACCAGAAAACCTATGATTAAAGCTCTCTTATGGTTTGTCCCCCTCTCTGATTTCATCTTATTTTTCCCTCCCTTCTCCTATGATCCTCTGTTTTGTTTCTTAAATTCTGTATATCAGTGAGATATAATTGTCTTTCTCCGACTGACTTATTTCACTTAGCATACCATTTAGATCCATCCATGTCATTGCAAATGGAAATATTTCATTTTTTGATGCCTGAGTAGTATTCTGATGTATATATATACCACATCTTTATCCATGCATCTGTCGATTGGCACTGGGGCTCTTTCCACAGTTTAGCTATTGAGAACACTGCTGCTATAAAACACTGGAGTGCAGCTGCCCCTTCAGATCACTACATTTGGATCCTTGGGGTAGATACCTACCAGTGCTATTCCTGGGTCACAGGATAGCTCTATTTTCAACTTTTTGAGGAACCTCCATTCTGTTTTCCAGAGTGGATGCACCAGCTTGCATTCCCACCAACAGTATAAGAGGGTTCCCTTTTCTCCCCATCCTCACCAACATCTATAATTTCCTGACTTGTTCATTTTAGGCATTCTGACCTGTGTGAGGTGGTATCTCACTGTGGTTTTGATTTTTATTTCCCTGATGCCTAGTGACGTGGAGCACTTTTTCGTGTGTCGGTTGGCCATATGGATGTCTTCTTTACAGAAATGTCTGTTCATGTCTTCTGCCCATTTATTGATCAGATTATCTGTTCTTTGGGTGCTGAGTTTGACTAAGTTCTTTATAGATTCTGGACACTAGCCCTTTATCTAATAAGGCATTTGCAAATATTTCCACCCATTCAGAGGGCTATCTTTTGGTTTTGTCAACTGTTTCCTTTGCTGTGCGAAAGCTTTTTATCTTAATGAAGTCCCAATAGTCGATTTTTGCCTTTGTTTCCCTTGCCTTAGGACTCATATCTAGCAAGAAATTGCTAGACCAAGGTCACAGAGGTTGCTGTCTGTGTTCTCCTCTAGGATTTTGATGGATTTCTATCTCACATTGAGATTGTTCATCCATTTTAAGTCTCTTTTTGTGTATGGTATAAGGGAATGGTCCAGTTTCATTCCTCCGCATGTGGCTGTCCAATTTTCCCAACACCATTTGTTAAAGAGACTCTCTTTTTTCCACTGGACATTCTTTCCTGCTTTGTCAAAGATTAGTTGGCCATAGAGTTGAGGGTCCATTTCTGGGTTCTCTATTCTGTTCCACTGACCTAGGTGTCTGTTTTTGTGCCAGTATCATACTGTCTTAATGATTATACCTTTGTAATAGAGCTTAACTCCAGGATTATGATACCACCAGCTTTGGTTTTCTTTTTTCAACAATTCCTTTGGCTATTCAGGGTCTTTTCTGGTTCCATACAAATTTTAGGATTATTTATTCCAGCTCTGTGAAAAAAGTTGATGGTATTTTGATAGCAATTTCATTGAATGTATAGATTGCTCTAGGTAGCACAGACATTTTAACAATATATGTTCTTCTACTCCATGAGCATGGAATGTTTTTCCATTTCTTTGTGTCTTCCTCGAATTCTCTCATGAGTGTTCTATATTCTTCTGAGTACAGATCCTTTGCCTCTTTGGGTAGGTTTATTTCCAGGTATCTTAAAGTTTCTGGTCCATCTGTAAATGGGATCGACTCCTTAAATTCTCTTTCTTCTGGCTCACTGTTAGTATATAGAAATGCAACTGATTTCTGTGCACTGATTTTATATCCTGCCATTTTGCTGAATTCCTGAATGAGTTCTAGCCATTTTGGGGTGGAGTTTCTTTTGAGTTTTCCACACATAGTATGTCATCTGCGAAGACTGTGAGTTTGACTTCTTCTCTGCCAAGCTGAATGCCTTTTATGTCTTTTTATTGTCTGATTGTTGAGGCTAGGACTTCTAGTACTGTGTTGATCAACAGTGGTGAAAGTGGACATCCCTGCCATGTTCCTGACCTTAGGGGAAAAGCTGTCAGTTTTTCTCCATTGAGAATGATATTCTCTGTGGGCTTTTTGTGTATGTCTTTTATGATACTGACATATGTTCCTTCTATCCCTACACTGTGAAGAGTTTTGATTAGGTGTATCTATTAAGAAGATCATATGGTTCTTGTCCTTTCTTATATTTATGTGGTGTATCACATAGATTGATTTGTGGATGCTAAGCCACCCTTGCAGCCCAGCAATAAATCCCACTTGGTCGTGGTGAACAATCCTTTTAATGTACTGCTGGATCCTATTGGCTAGTATCTTGGTGAGAATTTTTCACCCATGTTCATCAGGGATATTGGTCTGTAATTCTCCTTTTTGCTGGGGTCTGGTTTAAGGATCAAGGTAATGCTGGCTTCACAGAGTCTGGAAGTTTTCCTTCCATTGCTATTTTCTGAAACAGCTTCAGAAGAATAGGTATTAATTCCTCTTTAAATGTTTGGTAGAATTCCCTTAGGAAGCCATCTGGTCCTGGACTCTTGTTAGAGGAGATTTTTGATTACTGCTTCTATTTCCTTCCTGACTGTGCATCTGTTCAGGTTTTCTATTTCTTCCTGTTTCAGTTTTGGTAGTTTATATATTTCTGGAAATGCATCCATTTCTTCCAGATTGCCTAATTTGTTGGCATATGGTTGGCTCATGATATGTTCTTATAATTGTTTTGTTTCTTTGGTGTTGGTTGTGATCTTTCCTCCTTCATTCATGATTTTATTTGGGTCCTTGATTTTTTCATTTTGGTAAGTCTGTCCAGGGGACTATCAATCTTACTTATTCTTTCAAAGAACCAGCTCCTAGTTTTGTCGATCTGTTCTACTATTCTTTGGTTTCTATTTCACTGATTCTTTTTTTTTTCTCTAACCTTTATTAATTCTCTTCTTCTACTGGTTTTAGGGTTAATGTGCTGCTCTTTCCCCAGCTCCTTTAGGTGTAAGGTTAGGTTGTATATTTGAGACCTTTCTTGTTTCTTGAGAAAGGCTTGTACTACTATATACTTGCCTCTTAGGACTGCTTTTGTGGCATCCCAAAGATTTTGGACTGTTGTGTTTTCATTTTCATTTCTTTTCATTTTTTTAATTCCATAGTTTTTTAAATTCTTCTTTAATTTCCTGGTTGACCCATGCATTCTTTAATAGGATGCTCTTTAGCCTCTATGTATTTGAGTTCTTTCCAAATTCCCTCTTGTGAATGAGTTCAAGTTTCAAAGCACTGTGGTTTGAAAATACACAGGGAATGACCCCAATCTTTTGGTACCAGTTGTGACCCATATTCTGGAAAATGTTCTACATGCACTCAAGGAGAATGTGTATTCTGTTGCTTTAGGATGGAATGCTCTGAATATATCTCTGAAGTCCACCAGGTCCAATGTGCCATTCAAAGCCCCTGTTTCCTTGTTGATTTTCTGCTTAGATGATTTGTCCATTGCAGTGAGTGGGGTATTAAAGTCCCCTACTATTGTTGTAATAGTATCAAAGTGTTTCTTTAGTTTTGTTATTAACTGGTTTATATAATTGGCTGCTCCCATGTTAGGGGCATCAATATTTATAATTTTTAGATCTTCTTGTTAGACAGACCCTTTAATTATAATATAGTGGTTTTTCCTCATCTCTTATTACAATCTTGGTTTAAAATCTCATTTGTCTGATATAAGGATTGCTACCCTAGCTTTCTCTTGATGTCCATTAGTATGATAAATGGTTCTCCACCCCCTCACTATCATTCTGGAGGCACTTTGGGTCTAAAATGCATCTCCTGCAGACAGCATATGGATGGGTCTTGCTTATTTATCCAATCTGATACCCTGTGTCTTTTGATTGGGGCATTTAGCCCATCTACATTCAGAGTAACTACTGACAGATATAAATTTAGTGCCACTGTATTCCCTGTAAAGTCATTGTTTTTGTATATTGTCTCTGTTCCTTTCTGGTCCATGTTACTTTGCGCTCTCTTTTCACTTAGAGAATCCCCTTTAATATTTCTTGCAGGCCTGGTTTAGTGATCACAAATTCTTTTAGCTGCTGTTTGTCCTGGAAGCTTTTTTTCTCTCCTCCTATTTTGAATGACATCCTGGCTGGATAAAATACTCTTTTTCTCATTTAGTACCCTGAATATACCATGCCAGTCCTTTCTAGCCTGCCAGGTCTCTATGGATAGGTTGGCTGCCAATCTAATGTTTCTACCATTGTAGGTTAAGGTAAAGGTTGTCCTGAACTGCTTTCAGGATTTTTTTCTCTTTGTCTCTGAGATTTGCAAGCTTCACTATTATATGTCAAGATGTTGAACTATTTTTATTGATTTTTGAGGGTGAGTCTCTGTGCCTCTTGGACTTGAATGCCTGTTTCCTTCCCCAGATTAGACAGGTTCTCAGCTAGAATTTGCTCCCAAATACCCTCCGCCCCTCTCTATCCCTCTTCTTCTGGGATCCCAATTATTCTAGTATTGCTTCACTTTACAGTATTACTTATCTCTCGAATTTTCTCCTCATGATCCCATAACTGTTTATCTCTTTTTCTCAGCTTCTTTACTCTCCATCCATTTTGTCTTCTATGTCACTAAGTCTCTCTTCTGCCTCATTTATCCTAGTAGTTAGAGCCTCCATTTTTTATTGCATCTCAGTGGCCTTTTTATTTCAACTTGATTACATTTTAGTTATATTATTTCTCCAGAAAGGGATTCTCTAGTATTTTCTATGCTTTCTTCAAGCCCAGCTAATATCTTTATAATTGGTATTCTGAACTCTAGGTCCGACATCTTACTTATATCCACACTGATTAGGTCTCTGGCAGTCAGTACTCTCTCGTTCTCTTTTCTTGAGGTGGGTTTTCCTTCTCGTCATTCTGTCCAGAGAAGAATAGATGAACAGAAGAACAATATACTAAAATGGCAACAACAATCCCAGAGAAAAATATACTAAATGAGACCCAAAACTGGAAAAAAAATTTTTTTTAAATTGAGAAAGAGAAAATATAAACAGACAGGTGAACAAAACAGAGCAAAACACTGGATCCTATATGTATTTTGGTCTGTTTGTTAGAAAACTAGATCCCAAAACTGTGAAGAGAGAAAAACTTGTATATACACAAAAGTAAAATTAAATACCGTGGCTAGAATGTAAATGTAAAAATGAAAATTAAAAAAGACTTAAAAATGAAAATCTTGCCATTTGCAACGACATAGATGGAACTAAGGGTGTTATGTTAAGCAAAATAAGTCAATCAGAGAAAGACAATTATATGATCTCACTGATATGAGGAATTTGAGAAATAAGACAGAGGATCATAGGGGAAGGGAGGGAAAAATGAAACAAGATGAAACCAGAGATGGAGACAAACCATAAGAGACTTAATCTCAGGAAACAATCTGAAAGTTGCTAGAAGGGAGGTGGGTGGGAGGGATGAGATGGCTGGGTGATGGACACTGGGGAGGTATGTGGTATGGCGGGTACTATAAATTGTGTAAGACTGCTGAATCACACACCTGTACCTGTGAAACAAATAATATATTATATGTTAAAAAAAAAAAGTTGATAAAGTAAGAAACTGGTTGAAAAGGAAAGAGGAAAAAAATCTGACATGGAAAGACTACAACATCATGAGAAAAAAAACATGAATTCTATATACTCTTTTCCCCTAGCGCTGGAGTTTTGCAGTTCTATGTGATCTGTGTAAACTTGGTCTTAGCTGGATGTTTTGCTGATCTTCTGGGGGAGGGACCTGTTACTCTGATTCTCAAAGTGCCTTTGCCTGGGTCAGAATTGCACCGCCCTTGCCAGGGGACCAGGCTAGGTAAATGGCTCTAGGTTGCTCTATGTGGCTTTAGTTCCCTAAAGGTTTTCCACATCACTTTAGAGGATGAAAATGAAAGTGCAGCTTCCCAATCTCTGCCCCAGAGCTGAAAGCTTGTACTCCCAACTACTCAGTGTGCCCTCTGGGAAAAGTAGGCAATCACTCCTATCTCCCTGGTCTCTGTCCACACTCCGTGCTTACCTAGCCTGTGACTGAGCATTTCTATCTAAGGTATGTGACTGTCTGGAGTCTCCAAACCCTGCAGACTCCTGTGGCACCCAGCTGCACCACTCCTCCTGCTCCTCCCAAAGGAGGGAGGGTGATTTTGCTGGGGTTCTGCTGCTTGCTGGGCCCCTGCTCAGAGAGTGGTTGCCTAACCCTGCTGTGGTTCACGGTTTATGGCAGCCCCATAACCCCACTTCTGGGCATGATGATTGCAGCCAGCTGCCCTCCTCTGACACCCGGGAAGTCTGCTACATGCAGGCACCCGTGGTACTCCCGTGACTCCAGGGATCCAGAGGATTCCACCAAGGATGTTCCACCTAGGATTCCACCCTGCTTCGCCACCTGAGCTCCTTTAAGGTAGTGACGTCCCTCACTGGAGCAGACTTTTAAAAGTTCTAATTTGGGGCTCCACTGCTGTGTCACTTACCGCTGCTGGTTTACAGAGGTTCCACCACCATCCCCCGACCCATTTCATCTTCCCATATAGCGCCTTGGAATCACTTCTCTGCACTTCCTACTTTGCAGAAAGTGATTGCTTTTCTACTTATAGAGTTGCAACTATTCTTTTGTTAGATCTCTGGTTGAGTTCACACGTATTCAGAATGATTTGATAGCTAGCTAACTGAATTCCTGGGACCAGCCAAAATTCAGGTCTCCTACTCCTCCCATCCTGGAAAACCTCTACCTTGAAGCTTGTTTAAATCATGAAGAGTTATTTAATTTAGTCAAAAGCTTTTCCTATATTTAAGACATTCATGTTTTTCTTCAGTCTATTCATGTGTTAAGTTATATTTCTATATTTTTAAGCTAACTCACCCTAGAACAAATCAAAATAGGTCTATTTATGTTATCTTTTCTTAGAAACAGCTAGGATTTAGTTTGCTTATATTTAATTTAGTAATTTTATATCTGTGTCTGTCTGAAACACTGGCATGAAATTCTTGCTGGGACTATCCTCCACAATGATACATTCTGGGTATCAATTATACTAACTTCATAGAATTAAGTTGGATGTACTTTCTATTCTTCTATTCCTTCAAAGAGCTTAATATTGGAATGTCTTGTTCTTCTTGGTTTGGTAGATATCACCTATAAAACCATTTGGGATTTGTGTTTCCTTTGTGTAAAGATTTTTAACTGTCAACTCAATTTTTAAAATGATTTATAAGGTTAATGGATTATTCAGGTTTTCTATTTCTTCTTTTGGCAGTTGTGTTATGATTTTCTAAGAATATCCTTGTTTTGTCTAAGTTTTTCTATGTCTTAACACAAGGTTATTATAATATTCTATTACTGTAAACTCTTCTTTACCTGTAGCTATGTCCCTTTTTAATTCCTTATTCTGTGGAGTTAAATTTTTTTGGTTTTGTTTTCCCTCAATTTTTTCTTGATCAATATTTCATTTAAGTTAAATAGCATTTAAGGCTATACATTTACTTTATTTTCTGCTTCTGTGACATCCCACACATTTTGATAAGCAGAATTTTCACTATGATTCATTTCTTTTCTTTTTTTAAGATTTTATTTATTTATTTGACAGAGAGAAAGAGATCACAAGTAGACCAAGAGGCAGGCAGAGGCAGAGGGAGGAAGCAGGCCCCTGCTGAGCAGAGAGCCAATGCAGGACTCAATCCCAGGACCCTGAGATCATGACCCGAGCCAAAGGCAGAGCTTAACCCACTGAGCTACCCAAGCACCTCATTATGATTCATTTCTAAGTAAATTTCCATAATGATCTTTTTGATCTTTAAGTTATTTAAAATCATAATTCCCAATTCCCATTTATCTTTTGTTATTGCTTTCTAAAAACTGTACCATGATCAAACAGTGTATTTCTATGATTCCAACTTTTTGAAATTTGTTTAGACTTCCTTTGTGACCTATATATGGTCAATTTTTATATTCTATATAGGTCTGTTAAATTGAGGTTGTTAATTATGTTGTCTTCCAAATCTTCACTGATGCTTTTATATTCTTTTTAAAAGTTTTATTCTTTCTTTAAACATTTTATAAAAATTCGTATTTTGCAACTGGTAATTCCAACACCTCAAGCCTTTGCAGGTTTAAAATTTGTTTCATCTGGGGCAATTACTGCTCATCCTTTCCCCAGCCACTCCGGCTCACATATTCACATACAACAGGTCAAATTTTGCCAATGTAGTTTTTTAACTGCGTGCTTATTTTTTTGGACCCTGGAGATTTCTTTTATGTTTTGAGAATCTAGTGATATTTAAGAAATATGTTTGTTATAATTTATTCAGCAGCATGACTGTGGAACAGTCATTTGGAATATCCAGTTTGCCAGCAGCAAAAATCCATTACTCAGGCTTGATACTTTAAAAAGCCAAATTTTCTCAAGTGTATTTTTCGGTGTTTCCTTTTTGATTTAATACCAAAAACTTTATACAAAGTGAAAATCATTTAGATTTAAAAAAAAATAGTAAAAAGTAAAAGATAACGAAGCAGAAAAGTATCTCTTACCCGCAGGTATGCTATTAGCTCCTCACACTGCATCTGTCCCCCCCTTGAAATGGTCATGTTCTTAGAGTGACCTGGCGACCGGTTATGGAGAAATAGAGCTCGTCGAATTGCTCCTTTTTGCTTGAGCTTATCCAAAAGAAGCTCCACCTGGAAGTCTATACAAACCAAAGGATTTATAACTAACATAATCTTTACGGACACTTATCTGTCCTAGATACCTAGAGTTGTCATGTAAACGAGATATTTATTTCTTAAGAAGTAATTTCCCTGTAATTCACTAAAAATGTCATACAATGTAGTGAGACTACAACACGTTAATTCTGAACAAATATTTAAGAGTAATCAATCCAATGACCCCCAAAGTCATGCCATATATTAATCCAGATAACAGATAATGATAGTAGTAAAATAACTATCAGATGAAAAGGAAACTTTTTTCTTTTAATTTAAGCTGAGAGGAAGAAGTTCAGAGCATGAAACGTATGTGAACTGAGACTTCCACCATTAATGCGAGTAGCAGCAATTTCTTGCCAACTGCGATTAAGAAATATTTAGTAATATGTACTGGTACCATTTCATAACACAATATGATGAATACACAGTTTCCATCACCTGCAACTACTACTTCTAATGAAGCTGCCATAGCAGATTGTCAGACAAACATGTCCCTCACGAAGCAGGTAGCCAAAGTTGACTGATCAAGAACAATCTTAAAACGAATGTACAACCAAGAGTCTGAAGCACAGCTTTTATTAGGGTGACTTCCTGCTAAGATTTAGTTCTTTTTTAAATAGTTTCTTCAAAGTGGAGAGTGCAGACCTTGAAAACCAACTTTCTAAGTTTCTCTAAATGTTGAACTTCAAGTCAAATTGGGTGAGAACACAGGTTACCTTGCTTCCAGTTCTGTTCCACCCACCCACACTGCCTTCCCTGTGTTTCTCAAACACACTAACCATACTCCTATCTCAGGCCTCTTGAAACTGCCATTTCCCCTGTGCAAAATACTCCTCCAGATATCCCCTTGCTCCTTCATTTCCTTCAGGTCTCTACTAAAAGCCATCTTCCAGAGATACCTTGCCTTGCTCCTATATGTGAATATTCATGCACAACCACGTATCCCAAAGATTCAGTCCTCTTTCCCTGCTTTATTGTTACTTCTCAGCACTGTCACTAACATAATGACAGATCTTGGCAACAATCACTTAGTTCTCCTACCTTGCTTTCTGGACCACATAAACCATTTTTTGGAAAGGAAAAGTCGGGTTAGGAGTTTGCCATATGGGTTAAATTTAGTGGCCCAGACTACTTCTTCCACCATTTCTAAAGCACCCTCACTCCCGAGACTGCTGGTGGCTTCTCTAAGACATAAAATAGCAACTCTCCTGTACATCATCTATCTATAAATAATGATACCCTTTCCCCTAGAGTTCATTTATCTCTCGTTGGTAATTGTTTTACTCTCTGAAGTCCATATTTACCATTCAGTGGCTACTTTGTTCACAATGTCAATAAATAAATATGTATTCTATCTGAACTAATTTAAAAGTCAACAAGGTAATTATGATGCAATGTTAAGTGTCTTTAACCATAAAAAGTCAAACAAAGAACAACAATAACAGGTACTTGTGCTATCTATTCAAATATCTTAAAATATTTTCTGAGTGCTATAGATGTAGAATCATTATATAATTTTTCCGTAGAACACTTACTAAGTTTCGTGGGAAGTGCTCCTTTGCCATCTGCCTTTAAGCAGAACTTGACATTAAAACTGTAGAAAAATAAAAATATATACAAATCCCATAATCCAATTTAGACATATTTTTTAATATCATCCCCAAATATCACATTTCTAATACACAGTTTATATATATATATATAGTAAAGCCTTTTATATCTTGCCTCATGTTTTAATATTATTCCCGAAACATGAAACTACACAGAATAACCTAACTCATGCTTCAGTCATTTAAGCACATTTACTTTCATGGTACCTTGATGGAAAAAAAAAGAAAAAGAAGAAAAAGAAATGAATCTCCTAACTTTCTCTCATATTTAGAGACATATTGATAAACCCCAATGAGGGAAATGACTGACCAGATTTAAAATAACATCTCACTTACTAAAAAGTCCTACCAAAGCTTCCTTTAATTAGAAAGCTCCTATAGAACAGTGCCTTTCACGATTTACTAATGGGTCACGAATAGGTTTATTAATGGGTCATGAAATTAGTTTAATAGGATGGGTTAGCCACCATCTTAAAAAAATAAATCAAATAAATAAAACTGAAGGATAAGATTACATGGAACTTTTGTTTTAATTACATACATGTCTTTGGTGGATTATGATACAAAATATATTTCATACTATGTGCCATAATCAAAAACATATGAAAGCTACTGCTTAGTGTGTTCAAAGCCTTTGGATTATTTGCATAATTTAAAATTTATTATTAGCAACTTTATAGGGGCATGCAGGGTAAGTGAAGGGAAGAAAGACAGTAAAACTTAAAAAGCCAAAATCTGAAAACAACTTCACTGCTAATCAATGTAAATTAAGACAAAATGTTACCAAATTTTTAATGCAATCCAATGAAAGAAATAAAATTTTGAAAAATGTTTTTAATGAGTGTAATAATTCAAAAACAAAATCAGGAAAAATATTTTTTTCATTAGCTCTTCTGAAGTAAAATTTTCTCAGCTTCCAATCATTCTACCCTGCATTTGTCAGAAGTTCTCTGATTTTTCTGTGTAACGAAGGAACACAAGGAACAGTGTCCTCCAAAGTAGGGTACTCATGGTAATTTTAGTAGTAAATGGGTCAAGATTTTTCTTAATTTAATACTTATTTTGACATGTATGAGAAAGGTACTGGGTTTTTCGATCTTATTTTCGAACATTTTTAAGTAAAACACGAATCAATTTAAAGAAAAAAAAAAGTTTTAGAGATGCCTGGGTGGCTTAGTCAGTTAAGCGTCCAACCCTTTATCTCAGCTCAGGTCTTGATATCAGGGTCATGAGTATAAGCCCCACGCTGGGCTCCATGCAGGGCATAGAGGTTACTTAAAAAAAAAAAAAAAAAAAGCTTAAAAAATTATAAATACAGGTAGAATGAAAATACAGCAAAAATCATATAACGTAGCAAAAAACAGCATACAAATAAAGGAGACTTGAGAAACACTGGGCTAGAGAAGAATTCAGACATTAAACTTACCAAAAAAATTAGTTTTCTTTAGAAACTAGTAAGGGAACAAGTAGAAGAACAAGTACATTATACTAGTAATATATTACTTATAAAAAAGATTTAATATATATATTTTTCATACAACTATTTGCAGATATTAAATCTGGAAAAGATCATATCTTTTGAAAATTAAAATGTTCATGGGCCTGTTTAAAAGTATATATAAATCAGTTCTGCAATCTTACTAGCTTTTTCTCCTTTTTGAATATATTGATTGAGCATGCATCATTTATTTAAAATGAAGTTCATACTAGTTTGTGCCGTATTTCTAGAGCCTTCTACATATCTCCTTTGAAACAATATTTCCATAATTCAATCTATGAAAAGAGAGTATACTCACAGAAACTGTGTAAGCAATATTTTAGCTTATTTTCAATTGTTTTCACAATGACTACACAAATAATCACAATAATAACTATTATGAAACTAATGCCCTTACCATGAAACTTTGAGATCTGTCCCAGGCAGTGGGCAGGTTTTATTATCTTGATTTAAAATGCTAGGGTATACTTCAAGGCCAGCATTTACAGTTATAACTGGTCTGGCCCTGGTTAAAAAAAAAAAAAGAAAAAGAAAGTTATTTGAAATGTTAGACTGACCTAAGCATTTTAGGTTTACATTCACAGTATATATAAGTGCAATGTTTATTAAAGCACTGTTTATAATAGCAAAAAGAGTAAAACAACCTAAACACAGAACAACAAACTATTCCAGTTTGCCAGAGACAGTGCTGATTTTAGCACTGAAAGTCCCATGACCTGATAAACCCCTCAGTTCCAGGCAAAGAGGTACAACTGGCCAACCTATCTGATCTGAGTCCACCACAGCAGAATGGTTAAAACATCATGGGGCATCTATCTAATGCAACGCAATATAGTAGAGGAAATGAGCGACATAAATCCATCTATGTGGATATGAGACGATTTCTAAGATATATCCAAGATACAACTTTTATATGAGAGAGAGAAAAAACCCCACGATGTACAAAAGATGCATGCAAACACACACAGACACACACCCACAATTTTTTAATGCGCAGAATATTTCTGGTAGGGTATACTTATAAACTAGTAACTGACATGAGATAAAGTATGTTTTTTTGTCTATACCCTTTCTGTACTATGTGAGCTTTTACTATGTGCATTATTAATTCTTTGATAATAATTTTAAAGCCTGAAATGATAAAATAAATAGTTTTCCAAAGTTCAGATGCACAGACTTAAACCCTGCATAAAAATCGGGTAGGCTCAAGTCAGAGTGCCAGTCTCAATCATGATAAATCCTGGAATCTATTATGAATACACAGGTGGCGCCAAGTTAGCCAACATAAGTTCCATTACATAGAATTAATGTTCATTATCCTGGCATATATAAACACATCCCATGGAAGTGTAAACACCTTAATCCACTTGGGATGCCACATGATAGCCTAAAGCATGGGGAATTGATTAAATATAGAGAATAACCGGGAACATGGATGAAGCTGAGAAATACAGGTTATATGGATTTATAGGTATTGCTCTAATAATAAAAATACTGATTTGGGGAGTCATTACATACTGCCCTTGTGGTCACAGAATGTTGTAGCATAAATATCAAGTTAATTTCTTGCCTCTTTAGAAGAAAATGTAAGCTCATATAAATTTTAAAGAGATTTAAAATGCAGGAGAATATGCTTTAATACAATTTAAAGAATAAAGAGGGAAAAATCTGAATGCTTTCCTAAATTAAAAAATCTACACCTTTCTCTACTTTGGGATTTCCTTATATAAATGCTACTTGCCTGCAGCAATACGACTAAAAAGAACAAACAAATTTTATCATTACTTGAAGAAAATTAAACTGAAATTCAAACACTGGACTTAACTATAAAATTGCCAAATAATTGAGAATATTCCTATATTACAGGATATGGAAACATGCTCACCTGTATAATACAGCTCTATCTACACCAAAAGCTCCTACAATTAAGTCTTAAAAGAGAGTAGAAAAACATGTAAATAACAATATTGTTTTTTTATTCACATACCGTTCTATAAAACTTTCAGTGCATACAATAAAGATTTACACATAGTTTCAAAACTATTCTTCATTAAGTGGTTGTCAGATAATATCTAAAAGGCGAAAACATATCAAAACTCTAAATAGGATATTATCAAATGGCAAACACTCATCATAAAACTAATCTTTCATCTGTGTAGATGAGTGTCTTTTTAATGGATACTTCTACAATAAGGAAATGCATATCACCCAAATACATATACCTCTCAGAAGAAAAAGTTTTATATGTGCCTGTGGATTTTACAATTTCACTATAAAATTCATTATAAATATAAATTTCATTATATATTTTTTCACTGTTTAAAAACAAAAACCAAAAAAGCATATTACATATATGTAGAATACTTAGAATAGTAGCAGATCGCATTCGAATTAACAAGAATAAAATGCATTAATTTCTAAATGCAGCTAGTAACAACAGGTTCACTATCACAAAAAAATGAAGAGCCCTATCTCACAGTATATCCAAGGTAAACCTGGGGAAACCTTTTCTAAGCAAAGAAATACATGAGAAACTATAAAGATCGGGAGATTGGATTACATAAAAATTAAGAACTTTTTTATGCACAAAACCCAAATGTGGCAAACTGAAAAATATATACATGTTAAGGAGTTAGAATCTTCAATATTGAAGGCACTGCCACAAACTTAAAAAAAAAAGGAAAAAGAAAAGAAAAAACTTCTTAATAAAAACAAAGCAAAAAAAAGTAAAAAGAAATTCATGAAAGCAAATATATACAAAATAAATAAAAATGCTTACCCTCCCTAATAATTAAAAATGATAAAGTAGAACAAAGTAACATTTTCCACCTATCATATGGTTTAAAGTTATTTTAAAAGAAAAAACAGATGACCCTCAGTGTAGGCACAAATGTGGGGAAATGATCACTCACTCTGGTGAGTGCTTAAAAAAAGTAAAACCTTTTGGAGGGAGTGGATTTTATTTGACAATATGTTTCAATAGACTTCTTAAAAAGTGCCTATCTTTGACACAGCAATTCTAGAATTTTGTCCTAAGGAAGTAATGCCCTGGAATTACATGCAAGGATATAAATGCCCAAACATAAAGTTAAATAAGATATGATGCTGACATCTGACAGAATGGGAAACATAAAATTCATGTTTAGAAGAGTAATTAATAATACAGGGAAACATTCCTGATTTTAAGTGAATAAAATATGCTATTAACAGTGTGTAAAGCATACTTCCATTTTGTTAAAAAACTGTATGAATGCATTGGAAAAAATGACTGAATATATGCTTTTCTGTATTTTCTAAAAGTTCTACAATAAATATATTGCATTAACAACCAAAAAATCTCCTGAAATAACATTAACAGGTAAAAATCAACTTCCTATCCTACTTCTAAAAGCATGTCAACACACCTGTATATTGGGCTCATAGGAACTGTTTCAACAATAAAGGTAACCAATTTTTCTGCATTATTATTTCATTTAAATATGATCCATTATGATCCAGATCCATTATAATACTCCGAAGTATGTAAGAGCTAGAGAAAGGCCTCCCTTCCTGCTCAGGTTCAAACCAACAGGCAAATCTCAGGCGAATCACTTTTTTTCAGTCTCTTTTCTCATCCATAAAATGGTATAATAAGGAGATGAGCTAGCCTATATTCCTCACCAGCCTTACTGGGAGAATTAAATGAGATAATGTATTTTTTTTAAGTCAATGATTAGTCAAGTCATAAAAATGCTAGACCGTTAAAAACAAACAAACAAACAAACAAAAAAGACATTTAAAAAGTCAGAATGAACATTCAGCTTTTGTTTCTAGCTTCTACAACATTTTTCTCTGACATTTCATTACAGACTTCAGGACAACAACAAAAGATGAAACTTAAGAATATGTGTTTTATACTGGAAGCTCCCAGGACGTAGAGTTGTCTTTGCTTCATTCCCCCTTCAGTGATGAGAACAGTGCCTTCAGTCTAGCAGGGGTACGAACAACACTTGAAGTATGTAATGGAAAGGACTCATAACATAAATCAAGAGAGCAGTAACTAAAACTATTTCTATTAGGACTGAAAAACCTAAGAAACTCTGTATTTCTAGGAAAGCACCTGGATATCCATTCCTGTCTATATCCGTGGCTCCTTTCATGGAATAGCCAAAGCTCGGTGGCATGCTCCGGGCAGCCCACTTCCCTTCCAGGATTTGAGACGGTGCTGCATTCAAGCCTGTTAATCTTCCATTGAAAATATACACGATTCCTTTTTTATCTTCACCCCCATATGGTGCAGCAATTGCAATATCTATAGGGGAAAAAAGAGGGGAGGGGAGATTTGGAGAGAAGGAAGAAGAAGGAGAGGCAGGCAAGGACAGAGAGAAGACGTCTCAGTACTCATTATTTACAGGGTGAAGATCTTAATACAGATAGCTTCTGCTGTCCACACATACCACCACTTGCTTTTAGGCAAGGCCTACATTCGTACCTGTTTTGCTGATTGAAAGAAATCTGAAGAGGATTTGCTTTTACAAAGAAAAGCCAAAACAGCCTTCAGCGTTTGTTTTGCAATGAACCCTTCTGGAGGCTGTGCGTACCCTGAGTAGCAACAGTGGCACCCCTAAGCTCTTTCCCAGGAAATTACATCCAGCATCTCAGCATTAAACCACTATAGCACGGAACTGTGTGAACATCTGTACTTTATCTCAACTTTTTTTGCATTCCATTAGCAAGATGTGTCCTAAGGTATCACAAAAGCCTGAGAGAGGTTACTTTTCGGGTCTGGGAAATTTTCTGGGTCTGGAGAAGTTTCCATATAAATTAATGATAGTTGCTTCTTCACTTTACACCACTTCTGTTCATTAAAGTTTTTTTTTTTAAGATTTTTATTTATGTATTTGAGAGAGAGAGCACACATGAACAGGGCAGAGGGACAGAGAGAAGGTGAAGCAAACTTCGGCTGAGCAGGGAGCCATATCAGCACTTGATCCCATGACCCTGGGATCATAACCTGAGCTGAAGACAGACACTTAACCAACTGAGCCACCCAGGCACCCCTCTGCTTATAAAAGTTCTCTTAGGAAGGCTCTACACTTCTGGACAGTGGGGAGAACCTATATTCACACAACCCATGTATCACAATAAATACAGATTCAAAGCTCCATAGCATATTATTTATTCAAAAGCAACACTCTAATTTAAGGAGATTCAAGCAAAACTGTGTGGAAATGACACTAACTTGGAGTCAGATATTCTGGGTCTGACCTTGGATAAATCACTTAACTTTTCTGGACCTCAAAATACCTCATCCTTAAAATGGAAAGAAGGGGACATGTCAAAATGCTCATCTAAGGTTCATTCCAGCTCTCAAAATTCTACTTAATTTAGATGTACATGGACTTTGTTTTTCGAAGCAGAAGCAGTCTGGCTTGGAAATTTGGAAGTTATGATTTCATTTCAGTCTTGCTCAACTTGTATTAAGATAACGCAAACAAATTAGAAGCTTGAAATTCTTACTAAAAACAAAACAAAACAAAGCTAAGCAAATGGTCACTATGACCTTTTCTAACTCTGAGATGTATTATAAATACGTCCACTTCCCTGTCTCTGCTGGTACCATCCTAGATAAGCCATTCTCGTCCTTTCCTGGATCCTTAAAGTAACTGACTGGCTCCCGCTTCTGTTCTTGACCCTAAAATCCACTCTCCTCAAAACTGCCAAAGGTTAGCATCTTGTCACCTTCCTTCTGAAAATCCTTCAATTATTTCCAAAGCATTTAAACACGACCTGATTTGTCTATCCGTTGCTACCCACCTCCCCAGCCCCCAGCTCTATCCCTCCCTCACCCTTCCTATCAATCCTGGCCTTTTCCTCTGTTCCTTAAACATGCCAAGCTAGTTCCCATCTTTGGATTTACACTTGCTTCTTCCTCTGCCTTAACAGCTCTTGTTCCAAGGCTCTTCAAGCTTTGCTCCTTTTGTTTATCCAAATCACAGATGAAATGTCATCTTATCAGAAAGGTTTTTTCCCTGACAATGAACCCATGCACTCACCCCTCTCACTCACACTGTCTAGGCACCATCACACTAACCTGCTTTTTTGTTGTTGTTTGTTTTAACCCATAGCCTTTATCATTGTCTGAATTTCCCCATTATGTGTTTATTCTATGGCTTCCCCACAAAGCATAGCTTTCCTAAGAGCAAGGATGTGTCCATCCTGCCTGTGACAGCCCCTAGGTGACAGCCATTCCAAACTGCTTTAATTATATCTTAACATACACAAACTGCTTTCAGCCTCCTCCATGCTGCATCCTCTGACACATCAAAGACACCTTGATCTCTCATCTTTTATGTAAGACTATTATGCCCAGGAACATCTCAAATGCTGTGATGACTGCATTCTAATGTTTACTTGTTTACATAAAAGTTGCCCCTAGTGATGCTAAATTCCTTAAGGGCATGAATGAGCTCTGATTTATCCTCTCATTTTTAGCCCTTAGAACAGTGCATGGCCTACAGTAAACACCAACTAAGAGTTCTTTTTTTTTTTTTTAAGTAGTCTTTAAATTATGGAAGACTCTTTTTACCTTTCTTAAGTTTCAAAGGGAAGCATAACTTCTAACTTGACATATAATTAAGAATGTATTCATCAAAATGCAATTTCCCAAAAAAGAACTCCAGTGTTGAAAAATCATTTAATAAAAATTACCTTTCACTTTTCTAAAGTTCTCATTATTTCATACATTCTATTCATCTTCTCTCTTGGCTGACATCTGTTCAGTCTGGAAAGCCCTTCTTTTTTACTCAACTGATTTCTTCCTTTGATCATTTCAGTTTTTATTTTCTGTGTTTTCTCCCTCTTTCTGGAGGGGTACTGACAAAAACTGCACATTATTATAGAACACAACTTTACTGTTTTGTTTTCAGTATCCCTCTTGATGATACCGAGGGTTTTCTAGGGGGTGTCAGCAGAAAGAGAGGAACAGAAGAGGAATGGCATAACAAAGGGTTAATGTCCTCAGGTTTGAACAAAGATAAGATCCAGGTCATAACTAATAGCTCATTTTACATATATGAACTATACAGACATACAATCTGTAAGTATATATAAATACTTGCATAAATACAGCTCATATCATTCACAATCTACTACTTGGGACACTAAGACTCCAGGAGAAACTCGGGAAGAACAAAATCATTCTCTACAGTATCCATCTCTAGAAGTAAAATCTGTAAGTAAAATCTGTTTGTTAAATCTTTGTAAAACTTTAATATTTTTTATCTGTTGTTTATAATTGTTATATTCACAGATAATGCATTTTGATAAAAGTACAGAAAGCAGAATGAGATGTTGGCCAGATCATGATACTGAGGAAACTTTCTTTAAAGTGGCTGAAATACCCTTAAGACAAAGTGACAGCAAACATGCCTACGATCTCCCAGAGAACGCAGAGACGAAGGTCCTGCTATAGCAAAGAACTCATTACATTTATTCAGGATAGAACCTCAAATCTGGCCCTGTGTTTTCTCGGTAGTTTTATTATCAATAAGTGATAGCTTCATCTGTTCTATGCTGTTCTTTTCAAGTTCTATTTTAAACTTTACATCAGAGTTCCATTTGATTTATGTCCTCTTGGTAGTAAAGATGTTTAGGACTCTATTTAAGGAAGCAAGATGTCTCCGTGAGTAGTTCTCACTAACACTGAAAACATCTAGGGTTAATCTCAGAAATGACACTTCCAAACTATCTGAGAGGCAGGAGTGGAGTGGTCTTGAAGCCTAGAAAATGTTTTCTTTTCCACTACTACTTGGAAGACATGAGTCAACTGTATTTTTGAATTTTTCTTTTTTTTTTTTTTCATTTTTAAGGATTGTATTTATTTATTCCACAGAGAGAGACACAGCGAGAGAGGGAACACAAGCAGGGGGAGTGGGAGAGGGAGAAGCAGGCTTCCCGCTGAGCAGGGAGCCTGACATGGGGCTTGATCCCAGGACACTGGGATCATGACCTGAGCCGAAGGCAGCCACTTAACCGACCAAGCCACCCAGGCGCCCCAAATTTTTCTCTTTCAATTATAACTTTCTTTTAATTTTAAGGGGCTTATTCCTAAATATTATCGATTATTCAAAAAAACCAACCACTCAACTCTATTCTGTGATCTCCAGAGAGTTTTGTAATGTGTTTATTCTTTTTAAAATTTTGATAATTTGTAATTTAGCTTTTATTCTAAAATAAAAGCCAACTTTATTTTTAAAGATACCTATGGGTATTAATTACAGTATTAAATAGGAATATCATAAAACAGTGAGCTTATATTCTTTACTTGCCCCCACAAGGGGAGTTAAAACCACTTTCAGAATTTCTGAGACAGCCACAACAAAGTTATGGCTTTAAAAATATGAATGTCCAGGGCGCCTGGGTGGCTCAGTGGGTTAGGGCCTCTGCCTTCAGCTTGGGTCATGATCCCGGGATCCTGGGATTGAGCCCCGTGTTGGGCTCTCTGCTCGGCGGGGAGCCTGCTTCCCTCCTCTCTCTCTCTCTGCCTGCCTCTCTGCCTACTTGTGATCTCTGTCTGTCAAATGAATGAATAAAATCTTTAAAAAAAAATGAATGTCCATTCAAACCTTTGAGAGAGTCAATTACAGTAAACAGGGCCTTGACAATGTACCTGCGTGCATTTTTTACATTTGGCTCAGGTCATGATCTCAGGGTCCTAGGATCGAGCCCCGTGTCGGGCTCTCTGCTCAGCAGGGAGCCTGCTTCCTCCTCTCTCTCTGCCTGCCTCTTGGCCTACTTGTGATCTCTGTCTATCAAGTAAATAAATAAAATCTTTAAAAAAAAAAAAAAAGTTTCCTTTACATTTGTATCCAAATGGGACAGTAGAGGGCGCTGCTGCTAAGCAGGACAGAGAAAATCCCCACCTTACACTGGGCTCCCTCAGAAGGAAGATTTCCTTTCAGAAATTAACTACTGCAAAATTCTAACTTGAGGCTATATGAATAATAACTCATGAGAAACCTTTTTTTTTTTTAATCTTCTCTACTTTTTAACAAAAAAGAGCAACTGTTGTTTAATCTAGTGTGTCACTGTCAATCAAACGCTTCTTTCTAGGAAGATTTGCTGGTATGAACTTCAATAGATGAGGGTAGACACAAAATTAGGAACCCACTATTGCTGAACTTTGATCTTACCATTGAAGCCATCCTGGTCCAGATCTCCCAAAGGTGCTATGGCACTGCCAAACCTTGCAAAGATCTCAAACCCATTCAGTTTGGTTGTCTGGAAGTCACCTGAGGCTCTTTGCAGAGACACGGACACCTGCCCCACCTCTTGGAGTTTGCCATCAGAACCACGATCCATGAACAGCGGTGCTCCAATAAACACATCTGCATAACTAGAAGAACAGAATCTTCGTCACCAAAGCAAGATAAAATTCCATCTATTAACAATATTTTTTCTTATAAAACCCAATTTCCCTCTTTCTGTATCTCTAATAACCAAACTGAAGCATAGAACCATTTCAAATTCAAACCTTCCTCCAACTCCTATAAGGAACCATGAGTAATTCATAAAAATTACTTTATTCCTTCATAGCATAAAAGCTACTGAAAGTAATTATGAACAACATAGAAATTTTCTCATATTCATGATAAGGTTGTTTCAAACTGTTTCCTTAAATAGAAAGATTAGCAGGAAGGGGACAAAGAAACAGAAGAAAAAATGTTTAGTTTTAGTAAAGCACTCATAAACATGAGAGGAAAACTGTTCCTGGAAACATCTTTTTAAACTTACTCATCACCATTAATGTCAGTGGCAGCAACAGAAAATCCAAAATATGCAGCCATCTGGATAAAAAAAAGAAAATGAAATGTTTACATTTCCTCCAACTAGTTTGGACAGTTAATATCTGGGTTATTTTTTTCTCTCTGCACATAGTGTTTCAATCTTAATTTCTTTTCTTTTGTTTATACTACCAACACAATCAGGTAATGGGGCTTTTTTATGTTCCTAGATTTATGGATGAAACATATCCCATGTATATTATTTCAGTGTCTTCAACACATCCTACTTAAGTCCAAGTATAATAAATGCTCCTTCCCAGGGCTAATCTCCTATCTCCCTTCCTCTCCACTACCCAACAGGTGCCAGATACAGACACACTATCAGAAAGCCATACAGTCACAGACAGAAGTTTTAAAATGAGCCCAAGAAGTTATCAGTGGGAGTTTATGCAGTAAAGATAATAGATAATAATTATTAATAGATCATAATTGGTTCTCCCTATGTGAAATCACTGCTACTCTCAAGAAATCACTGGTTAGAGAGATACTGGAATGGCTTTGTTCTTGTCTCACATCTCAACTGATGACTTGCCAGTGGATTTGCTTTTGAATTACACACCGTACAAATGTTTTTGGATTTATTACAGGATTATGTGTAGAGTGAAGGAATGTCCTTTCCCCCACTACAGGAGACTGGCCCATCACAGACAGAACAGCTTGGCTGGAAATAAATGTGAAAAGAAAAGTTCTAGAGAGAGCCCAACATGCAAAGCAAAACTAAGAGAGATGACAGTTTAAAGATGAGCTAAAGTGAGGAATGAGTGGACAAACCAAAAGAAGTAAAGTGAGCAAAGCTTCCAAAATTTGATTAATGGAGCTATCAGGAGGGAATGATACAGAGATTCCTACATTATCATCTATTTTGGGTTGATTCAGTGCAACTGAAGACAATGAAAGGGGCAGTCTGCATTCAATTACAAGATCAGAGCATGTATATAAAGTATATCGTATCTGCAGCGCACTTTAACAGAATGCTATTTTTGGGTCCTAGTCTTAGAGGGTGCTCTGCTTGAAAGTGTAAAGAAACCAGAGCATTTACTGAGACAGTGTTATCCTAAGCACCAGGACTGAAACGTTTTCATTTGATTATTACTACAACCCCATAAGGAAGTTACGAGTATCCCCCTTTTTACAAATGACCCACCAGATTTACGGTGGCGTATACCTTGTCCAGTGCAATAAGACTGAGAATTTAGAGCCTAATTCTGTCCTAAAGCAAAGCCTATATTTTCCCCCTACCACAAAACAGCTGAGGAGGAATAAAGAAAGTTTCGTGGGACTGTGTACAACATGATCCAGAGACACACATGGGCATCCAAGAGGAGAAGCTGCTGGAGGTCAAATCACAGCCACACAAAAGGATAACCACCCTTGTCCCAACTCTAACAGCCGTCAGCTGCAGGCCACTCTGTGCTGTGCGCCAACCCTGACTGCCACACATGAGGTTTCTGGAGATCATGAGTCTACTTCCTTATTCTATCAATCCTCTCACACAGACCAACAATCTCTACTGAACAAGAAGTGGGCTTGAATCCCATTTGGATCTGCAAACTGGGAGATACATATTTTTCCTGTACCTCCTAATTCTGCCTTTGTCATTCCTAACTTGTCATTTAATTCTCTGAGATATACAATCAAAATGTTATAAGATGCCCATACCTGCAGAAAATGTCTAGTACCTTACCGTACTACTTTTTTAAAAATATTTTTAATTCAATTAATTAACATATAATGTATTATTAGTTCCAGAGGTAGAGGTCAGTGATTAATCAGTCTTACATAATTAAAAGTACTATTTTTTAACTGAAGAATTTTTAAGATTTTATTTATTTATTTGACAGAGAGAGAGATCATAAGTAGGCAGAGGCAGGCAGAGAGAGAGGGGGAAGCAGGCTCCCTGCTCAGCAGGGCTCAATGTGGGGCTCGATCCCAGGACCCTGAGATCATGACCTGAGCCAAAAGCAGAGGCTTAACCCACTGAGCCACCCAGGTGCCCTTAACTGAAGAATGTTTTATTTCATGTACTACATATGAAGTTTACTTATAATATCTACAATGTACACATCTGCACCAGGCTTTGTTTTGCATCAAATAAAATTAAAAGGCACAGATCACTTATTAAGGGAGAATGTGATGACATCAGCAAAGAAAAAGGAAGTTTTTGTGGTTTTGCGTATACAACATGTATGCGTGCAATTTCTGTATTTCCTTAAAAAGCAAGCCATAATGTGCAATTACAAAAGGCTCTACTTACACAAATTACTTTGGTTAAAGGTGAATTCTTTAAAGCCTACTTTATATTTACAATACTGAATATTAAACCAATATTTATTATATAGTCAATGTAAAACATTATGATGTTATGAAGAAAAATTTCAAAACATTAGGAATGCTGATGTTAAAATGTTAAATGAACAAAACATTTTAAAAGCATACCTGCTCACCAGTAAAATTGTATAAGGAGGACATGTTTTTCCCATCATAAATATAAACCTGTGGAGGAAAAACAAAAGCATATGAAATATAGTAAATTATAAGATAACCCAGAGTTTTTTTTTTAGATTCCTTTTAATTTTCCTACCATTCCCAAAGTCCTCGCTGCTCTTGGAACACCTGAAACAAAGTCTGAAAAGAAAAACATGATTACTCACTTTCAAGACCAATACTGAAAACTGTAGGAGGAAATGGATATATCAGAAAACTTTAAGTTCTGTTTTATTATTTCAGTAGAAAACAAATTTTAAAATCTTAAAAACTGGTACTCCAGAATAAATGACCATAGTATTTTTTAACTACAAAAATCAAATCTTTACAAAACACAGAAAGATTCTTGAGAACCCTCAAATAAATGCATGTGTGCCCTCAGGCATTTGTAATCTTATTAAGAAGAATGGCGAAGATAAAGTGACCTAAGAACAAAAGAAGGCTGAATCTACAGTAATGACAAATAATACAGAACAAAGTGAAACAGGGTAGAGGTGGCAGTGACACAGGAATATGGTCAAAACCAGGCAGTCTCTGATTTCTAAATTGAGCTCAGAAGGAAGATGGATGGACAGAGGATGGGGTAACAATCTTACAGGCAGAACCCAGAAAGATACAAATTACGTCTACAGAAAAAAGAAACTAAGCCCTTCCAAGAGGACTCGAACTACTGAAAGTAAGAAGGAAGAAGCTGAAGATAAACTACAATGTTAGGGGCTGGAAAGGAGCAGGCAGGAAAGGCACAGGGGCCCCCAGCAACCTGCTGGCTCAACATTCAGCAGCTGCTAGAGAAATTTAATATAGACCAGGCTCATGTCATGTACTAACATCTCCCTCATTTCTCTTGTTACATTATATAGCAATGTTTTCAAACTCTTTAACTGCTGAGGTTTTTCAATGGCACCTGTTTTTCAATGGCACCTGTTTCAGATGCTTAGTCTATGTCTTTCGAAAAGAATTAAATATAACTTAAGTGCATCATACCATCTATGCCATCACCATTAAAATCTCCGACAGCCACAGAATAACCTAAAGGAGGAACAAAATGAGAAACACCATCAGGGCACACAGTTACCTACAGCATACTTGCTTTCCTTGAAAATATTTTCAAGTAGGACAGACTACTGAACAAGTGGTTTAACGTGCACAGACCTACTTAGACACAGGTTTTTTTCAATAAATATATACAGTACTGTAAATGTATGTTCTTTTCCTTATGGTTTTCTTAACATTTTCTTTTTTTCTAGCTTACTTTATTGTAGGAATATACAATATTCCTACAATATACAATATTCCTACAATGTTAATTGACTGTTTGCGTTATTGCTAAGGCTTGCAGTCAACAACAGACAATGAATTAGGTTTTGAAGGAGTCAAAAGTTACACACAGATTTGTGACTGCACAGGGGTTGACACAACTAAGCCCTGCATTGGTCAAGGGTGAAAATAATTCCCTTAGTAATGTAATATTTTGTTCTCTAGGGGTAAAAGATTCATATGCATATGGTAAGTGAATCTAAAGGAAATAGCTAAACATTCAAATAGTATAGCTCTATTAGAAAAATAAGACTTTAACCAATTTTACAAAGTAATCTGTTAAGAACAGTAAATTTCTTATAGATATGGAGGAGATAGAAGATTAAGATTGCCAGAGGCAGGGGGTAACAGATGGGCAAAATGCATAAAGGTGGTCAAAAGGTACAAACACCCGCTTATAAATAAGTCATGAGATATAATGAGAACATGGTGACTTAATTAATAATACCACAATGTATACTGGAAGTTGTAACAGAGTAGAATTTAAAAGTTCTCATTACAAGAAAAAAAATTCGTAACTGTGTGTGGTGATTAATGTTAACTAGACTGACTGTGATTATTTCACAATATATAAAAATACCAAGTCATTATGTTGTATACCTAACAGTAATATAATATTACAAGCTAATTATATCTCAATTTTTTTAAATGGTAAATCTGTAATTCATCTTAAAGAAGAAACAAATAATAGATTTCCTCAATCAGCAAAGTACAGCTTCTGTCATATGTACTCGGTTTAATAAGAGAAGTTTAAAGGGAGGTAACAAAACTTAGTAAGTCTTAAAAACTATAGTTTAACATATGAATAATACAGTAAACAGAAACCTAGGAGTCAGACTGTCTGGATTTGAATCTTAGAACAGCAATTTATTAAATGAGTGACTTTAGGCAAGTTGTTTTGCCTCTGTGCCTTAGTTTCTTTACCTACAAAATGGGAATAATAGCACTATACTTTTACAGACTTGTTGTAAAGATTAAGTCAATTAATACAGATGAAGCATTTAGAACAAGGCCTAGAATATGCAAGCACACTTTAAAACTTATTTATTATTATTGGGGTGCCTGGGTGGCTCAGTTGGTTGAGCAGCTGACTCTGGGTTTTGGCTCAGGTCATGATCTCAACGTCTTCAGACAGCCCCAAGTTAGGCTCTGTGCTGGGCTTGGAGCCTGTTTAAGACTCTCTCTCTCTCTTTTTCTACCTTGCCCCACTCTCCATTCATGCACTCTTTCTCTCAAAAAAATTTTTTTAATTAAAAAATAAAAATAAATAAGTTATCTATTATTATTAATCATTGTATAAATAACCACTCTTAAATTTCAACTACTGAAATATAACCTAAGTACTCAATAACAATCTGAAACTGTTATGTTCCTGTTCTTTATATTTAAAAAAAAAAAAAAATCTTAATCTATTTCAACATAAAAGATTTTCCAGCTTAAAGTAGCATATGTGAATACAGGAAAAGAACACTGCAACTCCAGAAAATGAATCCATATTTTAGTTTTACTCACCCAAATAACTGTCATCAAAAATAGCTTGAGCAGTCCGAGTTGCTAGCTGGTTATTATATTTGATGCTGTAAACTTTGGGATCATATTTAGATACGATTTCTGCCACCTGATCTGAAATGAGCTGACCTGAAAAATATTATATAAGTTTCTAATGGGAATTTATGATCCAGATGATAGAAGGCACCTGCACACATAGCATTAGAGATGAGTATTTCTAATTCTTAGCCTTAAATAACTCTCCGTAATACTAGATGTGAAATCTAATATTTCTAAAGTCACAATTACTTCTATTCAAGATAGTTCTTAAAATCAGCCACTGTTAGTAAACAAAAATTATGAATATAGGATTTGTCTTAATTCACAAAGAAAATCGATGTTAAAGAACTGGAATAATAAAATCAAGGGCTGTTTCCCAAACAAATATTAGAATTTGAAAATCCATTTAAATAATTACTTTTTCTTTTATAGTAAGAATAACTGGTTCAACTGGTTTTTTCCTCCCCCAACAAATTATCTGGAGACCTCTAAGAAGCCTGAATGGGTAAGTTCACTTTTCTTCACAACCTTAAGTTACCAGGTCAACAAGAAATCTAGAGCACTACACGAAAATCAGATTGTTCCCTACCCTAAGAAAGGTTAGCTAATTTATCAAATGTCATCTCCATACATGAAGAAAATAATCTCTTCATTTCTGCTGTTTTGGAAAAAAATTCATAGTTAATGTTTATCAGTCTGCTCCAATCTGTCCAGTCACAAAAGTTGAGTAGTCTATAGGGTAAGAACACTTCCTGTTTGGGTCACTACTTTATGCTCTGTGCCTAAACAGTACCTAACACAGAGCAAGAACTCAATAACTATTCCTTGAATCAAAGAACACATTTGGGGCACCTGCGTGGCTCAGTGGGTCAAGCCTCTGCTTTCGGCTCAGGTCATGATCTCAGGGTCCTGGGATTGAGCCCCGAGTCGGGCTCTCTGCTCAGTGGGGAGCCTAATTCCCCTTCTCTCTGCCTGCTGCTCTGCCTATTTGTGATCTCTCTTTCTCCCTCTCTCGGTCAAATAAATAAATAAGTAAAATCTTTAAAAAAAAAAAAAGAACACAGGAAAATGCCATCATCTTTTTTGAATAAGACATTGTAACTTCATCTATTTGTACAGAGGTTCTAACTTCATCTATTTGTACAGAGGTTCTGAGATCTATGGAAAAATTCATTCTGACATACTTATTAATTCAGAGTAAAACCTGCTGATTTTTATCTTATTAGAACAAAATATTCTCTGTCCAGCTCCTGAATCTTTCAATGACATATCCTAGACCATTCATAATAAAATACCAATCAACACAGTGTCAATTATCTATATCAGTCCTAATTTTTAAATAGGAATAAATAGGTACTATATAATACTCAAAGGTATTACAAGAACGAGTCATCTATTCAGTCAGTTAAGTGTTTACCTTTGGCTCAGGTCAAGATCCCAAGGTCCTAGGATCAAATCCTGCCTCCCTGCCTCAGCCTCCTTGCCTTGGGCTCCCTGCTCAGCGGGGAACCTGCTTCTCTCTCTTCCTCTGCCATTTCCCCTGTTTGTGCTCTCTCTCTCTCTCACTCTCTCTTTCAAATAAATAAATAAAATTAAAAAAAAAAAAAAAAACCTAGTCACAAAAACATGTTCACAGCTGTGTCTCCTAAAAAGGCAGTGGTAACAAGTGGTCCTGACTGAGAATCACAGAATCATCACTGGTTCCCAGGCATTCCCAGCAGACACCTCCCTCCCCTCCACTGAATGACGTAACTAGCACTGAAGAAAAAAAAAAATCCGTGTTTTTTATCTTACTAGAAAGCACTAATATTTAAAAGATTAAAATAGGAGTATTTTAATCTTCTATGCAATTAAGCTATTTTTGTTTTCATTTTTAAACTGTAAAACCCAAAACAGTTCTCCTACATCATTTCATTTTCCAATAGGTGTATAAATTCACTGAAATTCAAATTCTTCTGTTTCAGTGAGTATGTTGATCCATCTTTCCCTGATTTTTCTCTTCATCTTCTCCTTTGCCATCCCTTTCAACTTTTTACTTATTCCCATTTCTCAACCCTTCTTATTTTCTTTCTTCACTATTTTTTCTTCAGTAAATCTCTTCCTTTAGTTTCCTTTTCTATGAAGCAAAAGCATGCATGGATTTTCCTACAAAAAAGCAAGTCAGGAAACCATAGTGTCGAATACAGAAGTAAAATTCGGAATTAGAAAGTATTTGCACATTAGTAGTCACAGATTTCTTCCAAATACTGGTAATGCTCTAAATATCAGAATGCCAAAAAACAGAAGTTCTGACCTTGTAAACAGCACTTCTTAGCAGAAAACAAACATGTGAATATACGAACTAAATAAATATCCGTGTGTACCTAATGACAAATGAAACTAGTAAAGCAAGTAAGCAAATTTAGTTACCTGTTTTGAAATTGTCAACAAATAATGATCTGTTATGCATTTGTACAAATGGTAATTTTACTAGGCCTCTCAATATGACTGAGGCAAGTGTGTTATATTTATACTGATGCCAGTTTAATTACACTCTTTTGAAACTTAGTAAGATCCACTATTTCAAAAACTCCCCCCACACAAAGAAATCACTCTTGATGTCAGTAATTAATGAGAAAATAACCACTTAAATATTCTAATGAGCAAATTCAAAATACTTTAAAACCATGAGCTTTCAGAATGCCAAAATCTGCCCATCATAGATCAGTTCTGCACTTCCTAATGCTTACATCATAGCCTCTGGAGTACAGAGATGAAGAAGCATATGCCACAAACAACAAAAATAAATTGTTTTAAATTACTTTATAGATTTGCTTTATTATTTACTTTAAAAACATTGTTTAATTTCTCCTAGGAATATATATAAATATATTACAATATGCCATATTTTTTATTTTCTATATATCATACTATATATAGGATACTACAGTCCTTTAAAAAAAAATACTGTATAACAGATAGTGATTATACATTTAAATTGTATTTTTCAATTTCTTCCTTTAAAATAATTTGAAAAATCTCAGGCATATAAGCCAAGAAAGCATTCACAATCATTGCTGAGTAACTTAAAAAAATATTAACCTACCTTGCCAATAAAAGCTACCAGGACCACCAAGAAGTACTCTATCAGCCTAGATTAAATCAAACCACAAAAAGATACATAGTTAAAAACAGGCAGTTTGAAAATTGAAAGCAATGTAATACACATAAGAGCTATATATGCATACACATCTAACATTTAATATATATAAAAGCTATATACATATATATATACATAACAAAATCATAAATCTCAAACTCCTCTAACTCATTCTCAGTAAATTTTCACTGCCCCTTTGCTAAAATACATTAAAATACAATACAAATCAAAAAATAGTTATAATGATTCAATACATGAAAATATACAAATACACACACTGATTCTATAGATCTGGCTGCTTCCTATACTTGTTATGAAGTACTACTGCAAAATATTTCTGAGTTACAATAAAGACAAAAAGTCACTGATTCTGTCTATTACATTTGTGACTACACAGGCCAATTTCCTTTCTAAAAAATCATTAAAAAGTCTTTGGCTAGGGGCGCCTGGGTGGCTCAGTGGGTTAAAACCTCTGCCTTTGGCTCAGGTCATGATCCCAGCGTCCTGGCATCGAGCCCTGCATCGGGCTCTCTGCTCAGCAAGGAGCCTGCTTCCCTTCCTCTCTCTCTGCCTGCCTCTCTGCCTACCTGTGATCTCTGTCCAACAAATAAATAAAAATCTTTAAAAAAAAATTCTTTGGCTAAGGAAAAATTCTTTTTCATCCTGCAGATCTACACAGAAATGAAGTTAGAAGGTAAATTTTTCAGGGTATATTATATATACAAATTACACTTGACTAGCATTTCTCATATCTGTAACAAACTGTAAGTATCTATTTCAAGGAAACTGTGTTTAGTGTTTGAGCATATTTTGATATTTCTTCCAACTGGAGAGAAAATAGTTTTCCCCTCCAAACACACATATAGTCCTAAGATTTCAACAGACAATTTCCTGCCCTAGCTATGAAAAAGATACTTCTAAATTGTCTACTTTAAAAAGATACTTTTCAGGGGCACCTGGGTGGCTCAGTGGGTTAAGCCTCTGCCTTTGGCTCAGGTGATGATCTCAGGGTCCTGGGATCGAGCCCCGTGTCGGGCTCTCTGCTCAGCAGGGAGCCTGCTTCCCCCTCTCTCTCTGCCTGCCTCTCTGCCTATTTGTGATCTCTCTCTGTCAAATAAATAAAGAAAAATCTTTAAAAAATATATATATATATATACTTTTCAGAAATGGGTTGAAGAAAGCAAACAGTTAATTTAGCAACAAATATTCATGGTATGAGACTATTTCTGGGGTAACAGTTGCACAGGCATAGGTACAGAAAACATTGACTTTTTTTTTTTTAATCAACGTCTATTTGAAAATATTTCATGAAAGTTTAAAGCTAGTATTTATTAATATATACTTCTTGTTTTGCTTCCTCAAATTTTGAATTTTTAGTAATTATAAGTAAATTTTGAATTATGAATCTCAAACTGAGTGATTTAAATCAATTAGGTAGTAAAGAAAGTTAACTATAATTATAGTCCTAGTCTAAAAAAAATATTTTTTAGTAAAGATAAAATACAAATTTTAAAAAAATAAGAAAAAGCTTTATTAATTTTCTGAATTACATAATTGCATAGTTTCTATTGTTTCAATAAATTTAAGGCATTTTCTAAGAAAGTCATATTGAGCTTTCTAAGGATGCTCTACTTTGAATCAATATATGTAAGATTTCTCTAGGTGTAATTAATATTCCCAGTCTGATATTCAAAATGTTCATATATCCCAGCACTCCCCCCCAAAAAACCCACATACACAAAAGAAAGTGGTAGAAAGAAAAATATTCCAGAAAATTTTCCTTTGAAAACATACACTGAACTGTTATTTTAGGAAAACAGATAAAAACTATCAACTCTGGAGAGCATACTAGCTTAGTGAAAAATACATAGAGCCACACATATGAGATTTTTTACAGTAATTAAGTTATCCAACTTTACTTGGTGCCTGCAGGCACATAATAGATGGTAAACACGCACATTTCTCAGCTTTTATGTAACAAAACTACAATTTTGTAACAGCTCCTACTGACAAGCTTTTGTGAAAACCCAATTTCAGTCAAACAGGAAAAACTTTAATATTATATAAATTTATCTAACTGGAAATTTTAATATTAAGTCATAATGGTTATCTGCATTTCTGAGGAGATTTTCTACTGTCCTCCATTCCCATTCTGATGTCTATTTCAAATAAGCAACATCTGTCAGGGAGAGAATAATATAAGGCAAAGAATATCAAAATACATAGGTCATTTTTATTAGCTATTTTCATAAAACTTGTAATAGTTACAGAGAAGCTGAAGTATTGAGCAATTAATTTTTAACAATGGTTTAGAAAATGAGATAGATCTGAATCTCATTCAGTCTTAAAGTAAGAACTTACTTTGGTAAAATCAATGCTGAATCCTCCTTGACAAAATCCCTGTCCATCAGCATCAATATTTTCTAAAATAAAAAGATTAGAAATATACACAAACCCAAAAACAAATAACATAAAACAAACATGAGAAAAATCTCTATCACTATAACCATAAGACAATGTACCATGAATTAGGAATGTTCATTCACTCAAGCACTTAATGAGCTATTATCACATTCTGAAAAAGTTAGTATCCATTTTTATCAGCACCATTTTCTCAGATATGGCAAGAGGAGATCAAAGTACCTGGACTAGTCACCAGGACAGAAACATCACCTAAAATGGGAGATTTAAAACTTATTTTTAACCACAACCCACAGCAAGATTATACATCATAACCCATAAAACCCAATATTTACATGTTATATGTATATATAATAGATACATCAATAAGACAAAATTTCACAAAACAGTATCAGTATTACCATGTACAATATATTCTGACATTTTCTATTTTATTTTATTCCATTTTTTAAAAAATTACTGGCTATGAACCACTGTTTTGAATTCATAAAACAAAGATGAGTTGTGTTCTATGAGTTAAAAACTCCAATCCTAAATTCCTATTTTTACCCTACAGTGGCTACTATGGTCTTCACAAATCTATAACGAATACTGGTAAAGAGATACATACATTCCTAATACATACTTACCACACATACATTTTGTAGCCAACAACAATAAAAAAACTATTAAAAACGTAGCTTGGAATTTTGGGAGAAAGCCAGGCCCTAACTTAATGTACAGCAAGAACAAAATATGAAACTATCTTCACAACCTATTTAGAACTGCAGTCTAATGAACGTGAACACCTTTAAACATGACACTTTCAATTATTTTCCAGATGATAACAGATTCACTAGTTAGACTCTTTTGTAGTTCCCTTTTATCTGGTAGTTTTCACAAAAGGGAACCATTTCTGGACAATTAGCCAATTCATTCAAATTAACTCTAATCATGAGTAATACTGTACCTAGAATACAAGTTAGGATGAACCTGAAGACTCTCCCTTGTTTTATTTTGAGGATAACAAGGAACAATGAAAACACTACTCTTTAGTTATCAAGGAATTCTTCTAGTCAATGTTACAATACGTAAATCATTATGCTATACAGTATTTACTAAATTTCCCACCCAAACACAGGAACCAAAAATATCTATTTTCAGTACAACTGAAAGGACAACTTCCAAAAACTTTTGTCAAATACTCCCATCAAAAATTTTGAACACATTTTAAAAACCTGGGAACTGCCCCAAGATTACACACTTAATAACTAAATTTAGATTTGTTTTAAAAAATAGCCTCAAGGGTGTAATGCTACCCCAATGTAAATTTTTCTAACCAAGAGGGAATGGGAAAATGTGGGCTGGGGTTTCCAGTATCTAGTGAATCATACTGAGGAATCCTGCTCTGACCTCAAGTCAGTCATTTATTTCCTTTATTCAAGTTGTATTCAGGGGAACTATTTAAGGCCATTTATAAAGACATCCCTTTTCGATTATCATACTGTATATTTATCTGCTTTATTTGGTTTCCCAGAATGTCCAGCTAGAAAACATGATCGTCCTTTAAAATTTTCTTAACAGGTACATATTAAACTGAGTGTTTAAGGCAATGTAAAGAATTTTAGGCTAACCACAAGCTATTTCAGTGAAGGCTTTTGTTTTCATTCCGACAGATGAGTATTTCTCCCATTCGTCAAGCCTGACAGCATGACAAATAATATTACTGATTATGATAGTAAGAGCAGCTAATGTTTATTAAGCCCATTCCCCGAGCCACATACTGTACTAAAGTATTTTCCAAAGCATTATCTTTTAAAATCTTATGCAATCCTATGAGAGATACTATTATTATTCACGACTTATAGATAAGGAAATGAAGGCTTACAGAAATTAAGTAACCTGACCAGAGTCAGCCAGCTAGTAAGTGAGAGAGCAGGGATCAGAGCCCAGGTGTCCACACCATTAACATGCACTATCTCAAATCAACAATGTACTTAGAATTTCCTGAGTAACAATCAAGGGGAAAGAAAAGACAATTAGCTTTCAAAACAGAAAAATCTACATACAAATAATGTCATCAGAAAGCGGAAGGAACAAAGGACACAGCCTGACCATGGAATTGAAAGTATTTAAGTTACAGGATTTGTGGCTCTGGAACTTTTAGAGAGACACCTGGCCTATTGTGTAAAGCATTAGGCCATAGATAGTTATGAAAAGCCAAAAGCAAACATAATTAGGAATAAAGAAATTTTTTACAGACAGTGAAGTTTCATGCCTAGGGTGTCCACACAAGTCATGCTGAAAACAAAAGCAAACAAACAAACAAAAAGCCCCACAAACTACCAAAACAAGCCAAGTTATCAATTAACAATGCAGCCGTTCAAACTCGGCATGTAAAATCAGTCATTGGCTGCATAATTTAATGAAGCATGAAGAAAATACAAAATACAAAAACTGTACCTCTAAAGTCTGTTACCCAAATCGGTGTTTTAACAAGGGTGAAACAAAGGCCCAGAGTGATTAAGTAAATCACGCATAGCTACAGGAGGTTGTTGACAAAAGGTGAGAATATAACCCAGGTTCTCAGATTCCCTCTCCTGAGCACTTTTCTTTCCTGCGGTCATGTTGCCCCTTTTAATCTGGGCCTGTAGGTAGCTTCATATCGCAAAGGTTACACCAAAAAGCGTGCATGTACAATGATCAGGGGAAACTGAAAGCCAGATTTATTAGGAAGAAGGGCATTCACTCTGATTTTTGAAGTCATTCTTTTGTTTTTTCTAAGATTTGAGGTATTATTATTGGATCAGGGATCAACAAACTTTTTCTGAAAAGGACGAGATACTATTTTAGACTTAGGGGCTATATGGTCACTGTGGCAACCACTCAGCTCTCCCTTTATACACAGCATATAAACAAATTGGGGCGGTGGGGGGGCTGTATTCCAATAAAATTTTATTTACAGAAAGAGGCTCACAAGCCAGT